>NC_139763.1:63274675-64641318 GCF_965231275.1 Zosterops lateralis | reverse complement strand
TTGAGGTTTTTTTGGAAAGTCTGGGAAGCCAGCATGTAACCTGGAGGCAAGTTTTCTCAAAGCTTTGTCATTCAGATGAACATTTGCATTCTTACCAATGAAATCAGTTTATTGCTATGGGAACACTGTCATTTGCCTTGGTGTGAAGCAGTCAAGCTTAAACCCTGTGTCAGAGCTCTTAGTGAATTCTTCAGATGTCCTGTTCCTTTGAGGATTTTAAAATGGGTGTTGCAGATAGAGCCTTACCCTTCAGGGAATGCTGCTTTGTCTCTCATGGGTGTGGTTACTCAGACTGAAAACAGAAATTATATGGTCCATGCCATTTTCTCCACCTGCACGAGTCAGTAACACTTTCAGTTCTGTCCCTTCTGGCACTGCTTTTTAATGCATCAGTGCCAATGCACTGAAAAGTGCCAGCATCAATTCTATGTTCTGCGTGGCTTGTTGACCAGACTCTTCCCTGGACTCACTAGTTCTAGTCAGAACTTGAGGAAGGGATGGGCTCGTATTATTGGCAAAGCATCATTAATTAGTTGGTCTCTTATTATGGATTCCTTATGGCATGGCTTTTGCTTCTGGCCTGATCCCCCAAATTCAGTCTTAGCCCTTTTTTCGTCTTTCATTAAGCAAATGTTTGAATGCTTGAAGGGATTTCTTATTCCTATTCATATTATGAAATAACATACTTTTCCAGTTTTACAACTGCTGAGCTATGTTCTCTTGTCCTCCCTCTACATACCCTCTAAGTAGCATTAAACTTGTCTGGAAGACTGAAATGGAGTTATTAGCATATTGATACGGTCTGATAAATGATTATACAAGCAAAAAAAGTCTGAGCAATGCTGCTTGATTTCTGTATGTTGCCATTCTTCTGCTCTTTCAGTTATGAGAGACTCTTACAGGAGCAATCTGTGATTTTGTGAGACTTCATCCCACAGCTGTTTGGCATTGTTGAATTGATCCTTCCTAGAGCTGCTCACCTTGCATTGCACTTGTAACAACTGTGACAAGTGTCACAGCGAGGTTTTTCTGGTTCTGCTTACTGTCAAGAATAATCAGGAACTCTAAAAGCTCTATTACATTTATCTACTACATAGTTCCTCTATTTAAAACTTTTGATTTCTAAACGAAATAAATTTTGATTTTCAATCAAACTTTCTGTAAGAAATACCTGGCAAATATCATTAAAGAGATGAGAAAGGATGGGAACATACTTATTATTCCTATTAGCAGCAGTTTTTGGGTTCACAGCACTTGACATCGAGCTCCAGAGCTCTTGATGTGTGAATTCTTGATGTGTTACTATCAGCTCAGTGAGTACTTGCTGGTGGTTAATGCTGGCTTTGGAATGGCCAACTACGTTGTGACACTGACATGGTGTGTCAGTTTGACCTTGATGTCTTTAGGATCTCCTTGGGTTATCTCCCATAGAAAAACAATTTGTGTCTCTCTCTGTGTTATAACTGCATAGGATTGGATAGAAAAAAATGGGAAAACATAATATTGTTGATAACTGTAAGTAGTTTCTCAGTCTGTCAAGAGCTGCTGTTCTCAGCCATTCAGCTGGGCTTGAATGGCTACCTGTCCTTAATCCTTTAAGGATGAAAGGCAACATTTACTTGTAATGTGAGATGTCCTTTTTTTGGTTATGAGAAGAGCATGCAAGGAAGGTTACTTGCTGATTGATTTTTTTTTTTTGTTTAGGTTTGGTTTTTTTGGGTACAAAAAGAAAAGTTGACTGTAGGCATATTTTCATTTAGTGCTGAGTCTATCACCCTTCAATGAGAATTGGCAAGATGGAGCTGCCTGTTATTATGTGGATACTAAAACTTCAGCAGTGCTATTGGTACTTCTTCTAATGGATGAAGCCTGTATGTGCAGCCATTGCCAGAAGATCATTACTGTCTTTTCTCAGAATGCCCTGCCAGTGCAGATTGTGCTACTGCTTATCTAGATTTTTTTCATCCTAGGGTCTCTAGGATCCTCTTATTCGCCCCCCCTGCCCCTACCCCCGGGATTTTAGACTATGCTGCTTCTCATGATTGCATAAATGTAGGTAGAAACAATGACTGAGAATAAACAAACCTGCTCACCAATAACCTCATACTGAAGAGATCTTCTAGAACACTCTTCCACCTCCTCATAGTTCTGGAATATTTTAGTTGTTTTAAAGGCAGGAAGAGTGGCATGAGGCACACACTGATGGTGTAGTAGCATTATCATTGTGGCATTTGGGAATGGTGGGGCTTCTGTGTGCTCTTACAAACGAGTGATGAGAGAAAACAGCTGGATTCTAGTGCTAAGCTGGGAGGACACTTGGTGTCTATGTACAGTCACATCTTGAAGACCCACAACTGGTAGATAGCCTTCTCTTAATTAGTTCAGTCTACCTTTATCTTTCATACTGGTTGTTGAGAAAGAGGAAAATGTGTGCATGCCTTCATATTAAAATATGCATGGGGAAAGGAATGAAATGCAAGATGTAGAATTCTAGGCTCATCTTAGTTTCTGCTATGTGTGCAGTTGCTATGGTAATACAATACCAGTTAAAAACAAGGTAACTGGAGGTGACAAGACCAAGTTACTAATGTCTGTGGATGAGGTGATTTGAATCTATAACTTTGCCAGTATAAATGTTAAAGGATGTTAAATTAACTGGAATTAAATTGTAGGAAGGAAGGTGTGACTTGATGATGATTGCTTTGCATTTTGTCTTACAGTCAGAAAACTTTTCTGGTAGTAATATGTGCATAATGCAATGGCCAGCTTCTGACTACTCTTCTGGTTTTGGGGTTCTCTCCATATAACTAGCTGAGCAAATTAAATATTTTGTAGCCTGAGATAAACTGAACTCAGGATACTGTTGGTGCAGGATCCAGTGGGATACTTTATATATATAGATATACATAGTAAAAAATATGTATGTATGCTGCCCGAAGGAAAACAATGCTGTTACATAGGTGTGTTTTGCAGATCAAATATACTCTTTGGAGATAGTATCTCTTCAGTCAGCTCTAAGTAGGAAAGCTTGAATGGCATTCCTTAATAGCTCCAAGTGAGGATGATGGAGTGCTTGCAATTCATTCTTCTTACAGTCAGGATTCCAGACTGTTAACTAAGAATGTGGCTATTCTTTTAAGTTCTTTTAACTGAGTTTCCATTGTCAGGCAGTCTTTGTGGCTCTTTGTGTAGAAGGGAAAGACATTCATGTCAAGCAGTTATAAACCAGCTGAACTCCCTTTGACCAGTTTTGTGTAAAACTCAAAACATTTGGAGAAAATAGTTCGGTTCTTACATGTACTCTCTGCTTGCATAAGCAAAAAGAGAAATTCTGGAGGAATCATCAGGTGTGCTGAAAAGTCCAAAATATTCTGATTCTTGGCCACATTTTATGAGTGGTTTTGTCATGTTTGTTTGTAGCTTCGAGATTGTATCAATAAATTGATTGCTTTTCAAACATCAAGGTATGTATTTTTCCCAGTATGAAATGCTGCAATTATGTAAATACAAATAGATGCAGTTTCTGGTTTTGGAAGTCGAGTTTTAATGCTTTCAAGCTATCTCTTAAAAATAAGCAAACAAAACCTCTTTTTTTAACAGCTTTCTGTAAATTCTCTAACCACTATGAACTAGAAATGAAGACAATATACAAGTGCTTGTGTGGATTGGCATTAAGTTTTGGAACAGACTAGTGCTTTCTTGCTAGCATTGAGCTGAATATTGAGAATTGGGATTTTTTTGAACACTCCATGAGAGAAAATGAGGACATGTTCAGTTTGTTTCAGCATGTGGGCTTAACCCCCTTGTATTTGGTGTGCCAATAGAATTGTTCACAGTACTTGAGTCATTGCTTGGGGGATTTTTTTCCCCTTTTGTTGCTGCAGTACTCCAGGTGAAATGAGAATTTTGCTTGTGCTGACAGTGGTACCATCAGCCAGGGATAGATCAAATTTTCTGAAACTGGCAATTACACGTTGCAGATCTGTCTGTTCAGGGCTTCTGTAGTTGAATGTTTGGATAAACTTTCTTTTTCCCACTAATCTGGGTGAAGTCTCTTGATGCAAAAAGAGCATCTAGGATCTTCTGGATGCCTTGTGCTATCCTTTAGAGGCTTGTCTCATTTTTGTTAACGAGGTATTAAATGTGTTTGGAGAGAGAAGTCTGCTTATATAGAGTGAATTGCCATTGCTATGTAACCGGAATTTTTGTTTCTTTTGAAGGCTGTGTATTCATAGATTTGCATTCCTTTCTAGCTCCATTTACCTCTCAATTCCCCCTTACCTGGAAGTGAGTTAACTAAGGAACCCTTTCGATGGGATCAGAGGTTATTTGCTTTGGTTCTTCGTTTGCCTGGTATTACAGCACCAGAATCAGAGCAGATGACAGGGGTACCTGTGGATGACTCTGCTATCACACCTATGTGTGAAGTCACAGGAGGTGAGTGCCCTTGTTTCCTTTGACAAGTCAGTACTTTCCGAACTTTAAATTAATTCAGTTTAGTTCAATTAATTGTGTGATTCATGTCATGGAATAAGGACTTCTAAGTTCTTACAGTACTTGTAAAAACGGTCAAGACTGATATAATGAAACTAAAGATACTTAGAGCATTAAAGCTATACAGACAATTAAATGTAACCTGTCTTGGAAGAGTGAATCTACTTCCTTCAGAAATGTTTTGTAAAAGAACTAACTTTTTTTTCTACTACACCTTGGTATTGCAATAAGAAATTGTAATACTTTAGTCTGTTCTGCAGTACAGTTCTGGTAAATTCCTGTCATACTCTGGTATACAAAAGCCAAAGGGAAGGAAATTACTTGTTTCATGCTTTTGTCTCCAGAGCATGCAGAATGCCTTTCAGAATGCATAATAATTTTGCAGAATTGATACTTCTCTCAGTTTTAGATCTTAATATCTTAGAAATCGTATTCCAGATCAAACTCAGCCACTGAGTTTGTTACATTTTAAAAATGTGATGATTCTTCTGATGCACCAGAGGGGATGTGATAGAGAGAGGAAACAAAGGGCTTTGAAAAGTATTCTGAAACGATTTGATTCCACTGCTTTCTGACTGTAGGTAGGCTGTACTGGCAAATGCTTTGACTGAAATTTGTGGACAGTTTAAAGTGTTGATGTCTGTCACAAGGGGGAGCCCATTTTCCATGAATGCAACCAAGAATTTGAGTTAGTCGTGAAGGGTCTAAAATACAAACATTTCCAGTGAGGCACTTGTCAGTGCTTCACTAGACTGCCTTGCTGCTTAAACAAAGAGGGAGTGTTCAGGAGAAGTTTTAAATCTCTGATCCACACATAAATCAATGTGTGTGGTGGTTGAACAGTTTTCAATGATCCAAGTTAAAATAAGGGCAGAAACACTGAAGAGCTTTAACCCTGACTGTTTCCTTCTAGGTCGATCATATTGTGTGTGCTCTCCAAGAATGCTGAATCAGTGTCTTGAGTCATTGGTGCAAAAAGTGCAAAGTGGAGTGGTAATAAATTTTGAAAAAGCTGGACCAGATCCCTCACCAATTGATGGTACTTGAAATTTTTTACAATATGGTATCAAATAACAGGGATGACTGTCATTGGTGTAACTTTGTGAACTTAATATAGTAGTTGTCAAGTCAAAAGGGAGACTATTGCACTTGAAAGACTTAACTACAAAAGTGACCTACCTGTTAATTCTGAAGCTCTTTATAGTGTCTCAAAATACTGGCTGTAGCTGGCAGACATCTCTGCATTTGGTCAAACCACTCAGGTAGTCTTAAATGCATTGGTTCATGTCAGGTATAGTTAAAGTGATTTATGGGTTTTAAGCAGTTTTCAACCAGCTAGAAATGTAAGTAACATGATATGAAAGACTTGGGCTTATCCTTTTTTCTTTAATGTAGTAAAGTAGCTGTGTTAAGAGTTAAAATAGCAAATACACCTGTGTGGCATTAATTTCTCCTTCTAAATGGCTTAGCTAGGTCCCTCTTTGGATGTGTCTGAGAAATTTGTGAGATTTTTTTTAATTTTACTTTACTGTAATAAAAAGTCCAACAGTATTAGTTATGTGTATCAATCACTTCTTTAATGCTTGGATTTGAAGGTTATCTGTTAATGACAATGGAGGAGAAAGAAACATTTTTATGGAAGGCTATAGATAACTGCCTTTCTGGGCTCTCATACTGTAAACATTCAATGCCTATTTGGTTTCTCCGTTTGTGTTTTTGCAGACATGCATACTGACAACTATCAGCTATTCTTAGAAATAATGTTAACTGCAGGAAGGGCTTCCCTGGGATTATAGGTCGTTAACTCATCATAGAAGTTAATACTGTTCTTCAGTTTTAACACTATTTTGACTCAAAGCCTTTTTCTTCTGTAGATGGGCAGATGGAGATATCCAGACCCTTTGGACCCCAACCTTGGCACAGCTGTCACAAACTTATCTATGTCAGACCAAACCCTAAAACAGGGGTTCCTATAGGTCACTGGCCTGTTCCTGAATCCTTTTGGCCAGATCAAAATTCTCCAACACTGGTATGTACTGAGGATAAATCAAAGGGGTTGTGCATGCAGGATTATTCCAGGATTTCCTATTCACAGATTTATTTTTTTCAAGTCTTGACATGTGCTGCATTGTAGCAAATGTGGAAGCAGTGTGATCCAGGGAGTGACACTTGCAAGCCTATCAGTTACTCTTGAGCAAATAACATGGGGGGGAGGGTTCTAACTTTGAAGCATTAGAAAACTGCCTGTAACAGATTTTTGACCCAGTAAGTGTTTGAACCCTGTAAAATATCAAATGGTGGCACTTGGTGAAAGCTTATGGAATTCTCTTGCCTCATAGGGGCTATTAAAAGATAGTATGACCTTGACAGTTTGAATCTCTGTGGTAGTTCCATTTTCATTCTAGCAAGTGAATATAATTTAACCTGCTGTTGTGCAGTCTAGTCACACCTTCAATTTATCTAAACTGCGAAAACCTCAGCTTTTAAATTAATTTATTAAGAATTAATTTATTTGTTCTTTATCACAAGAATGTATGCCACTGCCTTTTGGTCTGAGAACTAATCATTGATATAGCATAATGCATTTTTGTTTGTTTATATTTGAAATCATTAAAGTAGAACTCCTGCAGTGTGTAATGGTTAGCTACATTTCATGATGATTTTAATCAAATTTTTGTAGGTTTTTTAGTATGAAACAGATGTGCTGACTAACACTCACTGAACTTCCCATAAATTTTATATCTTGGTTAGAAAACACATGGAGTCCTTTGCAATACAGGTTGTTGAGGAGTGATTGAGTATGAAATTTTAGTCATATTTACAGGTTTGATATTTTTGACATCTGTAGCCACATTCATTTAAGGATGTGGATGTCCTTCTGAACTACAAGCAAGCTGGCATATAGGAATAAAAGTAAATTTTCTGTAATTGTTAAAGTAAACAAGATGTCATTATGTAGGGTGGGTATTTAAAGGCTGTTCTGTAGTAGAGCTGGTCCTGTGAATTCCTTATAATCGCTGTCAGTAACGTGTCTGCCTCCATTTGTCATGTAGAGTCCATACAGTTTGCTACTCCAGGTCTTAATCAAGATTGATAAAATAGATCTTACCAAGTGAAGAGTTGTTGAATTAAATCTTATCAAAGCCTGAAGCTGACTTACTCAAATGGCAAAAAGATGAGGTTTTTTTCTGTTACGGTGTTTAGCTCTCATAAGTACAAAGCACTGTCATATACAGCTAAATTCTTGTTGGCATCAATTGAAACTGTGCATTATATCTTCCTCATGTAGTGTTGGGGAGCTAAGTTGCTGATAGTGTCTCAGTACTGTTCAAACACAGCATATGTTGTAATCAGTGTATATTTATGTAGCATATCTTGTCTTCTTAAGAGTTCATAGTTAAATAGTTGACTTTCCTGCCTGTTACCTGATCCATAGTGGAGTTGTCTCAAACAATTCTATCATAAGAACTTAAGTCTGCTGTGGCTAATGACACCATCAAGGCTTTCTTAAATGTGTATGAAAGTCTGCAAATAATGATGTTGGCAGATCAATATGTAAATGTCTGCTTCAACAGCTCAGAGGTAAAAATAGTTCTGCTGTCCAGTGAAGGATTTTTGAACTTCTCAAGTCAGAGTAGTCAGTTATTTTAGCATTTATCCTATAATACGAAGGATATTGCGTATCCTTTTTATTCCTAGGATAACTGATGGCTTGGTCAAAAAAGGCACCACAACTATTTATTAGTCATATTTTTTGAAGAGAGTTGTTTTCCCTCTGTTTGGTTGGGCCTTCTCTTTGGTGTGCAGTTGGTGGAGACACTCAAGTCAAGACCAGCTCTCTTGACAGATAACTTGTTTTGGTGGTTTATCCTAAAATGAAGATCCTAGGCATAAGAGTTGCTTTCAAGGTGAAGTGGGAAGATGGTCCAAGAAACCTTGTTTCTCTACTTCATATTGTGTATATATGTTACCTTCTTGTAACTTGTAGAATAAATGGAAGGAGGCTTCTGAATGGAAGAGTAAGTATAAGAGCTTGCATTCCTCCCTTCACTGGAAGGTGTACAGCTCCAGTTTTCATCACACTGAAAATCAGCTTTCCCTTTTGGCAAAAGAAATTTCAAGTTGTTAACTTACAGTAGAAACTTGAGACACAATGGTCTTTCTCCTGTGATTTATAAAAAGATATAAAAAATCCAAACACTGAAATTCCTTGAATTGAAGTAACTTTTTCTCAGGCCTAGTTAAAATGTGAGTTTTTAAAGTTTGTTTTTTTCTGAATTCATGCTGCTCTTGATCTTTGAATAATTATATTTGAATTGAATAGTTACATTCAAACAATTTGAATATTTGTTTCAATTTTGTAACTGTTAAATTTGCCAAGAAGGTAAAGCTCCTGGCAAAGTTAGCAAATACAAGAGTACAGCACCTGCTTTTGTAGGGAATGAAAATGGACGTGTCCAAGAGTAGTATTGGTCATGTTTTTTGTCCCCACTAGGACTTACTCCCATTTATACAGCTTTTGGGTAAATGGAAGAAGTCTTAGTTGCATATTGCTCTAGACTATTATGTGAAGTAATTGGCATTTATTTAGAAAACAAGATTGCTTCAGAATAATAAGACATTGCTGATATCATCAATTGCTTAGGACTCATTAACAGTAAATGAATCCTGTATTAAGTAGGTTTCTTAAAAACATGTGTTTTCAAAGAAGCTGTGTTACTTCAATTGTGATAGCATAAATACATTTTAACTGTTGTGCAGCCTTATTAACAGTGAAATACTTTGTTTAGCCACCTCGCACATCTCATCCTGTGGTGAAATTTTCCTGTACTGACTGTGAACCGATGGTCATTGACAAACTGCCTTTTGATAAATATGAATTAGAACCTTCACCACTGACCCAGTTTATCCTGGAAAGAAAATCCCCTCAGACCTGCTGGCAGGCAAGTAGAATGCATGCTGAATTGAAGTTTATGGATGGTGTTTTTCATAAATCTTGCTCTATAATCAAAATAGGATGTCAAATTTCAGAACACAATACTCGGTGTGCAAGTCTGATGTAATGTGTTTTATTGCAGGTGTATGTGAGCAATAGTGCAAAATACAGTGAACTTGGTCATCCTTTTGGTTACTTGAAAGCTAGTACAGCGCTGAATTGTGTGAATTTATTTGTGATGCCTTACAATTACCCAGTCCTGCTTCCACTGCTAGGTAAATACTACTTCATACGAATTTTCTTATGTGGTAGATAACTGAAACATTGATGTAATCTAAATAGATTACTGCCATTAATACCAGTATTAATAACACCTGGAGAAAGGTAGAATCAGTAGCTTGTTTCACTTGTCTCTAATTGTCTGGCCTTCATGACTCAGACTCAGTGTGTAAGATGATTTACTTAGTCATCATTTTCAGATATGTTTTGGTCTCACTTTCATTGTTTTAAGAGCCATTTTCTGTAATCTGTCTCAATACCAATTCAGTTTGATAGTTTATCATGTTCCTTTTTTGGCTGCAGGGTTAATCTTGCTTGTGTGTGTTTAGTTGTATGTATTTTGACTTGTAGATACTCATGTAATCATTGAGGAATTTGCTTTTTGTCAAGTGTTTCTTTTACTAGAATTTTCTTTTTTAGAAAAAAAGCTCCAGTGCTATCTAGACATGGCTTTCATTTTGTTGCTTTGCTTTTTTTATGACTGTTAGATGACTTGTTTAAAGTACACAAGGCAAAGCCTACGTTGAAATGGCGTCAGTCATTTGAAAGCTATTTGAAGACAATGCCTCCTTACTATCTTGGGGTAAGATGACTGTGTTAAAATTTCTGCTTTATAGTTGTCTTTACGCTATGGATGTGATCTCTATTTTAAGTAGAATATGTATTAATTTAAGAGAGAATAGTTAAACTTCATACATAATGATAGTGTTTTCACTGGAGTGCTGTGGAAGGCCTGAAACCTGAATGCTACAAAATTTTCATAATTTCATAATACACTGGGACTTGCATATAAATGGTATTTTTGTTAACTAATTCTGTATAAATGGAACTATTTTAAACCAACCAAAAAATGCTGCCCTGAGAGTCTTTTTTGTTGTTGTTCTTTTTGAACCTTCAGAACTTCAGGTTCTATTTGAAATGGGTACAGTTAGTTGAAGTATGTATAGAGTTAAATATGACCATGCAATATATTCCATGTTTCAGCCTTTGAAGAAAGCTGTGAGAATGATGGGAGCACCAAACCTTATAGCTGACAATGTGGAATATGGACTTAGTTACAGTGTCATTTCATATCTCAAAAAATTGAGTCAGCAGGTAATGTTGAAGCAAAAGAGCAGTAAATACTTACTCTAATAGCAGGATAATCTTAAAATACTCAAGTTCAGTGGCTTTGTAGGAAAAAGGAGCAGAAAGATCAAGTTAGTACTTTCACATAAGCAATTAGCAAAAATAATTTTGGTTTTTTGAATTGAAGGAAAATATAACATTTAAATACAGACTTTATAAACTGAAACATATAGAGACAGATATGGAAGTACAGGTTGAGGGTTTTTTCTATTTAAGAAGCATTTTCACTTGTGCAGAGAGTGACATACTTTTAGCAAAAAAAAAAAAACATGTTGTCTTTAAAGATGTTTTAGGTTTTTTCAGGAAATAGGGATTTGTGCTTGATGCATCAGAATCAAAATGTTCTTTCTTTGGCTTGTGACATGAAGTGGAAAATGTTCAGTGAATGAGAACTGAATGATAACTGGGAATATTAAATAGTGATACAGATGTAGAAATGACAAGTGACCATTTGAAATTGCTGAGTGTGTTCAGAATAGTGCCCTAATCTTTGACTAGGCTCCTGCACCAGCTAAAGCATTTCTGCCCTGCTACCTCCACTTTTGAACTGTGCATGTTAAGCTTTATGTTCAAGATAAAAAAAGTCAACTTGAAACTTCAAGAAACAGTAGTGCCAAGTACTTGTAACTTGGGTAATGAATTTTTACATACCAGCTTTTTCTTAAAATGTAAATATAAGTGATTTGATGAAGAAAATATCCTAAAGTCTGGAGCATATCCTGTTAAATCATAGTCATATTGCTCACTGTTCTGTGAACTGGAGTCTCAACCTAGATATCTTGTACTCCTCTAAGATGTAATGATGTGCACTGCAAATTATACTTAAAGCTTTTGTAACTTCTGAAAGGCCCTGCAAGTAAAGACTCAGCACTCTCAATAATTTTTCAAATTTTTGAGTAGTCTATAATTTATGTGAAATTGCAAAACCACAATTGGCAGTTGTGTTACTAAATTCCTTTTTGCTTTTTTCACTGTATTCTGTAAAAAGCTGGCATTTATGAACACATTTAATTTTGGTACAAATCTAACATAATATTGGGGACTAGGTCTGTCTGGTCAACCAGTTGGTTATTTTCATATTTCACATTTGTTAATGTTATGAGTGTTTATATTGAGCTTTAAAAAAGTTGATACTATTGGGTGACTGATTGCAACTACAGTTGCGGGAGAATCAGTCTTGTGGGAGTTTGACTGTTCTCTACAGGAACAGCTGAACATTATACAAGTACAGATAGATCTACAGAGAATTACTAGTCAGATAATGGCATTTTATGAAAATAAAAGCATTGCATGCATATTGGTGCTTAGATACTGTAATGGGCAGCAGAGGAGAAATATGCAGAAGACCTAGGCAGAAAATTGTTCACTTTATTTAAAACTGTAGTAGGCATTAAGTGGTTATGTATGAAGCACTCCTTAATCGCTCAGCCTGGTTTTGGTCATCATAGTGTGTTAGCACATTGTTGAATCTTGTAGGTAGGAATTTAAAATGAATAAGTCTGACTAATCCTTTTAAGAGCATATTGTCAATTTTATTTATTTATTTATTTCAAATTAAGGCCAAAATAGAGTCCGATAGAGTCATTGGCTCTGTAGGCAAAAAGGTAGCGCAAGAGACTGGAATTAAGGTCAGAAGCAGATCACACAACCTGTCTATGGCACATAGGAACGATTTTCAACATCTGCTACAGGGGATTACTGGGGAAATTCCTCATAGACCTCTAGACCTCAATATGAAGGAGTATGCTGGGTTCCAAATAGCTTTGCTGAATAAGGTAAGCACCACTGTGTGTAATGTTGTTATTTTCAATATACTTCCATTGAAATGCTAGATATTGTTTCTTACCTGGCATTAATTGGAATTTCATTTACTGGAACCATAGGATTTGAAACCTCAGACATTTAGAAATGCTTATGACATACCCAGAAGAAATCTTTTGGATCAATTAACACGAATGAGATCTAATTTACTGAAGAGTACTCGCAAGTTCCTCAAAGGACAAGATGAAGGTTAGATAACAGTTTACATTTTGTCTGCTTGTGATATGATCATTGCTAAGAAACAATGTAACAAATAATGTAGTTCTTTAAAACTTTTTAGATGTCTGATACTGCCATTAAACTGCATGGATTTTTTAGATGCTTTTTCCTTACCTTATTGGAGAAAAAAAAGTCATGAGAACAGAGAAGATTGCTGATTCACTGCTCTGTCTTTAAGTCCATATGAGGAGACTTGGGCTTTTACAGGAGATTCTTTGTTCACTGTTTTTCCTAACTCTCATGGATGTATCTGATAAAATCACAGGGCAGTTCTGAACATTATGATCTCTCTCAGTAGAATTGGGTTGTGAGCAGTGGAAAAATAAGCTAGCTCACTGGGTGCTGCCACTGTGACTGTTTTGCCTGTTGAGCCAACAGCAAATGGTTTAGTAATCTGCTAATTTATTCCTTTACCTTTTTTCCTGTGTCTCCTGGCACTGCTCTGTGGCATTTAGCTGAAGATGTTGAAATAAGTAGAGTGAGAAGGGCAATGCAAGTGAAAGCTTGTGCTACATTAGTCCTGCCACTACTTAGGTCAGATTAACATCTCTACATTTCACTTTACTTTGTCACTTTGTCAGAGTAGTTGTTCTTCAGGGAGGAGGATTAACTCATGTTAGGATTTTTTTTTCCACAGCTTTTTCTAGTGGTTTTTTTTTTTTTTTTTTTTTGTTGGTTTTTTTTTTTTTTTAATCAAAGGCTTGGCAACTCTAGAATAAGTTTAAAATCAGCTGCCATGGTTTAAGAATTTGTTGATTTACAGTGGTGAAAAGTTACTGTTGCTCTGGGAAAATGCTAGTCTTGAAAATTAAGTTTTGGGTGGCTAAAATTGGACAAAGTTATGTCAAAGCTGTGTGCAGCATGGCATTACTACTATGCTTTAATATATCTTTTGTTTTTAGTAATGTTTTGGTTCTAATTTGTTCCTAGTCTGTTTTTCATTCCATCACTCTGTTGTGAAGTTGGGACATTGGAAAACTAACATCTGTGCATGACACCTATTGCTTATTTCCTGTCAAAATGATGAATTCCCAAGACATGTACTTATTCATTGGAGCAAGTCTCCCGAAGTCAAAAGTTTTATAAATACCAGTCAGGCAAGAAAAATTGTGAGCTTTGTACAGCTGTTTTGTTAATGCATATGATAAAAATCTGAATACTAGAGATATGAGAGGATATAGACTAAATTCTCATAATGTCAGTACTGTGTATTAATTAACTCCTCTGTTATAATAGATCAAGTTCACAGTGTACCTATAGCACAAATGGGAAACTACCAGGAGTATCTAAAACAAATCCCTTCTCCACTTCGAGAACTTGATCCTGATCAACCACGAAGGCTTCATACATTTGGCAATCCATTCAAATTGGACAAAAAGGTGACTTTCCTGTAACGCTTTTTTAAAAATGTGCTGTTGTGCATGCACTATTGCCTGCATTGTTTTTTGAGTAGTCTATTGGAGAAACCCTTTCAAATACTTGTAAAAGAAATGGTTACAAGAAAGTGTCTCAGATGTTCTTCCATCAGCAGTATCTTATGGGGGGCAGTCTTCATTAGAAAACCAGTATTACGTCTCTAAAGTGTATTATAACTGAAATACCTGTCTCACCTTTCTCACCTTTGGGAGTCTTGATTGTCCCTTTTATCCAAGTCTCTTAGAATTGACCAAACTGTCAATATCACTTAGAGCTCTTGTATTAAATATGAGTCTCTTTGCAATTACTGAAAAGGTTTGATGGCCCACTCTCTTACCTAACTTGGCAGACTGTTGGATAAGGGTCTTAAGCACCTTGATCTTGTCCCCATTGACAGTTTGGAATTCCAAACATAATGGCATGTTGTATGTGACTCTTATACAAGCTAAACATTATGGTATTATCAGAGTATTAATTGTGCCTTACATTATGGGTGTGAAGCTTAAGAATTCTTCCTGTTAAATTAATTACAGGGAATGATGATAGATGAAGCAGATGAATTTGTATCAGGACCTCAAAATAAACATAAAAGACCTGGAGAACCAAATATGCAAGGGATTCCAAAAAGGCGACGCTGTATGTCCCCTCTGCTCAGAGGACGACCACAAACTCCTCCAGTTGTCAATAACCACATTGGAGGAAAAGGGCCACCAACACCAATTGCACAAGCACAGCCAGACCTTGTTAAACCCATTGCTGTTCACAAAAGTAAGTGAATCTTCAAAATCTTTGAAGTTTGTTTTTTAATTTTTCTGAAAAATCTTTTTTGTGTAAAAAATACTGCGGGATGATTAGTGAATTTTATCCCTCCCTCTTGAAAATGAAGTACTTCAGCGTGCATCTGGTGTTAATTACAGAGTTCATATAGTCCTTCAGATGGAAGTCTTCCATATGAATTCCAAGTATAAACAATGTATTTCCTCTCTCCTGAGGGGACAATGTAGACAATGCGAAGAGTTTTCTTCCTTTGCCTGGAAATTTAGTACTCTAGAAGTATCACAGCATGAAGCTTGAATTTTGCTTAGTGAAATCACTTCCCTGGGTGTGAAGCTGAGGGGCTGTGTAACTCTTACTGTAAAGTACTAAAGTAAACCTGGTTAGTTTGATTTAAAGGGGGAAAGACAGCATGTCATAAAATCACTTTCTTTGCAGCTTGTTTTTCTTTTATTGGTAGTCCATACAGTAATTTCCCTTTTCATACAAAAGATATACCTGTGATTTTTTTCAATTGCCAGGAGATAGTGATGGGCTCAGTGTTATGATCCACAAACAAGTTTTCTTATGCCTGATATGTACAATAGACTGTATGAGCTGGAGCATGGTTTCAATAGTCTAATAGTGATCTGACTCATCAACCTGTATCAGTTGATAAGGAATTTGAAACTGGCAAGCGTAATCCTTGTTTTTTCAGCATCAGAAACAAATAATGAAGTTGGAGTTGATGATGTTATTGAGAATCACGTTACAGACCCGCTTTCACCAGATGTTTTCCCAAATGCTGTGGATTCAGAGTTTTCACTGTCCTCTTCACCATTCAATTCATTGGATCGACCGACAGCTCATACAGAGGATGTAGGCCATGAACATTTAAGGAATAATTTGAATGTTGATGGGTTTTTGGAGAATCACGAGGAATCAGGTAGTAAAGAGCAAAGTATGGAAGAGAACTTGACAATGTCTTCACCTAGCAAAGGGAAAAAAACAGTGCACTGCAGAAGTTCCAGAGAGATTAATATAGAGCTAAGAGCACAAATTATGAAAGAGATCCGGAAACCAGGAAGGAGTAAGTATATTGAATTTCTTTCACATAATTGCCATGACAGTTAAACAACAAATTCATGTTAGATCACTATTTTAGAAGTGTACTGGATCATGAGACTGGAGCAAAATTAAAGCTGAAAAGATTTGTTTTAAAACCTCTGCTAAAACCTTACTTGTAGGAGTGATTAAAACATTGCTATACCTATCAGTGTTCATGAAAGTAATGTTTTTTTATATCAATACTAGAAATAACTTGATAGATGTTAGTAATATCCTAAGCTGCAATATCATGTGGTTTTTTAATGTTGCTTCTCATTAAATAAGATGTTCTTGCTCCAGCTAATAGGAGATACAGCTTAAAAGTTTACAAAAATTGAATGTTGCATTTCACTGAAATCTACTACAACAGATATGTGTTAGCATCTTTTAAATAACTGATGTTTCTTTTCTCTTGACCTTTAAGAATATGAAAGAATTTTCTTCTTACTGAAGCATGTACAAGGAAGCTTACAAACCCGACTGATGTTTTTACAAAATGTTATAAAAGAAGCTTCAAGGTAGGTAACAGAATTGTATTATTCTTACAAAACTGCACCAGTCGTGCCATGTATAACTGCTGGACAATCACGTAGTTGTTTGAAAGCAGTGCTTTGCACTGCAAGTAAATAATTCCCTATGAAACAGCAGAAATGCATAAGCTTCTTGAGGTGTTGTTTGTAAAAGCTTACTTTTTTCTCTCAGATTTGGCTTAAAGATGTTAGCAACTGTAGCTGCTAAATCCCTGTAAATGTAGATGGACAATGGTATAGAAAGAGAAGATAACTTTTAAATCATTCCAATTAAAAAGTTTAGGTGTGAGTGTACTGCTAGTTTAAAAATGTTATGGAGATGCCAATTACGGGGAAATTAGGCTTTCAGAAACAGCATCAGCTCGAAATCTTGTCCTAAAAATAGCTTTTAAGTTCAGGTATACTCATAAAGATATGTCTCTACTCTTCAGCATACTTCATTCAGAGATAGTGTAGTCCTGTCTGAGACTTTGGAAATGGAAGTGGCTTTTCTCTGGAGAAGAGTGACTTGATAAGGATTTAAACCCTGTGTTTTTCATCCAGGTAGAAACTGTTCCTTACAGTATCTTTAGACTGTCCATACTTAGCCTTCTACATGCTTACTGAGAGGAAAAAAAGGAGAAATGTATTAGAACCAATAATGTTTGAGTTGCAGGGAACTAGTAATTCCAGGGTCTTGCATGGGTTGTAAATATAACTGGAACTTTGAGGCTTACTTCAGAAACCTTAAAGAATAGTTGCTTCTTACTCTCTAATCTGTTTTGTAGTAGTTTTTCTTTTCCTGTGGCATTAAGCAAATTTCATGATTAAAAACCAAAGTAATTTTAGGAGAAAGTTTAAGGTATACTGGATGTCGAACATTCATACAGATCCTCTAGCTTTCTATTGCCAGCTCGTTGGGGCATGTGAATTTATGTGGGTTGTGCTCTTCCTGTAGCAACAATTGCTTTATATTGGTTTTACTTGATTGTTATATTGCCTCTCAGAGTTGTTCTATATGTTGTAAATTATCCATAGTTCCTCACTGTCACAGCATACCAAAGCAATTCTGTTGCTCTTGGAGTTTGTGGTTGCCCTTAGTGGGCTTGGAAGTTTTGTGCCTTTAAAATTAGGCTTTTAAGATCACCTGTAACTCTCATTTCTCTTGCACAGTCTCTTTACTCTAGCTATTTTTAGTTGACACTTCTGAAAAATTTGGCAGTGGTTGAGTGAAACCTTGGATGCATCAGGGATTGTGGGAGGCTTGTCATCTGGAAATTAGGGCAGGTACTATATCTCTGAGCCAAGGGCATCGACAAGGATGCCTGACTGGAACTAGAGGTGTCTGCTGGGGTTTAGTGAAGTCATAGGACTGAACTTGGGATATAGTTCAAAATATTTTCATTGCCGCCTGTCTTTGAACACACATGTGGCTACCGGAGCATTGGTCAGAAGTGGCTTCCCCGAGGTGCAGAAATGTTGCTTAGGGGAGGAGTAAGCTGCAAACAGCAAGGAGTTGTACTTCCTGAGGTGGGGGTGTAAGCAGAGGTGACAGAATGGCCTATTGATCAAATGTATATAACTGATATGGAATAGAGCTGCAGAGACTCCAGAAGTATGGAGTTTGGATGCCTGTATTTTCCTTTAATTTCTTTCTCAAAGTTTTAATTTGTATTGTTTGTCAGGAAATCTGCTTTGCACTGTGTAATGACACTTCCTCCACCAGTACCAACTTCATTAACTTCGGTGAATACATCATGAATGCATGCAAATAATCCCTAAAAGCTGTTTGCCGGCTTTAGGATTATAGTTACTTTGATGTATATTTTATTTCTATACTTTAAAACTTTACTTATGGAGCAGCAAACACTTAACTCCGTTTTTCCTGAATTTCTGAGAGCTGAGTGATGTTTGGCTATAATAATGTGCTATAATAAAGTCTTGTGAATGTAGTTTTGTATTCAGCAAATGGAAAAGCAAGTTGGTGGTTTACCAGAATGTTAGGAGACACATATGAGGTATGTGTAGCCTCATCATACACTGCTCTTCAAGTAATAACTGAAGTTTCCAGTATTCAGTAAAAGTTTTGTCAATGATGTCTTATGTATTACTCTATTATCCATTGTAATGCTTTCTTTTAAATCCAGGTTTAAAAAACGAATGCTGATAGAACAGCTTGAGAGTTTTCTGGAAGAAATCCATCGCAGATCCAATCAGGTCAACCATATCAACAGCAGCTAAGAAACTGCACATGAGAGAGCCACAGCAGGGCACTGCTGTTCTTACTTGCATTCATTTTTGACATGCACTCTTATCTCAAGTTCCTGTACCTGAAAGAATGAGAAGCTGCTCAATAAAATGATGAGAAGTATCCATCATCCTTTTCTTTTTTCACTTCTGTTATTTTTGTAATGTGAAAAATGATACAAAAACATTTTTATTTAACTAAATTGAGAACTTCTTGCTTGTCATGGACATACATAAGTGTCACTTTCCCTCAGGTTCTATTTTTCTTAATCTAACCTTCAAAACTATCACCTCTTAAGGTTGAACTTTGCCAAAAAGTTGCTTTGTAATTTTCAAAAAAAAAAAGCACATACATTAAAAAAGGTAATGTTTTGTATATGCAGTTATTTTGGATATATTATTGTAAGTTGTATAAATGTATTTTGAAAAATATTTAAGAAAAGCACTTTTGTTATTCCATCAATAAAATCTCTATTTTAATTTTTGTGTAGGTTTGAGTACAGTTTTTATTGGAATGATTTGTTTTGCTTTCCCTTTCCAGAGCTTCTGTGTTCTGGTATCTGTGTTAAAGAATGAAGAGGGGTTTTGTATCACTGAATATTCTGCTCTTAATCAAAGAATGAGTGAAAGAGCTGATGCTGAGTTGCAGCTAAAGTAGGGTATCTTGTGTACTTTGCACTTTTGGTGACCAGCATAACAAAGTGATGTTTTGTATGCTTATCTGCAGCAATGACAAGCCCTGCAGTTTTATTGAGGGATACAGTGCAGTAAAGCAGGGGTCAGTAGCCTTTGAGGGAGGCTGCACAGAGGCTTTCTGTGTCAGAAGATTTTATATGTTTACAAGTGCAAGAACACATACAGGGTGCTGCTGCCTGGACACGAAATATCACTGATTGCTTTACTGCCCATGTCTTTCAGCTGTGCAGGATGCTCTGAATTATCTGGAAGGCTTTGTTTGATTCAGTGGGAGCTGAATAAAACAGTTCTCTGATGCTTTTCTTGGGAGTCAGTGGTTTGCAGTCTTCACCTAAAATCTTTATGGGCCTGGGTTTCTGATGCTTGTGCCATGAGTTGCTGAACACTTGCCATATCCCAGCTTTTGTCAGGATGCTGAAAAACACCCCCCATTTTTCTTGAGGCCAGTAATCACATTCAATGTTCTTCTGGAACGTATGTTCTATGTCGTGTATGCTTCAAAGGCAGTAGAGGTAGTATTGCTACTTCTTTTGCAATATTTGTTTGGTCCCTGAGTGGGTATTTCTGCTTCTTACCTGCTCTGCCTGGAACAGGCTGCCCTGCCAAGTGGTAGAATCACCATCCCTGGAAGGGTTCGAAAGTGTAGGTGTGGTGTTTAGGGCCTTGGTTTAGTGACGGACTTGGCAGTGCTGGGTTAATGGTTGGAGTCTATGATCTAAGAGGTATTTTCCAACCTTAATGATTCTGTCATCGTGTCAGTTTTGAAACAGCCTTTCAACTTGGTTTTCTTTTCACAGCATTTCGCTGCTTGCTTGTTACCTTCTATATCAGCTGGATTATAACTGAGGTTAGACTGAATTTCAGTTTTGTTCTTAAGCTTTCAACTTCAGGACAGGGAAATAAAATTGTGTTTGAAAAATAACATCACAATGCTTTCTTGAGGGTTGCTTTCATTCAGATGACCTATATACTTAGCAACAGTCAAGCTGCCTTTGGCCATGATGAAGTTGAAGAGAAACTGTTGGCTTATACTGCTAAATACTTTAAAGGTTAAACCTGTTCCCGAATTTTTGCAAATGTTTATTTGGATACTGTCTTTGCTGTAGTTGTGGTGCTGATGATTCTTAGACAGCTCTAAGTTTCAACAGTGTCTACAATGTAATAAGGTAGTGAAGAGCTTTTACTCTTGCTTATTCTTGGAAAAGTGATATACTTAAAACTGTGTTTTAATAAATACATACAATGTAGCCTTTAATTTCACTGGAAGAAAGCTCATCATAGGAACAGGAGTCAGTGTATGCTTTTAGTGCTTATTATGAAGGATTTGTAACTCTTCCTATAAAAAGTACTGAACCTGTAAATGAAAACAATATTAACATTATTTCAGTTTGGGGTCCCATTTTCAAAGTGTAGTACAATTTAAATACATAAGTTAGTCATGGAACTAGCAGATCATAGAATCGTTCATTGCTTGTATGGAAAAACTGACTGCAATTGCATGCTTGACTTAAAATAATCTAAACATTTCTGTATTAAAAACACCTTTCCAAGTAATTGGTAACCCAAATCAGGAGCCTGCCAAAATCTGAAACTTAGGCTGAGCAAAACAGAACCTAAATTCATTGCTTTGTGTTCATATTTTAGTTACAGAAGAGAATGAAATGACTGCCTCAGATTCCTTGGATTTGTTTGGTTATTTGTATTGCTGTTACCTTGCCTAACCTTCAAAGGGAATGTGCTCAAACCTGAAATTCAGATTAAAAAACTATAAATTTTTGCAGTTATTTTGAGCAGAAATATGCTATTTTAAGTATTGGAAAACATATTTCTGCTATTACTATAAAGTTGATGCAATTAATACTTTTCATTCATTATGAACATAGAAATTTTAAGTACTTCTAGACAAGTAGATGAAAAATAGATCTTGTTTACCTGTTCAAGTTTTCCATAACTCAAAACCTTGAATCACAAGTCTGAGCAAACAAAATGACTGAATGTTTTCACTTTTTGCATTAAAAAGCTTGAATTATAGAGATATATTTTTGATTCTGAGTTGATTGTAAGGTATGTATTTTATGCTTCACATAAAAATCTTATTTAACAATCTGATTTCCTTCCTCTGTATAATTCATATATATATATATATACACACACTGTAAACTGACTTTTATTCACCAGTGTAAGTCTGTTCTTAATCCTGAAGAGTCTGTGGTTCATGTTTCATAGGTAAGTTTATTAATGCCTTTTTATTTTAAAATTCTGCATTTGCCAAGTAAAATACTTTTATTCATTGACTGGTAATGATTGCCAAAGCATATTTAGAACAAAATTCCAACCAAGGCAGTAATTTTCTCTTTGGGTGCTTGCACTGGGGTCAGAATTTGGGTATAGGTTTTTAAAACAAAATCTTACATACATAGGTATTCACTGACTAAGAGAACAGTGTGTGTTGCTTGGAAGCAGATAAGGGAGATGATTCCTGACTTTGTGCTAGGCCTCAGTGTTTTACTGAACCCTATAAATGTCTATATGTTCCTTGAAAATCTAAATGGCTGTAACCGCAGTTATGAGAGAAATGTGATTCCAACGATTTCTAGAAAAATACTTCAGGTGCAAAATTACTGCATTCTTAAGAACGATAAGAGTTGTTGGAGATTGGACTGATGCTTCAGAGTGGCAAATACCTGCTAAATGGTGCATAATGCAGTCCTTTATTATTGCCAACAAGCTATAGAGTGTTTTCTTTTGGCAGACGTTCTGGACTAACTTAATGTGACTGGACGTCTGAAACAGACTTGTAATCCACTACTGAAGCTAAAGGAACACTGTGATGCTTCACTCTAAGACATGCTCTGCAGTTCTGTTTGGGTTTTTTGGGTGGCTTGTTTGGGGGCTGGGGGAGATCATTTGCAAGAAAAGAGTTAACAATTGAAAAGAAACATTTTTTGGCAGAAGTCTGTTTGCTATCGCTATAAGCATGGATAAGTTTCCTTTATAGGGAATGGTTTCTATTTTAACTACTTCAGATATTAATCCAACTGGTCCAGCCCATTGTAATTTGAATTGCCCTGTAGAGGTCAGTTCCTGATGCTGGAATATTCAGCATCTGTGAGATGTCTCTAGTGCCTGTAATTTTGATAGAAATTTTTAAAGCATATACTGCATGTCCAAAGAAGAGGCTAATCTGGCTTCCTAGACTTTTCATGACTGTTATGCATTCTTTTTAAGGAAATGAAAATCTGTGCCTGAAAACCCCAAACGCCACCGTTTCCACGGTTGTTTGAAGTTGCCTGGACTGAACAATGGCATGCTAATTTCAGTGCTACTTGTGAGGGATTCTGCTCCTGAAAGGCAGAACATGCATACCTGTATTAGCTTGTCTCAGGAAAAATGTGAAAGGTCGATCTGCTTTGAAAATAGGTGTTCGAGATCTTTTTAGTAAGACCATTGCTGTAATGCAACAAAGAAACATCAGTAAAATGCATCTGCTTTCTTTCCAGCTTCCATACAGTGCCTTCAAGCTCTGGTTAGTACCTTGACTTTTGTGTTACTCCTCTGCTTTAAGACTAAAACAACAATTTTATCCAACAGTGAAATCAGAAGTCTGGCAGAAATAACAGGTCAGGAGTTGCAAGACTACATGCAGGTGATTCGTGCATATATGGATGCTGAAGGGCTCCTGCCGGGTGTTGGATCTCAAAGGCAATTTTTGTTGTCATCGCATCCCTAACTGCTGAAGTCATACCATGCTCTTGTCTCACATGTTAGCCAGTTCCTAGCTATGCTCTTCTGGTGAAAAGGATAGGCAAGGCACAAGTGTAGTTCCTTATCCAACTAGGAGACAGGCAGCAGAGAAATACCTACATCACCTTGGGATTTCTCTTGTTAGAGTTCTCAACAAAATCTTAAGTATCCTCAACTCAGTTTATGACTCTTTTCCCCTCTGGTTATGGGTTAATTAGATTAAATAAAGAGTGTTTAAAGATTATGATGGCTCAGCTATTATTAAAACACATCTTGTTTAAATGAATTCTTATTTTTAGCTATATAGTATTAAGAATACATTGTCAACCTTCTTCCCCCCCACCCCCAGTACTAAACCCACCAGATCTGGATTATTTTTTGATCAGTTAAAACAATGGAATTAGTTTGCAAATTCAAGACACAATAAAACTAGTTTGAGAGGGCACTATTTTAGTGCTTGTAAAAAAATGCACCTAGTTTCAAGTCATCATATGAGTAAATCCAAAACTTTTAAAGTAAACCATAAATGTAATTGCACTTTTTAAAATCTGCTTGTCAGCTTGGTCTGATTGGAGTTAAGGGATGTTTTGGCATTGATTTCAAGGGAATAAAGGTCTATTCCCCTTAGTCTTTGGTATGTAATTGAAGTCACCTAAATGCTTTTATTTTGTGGGGCTTACCACAACGTTATTAAAAATACTACTGCCCTGATAGAGATTAAGACTGTTACAAAACTTAACCTTTCTTCAGAGCTGTACAGTTTAAACTTACTTATGCCAGATGTTCTCTGGACACCCCCATATATACATGTCTTATTCAGGGTTTTTTTCTAGAGGAATACTGAATACATCAATTCAGGTGGCTCAGGTTCTTTCTGGCATTGCAGCTGTGGGATGTTGGAGTGAGGAGATGTGCAACGGGTTGGGCACCACAGTGAGATGCACTGCTGTGCTGTCTGCATGCCTTTTGAATTTCTTCCTGGGAGCAAGGAGGAGAAGTGGTAGAGTGCCTAGCCAAGGACCACCAGCATTTGTGATGTGGAGCCCATCTATCCTTGGCACAGCCCCGGAAAGCAGAAAGGTGAGATGTGGTTAATGGTGAATGAGTAATTTATTGACTGGGTAGTCCATAACTGAGATTTTTTACTCTGAGTCTCCCAGTCACCCAGTCTGATCTGCTCATGTGGAAGTGATCTGTTATCAGCAGCTCCTGCACATGAAGGCCACACTTCAAAGTATGTAGGAGTTAAGCTTGTCTGCATAAAACTTGCCCATCATTACCATTAATGCTATCAAAGAAATCATCCTCAAATCCTTTTAATAGTTCAGGAGCTGTAGATAAAATATTACTAGCCTGTTTTCATTTTTTGTTCTTATGATCTGAGCAAATAGATATTTAACCAGCAGAAAAATAAGTGGTATATTTTCTCAAACTGGATTTTCCTTGGACTGGCAAAGTTTTTTTTTGTTTGTGTGGGTGTTTGTTTTTTTTTTGGTTTTTTTGGTTTTTTTTTTCCACTTAAGCCGTTACACCTTGGTTGGACATCAAAAAGTTAAAGTTTCTTGTGTAGAACTACAAAGGTAAAATGGAAGTGTGTTAAATACAAAAGTTTGTTAAGCATATGCGCAAATTCTACCATGCTTGTTTTGTTTTATATAAAGGACTAGGAGTTGGTTTTGTAGTCATAACCTCCAGAAGTCGGAAGTTTGTCTGAATATTTGATTTACCTGTAGCTCCTGATGCTTTTGTACCATCTTCTGTTACTTCAATCTCTGCTTTGTGAATAGCTTCTGAAATATAAAGACTATCTTGTTCTGCAAAACCCCCAAAATTAATAAGTTATTTTCTGCATTTCATTACAAACATTTTTAAAAATAATCAGAATGCTGTTACCTTTTTTTTCCCCTGCAGAATCTAAGGATCACATAACTATTAGGTATTTCAGCCTTTGACTGTTTTCCCACAAACAGTGGATTGACTGCTGAATGGGAGTGACTAGTTTGAGAGGTCTCCAGGTTGTGGTGGATGGCAAGACGCGTTATGAAAATAGAAACTTTAACAGAGTGAAGACCATGAAAGAACTGAAGAACCCTTGGAAGAGAAAATGTAGAAAAAATGCTCTTCATGAAGAAACAATGGGATTGTGACATAAAATGAATCTTGGAAAATAATTAATTTCTGAAAGACACTGAAGAGAGTGTTACAAGTCTGCTTTTCTTCAGCTCCCTGCAGAAAGCAGGAAAGGTTGAGAAGTTTTTTTTTTCTTGTCTGAATTCAAGGATCAAGTCCCAACACGTAGGTGAGATCAAAGACATGCTAAAAGAGCATTTTATCTATTTCTGTCTTAATTTTGTCCAGTCCGAAAAACTGGAATGGAAGCAAGCAGGACAAAACTAGGGAGAGGAAGAATTTTAAAAAGTAGATAAATCTTACACATTCTTGAGGAGGAAAAAATGCAGGCTTTCAGGTATAAAAAAAGCTATTTCAGGTCTGACATGAAGTAACATTTGTTTGCTAAATGTGATCTGAGAGTAAATATTCTAAAGATTATCCTTCTGCTTCATATGGAAGAGGAAATGAAAACTTACCTATTTTTTTTTTTTCAGCTATTGGTTAAGTGAAAGATACATTTTCCTTGTCAACTCTGCCTTACTCTTAGACCACATAGATCCCTACTGCTATGACACAGTGGTGCAAGAGTAGAACTAAAAAGGGCCTCAACATATCCTTTCTTGTATAACCCTGCCAGGGCAGGATCAAATAATTCTACGAACCTTATCCTATATGCAACAGGATGCTGCTAAATTATTTTGTTTACAGAGTTAATCTCCCCAAAGTATTTATCTTATTTAAACAGATATTAACTTTATGAAGTACGTCCTTGTGTAGTTTATCAGTATATTAACATAATAAGCAAAGGGGCAGTGAGCAGTAACAAATTATTTTAATGTGCATCTATGTGCAGTCTGAGATCTATATTGCAATAGAACATTGCTATGTTCAATTTTAAAAGCAACATAAAAAACTCCACGAGTAATGTGCCTTCTGAGGTTCATCCCAGGAAAGCAAGTTTTCTATAAAAGCAGGTTTGTCTGAATTGGAGCAATTTCATTTATTCACTCACATGCACAAGAATGTGAGCTGCTTGCTCGGCAGCTACCACTCTCAAGTCTTTATTGTAAACAGAAATGACTAAGTTGAAATATTTTTTTGCTGGCAGAAGTCAAAAGAAAAAGAATAGATAATTTAGAATATTTTTTTTTTTAATATATATAATTTAATATTAAATGGGGACAAATTTTTCAAGGAGCAAAAGAATTTCAGTGTTCCAAACCCAAGAATTTAATCATAATGACAGTATTTTAGCAAAAGGGAAGTATAACATTGTCTACTGATTACTAGATCAGCAAGACAGTATAGCCTGAGCTAAAATCAGTATTGTTTGCAGTGTCAGGAGTTGGAATATAGACTTGTTGGACCAGCATCCCTCACTGTTAAATAACTATTTATAAAACAAGATTGCAGGTTTTACTAAAGCATCCTAATTTTCTGAATAAATAACCATTTTTCTAGGCCCACACTGTCTTGACAGTTTTAATCTTAAGGACAAGAAAAAAGTAAGTTCAAAACCAAACCTGTTCTTTTCAGGCTCCTCTTTCCTACAAAACGGCTCAAAATGCAATTGCAGTTGAGTGTGAATTGTGCTTTAGAACTTCAGAGATAAAGAAGTACAATCAATTCAGAAGATCTAGGTCTAACAAATCATTCAAATGTGAGAGTCTACAACTATTGGGTCAAGGATTATTTTGTATTCAGTCAAGCCTCTTACCTGAAATGCCTTTAAAATTAGCAGTGATGGGATCAAATGCATCTCTAATTCCCAAGGCAGAAAGAACTGTCTTCAGGTCAAAAAGGCTTTGAATACTGAACCTGAAATTAATATGATAGACTTTATTTAAATGCAGGTTTTGTAGAATTAAAAGGCATTAATAAATACAATTTATCTCAAGCCTTTGCATTTTATCCATCTCTTCTTGTATGAGCCCAGTGCATTGTCTGGTTAAGTGTATTTGCAAAAAAGTAGCTCATCTTCACCTGAAGACATTAACAGAAGGAATCTCTTGCCACCTTCTGTTGCATTCAGGTTGCTTCTAAGTCTTCTTGACATGTGGATTCTTTATTTTCCCAAAGTGTTCTCTTTCTAATATTATTTTTGGCTATAGCAAATGGCCCTTGGAAACATTTCCCAAAAATTAGCTTGCAGAAAATAAATATTAATGTACACACTGTTTTTCAGTGCTTCTTTGATGTGGTGAATATATTGTAAGAGGCGTGTAATGAAGCCCTTTCATACTAATCTCTACAATAGATACAGGCACATAAAGCCTTCTGCAACTAATTCCACCTGCTATGCAATTTCATTGGAGTAGATGATAGAAAATACCTCCAGCATAGGTGTTCGCTAAAACAACAAGTGACTAAAGTGGAAAATAGGTGAGTGAAACACACTTTGTGCATGGAAAGATGGTTTTGACTGCTGTAGGGGGGCCAAGCTCTTTGTCCAGTGCCTTTTTAGTACTCTGGCAAATTTCAAAAATACAAAATAGTGTATCTTTAAGAGGCTATATGTTTATTCTTCCTTAAACAAAGAGAAAATGAGGTGGGAAAAGTTCAGTTAGATTTTAAAAAAACAGTACAGAGTGTAACCAGAAAGTCTTGTCATTTCTGTCTCACCTCTTTGTGGTTTAAGAAAGGGTTAGAGCATTTCTGCTCATGTGATGAATAATGAAACCAAAAGCATGTAATTTGATTTTGCTCACACACTGCTTGTGTCAGCACTGTCACATGGAATTCTGACAGCTGAAGTAGTGAATCCATTGCACTGACATTGCTTACCTAGGCAGAAAAATGTCCATCTTTGTTCTCTTCAAGCTGTTGGCCCAGAGGGTTATGGTTTTGGCAGAAAGGTGAGACTCAATCTGGGACAAAGGTGTTCTTTTGTGGCTGGGAAGCACTAGGAACATGCTGAGTTTCTCCCCCAGGTAGGGTAACTCGACCACGCTGAAAGCCTCCAGACCTGCAGTCTGGAACTGGCCTGTGGGTGGGCAAAGAGAGATCCTATTTCATCATTCAAGTGGGAAGAAAACCCTGAACCCACAACTCTTGCTGGGGTTAGCAGACAGCTCAGAGCAGCTGTGGTGGGCTGTAAGGAGTGGTCTCCAGCACTTGGGCTCCTGTAGCCAGCTCATGTTGCTGCTAGCTCACAGCAATCTCATCTGAATGGAGCTGAGTGTGTCAGAGAGATCTTGGCAGAGCAGTGCTGAGGACACTGATGGCACCTGAAGAACCACCTCAACAGAGCACGGGTATTTTATTAGTTTCCATATAACAGCTGTCCTCCTTGCTCAGTTTGGGGACAAAAAGCCCAAAACTATCGAGGCAATGACAGCAATTATGATGACTCTTCCCACAACTTATGTTCTTAGAATAAACTTACAATTTTATGATATTTTTCACTAAAATTTTGCTACAACAGATAGGACTTAAAAAATGGAGACTGTCCTACTTGATTAATTGAAACCTATTTTGGCTCATGTTTCCATCTTTACTACCTTTAAAAATCACTTTAAGCCTCATCTCAAGAAAAAAAGTTCTATTAAACTAGAGCTAGTATATGCTTATTTAAACATTAACTATTTATTTATTTTGTATTTAAGCATCAAATTTATAATTTTTGAAAATCTAGGCACAGGGGCCTATCCCAATCAGATGAAGGTCATAAAGTAGTCTCAAAAGTAAAAGCTGGAGAGCTTCCAAACTTGCAATTAGTTTTACAGCATTTTGTAACAGCCATTTAAAAGTACCATTTTCATCCCATATCCCAAAAACAATTAATCCAGGCATTTCTAATGGACTCTGTAATACAGTAAAACAGGTTTGGCTGTCACAATTTTGCTTCCTTATTTTTTTCATCTGAGAATCCAGTAAGTAGTGTGTCAGGAACACTCAGCAATAGTTAGCAGGCCAGGAGTTAAGTTGTATTTAACTACAAGGCACAAGTGAAAGTCTTACTGCCTTTACTGCAGACCATCCAAAATGTTGAATCTACACTTCCTTCACTCAGCTGTAGCAGTTGCATCTTCAAGGGTAGATGCTCACACTGTTTGAGTCAGTGATTGTAAATAACTGCATATAGATAGCTCATGTTCATAATACCTAAATATTTGACAATAAATACATAGCTATAGGAGGTCTCAAATATTTAGTGTACAGGGTTAGTTTTGCAGATATGGGCTAGATAGGATTCGTTAAGTGTTGATTGTTCTGCTAGATTAAATTTTAGGTTCTTAGATCAGCCCTCCTGCTTTGCAATCAGGAGAGAGGACTGTTCTGTTGAAACCAGCTCCCAGCATGTGGATCATTTGCTGGGAAAAGATGTTCTGGTTTCTAATGGGCAAGCAAGGAAGATTTATATTTGCAGTGCGTTGGACATGAGTGGTGTAATTTGTGGGTATGCTGATATATTGAAGTCAGCACATTCTGCACAAAGGTTATACAATCCTTATTTATTAATTAGAAAGAAAATCAAAGACTTTAGATTATTGACTCAGAACATTTAGTGTTCATTGCTTGAACTAATTTTGAGCATCCCATAAGGATCACACATATGCTAAATTATAATTCAAACATTGTTAACATGCTTGGGAAAATGAATATGTAAGATAGTTGTGGTGTTAAAGAAGTGTGTGTGAACAGTAATGTTGGCATTTTCTTAGAGCAGTCTTACTTGTCCCCAGGCTGATTTTTTTCTGCATGGCAATGTTAGAAGGATAAACAACATTGTAAATGCTGCAACTGATAACAGGCCACAGCTTATCTTTGCCACTCTGTTTGGATCCTGGTGGGACACAGCTGCTATAATTTAATAAGGACGGAAAGTCATCTCAGTGCTCTATTTAGTTGTACTGAGCCAGTCTTTTGCATCTATTTTAAACTGATTTGTTAGAAATTCTTCTAGATTTTTTAGTGACAAAGATTGAATTGGCCCAATCAAATCTGACAACCAGCAAGTTTTAAGTGATCCCTTCTGTTTTGGCTTTCCTCAAAAGTCTTGCCAGCTGCAGAGAGCTCACACGTTTCAGCCTGGATGAAAGGTAACCCAAATATTTTGTCTCCTTTTCTGTGCAAAAATTTAGTGCACATTTAAGGATGATAGGATGGAGTTCCTTGTTTAGGGAAGTGCTCAGAAGAGCACAACAAATGATTTCACATCAACTTTGCAGGGACTCTGGAACAAATAGGTGGTCAGACTATGAGGCTCAGCTGTGGAATTCCTGGTATTTGGCTTTACCTGAGATCTTCACTTGTACAAGCACCAGCAGCCCCTGCCTTCTGTCATTTAATAATCTAGGGCCTAAATGATCAGATGCCAGAATATGAAAAGAAATTGGATGTGGAATTGGAAATGAGTCAGCAAAGATTTTTAATAGCCTGAGGATTCATTTGTTTCCCATGACTAGGAAACAGGAGTATATTTGGAAGAAAATAAGGCAATCTGGGAAACTTTAGGTCTTTGAGAAGTTTTAGGATGCACTCAGGAGAAAAGAATAATCAGGTCACAGAGGAAATAGAAAATGAGATAAATTGCAGTGTCATGTAGACTGGCAAACAAAACTATGAACTTGTTTTACCTCTTAAGTAATTTGATAAAAAGGCATAGATCCAGCCATCTAGTTTTAGGTAAAACATTAAACATTGTTTCACTGTGCCACTATTTACAGGTAAAGTGGTGGCACTTAGAACCAGAAAGGAAAGGCAGCAAGCAGCCACTTGAAGGGGAAACTACAATGAGCAAAGGTACAAGAGGCTGAAAAGGGTCACTAGTAGCTCTCCGAAGTATTGTCAATGCTCAAGACTTTTATCAAAGACAAACAGTGAGATTGCCATGAAGACTGGAGTGGTGGAAACAAAATGGTGTTTTGAAAACACACAAAAGTTATATCCCTCTGGATATTTCCCTCCTCTTGATTTACTTGGGAAGAAAGTGCAAAAAGGAAAAAGGCCCAGGTTGGGCCAACCTTGAGTAACCACCATGAGCCAATTCTGCAATACACTATGCAAGGTATTTTTATCAAGACATAGAAATTGTGAAAGCGTTTTATCAAGCATGTGTATGCTCTCACTGAAAGTTTTGTGTACATGTCTGTTCGTTTATTTTCAAGAACGATTAATTCAAATTGGAAAAGTGCAAAAAAAGAACTAGTAGAGAATTTGGAGCATTTGGTTTTTAAATAGTTTAGAAGACCCTGACATCTTCATCTTAGCTATCAGGAAATTGAGAGCAAACTTGGTGGCTTGCAATTACATTTGGGAGTAAATATCAAAGCTGAAGAAAAACTATTTACCTTAAAGGATAAAGCAGGCAGGATGTTAAGTGATATAAATCTGTCTTGAAAAAACTTAGATTTGGAATTTGAAAGGTTTCTGAAATTTAGAGTAGGAGGGAAAAGAGCTTTTTATATTTTGAAAGAGATTGTATAGCTAATGGTATAATTCCTGGTGGCAGAAAATTAAGCCTGCAGCATGAGTCCTTCTGTCAGCAACCCACATACATCAAGCCTTTGAAAGTAGCCTACACTGTATTCATATATTATACAAATAAAAGTTTGACCTATATTTATACTGTTTTAAGCCCATGCTGAGATCATCCACTGATTTGGTATAAATGACATAAGAATTTCTCTCATTTTTCTAGAACTTGTCTCTGAAGATCTGCATTTTTTTCCTAAAGCCTTGGAGACAGGCTGTGACCAGATCTACAGGTCTGCAGTGCTGGTGCTCCTGGTTATGTTCCACTCTCTCTGGTGCTCACACATTCAAGGGATACTGATTTGGCTGAGGGCCCAGAAAATTTCTTATCCAACAAATCAAATTGGTAGGGGTTTGATATAATTTTAGTCTTAATTGCTCCTTTGTCATGGGATCAGATGCGCTTCCTGCTGTACCACCTTCCTAACCTGCTTTATTTAACCAGCTCTGTGCTATTGTAAAGGACTTTGTGTATTGCAGTAATCTGTCTTTCTTTCTCCTGGCATGATCTATTGGTGCCTTTTGGTTGTTTCCTACAGCTGACAAGTTTGTTATGGAGTACTGGGAGATGTTGGTCTGTGAGGGATGGGACAGGGGCAGTAGATATTTTAGAGCGGTTCTGAACCCAAGATCTGTTTCATTATTGTCTGGAATTATAAGGAGTCAATTTTGCCACCTGGCTAGTCTCTTCATTTGATGGGATTTCTTCTGACACTTCTCCAGACTGGAAAAACAACACATCTTACTGTGGTATCTGCAGAAATTGAATAAATCTGTTCCATATTGCACAGTAGATCAAATATGGATCAAGGACAGTTACCGTAGTTAACTTCAGCTGTATGGTGCATGGTAGGCACTTTCAGGGTTGAGCCCTCTGGCGTAGTAAAAGGCAACATCTGGGAATCCATAAGGGAAAACTTCTTTTGCCACATACTTCTGAAGTACAGGGTGCTCACCAGGGTCAGCTGGCTGAGAGATGACCCAGCGCTCTCCAATGTCATCCCACGCACATCCCCATCTGCATGGAAAAGAGACAGAGGAGGGGGACACATGCAGTCCCACATGCCCAGGCCTAAAGGCCAGGTCCATGTGAGTAAATAAAGCAAGCTGAGACCACTCTCCATCCCTAAAGCCAAGAGACACAACTCACAAGGCACTGCTCACCCTCTACCTTCCCCTCCCCGCCTACACATGGACCTTACTGGGGTTGTCTGTTGGTCCATGCTCTCCCCAGAGCTGAGATCGAGCTGGTCAGTGTTTTCATTCCTCATTTTGACTTTTTAAACTCAGAGTCTAACTGCTGAGCTTATGCCTCTCTGTGTCTCCTGTAGCACCATGAAAGCATTCAGTGCCATGAATATGGTCCAAGGGGAATTTGGCTGTTCCTAATTAAAACTGAGACCACTGCAAAGGATTGCCATTTTAAAAATTAAGGGAACAAAGTCAAGCAGTTACCAGCTTGATACTGCTTACAGATTCAGACCTATTCCAGCTCTTTCTCCACATTACAAATGAGTGTTAGCACAAGAATTTTGTTTCCTGGCTTTCAGCCTTGGTTTAGGTACCATGGAGTGTGGCAAAAAACTTTATGCTTGGTTAAATGCAATTTCTCCCTTTACTCTTATTTTACATTTCATTCATGTGCAGCCATTCTTGTGGGTCCCTGTGATACCTGCCAAGTCAGTGGTGATCCATTCCTGTGTGTGGGTGGTGTTGGGGTCAGTGAGGTTGGTTTGCAGCAGGCTGCTGTTGGCCCAGCCCGCAGCATGCTCAGCGAAGTCAGGTGAGAGCTGCACACCTGCATCCACAAGGAGAGAACATCCCAGCTGGACCACTGTGCCCTGGCTGGAGTCAGCCACCACTTCATCCACCGTGTGCATGAAATCCTGCACGTTCTCATCTGCCAGGCAAGAGAGAAACTGCAATAGTTGTGCTGAGACTAAGGACAGCTCAGATTACCCCAGGACTCTGTAGCTTTCAGCTGCAGTGCTGACACTGGTGTCCTCTGACTGTTAAAGCCCTGTAACAACTGGAGCACCCTTGACTTTATGGAGTATTACTGTTAAGCACTGTTGCCACGGGTGGTGATGCACTGGGCGTTAGAAAGTTCTTGTCATGTGTCTGTAGAAATCACTCTAGTGCAGATGTGTCAAGTGGCTGACCTCATGTCAGGCTCACAGCTCTATGCAGAGACAGTTCTTAACAGTTCATAAGGTAGTTATTCTTTTTTGGGCATTCTCTGAGCTGCTACCAGTGAGGTCTAGTGCCTCTGGCCATGACTGGATGAGCTGCCAGTGCCACAACACTGCTATCTCCTTCTCCTGACGTTATCCACCTATCCCAGGAAAGGTATTTCCGTGACAGCCCCTCTGCCACCCTTGGCCCTTAGGTATTGTTTGTTTTCTTGAAGGATGGTGTCCCAAACTGTCCCAGTATTGCTGGTGAGCCCTGGCAATCCTAAACTGAGCTCATACATTGCTTCATGTGTTACAGGTGACTCCTTTATTTATACAGTCCACATCAGTGGGCTTTTTTTCGTTTTTTAAGAGAACTGACATGGTCTGAGGTGTAAAGTATTATTCTTGTGTGTTTTGCATTAGTATGGGAGCATTTGGTGAGCTCTCTGGAAGATGTGAGAAGTCAAAGATGGTAAATTAGAAGCAGAGATGAATGTGAGGAGTGGTATCCCAAGCTTGTGACTTCACCCAAGTGCTTAGCTAACCAAAGTCCCAAATTCTTACTCAGACAACACCTCAAAATTGCTTTAATAAAACAGCAAGGAGAAATAATTTTAAAGCATGTAATTTTGTCTGTGCTGTCTAGAGATACATCCCATTATACGTTGTCTTTGTTAGTGCTAGAATAAAGGTTAACAAATTTTCCAAACATTGAAAGAATTTACAAGTGCATGTAAGAGCAGATTCTCTTTGAGCAGTGAATGAACCATCAATGTTTTCATTGTTTTCAGTCTGCTAATGTTTTAACCATATCCTTCATTATTGTTTAGGGCAGACCAACAGAAACATTAATGCAGATATCTACTGGAAGAAAGGAATTTTGTCATATATGTGTACATGTACAATATGGGTTTATTAATCTTATAGGAAATTTCATCTAAGTATTTATTTGATTTAGACCATTTGAGGAAGTGGTTTCCTTCCCCGTTACTGGAAATGTGCTGTATACCAATAACAATAGATCCCATCCTACTTTATTTTCACATTCATGCAATTATATTATTGAAAGCCAAAGCTCATGTGGTTTATGCCACAGACAGCTAAAATAGAGATAAAACGTCTGCTTCCCATGATGTGCCACATGAGAAGAAGAGAGCATAAAAGAGCTAGCAGGTCATTAACAACCCCCGCATTCTCTGTTATATTTTCTGTGGAGATCTGTGCTTGAATTTCACTTTGAAATGTTATTCTATAAGGTCCTTTCATAATAACTGAGCCCATAATGACCAGAAGTTTCAAGCAAGGTATAATCACCATATGAATTAATGTTGTGTAGGAATTGAATTTACAGAAATAGGAGTCCTGTAGGCAAGACTTTGTTATATCAGTTGCTCATAATTTAGATGCACTGTCCCTGTGTCAGTACATGTAGCTGTATCTGTGTGGATCAGCCAGAGTTACCTCTTACTGCTGTGGTGGGGTTGAATATCCATGCTGTGCAGAATGATGGTGGTGACTGAGGCTGGTTACACCATGGGACAATGAAATTACTGTAGTCTTCATACACTGAAGGTAATTTTTACCCTGAGAAATAGCAGTGTTATTTCTATACATAAGTATTGTATGTAAGCTGCAAATTTTGAAGATGAGGCAGTCATCTGCTTTTCATAAACATTCTGCCCATATTGTAAAATAGTTTTTGACATGTGATTTGAGATGGTAGGATAATCCAGAGATGAAATGAAAACAGCATCCTTAAATTCAGCTGACTTAATGCTGGATTTAAAGACATCTGTCTTTTCATATCCCTTCCAAATTCCCAATGAGTTTTATATTTTAGGCTGCTTTCAGGGAAAGATGCAATTGCACCATCCATCTGTCAATGTATATCTCTGTCTGCCAGTCTCCTTCTGATAACTTTTTATCTTTTTGGCCAGTTGTAATAGCATTAGAGAAGTCTTAGAGATAATTCAGCTTCTACAGGTTTCATAAAATTTGTTTGTAGGATAGGAGAGGAAACTACTGTTCCCTGCCAGGGAGTTCTTCGCAAAGCACACAAAGGAGACCAGGACACAGTGAACACCATGGACCTGTGGCAAACCTGGAGCAATTCTGCTGTTCATGGAAGTAGCTTTTATAGATGTAGCTGTATTTTGTGTCATAAGAAAGTAAGTACTAATTCAGAAAAAATGAATAATAACCAGTGTGTCAACTATTCCCTTGAGTTTCTTTTGTCCACCTGATACCTGGCTGTCAAAGATGGAGAAAACTACATCTTGCAGTGAGAGAGAAAGCAGAAGTTTAGTATGATGCATGCAATTCCTGTCACCTCTGTTAAGCTGTGAATTTATTACTAATTGTAAGACAATAAGTATTTTTCTAAGTACATTACCGTGAATGCTGTATCCTAGGACATCTTGCAGCTCCGTAAAGGTATTTCCTTGAGCTCCAAACTGCAGCAGCTCCAAAGAAACAGCCACACTTGCTGGAGACACTACCAGATTAGTCCTGTTCTCTGCCTCAGAGATGTGCCGGTAGAGACTGATGGCAAATTCAGTCTTCAGCTCTTTCAGCTCATCATAGGAGATGCAGCTCCCTTTGGTTAAGCAGCAAGCAGACAGAATAAATGCAGGGAATAAAATGGGCAGCATGAAGATGAGCTGGGAAGAGTCTCCACCAGCTAATACCTGCAATTAATGACACGGATATATTTAGAAAAGCAATAGGCTGAGCTGGCAGAGGAACTTTCCATCAGTGTTGAGATATCACTTGCAATAGTAACGACAGCTGTTAAAATACTGGTCCAGGTCTACTCAGTAGCTACTGTCATTAAAAAAAAAAAAAAAAATAAAGAAAGAAAATAAATGTGTATGGACATGCTGATGATTCTGTTCACTAAGAAGAGCTGAATTTTCCAGAATGCTGTAGCATGTAAGATGATTTGCCATCACAGAGCATGGAGACATGCAGCCTCTTGGTTAAAAATTAACTACCTGCACAGATGATGGGACACCTCGGTGGGGTCTCCATGCTGCTGAGCACCCACAGCTCCTTTCTGTCCCCAGAAGAAAGGGAGTCACATCCAGCACTCCCAGAAGGAAGGCCACCCCTTGTGAGGTGCAGAATCTAACTGGAGGCTCCAGTGTGGGCTTTGGATACAAGTTTGCAAAAGGCTGGCTTTAAATTTCCCCCCGCCCCTCCCGATACTCCTATGAAATTTATGCCAGCAAAAGAAGAGGTTGTATTTGCAAAAGGCTCCAATTCTTGCAGCACAAAATCACCACACATCAGATTTTTATGGGAAATCAAGCATTGGTCAATGTTATATTAAGAGACACTTAGATTCATATTTAAAGGAATAATGCTAAAATGAGAGAATAGTCTTCCCTACAGGTTTTCACCTTTTGAAGATTGCATACAAGTATATTTTAAAAATTACGGCACCTTCTTTCACCTCGGGATTTCCTACAAATCTTTCTCCATGCCCTTTGCTCTAGAGAGCACCTCTAATGCTTTGTATTTACTCACAGTTAGCTCTGTTAAATTGTCTTGCCTTTCTGTGTCCTTCTGGGTGCCTGAATGGAAGCTGCCTATGAACGTCTTGTCTCCTTCTTTAATAGGTAGTGGAGCAAAGACTAGGTCATGAGACTGCATTTAAAGGGATAGTCAGTGATCAGAGTCTCTGTCGGCGATGTCTGTACCACTCTGTCCAAATTCCTGTAGGCTACAAGCTCTATGGAGAGCCAGGCAAAGCAGCATGCCACTGACCAGCAAATCCAAGGCAAGGAACAAAAAGGTACACATGGAGATAGAGTCAGCTACTTCCTTGCAAGCCCTGCTTGGGTCTCATGAGACTTGTGACCTGCTGGTACCGAGCAAGGCATCTCCTATCTCTCTTCCCACCCCCCTCCTTCTTTTATATGAATTCCATTGATTCCTCTGCCACAAAGGGGAAGAGAAAGGGCTCTCTGTGTACCAGGCACACAGCTATTTTTTTACCCCCACTTTGAAACCTTATTCAGAAATCCCATGCAATTAAAATGTCTTTATTTCCCTTTTTTTTTAAGTTAATGCCATCCAAAAAAGCAAGATTTTCTTTCACTCTTTAGTTTCCAGAAGGAAAGAAACAACAAAGTGCTGTGGTTGAAGGAAAGCAAATGAAGAAGGGGCCACTTTGAATGGACCAGAAGCAGAAGAGCTGTGCTTGTGACTACTTTAAAAGCACTTGCAGCTGTTCATGTCTTTCTTTGTGTGATGGGATCAAATCCTGTCCATCGTATTCACAGGTTCAGCCTCACAGCTTCACAATGCCACCTAAGATATGCAAGATTTGGCTTAAAAATTAACATAAAACTGCAGCTTATTCATCTTCCCAGAGTTTGATGTTATATACTTGGCTATTTCACAATATACATTAGTGTTACAAGTGGGAAAGAAGACATTGGGGAAAAGGGCATTACAATCAAGCAGTAATTCAGGTGCTACTCTTTCACTCTAAGCAGGGAAGGAGCAGCCCAAGTGAGAATGAAGCAATGGGCATCTCTTAACTCTGTTCTTGTGCTGTTCCTCTCTTTCTGCTGTTTGGATAATATGCCAGAAGAGATGCAGACATTGGGGTCTGTTTCAGGGTCCTGGGATTTAAAGCACATTCCTGCAAGGACTGATGAAGTGCAGGAGCTTGGTCAGTCACAGTCTAATACAACAGGCAGAAATGTAACTTTGCCACAGATTCAATGTGGCAGTGTCTTCACACTGAAAATTGCATTTGGGCTTCGGGGGTTGGCTGAATGAGGACCTCTCTGCTGAAGTTATCATTAACAGTTTCCACTGGAGTGGATGTGTATTCAGAGGGAATGAAACAGAGGACACCAAGTGACTTCTTGAAGGGCTCAGGGCTGCCAATACATAAATTAGCTCTGGTTGCTGGTGAGGACTGTACACTGGATTTGATATGGTGTTCCCAAAGGCTCTGGACCTGAAAAGGCATTTTTTCTGTGCCCTTCTTGATACTCTCCTGTGGATTTATTAAGATTTAAATGAAAGGTGGGGAACCCCTGAAGGTTTTAGGTATTACTGTCTAAAATTAACATTCAATTCCTGCTTTGCAAAAATGTTGCTATTCAGATTTGGGGTATGTATTTATGGAAGACATAATTGCAAACTAGACCACGTAAAAATGTTGAGTAAGACAGCATAGTTTCAGTGGGAAAGGGAAAAAAGCATTCTGGGTCTTGTCTCATCACAAAGGAGACTTAGAAATTGGAGTGTTTGTTTCAAATCTTCCCTCTCTGTAACTGTTTTAGGAAAGGAACTCTGTGGAGGAATCTTTACAGCAAAACCAGTGTTTGCAGACAACCAGAGAGGACTTCAAAAACGGGATTAACATTGTTCAAAGCCACCATGAGGAATAAGAAATATGCTTTACATATAATGAGTAGGAAAGAAATCCACTGGTGAATGATGAGAAAGATAGGAGGCATTGGAGTAAGAAAGAAGTAAGAGTCAGTGAAATAAGCTGTAGCTAAAACTAAGTGTAAAAGCCTGAGGGAAGGTTATGAACATTTATCATAGTCAAGGTCAGAACCAAAATTCTCCTGCATGTTCAGTTTAGCAGTCCAAGTTCAAAGTTTCTCTGTTCCAGACTGGGATCCACAATTGAGAACTGTGTGTCCAAGGAGAAGTGTCATATCAGGGTGAGTCTGAAAACTGAGGTCGCAAAGTGAGCTCAGGCAGCCAGAAACTGAGGGGTCCAAGCGAGGATAGTTCAAGGGGGACTGCAAACTAAATAGGCCAATTAGAGTTGGGCTGCTATGGAGAAAGGGAGTTTCTGTCTCCTTTGAGGACTTTTTCTTAGAGCCTTCATACCTGCCTGTGTCCTAGTTTAGGCATCACAGCCTTCTTTGAGTCTTAATCTGGCTCTGTATCACAAGGTACTGAGTGAAGTACTGATAAAATTTCTGGCAATAATTTTAAGATGCTGAAAATGCATTTTAAAAGGCATGCAATTAACTGGTCCCCAAGATAACACTTCAAAGTCAGAAAGTGGCAGAGGTAGCATCTGTATTTTGAGAAGTGCTTCTTCACATTGAGATAACTTAGACTGACTGTGGGGGAAGTGAGGAAAGACACAAACCGAGGATGTCTGGAGAAAACACAGCACAGGAGTGTGTGGGTAGCATTCTGGAGCACAGAGCACTGTGTCTCTGTAGAGCTCCTCTGATCTTCCACAGGAGCAGCTCTGAGAGCTTCACAGGGAGCCCAACCTCTTTGTTCCCTCACTAAGCAGAGAAAACCGCCACTCTTTGAGAGGGAAGACACCAAAGATCTTCCTGACGTGTGAACACCTCCCCACACAGGGAGCCAAACTGGTGGAAAGCACTGGAAGGAAGCCATAAGTGGTGGCTGCTTTCCACAATGGATTAGATCATGTCTGTGCCTGCAGTGTGGTAGTGCTGTTACTGCACAGCCCCACACTGTCCCCCTGTGTGACATGGTGGTGGGCAAGGGGACAGACTGCTGAAGCATCCCCTGCTGCTCAGCACTGACAGATGCCATCACAGGTGGTTCTGCAATGTCTGGTGTGAAAAATGTGCAGAAGTGGAAAAGAAAGATGAGGGAAAAAGAAACAGAGATGGCTGTCCTCCAGAATTACATCTTCAGGGTCTTCATGGGCCAGATTGTGCTCTCAGGTGTAGGAGTGTACACGCAAACCATCGACACAAATTTGGGTCCTTGAGCAGATGAAGAGCTGCTGGGGGACTGTGGGCTGGGAGACTCCCCTGGGGGACAGGGTGCTCCATGACTGTGGAAAACAGACTCAGGGTTGAGCCTCTGTGGTGGTGGCAATAGGGAGGAAGGTCAGGGACTTGTTAGCCCTGGAAGCAGCCAGAAGTCACAGGACTGAAAGGAGAAACCAGAGAGAAAGGCAAAGCCTGCACTGGCACTATGGACAAAGAAAAATTTCTTTGGAAACCTTTCCCCACAACCATTTTTTTCTCACAGGGGACTGGAGTTTTCTCTGATTTATCAGTGCTCTAAGAAAACTGAGCCCTAGTTTGGTGTGGCTGCTGAGAGGAAAGGGAGAGCTGTTCTGCTTTGGGCTCTGGCCAGTTTCTGCTTCTGTTACATGCACTTTACACAGTGATCTGGAGCAGAATTTGGCCCAGGGAAAAGCTGGAAGAGAAAAAGATGAGAGAAGCAGCAGGAAGCAGGTTTTCCTCTTCAGAACTCTCCTGTTAGCTTTTCTGTATCAAGTCAGTCTCCTGCAGTCTTCCTTCCACTCTAGCAAAACCCTGTTATCAGCAGGGCTACTGTGCATTTACCCCTTCATAAGAGAATTTAACCTTCTATCTGCATCTGACTTTTGTGTGCTAGCTCTCCTTGACACATAGAATAACCCTAGGGAAATTAAATTGGATCCAAACCAGCTTCCTTCCTGCTTACATCTCTCCTCCAGGAGTGAGCCTGCACTGCAAGATGCCAGCACATTTGCTCAGTCAGGAAGGTGGTTCTGCTGAATCTCAGGATAAGAAAAATCGGCATCATCATTTCATGCAGAGCTTATTCTGTGGGGAGGCAGATGGCTGTGGAGCCACAAAACACCCAGATGAGCAAATTCAAGTGAATTTGTTTACTGCTATCCCCATGCCATGTAAAAACCAACACTGCCTCTGCCTCCCACTGGGGTGTGAGGACAAAATCTGGCTCTTCAAAGAGGGACCACTTCAGAGGGTTGCTTCCAAAGAAGAATTCCATCTGCTCAGCAAGGTGTCATGGTTTGAGCAGATGAGCTTGGTGCCAGCCTGGACCTTCTGGGGAGGTCAGACAGCATAATCCCACAATGGAGCTCCATTCTACTGGAGGTCCCAGATCACTTCCCTCACGCCTTCCTGGTCTTCTCCAGCTGGAAGGAAATGCTTTTAGCAGCAATGAAGGCTTCTTGGCAGCTCCACAGGAGGAAATAGTCTCCCTGCCCAGGGCTGCAGGCTGGGTAGCAGAGGAGCAGTGGCAGAGGCTGGCTATGACCAAACTGTGCAGCACTTGGTTTCCAGTCCTCTTCAGCCCCTGTGGATCTAAAACATGAATGTAACATTTTGATGGGTTCATTTTCCTCTTTCTCTAGTACTCCGAGTGGAATAACAGAGTAGTGGTTTCACAGCATCATCCTGGGAATCAGTGTTTCCTGCCCTGAGACATGCCCAAAGGGCACCCTTGGAGGATGGGTTGGTGATGGAGAACTGTGTGGGACCCAAGCTTGGGCCAGGCTCCTCACGGGAGCTCTTGAGTTGAGTCTGGGAATAAACGAGACCTGGACTTTTCCCAGGGGCAATTTTGAAGACAGCTAGTGACAGCAACCAAAAACTGAGCCAGGCAGTAAATTAATAAGTGGTGTGAGAAATTGGTGCTGGGGTTTAGTTCAAGTTTGCAGGGTAGGTGTTTCTAACGTGTTGTGTGATGTCTTCTGCAGTGGGAAGAATGGTGCCTTTCCACAGTGTGAAGCAAAGCAAACAGGAGCTCCACTTCCACTGGATGAGGTTAATGCCATAACACTGATGAAGTGACAGGTGTTTCCACATGCAAAAGTGTAGGCTGAATAAGAGCCCAAATCAAGCAGTTTTCTAACTGACAGTGACTGTTCTCATTATATATATATTTAATAGACAAAATTCAAAACGGCTGAGAAACTACGAGAATAAGATCACTTTTTTTTCTCTCAGGTTAATGAAATTTATTAAAAAAAAAAAAAAAAAAAGAAAAAAAAAGAAGAAAATTGGATTAAGGAAATACTAAAGATTTTGCATATGCTTGTTGTAATGCAGTAGTTGTCCTATGCATGTTTCATAGGGAAGATGGCTTTAGGAACACCAGGAAAATGATGCATGAGGTCCAAAGAGGTAATCTCACTGTGTATATATTTTCTGCACTGTTGTATGAAGATCTTAGCAGTAAAGCCTCTTCCCTGTGGACTCTGAATGTATGATAAGAGCCTGTCTCTGTTCACAGCTGACCTGTGAGGGCTGCTGTCACAGATCAGCTGCTTAGCTGACTGCAGTGGCTCAGAGGTGCTGTATCATCATGTTCAGAGTTGACTTGCCAGTCTGTGAAATGCCACCTCTGCCCCTAGACATCACCCCTTTGGTATCTGCAGATTTAAAATGTTTCTGAGATAGAGTCAGTACCCTGGTGGAGATCACACTCAGACAAGACATGCCAGTGAGCCAAATCAGGAGTGGAGAGCAGCACAGTGGCAGCTTATTTTCCTCCCAGACAACTCCATGAACCAACAAATTAAATGCATTTACTGACATGGAATACAAAGTAAGTTAGAACTGATACCCCCAAATGCTTGTCTAACTGCCTATCACAGGCTCTTACAGTGCCAAGTGAGTGATGCCAAGTAAATGACATAGGAAGAGGTCCTCTTATGAGCACACTGCCAGCTGAAGTTTCTACTGCTGATCTGACTGAAATGACAGGGAACCAAACAGAAGATGAAAACATAAAGATGCTTATGAAGTTGCAGTGCTGACTTCCTATACGAAGTCTGGTTTTCAGAAAGAGGGGTGTGGTTGAATAGGTAAGATGGTTGAGATGAAATGGGAATTTATAGAGTGAATAACATTTATAGAGTGAATAACATGCAAGAACATGGCTTTGCACAGGCCATCCCAGCTTGTGATGGCAGAGAAGCACAGTTGCGTGTTTGCACATGTTGCTCATAGTTCCTCCTGCATGCACTTCACTGCACACAAGGTCACCCAAACTAAGCAAACCCTCCTACCCAGGGAGCCCCACTCTTGCATTACCAGCCTATGGTGAAATGGCCCTGCTCCACCATGACAGGCAGGGGAGAAAGGGTGAGGGTGTTTCCATGTCCCTCTGCTAGCAAGGCAAAACAAAAAAAGCTTTATTCTTTGGGAGCTGATCTGCTCTTACAGCTTCAGGCTGTAATCCCGTTTGGTGACATCACAGGTACTGCTGAGGCAGCCAAGGTGATGTCACAATGAGAAGCTTATGACTGTAAATGGGGAGTAAGTCACAAGAACAGATGACCTCAAAATAAGTTAATATCCTGTTATTATATAAGTGTTCCCAATACTTATATGAATGTGCCAGTAACAAAAAATAAGAAAGAAAAAAGGTCCAGTGGTCTATCAGGATATGTGAAGATGCGCATAAACTTGACATTTCTCACAGACCCACATATTCTTTATTAGTGTATCTTGCTTCTAAAAATCTTCCCACTATCAGCTCAGATTTTAAAATCAACCTCAGAATCTTTCCATATTTTAAGAGAAAATCACAAAAATTCTCCATATTTTGACATGTCCAATAATCACATACATGCTTAGTCATAGCAAAGCATCTCAACCAAATATAATTTACATTTTAGTGTCATGAATGTGTTAAGAACATGGAAATGTGTCTTTCCTATGAATCCCTCTGGGCTCCATGGGGAGTACCATAGAATGGGTATATATCTGAAACTATCTAATTATTACCTGCTGTATTCTTATGATAAATCAGAACTAATACAATTGAAAACTACATACAATTGTACGACAGAAAAGCTTTATTGCAGCTATAAAAATGATAGTTTATATGCTGAGCTAAATTCTTTGAAGTTAGAAATAATGTTCAGAATCTCTAAGGCACTTTTTTTGTAGATGTCACCACTGTTCTGCAGGTTTATTATTTTCCATGGTCAAGTATTTATTACATTTTTTTCCTGGAAAATTTTAAATGGATTCTTTTTCTTTGATTGGATAAGAAGCACATTTAAATGCCTCTAGGGGTAAATTATTTCGCATCAACACTTTCAAGCACAAACTCTGGATCTTCAGTAGGTTTTTACATTATGCAAGTAGACATTTAAGGTACTTAATACTTTCTAACCTCTAGTGCCCTTTTTACACAGAGACAGGCAGTCAGCAGGGATTAATCTGATCCTAATTAACCACAAACTCTTCTGATACTTGGTCAGTGCACAGTAGCATGCTGCCAGGTACACAGAGGTAAACTGATCTGGATTATCTGCCGGTGTATGTGCTCCACGGAGGGAGGTCTGTGCTCCATGTCGTGGGTGAGCTACGGGCAGATACAGCTTCAAACATGCAGCAGGGAGGCTGCTGTGCAAAGCTGCAGCTGCAAGGAAAGGGTAAAGCACGAATTAGAAGGCCTCTTCTTAATGGCTTTTATCAAGATTTCATTCTCAGAGATGGCATTTGTTGATGTAGCCCCCTCCCAGAGCAGACCCCTGCTCTCCGCCATCTCCTGATGCAGGTGTCACAAGCAGAACATAAGCTCCAGACAAAGTTTATCAGAGAAGTGCTCCCACTGGGGCACAAGGTACATAAGAAAACCCCTGCTTTCTAAACTCCTCCTCAGACAGGAATCTGGGTGCAGATGCATCCATTCTTTGCCCCAGACTTTATAAGACTGTATAGGTGTAGCTGAATCTTTGTGAGAATTTGGATCTCAAGATTAAGAAAGGAAAACCAAATATATTTATATGAATAAAATGTTTATTTTATTGATGGTGATAATTACAATGAGTAGACTAAAAGACCTTAATCAGAATGATTTACTACACAGTACAGATAGTTACAACTACTAGTGGAGTGCACTATTTATTGAAGCAATATTGAAACAGCAATATTAAAGCTAGCAAAACAGTTAAGTAGAGATTGAAGTCACACACCCATACTAAACACTGTGGGTAAATCTATTCTGCTCAGCCTTGAGGGGAGTCCCCAGTCAAGGAGGAGTCTCCACACACACTCCTAGAAGGGATATATTAGATGTGTCTACCATTAAAAAGTGGGATTTCAGCCCCATGGGAACAGTTGCCCCCTCTGAGTTGCGGACATTAGGAGGTGATGGTGCTCCACTCTGCCAGGGTTGATCCATCCTCTGTTAAGGCAACAGAGAAAACTGGGGCCATGAGGTGGCAGGGAAACCTTGCTGCAGAGCCAAAAGAACTCCTACCCAGTGTTAATGCTGGGCGCTAACAGCTCTGGCTCTTGATCTCCCTAACAGTGGCATGCCCAGCCCAGCATTTGAATAGGAATCCAAGATACTAAAATAAAATTTTTCTGTGAAGGACAGAACAGGATTTGCTGTCTGTAGGCTCTTCACAGATCCTCAGCTCTGCGGGACCATGGCTTTTGAAATATCTTTTGTGATGGTGACCCAGGCCTTATGCGTCAGATCAAGGCAGACTGATAGGATCACACTTACAGCTCAGGAAAACAACTTTAAAATTGAATTTTTTATTCTGTATTGTTGCAAATGTTCATACAGATGTCAAGAACAAGGAAATAGCAGAACAAAAGTTAGGGGAGAAGAATGTCCCAGAAATGGGATCCTGAGAAGTTAACTTGCTGATCCTGATGTAGCTAAGACAAGACAAATTCACGAAGGAGTTAATGGAATTTCTTTAGTTAAAGCAGTGACCAGGGCACCTGCAGTCCTCTGATCATAATGGGATTCACTGCTTGGGGTTTACCTTTGGTCAGACTGCTCCAAACATTAGGGCCAAAAGCCAGATCAGGCCATGGGAGTAGGCAAGCACCTACTCACCTGAACGAGTGCTGGTTTCCAGTGCAGGTTTTTTTTTGCTTTCCAAGCTCATTCTTCTCTTTTCCCCTCAACCCTGAAGCATTCCTCTCTGAGGCATGGTAGTCTTGGAGATCAAGAGAGTTAAAATAATTCCCAGAGAGGCGGTAATTTTTGGAAGCTGACCTCTCTTGTATGAGTGTGCAGTCAGCCTGGTATCCAGCCATTAGCTCTTTCTGACACAGTAGGAGATGGGCAGGAAACTGACTCCAAGCTGAGCTTTCAGGGCTGTAATGCAGAATCTGTTCCTACAGAAAACAAGCACTGCCTTCTCCTTTTTTAAACAGAAATCTGCTGGAATAGGCATCTACTAAAATGACATTGTTTTGTTTATGCCTCTCAGTAGTAAGTGAGCCTATATTAGAGCTTTGCTTGGTGACACAAGATCATAATCAATTTTTCCTTAGGAAGACTGGGACACCACATGGTTGAGGGTCTTGTGTGAAGCTACACAGAAGGCATGTGCCATTCACTGCAGGATGGCTGCTGATCTTTCATCTGGAGTTGCTCTCTGTGCACTTTTGTCCAGAGATGCCTTTCGAGCTGGGACCCTCAGCACTGTTGTATTCCCAGCCCCTGAGGTTGTATGTTTGGAAATAGTAATCTGTTTTCTGGAAAAAAACAAAGCTAAACTGTTAAACTATCTTGTTTCATCAGACACACTACAATAATAGTGAAGAAAAAGTGTTAAAAAGCTAATTGATCTGGTGAAGGTTGCTTCTTCAAGGGCACGACAACACACTGTTTCTGCTTGAGATGTGACACAGCACATGTCTGATCTCTGCATGACTGTTGTAATTAAATGTAAAACATTCATTTCTCAATGTTTTTTTCCCCCATGCTTAATGTCTACTTATTGCTGCTTGGTCTCATAACAACTCTATTAATTAGGAAAAAGTGCCAAAGGACCAGCTAATGAATGAACGGATCCTGAATTAAGACATTTTTCTTTTTCAATTTTTCCTTTCTTTTAGAAAGAGAACAGCTACAGTCTTCAAGTGCTCTTGTCATATATGGGGATGCTTAATGTTGCAATTCCTTAGAAAATAAGACTCTTTACTCCAGCATTTCAAGAAGAGAAAAAATATTCATAGATTGTTTGAGGGAAAAAAGAAAGTGCTGGCAGTTGTCACAGTGTCAAAATTAATTATTTTGGATTGATCCATTTGCCTTGATCTTTATGACCCTCAAGAATTTCAACTACTTCCCAGTCAATCATCTAAATTCTTCAGCTAAACCCCATACCTCATTAAATAAAGAAATAAGGGGGCGTCTTGATATGCTTTTCTTTAGGCCTGTCACTCCAGAGTCTGAAAATACAAATCATGGCATCTTAAAGTATTCTCAGTTTTCTTTTCAAATAGCAAAAAAAAATGTTTTCCCATACGGTTCATCACATTCTCTTCAGTGACACTTTCTTGCTGGAACCTCTTAGGATTGACTCCAAGTACCACCTTCAGTGGTGGAAAGGGACCCTGAGACACTAAATTTACTGGTGACTGTGCTAATGTCACCAAACAACAAAGGATTGTAGGGTGAAAGGTAAAAGGAAGGAAAGGAAAGGTATACTTAGAAGACATATATCAAAAAAATTTAGGATGTGTGTGAACATTTTTAGGTGTGAACTGACTTCTTGAAGATTGAAGTCTAATGGAAATATGGCAGAATGGGAAGAGGACTCAAAGTATCAGACTATGAGATAGTGTATATTATACACAGTGCACAAATGCTGTACTTTTTCAATGTTCAAACTATGCCAACATTCATTTCATATGCATCATCTATTTCATCCCATTATACACCCCTATTGATACATAAAAGCCAACTCTTGCCCTGATCTGTGTTTTCCCATGAAAAATCATTTCTCATCTTAGAGTTCAGCCTGCTTTTGTTCCTGGTTCTTTAGGATGGCATAGTTGGTTTGTTTTCCATTCTGTTTTTCGTCTTTCATCTGCTTTTCCCATTCTCTTGTGATGCAACAAGAAATACAAACCAGAATCTGGAATGCTGCCACAGGGGAAGCTGAAATCAGAAGCAAATCAGAAACATTTATAAATCAAACCTGAAAAGTATTTTGCTGCAATTTGTGTCTCATATTATTGTGCACTGTGATAAGTTAAAGGGGAAACACATCAAACACTCAGGTTGTTAAAAGGCTCAGAGCGCTGGTATTTAAACTTAGTCCGCAGAGAGAGTCCAGACCTCTCAAGTTTCTCTCCTCTTAGCAGGTGAGACCTCAGGCAGCACGGTGGCCCTTTTCCAGATCTGATGAGTTGCCCCTGCCAATAGCCCTGCTTGCCCAGGACAGCAGAGCAGCACTGAACTCCTCGGGTGTGTGTCACATCACACACCTTCGTGTGACCCACGGGGATGTCCCTGCCACATGCACATACAGCTTCCATGGAAATGTGCTACACCAAACCTACAATATTTGCAAATCTGCTTTCTTGTCATCCTACCTGCCTCTCAGGCAGTCCTTCCCAAGCTTTGGGATAAAAGTGTCCCCTTGGTGAAGATCAAGGGAGATACCTTGCACTGCCATGGCAGTTCCTAGCCTCAGCCAGAGCAGCTTATGCCCTTCAGCAGGACCTGCACTCTTGTACCTGTGTTTTTTTCCCCGTGTGAAATCCAGATTGCATGTGGCATCTCCAGTGAAGCTTCCCAGAAAAAACAATTATTATTTCAGTGGAAAGCTGTTCCTCAATCCCTGAGACTGCTGTTCTCCAGAGTCTAGTTCTGAAAATCAGTAATAAGAAATAGGATTGACTGTTATTTCTATTACCTTTGGGAGAATTCTCTTATGTAATTTAATTTTATTTAATTGATATAAATTTTTTTCTAGGTAACATTTTTTTCCCGTACCCAGAATCTTAACTCCTGTATCTCAGACTGCAGTCCCCTGTCTGTACATCTCATGCATTCATATCTTGTCTACTTTTCATTTTTTTATCCCAGCCCTTAGATGATTGCACATCATTTTCAGAAAATTTCACACTTCTGAAAGTCCATATGGTTGTCAAAATCTTTTCTGATACCACTTGTTTATGGCTTCGAAATAATCAACATAGATTCACACATCCTTTTTTTTCCCCCTGTTCCTTCCCCTAATATATTTTGTACACAACTCCAATAAGATTAATTCACTTTTTTTCTCCAAATGATGCTGCCAAAGTTAACACATCAGCAGAGAAGACTTGGAGCAAAAATCTGCTCCATCTTGCTATGCTCTTCATTCATGTCAGGCTGCAATCTAGCTGTCACTCCAGATGGCAGCCAATTTTTCTTCAGGCCATCTACCAAAAATGGCATAATCAGAAAATGTTCTGGTGACCTGGCATGTCTAAGAGACAACGAACCTCCATTGCAGAGAGCAGAGCACACCAGCAGCTGCATCCCTGTGGTGTCACTGAATGACTCCTGGGTGTGCTGAAAGCAGTTTTGCCCCTTGCAGTCTGCCAGGGACAAGGTAAGTACCAAGTCCAGTGGATTTAGTGAGGACCTGCTAAAGAGAGGAGTGGGCAGGAAAAGAAAGGAGCCCTGAGTCCTGTCTTGCTTCATTCTGGACATGGAGCTGCAAGTGCAATCTCAGGCTTGAGACCTGTCTGACAGGGTGAGACAAGGCAAGTCAGGGAGCTGCTGGTGGAGCTGTCAGAGTGGGAACATCTCCAGGCTCATGGAGGAGATAGTGTGTATTGTAAAGGAAAACGGAAGATGGAAGGAAGGAAGGAAGGAAGGAAGGAAGGAAGGAAGGAAGGAAGGAAGGAAGGAAGGAAGGAAGGAAGGAAGGAAGGAAGGAAGGAAGGAAGGAAGGACAGGGAAGAAGAGCATCTGTGAGGATAGGCAGCATGAATCCAAAAGAACTTATCTTCAAAGAAAGTGATTGAAAAAGCAAACCAGCCTGGAACAAAGACTATCCTGGAAACCTGGAAAGCACTGTGCCCTTGGGCCCTGCTGGCAACATGTCAGCTTCAGCATCCTTATCCCCCAGGGCTGATGACTTCCCTCCACATTCCCTATATCATCTCAATCCCTTAAAGAGTGGGATACTGCACAGCCTGACATGCCTGAAGCTGGTTCACCTTCTGGGGCTAGAAAATGGGAGGAGGGTCACAGATGGTTCCCATCTTTCTGCTCCTCTCCTGCCCTCTGGCTTGTCCCAGCACTACCCTGACCTCATGGCCAGCTCTCTGGCAGTGTAGACCTGGCAATGGTTGTACCTGCTGATGCCTCAGGCAGCCCCAGAAGTCCTTTCTTCAAAACTTCTGCACATGTGGTGGCGTGGCAACTAGCATCCTTACCCTGTGGGAACAAGCATCCTGTGGGAACACCACAGGGCAATCAGCTTATGAAAGAAAGCAAGGCAGCAAAGTGTCAGGGAGAGAAACTTGAAGGGCAGAGGCTACATTTTTGTGGCCTTACATGGCACAACAGGGGAACACTGGCATCTAGTCAAATTCTATAAGCAGAGGCACAGAGCAATTAGTTAAAGCTTTGTTTTCTTGTCACAAACTCCCCCCAAAAGTAGGAAAAAGTGGGACTCATAACTATGTCATAGTAAACCATGTGAAAAAACGCTCTTGCTCCTAATCACAGTCCAGTTTAAATTAAAATACGTCTGTGCACCACTACATGTGAGCTGCAAAAAAATGGCTGTTAATTCCTGGAAGAAAGAGGAATTATAAAATTGGTATTATGTGTTGCATTCTTAAAGAGTATCTGTTCCGGGCAGCCCTGTCCCCAGGTTCATTACACCTAAGGAGCAGGAGCTCTCCAGCAGCAGTGCTAACCTCACAAGAAGCATTGTCTTGGCAGGAGTTGGGTCATACTTAGCAGATTATGTCCGTACCAGGAGGGCTGAAATTTTCATCAAAGTAAACAGAGGAATTCGTGACAGGCAGGCGGCTTACGGGGGCTCGCTCACAGGGGATGCTCGGCTCCATCCCAAGAGCAGCCCGTGGGCTGGGGTTTACTCCCTCACAGGGAAAGCACTGGCAGAGCCCTTGGGGTCATTGTCAGGGTCCACAAACATATGCGGGGAACCTGATGGTTCGTTTTGGAGATCTCAGAGCGCAAAAGACACAGCAGGGGACAACTCAGTTTGCTTAAACAAAAAAATGCACTTTTATTTAGTGCCCACAATGCGATAGTAGGGAAAGAAAATAGAGAATGGTGAGAAAGATAGAGAAAGAGGGTAAGGTGGTTATAGCTACCTACGTGGAAAGTCGGAGTCCTCAAGGTGTAGAGATGCCCATAGACGCGATCTTCTCCAGTGGGGTGATCACAAAGGTGTGTGGAATCTTCGGAGTTCTTATAGGTTGGTTACCAGAGCGAGTGGCACGAAGCCAAGGAGAACCAGGCAAGTGACACAGGGCTGAGGCAGACACCTGTGTAAAGGTTGGGTGCTCAGGAACAAGCAGCAAGCTGTACCCTTCTAGCACGGTCAGTATAGTCAGCTCAGTCCACTGTAACGAGCTACTATTGTTCTTGCATTCCGTTCTCCTGGAGATGCACATCAGTCCTCGGCAAGGCCCCACCTCAGCCAGGCCAGGGGCTCTCCCCAGTCTCTTCGGGGGTCTTGGTCTTCAACCATCGGAGACAGGCATAACACATCCACAGTCAGACTCTGACATGGAGTCATGGAGCCACTCACTGGATTATTCTGCTCCCCAGCTGGAAGGGAGGGCAGAGCGGCGGAGCAGCGAGGTGGGAGCGCAGCGAGCAGCTCGGGCTGAAGTGCAGGGCAAGGAGGGCAGCAGGGCACTGAACCAGAGCCCGGGGTCCCCTCGGTGCCCCGCCCGCACTGGCGGCTCCGTGTGCTGTCACCCGTGTGCTCTAGGACCACGAGATGGCACCAGACGCTTGTGCAGGCTGGTCCATTCCCGGCGGGATACAGCAGCATCACTGCCATCCCGGCACACGGCACAGGCGCTCCGCAGCCAAGAACGGGGAAAATCTCGTTTTGGCCATATGTAGTGGTGTGTTTTTGGTTTTATCAGTTTTATGTGTGTATTTTTTCCTTGTTTATATTGTTTTGTATAAGTTGTAATGGTTTACCCCATGTCACCCATGTTCAACCCTTCTTGGTTTTACCCCAACCCCAGTTCTATGTCAGTCATAAGTTAAACAGCCCCTGGGTCTTGTCTGTCACTTTGGCGTCTCTCCCAAAAGTCTGGAAAGTTCCAGTAAGGACCCCAAGTGATTGGACAAGACTTCAGCTGTCTCCCCACCCGAGTTACTGCTTTGTTATGTGTCATTTACCTGCAGAGCCATACCCACATGAGCCATGATTTGTCCTCAGTTAAACCCATCCCTGAGTTCCTCCCCCCAATAAAAGATGTTGCTTTTGGGGGTTTCCAGCTTTTTCCTGCTGCTTCTGCTAAGGGGTCACTTCTGCTGAGAGGTGTCTGCTGGGGCAGATACCCTGAACTGAGGTTATCCCCACTGTAGGATGAATAAAGCCAGTGGATAAACCCAGACCAGCCTCCTTCTTTCTTCCCTGCTGTCATCACTTGACCCCTTTGGGCAAACCAGAACCCAAGGGATGGGTGAGGTTCATCCTGCTACCAAGCCGTGCCCTTTACTGCTGTGGTGCCAGGGCTGGCCGAGGCAGAGAGACACTGACCCACGACAGCCATATCCATTTCCATCACCATTTCATTATGTGCCATTAAGGCAGTTTTCATTTATGACAAGCAGATTAATGGCCTCCACCTACCAGGCTATTTTTTCATTTTATGCACCATTTATTCAGGAGGAAAGGGATTAATGAGGACATCTGATTAAAACATCACCTATGCTTTAATCCAGGAGCCACAGCAGGGGCAGGATGCACAGCTGTGAAGCCCTCTAAGACTCCCTCTCTGTGGCAAAATTGAAGCAACACTGTCTGTAAATTGCTAAAAAAAAAAATATAATAAAATCCCTAAAACAAAATAGCAGCAGTTTGAATAGTGTTCTTGAGCTCCAAAGCCAGCCCAGCAGTGTTTGAGTCAGGTCTGCACAGGTCACTAGACACACCACACACACTGGGCTTCCCTCCTGGACTGCTGCAGAATCCCTACAGCTCTGGGACATGACCAGCCTACAGTGCCCAGGGGTGGTTATCTGAACTGAGATGAGCACTGCAATGCAGCCCAGCTGAGAGGTGTTTTTTACAGCATGACCCTGAGAGGCTGAGTTTCATGCTGTGGGATGTCCAAGGGAACATGGGATGACAGGAAGACGCAAAAAGCCTGGTTAAGAGAGTGTTGGAGATAGAGAGGCCAAACCTTGATGCAGCCTCTTCCATAGTGGGAACAGTCCTAGGGATGAAGGGCACCATCAGGAAGCGTCTTGGTGAAAGCTGCTTGAAGTGGTCCAGAACAGAGACAAGAAGCAATCGAACAATCCAGTGTCTGAACCTGCTTCCTGTCCCACTTTCATTTACCACTGAAGACATATTCCACCACGGGATTTATGCCTTGAAAAGCTGCAAGGCTTTCCAAAACAAGCAGTTGGATTCCTTCACAGCTATCTCACAACCCATCGGTTCCTGAGCTCAGGGGGACACAATCCTTCCCAGCTACTGAGGCAACATGGCCCAGAAGCCTACATTGACCTCTGGAACAGAAAGTGCTCAGTGAAACTGCCTGGGAGAAGGTAGCAAATAAATGTGTCTCTCTTCTCATGCAGGGAATTAATTCAGTGCTGCTCACTGCCCTGAAATGCTGTGGAAACCCGAGGAATTAAGAGAGATTCAACAAGAAATCTGACAAATTGAGGGAGGATAAATCCATTGGTATCCCAATGTAGCAGTTGGTCACACAGTGATCTGAGCAGTTTTTGGCTCAGGAAGTCTGGACTCTGTATAAATTTAGAAATTTGCACTATGCTGAATCCTGGAAGCTGGGAAAGAATGCCACAGGGAGGCTTGCTCTGTACTCAAATGACACTTGGGCTTAGATGAGAGACAAGTCATTATCCAAACAGAGGATTTTGAGGATTTTTTTTGGGAAGAGTCAACATGGTTTTATAAAAGGAAATCACACCTCTTAAATCTATTTGGGGCTTCAGAAGGCAACAACAAATAGGTGTAGAGCTAAGAACACTTTTTCACAGCCCTTCATCAAAGCCTTTACAAGAAATCCTGCTGTGATGGTTTAAGAGGTAAGGTTATGTGGATAAAGGGCTGATTAAAAGGCAGGAAACAGAAGGTAGAAATAAATAGCCAGCTCTGACAGTGGAAGGAGGTTGGCAGTGGAGTCATGCAGGGATTTGTACTCAAGCTTACATTGCTCAGCATGACTTAAACCTGGAAAAAGGGGAGGCTTTGTGAGATGGGAGTTTGTTGATGTTATTAAGCATCCAGGACAGTAAAGATGATGAACAACTGGGGAAGCTACAGAAAAATATCACAACAGACAGCAATTGGGCAATAAAAAGGCAGATGAAATTCAATGTATCTAATTCTGAAATTAATTATATTTTAAAAATATCTGATTTTACATACATGATAGTACAGTCTCAATTGACTTTTCCTGTTTGAGAATTGGTCTGTAGGGCTATGTAAATATCTATGAAAAGGGTAGCTCAGTGCTCAGCTGCAGCCAAATCAACAAGTTCCATTACTAGGAGAGAAACAGAGAGTAAAATGGAAAACACCTTCAAGCTGTTCTGTATATTCATACAGTGCATCTAAATCTCCAGAAACTATACATATTTGTGGACCCTCTAGTTCAAAAAGCACCCAGCACAGAAAGGTAACAGAGGGGTAACAAAAACAAACAAAAGCATGGAATGGTTTTGTTGAGTTACTGGGTTAAGACTTCTCGGCTTGATAGGAAAAACAATAATCTGATTTCTACAGTAGTTAATGCATGCACTGTTTGAAACTGCCTCCTAAGCCCTTTGTGAGGTGGGACTGTCTTCCCAACACCTGGGTAGCTCCATTCTGTTGGGCAGATGGGATGGCCAGTGCCAAAGCTCAGGCTGCTGAACCTGAAGGTCACTCCTGGAAGACCTCAGCATTCTCAGGATGTAAAAGCAGATGATTTAGACACAGGATGAGGCAGCTGGGTCCAGAGCTCTCAAGGATGGATACAGGTTCTTTATGGAAGGGTGGAAGATGATGATGAGGTTTGTGCCCTAAGCAGTTAAGTGGCACAAATTTGTGCATGTTTGTGAGGAACCAGAGAGTGAGAAACTCAAGAGCTCACGGGTCAGGAGAAACTAACAAAAGGGATATCATTGTGGGCATCTCCCACAGCCCAATCAATCAAGAAGGAAAGACAGATAGAACCTTCTTTAAACAACTCAGGAGTTACTCAGGACAGACCAGAAAAATTCCTGTCTTCTGTAACTGGAAAAATCTGCCAATCAGAAAACCCTCTGCTTTCAGTCACAAGGTCATCACTCACAATATATTCTATCAGGCCTACCATGTGTCTGTATCTAGCAAAGTTTTGAGGAGAAAATTCCTAATCAGAAGACTGAGTCAGGGATGCAGAAAGCTGCACATACACAGTGGGGCTTGATGGGCTACCACTGACAGTGCAACAGAAACTGGCCAATGTGATGGCCATGACTGATACACTGAAGGGCAGGGCTACCACTCACAGACAAATTCACTGGCTGGAGAAAGGTGCCCATGAGAACCTCAGCAAGTTTAATAAAAACAAATGCAAGCCCTTCAGCTGGCCTGGACTAACCTGGTATGATCAGCACAGGAGGAAGCATCTCCTGGCTAGGAAGCAGGTCTGAAGAAAGAGAGCTTGGGGTCCCACTAAACAGCAAGCTGAACATGATTAGGCAGAGCAGCCTTGCAGTGATAAGGCCAACAGGATACTGGGTGGTTTAAGCAAGGGAATTGCCATCAGATTGACAGAAATTCTTCCTGCCAGCTGAGCACTTGTCATCCACATCCATACATCTGTGTAGAGTTTTGGAATCATCAGTACAAGAGTGATATTGGCAAAACCTGAGAGATTTCAGAGGGTCAGGGAGTGAGAAGAGCACAGCTGCAGGAGCAACTTCCACCACCTAAAGTGAGATTATAGAGAAGACAGAGCCCAGATTTCTCAAAGGTGCTCAGTGAAACAAGAGGGAAAGATCAAAGTTTTGGACATGGGAAATTCTCACTGCAGATTAGGAAGTAATTCTTCACCATTACAGTGGATAAGCAGTGGCACACATTACCCAGAGACACTGAAGTTGCCACTTTTAGATACTTTCAAATCTGACCAGACAAGGTCCTGAACAACTTGATTTTAACTCCAAAGCTTGACGCTTGAGCAGTTTGTGCCTGCTTTCAGCAGATGCTTTGGACTAGCCGACCTCCAGAGGCCTCTTCCAACTCCTGATGTTTCTACAGCTCTGTAAGTGCCATAAAATATATATATAAACCCCACAATGTTAAACCATAAAACCATAAAACCCAAACAAAGCCAGTCCTACACAGCTTTGCATATATAATGTAATGCTGACATGCAGATGTGTCCCATGGGGGGAATGAAGAAATGCATAATAGGTAACACCACACACTGATGAAAATAAGAGGAAAGGATGATTATGAAGACCAATATACATCAAACTCAGATGGGATTTAAGCATGCAAGATTGCCAGTATGTGCCATATAGCTCCTATTTTATCATTCAGCTTTATTAGAGAAAATGATTTACTATACCACAGTGAGAATCAAAAGACCCAGTCTGCAGAGGTAAAACTGAGTCCAACAAAATATATTTTTGCAGTGTTTACTTTGTAATTATCCCATCAACACACACCATCAAAAACTGTAGACCTTGTGGCACTGCAGTAATTTTGGAAGCCTAGTTAAAATACTCTGTAAGTCTGGAATACTTCATAAATGAACACGCAGGAGGTTACATACAACTGACTTTTCATTTCTATTTTATTTCACAGAAGCATTCTGGAGTAAGAAGGAGAAAAAGTTCAGAAAAAAACTGCAGTTCTCAAAATACATTGTTGATAATTTAACCAAATCAATAAGTAAATGCCATGAAACTTGTGCACATTCAAGTCTCTGAAGAGATGAGCCATTTCTTAAATAATGGGAAGAGAATTAATGAATCCTACCTTCAGTGAAACATGCTTCATAATCTGACTTTCTTTTTATAGACAGAAAGTTTTCTGTACACTATCACCTCTGTTTTTCCTGACAGTAGGATACACAGTTTTTTACAAGATTTGGTTACAAGCACCATCAATGTAAACAATTAAAACTTTAATCTCTGGTTAGGTATCAGTAAACAGAACAGAGAGAGAACCAGTGGGAACAGTACAAATGCAGAGTCTGTGGACACTCTTTTGGCTCTCTTCCCATCAGGATTAATATGGCAAAACCTGGAGCTGTGATGGAGCTGCTGGTTAATAACACACACAAAGCTCATGACTGACCCTTGAGCTGTCCTGTGCTTCCCTCTGGATCTCCATTACCAGTGTTTCCTGCCACAGCAAGCGACAGCCCCCAGATATGATGGACACTTTCTAGAGGCATGCCTTTGCAGAAAGATGGTTCAGAGCCTCCTCTTCATTAAAATCCTCAATCAGCTTTTGTCAGGAGTCTCAATCTTGGCATGATGCCAGGATCAGACAGCTACATCAGATCAAACAAGTTTTTTATTTCATGTCCAGATCAAATGCTATCTGTATTATTAAAATATTTTGAAAATACCATGATTATGGACAGAAAATGATGAAGCATAAATTGAAACCTGTGGATGCTGACTGTCCTAGGCATCACTGTTTGTATGGTGAAATGCAAGCTGATGGAAAAAGTGGCTAGTCTGACTTCATACTGTTTTATATATATTTTGGCAGGGTACAAACAATAACATGGGAATACAACTTTAGATGAATCAGGTTCATGTGTTCCAGGGGGGGTTTGATCTAAAGGTCACGACAGTCCGAGGAAAGACTGTGTGGGGTCTGAAAAAGCATAGAGCAGGTAAACACACACACCATGACAAATTCTTCATCAGTGCTATTTTTGGTCCCAGAAAGAGAACAATTTACCCAAAACTGCAGTAAGCCAGTTTTAGAGGGCAGGAGTACTGCAGTAGACAGCTTTAGAGGGCAGGAGCAGGCTGATAATATTCTGTGCTCTTTACCTTGAATAGATTTTCCTACTTATTGATTGTGTTTGGCACAAAGGAAAAAGCCTACTCCTGGTAAATGCTATGACAGCATCTCACAGAGAGGAGACCTGGACTTCAGTTTGTTGCCTTTTTTCCCGTGTGAAGAAAATAACAGCAAAAGGAAAAAGCCTTGACTATCCCTCTGGCCTCTTCTGGACTCGCTTAAAAACCTGCACTCATTTTCCTCTAGACTTTCTTCCAGAATAGTTTCTAAAAAACATGCACTTACTTAAATGGGCCAGGGCAGCTGTTCCACTTTTTGTAACTTTTATTTACAGTATGTGTGTGCTTTTCCACTTTTTTTTTTTTTTTTTTTTTTTTTTTTTTTTTTTCCCTCCAAAGCAGAAATTCTTTTGATTAAAAATTACCTGGTAATATGGCAAATAACTTCTCTGAAAATAAGTTTTTATTCCACACACCACAAATGCTATCATGGTAGGTCTTCAGCATTTACACCTGTATATAGGTTACACCCAGCATTATAATACACCTTTTAACATGGTCATTTCCCCAGTGGCTCGACTGGAGTTGTAATCAGTGACACCTGTCAGCCAAAAATGTAACTTTTCAGAACACACATTATAAAATCTGTTTATATTATTTAAGTCCTGGTGAAGATACTTAGCTTCATATTAGCAGCTTTTCACTTACTTTTTTTTAAAAACACCAATTTAATTAGAGCAAAACAGATTATCAAAAATGCATTTTTTAAAAACATCTTCTGAAAGCCAGAAAATTTGACCTGTTTTCCCTTGGAGGAGAGGTATTCAAGAAGAAACAAGTTTTATCCAGAAGGAAGTATGCCTGCACTGAAATACAAAGAATAAGTTTCTGTTTTTTTTAACAGAAAAATAACAACCCCTTAAAAAGCAGGAAGCTGTATTTTATTTGGATCTAATGGTGTAGCAATATATAAAAATGCTGTGTTATCTTTCTTGGTCTGTATTCCAAAAAGGTAAGTTGTATTGCCTGAGTTAGAAGTAGCAAACATGGTTTATTCAGATTATCACTGTATGTACAAATGGTTCAGACAACAGTCCAGATGGCTCCCTTCTTGCTGGAAATGATGGGCTTTCTGGGTGAGAGGGCTAAAAATGTTCTCCAAGGTTTCCCTTTTGGCACTTTCTGCATCCTGGTCTGTCAAAGTAAAAGATACAGTGGAATTTCCTCTTCTCTGGGAAAGGAGTGACACTTCTTCCAAAGAAGTTTCTACAAATACACTGGCAGCAAAAGGTGGGCTAAGGAACCTCCATTGTTTGTTGGATGCACAGGGTAGCACAGTGTCAAGGGAGGAGGAGAATGGTGAGATATCTAAGGCCTTTTTTGCCTCAGTATTTAACTCAAAGCCAGCTGCACCCAGGATACCCAGCAACAACAGCTGAAGTTAGGGATGAGGAGCAAAGTCCCCATAATCCATGAGGAAAGTGTTAATGACCTTCTGCCCCATTGAGACACACATCTATGAGCCCTGATGTGATGCACCTGAGAATACTGAGGGAGCTGGCAAAACATCTTGCCAAACCCCTTTCAACCCTTTTCCAGCAGTTTTGGCTCACCAGAGAAGTCCTGGTTGACAGGAAATAAGCAAATGTAATGCCATCTGCAAGAAGGGTTGGAAGGACAATTTGGGGAACTACAGGCCTGTCAGCCTGACCTCGGTACTGGGGAAAGTCATGGAGCAGATAATCATGAGTGCCATCACATGGCATGGGCAGGACAACCAAGGGCTCAGGCCCAGCCAGCATGGGTTTATGAAAAGCAGGTCCTGCTTGACCAACCTGATCTCCTTCTATGACAGTGTGACCCACTTAGCAGGAGAGGAAAAGTCTGTGGATGGTGTCTATCCAGACTTTAGGAAACCATTTGAAACTGTCTCCCACAGCACTGTCCTGGAGAAACTGGCTGATACGGCTTGGATGGATGGACTCTTAACTGAATAAAACTGGCTGGATGGCCAGGCCCAGAGAGCAGTGGTGAATGGAACTAAATCCAGCTGGTTGCTGATGACCGGTGGTGTTTCCCAGGGCTCAGCACTGGCACCAGTTCTGTTTCACATCTTCACTGATCATCTGGATGAGCAGATTGAGTGCATCTTCAGCAAGTTCACAGAGGACACCAAGTTGGGTGGGAGTATTGATGCCTGCTGGAGGGCAGGAAGGCTCTCCAGAGGGATTTGACAGACTGGATCGATGGGCTGAGGACAATCGTGAGGAGTTCAGTAAGGTGAACCACGTGCTGGGTCCTGCACTTGGGCAAAACAGTGCCATGTATTGCTACAGGTTGGGGGAAGAGTGGTTGGAAAAGAACCTGGGGGTGCTGGTCAATAGCCAGCTGAACATGATCCAGCAGTGTGCCCAGGTGGCCAAGAAGGCCAATGACATCCTGGCCTGTATCAAGAATAGTGTGACGAGCAGGACCAGGGCAGTGAGTGTACCCCTGTACTTGGCACTGGTGAAAGCTGCACCATGAACTACTGTGTTCAGTTCTGGGCCCCTCAGTTCAGGATAGACACTAAGGTGCTGGAGTTTGTCCAGAGAAGGGCAGCAGAGCTGGTCAAGGGTTTGGAGCAAAAGTCTGATAAGGAACAGCTGAGGGAACTGAGATTGTTTAGTTTGGAGGAAAGGAGGCTCAGGGGTTGCCTCACTCATCTCTACAACTACTAAGGAGGTTGCAGTGAAGTGGGTGTTGGTCTTTCATGCTGAATCTTGAGTGAAAAGATGAGAGGAAACAGCCTTAACTTGCACCAGGGGAGAGTCAGATTAGATACTAGAAAAAAATTATTCACTGAAAGGGTGGTCAGACTTTAGAATAAATTGTCCAGGGAGTTGGTGGGGCCAGTCTCTGGAAGTGTTCAAGAGGTGTCAGGATGTGCTTTTGGGGATACAGTTTAGGGGTGATTATGGTAGTGACAGGTTGTCACTAGAACTTAGACGATCTTGAAGACCTCTTCCAACCTTGATGTTTGTGTGATTCTGCCCTGCCTCACCACTGTCAGCTCTCAGAGGTTGGAAGGAAAATGTTTCCTCACAAGAAGCTTCTTGCCTGACCCTACTGAGACTATGTTTCTGGGACCTGCTGTGCTTAGAGCAGCCTTTGGAGCCTGTGAAAGGGAAGTAAGACCCCTTTCTTTTCCCATCTTTCTTGAGTTAGAGGAATTTCTCAGAGAAGTTAAAGCAATTTGGTTTCACAAAGTAGTCTTCATTTTCTGCCAAAATAAAATGTAATACTATGTGCCTCTTCTGGCATTTCTTTCACCACCAGTACAAGGGCTGGTCACAAAACATCCACCTTGAGCTGCTGTGCAAAAGCCTCTGTGCTGATGATATCTCCCAGTAGAAAGATACAGGGTGCAATCTCAGACTGCTTTACTGTACCCAGTTTGGGAATGCCAATCTCAGAGGGTTCTGAGTATTTTCTTCAAATATTTAACACACTTCTGCATCACCTTCTCCTCAGCAAGGAACCTTCTGTAAGCTCAGGGTGGACCCACTGCTGTCATTCACAAGTAGAACATGTTTCCTCTGGAAGGTGTAAGATAGAGAAACCTCAGATATAAAATTCTTCTTCATTAACGGGTGAAGCTGGGCAAACATGATCATCCAGAGAACAGGGAGCTGCTCTCAAGGGCTGTTTGTGTTGCTTGGAGAGAGATGCTGACATGAAAGAGCTGGAAGACCATTCTGAAAGAGAAAGCAGTGAACCATCAACTGACTCAAAAGTATTGCACATGGCTGACACAGGCCTTCCCCTGGTGGCTGCCTGTTTAGTCCTACTGACAGTTTGTTTCTGTGAGGGAAGAGAGTCTTCCAACTCACTGCAAAATCCATTCAGGGCAGAGTATGCAGAAACCACAGACAGGTCTGAGAAGGACAGCTTCTTCCCTGTGTCCACATCAGTCTCTTGGGCACCCTCCAAGTCATCAATATTAAGCTTGGGGCTGCATTTCCATGTTTTTAACCTGGTTGCAGGTGACCCAGTGTTTAAAAACTGAAATGGTTCACTGAAATGAAATGTCTCTGATGCTGAAGAGGAGTTCACTGTGGGCAAGCAGAACAGAGACTTGCTTCGTTGGAACGACCAAGAAATGCTGGAGGCACTCCTGGATCTGCATGTGAAGTCTTCTTGATCACTGTGTCTCAAGTCCTGCTGGGAGAAACCAAGATAATGACCAAGGCCATTCGTGTGATGCACCTTTTTTTGACCCATTTCTTGTGGCTGTTCAGAGACAGATCGGTGGCTCTGAGGAAGAAAGGCTGGCAGAGTGGTGAAGTGGGAATCTGTTGACACAGATGGATATGGTTGCTTGTTCTGCCTTGCAGACTTCCTACACCAACTGTGTGCTTGCTGCAGTTGGGAGAGGGAGAGAAGAAGATCACATTAATACAGAATTGGCAGTTTTACAACCCTAAGTCTCCATTGCTGAGTTGTTACTGCAAATAATTATGAAGCAGACTTCAGTCATCATGCTTGCAGCAAATGTTTCACTGCAATAACAAAGACAAACCACCCTGCCAAAATCCCAAATATTTACATAAGGAGCCTCAAAGACAACAAAGAATAAATGGTAGAGAAGCCTTGCCTTGTGGGCCGAATTACACTGGCTTGAATTTCTCGCTTCCTATTGACTTACTGAGATTCATTCATATTCTGTCTTCCAACATTACTACTTAATGGACAGCTTAAAAAAATAAATACATATATGTAATTATAATTTCTCATTTCTTCTCTACTTTTTTTTTTTTTGTTTTGTCCTCCTTTAAAACATCAGAGAGCCTTCAGTGAGCAAGCTCATTCTGTCTTCTCAATGGGAACCTACTACTTCCTTCAACTCCTTTACATTTTCTTTCTTTCCTAGTTAGCTCTATTAAGTAGCTCACAGTGACATTACAGACACACATTCAGTTTGCTCGTAGACACCTAGACTGAAGACCCAAACTCATGGTTATGATCCAAATCTGAACCTCAATCTCAGTCCCAGGGCAGGATTCAGTTGCTTACCCATGAAAATACTCAAGCATCTGAACAGAGAAAGCAGATGTGAAAAATGGTGAGCCAACATCTTTCTCAAGAAGGAGATGGAGCCAGGTGGCTTTCCTATGGAACTAGACACTGATGTCTGGGTAACTGAACTGTGTTTCAGCAATCATAAGGTTTTTCACCTTCCCCCTTATTTCAGTGAGGCTTTTAGAAATTAGCCTTTCAAAAAGTTTAAATTAAAGTCTTCTGCATGGAATTTCTTGCATAATACAAAATGCTTGATCTCTGCTCCAAAAGAGACAGGAACTAATGGGACAAAGTGCAAGACCATACTCTTGAGAATAAACAATAATCCCAGCAATGGGACTTCTCAGTTGGAAACAGGAGAGGAGAAAGAACTGGGTATCCTGATCTCTTTCTGCTATTAAAACAACAAGGCTGTGACAACACAGTATTGGGCAGACTCAAATGAGTTGAAAAAGCACTGTGGACAACATTGTTATGGCTTCATCTGGAATACTGCACGATTCCAATCACACCTATGTGAAAAAGAATAAATTTTAAATGAAAAAGATGGGGCCACAGAAAAAAAATAAGATTAACTATGCATTAAAAACCAGAACCACAAACTAATAAAAGGTTTCTAATAACAACAGAAGGAGAAGAATCTTCTGGGATGAGTAATGGATCAAGACAGAGCTTGTTTATTTTACTGAACAGATTATATGACGTGACACAAGGAGCTGAGACCTGGTTCTTTGTACCCAGTCTCTAAAAGAGCTCCATATATTGCTGCTTCTTACATCTTGCTAGTGCACATCACATTGTCTTAGTGACCCAGATCTGTCATAGCCATCTTCTGGTTTATATTGAAGTGTTTTTATAGGAAAAAAAAAAGGATTTTCACATCTGCAAAAAATGCTTGGTTCTTTCATGATCTCTTACTAGAGATTACAGGATAGCCAAACCACAGAAGTTCATTTAGATGTTGTAGATGAGTAATCTATCTATCTATCTATCTATCTATCTATCTATCTATCTATCTATCTTTATCTCTCTCTATCTATCTCTGTAATAAGGTATGTTAATTCATAACCTATTTCTGAGTAATATAGTAAGCTGTTTCCCTTAATGTCATAAAGAATTATATGAATGAAGAAATTGAGAACAAAGGAGTCAAAAGTAATGAGTCAGTTGTCAACAAAACAGTAGCCAGAAATCACATTAGACCTCTACAAATAACATTATCTTATTAGTGCAATATGTGAGCTAATTTGTTTTAAAATTACTCTGCAAGATAGAAAGCTTGTCCATGAAGAAAATACCAGCTGTTTCTTAACTGAAGACATTTTTGGATAACCCAGAAATAAGAATCTGACATGCTGAAAGTCCACAAACAGATCACTGCACTCTTTTGATGTGTTTCACCAAGAAAACACTCCTTATTATATTTTGTTAGCATTAACAATAGGTACCTTTTTTTTCTCTGCAGTAGCTCTGTTATGAGATAAACTACATGAACTCAACCACCATGCTCAGTGAATCAACACAAGTGCTTTCAGAACACTTCTACTTCTCAGAAAGAAAATAATGGATTGTCTCACTGTATCTTATTTTTATCCTATACTTGTGTTTTTGGAGATTTAAGCTCACAATTTGGCAGATCAAGCATCCACAGAAACCAAGGATCCAAGCAAGTGCAGTCTTCCTGTTTGTGAAAAGGATGGGACTACTGGTAGCACCCTGGAAAAAACTGTAGCTGAAAACACAAAGCTTTTGGGAACAGATCTATCCTGGCACTGCAGAGAGTTCTGGATTCTGGACAAAAGCCTTGCCTTTACCTTGTGCAGGCCACACCACCTGTCTACCACAGGTATATCAGGCAGAGCCCACAGACATCATGAATGAGATTCATCTGTCTAGTTAATACAGCCAGTGGGGTCTGGAGAGAAATTCAGCTTTCCCTGAAAACACTCTTGTGTCTGGTTGGTTAGCTAAATTGCTTTCTATGTCCTTGGGCTGTACTGGGTATACACCTGCCTTGGGTTTTGTAACAAAAAAAAAAGGTTTATTCTATTCCATCTGTTAAAACCCGGTTGGGGAGGTATCTTCTTTCTTTATCTGTTGTAACTCCAGAAGGGAGGGGGTGACAGCCTTTCTGATAACAAGCCAGCTGTTAAAACTGGGTGGGGTATTGTTTCTTATCTCTCTTCACTCTTCCGCTACCCCCATGGCAATATCTTCTGTTAATGGATCATTAAAGCTCACCAATGACATGGCACATTACATCATCCCATTGTGAGATGCTCCATCCAGGGAGGAGGAGCCAAACAATTTCCACCCACATAAAAAGGAGCCACAGGTGTCACTAGATATCCAGTGTTCCCACAAAACTCCTGAAGGAAGATTGGACCCATCTCTGGACCCTTTTCTCTACGGGACCATCTCTACTTCCAACAGGACCACATGTTCCACTCCAGGAGGGCTGACTTTTGGTGTTTCCAACACCCTGACCAACAGAGTGTCAGGTTGTATTCTGACTCTGTCAGTAGTCTTTTGTATTATTGCATTTATTTTATTTTACTTCTTTTTTTTTTTAATTCTTCCTATTAAATTGTATTTCTGACTTGGAGGGTCTCACTGGTTTTGCTTTCAAACCACAACATCCATCAGCTACAGTGCAAACATAGACTGTAGCTGATGACCCACTTTAGGTAAGACATTAGTTTTAGGGTTTTGCTATTTTAAACCTTTTTTTTCCCTAGTTCTTTTAATGTTCCTGAAGACAGATAGAGGCATTTCATTTTACACAAGTATTTAATTTTGCTCCTGGGTCACAGCTCCTGGTCAAGCCCAGCTGGCCTGGCAGGAGAGGCAATGGTGCATGGTAAGGAGAAGGGGGAGAGCACAGCCTGCTCCCAGAATGGCTGCCTGCAGGGCAGGTCAAGGAACATCACTAATACAGCTTATTTCTAAACAGCTCTTTATAGGAGGAACTGCTCACCTTGGTAATTTTTTTTTAGATGAGTTAAGATTTAGAAGACCTGTTTTCCAATGCTGTTCTTCATTATATGGGCAGAAATGGGAAATAATGGGGAGATACTATTTTAATACTTTCATCTTAAAGCAATATAGCCGAAGACTTTCCTGGCTGTGAGAACACCAGACAGTACAAACAGCAGTAGTGTACTACAGGTAGAACATTGTGCCACAGGTAGCGTGTCAGAAGCTCCCTCCCATGGAATACTAGTGAATAAAGATTACAGGCTAATCCTGTATTGCAGAGAACTGGATTATGTGTACTAATAAGACTTTTCTATATCTACATTCTCTAACTTGTCAGAGATCACAGAGGGGATTCAATGATTTAGCCAGGATTAAAAGTCAGGCAAAACTAGCTCCTTGTCCTGTGCCAAGGCCATTGACCGTGCTCCCCTGTGCCACCTTGGCTTGGCACACCGAGTGCAGTATGCAGCCTGACCACTCCTCTTCGGTTTCTGGAGGAGGCTTCTCTGCCTCCTTAATCCTTCCACCAGCTTTGAAAACAGCTGCATCTTTTCTGAGCTCTCTTCTTTTTCAAGTCCTCATCATCAGCCTTCTCACGGCTTGCTAATGCTCCCAGCATTGCCTGCTGCCTCTGTGCTGCCTGGCAGAGCCCTGCCTGGTACAGCCATGCTGCCTGCATGAGGCACAAGCACCACAGAGATGCCAGAGAGGGTGTCAGCCATCTGAGAGGACAAAGACACAATGCACAGTGACACACTGATTTTCACCAAAATTCCAAATGCAGGGAGATAGATTTGTCAGACCTCGCCACAAAGATGTGCACCAAACCCAGCCACTGACTGAACAGATTAGCCCTCTAACAGAACAGATTTTTTCATCTGCTGCTAATCTGCTGCTCATTTATAATCTCTGCACAGATCTTTGTGAAGCCTGGAGGGATTTAGAGCCTTTGTGTTTTACAATGGGCTGCAGAAGAATTTCATGATGAGTATCTGGGAATGCCATAAACAACTTGGGGTGAACCTCTCAGAAATGTGCTTTCAACTTGGGCTGCTGGGACCTAATAGAAAGAAAATCCATGAGTGTTGCTGCAGTCTATTTTAAGTTATCTGCTTTTTAAGAAAGCAGATAGAGATCTCCTTAAGCATTATCTGCATTAAGAATTGCCAGCAAGGCTTTGCTGAGGTCAGGACCCAGCCAGCACAGCAATGACATCACCATCTCAAGCCCAGATTTTGCCTGCCTTGCTCAACAGGAGTGCGATGGTGTTTGTTTAATTGCATTAAAACCAGTGGAATTGATCCAGGGGGAAAAAAATCAACACAAGAAAAAGTGGCAGAGATCAGTCCTCAGTATCATCATAAGTCTTATTTGAAAGGCAAATAGTCAGAAGCACACCATTTCAAAAAGGCAAAATGCATAGATTTGATTTAAAATTGAACCTCTTAGAAAAGTGGCTTGTAAAATGTTTACAAAAATAGAAAAGCTGAGTGCTTTGTAACACAAAATGTATTCACTCTCAAGAACTTTTGCTGGGTGTATAGATTGGTAAGAGATCCTAATATGCCACGGAACTTAACCGGATAAAGTACCTCAGGCTGAAGAAATACAAGCAAAAATATCTTATATGAGTTAGTGACTGATTCTCTGTGCTCCCTCAAACCCCAGCCATTAGCATTAAGAACAACCAAACACCTATGTCACAAAAAGGAAAGAAAAAATAGATTAAAATATTTTGAAAATTAGGAGACTAGTATTAGATTTGCAGATTAATAAGATCAGTTCATGGCACCTCCCTCGACTGAGTCAATTTTTGCTCTGAAAGTGTGCCCTTTTCACCAGTTTTGGAAGAAAATAAATATATATTTTTTGTAAAAATGCTCTGTACACATCCTTGCCTGTCATAAGACGTAGAATGGTTTGGGTTGGAAGAGACTTTAAAGATTGTGTAGCTCCAACCCCCTGCCATGAGCTGGGATACCTTCCACTAGACCAGGTTGCTCAAAGCCCAATCCAGCCTGGCCTTGAACACTTCCAGGGATGGGCATCTCTGGACAACTTGTGCCAGGGGATACTTTTCTTGCCTTTCTTCCTCTTTGTGCTTAATTCTGCTCTATCTGCACTACTAAGTATAATAATTCATCAAGCTTGAAGGTCTTTTCTCACCTCCATTTTCCTTCCTGAAGGCTAAACTGTTCTCTGTAGAAGTGCCCTTTCTTTGCCTGTTTTTGTCTTTTTGCCTTCTCTGACCATGGTTTAGTTGCCCTTCTTTCTCTTTTCCACTTGTACCTAACTGAGTCCTCTTGTCCCAACTTTTTGCATCAGTTATGGCCACTACCTCTGCTCCTGAAACACATGATACCACTTCTCAATTCAAGATTACAGTTGCCCCACACAGATAAGAACATTGGCCGATTAATTCAGCAAATCAGCTAAAAAAAGAATCCCTCTTCCTCCTCATAAGCTGTGATCTGTTAACATTTGCAGTGTTATTTCAAGGACGCCTTATAAAGCAACACTAGGCAGAAAATAGCCACCTCATAAACTGCACAGGGACTCTCTGGCATGTAAAACAGCAGCAGGTCCTATGCTTAAGTGCTGAGTCTCTACCTAGGTAAGATACTAATTTTTCTGATGTCCACCTTCCTCCTGGGTATGTCTGCATGTTCCAGCTCACACAAAGTGGCTAGGAAATCCTGCCAAAATATTATTTTACTTTTCCTACTCCATCCAGAGATGTTATCATAATTTAAAGAAGCCATCAGTGCACTTTCTTCTCTCTGCTCACTATCCTTGCTTCCCAAACATGCATTACCAAGCCAGTCCAATCAGTTATTAACCTTTCCTGCTTCCCACATTGCACTGTCAGGAGTGCAAGTTGATTAGCACTTCATCTGTCTCTGTGTGGATTATGCCCAGAGGCAGCCAAGAATCTGGGCAAGACCTATAAATCCGGTGGTATACTCAGTATATACCAGTATATGGTATATTCTTAGCTGCATTATTTACATATTCTTCCCACTGCTCTGACAAAAGCTCCCCAGAGCTCCTGCTTCTGGGCTTAGCTCTGGTGAAGAAGTGTGGGTGTCTTCCCGTAGGATGCAATCATGTTCCTAAGCCTTGCTCCTGCTCCTTTGCCTCAGCGGTTTTATAGCTGCACCCTTGGAGCAATTTGCCAACGTGTAAAAGCTACTGTGACAAAATAATTCTGAAGGGCTTCCTTGCAAATGAAGGAATACCTTCTTGGCATTAAACAAATTTATCTTACCCATGAATAACTTTGTTGTCTCTTGAACTGTCTTTATCTAAGCCCCTTGATAATTGCATTTGCAAAATGGATTAAGAACATGGATCAATCTGGCTGGCAAGTATCCAAGTCCCTGTCAGGACAAGCAAGAGGTCACATCTTGTTAGCTTAAACATGGAAGTATGCTCAAAATTTAAACACTGCCTGAAATTTAACAGGGATGTTAATCTACCATTTGTGGTAAGATTATAATTTTAAAAAGGTGCAGTATCTGATGATTACTAACTATCAACTGATATGGAGGCTGAAAAATACTGAGGTCACTGTTTAAGTTAATAAAACTGGGCAGAAGTGAAAGTTATCATGAATGCTGTGGCATGGATAATGTTACTAATAGCAACTGTCTGCGAGAAGTCAAAATGTAGTCTTGTTACTTTCAAAGGTAGATATTATAATTGCTTTGAATTAAGAATTAATTAAATGAATACAAGGAGTCCATGGATCACCAAATCTGATGTTTCCTATAACCCATTTGCTCCATCATTTCCTCTCCCTAACGGACCATCCTGCCTTAAATTAAGGTATTAACCTACTTGCACCTGCTGGGTGGCTGTTATGTAGTTAGCTATGAATATGTACCAAAATCTATTTATTGCCAGGTTCTTGTTCCTGTATCAAAACCATCATTAAGTGAACCAGCCTTTTCCTATTCCTGCTCTTTATCCTGTGGTCTGTCTTCCAGTCAGAGACCCCTTCAGACTTAATTTGTTTGGGCTCAGGTGACCCTACTCTTCCAATTTCCCTTTGTAGGCTGTCTCTCCATTCCTCTGTATGGGGTAAGAGCCCTTTGCTGTCCCTGCACCTTTCTGAGGTCACCTTTCTGGTGACCACAGCTGAAGACCACAGCTGAAGACTGGTGTGGCCCTTGGGATCCTGTGCAACTTCCCATGCTTCCTATGGCATAGTAACTCTGGTACACACCAGAGACTGCAATTTTGTTTTCATGGTCGTGTCACACTGGTGGCTGTAGGTATCTGAGTAACAGGAAAGTTTCCCTTTGAATCAGCTGTAGAACTCCACTTCTTATTGTACAGACTTGCTTAAAACCCATACAACCAGGACCTAGTTCCCATGATTTTAAAATGGCATAAGTTAGATCCAAAGTCTCTGTTTTCCTTCCACTTTGCATATACTAAACTTCTTTTGCTTCACCAGACTTCCAGAGTGATAAATTCAATTTCTCTAACTCCATTCTCATCTGCCATTTTGTCCTCCTGTTCAGAATCATCATCCTCACCAAAAACAGAAATGAAAATCGATTGTACTTGCAGGCCATACATAGGCAGGTTTCTGCTTTTCTCTTTTGGTTCATATGGCTAAAATCTTATTCTGATTTTCTTTGCTCAGCAAGTCTCACTTTACCTCTGTACTGCTTGGCATTTGTTACTTCTGAAAATTTGCTGGATTTACACCAAAAGCCCTATTTAGACGCCTGGGTTTTTTTTTGTTTTTTTTTTTTTTTTTTTTACCCTTAGGTGACTGTGGTTGCTGTGTATAAGTTTGGTGATGACTTGTCAGCTTCAGTTTGCAACTTATCTCAGGCTAACAGAGATCTGCCTAAAGTGCAATCAGTAACCCTGAAAAATTGGTTACTGTCTTGCCAGACAGGCAAGGAAGGTGCCCTCCTCAGCCCTTTACAAATGTTGCTCAGCTCTGGCATGGGATTTCTCTGAGGGTGGCATCTGCAAAGCAGCACCTAAAGGTTCAACTACCACCTGGATATGACTCACCAGAGCAGAGATGTCTTGTGTACCTAGAATTTTAGTCCCAGGAACTACAAACCCAGAGGCACCGTGCTACAGAGGGTTGTACACACCTCTCTGCATTCTGGGAGGTCTGTACACTGAAAGGATGGCACCCACAATGCATCTTCCACAGAAACAACTGGACAAGCCACATGAATGAAATTCACTCCAAAAGAACACCCTTTGAAATCTGAACAACAGCCTTACAAAGGTGAGGGACCGTGCTCCTTGACTGGAATATAAGCAGCAATAAATACCTCTGCAGTGCAAGAATGCACATTAACCTGGCTCTGGATTGCCACAGATACCCCTCTGCAGGGCAGGCAGCTATTAAGAGTTTGCTGCTTATCCTTTAATGTCCCTTGGATGTGGTGTAATGGAGCAGAGCATGCTGATATATTGCCCAGATATGGTGCCTACAGATGTCCTAACAAACAAAACTCTCAGGATTCGTTTATGAGCACTTGAGATTAGCTCAATCAGAGAGTCTGTGGAAATGTCTCTCTTAGGCTGCTCTTCAAGGCGCATTTCTTTTCCTTCACCACCTCTCTCTTCATCCTGATAATCACTGTGCAAAAGAGAGATGTAGTTTGTCACCCAGTGATGCTAGAAAATAATGAGTACTGTTAGAACCTCTGCTTGTCTTCCATAAAAGTCTCATACCTGAGGGCTATTTTAAAAATCCCTGTCAGTTCTGTGCCCATATTTCTTATAAAACTTCACTCATGAGCCATGATTTCTCCACTTGGGCTCATAATTCCTTCTCTCCTCGTTTTTTTAAACAGCTATCTCACCTCACATCATTCTTAGCATAAACCAAGGTTGACTGATAGCTGGATAACATCATTCACTGCTTTTGTGATCAGTTACACAACACAGCAAGGGGTTTTAAATTCTTTCTTCAGCAGTACTGTCCTGGCTCTTGCTCCAAGGAGAGAGCAAAAAACCAACTAACCAACCCACCAGCAACTGTCAATGCAGGTTAAGCTTTCCTGCACAAAGCCAAGAAATGTGCTTCTATTTCCCTGTGTACTGAGCTTACCTGCAAAAGGATCCTATTTCCATCATGGTCTTCTGTCTGCCACCTGCCTTCACTGATGGGGCTGCAAGGGTTGGGCAAGAGAGGTACAAGCTGCCCCACATCCTTCACTCTGAACTCCAGCACGGCTGACTCTGTCCTCACTGGAACTTGTCCCTTTGGGAGTTTTTTTAAAGAAAACTGAATGTCTATTTCCATGTTGGAATAGACGGGAAAAACACAAAAGTCCGCTTTTTTCTGACACATTGGTCTTTTCAGTATTAACTCATACAGTTTCAAAATGTCCACGAAATTTTCATTCCTGCAGTATATGGTGAAGCGGATCATTTCTTTCCCGTAGTGCACTGGGCGAATGGCCCACAGAGGAGTCTCTGGAGCCAAAGTGTAAAAGTCTTGGCTGCATGGCATGTAAGGGAGGAATTTCCCATGCATTAGCTCTGTGTGGTGGTAATGCCAAGGTGGCCGCTGAAATGTTTCATGGAGCTGCAAGATGGGCTCTTCTCCATACTCCTCTTGCAGGAAGAGAACGACAGCAAGGGCTGGCTGAGAAACACCAGCCTTGAGCGGCTTCCTGCGCTTCCTGGGCACCCGTCTTTCTGAGACCCGAAACAGCTGGAGGTCTGGATGGATCCAGGCTAGAAGCTTATCAATGGCCTGCTGAAGAGTCTTGGATTCACCTGGATCTGTGATAATATGTACACTAACAAGGAATGGATCTTGTATGCCTTCCACAGAAAGTTCACCTGAAATATTAAAAAAAAAAAAAAGTCCTTTAAGATTTGCAACCAAGTTGACAACACTTAGGTGACCCTTAAAGGAGAAACAGTCTACTCAGACACAGTGGGCTTTTCTTCTTTTCTTTTTATCCATCTCTCTGAATCTCACTTGTAGTAAACAACAACAAAAAATGTACAGCGATATAGCAACCAAGAAAATAATCAGAAGGCAGAGAAAATTTTTGTCAAGCATTCCATAAGAGTTGCTGTTCCTCTGAGACAGCATCCAAAAGATGCTACTCAACATGCATTTCTGTGTTAGAAAAGACCTGTTCCATACAGCTGAGAGGCAGGAAAGACAAAAATACTGATGTAGAGTGGGGATGTAAGGGACATTAATGATGTGCAGAATGATAAGGGTGGAGAGTGTTCATCCCACCTCATTTTCATTTTTGCCAATTGGCTCAGGGCATGGAAATCACACCGTTGAACTCTATCACCCTGACACTGGAGTTTTACACATTTGTTTTATGTCCTGGTGTCCTGGAGGCAACTGTTCTAATAAGTAAGGCAACATTTGTAGGGAAAGGTAATATCTTTTATTTGACCAACTGATACAGCTGGGAAAAAAAAAAAAAAAAAAAAAAAAAAAAAAAAAAAAAAAAAAAAAAAAAAAAAAAAAAAGCAGACAAGCCTTCATCAGGCACACAGGTCCTTCTTCAGGAAAATATATAACTTGTCCCTACAAATCCTGCACTTCAGACTGTATCTTCAGACTATCAAGACTGTAATACTACTGCTTCAAGGTTTTCTTAAGATTAAGGAAGACTTGTAAAGGGAGGAGGCTCAAAAAATTACATTTACTCAGGGGAAAAAGAAACCTCTAGTCAACCTTGGCGATGTTCACAGGGCAATGTTAACCTTGGCAATGTTTGTCTTCTATCTCTTTGTCCCTGAAACTTCTTTGATAGCCTAGCAGAGCAATGGCTGGTGAGAAGTCTAGTAGAAATTGTTACTTCTGTTCTGCTAGAGTTACATGCCAATAAAGAGGCAGGTTGTTCCAAGACAGTTTAATAAATTAATCAAGTAACCTTGATATTTTTGCTGAAGTGGTTCCCCTTGTGTGGTATTCTGAAACCACTTCCATGTCTGAGACCCTGAGCTTGGGCACAAAGCCTAAATGTGAGAAGCCTTAGAAAGGCTTCCCAAGCTTTTCATTGTGCAGATCACATTTAATAAGGGGATTGTCTCAAAGGCTATTCCCCCTCCTATTAGCAATCAGTACAAACCTCTCCCTCCTCCCTCCTGGCATCAGAACAACATTCTTGTGATACTTCACCAATTGCTTTAATGGAAAAGCAGCTTTGTGCGAGTAGTGTTTTAGTTGTCTTTCAATATAAAATAGCTGCAAGACCCAGAGAAAATTTAGATGCAACTGCATAGCTTTGCAGACAGAGATGACTGGTAAACACAATGTCGGCCTCAATTTAGAAGCTGCAGAAAGATATGGTATGCAGAGCAAATAGCAAGCGTGCATCTTGCCTAGGGGAGATAAAGAAAAACCAAGTAAGTAATCAAAAATACAATTACAGCAGAGTTCTTGTATCTCTGCATGAAATGGGTGATGTAAAGTGACTTTGTCAGATGGCTAATGGAAGAAAAAAAAAATCGAAGCAAAAAGAAAAACGCTGTCAGTATGTGGCAGGAGGCTTTGCTGTGGCAATCATTACTGGTAGGTAATTCTTTGAGATACCCCCCTGTGGGTAGTCACAGTGTGGGAGAAAGACAAAAGGGGTGTGGGGGGACGTCCTCTCATGGTCCTCTACATCGGACAGCAGAATGGGAAGGAAAACAAATTGCAGAGGACAGTGATTTAATAAAACTTGAACCCTGATAACTATGCAGTCATTCATTTTCTAAGACTGGAGTAGAAGATGTTCAGCTTTTTTCTCTCTGATTCCTGTGTTACACAAATGCTATCAAAGGCTGCAACAAGTGACAGGCTTGATATTTATGCATATAAATAACTGCAGCTCTGAAAGAAGCCTGGGCACAACAATGTGAAGCACAGAGCCATCGCTACTGTCAGCTTCTTTCTCTGCTTAAAAAAAGATAAAAAAATCCCTGAGCAAGGCTTTCCTACCCTCCTGTTGCTCAGCATGGTGCATGGACACTGAATGGCTAAAGCATTTTTCAGAAGTGGAGCCTTGTGGGAGCCAGTGGCAGCATTAGTATTCTGCAGCCATCGCTGCCTGTGCCCATCAGCACCAGATGCTCACAGAAACATCCTCAGAGGCACAGCACAAAGCCATCCTTAGGAGCCAGAGTTATACAGAGCAGAGCAAATCATCTCTTCTTTTTGAGCTAGCAGTAACTACATGAGTGCAACAGATCAGTACAGAAAGAGCTTCGGTTCTATTTTGTGTTAGCACAGATGCTTTTTCATGTTTCATTATGTGGCTTCTGTGCTTCTAAAATGGCAGCCCTGTCTGCTTGGGTAAGAAAAAGAGAAACTTAAGCAGAAATATAAGGCAAGGAGAAACTTTCCCTGAAATGACAATAAGTTGCAAATTGTTTCTATGTTGCCAACAAATCTTTTTCCTTCATCTGACAAAGAAGGAGGGGAAATACCATTTTTCATGACACAGTTCAATTTGTCCTAGGGCAAATTGTTACAGAAGCAAATGAAAACTCTGCATATGTATTAGCCTTCCTGTGTTACTAGTTAATCCCACAGAAAATATCAAAATGCTGAGGCATCAATTTGAAAATAAGCTTCACAGTTCTCACAGCTATTACATTTTTTTCTCTTCCTATGACAGAAGGGGATTAGGTCCCTTAGAGTCGGCAAAGCACTAACTTTGCTAAGAGGTAACTACTACTGGGATTGAAAGAGTATTTTACAATTCTAAACTTTTTACCCCTCTGCTAGGTAGTATTAACCACCCACGAGAGGTTAAAGCAGTCAGCCCAAATGCTGTGGAGCTGTTACACTTCTTAAAGCTGGGAGTGGAAGATTGCCCCGATATTTTATGATTGTATGGGTCCTTGTCTACATGGTATTTTTATATTGTTGCTGATGCAATATTGCTGAGCTGTGATAAAAGAATGTCCTGCAAAACAGAATGGCAGTCCAGCCCTGTGGTACTTCCTGCCCTCCTTTTCCTGCCCAGAAACCAGGACACTTTCATCAGTAAGACAATCTGAAAGAAAGCAGTGTGTCTTGTCAAATCTGCCTGTGCCAACTACCTCATTTTGGTGACTTCTCTGAAACCAAAGCTGCCTGGGCTTAGGGACAAACAGGACAGGTATCTACCTGTCTATGCCAGTTGTCTACATCCCCTGTTGTGTGCATGGAGAGAGGTATCTGCCTCTGAAAAACCTGTGGAGGATGAACTTGCCTTGTTCATTCTTTTCCCCCTCTCTCACTCTGTAGGGAACAGCAGCACCTGCAGAGAAAACCCTCTTGGTATCCAGAGCTGCCTGGCTGGGTGGCTATGAGAACAGGGGCTGGTGAAAGGTGTAGAAAGAAGAGATCTGATGAGGAGCAGCTGAGGGAGCTGGGGCTGTTTAGTCTGGAGAAAAGGAGCCTCAGGTTGACATTATCACTCTCTACAAGTGCCTGAATGGAGGGTGTTAGCCAGGTGAGGGTCGGTCTCTCCTCACAAATAACAAGTGATCAGACAAGAGGAAATGGCCTCAAGTAGCACCAGTGGAGGCTCCGACTGGATATTAGGAACAATCTCTTCACCAAAAGGGTTTTCAGGCTTTGGAACAGGCTGCCCATGGAAATGGTGGAGTTCCCATCCCTGGAGGTATTTGAAGGACAGCTGGATGTGGTGACATGGCTTAGCAGTGAATTTGACAGTGCTGGGTTAATGGTTGGACTTGATGATCTTAGAAGTCTCTTCCAACTTAAATAATTTTATGATTCTGTGATCTAGTGACACAAATACCCATGGGTAAAGTGGAATGCAATGGGTTAACTGGCTGGGGAGCAGCCGTCACCCCTGAGAGGTGCCATAAGGACTCAGGTATCACTCTTACTGGCTGGGAAGGCAGTGCTCCTGACACAAGGCAGGCTCAAGTGAGTGTAAGGTCAGGATAGCAACCCCAGAAGCTGGGAAGCAGCCAGACTCATCTGCAGATATGGAGAATTGGATCTAACACTCCTTCTCCCTAGAGTATGTATGCATTTAACTTTAACCCACACAAGATGTCCCTAGAGATTTCTTTCACACCACCTGCATATTCCTAGGCTAGAGAAGTCTCCTTCATTTGCTTTTTGGCCCTAGGTCTCCTGCAGACCTTGCTCAAGCAAAACTCTGGGCATGACCTGGAAGTCTGGTCCTTCTTTGATACCGTGACATACCCAGGTTGCATTTCCTCTGGAGATGCCCTGGGCAAAGATCCATTCCTTCCCAAGGCAACGTTCCAACTATTTTATCTCAGGAGAAGCCACTGCCTTCAGCAGTCTTGATGAAATCTGATTTTCCAGGTTTCTCCAGTGGACTAAACTCATCCCATAGCAGAACTTAGGAAGGATATAAATACCTCTCTCCCTAAAATGTCTCTCCTCACCCTGTGCTGGTGAAAGGGTGAACCTAAAGACCTCTCAGACTTACCAGCAGCTATTTAATGGAGAGTTACCTACTGGGCCAAGGAAACCTGGTACGTTTTGTAAGAGAGGATTGAATTTATAAAGAAGTAAGAGTTTAGGATGACTGGTTATTGATCCTAGTTTGTGCATGTGAAAGAGCATTTCCAAACTGTGGCATGTATTTTCAACTTTCTAGCCACATACATTTTCAGTCTTCTATCCAGGAAACACAGAGGAAATATCTAACCTAAAAATACTTGATAATTTTTTGTTTGTTTGTTTGCTGACCAGCAACATTGCATTGAGAATCATAACACTGAAACCCAACTTCCATTTTTTCCACTGCAGCATGCTGCTTCATGAGAATCAATACCTGAACCTGTCTTATGCCATACAGACCAGATTCCTCTATTGCTACATCAGGCAGTAAGACTTCAAATTTTGTTTGACCAAATTGCATGATGCAGTACCAGAGATGTAAATTGGGCAACAGGAGAGGTTCAGAGTGAATGTGCCAAGCTTCTGAACTGCAGCTCCCATCAAGCAGTACTTAATTATCAAGAAATTACTGCTATTAGGAAGTAAGGAAATATTTCAAAACCAAACATTACGAAACAGCATATTTTTTCACAGCATATTTTTTGGTTAATCAACCAAAATATTTCAACTGTGGGAATGTAAAATAATCTCAAACACTGTATAAATAATGTCAGAAGAAAAGGCATGATAATATTTCCAATTAAATTTCCCAGGATTACTATTGCACAGAAAGTATCAGTACTTTGCTACTTCAATCACATTGCAAAACACAACAGTAGCATTTCTCATTGAAGAGGACCTTCACATTTTATGTGAGTCCAAGGCAATAATGATCCTTTCACATGTACTAATGGAAAGGCTCATGGGCAGACACAAAGTCAGAGGTTATTTTCATAAACAAGGATCATCACTTTGTGGGCAGCTGCAACAGAAGCAGTAACTGGACACCTCTGGCAGCAGAACTCACCACCAGGTCGGTCATGCTTTGATGAACTATGCAGCATCAATAATCTTTTGAACAAGAAAGATGTGACAGATTCACCAGCTCCTCCATTCTCTTTCCCTGCTGTTTAATAGCATCTGACAAATGCAGGGCTGCTGGATAATGTGCTTCTCAGCATGCCCTGCTTTGCACACCACCTCAAACTCAGGAAGGATGTTCAGAAGCAAGAAGAAAGGGGATATTCTGCACAGCAGAGCACCAAGAGGAGAAACCTCTTCCACGCTCCCCTCAGAGCATCATTTTCCTGAGGAACTGCAGTTCAATGTTCTACAATGCTCACTCCTCCATGCGTGCTAAGGAAGCATAGACAAGGCACAGAAGACCAGCACACAGACAAGCACAGCAAAATGCTCAGTCTGCTCCTCCAGTAGCTGTAGAACAGTAATAAAAAAACCCTGAGCTAAAGAAAAAAAAAAGCACAAAATTAGGCCCATTATCTCTCTGATGGAGATAAAAAGCCTTCTCTGGTACATTAATATGAACGGTCTTACGAGGAGTCATTATTACCCTTAGTGTACAGCTCTGCAGCCAATCCGAGGGAATGAAGCTTGTCAACAACCAACACTTAAAGCCCACAGAGGCCCTGCATGATCAAGCAAAGGCAATGGCAGATCTAAATATGTGGTACCTTTGCTGTTAGATGGTAAAACTCTTGCTGAAACTCCCCACTGAGCTCCAGTGAATTTTGATCCCTCAGTCACCTAAGAGGACTTATCTTCTCCTGACCTACCTAAGGGTAACTTTTCATGATCAATTTAAGCTGCTGTTGAAAGGAGGCATCTCACATCCTTCACCTCTCCGTGTACTCCTGCTGCCTTCCCTTTGGTTGGCCTGGGCGCTTGCATACCTACATTTCTTAAACTAACAATGCAACAAAACCTGACACTCCCTCTTCCATTTGCAGTCAGATGGTCTGTGGTGCCATCTCAGCCCTCTTCAGAGCCAGGTGACCCTCATCTCTTCATTCACATTACTGCAGATTTCTCACTTATTCCCTAACTACCTGGTAGCTAAGAAACAGTTCATGCTTGGTATAAAAGGATGTATGTGTTCTCTGTGGGCTGACTGTCCAGCTGTAGGTTAGGGAAAGGGGTAACTTGAACTCATATTAGTATTTTTCCTCCCTCTTGTCCCAGTATATTTCATTCAGTTCCAATGAAACCTGTGGGAAGTTAGAGTCTCTGTGAAGAAAGATGGCACAAGTTACATCATGCTTTCCTTCAGAAACAGGCAAAAAGAAAGGATGAGGATGCCATATTGTGTTTCTGGATGTGTAATTCCATGTCTCTGACAGTTTTTGCTGGGTGTGTGTATTCCACCCAGGCTTTATGGAGCCTAGGGGCATGTCAAAGCAGAGACTGTGCCTATTATATATTAAGCACCCAATGAAAAAAAGGACTCCCAGCTCTGAGAAGACGGTGTATCGGGTCTTCATGCAAACAAACTTAGGAACCTACAGTGGGTGCTTTCACACCATGGTTACAAGCAAGTAAGCTGCTTGGCAATTCCTTACAAACACCCTGTAAGATAGTGATTTTTCTGCCAGTGCTCTGGGCTTCTCTGTGAGCTCTTTATTTTGGCTGCCTGGTGCTCTCCTTCCTCAAAATACACTGAACATTATGTTACATCATTAGAAATAATCAAAATTTCAATTTAAAAACCCAACGGCCTTATCATCTACTTATCCTCTGGAGAGCACTGAAGTCTTCAATACTCTCCTCAACCACAGATAAGGATCATAGCTCTTGGCAAGAACCCAGACAGTGATATTTAGTATAAATACTAGATTCTGTAGAGAGCAGCAATGTGTAATTCAATTACAAGTTGTGTGTGTAATTCAATTACTACGTAAATAAATTACTACATAATAAATCTCCCATCAGCAACCACTAGTAAATCCAAAGCTGTAAAAAACTGCATCCAACACCGTAATTTCCAAAGTCCTCTGATTATAGGCACTGTGTTTTCTCAAAACTCCACTCCCGTGACAAGCTGAGATTCTCAAAAATGTTTTTTATGAAAGGCAGAAAGAACACTGCCTTAAAAAAAAAAAACCAAAAACATTGCACACTTGAGCAGCTAACGAATGTAGTCCAACAATGAGCTCCATACCACACACAATGTACTTTAGTTAACTGAAAGTGTGATTTTATGATGGGCTTAAGACAATTTAAGACTTTACTGCTGGCACTCTTCCCCCTACTATTCTCAGCTAAGTGTTTCCAGTGCTTCCCATGTGTCAGGTCTAGATGCAAGTTGAAAGAGCTTGCTGAATATACTGAAAAGAAACTCTCAGACTTCAGGAATAATAAGGATTGTGTGTTCTGGTGGCAGTCAGAAAACTAGTTTGGCTAAAAATGCTGATTTTCAGACAGACCTTTTTTAATCAGTCTGTGCTTTTGCACAAGTCTTCCTGGTATCACAAAGATGTGGCAAGGAAAGCCAGCCAGAGAAGAGGTAGGAGTCACACCAAAACATCTGCACTGAAGACACAACCAAAGACAATATGGGATCAAACCCTGAGGCATGGCTGAGCATTGCCATGTTTGTGTCTCTGTAGACAATGAACAATACCAGCATTACAGCAAAGGACCCATTTGGACTTGGCAGGAGTGGAAAATTAGTTTGAATCTCATAATCCTTCCAGCTGACAGTAGTGTGTGGCTCAAAAGATCTACCCCCTACCAGCTGATGGCAAAGGGAAGCAAGAATAGAAAGCAGGCTTTGTCCATGCTCCATCCTGGTCCCCTATGATGGCAGCCAGGAGTCACCTGGTAAACATTTAATTAACATTTTATAAACTATAGATACAATTTTTTCCCCTTAAACTATGAATCAACAAGTGTTGTACCAAAAAAAAAAAAAAAAAAAAGGCAGCAGAGGATATCTACTGCTCTAGAATACGGCATACACTATTACCAAATGCCCCAGTTTCCACTAAGCATACATAAACAAATGGTATTTATTTATTTTTAAAAGTTCATATGGAAGAAAGTACCCCACGATAATGTACTGTGGCCATGAGGAAACGAACTGTTGGCATTGGCAACATTATTAGAAACTGCCTTAATAGCTTCAGCCTTCACGAGTGTTCTGTTATTTGACTCAGTGACTCAGATGGCTTTTCCTGTTCTACCCCAACTAGTGCCTCAGAGTCAGGAGTTGCCATGGGACAGATTTATTTTTTTAGCTTCCCTCTTTGGGCTTTAACAATTCAGACAGACATAGCAACAATTTCCAGATCATTCTCACCACTGTACCAGCTGAACTTAGAGTGCCAAGATCTTTCCTGCAACCTATTTCTCAGGGTTAAAACGCCCACTAAATGGCTGCCTAGCTCCTTGTGGTTTTCTGGGACAGCAGCAGTAACACTTCCACAGGGGGAAATTTAACCCACATCACCAAATAATCCAATTTAACTTTCTCTGACATATTTCCTGCAAGATTTTACTACAAATGTATGGCACTCGATAGCTCAGTGTCTACCAAAGATTTCCTATGCTTCTGAAATATGCTTGGATTATTAAAAATGAGGCTGTATTTGGTTACATGGTTTTGATTATGACTATGTGGGCTTAAAAAAAAGGAGCTAGAAAAACATTTACATTGTTATCCATACACATTATTATTTTTTAATAACTAGTCCAGTTTTCATCTGCTGTATCTGTATGACAAGAAAAAAAAAAAAAACCAACAAAACCTGGCTGGATGTGGTCAGAAAAGAGTATACAAAACAACTGCAAACAATGCTTTGATAACTCTGATCCAGTAACTGTTTAGGGTACACTTGCACATCCCTGATACAGAAATCCCAAGCTAGCACCAAGCCAGTAGAAAGTAATTAAGCCATGGGACACACAGCTTGGTGCACGCTAAATGATCCTGAAGAGTGAAACTCTGAATTTTACAAAAACCAGAGATACACAGGTTACTCCAAGCCAGATAAATTTGAACAGGAACTTCCGTCTTAACAAGGGCAATGGTATGTTCATGGTCAATGCCACTTGGAATGCAAAAATCAAATCTAGGTTTGATTTCAGGTTTCACACATTCTTTTATGCATATCCTTACACATGGGTCTCTAGAGGTGCCTTCCAAGCTCAACTCTCTGTGGATCAGTACTGTACTTTTCTATTCTGTATGCAAGCACTTGGTCCTTTATCACAGTGGAATTTGATGACAAGTAGCTACATTAATGTTTTGCACAGTCAAAGACTGCTAGGTTGCATGCACCAGTGACATCTTCCTTCTTCACCCTGCTATAGCGGGAAGCAGCATTGCATTTTACCCCTGGCATCATAACATGAGCCAGGCAAGAAATACAGAAGATGTATTATATTTTCCACAACTTTATTTCCACAGGAGCTGACACTTCAGATTTCATTACTATATGAAACACCTGAATTTGCCACACTGACAGATGCTGCAGGCTAAGACTCTACATGATTTGGGTCCAATTTCTTCTTGTATTTTTTTTCATACCTTAATTAGTCTTCATTTTATAATAACACCTTCTGGAAATGCAGTATGATGCTGGCAAGCCTGCTGTAAATTGTTTTTATAATTGTATTTAATATAGCTTATTGCCAGCCATTGCAAAAGCACCTCTGTTCTCTATGGAAATAAGAAACAATATACCACAGTGTATCTTTGTATAGCAGTAAAAAATTACAATTATATCCTTACACTCATTAAAATACGTTGTTTGGAGAGATAGACTTAGAAAACACCCAGTCCAGCAGTGCCTGGGTCAGAATTAGTCAGAACTAACCTAACTTAAAGCAGGCAACTATATTATGAAATTCAAGTTTTGTGACAGATTTCTCAAAGCCAAAATCAGACCCACTCCCCTTCCTGCTGCTGGTTAGTTTTCATCATCTTTAACAGTTCACTGTTAGAGACAGATTTTGAAATGACACACATATAACAGGAAGCCATTTCTCCCTGTGCTTTTGTTAGAAGGCATCTTGTGATGGGTTGACCTTGGCTGGACACCACGTGCCCACCAAAACCACACTATCGCTCCCCTCCTCAGCTGGGCAGGGGAGAGAAAATTTAATGAACGGTTCATGAGTTAAGGTCAGGGAGAGATCAGTCACCAATTAATGTCATGAGCAAACACTTGATTTTGGGAAATTAGTTGAATTTATTACAAATCAGAATCAAAGTAGAGTAATGAGAAGTAAAACAAATCTTAAAAACACCTTCCCCCACCCTTCCCCTCTTCCTGGAATTGACTCCCAACTCTCCACCTCCTTCCCTGCAGTGGCACATAGGGATGGGAAATGGGGGTTATAGTCAGTTCATCAGCATTTCTGCTGCTGCTCCCTTCTCAGGGAGAGGAGCCCTTCCCCTGCTCCAGGTTGGAGTCCCTCCCACGGGCGAGAGTCCTTCATGAACTTCTCCAACATGAATCCTTCCCACAGCCTGCAGCTCTTCAAAAGCTGCTCCAGCATGGGTTCCTTCTATGGGGTGCAGGCTTTCAGGAACAGGCTCCAGTGTGGGCCCCCCATGGGCTCACAAGCCCTGGCAGCAAACCTGCTCCAGCATGGGCTCCTCTCTGCAAGGCTCTGCAGGATCTGGCAGGAGCCTGCACCAGTGTGGGCTTCCCACAGGGTCACAAGCCCAGGGAGCTGATGCAGATGACACTGACAAAATGTTGACCAAACCTTGACCAAATCCCCTAAGAAAGATCTGAATTTATACCAGCATAGGCACAGAATATCAAACTGAGCATTTATTAAAAAGAAACATGTGCAGTAATCCACATATTTTGTATGTACCAAAACAAACTTTCTTGTGCTCAATTTCTAGAACCAGAAAGTGGGTGAAATTCCATGGGCCAGGGACATGGGTATGTGCAACATGGAAATAAAAATTTTAATACCCCAGCTCTCAGGTTTACTACAAAAGAATATGAACACCCTGATATGAATATGAAGGACACAATTGTTTCCTAGCTGCTAAAGGAAAAGCAGGGGAGCAGGGGAAGGTGAATTACCAGCTTTCCAACTGCAAAGCAGGTGAGTGACAAGCCCTTTACCTCACTGAGAAGCACAGCCTGAACTACTGCGAGCTACAGGGTTCTACAATTTCAAATACTCTAAAATCTTCCAGAAAAATGCACCTTATCCCATAGGACCATTTTTATATTTCATTTACCAACTTAGCTGGACCAGTACAAATGTGTATCTAGGCAGCTACCTGACTACCAGGCTAAAAATGGTTAAGAAAAAAAAAAAAAATCATTCACTTCCACAACTATTTTTACGACAACTTAGTTATGTTGGCTCCACAGCTGACTAGGTGTGGAATAATTCAAATCATGGAATCATTAAGGTTGGAAAATACCTCTAAGATTATTGAATCCAATCATTAACCCAGCACTACCCTGTTCACCACTAAACCACATCCTCAAGTGGCACATCCACACAGTTCCAGGGATGGTTATCCCACCACTTCCCTGGGCAGCCTGTTCCAATGCCTTACCACATTTTCAGTGAAGCAATTTTTCCTAGTATCTACTGTAAACTTCCCCAGTGCAATTTGAGGCCATTTCCTCTCATCCTTTGTGAATGTTACAAATGACAAAAATCATGTTTCAAAACGTCCATTTCTGGCTTGGGTCTTTCTGAAGAGCCATTATCATCAATGCAAAGATTAAGCAGAAGAGGCAATAAGCACTCCCCATCAAAACTCCTCCCTAGCTGAAAATCATCCTTGAAACATAGCTCAAAGCAATCTGAAGATAATTAAAATTATGATGTACAGAGACTGTTGTTTATTGTGCCAACCAACACTAATTAATTATTTCTTTGTGATTCTGACTGTCTGTATCCATATGCCATTTATGGTCTTTATATTTTGGCATTATGTACTTCAGGTAAAGGTCCCTTCTGTGGGTGTAAAGTGCCTAGCATAATTCTCTCTCATATAGAATTAGGGATCCCTAATGGTAATTGAAAACCATAATTGAAAATATGAGGAAAAAGAAGGTTAATACATTTCCTGGATTACTGAAGGGCACGCAAATAGGCAAAACATCCCAGCAAGACAAATCACTCTTCCTCCTAAAGAATAAAGGAAAAAGTAACTATACACATCAGCATTCAGGTAAAAAAATAAACCAAAATACTAAAGATATTTCTCCTCACTGAAATCACACTGCAAACTTTAGAAAGCTGTTATACCTCCAGATGCATCATCCTGCAGACAGGTTTGTGTGACCTTTTTACTCAACTCAATAAGACAAGGCAAAGTGGCACAGAGTCACCCTGACAACAGCCAGAGCCTGCACAGCAGGCACCTGCTGCCTTTTCCTGCCAAAATACACACGCTCTGCACACTTTGGCACTCTTCCCCAAATTACCTACTCTGCAAAACCACAAGTGTTTGATGAATGCTGCCAGTAAAAAGCATTTTTGGTTGTCTGAAGCTGGGACACAAGGGCAAAGAAGAAAAGAAGTGAGAGGCTGCCTAAAACCCAAGGTCCAACCAATCCACCAGGCAGGGCTTTGAACTGCTGAAGCAGTGCACCGACCACAATAGCTGCTGCCATGTGCTCAGGGTAAAAAAAGTACTAGAAATAAACACAGAACGATCCTGCCACTGCCATTTAGCAGCCAATGAGGTTTTACTTCTGACTTGGGGGGCCTGGAATTCCTGTACAACTGTGCATTGGTACCAAGTCCTGCAGTTTGCTCAGCTGCTGTGATAGAAGCTGCAGTTGATCCACCTGCTAAGTCTTTCTTAACCTTTTCTTGGCATGTCTATGGAAAACTGTTGTCCAGTGGAGTTAATCCAGAAAGTGAAAAGATTATTAGTTTGTTAAACACTGAAATTGGAGCCTTACTGGTACCACCAAATAGGACCCTCATAAAACCAAATTAGCCTGTAATCCTTCTGGTTTAGATAAACTCCATTAGAACAGGAGCTTCAGGTGAAGCAGCTGCAGGTAATGGAGATTCCTTCTTAATTTACAACATTTACTTTGTGCTACACTACATCCTAACAGCATCATTGACTAGACTGCTTTCTGTACTGTGAATGATAGCACTTATTGAATCTTTTCCCCAAAGAATTTAAAAGGTCCAAATCACCATTTTTTTAAAATCTCTCTTCTCAAATAATCTTTTTTTTTTTTTAATGCATTACAGCCTCTGACATGAAAATATTTCTATTTTACCAAAATTCTTTTATGTAACTGCTTCTGTTACTGTTGCAGTGTCTGACCAAACCAACCACACAAACCCCTCAAAAGGCAAAGTTAAATGCTGGTACTTGTGAAGCTGCATCACTATAATTTGCCTTGGAAGGAGAAGAGAGAAAGAAGGAGACTTTTCCGTCTCCTGAACTTGTGTGTCTTTGCTGGAATGATAATACCTCCTTGTACTGACAAATTACTGGTGTTGAAACACAACTGCAATGGCCACATTACACTGGACAGCAGTGGCCAGAAAGACACTGAGGAGACCATAACATGGCACACTGTAGCTGCCACGTAACAAAAGATTCATTCTCCTTAGAAACACCTCATTTAAACCAAGGCTTACAAATATAATTTGGTACCTTTATTTGTAAAATGTGCAGCAGTCACGCCAAGTTTTTAAGGGATTCAAACCAAATTTTTAAATGAGAAATACTATACTTGGACTTTGTCTTTTGAACTAATATGCCTCTGTTAAGCAAGTAACTATGAGTAACCACCCAAAAAGTGGAGGAAGTTGGCAGCATATTCCCCAAGCCACCATCTGAAATTGTCAGCAGAGAGGGTTGTGTGCCACACATCTGGTGTAACCAGGCAAATCCAATATGCTTTCACTATCACAGGAAGGCTCATTGCCTGGATTTTGCCTCCCAATCATTTCAAAAATTATGCCTGACAGTGGGAATCCAGAAATCTATTTTAACAACAGAATTTTAGGAAAAAGCTGCACTAAATTCTCTTTCTCAGACATACACACCGAGCAGATGGAGGAAAGACAGCGAGTTCCTTGCTAGTCACATCAGCTCAGGAGTCAGACATTACGAATGCTGTCTCATCCAGCTCTTGTTGAAATCAATTAAAGCCCTTCAGTGAAGACCGCGGGAGATGGAAAATAACCCTCTCCACACTTCAGCCAGAATGTGTGAGTGAGAAAAAAACTGACAGCTTTCTTCCCCTCCAATTTTCATGGTGCTTAAAGATCCAGATTATAAAATACAACTTGTCATCTAGGAATTTTTGATGTGCTTGCTTGGCATAAATAAAGCTCATATCTATGTGTGAATCAGGAAGACAGACATCATTTTGCACTTGGACAAGGAGAGATACCAGCAGTCATGCATGAATAAGCATTACTGCATTTCAAAGTGCTTCAGATGCAGTGTGTTCTACAACTAATGAAGTAGATGGAGTGAAAAAGTGTTCCTTGTTGCTTAAAAAAAATCAGCATTTTGCATTGGTAAAAAATAAAGAAAAAATTAATACAGACACAGGAATTAGTCTTCTACCAGTTGGATAACCTGAAAACCAAACGGCATTGTGAATATCTAGAAAGACTGAGGCACTTACTAGAGCATCTACCATCTCCAAAATAAAAACTGACTTCACTAGAGTTGCTCTTAAGTGCTTTGTTGGCACCAGTTTACAATAAACAATCAATTATTCCTGCATTCCCAGCTCTAATGACATTCATCACTGCAAACTCCTTTAGCCTGAGGGCCCATTCACACTGGCCCACACAGTGTCTATAGATTTTGTTCTCATTTTGCTTTGCATCCTTGTGGGTGCCAATGTTTAGGACTTTACACATGGTTTGTATTTTGGTCATAAATATTCAGTTTAATTTTCTACACTGTTTCTAGACACAGATCCAAGAAGAGAAGGAATGGGGGCTTTAGTGTGTCAAAGTGAACTCTGTCAATAACACTAGGTTAATAAATATAAGCAAGCAGAACAAAAGAAAATATAATAATCCATTTAAATAAAGAATCTCAAAGTTATACTCACTGCTGGTAGAGGACATACGGCTGTACTCAGACCTGCAAGACAAAAAAATTTAATTGGAATGTATTAAATCTAAAAGACATAATGAAAAATTTACCCACTTAGTGGGTAACTGACTAACACAGTGCTTATTGAAATTTTTAATGCCCATTTAGCACTGGTTTTGTGCTAAAAGAGTAACTGGAACAGGTTTTGAATGATGCTTCCGAAACACTGGCATCTCGTGTGAATTTTTAAAATATGTAAGTAGAATGAGTAAAGTAACTGTGGTTTTATCTAGGGGTTATTCATGCTACCTAAATCTAGGTAAGAAAATAAAAGCTCAGAAGGCTCTCTAAAAGGAAGAAATAGTCTGCTTCAGACACAGGTTAGAAGTCTAGACTTTGACTCAACTGCCCTCCTTCCTCATTTTATGTCCTCTAAAAGCTGCTTTGCAGATTATGTTTTTTGGAGTTCTTTTTAAGAGAACTCTATTTGATGAGCAGAATTTTTATAATTTCACAGTCACAACTTTCAGAGAAGAAAAAAAAAAGAACGTCAAAATTGAAACATTTAGATGACAAAGCTTTTTGCTTTAGTAGACTATTTTCCTCTTGAAGACATCTCAATAAAACTATACAGCCATTGGTTCTAGTTCACTGCATACTGGATTATCTATGAGAAAATCAGAGCAGGTAAGTATTTTGAGCAACACTGCAATAATTTTTTGGGCTGCATATAAACCAATCTCCTGAAAAACCCATTCTAAGCTGATTAAAACATAGCCCATTTATGTCCTGAAGATTCAGAAATAATAAGATGAAACAAACTTGCCATCACTTAATATTTAAAGAAAAAAAAATAATTTCCACTGCGGAGGTCTTACCTATGATCTTTGAGTCTTTGGGTCTGGAGTTCACAGCTACACAGCCTCTACCCTCACACTTACTGGGGTTCCCAAAACAGACCCCATGCACCAGAGCACTTTGCAGTGCCCTGAGCAGGCAAAGTGCTTGGGAGCCCTAACACAGCTCTTGGATTCAAACGTAAATGTTTGTTTTACATAATAGTTGGAGCAAGTTTGCAACATTGCTTTAAATTGAAGAAACCACATGAGCCTTGACTCCCAAGAGATGTGTGTGGAAGTAGATACCAGCTAAACATATTCTCAGGATACCCTCATACTCTAGGCTCTCAGGCAACCAAGGGAATAAAGGACATCAATCTCACATATCTATAGTATCTGCTTTTGATTTTAATATGGACATATATCTGCAGAAGAAAAAAGCCATTGCAGTCATCCCCATATTTCACAGCTTTGCATGCAGTACTCTGCAGATCAGATGCCAAAACTACTGGTTAGGTGAGAAGATAATGAGGAACTACTCCCAGCTCTTGCCAATCTTGCTGGACTAATGAAAGATGACACAACCTGAATTTTTCACATTTTTCATGAAAAAGGATTCACCAATACCATCAAGTGCCATGAAGTTACCATAGTTTTTGGAAAAGATCTGGGCAATGCTGGGGAAAGAGTTGCTGGTGGGGGCTGGCAGCTCTCCCTCACTCACTCCTCTTTGCTAATCCTGTACCCCCAGCCACTTTGATAAGGCCAAGGAGCAAAGAAACATCTTTGTTCTACTGGTAGAGACCACGGGTTTAGGTCATTAGCAGGCACTCTCAGGCACCCCATACAGGGCTGCTCCACAGCACCTCCCCCATGAATTGAGTGCTACCCCTCAACCAGTCACCCCCAGGACCCTTATGTAGCTGGGAAGGGCAGAGGCAATAATGACATTGTTGTTCTGAATGTGGCCTCACTGCCCTCTGTGCAACAACAATTTACACACCAAGATGAGGTATTCCCATTTCTTTTGTCTAGTTTGTGCAAAGCAGGGAGCTGGTGTGACCCACAGCAGGCTGGCTCCTCGATCATCAAAGCTCCACAGCACTCATATCTTTTAGCAAGGAAAGGAATCAGGGTTCATTGGCTAGCAGTCACAGTGTTCTGCTGCTGAGCAGTATTCTACCTTTGACTGGCTACATGATTCTCTCCCCATGCCATGATCAGCCTGAGTCACCTCCTTGAGTCAGTTTCTTGAGTCAGTGGGCTGGGAGCTGATGGTCATGGTTTCCCCTGACAAAACTGCTTTGTACCCAGTTAGAGCTGACTTCAGCACAGTTGCTGAAATTAGTTGGCTTTGTTAATTTCTTCCTTATCTTGTGAGTTCTGCCAAATGTCCTTCTGTGTTCTTTGTGCCCACTATCAGCAGCACATCCCTCTCCCCAAGCTTTGCTAACCTCCCCTAGATCTGAGATCACTGAATAACATGAAGCCCTGAAATTCACCAAGGCAATTCTACTGACTGATAAATTTTAATTTATCTTTCTAACACCTGGACATCAACATGAGCATGAACTTCTTGTTCCTGCTGCTGGGCAAGGTACACACCACTGGTCTGGCTCTGGACCAAGGGAAAGTGATGCCAGGGGCTGGCTAAGGTGCTATGCAGGCCATAAAACCACACAGTATTTTCAGCAGCAAGTCACATCAGTGTCACTTGGCACCATGTATATTTGAAAGGGTGTGAAAACTGTGTAATGTGTCACTCTTCATAAGCCTAGGGGCAAGCAATATATATCCAGCTGCCTCCAAGCATCCCAAGCAAGGATTCATTTAGTCTGCACTTCTGTTTGAAAACAGCCTGGGGCTGTCCTTCAATGTATCTGTGTTCAGCAGTTGGCAGCTAATTCAAAATGAATCTGCACTGCTTGTATTTCGGATGGAAGCGAGACAACATTTTGCCTTTTGCTTACTGCAAGTTGGAACAGCATTCTATTACTTCACACTGTTATTTTATTATCCCAAAGTGCTGCAGGCACATTATAGGACATGTAGAATTAATGAGTCCTGAACTGAGGGAGTACATGCAGGACTTTAAAAATGAAACAAGAGGAAAAATAAAAAAATGGGGGTGAGAAAGGAGGAGACAACAGTGTGCTTGGAGACTAATTGCACCGACACATTTTAATAGGCTTTAGAATTGTGTTGCAGGAGATTTTTTTGTAGTTCTAATATGGTTCGAGCTAATATTTAATTCATGTTTGTTGCATAACTGACATCCACAAATTTAAAAACGGGTAATTAGACTCAAAGGCTTATGTCAACCTCAGATACCAAAATGAGGGGTGTACCCTCTCTAAGCTTTCTATTGTCAATAAAAAGAGAGGTCTGAAGTATCTCTCCCCAGCTGTTGTCTAGAAAAGAAGCATACAAAAACCTCATTTCTAATGTAGAACCCTAGACCACGTGTCTAAAACCAAATGGGATGAATATGAGTCTCTCTGTGTGCTCTCAGGGACAACCTGAATCACCTTTTGTTCTCCCTCCAGCTCCTTTCTTTGTCTTGAATCTAGTCCTTGAGAACAAAAAACCCAGTGCTAGCAAAATCATTATTGTTCTCAACATATTAGAAGTAACCATTCAGATTCATGGCATGCATTGGTAAGTGACTTATAAATTAATATTTTTTTCTAAACAGTCAGCTATTTAGGACACTAAATTCTGAAGTTAGTAAAAGTCTTTTAAGCTTTTTAGACTGGCACACACAACATTCCATTTGACAAAATCATGCATTAGAAAAATCAAGTACTGAAATAAACATCTCCTGGGGCATACAAGCTCTGTGGACATCAAGTAACTGTGTTCCTTTCTTTCTTTCCATTCCTGTTTTAAGCATCCTGAGTTTTGGCTTCTATAATTTCCCTTGGGAGAGGATTTTCCCAATAGGATAACTCAAAAGTAAAGCACTCATGTGCTTTAATGGTGACACCTGGGACCACATTGGGGCTCAGAGGTTCCAGGCCTATTACATGGTCTTGCAGCAGGCTATTTCCTCTGCTAGATGTTAGATTATAGATAAAAGGGGAAAAAATCCACTACAGAAAGTGAACAAATAGAGGACTGTTTGCTTTATAGGAACAGAAAGAGAAGAAAAATTATCAAACAGGGTATTGAAACGGTGTAAGGTACTGAAAAGAAAGGCTTATAGCTCAGTCAAAAGACACATCAGTCTGCAAAGAATGTGTGCTCAATGGTCAACCCACCAGCAAAGAGGAGCTGTGAAGATGTCAAAAGCTCCTATTTTTTAGGAATAAAGGTGGGACCTCAGTTCCCATTACCATCTTTGAAGGATCAGACTTGTGCATTATTAGACATGGTTAGAGCATCAGGAGCACAAAAGATATTGAACAATCCTCTGAGATCTGTGTGCACCTCTCACTGCTGATTAGCCATACAGAGCTTCAAAATATCCAAGAGAGGGAAGCATTCCACTGAATACTAGCAAGAAGCTGCTAGTGCAACTTGCAGTTGCTGAATGTGGTCCATAAAAACACTGTAAGCTTGTTTCTTTGGGTAAGAACATGGCTGTTTTACAGCTCTGGCTCATACACAAGCAATGCAGCTACTCCAGCATGATACACTGCTTGGGTTCCTTGGGCACACTGATCAGCTGTGGAACAGCAGCACGTTAACACAGCACTGACAGCTGCAGCCATAAACAAACACTCCCAAGGGAACTGACTGGGACTGAGGCCAAGGGCCGTGGAACAGTCTGCACCTGTACCAGTAAAACCTCTCACCTTCCAAAACATCCTGGCAAGTGGTCTGCTGGGAATGATCCCTGAACCATGGTAATGTGGTAAAACAAGATCCTGGCCCATGGTAAAACATACCCAGAAAAGACATGGGATAGACTAGATGGCTCCATTCAAACTGATGCCATCAAACCGTTTTAAGGATTCAACAATATGGACAACTCTGTCCTGTGCTCAGGGTCACCCCTATGTGCTGTTTAATGAACTGTCATGGCTGGAACCAAGGTCTCTCAGCTATGCAACACCTCCAAAGACCTGCTATGTAAAACAAACACTCTCAAGTAATTCTACCATAATACTATACCCCCATATGCCTGTGGTCTCCATTGCAAGGGCTCTTAATCCCACTCCCCAAAATGAGATAGCAGAAAGTTTACAATTTCTTCTGCTCTCTGCATCCCCTGCTTGCCTAAGACTGATGGAATGGAACCTGCTGGATTCACATTTCCCACATCTTCTCTACCTAGAGTTGTGGCACATTTCACTATTTCATATTAAGTACTGTATTTAACAGGTTCTTTTATTTCCCTCCCTCAGAAAATGCTCCACAGGCACATGGGAGTATTTGATAGCAGATAAAGCCCCAGGCACAAATTAGAAGATTTGGCTTTATAGCTCTGTCCTGGGTTTCTTCTCACCAAACTCCTGCAAATCAAAATCTGCTTCACTAGTACCAGTCCAGCACAAATCTGTTACCCTCATGGTACTTCTGCTTGTACAGTCAAGATGATTGAGATGGAATTACTCACAGCAACTTGTCTCTAAACTCCTTGCTCTGGATTTCTAGGAAAGTGACAAGGACAGATGAAGGATTCCCATTAGGCAGCTCTAACCACTACACTCCAGAGCTTATTACCAACAGCAATGTTTGAGATCCCACGTGAGAGACACCATTGCTGTATAAGGTTTGAAAAGTTGCTTGTCATCTTCCAGAAAGCACCTGATGAGGAAGGACCACCCTGTGCTTCAGTAAGCACAGCTGGCTGCACACCCTGCTCACCACTCCCTCACAGGGCACTCCCAGAGGGACACATCAGGTGGCATTTATCCACCCATCCCAGGCCAGAGGCTGATTTATCCTCCTAAGGTCCTGGTTCTCTTAATTAACAACAGAAGAAGCCTGATTTATACCAAAGATCAAGCCTTCACACAGCTACATTTACCTAAGGTGAACCTCAGTGCTTGCTGGGACCTAAAATTTACGGATATCAGCACAGAGCTCACGGCCTCCAGAATGTGATTTAAAGTCTGTTTCGATCTTGTTTTCCCTGCCTTGCTCCAGTGCTTTCAGACTTTCAGGTCTGCCTGCCCCGATGTTCAACCAAACAGCTTCACTTCACTGAGTAAATCTGGTTGGAAATGGTGCCTCAACCCCAGTTTATGACAAAGAGCTCAACTTTACATTATTCAAATGTCAAATCAGAGACAACCTGAGTATCATGACATATCTGTACTGATGGGTCTATACATGAAGTGAAAGTGACAGCAAAAAAAACCACAGCAAAACAACTCCCAGAACCCAAAGCCAAAACAAAAGAAGCCCCAAGGTAAAAATAGGCCTTAAAATAGCTTTCAACATCAGTGGGTTTGTGTTTCTGAGAGTTTCTCATAGATGGATGAAATATGTGACAAGAGACTGACATGTCAGCTTGAAGGACTGCCATACATAGTTGTCAATGTTGAATTCCTTAAAGCCAGAAGCATGAGACATGAGAGCAACCTCTCACTCCAATAAACCATTCAACTATTCATTTGATAATTTAAGTGACCCATTCTGACTGAGGACACAAATGGATTACAGTGTTCTTGATGTTTTACCTCTAAGTGGGTATAATTTTATATATATATAAATATATAGATTGCCTTATCTTCTATTAACAAGTGTATGTCCTGCTTTAGGACCTCACACTTTTTACTGAACTGCAACAATTAAATAAAGGATTTTTTGATCTGCTTAAGAGATAAGTTAACAGAGGCTCAAATAATTTGTGATTTAGTTAGGATCACACATGCAGCTAGGGAGACCCATAAGGAAAACCAACAAACAAGTACAGCACACTCCAAAACTGAATATAAACTCTGCAAAACTAATTTGAGGAATGAGAGACAGGAGAAAATGTCAAGGAGGCAATAAACACCACAAAAATTAACTGTAAACAAACAGCAATGGATTTTGCTAAAATATGTTACAAATAGCTGCTGCATGGTAGTTTCATAAACATCAAACATCTTGTTTCTCTGTTTTGCAATGGATTTCTCTATATCTTGTTGAGCTCTTAGTAGTTGCCTACTACCAAAAAATACTATGCCCTTCCTTTCTAAAATTCATCCAATACTCAGCAACTAACTATTGTTTAGTTCAGCTCGCATCATCAATATTTACATTTTAAGCTTATTATACAAAAAAACCTCCCCACCAGGTACTTCAGCAATGTTTCCCCACTTTCTCTAAAAATATTAATGATTTATTTTAAATATAAGTGGATAAGTTGCAAATTCAAATAATTTAAATGCTAGAACTTCTCAAAACTTTAAATTACTTCAAAGAAAAAAATGTTTAGGGAAACTTTGAGACAATCAGTAAGTTAATGATTAAAGTGTGGACCTTTTAAGAATGGGCTCTTACAGCTGTCTAAGTGAACAAGTAAACTTCTCCTGGGAACTGTCATGGATGTTGAAGTGTTTAGAACATTGATGCTTAGAACAGAGAAACTACCTGTTTTTCCACACTCACTTGAGATATCAGTCCTGAACACAGTGAATTAAGCTGATGCTTCGTCCTTGATACCAGTGGTAGCCAATCTGTCTTGTTGCCTCAAAATCAGGCATGCCTAACAACTTTCAGAATTGTCTTAGTTTGTCATCTTTGCTCTGCTGTTGAAAGACAGTGAAATAACAGCATTTGCATGGCTTGCAAAATGAAGAAAGTATTAAAATGAATAGTGGAACTATTCATTTTAAGTAACTATTGTTTTTCTCACTTTTTTTTCTTTGCCATTTAACTACAGTTCTGTAAATGTGCGCAAATCCACTACCAAAACTATTACCAGAGAAAGCTCAGTGTCCCCCCTTCTGGATTAAAAGTTTTCAGTAGCAGATAAAATAAGGGGTTTATACTACAATTTCCCCAAATATGTTTCCTGAGAAGATACAACTTCTATAGACAAAGTCTCTCAGATTGAGGATGGTCAAACTATTTCAAATCTCATTAATAAACAGCCAATATAATCTAATTGGCTTATATGTTCTACACCCTTTATTTAGGTACTTGACAGCACCAGCTCAATCCATTCTTATTGGATTCAGGAACTCCAAATATGCTATTTTTGTTCAGCAGACTCTTTGCCAACCCTATTTACCAAGGCAAATGTAGTAAGAGGAACATATTTTCCAAAGGATTAGGAAAATGAAGGGTTTGAATTGTAATTGATCTTGCCTTTAGCAGAGAGTTTTGCCTGCTTTTGTAGCTGGCAGCCACAACAAAACCTTAAGCAACATATGCCCTGTGGAGTAGTTGATGTGTTCAATTTGTTAGCTGCTCTAAGCAGCTTCAGCAGCCCGGGCTCCATGTAAGAGCTCACACATCATTACGTACAATCATTGAGATGACAAGGGCGTGCAGTGCCTGGATGTACTACAGTCACTATCCACTATTGTTCCCCGAGGGACAGAAAGGGACCACTCCATGCAAAACTGTTACTGAATCACTCTGACAGTTGTTCCTCCTTATTCTTTCAGAGGACGATTGCTGAAGCTCAGAATAGTTAATTAATTTTTTTTTTCCCATTGAGTAATTGGAGAAAAAGGAATACAGTTCAATTTAGCAATAGCTGTGATGGGCCTGAGACAAAGCAAATAGCAGAGCTTCTAGTAATAGGGAAAAGCAAGTGCTGTGAACAGTTGGTTTGGTGAGAAAGCTGAAACATAAACATTGTGAAAGAGACATACGCAACATGTTTATCAGAATTAAATAGCTGCTAAACAAAACTAAAAATAATAATTGAAATGCATGGACCCATTGCTTTTCAAAATAAACGCCAGTTCAAAGCACTGCAGTTATTAAGTGCCATATGTCATTGTTCAAATTCCTCAGACAGACTCTTCCACCAACCTATACTTTCCAGTGTCACACATGGGACAGAGATGCTTCATAAAATCATCAGCTTTAGCACCTCATCAACACAGACACAAGCAGCTGTCACGCTGGTCCCTGAGGTCTAAAGGCTAATGTCACCAGCTGAGTCAAATCCTTCCAAGTGCCTGTCCCAAGGAAACCCAGGTTTTTCCATCCCAGATAAACACAGCAAATTAAGTGTGACTTGACCAATCAAGGGGTTTTTGAGCTTTGAACCAGGCATGAGTTCACTGATTACTTTGTCTCCCTTTTACCCACATCCCTAATGGGATCTAACCTGTATCTGGAAAAGAGGCCTGGATTTTTTCCTTTGAACTTCTGTCACATAAAATATTTTAAAGCTTTTACTGTTAGATGTGCCCACAATACAAGGTAATGGGAAAAGTCCTTAATTTCTCAGATTACAGAAGAGATTTAAAAATTATTTAAATTCCTAGCTGGATGTATGAAAAAGATTACCATATGCTATTTTTAGATTTTTATTTGTAATATTGCTACTTCAGTTTTGGTGCTGTTCACCTGACACCACTGTGCAAAGAATCAGCTTTACAGTTTTGCCAGAGTCAGACTAGAGGCCAAAGGAGATGCACTAGGCAAGGAGCTTGGAGAGAAACAGCTGGAGGAGCAAGGAGTGAGGAGAAGGAAGATTCAGGAAAGAAGAGCCTTAGCAGGAGTATGCAGCCTCCTTTTGCCTTTTTGGAGCCAGAGGAGGAGCAGAGGCTCAGTGCCATTCCTGACAAGATACCATGGCAGCAGCATGTAGGGCAGGCTTGAAAGCACTTCCCTTTCCCTCCCACAGAGATGGGCTGAAGGTGTGAGCTGAGTGGGAGATCCCATGGATCGTCCTTGCAGCTCCATTACCTTAGGAGAAGTCATCCAGCTGACACACAGAGCACACCTCTGGCAGCAGGGCCATGGAGTCAGGGGGGAAGTGTCTCCTTGACTGAGATGACACTACCAGCAGAGTTTACAGCAGTTGGTTCACAGGCGAGCACGGGGAGTACCATGACAGCAGCAACCCCCTTGTAGGGTGCCTACAAACCTAACTTGCTTTTGTAGCTGGCTCTCCGTGGTCTTTTTAAGGAGTCAGCTCTCTCTGCCTGCTGCTGTCTGGGTGTCCCTGCCAGGAGGAGCGGACAGGTCCTGGGCACGCTTGCAGACCATCCCCAGCCGCACAGTCCTTGGGATACAGGCTTGTTGCGGCACCAGCGCATCCACAGCCCGCGGAGCTCGAACTCAAAGCCACAGCCACCACCTCTCCGCACGTCCCTCCCCGAGCCCAGCAGGAAGACGGTGGGGACCGCTTCACCCAACCCACGGCGAGCGCCAACTCCCCGGGCAGTGGGAGCAGGGATCCCCTCCCCGCCTCACGCCGGACCGAGTCCCGGGACGGGACGGGAAAGGCGAGGAGACTCGGCGCTGAGCGGGAGGGAAGCTCTGCCCGGGACACGAAGCCGCCCCAGCCCAGCCCCGGCCCCGCCGCTGCCGGGACAACAAGTGCAGCCCTGGCCCGGGAGAGAGAGCCGCCCGCACTCACCCGCCCGTCTCCGCTCCCGAGTCCACGCACTCCTCCTCGCCGCCCGGCTGCTTCTCCATGGCGGCGGCGGGGCTGGGGGGCTCCGCTCCCGCCCTGCCGCCCGCCTGTGCCACGGCGAGAGCGGCGACAGCGACAACAGCGAGAACAGCGAGAGCAGCGGGCGCTGGGCCGGCCCGGCCCCCGCCCCGCGCCGGGGGAGGCACCGCCCGCCGCCTGCAGCGCGCCCGGCACAGCACAGCCCGCCCGGCACGGCACGGCCCGCCCGGCACAGCACAGCCCGCCCGGCACGGCACAGCCCGCCCGGCACGGCACAGCCCGGCACAGCACGGCCCGGCACAGCCCGCCCGGCACGGCACAGCCCGCCCGGCACAGCACGGCACGGCCCGCCCGGCACGGCACGGCCCGCCCGGCACAGCACAGCCCGCCCGGCACGGCACAGCCCGCCCGGCACAGCACGGCCCGCCCGGCACAGCACGGCCCGCCCGGCACAGCACAGCCCGGCACAGCACAGCCCGCCCGGCACGGCACGGCCCGCCCGGCACAGCACAGCCCGCCCGGCACGGCACGGCCCGCCCGGCACAGCACAGCCCGCCCGGCACGGCACAGCCCGCCCGGCACGGCACAGCCCGCCCGGCACAGCGCAGCCCGCCCGCCCTGCGGGACTCTGCGGGCTGCCGCCTCAGACACCGCCTCAGCACCTTCACCCCGCCACTTCAGCCTTTCCAGGGCTAAAGGTGCGGCCCCCCATGTCCGGTGGAAGTTAGGAGAGACTGTTGGATGTGTGGATGTCCTCACTGTCCATCCGGTCCTGGAACACCCGCTGTTACAGCCTTGTATTTGAAGTCTTGCACTGTGCAGAGCTTTCTCCAGCCTCCCTCAGAGCTGCCTGGCACTTGTTCGTTACATCCATCGGATACAATAACTTTGAAATTGCACACAGAAACGGGCAAGGGGTAGTTTCCAAGCTGATGAGAATTGCTATAATGATGCAAAAGGAGGATTAGAAGCATTTTGAATGCTGCCAGTGAGGAAATGCTGATGTAGGAAAGCTGAGTGGTATTGTCTATAAGGCAAGAGTAAAGGGAAAAGTTGTGGGTGCATTCCTGTATCATGTCACACATGTCTACTTATTTTGTATTTGGAATTGAACACCTATTTCTTTCTCCATCACTTACAGAAGTACAAATATCCACCCATGTAGGTGCGAACCAAGATCTCACCCATCCAAAAAATCCCCAAACAACAACAACAGAACAAACAAACAAACAAACACTCCCAGCTCTTCCCTTAATCCACTGATTCTGTTCAGTCTGTGGCAGATTTTGCAAAGGAGGGGCAGAAGTGATTTGTTAGCTCAGCTCTCTAACCTGGGAGACCAGCTCTTTGTCTCTTCTGAATCAGGTTCAAGAACAAAAATGGGATGGTGTGCTCTCTGTGTTCCCCACAATGTAGCTATTGTGGGATAATTAAATCTACCCCATAGGTGGAGGCCTCTTCCTTTAATATTTTGTGGAAAATACTTTGATGAGTTGGAATTTTCTCTTCAAAAATCTCTAACAACCACCGAATTTCTATCAGCTGCAGGAAATGATCAGAAGTAAAAAAAGGTTTTTTAATAAAAAAGAATTTAATAATTTTTTAAAAATTAATAATGATGATTTTCTTATACCTTTTCTTATTTATGTCTTACAAGAAAGAAGAAAAATAGTGAAAATCTTGACATTAAAGACATAAAACCGAACAGAATGTAAAAATATGCTACACAAACCAACTTTCTGTCAGTCTAAGAAATGCTAAACTGGTTTAGTTTGCCACCAATACTTTTATATCTATCCATCTGTGCATTGCATGGCCTTGCTGTCCCCCATTTCAAGCCTGCCAGTGGTCTCACAGGTTGTATATGGCAGCACAAATGAATAGTGACACCTGGCATGGTTTAACAGGCTGGGTGTAGTTCAAGCTACTGTTGTCTCCAACATGGTCCCAGTTCTCTAAAATAATCTGGGTATGGGTAGGACTCTTGTGAAATAAAAGGAAAGGAGAACACCTTGGGAAGAGCTGTCAAGGTGGTCCTGCCATGCTGTAGGAATGACAAATCAGTACCAAACCCCAACGGGCTTATTATGAAACTGGTGAATTCCCATTGCTCCACCTTGGAGAGACACTGAACTCAAGTGCTGTCCTGTGGCCTCCCAGCATCACAGAAAGTCAACCCACTGAGTGTCCTCAGAGATTTTTAGAGGAAACTTTCAGCTTCTACTATTCATCAATCTATTCATCTATTAGGAAAAAAAAATCAGTATAGGAAAGTTGGTGTTTAATTTGTTTTGACTGTCTGATGCATGTCATTTTGAAAGTAGATAAATGATTTCTCATTTTATGTGGAGGATTTCAAATTAACATTCCCATAAATATAAGGATTTAGGTATGGAATAAGCCCCCTAAATAATACCTCTTCCATCCTCCCCCCAGCAAGTTGTTAAAAGCTAGTTTGGACAAACTTCTATAAATGGGGCTCATACAGAGCAGTCCTGTGCAGGCACCTACATAGTAATTCAGAACATATGGAGACAAACTCTCTATGCTTTGTGACTGGTAAACTGCCATCCAAAACAATTTACTCACAAAATGAAATTAGTACAATTTCTTTTAGGACTGGGACCAAAATGCTGTTCTTGTTTGGTTCCCAGCTTGCTAAAATTTGAATCACCACATTCAGGTAGTTAATATTTTCAGATATACCATGTCATTAGGAGATTCCCCAAAGGCTAGACAGGGGCAAAACTGACAACAATTCTTGATTCCCAGCTCAGGGCTATGCTTTGAGTAAACATTTTATTCTCCATCAGTGCAATGGCCACTGATGACCCTGAGCCCCACAAAAGTGGTACTGGTAGTCTCTGTTACCAGGATTGGACAGACCTGCTTCTCTCTTTGATTCTTAGCCTACACACATGCATTTATTTAGCTAGTGCAACTGTGCTTTAAAGCAGGTCACTTTTATTTGCTCTTAAGAGTGGTTTCAATGTGAAATAAACTGACTCTAGCCACCGTTGAACTGATTTAAGATGTAACCAAACCTCCTTAAATATTTAGAAATAGGTTTAGTTAAATTGATACATTTCTGTATATAAAATTTTAGGTGGTCAGCTAATAGATCTTTTCCATTTCTGACTTTTATTATTCTAGTTAGTTTTGTTTAAACACTGGCATATGAGGGGATCTGGAATAGATTTTATGCTGCATTTAAGATTAATTTATTCCATCTGTCCCAGGGAGGGAAAAAAGAAACATTCAAAGGAAATATATAATTAAGATAGTAAGTAAAGCTACCGCAAACTGTAGGTTCTCTTATTTATATATTTGCCCCATTTAACTCTGTTTTATTCTGGTCTTTCACATAATTATGGTGAAAATGAAACTTCTCTGCATTAAATTCCAAGCATTTAAAAGATTTTAATGAATGAGGTGTTAACTCCTTTCCCTTACTTAGGTTTTCTCTGTTACCTGTACTTCACATTATGTTGTCTCTACTATTTCTTGAAAAAAGAGAAATTAAGTTTTAATTACTTTATTATACTTATGATACTGTGATATCAATTTAATGACAAAGATATTAGTGAAAATATTTCTAATTTTTTTTTCAAATTTCAAGCCTTTAATTTAATAGTGGTGGTTAAGAACCCAGACACAAAATTAACAGGAGACTTTGGATCTTCAAAGATACCAAAAAAGTAAATCATTCTGTTGTCAAAACCAAACACTGAGGATGTGAAATGAACATTAGTTCTGCAGGAAGTTCTCTTGCTCCTACTTGCCTAGATCCAGATCTAAAATAGGACTAAAGGTACTTAAAAGAGGATGTAAAGCCAATTCTTATGACTGTATTCAAAACTGTTATCATGGTAAGTCCTACACAGTGGGTAATTAGCAGGTGTCTACCTTCCAAAAGAAACTTCCAATGCATCTGGGGCTGTATGTGCAAATTGCCCAAGATTAGCCATTTAAACTTGTGTCAGCAAAGTTAAGCACTACCTAACTGCAACCTCAATCTGCTATAACCTCTCTCCTCACAGAACAAAATTCAGGCAGCAGATCCTCCTCCATCACACAATGGTCTCAGTAACTGAGAGCACAGTGCAGGGGCAATAGCTGCAGCCTCCAGCTGAGGAAAGGCACATTGGAAAGCTGAAAGATGAACCACATTGAATCATACAGGGACTAAAAGAAGGGGAAGAAAAAGCATCCATTTCCCTGATGGATCCACACTTGGATTCAAATTTCAATATCTTTTCTGGTCCCTGACTTCTGTCTGCTGAAGTATCATCTTTCCTGCACCAGCCGAGAGGATGGAATGCAAGATAAATAGTGTAGCAGAGTAAGGAGAGAGAGGAGAAAAACGTGTCCCTTTTCATGGAACTAAAATTCTGGTGATAACGATGTTCTGTTGGGAAAAAAAGCACTCAGCTATTTTCTTTACATGCAGCATTTGTGATCTCTCCCTTTTTCTGTGCAATTCCAAAACAAAAGAGGACAGATGCCACTGCAGTTCCTTCTGGCATTATGATATAAATTAGAGAGTCCTCTTAGCTTTTGAGGGACAGTCCAAGAACCTAGCTTAGCACAGCATTCACTACCACAGACAAATAACAAAGATGCTAAAGGATGGGATTTTTCATTCCCAACTAAAATCTTTCGAATTGTGCTGTCTCCACCCTCTGCTACCTGACTCTGGAGGCAGAATATTACCCTCTAATAAGGGGTTCTGGATTCCATTCCTGGCACTTTCCACTCTACTCTAGGTATTGCAGTGATGAACTTCTCAGTTTACAGAATCTGGCATTTATAGAAAAGTTTTTCTTCTTTAATGGTCCCCGTGGAAATTAGCCCTCTGCAGGTCAAGGCTTTGTTAACATTCACTGCTGGACTTAAGACACTGGGTTGTGGTTTTAAAAAAAAATGAGACAATTGCAGTTTTGGAAGGAGGAAAATTACGGCTTGGCATGTGGCTCACTCTTCATGCTAGGTCAGCCCTAAAAGGCTGACTTTTAGACTGGTAAATGTTGCCAAAATAGTTGTGGCAGTTTCTCACATAGACTGTTGGGTTGTTTGGATTTTTAAAGGTTATGATAAGGTCAGCTTCATTTGTGGTAGGTCTCAAGCCAGACATCCAACCTCCTAAAATTCTACAATTTTGAGGAAAAATACAACTATGTAATAAAAAGCTGTTTCTTCAAAGCACCAAGGTGAGGGTTTTCAGTGAAGTTTAGGGGAGCTTGGTTCCCTGGTCCCACTCTTTTAAGTTTCATTTGAAAACTGTAGCACACACACTCCTATCCAAATTCATGGTACGGTACAAAAATACCCATTTTATAAGCAAATTGCTTGTTTTTACTTGAATTCTAGTATATTAATGTTTTTATGGAAAACTTCTAGCACTCAGCAACAGCTGCTATAAAAACTTGACTATTTGGAGTCCTTTTCAGTATCATCCCAAAGCCCAGAACTCTATGTGAATACAAGGAGAAGCAGACCTGCACCCCATCACTATTCAGGCTTCTGGTTGGAGGCTTGACCAATATGGGTGATGAAAAGCCCTTCTCAGGGGAAGTAAAGTTGAGATGACTCTGTATTATGAACATTAGGAATTAATCTTGCCCTTACATTGCAATGATCCCATTCAGGCAGATCCTTCCAGTGGATGTAATCAGTGGTTTGCTGTGTGTAGGGGCCAGGATCAGCACCCAGGATTGGACCTTAGGGCAGTGGCTCTTTGCCAGGAAATGTTGAATCAGTATCCAAGCTCTGTGAGTGCACTGACCAATCCATCCTAGATTAAGCATGAGAGATGAACTTTTGCTGCAATCTCCAATCCAGCCCTTACTGGTGTGAGGGAATTTAGAAGGGCTTAGCAGCAGTTTGGACAGCCCTGAAAGTGGAAGGCTTGGTGTACAAGGGCTACATGCCATGGTTGTGTGAAGGCAGGTGGGGGTCATGCATTTGAATTCCACTTTTTCTGTCATGTGCTGGTAGTGTCACTCTGCACCTCTTCCTTGGTGCTCTGCAGGAAGAGAGAGCATCAGCACAATCAAAACAAAGCCATTTCTACCTTCTCTAGGACTAGAGAGGTGATTTCAAGATATCAGTGGATGGATAGAGACCTAAAAATGTAGGCAGATTTCCAGGTACTCTTAGTCCATTTGGCCAGAGACTATTCTGATCTGTGCTGGCTGACAGAGGATAGAGATGACTTCTGTGGACTTGCTGAGGTAGGGAGGCAGTGCTTGAGCCAGAGGATGAGTCTGGTGATGCTTGAGTGTTTGCCTTGTGTCTCTGTTGATGGAAGTGTTAAGAGCGTACTGGTACGTATCCACTAAAGCACAGTGGAAATGGAGTGCCACATGTGTGAAAAGTATACCAGGAAAGCAGAAAATGGACTTGCTATCACCTTTATGAAGTCAGTGAGATGGTTCTGGCTTCTGATGAGTGTCCTGAACCCTTCACATATACTCAGTGAATGATTATTATATTCAGAAAAGCACTCCTATATTGGTAACCATGACAACTCCTATTAAATGAAGTTTTTTCATGAAATAGTGTGATTTACAAGGCAGAGAAAACATTTATTTTCAAGGACCAATCCTGTACCCATTGATGTTCAAAGAGGAAAGATTAAGCCCCTATGGTAGCAGCAGTAAATATTACAGCAGCTTTTACATGTAGACTCTTCTGATATTGAAAATGATCTTCAGGGTTTTTTTTTCCTTTGCAGCTGGTCATGACAGTAAAACTTTTTACTCTGGAAAGCAGCTACATTTAAAACACTGTTGGATCTCCAAGGGAGATTTTATTTCCTAATTGCTCTACCATATTTAAAAAAAATAAGTTTTGAATTACCTGTGATACAAGTTTTTAATCATAAGATTGGCAGTCAGATGGTTCTACTAGGTTTAAATGTTTTTACTAAAACCTTTCATCCAGTAGCTGTGAATTTTAGCCACCGACTTATCAAACCAACATCAAGAATGCCTGGTTTATGCATAATCTACACAGTGGTAAACACACTGAAGTAGATAACTGAAATAAAACGTAAGCAATTTTGGTAGAAGATATTTGATTCTGTTTCTGCTTCTGAGATCTGTAAGCAGGAGTTGATTTACTGGCATAGAGGGAGATGTTACAGTCTCACTTGCTCTGGCTGGTGTAGGAGCTCCTGTGTCCAGGGATTTTGTGCAGCCTTCCTTTCCCCTCCCTCATTAGGCTGAGGCTGTGACTGCTATATCCCTTCTCTCATGTTGAGAGCAGCCTTGAGGATGTGATCTCTCTGCCTATGCTAAGAATATTAGAAGACAATGATGAAATGTTCAGGGCTGGGTTGGATGGGGCTTTGAGCAACCTAGTGCAGTGGAAGTTTGCCCTGCCCATGGCAGGGGTGTTGGAGCTAAATGATCTTTAAGGTCCTTTCCAAGCCAGAGAATTCTACCAAATGATTCTACCAAAGCCTGTCAAGGAATGAAAGCAGGGTCTTGTACAGGAACCCTAGGAAGTAAATAATTGAGACTGGAATAGAAACACTCTGCCCCAAAATATGGGCCAGGCAGTTTTTTAATGTCTTATCAGAGCTGGTAAAACATTGAAAGAATAAAATTTCCCAGCTTTCTAGTTCATCCATTTGTACCAGGATGATCTTTTCTGAGAGCTTATGGATCATATTAAAGGTCCCAACCGAACCTCCAAGCTGCATCATCCAGTGATCCATAGAGCCAGGAGTTCTCATTGTTGTGAAGCAGAGCCACTCAGCAGCTAACACTCAGCTAAAGGGAGCATGCACATCTGCCCTTCTTTCCTTTTCCTGACTGTGCATGTGCACCTCCTCATCTCCACACTGCCTGGAGAATTTGAAGGAGCTGATCTGACTCAAAATCAGCCTAGCAAAACAAAGAAGTGGTTCATCCTCAGATACATTACTTTCCTAGACAGACTCAACTTCTTGCACCAAGTCCAGCAGCAAGATAAAAGAGAAGGACAGAACAGCATGGCTGGCAATGGATGGCTCCTCCAAGGTAGAGGACAGGACCCCAGCAGCCCAGATTCAATTTTACTTCTGCTGCTGTTCTTGAACTGCACTGAAAGATTTGCAGATTTGTAACTGGGCCAAATAAAAGTATAAAGGGCAGAAACTTAGCCCAAAAACCCATTAGCCATAAAGGATTATTAGGAAAGAAATTTGGATGCTATTTCTGTGGTCTGCAAGTTTTAACTGAAAATTACATAAGTTTTTTTGGCTTGTGTAAATCAACTCTAAAAAAATATCTCTGATGTTTAAGAAGCTCAGACATGTAATAGCTGGCTCTGGCATTTTGCAAGAAGTTCATAAAAAAGCTTAAGACCATTAGTATTGGTTGTAAACTCATTCTGTAGCCTGAGAGCCATCTGCTTATCTCCAGAGTTTATTGCCTTCCATCTACCTTAGTGCTTTGGATGGCTGCCCATCGCTGAAGCACATGAGTGCCTTTCCTTCAAACTGCAGTGCCTCCTGGATTCCCTGGCTGCTCTGCAATCTTCTTTTATTAGAGACTATGGAATAGTTGTCCTAGGTCATATCCAAGATCCATCTAGCCCAGCATCTATCTCATCTAGTAGCCAGAAGCAGACGTTTAAGGAAAGCATAAGGACAGGACGCACTTCTAATGGTACTTCTGTGATTTATCTCCAGATGCCACTTTGATATGTTGGGATCATAGGAGTGTACAAAGTGGATTAGAACTTATCCTACTTCTTACTGTCCAGCAGTTTGTCTATGAGAAAATGTGGCTGATTTTATGATCACTACACATTCTAACAGTGTTCTAGGGGCATCACATAACTAACTAGTGGTGAGGAAAAAAAAACCCTAATGAAGCAAAAGAGCTTCATTGGTAGCAGTTACACTGTGATTTCACTCACCATGGAATTCTGCACTATGTAGGTGGTGGAGCATCTAATGGCTGCTGTCCTCAGCTCTGATGTGCCTCAGTCAGGGGTTTTGATGCAGCAAAACTTGTTGGTGAATCTGCCAAAACCTCCACACCAGTGACTGGCAGTGCTGCTGCCTGGAGCTGTCCTCCAGTGATTTATAGGTATCATCCTGTACACAGATCACCGTAAAAAACACATCAGAGGCAACATCCAACTATCAAAGCTGCTGATTGCACCTCTCAGCTCCAAGCTGTTTGATGCACAAATCAAAGTGAAAGGAAACCCATCTGTATTTAAATGTTCTGTCTTTCAGGAAGAAGAAGGTCCTGTTCACGACAGTAAAAGATTGAAATGTGTCCTCTCTCCATCGTGCTACAGGATTTGGCCTGGCTCTCCACAGCCCTGCTGGTCCCACTGGCCCTCTGCCTGGCTTCCCTTGGGGCCACAGCTGCAATAACAGTATCAGTCTAGCTCCTCTGTTGTGGCAGAGGGGAGGAGGAGGCCTAACAGTTATTTCCCTGCTCACCAGTTATTTTACTGGTTCCTATAAAGTTTCATGTGGCCAGTGTGCCGGGTGTGCAGGGGCTCTGTGATCCAGGCTGGGAGGGATGTGCTGACACAGAAAGCCCCATAACCCATAGGAAGCCTCCACAGCCCAGGAGATTGCAAACTGCATTCAAGCTTTTAAAACACACCACCTCTCAGAGATGAAAGGGAAAGGTCTGACTGTAATTGTGCCCGCTGCTATACCCACTGTAACAGATCATCTGTGAAAACAGACACTGCCAGAGAATAACAGGTAAAATCTTTACAGGTGAACTTAGAAATAATGATGCAAATAAAAACATTTACTTTACTAGTCAGGATCAGGTTTTGCAATGCAGATGGACATGAAATAGGAAAGTTTCTTTCTAAACTTACTCCTTTTCTCCTCTGATTCCTGGATTTCCCCCCAGACTTGGGCCCATGGAGCTCAGTGGCAAATAGATCCTTTCAGAGACCCCAGATGGGCAGTAAAAAGATGACTTGGGAAAAGGTTTCCAAAAGCTACTCTCAAGGCACCTAACATGTAGCAGCTGAAAGAAGGACAATAACATGTGCAAGACACTCTTAATACAAATCCCAGTAATGGAGTTACATGATAGGCTGCTGCCTCTTGCCTCTTAATTTATGAAGGATCAAGTGGATTAGAGCCAGTCTGCTATGCATCATAAAGTACTCATCACAGCATGTCAGCGTGTAAAAAAATGCAACTCCATGGAGAATAAGGAATAAATTCATCATCTCTCTTTAACTTGATATTCAAGGAAGCTGATCAGCATGTCTCTGTCTGAGGAATGTTGTTTATACTCAAATAAATGGTGTGTGACTTCCATGAAATGGTTTAGATATGGATTCTGGACAAAACAGAGTTTCATGAAACCCATGGAACAGTTAACGTTCATTGTCTGAAAATGAAACATTAATCTTAACTCTAAGGCAGAACTATTCATTACTTTTATCTGTTCAGAAAATGATAGTGCTGTGTACTATGAACAGCATACTGTGTTTCCAGGACTGATCTCATAAATAGTTCTTTTTCAGATATTTTCCATGATAATGCCGTAGATATGAAGACCACAAAAAGTCTTAAGTTTTTCTTAAGACTTAAAAGGTCTAAGAACTTATAAATATTTTATTCTAAATCTGCCAAAGGAAAAAGTCAAATAGATAATTTTCAGCACTTGCCTTTGCTTAAAGGATGCAAAAATAAGTTTTACAAGTTATTTCAGCTGTCCAAAAGTTGCTCCCATAATTACTCTTCAGTAATTCTGTTCACAGAGTAATGATAAAGATGCCAAGTTTATTCATCTGGGATTTATCAAATAAAATCTCATCCTACATTTAGACAATCACTTTCAGTCTCATCCATTTAAAGTTAGGTGTCTACATCTGTGTTTAGGTTCCCATATAAAACTGATTGGATGTTCAGTGCTTATTGTCCACAGACAATGCAGATGCTCAGTAGTCTTTAAAATCTGCAACTCTTTTATTGCTCTATATATGAGGCTTTAGTTCAAATGTCAGTTACAGAGGATAAGGAAGCTATGAGCACCTGGGAAAGGGATGGAGAGGTTGATAGAAAAGCAGAGAATGCTCTTATACCATCCAAGGTTTCACTATCCCTCTATCTTCCTCCAGTTTTCACATAGATTTCCATCTTCTGTCCTTTATTTTGACTTGTGACCCTAAGGAGATTACTTTTTTTTACAAATATCCTTTTTTTTTTTTTTTTTTTTTAAACTGCCACACCTTGACCTCCTTTATGTTATCTTCAGTGTTTCTACCCTATTTGTCCATCTTCCTCAAAACTCCACTGCTTTTCTTGGTGCTCTCAGGAAGACACAGCAGAAATACTTCTTACTGTGAGTTCCAGCATTCGCATATTGTCCTCATGAAGTCAGCTGAAGTTTGGAGAATATTGAGTATAAGGCAGTGCTGGAGCAGAGAACAATCTGTACTTCTATAAGCAAAGGCTGTGTCACCTTCTTCTTCTTCTTCCATTTTCCCTCTCCACAAGTCTGTGCTGAACACATGAGAGAAGCATGTCCAAATAACTAAATAGTGTTAACTTCTAGGTAAAAATGAGAGGCATAAATCACCAGCCCAGAGGACAAGCACAAGATAATGGAGTAGGCTACATTTGGAGAATATTTAAAGGGAATTACTTGTCTCAAAGAAGATTTGGAAGAGAAGAAGAGAAGGTTTCTGTCTGTGAAAGCAGGGAGCCATTCTCTGAGTGAAGATGTGTGTGCAGCTCCATTTTGTATTCAGGGTTAGCAGTGACCTTACTGAATGGTATTGGACAGAATGAATTTTGGTTAATAATAGACATCTTCTGAGCACTCTTAAGTGAAGGAGCTAAGCAGACCTGGACATCTGCCTGCCTTAGTTAATGGAGAAGGACAGGCACCTTCAGGGTGATTTGCATTGTACAGTGTCTCTCGTAATAATTAAAAAAGAGGCCTACACGTGGGTGGTAGGGAAACTATGTCCAGGCTTATGATATTCTCTATAGTATTCTCTACAGATGCTTATTCCTTATTCTTGAAAGACCCTTATAATACTACCTATAAACTACAGTGAATGTAACTGCTTCAGCATACTGCCTACTTCTGCTAGATAAACATTTCTTGTGGGATAAGATCATTTATCTGAGGAAGGAAAGTTTCATTTAGTAACTACTATAGTTACTGTGGTTGCAGTATCGTGAGATCACCCACATGAAGAAAATGTTTATTGGATTGTTTGAGTGATTGCTTCCTTTCCTGGGTTTTTGGCAAAGTTTTTGGGCAGTGGAAGAAGTAAATGGACCAAAAAAGTCTTATTCACCTCCCCACCCACATTGTCAGCCATGATTATATCAGCCATGATATAATAACACATGTTTAAACATTCTGTAAGTAAGGAAGAATTTTAATGGGTGATAATGGTGGAAGCTTATAGTGTAGTTATTGACTAATTTTGCAATGGTTGTGGAAAGTGTAGTAGATGGCTCAGGGAACCAAGTGTGGGCTCTGGAATATTTCTCCAGCCAATAAAAAAAATAACAATGGTTTACTATCCAGTAACTATATTATGGTTTATCTGCTGTAGTTTCTCTTCTACCAAAGAGCACAGGCATATCTATCCACCTTGTAGGGGAGGCAAAAGGCTGGACATAGGGAAGCCAACCTTCTCACAGAGCAGGTGGCTGGTTAAAGTTTGATCTTGCCGGTCACTGAGAGGGTTGATGGCTTTGTTGAAGGGAGAGGTAAAATTTACACAGTACTGAGAAGATATGATGAGTTGTAAGAATGTTGTCTTTGCTGTTTTGCATACGTTACTGAAATCTAAAAGAGTATGAATCCTGCTGCTAATCTGATATATTTTTTTGAAAAAAAAAAAAAAAAAAAAAAAAAAAAAAAAAAAAAAAAGAACCCTCAGCTTTCCACAGCATCTTCAGTAGCAGAATATTTACTTAGTCTATAACAAGAGAGATTGCTATTTGCTTTTCTCACTGTTTGTACAGATCTGGTTGTAAGAGGAAACATTTCCACGATATTCATCATACTGTTATTTGAACTAATTTTAGAATTTCTTCTCAGTTACTACTTGGCTCTCTTTTCTTTTTCCATTCAATTAAGAAATGTCTGAAGTTCAGCCCTCACTCTTCTGCATTGCAGCTTGGCAAAAACCCCTTGCATAGAAAGGAGCTCCCCTGATCCTGAGTGCCCTGCCCAGGGAACTCTATGGTATCTCTGTGGTTGTTGCAGCTGGACCCTTGGCTGTGGGCTGCCTGTCTGCTGCCCTGAACAGCACTGCAGTGTGTGTTGGGAGATCTCCCTCTCTCCCATGTAGCAGAGCTTCTTGGAGAAGATTCACAGGCAAGCGGTCCGTGTGATGAAGTTTAGACACTCAGGTTGTGACATGTATCCCTCTGGACTTCTTTCAAAGTCAGGGAAGAGAAATAGGGCTTCTGAGTCATCTGCAGAGGAATTTGTTCTCTTCCAAGTGGTAGGCAGGATGCTTCTGGTGAGTAGGTGGTATCTTAAACAGCTTCCATCACCACTTAGAGTTAGTGAAACCAATATCCCATGTATGCACCTGCAAGTGGATTTGGTGCCCTGAACCAGAAAATTCACATAATTCAAGTCTAGATGACAATGACCAAATAAGCAGTTCGTTGGAATGCTGCATTGTATGCATACATATATGTCATGTTATTACATGAGCTTTTATGGATATTCAGGGGTCAGCTGAGCAGTTCCAGCAGGGGGGCTGGGCACATGGAAAGCAGCTGCAAAGAAGGCAGGTGATGTGTGACAAGGTGCTAATGGTGTTTATCTGAATTTCATTTTACAAAACATAATATGTAGAGGTCACGTGCCTCAGATCTTCTGGAGGCATTTGAGTTCCAGCAGCTGAAGTGATATTTTGTAAGAATATATCTCTTTAAGTGATGGGTTTCTTTTTCTGCTGCTTTGAAGTTACACTTGGGCACAAGAAGAAAGGGGCTATCTGTACAGAATTAGAAATCCACTCCAGATTTTGTCAGTGGGATTCTAAACCTGACTACTAAAAAAAGCTATCAAGTGCTTCCTTTCCCACTTCACAATTAAATGTCCTTGATGTGATCTTCAATCCTGTGGTGCTGATAGAAGTCCTTGTCTAACATCTTTCCATCCTTGCCTGTAGAAGGAAGGTGTTGGGAGGAATGTCTCTATGAGGGAATGGAGCACAGTTCTGAGACTCCACAGCTGATGGGGACATTCCCAAGCCATGTGGACTTAGCAGTTCAGGTCCCAAATCATGCTGACTGAATGTTGGAGATGCAACAGTGCATCTGAAAAAAGGTTTGTGAAACTGGGTGCAGTGCCTCGTGAACACAGACTGCTTTGAGACCTGAGCCATACAATATCCACTTACCTTCCTTCCACCTTCACAGTGTTTCTGTGAACATAATGAATTCTTTTCCAGCTGAAACCAGGACAGGTTTACATTAATGGGTTCTCTCTCGTTATCTCTAGCTCCTTTAAGGCTCTGTTTGAAATTTTTTTCATGCTTATGCAGCAGGAAACATCCCTAACAGGCTGGATAATGTGGCCTGCAGTGCCAGTGAAAAAGCAGAGTCTGACCCTTGCATGAGTGGTCACATGGTGATCATTCATCTCACTAATGAGGAGGAGAATGTTCTCCCTAATCTGCTGTGTGTTTTCCAGTCCCTCCTAGTCACCTCCTTTTCTGCATTGCACAAGAACAGGATTATGACTAAGAGTAATTTTTTTTTTCCTTGTGGAAAAGAGAAAAATTTGGAAGCAGTGTATAAATAGCTGAAATCTGACTGCACTCAGGATAATAGGCTTCATGTGTACACACACACACATATATATATGTGTACACCTCAGGCTCTTTCTCAGTAACACTCCATAATAATTTTCATATAATCCACAGGCAGGTCCATATGATAGAGGGGATGGTTCAAGGCAGAAACTCCCTGTACTACACAAATGTTGAAGAGAAACCTTTATGGTAGGAGTGCACAGATATCAGTGACATTAAACTTGATGTGTTTGATCTTGGTCCCAAACATGCATGATGAGTGAGATAAGCCATTATATAGCCAGAACAGTGGATGAGGTTGACAATTAGCCAGATATTCCAATACTGAGTTCGTTACAGCTGAATTAGAACACAGCTTGGAAGCAGGTGGATAGAAACTAAGGAAAAAACTTCACACAAATGGAGCTGATGAGATGGAAGAAAATGGGGGAGAAAACCCACATACTTAGGAAGCTGCTGCAAGAAGTTTAACAATTTAGGGACTTTTCCAGAGGTGTGAAAGTCATTTGAGATGAGTTCTCATTCACAGAGAGGCCTCATTGTGATCTCTCCTAATGTTCCCATGCTATTGCCTATATAAGGAGACTCAGACATGAGGGGCACAGCATTACACATTTTTCATTAGACTAAATGGTTTTTTTGTTGTTGTTTTTTGTTTGTTTGTTTGGTTGGTTTGTTTATTTTTTTTCCCTGAAAAGTTCTCTGTCAATGCCCGGAAAAACCTGCTGAAATTTCTAGGAAGTGTGAGCACTTTGTAGGACAGCTGCCTACGGGCATGAGAATAAATGTAGAGCCTGCCAGTTTTTATTTCTAGAAAGAACCTTCTAGCAACTGTTGTCATTGCTGTTCTCTTCTCTTTGACAGCAAGGGCAAGTATGACCATGGCTCTGACTCCTGGGCACAGAGCAGTCTGCCTGCATCCACACACTCCAGTGGCTTCATGCCATTAACCTAATTGTATCAGACATTGGAACTAGTGAAGCCTTTAACTTATATCTCTGGCTGGCAAAATGACATAAAATTTTGTAAAACTCAGCAATCCAAGAAAGTTTTCTGCAGATACCTTTATTAGTAACTAGATTAAGGAACAGATTGTGAAACTACCGAATCTGGTGCCTGACTAGGCAGCAGTTGACTTACAAAAAGATGAAAAATATCCAAAATTTCGGCCCATTAAATGAATGTTCACATGACTGTGTTATAGATTAAAATAAAACTGAAATCAATTATGGATTAAAGTTATAGTCATCAGACTGGCATTCTCACCTCTTCACATATAGCTGCTTCCACTCTGCCTGTGTGGATTTTCCACTTGCAAAATCTCAGGCATCTGCAAATCACAGAAAACTGAAAATTATTACTGTGACAAAAAGGTGCTGTTTATAGAAGCTCACTACATATTTATTATTTACAGTTTTTCACTCAATAAACACAATTTCTGCCACAATAGGCAGTGATGAAATAGTGACATCATCCATCAGTCAGTACTTATACTGCTGAGAATGAGACTTTTACTTTTTTCCTCCAAAGAGCTTTCACAGTAAATGGCACTACTTATAGAGACTCTGGAAATCTGACGTGCATTTAGTTTCAGATATTAATTCAGAGTGTTTTCTGATAGTGCACTACCTCATGATTCCTATCATGAGGTAGTTTGTGTTTTCTTTTTTTTTTTTTTTTTTTTTTTCCTTTCATTCAGCTATTTCTTCTTCCTTTCCTTGTTACTATATAAAATATGTATATGAGCTGGATATTATCAGGTGAGACTATTGTCCTGTAGTGCTCAAGTTGAGCCAAGCTTAGTCATAAACTCCAGCTGGTGCAGGACCATGCTGTAATCCAGGGAATGAATGGGAATGTGTAGGCAAAAAACCCATGCCCAAATCCAAGATTTTTCATCCATTTCAGTTACAATTATCTCCAGTGTTATTTGTGGTTACACAAAACAAACAATTTTCCAGAAAAAGTAAAGTTTTTGGAAGTAAAATGTCTTAGATACACCACCTGTAAACTTTAAGTAGCTTATCCCACGGGAGAACAACTATATGGTGTGGTCTAGCTCATAAACATAAGGCATTCTTCTTCCTGCAATAAGCAACAGTATTGCCTATTAAAATGCAATTGCTTCACAGAGATGGTACTTCTCCCCTCTTCTGCCCCAATACCCAAAAAAGGCAACCAATGAAACCAAGCAACACTATAAAAAAGAGATTGACTTAAATGAACAGAAGAGATTAATGACATCTAGAGTAATGACAGCACAATGCTAATCCCAAGCAGAGCTCTAGAAGGAGGAATTGACACACAACAGAAAAGAGCTGCTTGTGAGGCTCATGAGAGTGTTGATTCTGCTCTCTGTGTTACATACAATCCATTTACAAATGGCAATATGAAAATCCCAGGTATTTTATAATGAAAACAAATCCATAGGGTTTGTTTTTTTTTTTTCTTAACCAGTACTGATCTGTGCCAGTGTGTACCAAATCTTTGACTCCAGTGAACGTGAGTAAATCCCTTGAATTATCTTGTCTACACCAGCTCAGGGCCCAGCCCCTAAAAGCTGTGCCTGGACTGTTGGATGGAGCAGGCCCACGTCCCTATGCAATCAGGACCGGATTGTGATAACCCACACAAGCTGTGTGCTTTTTGGCAATTTTGGTTTGTACCCTCTAGAGCACCACTAAACAGTGCACAACACAATCTGGGCGAGAGCACAGTCTTTCCAGCTGGCACGAAGGGCAAACCTAGATATCTGGGGGAAAAAAAGAGAATTTATTTAGGTAGATGTAATCCATGCCATGTCTGCTGCTATCAGAGTCGGGGGGTCTGACCTTTCACTCTCTGATGTTCCTACATAGATGTAGATGCATAACATCTAACCTAAACTGTGCTGAATTCAGCACCACTACAGAAATTACAGCTGTGGCACTCTGTGTAGGAAGAGTCATAGATGTACAGCAAGATCACATCAGATACCTGCACTTTTATTAAAAAAATAATTGAAAAGCAAAGAAAAAGGAGCTTTCTATAAGCTTATGAAAGTAAGGACTAAAATGCATGAGCATCAGAAAATCTTTTCACAAACAGTCTTCTGACTCTCTAAGCAAATTTCTATAAACTGTTTTCTGTTTGCTTTGTCTAAGTATTGAAATGAATTTGCTGTCTCCTAAAGCAGTGGAGTTCACAGCAACTGGCTTGGTTATTCCTACTCCCAGGGAATAGGAATATCTCCTGTTGATCTCATTGATATTGGCTAAGAGCCAACATGATTTTTCTGCAGAAGCAAATTCTGACTTCATAATTGTGAGTATTCAGCAGTTAATTTCCCATTAGTGAGAGCTACTTCCTCAGTCAGAGAATATTCCCATGAGAGCCATGAGTCCTAAGCACCTTGAATCTGTAACACAAAAATCCACATTGAGCTTCTCGGAAATAAGGCATAAGATATTCATTCATAAGAAACATTTGGTGAGTAATTTCCTATAGCAACAATGGAAAACTCACTCTTCATTTCTGTGGTGCTTGCAGCCTGGAATCTTGAGGGAAAATTGGAGTATATAGCTCCTCTTTATATTGTGTCCTGGGAACTCAGGGCTGCACCAGGGATCTCAGTGCAAGCTCATCTATGAACCACCAGAGATTACCTCCTGTGCTGAGACTGGAGGGAAGCAGTGATTTAGTTTTCTTCCCTTTCTTTTATCTGTGGCCAACCCTACCTGGCTTCATATCACCTATACAAATACAACTGTAGTAATCTCTGCAGTTTTGTCTAAGAATACCACCACACCTGGGAGGTTTATAATGTCTTATCCCAGAGAATATTGTTATTTCAATATCTGACAGTGCAGGTGAAAAACCGTGTCACTTGGGAGGCTCGTGTGTTGTATGGCCAGGAGTCTAACGTGGCAACTCCAGAGGTCGACGCTTCCATCTAGTGGTGAAACTAAAAGCTGCAAAAGGAGCAGATTCATGGGAATGAACATTGCTGAGGTGCTTGTGGGCATCCTCCCTGTTCCAAATCTTAGCTGACTGAGGAGAGGAGAAAGACAATGAAAAAAGCCAGGCACCCCCTAACATCTGTGAAGTTTGGGACAAGCAGTTCAATTCACACAAGAAGGGAGCACAGTTCTCTGGGGTGGGTGTTGTCTTTTACTGGAGGCCAAGCAGGACATCCTGCAGATATTCTGGCAGTGGCTGAGATACTGGATGAGCTGAGAGCCAACCCACAGGGTCAGGCATGGCAGAAAGCAAAGCCTGGTCTCTGCACAGTAACCTGGACTTTCAGACCTCCTTTTTCAGAAAAAAAAAAGTGTCTGTCATGGAGAGCGAGGAGAACAACATAATCACTCCTGCCAGGATGTGCCAACGAAATGGAATAAATAGAGCACTTCTTCAAAAACATAATGATATTATAGGCTCTACAACAGCAGTGAACTTTGCAAAGAAAGAGGTCTGTGACCTTGTGAAGCTTGGTTCTGTGAGGGTGGCCTACCTATTTCCCCCTGAAACCACCTCAGTTTTCCCCCCAAAAACCCCACCCAGCCACCACAGAACAATTTTTGATGTCCACAGGCACACATCCAGGCAAACTATGAAGAAAGCTAAGTGCATATTTCATAAGCACATCAATAACCATAACCATATTCACTATGTAAAAAATGAAGAACAGTGACACTTGAGTGATAAAACATAGTGCTTTGCATATTGTTGAAGTCAATAAGGTGAACTGAAGTGAATTAAATTGAAATATCAACTCGGTTTCTGCTGCCTCATGTTTTTAGACAATTGGATTTCTTTTTATGCAGGGAGGATTATAGATGATAGATTGCAGTTCATTTCCACTGCAGCAATTTTTTTTCTGGATGTTCCTGTTGTATCTGCTTAGCCCCAGTGGATGTGTTGAAGATCCTCCATGAATCCCTTCCTGAGTGTGTTTTGACTCAGAAGTGCAGTGGCCTTTGCTTGCTGCTAGCTCTGGCTGCTATTTGACCTGTAACCTTGGCCTGTGCATTTCTGTAACTACCACAGTTTCCCCAAGATGTTTTTTCTGAATAATAGTTTTAGGAAAAAATCACAAGAGGAATGCTGGCTGCCTCAGTCCTTGCCACTCCGACTGTCCCTTTCATTTTGTGCTGATGCTCAGATTACAGGCCTGTAAGACTCAGCTGTTCCAGTTCACCAGGGTTCACATAAATATTTCCTTCTGTTTCAGTTAACCTAGTTTCACTCCCGCCTGCCTGACCTGGAGGTCTCAGAGAAAAACACAGTTAGCATCTCCATGTTTTGCCTGCCATGTTCTGCCACATTTCAGGGCACAGGAATAAAAAATCTCCACGTTCCTCTGACCATAGACGAAGCTGACTTGTAAGCTTTGTGAATTTAAGAGGTATCTTAGCCTGGAAAGTGTCATTTGGCTTTGCAGATTACTGTAAACACCTTGCCAAGCAGCAAACCCATTTCACCATCCATGACCACCTGTGCCTATATCTCAGTGTTTGCTCTGACCTGGCTGAAATCTCACCTTTGTTAAGGCTTTCCAGGTTGTTTTAAGAATGTGAGTAGATAACAGTTAATAATTATTTTTGTCTTATTTTCTTTGGTGTTATTGGTGAGCCATCTCAAAGGTGGACCCACTGCAAACAATATTTACACCAGGGACACCTCAAGTGTCCATGTCTGCAAGTTGCCAAAGGGCTTCTTGAGGACTTTTTGAATCTGGATACCCAAGAAGCAGCTACCCTGTGCCCAACAGGGTGGCAGTGGGCCTCTTTGCAGCTTCTGTGCAGCCACTGCTTTAGTGGGATATTTTTCCCCCCATGTTTAGATCCCACATCATAGGTCAGCTACTCTGGAAGATGGTGTTAATTGAAAATTCCTCAGAGGATCTAAATGAACTCTTATTGACCCTGCAAACAGACACACCTGTGTATATGATATGACTGTTCACAGTAGGCATAGGGGAAATGCTTTGAAGTTTAGCTTGAAAGTGGTAGGCAAGGCTGTGTAGCTGCCTCTTCTTTCCCCAATCCTTTAAATATGTTTTAATACAGACTAACAGGGCTGTGTTACAAGGCCAGTGGAAGGCTGGGGAGGTGGGAAGTGAGTAGAGGCAGAAGATCAAAAGAGAAGAATTCATGTTTACCAGCAACCACATTTTATGTTAAAACTGGCAAATGTGAAAGAAAAACATGGAATCTGATTTCTCCTGCTTCTTTACTGACCACTCAGAGAGAGGCGATAAAAACTGTTCCTACCAAACCTGGTTAACAATTTTCTTGCCTATTTTATTAAGCAACTTATTATCAGTAAAAACTTTTCCATTCTCACAGTGCATGGAGTGATGTCAGCAGTTATTAGAGCAGATGGCTGGTGAGGTACACTCTCGGTAGTGATGGTGTTGCAGGATTCACTTCTTGTAGGGTGTCATTGCAGGTGTAGCTGCTACCTGCTGAAAGGGCTCTGGCTGGCTCCTGGTATTCCTTAGCATGACCAAAGTTGCTTCACTTTGGAAGTGCTTCTGCAGGTGCTAAAGTAGATGTACTAGGAGATGTGTTCAAGAAACTTATTGCAAAGATAATAGTCCCCTTTTATTAATTATGTTGTGGCAGCAGGGGCAGGGACAGGGCAGGGCCAATGTGCTTGAGGCTGTATGTAGGTATATTTTTTCCCAGAGACATTGTGAGCAGAAAAAAGTAAACATGCAACCCCCCCCTCCCCCACACTATTGGTAAGTGCTGAAGATATATTTTTTCTGTCTTTCCATCTTCCCTAGAGTTCAAATGATACCCCGCTTGCACTGAATCCCTCTGTCTCAGGTATGCCAGCCAAACTTCTCCTTTTTTCTTCTCCACTTAAATTTGTTTTGCCCTGTTTCACTGGGTTAGCAGAGCAGGAAGGAGATAAATATGGAAAGCAGAGTTCCAAGAGTACCTACGAAAAAGTCTGGAGGTATTGTGAGCAGGCCTTGCCTGGGAATGACTAATGGAGTTTAGCATCCCTATGACTTACCACTGCCCCCTTTCATAAGTCCTCCTATAGACATCCTTTGTGGGAAGGATAATTGTGTATTAGAATTTAACTGGAATGAGTAGCAGATGATCTAGTTAAAGATCAAGACAGACAGTTTGCGTTCTAAAAACCAATTTGAAGAACTGCTGCTTACAACCTCCATTCCTCATTGAGCTATCATGACGGAATTTTGGCTATTTATCACATTCGCCTGCCAGAGATTCCATCAATGGGTGATGGATGTGACAGGCAACAAGCAGGACATCACAATAATTCTTCAGCCATCTTGGGAACAAAGGACTCAAGAGGCGAGACAATATCTAATTCAACAAAGACTAACAAAGCTCTGAAAGGTCCTAACAGAATTTCCACTAAAAGGACATGAATTTTTCCAACAAAATGAGCAAGGCCAACTGGTTGTTCCCTTGACCCCGTGTGACAGAAGACAAGACAAAGTTCCCTTGTCAAGCTTGTCACAGAGATGGCGTCTTTAACCATAGCAGGGTTGTTTGAGGGAACAAAAGGAAGGAGGAGGCTAGATACAGCAGGGGATAAGTGTGGTAACCTCTCACCCTCTGAAAAGGCTGCCAAACAACAGCTGTAGATATAGGTCTAAAGCAGGGTGTGTTTCACTGGCATTTTTCTTGTTGCTTTGTCACAAAACATACACGAATTTTTTTTCCAACAATGATAGCAATAGTAATTTTTTAGAAGTATTGCTATCTCATTTGTGCAATCATTTTCCATGCATGTCACTGCACATGAATTGGCATTTCTTTATTTTCTCATGCCTGGTAGGAGTGCATTCACTGCTTTAGTTGGTCCCAGGCTGTGCTTATGCTGCAACAAAACCTGTTCAATGCATGAAATTTTTCACGTGGTGAAAATTTATGGAGAGTGTATGGGTTCTAAGTCAAGACTAAAATTTAGGTTAGATGGAAAAATGATGTTCTAGATTTACAAAAAACCCTATTCATCTTCTGATAGGAGAGTCAATGTTCTGATTCAGCTGGTTTGACAGGTTGGTGTTGTCTGACACAGCTCAAGCATGTACCATTGGAAATCAAGATTGACAGGTGGGCACCACAGAGAGATTCTGTATCTTCCTCTGAATCAGCTCAAATGAAAATCTTTATCTTAATTCTTGAGAGACTGATTTCTTCACTTTAATGCCTCAAAGAAGCAGTCATAGATGTTTGAAATGCACAGTGTCAGAATTGGTCTCTTTTCCCACACCTTGCGAACTTCCCAAAAGAGGAAGAATATCAAGCAGTTCCTGATTGCAGTTTTGGGAAGGCAGAGCAGACTGTTATCTCTGTGGGCTGAAAGAGAAGATATAACCATTCTTGAGGATCCTTCTTTACTTTATAACAAGGTCAGTTCTTCTGTGTTCCATTTTAGCCAGTGAAAAGTGGGAACCTGTGGTATTGCACCTCTAACAGTGGATGTTTCTTGCCACCCTCCAAAAGCACTGACGATCAGCACCTGATTTAGGATTTGGACGTGCACCACCAGCTCATATTTTCAAGTATGTGTGATCTTCGAAACACTAAGTGTCATAACTACTACCATATGCAGCCAAAATGCTAATTTTTTTTTTAGAAATGAGCTATGGTCTCATCATTCTTGCATTTGTTGTCTGTCTCTTAAATATTTAAGAGATTTTCTCTCTCTCTCTCTGTGTGTGTGTGTGTGTGTGTATCTTTGCAAAACTTCAAGAGAATATATGAAATAGCCAGGGACTAGGGAGAAAAGTGTTGATACTTGCTGTAATGAATTATTTACTCTATTTTCCTCTGTTTTGAACTCTCAATTAGCTTTGTCCAAACAATTTACTTTTTATGCGGCTATGTAGATGAGGAAGAGTTCAGCAGAGACTGACAACTGTTCTCTAATTTCAGAACTAGCTAAAATAGCACAAGCTTTAGTAACTTTACTATTCACTCACGTATTTTATGTACAGATTTTTTTTCTTTAAAAGCAAAGAAAGTGTTTTCATTTTAATTTTTAAAATATAATAAAATATATTATCCGAACTGATATGATACAACACATTGATAAAACTTTATGATAGAAAAAGAATACTTTGTCATCTACAGTTTGTCAAAGATTTTCTTCTTTGAAATCAGAACTTTGTTTCAAGGATGATTTGACATTCCTTTGTATCAGTCATGATGAAATTTAACTATCAAGTGGATAGATTTGAGTGCATGTTGTCATGTTATTCAAGAGATAAAAATACATTTTGACAAATAACTTATTGATAAAAATACTTAAACGTATTTATTTGTACATTTGATTTTATGTTGGGTTTGTTTTTTTTTTTTAACTGTGTAGTTAATTTAGTTAAACAAAGTACATATAATGGATTTTCTAACTTGATTTTCCTATCCAGTCATGATGGATCAGGAGCTGACAGAATTCCAGGGCTAGATAAAAAAGCCCCCAGTTTTGGGAGTGATTGGGTGTTGTTAAATGAAACTTACATCACTCTGGTAGCTACAAAGAAAGCAGACTTGTTGAAAGCAGTAATAGAAAAAAAAGGTGATTTTAAACAAAAAAACATTGAGTAAATGAAGTCAGATTCAAGTAGCCAAATGAACAAGCAAGGTGTGAGCATTGCCTTGTCAAAGCCAGTAATCTTAGATGCCATTAAATATTTAGTGTAGTCTATTTGATGAGTCTGGTCTATTTGATCTGCTTCTCACAAGCTCTTTCTTTGAGAGGTCTTTATTTATGATTTAATAGCTGTCCATGAATTTGGAACTTTGAATTAAGAAAATTAATTTTTCTTCTTCAGCTGTGTTTGACATTTGATGAGTGCCTGTGCAGAAGGGAATCATTCTTGAATAAGACCTTCATTTTTAATTACCAGTTGTCTTAGATAACAGTAGCATATTTAGTCCACAGCAGTAACTCTGGGGAAGAGACCTGTGATCTGTGGTGGTGGCTGAATTATAATTGCCCTGTAATTTACTTAAAAAGAGACACTTACAGGTACATGGGAAACCGGGTTTGAATAATAAATAAATGAAACATTACTCCAGAAACATGTTTCAAAGCAAATGTCTTATAGGAAAATACCTCAAAAACATATTTCTAAGGGCATTTCTCGTCTTAGGAAACAAAGTGGAGTATATCCTTTATTCCATCTTTTAAATTTTTTAATTCATGGAGCTATTTAAATTACAGTAGATTTTCTGAAGAAAACAAATTAATATTAATTTTTACAATAGGAGAGGAAGACTGTCTCACTGCCCATTACCAAAGCATAGAATAAAACATAAATGTATGAAAAAATGGTAAATGGCCATTTATGACTGCAAATTAAATTCTATCATATAATGCAGTTACTGTGCTGTTTCATGCGTTTATCAATACTTCCTTATTTTAAAAACACCATGAACAATGGGAGTGACACATATGTTGGCACAGAATGAATGTGACCCAGCAAGCTTTTTAAAAAATTTGGAATAACCATGTTAGAAATTGATAACTCTCTTTAGAGCAGGAAAGCCTTTTTTTTTTGTTTTGTTTTGTTTTGTTTTGTTTTGTTTTGTTTTGTTTCTTTACACAGTGACATGTCAGTGAGCGCATATATTTTCAGTTGAAGCAGGGTAGAAAAACCTATGGCCCATATGAAATGTTTTTCAAAAGCTAGTGCATATCATCAGAGATACCTTTTCCTGTGTGTCATCAACAGAACCTTGGGGGACTTTCTGGTTGATTGGTTGGTTCTGGATATTTCTTTATCGTGTAGCCCTTTATAAACCCAGATGAGCTTATAAATCAATCTGCAACTGAAAGGCAATATCTGATACTGTAAGCAGTTTCTCAGTGGAGTTCCCAATGACCTTATTGATTCAAGCCTTTATCAATATTTTCCTAATTTCCCACTGATTTTCTTGATTTATGAATTTTCTGACTAAGAGAACTAAGAGACCTTAAAGTGCTCTGAGGTTCACTGGCATTATTATGTCTATAAACAAAGACCGGTATCCCATGTAGCAAATCTAAGTAAATTTTTATTAGGGTTATTCTGGAAAAGTCTAATTTTCTTAACTTGGTAAGCAAGTTCCCTGGAATGGCTATGACAGATATTTATCTCAATCACTCAGGACAGTGCATTAAAACTCCCTTACAGTCTTTACTCTGAAAATGAAATCAATATGTTGATGGAATTATTATTATTCTGTGTTAGTATTGATGACCCAAAACTTTATCTCAGGTAATTCTGGAGAGAAAGCTTGTATTTTTTCCATAGTTCTAATGATCTATGCTAGCATAAAGTCAACTTAATCTATTACCTAGCTGGGGAATTGAGTAGACCTTTGGAGAGAATCAATAATGGAATACCTCCATACAAATACTAGATATCACACAGCTGACTATATTTCAGAACAATATCTAGGCTGCTTTCATCTGCAATGGGAATTACTACTATTAGAAGACAGAAAAAGTGGCAAAAACTAGTTTTCCTCAACTCTTAGTTGTTATAAGTAAATTATAACTTCAGCTATAAGTAAAAGGAACATTTTGAGATGGTTGTGGTGTATGTTTAGTATGCGGGTTTCAGAGTTCCCAAAGCAATATGCACAAATTTATGTGCCAACCTATCTTTTCTCTGAGATCATACAGGTCTTAGGATGCTTAAGCCTTCTATTAGCACTTCCAGAGGCATTAGAAGAAATATGCTCAGTGGTATCTGCAGGGTGAAATCAATTTGATTTTAAAATAATTATTTTTCCTCAAGCAGTCAACACTTCGGCAGGATGACTTATGAAAACTCTTCTGAACAAACTCTTTTGAAAACCCTTTTGGGCATCTCCAAAGCATACATCATGTGGACACATGGTCACAAATACTAGCCATGCCTCGAGTATGCCAGTAATAGTAAAAGTTTCTCAGCACTTTCAGCCAAAAAATCAATCATCAAACCCACTGCATTAAATGTCGTAGCACCAATCTAGGAGGACAACTAATGTGGAAAGATACAAATTCTTAGGTTTCTGTCTGCAATATTTTGCCAGAGGAGTACTTTGGAAGAGTGTTTTATTTTACAGCATCCCTTACACAGGGCATCTTTGTATTGAGTGTAACAGAGCCTGACATCTGAATCCACTCGGTTCCTGTCAGCACTGTGGTGTCAGGTAGCTGAAGCCATCTCCTGGTTACTGCCGGGTGAAACCCAGAGCGACTTCTTTCAGCGGCTGAACTCCACTCGACAGAAACTGTCCTTCTCCACGCAGACTTTCGCCCCTGTGGAGGCTGATTCCAGCCGTCCCTTCCCAAGCATCTCTCCGCGGCAGCCGGAGCGGATCAGCACCACGGCCAGCGCCCCGCCCGAGGTCGGCGCCCCGGGGAACCCAGGAGCCCGCAGGAATAGCGGGAGAGGGAATTCCTGCCTCCATGCTGATGCTTTTTATGGGGACCAGACGCCAAACAAAAGGTCAAATGATATTTGACCTCCTCAACTATATTTTAAACAGAGGAAAGGACAAAGCTCTTTCACTGGCACAAGTGGAATAGAAAAGTTTTCTGCATTACCATCATGCTTCTCACAATGTTAGACTGAAAACAATTGGTTCAGCCATAAATTTCCTTTTTCTCCTCATTACAGTAAGTGGCAATTTATTTTTTTTTTTGTCTGCTAAGGACAAAGATAACTGCTGCTGATTGCCAGACCTAGTGTTAAAGAGCTGAAAGAGTAAAAGTATAAAGGGGAGGAAGTGACACATTATGTTCAAAAAGATCCATTCTATATTTCACCCCAACTCCCAGCGAAGAAATGTGACAGATGACATCCCTTACTGTGATGGCACAGGTTCTGCAGTGAGACTGATCCGCAGCACCTCTATGTATGTCCTTGGAGGTGAACAGGAAAAAGTTAGTGAACCACTGAAAAAATGCAGAAGTACAAGCAGCATTGACTCTTGCTTTCAGCCAAAAGAGGAAGACAGAGACTGGATGTACTCTAAGACTCAGGACTGCCTGAAGTACCTGCAGGATCTGCTAGCCTTGAGGAAAAAATATCTTGAAAACATCAATAACTTGAAATCCATGCACATGGCTGCAGATTCTCCAGCATCCACAAGATCATCTAAAACTGGAAAAAAGCCATTTCTTCCACTTCCTTCTAAAGAGTCTTCTAAGGTAATTTCCAAGAACTTTTGGCATGTGCTTAGTCTTAAACAACAAAATCATTGGAGCTATACCACCTATATTGATTTTCTACTTTATTGCTTTCAGTCAGTTGTTGGTTTGCTGTTACATCATTTGAAATGTTGCTAAATATCTTAAGATTCTTTCTAAGGAGTGTAAAATTAGGAACAAATGACTGGTCATGGAAAGAAATGCATATGTCTGAGTGGGGGAAATGTTGGGAGAGAGAAAGTAGGAAAAAGGTTTGAGAGTGTGGAAAACATGTTATGAAAGAGCAAGCTCTGATAGACTACGTAAGTACCTCGGAGTCCTTCACCATGATTATTTATAGCTGTTAATGACTGACAAGTGCAGTAATCTCTGGATTTCCTGGCAGTCTTCTTATTTACAAAATTACTTACACAAAATAATTATAAATTCATTGAAACAGAGGATTTTTTTTTTTTCCTGAGCGGCCAGTTAACCTGTCAGTGCTGCATTTAACATCTGTGCAATCTCTACTGGTAGGATGTGAGGCATGAGGAATTCTTAAAGGTTCCTTTCTCTGTTCATTAATAAGTTGGTGGGTCATTTCTAGACAGTGTAATTCTTCACCCTTTACTGTAATGATACTACAAAAGTAAGAATGGAATATCATCTTTGGTTATTTTCATGTATCCTAGAAATAAAAGCTTTATAGGTTTGCATGTCACTAGACAGTTCAGTGGCTATTTTGACTCTAGACTTAATTCAGTGAGGACAAAACAATGGACTGCAGCAAGTGGGATGATCTGTTCAGGTAACATGACTGCAAATGACTTCAGCAGGAGACTCACAGTTTATGCAGTGCAGTTTTTAAGCAGGATAATAATGGGGATGGTGAGAAGAAGGGATGTATGGCTGAACTTACTGATTAGACCAGATTGACTTTAAATAACTTGCTGCCATATTTAGGTGTTCTGTCACAGCAGAATGTCGAAATGGTTTGTGAACTTCTGAGATCTGCTGCTGAAAATACTGCTTAAGCAAAACACCAAAAGCTTAACTTGTTTTTTGGCAAGCAATTGGACCTCCCACTGTCTGAGGCTAAGAGTGCTGTCATCTGACTTCAGCCAGCTAACCCCTATGTATGAACAGTCCTGGTACTGACTGGCATGCTCACTGCATAAGCCGTCCCCTTGGAAACACACAGGATCATCAGCAGGATTATGTCATCCATAAGAATCATTCTTGCCAACACAAATGGCAAGATCACAGCTGCACACATCTGGCTTTGTAAAAATTAGGGAGAGGTGAAGAAGACTTTTACAAGATTCAGACTATTCTTCCTAAATACACGTTTTATGTTCCCAGATTACAAGGTTTGTGTTATCACCAGGCTTGAATGGTTTTGTCCTAAGCTACCTGCTATTGTTAAATTACCTATCAGTGGAAATTCACTTCTTTCTCTAAGCTGCTGCATGATTTGCAGGAAGGTAATTTGTCCATACGAAACTGTCCTCATGGGAGCTTTGATCCAAAGATCCCTGGGTCCTGGACAACAGACTGACCATAGACTCAAAATATGCCACTTGTGTCTAGTGGAAGAAAAGAATAGAGATGCTGTGAACACATAAGCATTTCTTTAAAATGTCTTTTAACCAATAAGGGCTTAGTCATAATAGCAGTCACTATTTCCAGTAGATGTGTGGTAGCAGCTATCTTTTAACACTTCTGAGAATGTCAATCAACCCATAATGCCAGGAGGGGAACCAGCTAGTTCATCTGTCTGCCTCCACAGAACAGGGAACAGGCTGGTCCTTCAGAGGTTTGACATGGCATGTATCCTTTTCCATTACTGAAACCCAGGATAGCAATTTTGTGAGCTGATATTGCAGCCTGACAATACACCTGACTTGGACTAGCAAAGAAAATATATGTTGTTTCATTAGGTAGAGCCTGGCAAGAATTATTTATCCCATATGTACCTTCAGAATCACTAACCAGGGTTTTACAACTGCTGCAGCATTTATAGATAGGCATTTGATTTTTTTTTTATTAAGACAGGCTCTTAATTTTAAACTGTGTGGCTTTCCTGTGGGAATTATCACAGTGTTGAATGACTCATGTTTTAGTGCACATCATCGTTTTTCATTTCAAAAAGACTTTAGCAATTTAGATCTGGATTAATTTTACCTAACCTAGGCATTTTAATAAGATGCCTAAATTAGCAACAAAGTTACCCCTCAATTCCTTTTCAGCTGAGAGAAAGAGCTGCCTGCAGAGGAGGATTCAGCCTACTTAAGGCCTGAGTCATCTTCTGAAGGTACTGGAGCCCAGCATTAATTACAGGAGGAATCCTGCATGACTACATTTCTGATGTGTGTCTCCTTAGGAGCCTAGTTCTGGGCAGAATAAATTTGGCCACAAAGCCCAGCTGTCATTTAGCCACCCAGATAAATGGCCTGGTACAGATTTCTGAGGAAATTCGTAACACTGGGCCAGTAGTGCCCAAGTGGAAGATACTTGTTGTTGAGCATGCAACAGGATGGGTATTTGGTAGACTGCTGTCCTGCTTTCTTTGACTTCTACACTGTGGAGAGTCTGGATTTCCATTCCTTTTCTGGCAGCCTGAAGCGTGGCATCAAATACATGTTTTGTATAGAGTTTACTCATTAATAATCATTGTTCCCAACCATTGACTAACTTTTTTCTCCTTTGTCTGATCAACAGGCATCCTTGGAAAGGAAAGGCCCACAGTCCAGTTCAGATGTAAGAGAAGCAATGGCCTTCTTTGACTCAGTCATTGCAGACCTGGATTCAGAGAGATGGCGGAGAGTTCCTGACGTGGATCTGCCAAATGTAGATGTTGATTTTGATGGTGCGGTATAAAACAGCTAAATGTTCTTTTGGTGTGCAGAGGGTAGAGGGAGGAATGGCATTGTGAAATCATGTTTGTTTAATTAGTTTATTTAATTAATCAGTTGTTCTCCAGTTTTCCTTCCCAAAGCTAGGACCGTTACATGCAATATGTGAAATTACAGTAATACATCACTTGTTCCCTGTTGAATGGGTGCACCTATTTTATGTGTGGTCATTACATGGCAAAGGTAGTATGTGCAAGGTTGGAATAATGCTTGCCTTCTGCTCAGGGCTGAACTCCACCCTTACATTTCTACCTCAAGCTGTCTTTGGAGAACTATAGAAAGTATAAATGTATTTTTTCTTTTTTTTTTTTTTCTTTTTTTTTTTTTTTTTTTTTTGAGGAATGGCTAGGTGACTCTTTTCCAAATATCAAAAAAATAAGTGATTTAGTGATTTGGCTAAATAACTGGAGGTTTTCATCAGAAAGGATGAGATTGCCCAAAGAAATGAAGATCTGCCAATCTAAGGTCATCATCTCTCCTGTATAATCAACAGAGGGATATAGATATTTCTCACCTTTGCTTCAGGCTGAGGTGAATATCTGAAGCAGGTCATTTTAGCTGTGACCAAGGAGTGTCTTTGAAGTGACTAGCTCTCACATACATATTTATGCTGCAGGTGTTGAAATTCTAGATAAAATGAATCCCATCCCAAGTGATATCCTGCAGTAAAACAAGGTTTGTCTCTTGACCTTACCTCCAGGAAGGATGCAGCAAATCTAGTGCCCTGTTCCCTCGCTGTGCCAATAAAAATGTCACTGACAAACTTTTAATCCCAGATTATCTTCTGTCTTTCAGTTGCTACCAGTACGAGTGAACACAGTTTGCATTCAAACTGGATCCTTCGTGCTCCTCGGAGATACTCCCAGGATACGGCCCAGGCAGCAAAGGCTGCAAACCAATCTCAAAGAAACAGTCAGCGGAGAACCACTGGCTCTAGGAAAAAGTTGGAAAGACATCCCATGTACTTGCCCAAAGCTGTGGAAGGGGCATACAACACTTTAAAATTTAAGCCTAAAACACACAAGAAAGAATGTTGAAAGAATAATGTTCCCTTTTCACTTGAAGACAGAATATATGAAATAGGGAATATAAGACCTGCATTTTTATTTTTTTTTTACCACTGGTCCATCACTTACACTCTAGAAGTGACCTGTGCAGTCACTGAAGGTTTTTTGTGAGGGGATTTTAAAGCCATGGCTATTCCAATGTTGGATTCAAATGAGGGTTTAACTCATCAAAATTTCCGTGCCTAACAATACTGCTCTGTCATTCAGCTCGGTGGGGAACTCCAGCTTGACAAGCCTTTTTTCTAGTGCTGTTAGAGAAAGCAATGATTCAGAGATTGCCTGGTGCAGTAATTTTTCTTCTGACTCCAGTACTGCAAAGCAGTTTAAAGCATTCAGCAAATATGTTGGAGCTTTTGCAGCAGTGTTTCCAATGTCAGAGCAGTGAACCAGAATTTTCTCCTTCTGTTGCTTGTGAAAATTTGTATGTGCCATCATTGACTCTGTGTTCTGAGAGCATACAGCAGCACCAAGATACCTTCAGTCTGCAGTACAAGCAGGAAAGAGCTGCAGTGAGAGAATCAGCAACAGAAACTTGTGTTTGGGGGAATAGTGTGCTCCAATGTTTTGTACTCTGCTTGCTATTGGAAATGGTTCTGTTGTTGGGTACATCAAAATATTCACTGGATGCAGAAATGGATGCAACTTTTTTTCATATGGTTACACCACATGCTAGTTTTCATCTCTTTTAACACCAAGCTGGTGAATCTAGACATCCATGTGTACACTAGAAAAGCTTAAAGTCATGGAGAATATTTTGTGAATAAATTGGAGCAAAGGTTGTTCTCAGGGGCAGAAGACAACTTGCAGACAAAGCCACCATGTCACCTTTAGATTATACCCAATATTTGGAATTCTGCTACTCCATCATTAAAGACAATATGTTGGGATGAATGCAGTCTAGAAGTGTTCCTCTTCATCTTAGAGGTGATATGTATTCCATGTGATACTTGGAATTAATAAGACCCACACTCTGCCTATTTTACCCAGCTTTGTCTTAAGAATTTGCTAAGGTGTTTGGGATCAAGGTTTTGCTTACTTCATTTTTTTTTTCATCTGGCATCATTCAGCTGGCACTGACTATGACAGATGGATCATGGCAGCACTGGTATAACCAGCTGGTGATTTGCTAGTGTTTTCTTGTTTCTATGATCAGTAGTTTTTGTGTCCACAGGCTTGGACGAATTTCCTAAGGCACTGGCCATCAATATAGCCCATCTGATATACCAAAACCTCCATAAACTTTGTGCCCTCACACAGAACATTTGGCAGGTGGTAATTCTTACTGATTAGTCTTTGGGACTAAGTTATTCAAAAAGCATTTCTGCCATGGATTGCAAGTATCTCTCCAAACTAAATGATATAGGCCACTTTCTGTCATAAGATAGGAAATTGCCAAAAAAACATATGTTCCTCCATTTAGAGCTGGCATCTCCTGTTTGATTAAAGCATTTTGGTTCTTTTTCTAGTGATGTTTGTGAAGGGAAGAACTGTTTCTGAAGCGCTTCAATTCTGGAGGTGCTTTTGATGCTCTTGGCCTAGTCAGCATCCTCTTGAAAATGACCTGTTTAAACAACATAATTGATACATGTTCAAGAAGAGCTTAAATTAAGGTCTAGGTTTTATCTCCCTGCTGTTGGTGCTTTTCACAATAGCCTGTATCCTTTCCATTGTGTTGCTGCCTTTGTACCTCCCCAGTCTTGTGCTGTCTGCCCTGAGCTGAATGCCCTTAAAACTTCTGCCTCTGAATGTGATCATTGAATTCCACTCAGCCAGGTGGGATTAGCCAGAGCACAGCATGTTCCAAACACACCCCTAGGTTCTGGCATGCCTCAAGGCTACAGTTCTGTGTGTGTGTGAGAGAAGGGGGATGGAGCTCAAAGCTGTCCATTTTTGGCAACTGTGTCACCCTGAAACTCCTCTCCAAACAGAATTTCATACTGAAGTTGCTGAGGAACATTTTTACTGAGTGTGTGGGCATCTTTTTGCTACTAGAACCTGCAACATGGATGGGTGCTGACAGAAAATCTCACCATCTTGTTTGAGTTACTATAACAGAATTAGGCATGTGCATAATTAAAACACTGGTGAGGAGAAGGAAGAAAAGGATTCCAATGTTTTTCTGCCCTGGGCTGTGTTTCATGTTCATAGTGCCAAGGTTTTATGCATTGGAGTAACTGATCTCTTTGCTATTGTTTTGAGAATGCATTTTGATGTGCAGAACCAGACTGCTTCAGCATGTGCAACCTTCCCTGTAACCTCATCTGTCCTTGTAAAGCAGACACATCTCTGGTCATCTGGCTGTGACAGAGGTTGAGGGTCCCCCTGCTGTCCAGCACAGAAGCTTCAGTGTGAAATTGGGTTTGCTTTTATGAATAAGAGACAAAGGGGAGGAAATCAGATTCATAATTTCTATTTGGATTCTGTGATTTTTTCCCCCCTTTTCTTAAAGTTCACTTCAAGCCAGTTATCATCTTAGGACATTCTAATTAAGCAAGTAAAATAAACCAGTTTTTCTCTGAGAAATTTTTCTATCATCTATCCCATAAATGCAGGCACCTTCCTTCTTCTTCTAACATATTAGCCCTTGTATGCTCCTCACTGAACATGGCTCAGCTCTGACAGAACTATGGAAAGCAGTCCCTACATCTTAGGGCACACTGTGGGGAGGTGGGAGCTGAGGGTTCAAGGGTCTTGTGCTGCCTGTATTAGAGCAGGCAGTTAAGCAGAAAGGGAGCAGGAGAGAGGAAAGGGGAGCATCTCCATCCCCACTGTCAGCTGCCTCCTCAGAGAAGGATTTAGTGTGGATGGTAGCACCCTCTGTATTAGCCCAAGACAGAATCTTGCCCCTGCCTGGTACTGGCTCACCCTAGGCAGCTTCCTACAGTTTGCACGAGCAGTTGGTTGCCCCATGCCTCATGGCTTTGCAGGCAGAGCTCTCTGCATGGACACTTGTTGCTTAGCGTATCTGTCTCTCAGGTCAGCTCAGCATCGGCTGGGCCACCCTGCTAGCTCTGATACGTCCAACAGTACCTTTGCGTGGGTCTTTGGCTCCGCAGTGCTTTTGCCTTAGCTGTCTCGGCCGTGGTTCGAAAGAGGGGACACTCCAGGCTCAGGGAGAAAGGTTTTATTCGGGTAACTCAGGGGCAGCCCCTGGTTCCAGGCCTGTGCCTCTGGGGAGTGACCCCCGGCCTCGGTTACAGTGGGTTTTTGTTCCCCCAAAATCTCGGGGGTGGACACAAGTTACAAGACCAATCAAACAAAGCCAGGTGGGTAAGGTCAAAATGCAATACACAACATTAACAAATCAGGTGAATTTGGGATGGAGTCCTAGGAGACCCACCAATCCCTGTCAGACACCTCTCCTGAAGGTTCTGGGGTCTGGAGGATGATGGACATGTGGGGGAGAAATACAATGGGATGGGGGAAAATACAATAGGATGATCGAAACCCAGGGCAGAGGATTAGAGTTGTCTTGGCAACTCTTATCAACCTCTGATAAGCACAATCCAAGACAGGAACTTTACCTGGCTAGGGTTAAAGTCCAAATCACATCAAACCTACAACTAAGAAACCTATGATACCATTTCAGCACCCCCACAGACACTGAAGGGATTCTCTCTGTCATGGGTATGTCCCCTAAATGACCTTGCTGCAACATGCAGTTATTTTCAGGCATTGCATCCTAGAAATTAAGCACCTACCAGAGGTGCTCTGACAATGCTAATCACACAGAAGATGTGTTCATGACTGGCAGAGCTCCTAGATCTTTTGGAGAGGTTATTAGCAAGCCCTTTGAGTCATGCCCCCAGGCTGTAGTAATGAGGGGTATCAACCAGGAGCTCTATTGATCAAGGCCACTGCATGCAAGTGCTCCCTGCAGCACTGATCCCCAAAAGCTCTTTCCCAGAGTGCACTGGAATAATAGGCAAGATCTTTGCTAAAACATCTGATATTTTGTTGTTTCAAATCCAGCTCAGTTGAAGTATTAGGATATGTCAGGTTCCTCTAACTTGTGTCATTGCTGAGTGCTAGCTCTGAAGTGGTCCTGGCTACAAATTTCTGTGACACCACATCCCCAGCTGTCTTTGAGAAACTAAAGACACTGTTTACAAGAATCCAGCAACTGGAGAGAGGTGAAGTCTGTTGAAGAAATCGTGTCCTGGAGGATTCAAAATAATTTTGTTCTTTTGTGTTGATCAACTCAGTGTAATCACAATGCATGTAAGTGAAGTGAAATTGTAAGGGTCTTTGCCAGAAACAGAAGAAATATAGGCAGCTAATGGAAAGTTGGCAGCTGAACAAGATATATGTTCTGGTTTGAATCTTGCAGTGCCATAAAGTTACGATGAAGGCAGAAGGTGTCAGCATCGCCTTGGGTAATGCAGGAAGTCCTCCAAGGTAATGCATAGAAAAATACATGGTTATCTACTGCTCCAGCTTTGAGGGGGTGTGTTAAAAATATTAGATTCACACCTAGTGGGTGTCTTGAAAATTTTCACAGCTGTAGGGTTAGTTTGTTGTTCTGCTTGGGTAAATTTGGGAGAGTGACTCCTGTGTTTTGGTGGTGGGGCAGATCCACAAGGAGATGAAAGCAGCACCAAGCTGACCAGTCACATCAGGCTGTGTTTGGGAGGCTTTTGCCAACTTTTGGCTTGTAGCTCTGAATTATGCCCATGGTAAAGAGAAATCAAGCTGCATAAAGTCAGTGGAGTGACTTTAACTATTGTGAGTGTAACAGGTAGAAAAATATGTTCTGGAAGAATTTCGACTATTGTGAGTGTAACAGGTAGAAAAATATGTTCTGGAAGAATTTCGAGGGCAAATCATGGCAAATGAGCCCAGCTGCTTCAGACCAGACTGAGAAGCAGAAGCTAAAGCCTGTTGTTTGATTAGTGGCAATTTAATGCATAGTGACAAATTTTCTACTACTAGGCTTGTCATATTAAAATACTGTCCATCTTTTATAAGGCATTACCACCCAAATGACTCAGTGACTATGATACCCTGACTTCTCACAGAAGATCAGGTAACCTATTAGAGAAAATGTAAAAAGAATTTTTGGGATTAAATGTGATGTATTCCATCCTTTTATTAAAGTGAGATTGAGAAGGGAGCACGACTTTACCAAGAAGCTTATAGGCACTCATAGGGAGACATGGCACAGGACACCAAAGTAAAATGTGTGATAGAGCACAAAACTTCCACAGTAAAGTGCTGGGGACTGTCACTTACAGCATCAGCTCTTGAAGATTTCTAGAAAGGTAGCTAAAACTGTGCCTTGGCCACACGGTGGCAGTTCATTCCTAGCTATTCTGCAACCGTCCTATTTCTGTGAACAACAAGAGAACTGATGATGAAAGTAAAAGGGAAGTTTTGTCCTGCTTCCTCAAGAGACAGTCAGTGTGTGTGTATCTGTTATTCGCTTCTGGGCTGCTTATTTCCCAGGCAGTTGTTTGGCAGTTTCCAATCATCATTAGTTCTTAAAATGAGTTTATTTTTCCAGCGAGATGATTTCCTTAGGATATAAACAGCATGACATCATAGGGGACACTGAGACCTCAGTAAATCATGGCTGAGATGGTGACCACTTGCCTTTGACTGTGTCTGGGAACAAATGGACAAAGTAATGTCATCACTAGGAGTAATGCACTCTAAGGTACAGAAAATACAAAGATGGATTAAAAATAATAGGCAGAGGAATTTAAGATTCAGAAGTTCAGTCTTGAGATAAGTCTGAGCTAATGATTCTGACCTGATTCTAGAGTTTCTTCCAAGGCCCCAGAGAATCAATATATGAGGTTTCAAGCTTCTTGGGGCTTGTAATGCTGTTATTCCAGAATTTTCTAATCCAAGCAGTTTGGCAAGTCAAAATCTAACCTGCTCCTGCATCAGCTGCTGCTGTGTCTTCCAGGGATATGTTTATATTTAGGGCACGAATGCTGAACTTCTAGAATTTTTTTCCTCTGTTTTATGCCAAAATACTAATTTAAAGGGAAAAAAACTTGAAAATGTCTTTGTGCTGCTTATGACTACAAGTCAACAATGGCAGATTTAGAAGGCTCTGCCGTCTCAAAAAGTTCAGACTGATAAGGTTGCTTGCATTAAAAAGGCCCATCAGCCCTGGCACTGCTCACATGCAGGCTCTCAGTCTGTGCTTGCTTGTGACTTGATGTGACACAGTCCTTTTCAATGACAAACATGCTGCCATCATATATTCAGGTGTTTGTATGTGGAACAGCAAGGGGAGAAGGAGCTTGATCAAGAATAAACACTCTGTTCCAAAGTTAGAGCTAGCTTTAGTATCACTTCACTGAGAGAACTGATTCATAGTATTCTTACCCTTCGATATCTTCACTTTTCAGTTTCCAGTATGCAGAATTAATTTTACCACCCTCACATCAGGGATACAGATCACTGCTGTGCCAGGAAAGTGAGAGATTGGTGGAAGAACTCTGGAGCAAGCAGAGCTGACCTGTATTTACAGTTGAATAAACCCAAGTGAGCACACTTGGGGCAAGATTTGCAGTCACCCTAAGTGGGATTTTCAAGAGGCACGTAACAAGCATCAGTGGGAGTAAAGTGACTCTGACAAATGCACTGGTGCCTGACTGCTTCTGGAAAAGCTGGTCTGTAGCCAAGCTTGAGCAAACACAGCTTCACTTCTAGGAATTAAATTAGACTCATGAGAAGTCCAGAATTAGCCCAGTCTGTCTGCCTGTAAGCCTACTAACTTTAAGCCCTGGAGTTGTGTCATTTCTGAGAGAAAGGACTGTCCCACACCTCTGTCAGATTTCTGCAGCCCTTGCTGCTCTCTTCCTGCAACGTTGTGGTTGTTACTGACCTTCCAATTTAATTTGAGCCCCAAGAATTTGTTGACAATGTTCCTTAAAGTTCAGTTACTCACAAAACCAGTAATTGTATAAATGCTTTGTGAATTTGAGAGATGCTGCTGCTTTTATATTCACACAGCTATGTCTGAGGGCTCTTGCAAGAGGCAGTCAAAACTGATGTACTATTTAGAAAAAAAAAAAAAAAAAAAAAAAAAGACATGAAGAAGAAAAGAAACTTACCTCTGCTGTGCCAGAACAGCAATGAGCAGAAGTAACTTGGTTGCTGCAAAGAGAGGACAGCAGAAGCTGCAAGCAGACAATCTAACCCTGGTGAGTTTCGTCCAGAATCACTGTTTAACATGAAAATATGAGGTGAGAGAACAAAAATCCAACAGCAAGCTTTGAATGTCAGATAAAAATGCCAATTTTTGTGTGGTTTTCCCAAAAATACCAGTTGCCTTCCACTCAAATCTGATATGAGATCAAATAAATTCCTCTTTTTATTCTGTCAATAGTTCAGTTATATTGGTTCTAAAAAGATTCAAATTTCCCAGAGATTATTTTTTTGTAGCTGTCTTTAGTCACACTCTGCCTTCAAACTCTGCTGTTTTCTTTATGGGAACTTGAATTATTGATGTGATGAATTTAGGACTGAGGGTCAAAATAAACAGAACTATTAAAAAATGAATGTACACAAAAATGAGGGCACTATTGCTTTTTTAGGGGCTTGCCATCACACTTTAAATAAAATTTCATGTGCTCTGTTTTTCCCTTTTTATTCCATGAGGTACAATATGTTAGTGTTTTCACTTTCTTTAGTATAATTTTATCAATTCATGTCTGAAATGTCATTATAGAGACCTTTGGCAAAGAGAAATGCAAAAAACTCATGTATTTTATTCTCCAGAAGGGAAGTACGTGTCCAAATGAGGATTTTTGTAATGGGGTTAAAGGGAGTAAAAATCTGACTATATGGTGTGAAGAATTATCAATAGAATTGGGACTCCAACAGCTCTGCACTTCACAATTATAGTTAATTTTGAGCAGCTTGTGTCAAAATTCAGTGCTGAGTCATATGCCCATAGAAGATGAGTGACTTGAGCTCAGTGTAAATCAAGACAGAACTCAGGAGAGGCAAAGACATCTCACATCAGTGGTGACAGATACATTTGCCCATGAGATTATTAATGCCTTTACCTACTGCCAGGTTTACCTTTCCTCTCTGGGGTTTCATGTGTCAAGTGATAAAACAGACTTGTTCATTTGGCCAGCCTGTGTCAGGAGGCAAACAGCTGACAGAGACCCACTTGGCTCAGTGGTGACTCTCTACCCTCTCCTAGGTAGAGGAAAGTGGTGAGCCAATGCCACACCAGATGCCAACAATCCTCTGAGGGAGATGACCTTGACTGGAAGAACTTCCCGAGCCAGGGAAGGGGACTCTGTGCAATTCACTGTGTGCCGTGACATGGGCTGGGAAATACTCCACTGGGAAACCTATGCAACTCATCTCTCCACAGCCCTGGTTTATTGACAGGAAGGATGATTTCATTAACAGGCCACAGAAAGTATGTTTTTAGCTCAAAAAAATCCTCAAGGAGTTCACAGTGTGTCATTAACTGAGCTCATTACTTTTGGGACACGTTCTTATTCAGCAGAAAACTTAAATAACAGGCTCAAGACAATGCACAGTTTAACAATGATGATACTTAGGTAAAAATCAGTAGTTAGGTTTCTTGCTAGTAACTTTTGAAACAGGAGTTTCCGTGCCTGCAAGGTGGTTTGCACAGCACACAGCTCTGTTCCTCAGGACAGAATTTCCATCCCATTTATATTGCTTTACTTAATTATTAATATGAAGACTAAACACAGACAGATGGCAAAATAAACTCTCTTAGGTTGGTGTGAATCTGAAGTTCCTTCCACCAACATAACTGGGTGCAGATATTGAGCCAAAACATATAGAGAGCTCTCGATGTGAGTCTGAGATGTCACAGTTTGCACAAAAAAAGACCTGAGAGTCAAGTTCTTGGCCTCTGGGGCCTGTATATCAAACCAGAGTGGATGGTGACATTTGTAGAGATTTTCTGGCTCTTTTCAGCATGCACACACATGCTTAAGTTGAGCCTCACTCTCTTTTTTTTTTTCTGGGTCTGGCAGCTTTCTTTCTATGCTGAGCTGATAGTAGTTCTGTCTTTCAGATGTTTACTTGTGTTGTGCCTACAAGCTCGCCAGAAACACTCAGGCTGTTCTGCCTGTGCTGATTTTTTGCTCTCAGCCTCTGAAATGGTTTTGCATGCAGTGTGTTTTACTTCTCCTTCCCTCTACCCTTGCCCCTCACCTCCCACTATAACTGTGCTTCTCTGGTAGTGGCTTATTGCACTTATCAAAAGAACAGGAAGAAAAAATTAATGATAGGTGTATTCAAAACACAAGAGCATGCAGAGAGAGTGGGCTGACTGATACAAGAATTGTTTATGTGGTGTAAAAAATTGCAGACATGCAAACTTGTCTTGACATGGGCTCCTCTTCAATCTGTCTGACTCTGTCTGGAGTGACTCTTACCAGGTAAGGACTTGTGCATCCAGCACAAGCCATGGGCTCAGCTCCCTGTGCAGTCACCAGAGGCTGCTAGCCATTTATGAAGGATATTCATCTCGGGGGTAGGATGGGTAGAATGAATCACCTTCTCAAAATACCTTTCTCTCACAATCCATAAAGGACTCTAGCCAATCAGCTCTGACTACATGCATGACTTTTAGCAATCCAAAGGTAGGTGAAACGAATAGCAAACCTTTCCTTTGCAACACGTATGATATCTCAGAGCAGCTCAGCCTGACTGTAGCCTAAAGATACCTCTGTCTCTCCTTCTGCGGTTTTCATGCTTCTTTGTTGATGCTTACAAGGCAATCAGAAAAGAACTGAAAATTAAATCAATGTCAATTGCTGCACTGGGAAGGTGTTTGAATTTACTTCTGGCTGCTTTATGCCATTGGTATTGAAGATCTAGAAAGCAATCATGACAGGACCTATCTCTATCAGGAGTTCCACTAGGAAGATAAGAGTGAATCTATTTATTTATTTCAAACTGGGAATCCAAACTCTACTTTTGACATCTTGGTGTTAACCACTCCTGTAAACTCATGCTATCTCCATTTCTTTCTCAGCCTTCCCTTGCTCCTACTGGGCCAGAGACTCTTTGTTATTCAGATTTTTGTAGCATCTGACACACCAGGACTAAGGTCTTGTCTGGGCCCTCTGGAAGTTGCTCAGATGCAGAAGATGCAGAGGGACACATGCTCTGATGAATGATTGATGATTCTGTGTAGTTTTTGTATCTATGGCATTGATTGATCTTCTTTTTCAATGGGGGAGAAGAAGAGAGCTCTGCACTGAGTTGAAAATACATAGGATAAAAGAGATAAGACTCTCTAAAGAGATAAGGCTAAAGGATTACATTTTTTTTTCCTCATATGGCTATCTTTTCCACTTGTGTTTCTGTTTGAGGAATCATACCTCCTGGACAAAACATGGAGGAACCCTTGCATGTCCACTATGTTCTCCTCAGCCTATCACTCTACAGACCTCTTGACAGGGATTAATCCAATTTCTTTATTTTTTCTTGGAAATTGCTTTTGTAAAATCAAGAAGTTTAGAGAATGCTGTGTCCTGCTTTCTGGCTCCCCTGTATCCAGCCCTATCACTGGCAGGATCATTTTCAGAGGAAACTGGATTGGATGATTTTGCCTGTATGTCTGCACCTGAATCATTGTGCTCCATAGTCTTCAGAACCCAGGCAGGAATCAGAAATATCTTCATGACTTGTGTTCTGTATGATGATGTTACTGATTCAAGTAGCACATGTGAGTAAGTAAAGGCATTTTGCTCCTTCTATATGGCTTGGAGAGCACATCTATGCCAGTGTCTCCTGGCAGACCCTGCTGGCAGACCAGGATGTTGAGTTGTTAGGAAGTTCAGACTTTTCTATGTCAGTGTTCGTAACTTCTAAGTTAGAAGTCCAAGCTCCAGGAATGATGGAGATCTAGTCAATGGATCAGGTGAGCTCTGTGGTTATTCAGCTGACCAGATGTATACACCAGGAATGAAGTAACTCCACAGACCCTGTCTACTCACTCAGAAGGAGCTCAGATTCAGGTGCCTTTAAGCCTGTCCTAGAGGCTGTGCCTACAGATTGATGGAGACATGGACGTGACCACTCGGCACATGGAGAGCACAGCACCTCTCTGTGAAGAGGCAGTCCTTGTTCTCTGAATCCACACTTGCACAAGATCCACAGCCTTCCATGTTTCTCCCTGTAGACAACCAATACTTGTGAGACAGAAGCAGCCCTTCTGTGGGGCTTGCCCGAAACTAGCCACGATTTTCATTAACAGTATCTCAAAATATAAATAGAAATCTCTGTGAAGCAAACTGAAGAAAGGGGATGCCTCATTCCAGTAGCTTAGCCTATTTTCCTGATCTTTGCTCAAGATAGATCTCCCAGGTCAAACAAGTAGCATGCTGATTCCACCAGCAGCTTCTATGTCCAAGCCTTTTTCAGTGTCTGTAAGTCTTTGGAAGTTCTGCTCTGAAATGAATGCACTGTCTTTTCATATGGAAAAGAGGGCAGGCAGACCAATGATTCTTCCCTGCTTTTTTTGCCAGGGGAGGCCTTTGTGGTAATTATGCCAGGCAAGTGCTGTCTCCCTTGCACTGCACCTGGCCAGGCAAACGCTGACAGTCTTGCTTTGAGGAGAACTGAGGACACTTACTGAGGAAGAATGTCACATGCAGGAATTCATAATGCAAAATACTTCCATTTTTCAGCTCTAGGCCCCTCCTACTCCTCTCCAGAATTTAATGGTTGCTTCTCTTTAGGACTAAGACTTTATCATATCCAAATAGCAGTGGTTATGCAGCTGGTGTATGCAGTGACAGATACTCTATAAATACCATGGGCAGAAAAAAATTGCAGTAACTTTTAAAAAGTCAGATGAACATAATTTTTTAATATAATTTTTAGTTAGGTGTGTGAGACACAAAATTCTCTCCCAGATTTTATGAAGAGAATCATAAAATTGCCTGGTGTTTCCATTTCAGAAAGACACATCATCTTGCACACACACCCCCCACCCCCCGCCCCAGCACATGCACACAGAAGCTTCATGATTTGTAGAGTATTTTTACTCTGGATGAAATTATGATCCAGATGTTGAATTTGGTTCTTCTTGTTTAAGTCTGGAATCATTACATCTTGACTAATATTCTTTGAGTTTTACAAATCTGTAGGAATATAAATTATTATTACTTGCTATAGTTGTTACCTTATGTGGCATATTATCTACTTAATTTTCCTGTTGATGTGCTAGGTAAGAGTTAAAATGTAGGTTGAACCAGAGAGAGAAGAGAAAATATATTTCATCAATAAACTTGGGTGGGATTTGACATTGAATAATTTATTTTAATCATTAGGACATAATATGAAGCTATGACTGCTTTTAAATAAGGCTATCTAGAGTCTGTTGCCAGAATTCTTCAATGGTGAGTGCCAGCGGAAATTTTTAATCAAGAAGATTGCAAAAGAGGGAGAGAGGCACGTAGTATTTCTTGTGCTGCAGAAGTTTAACAGCCCATAGAGGAAAACAAGAATAGACACAAATTTAGAAAATGGAGCCTTTCATAAAGGTAATGAGGTGCATTCAATGATTTACAGAAATGAGAAAAATTGCTTACAATTTTCTCTTTCAGTTTGGCATTTTTTTCATCTACCAGAAATATTTCAGAAATAACATGCATTATAGCCTTGAAGTCTAAAGAGAGATGGGGATGAATGAGTTTTGGATTGTCTTTTATCTTGCCATTCATGCAGGGCAATTGTCTGTGAGCCAAATCAAGGCAAGTGACTGTATTTTATACAGGTGTAAATGACTGAGGGGTATTTTTCAAGAGTGATTCAGCTGTCATATAGTGGATGTCTATTTTTTTAGATGAGGTGAATTGCACTGCAGAAATGCTTGTTTCTTCTTATTGACTATAAAGGGAGCCTGGGGTGACCAGCTCAGATAATGGGAAAACATAACCAAAATGTGCAAGAGTGTATTTGAGAATAAGAGTGTGAGCATGTAATGAAAGAATGCATCATCACCCTTTCGCAGACTGGAGCAAAATTAATCTTGCATGCACCACTGCTATCTCATGTTTAGTAAGTGCTTATCTTTCAGCCTTTGTGTTATCTAAGTGCATCATGTTAAAACAATCTGCTAAGATGATTCATGTCATATACAGGAACATATGCACACTCACGTATGTTCATCTCTGTGCTGTTCCCTAGACAGCACAAGTTGAAGCTTCACAGCAGACAAAGCTCTGTCCAACGTTGTCATGAAACTGAGAAAAGAAATCCTGCTGGGATATTGTGCAGAGTATGTGAAATTAGGGTAAGGTGAGTGAACATCCTCTTTATCTCCTGTACAAGAATCACATTGAGTTACGGGTCTCAGCAGTGCAGACACTTTCCCACAAGGGAGACAGCCTGCTGAATATAAATATTGTAAGCAGTGAGTCACCAAAGGTGATGTCATTGATTTATGCAAGGATTGCAGAGTTTGGATTTGGTGAGAGAAGTTTTCTTGTCTAAATGCAGCCAGACTATGATATGCAGTGAGTTTATTTTCTTCTGATTGTCGTAGACTTTTTGCTTAACTTATGTTTGTAGTGCATTGGGTTATCTTCTCAGGAAAAATATGTATTCTGGATCCCTCTTCATTTCTTTCAATTATTTTGTATACATTTGTCCTGAAAGGAAGTTGTTTTTTCAGCAGTTATATAGTTGCTGTGATTGCTTATACAACTAGAAGAGGAGACAAGAATGGTCCCATTAGCTTTCCAGAGAAGTGTCTGAGGTGAAAAAATGCATCACATCTTTGATAGCTGTTGTCAGATGGGACATTGATGTCTGGAATGGAGATGAAGAGGAAGAAACTTTATTCTTTGTCAGAATGGTAGTTCCTCAGAATTTTAGACAAGCACCGCTGATGGCTGTCATATAAACAAGTGTTTGTACACACATGGACACTGGCTGAAGGAGACATCCCAGTTTCAAGGACCGTTGATTTAGAATGTGCCAGGATTCATGCACAATATATGTTTGTATACATTCCCAGATGTGCTATGGTTCAGTGTCTTTGGGTGACTGTCTTTGGCTTCTTTTTCTTATTTTTGAACTATTCCACTGGTCAGCCACAGAATTTCAATAGGCTATGGCAGCCAAAATACTGCCATTTCTACCAAACTACATGAACTACAAGTATTGCTCTTCTGTGTCCATGGGAATATTTATAATGAAGACAGTCATCTCACAAGTCACTGGAGGGAGATAGCCTCCAGTGTTACACAAAGAAGTTTTGTATAGCAATAAAAAACCATGTTTGTTATTATGTGCAAGGGGGTTTTTTTATGTCCCCATTTTCACAAAACTGATTTTCTAGACTTAGTACAACCTCCAGAAACCACTGTTTTCTATTTTCACATAAAAATCATCCCATGAAATATTTTGAGAAGTTTTTACACAAGTTTTGTTAAAATATTTTGGTTTGTGGAAAATAAAAATATTTTTCTATTAATCAGTTGAGGCTCTGGTATCAGTTCATTACAGATAAAGAAGGTTTCTGAAACTACAAAGAACAGAAATACATTCAGGACCTTCAGCAAGGCTTTCTTTTTTTAGCACCATTTAATGCCTCTCAAAATCCTCTCCATGGTCTTGGTATCTCTATTTTGTCTTATGATGTTATTATACAGAGAACTTGTAACTTATTTCTAATTCTGTTATTCAGAGAAGCTTGGGGCTGAAGACAGAAGATTCTGCTGTGCATTTGCTTCCCAGTCCATGTTTGATGAATCAGTAGGGCAGTATGTTTGGGTTTACATGGAACTAAATCTTTATTTTAGAGAAACAAGTCTATGGACTGGCTCCTTACCCTCACAAATTGCCCCAGTCTATTGTGAAATTGATGCACTCTTTCTTACCTCATTTTGGAAATTGAGAAGCTTGCCACTTCCATTAATGTACCTGGGAAATGAGAATCAGCTTAGACAAAATTCCTAAAATGAGATGTATTTCATGGCTGGGAGACTGGGGCTCTGTCGTCTTCATCATTAGCCCCAAGTGAAGGGGCTGAGTTTGACAAAAGTCTGGTGTCTGTGGCGTCACAAATCTGTTAGAGATTAAAGCACAGAAGTTAAGGATTGGCTGAGGACCCCTCTACAGTCAGTGGGAGAGGAAAATCTTCCAGAACATCCCCTTCAGAGGTTCAGAGTTTTTCAATTGCCTGCCTGTCTTCATCTGTTGATTACAAAGGGAACTTAGGGGGACCCACTTGTCTTCACATTGTGTGATGAAGTCCCATCCTCCTCCTCTCCTCTCCTCTCCTCTCCTCTCCTCTCCTCTCCTCTCCTCTCCTCTCCTCTCCTCTCCTCTCCTCTCCTCTCCTCTCCTCTCCTCTCCTCTCCTCTCCTCTCCTCTCCTCTCCTCTCCTCTCCTCTCCTCTCCTCTCCTCTCCTCTCCTCTCCTCTCCTCTCCTCTCCTCTCCTCTCCTCTCCTCTCCTCTCCTCTCCTCTCCTCTCCTCTCCTCTCCTCTCCTCTTGTGTTTCCTAGTCTCCCCAGTTCACACACATCTGCAAATACACACTTTTTTCTTACATTTCTTATTAAATAGAGGTTTTTTAATCCTTATTCATAAATTTCATTCACTCAGCTGTGTATCAAGCAAGTAGATATGAATATTGAGTTCATATGAAATGTATGAAATTTAGGAGCCTGTTTAGATAAATAGTTTGTTGTCATCTATCTATCAGTTACTTCCCCACTTTGAGCAGGAAAAAATGTTTTGTGAACTTTGTCCTCAAAGCAAAAGGAAAAAATTAATCTAACACAGGGAGAGACACAGCCTGTGCTGAAGCTCAGAATTATCTTTTTGCTTTTGTCTTTGTGGAAGAATTTAGAGAGAAAAGATTTTAAAAAATACCACAACAAAACCAAACAACCCAAATCTAACAAACAAAAAGATTAGGCAACTGAAGATTTTGTGAATATATGTTTTATATACACTCAGATATTATACAAAATATCAGCTTTTCTAGAGATTTTTTTTGCAGTTAGCAATGTCCATTTTCAAGCACCTGAGATCCTAAATGCTATTTTCTGATATTATTTTCTGATATCATGATATTATATGGAGTTTTTTCATTGTTTCTTTACATTGTCATGGCAGCTCCCAGTGAAAACTTTAGTTCTGATCTCAGTGGAACAAAGAGGAGTTGCCAACAAACACATTAAAAGAAATCTTTTCTTTAATGCATCATTGCAAATGAGGTTAGCTCTACTTTTGTTCTTCTTTTGGAACATCTTGTCCATGTCTCCATGAAAATGACAGCTGTTGATTAAAATGCCTGGAAAACCTTCCAAGTGTCTTCGATTCTCATTCATGAAACAAGTCCTGCTTTTATTGTGTCATAGGGCAGGGACTGGAGATAAAGGGTGGCAGCAAGGATATGATTGTTTCCTAGAAAGCCTTTTGGGTGTACAGAGCTCTTCCTACATGGCTGGATATGGTCTTCTTCTATTCTCTGGCCACATGCATCAGCCAGATTCATAAGGGAGTTGATTGTCTACTTCTAGAGAATATAGTGGAAAAAAGAGAGAATACAATGTCTCCAATGAATGATGTACATCTCTTTCTGTGGAGGAGTGTGATGAGCTGACGACACAGCTGTACCTCAGCCAGTACAGGAGGCTTTCCTCAGTTGTTTATATTAGCCTGTTACCTCCTATTAGCATTCCTTCCAAGGAGTCTTGGGATAAGTTCTAATATATGTGCCTAAGTAATATTAAGCATAGCTAGATTGTGTTTTTTTCTATCACACATTAATCGATGGGATGCGAAGGTGTGAGGGAGAAAAATGTATGTGCTAATAGTGTCATTGACATGTGCTTTTATTTAAAGGATAATCTGGGATGATCTGGGTGAAGTCCGTGCAATGTAGGATGTACTTGTGCTCCCTCAAGATTTACAGCTTGGTGTAGCTAGAGAAGCTGAAGGTGAAACCCCCTGACACTGCATCTCATGATGCAGGAAAAAAAAGAAAAAAAATGAAAAAAAAAAAAAAAAAAAAAAAAAAAAAAAAAAAAAAAAAAAAGAAAGAAAAAATCTGCTTGTGATGAACCAGTGGCACTTGACAGAGATAGAGCTTTCTAACCATCTGGAAAGGAAGGATGGAAGAGGTCCAAGAATTTGGAGGTTGAAAAGACAGAGAATGGAGAATGTGCTGCATGCCATGCTGCCAAAACACATTAGGGTAAGGAAGTTTAAGGAATCAGCTTGGTTCCTTCCTTGGAGTTTCCTTCCTTGTCGTCTCCTTCTCCTGATATGTATGGTCTTAAACTTTGCAGCTCCCTTTGTAACAGTGCGTTTAGCAGAGCAGTTCCAAGGTATTCTTTTTCTCCAGATGACGAATTACAGCACCCAGGGCATAGAAGCGTCATCAGGGATGCTTGCAGCTATGATGATGGGGAACAGATGGCTCCACATGAGGAACAGGCCTTTCCTGGGAACTCCACCTAGGAGAGTTGCATCGTAAATTCATGCCTGATACCACTGGTGCAAAGCTTTTTAAAAGAGAACTCTGTTATGAAGAAGTAGATGTAGAAGTATATAGTTTGTAGCAGGAAAGGAGGGCATTTCTGGCACTTGTATTTTCTGATCTTCAACCTGAAACATATCATCACAACAAAGTCCCGTACAACACCTGCTAAGCAAGCCCTTTTTAGCCACTACAGCTAGAGGTGTCTGACTGCTTCTTGCTTAGTACAAAATAATTTACTGCCCAGTGTGCATGTGTTTATTTGTGTTAGAATTCTGAGCTTCAGTGTCTGCACAAAATGGTGACAGTGAATTTGGAGTTTGAATGCTGCAAATTTATGCCTTTAGCAGGAGGTCCCTTCTGTGACTCTGGGGACTTGCACTTCTTCAGGCAAATCCAATCTACAAACAGATGCAAAATAGAAGTGACCCAAATTCTATCCAACATGGCTGAGGATATTAGAATACTCAGGCTGGGATGTCAAAAGAAACTTTGAAGGGAGATGTCCATACTTCAATCAATGTAATTCAGCTACCAAACAGGGAAAGATGGTAATCTTTCCTATCCTTACAGAAAGCTTTTCTTCAGTTATCAAACCAATTAATAGAATTTTGGCAAGTTACAGAAATCTGTTGTCAAAGTCTATTACTGACTTAGTCAAATAAGAATAGAAACCTTTATGGAGAAATGTACATCTAAGAGCTGACTTCCTCATGAGAATTTGATTCCTGTGCAGTATTTTTCAATGATGTTATGACATTCACAAATATCTATTCTGTCTAAGAGGCCTTCCAAACAGTGGATATGATGAATTTGATGTATTCCAAATTTGATCTATCTGGCAATGTCCATTGAATTTTTAAAGTAAATGTTTCCATCATTGTTTTCTTTGGTGGGCGATGCTTTTGTGTGTGTATTTTGTTTGTTTGGGTTTATGATGAGCTTTCTTCTGTCTAACCCAACAGAACCTGATGACATCACAGGAAGTAAAACTGACTGAAAGCTTTTGAAAGTGCAGATGGAGCAAACCTACATGACAATTTTCTTCCCCATCATTTTTGGCTAGAGCAATCATACATCAAGGGTCATTTTGGAATTATCTACAGCAGGTTACTTTGGAAATTTCATTGTGGGGATGTGCCTAAAATCAGTCAAATCAACATGAGTCAGTGGAAAAAAGGTAGGTGATTCAGAAGAATAATCCAGCATGTCTAAGAAAGACATCAAGGGAAGCTGTAAATGGAGGTGTGAACACTGCCACCCACACACACATACCGTGTGAACAGAATTATTTTCACATTACTTAATATTTCCACCCACCACCTAAAATCCAGGTGCTTAAATGGAGGAGTAAGATTCTCCTAACCTTCACCTTGTAAAAATCCTAGCAATTGCTTTACTCACACAAGAGCCAATTGTTGGCAGACAGATCCAGAACTCTCAGCAGTAGCGTGCTTCCCTGCCTGGACAGGTTTCCATGGGCTCAAGGCCCCTCAGAGCAACAGGGTGTACTGAGTGAGGTAATAACTTGGAAAGGGTGCAACCTCCACTGGCTTCCATGTTTGGACTTTTTTGCTGGCAGGCTCTTCTCTTGCTGCTCAGGCTTCTACCTGGAGAAATCTGAGCTACACAGGATCTAAAGATTCCCTGAGTATCTTAGGCTTGTCCTCTCTAGTGCTGCTGGGAAGGAGTTCTGCAAGATAGGTGCAGAATGTGGGACAAATGAGTTGGAACCAGGCTTTCTATGGATATCCAACAAGGGGAAAGCACAGAAGAGAGAGGTAAAGAAGGCAAAACATATACAGGATGCAGAAAAGTTGCTTGGGCACAGAATCATAGGTTCTTTCAGGTACATAAAGATTTTGTGGAATAATTGAGGCAATTCCTTTGAAAACAAGGACTTTGGATTTACACTAACCCATACCTGCAGAAGAAAAAGGAAGCTATTTCCTAGTAGTCCTGATTCTGGTTTCCTACTTTATATTCTCAGGGTCTCCAGCAGGAACATGTTGTCTCTGATTTATGATTCGCACATTTTTTATTGGTCATGGTCTTTCAGAATAATTCACAGATAAAGCAATTTTTGGGGCATCCAAAAGAGCAATGCTTAAAAATAAAATTTCCATGACCTGCATTGAGTTAGTACTTGGCACAAATCCTAACCAACCCTAAACTCACCAATAAATAAATTATAAGAACAGCTTTCTTACTGTGGCATTGCTTCCTTCCCTAGTGAATAAATAGAGTCCAACTCTGCATTCTACACTTGGGCAAAATTTCTGTTGATGTTAGTGGGACTTTTTCCCTCAGGAGCCTAAAGTTTGGTCTGCAGTTGGTGGTGACACAGTGGATTAAAGATGCTCCACTCTGCTCCCTGTGTAAACGTGAAGTTTTCATCTGGCTCTTACAACCTAGTCACTCTGGGCATCACTTCATGTCATGCAACACAGAACGACTCTGGGTTTATCTGCTGGAGAAACAGTGCCCAGTTTGTGAGATAAAGTAATTTACTTGTTATAGAAAGGAGGAAAAAATGCTCTTGTAATGCACTTTAAGAATTGAGCATCATGAAACCTTTCTGACTTGCTTTGGGCATTACTGACACATGATCTCACAAGAACAGACAGAAATACTCATTAAATAAAGTCAAAAAATGCTGCTTGCTGTGCTTGACATGTAACACCTTCACATATTTCACACCATCAATAACTACTGCAAAGTGCAATAACAAACAGGAAAATAAGTGTGCAAACAAAATCTTAACTTTTTAGAGCAGATTCCTTTCCGAGAAGTCTTGCAAAGCTCTCTTCCACTAAAAAAAATTGCTAGCAACAAATAATTTTTACTAGCACTGTAGAGCTAATGGAGCTGTAGGAGAGAACTCTGGATTCCTTTCTGATTCATGCTTCACAGTGGAATTGTTAAGTTCCAGTTGCAGGATTTTTTTCCTGGTGATGATGTATAAGCCAGAAAAGAGCAGAGGCCAAATGGTTGCAGAGCTGGCACTCATGAAGGAGATTTCCTGGTAGAAACTGAACAAATCAGACCAGAATCCACAAATATGGACACTCACACTCCCTTTTTTACCAGCTCATTTTTTTCTAGTTTATGCGTGAAATTTGGATACTTAAATGAAATATGAATTACAGAAGGCTTCACTAAACCCCAATCCAGCAACATGACTTGCCTGGGCAGAGTGCTACATGTACAGGGAGGGAGACAGAAGAACTCCATGTGGTTTAACTGTCTACCCATGTGCTGTGCATTAGGAAATACTTATTGAGGGGTTATTGAATTCTACTTATTGAATTCTTCTTGAACTCTTCTGTACAGCTCTTTAATATATTGAAATCTTATCTTCCATCCAACTTTTTGATATCTTTTCTCAAAGTGAATGGGGTTTTTGATATCTCTTCCACTGCAGGTAGATCCTTATCAGAAGTAGCAAACAGTGGTATATTGGCTCCTTGGACTGTTGGGGCTGACACTATCAGGTGCTTTTCTGCCATGCCATATAAAAGAACATAGTACACGAGAAGCTGTTTTCACCCAGAACCAATCACAGCACAAACTGCTAGAACAATAAACTATTAGGTACCACTGCCCTGGCCATCAGAATGTGTGCAGCAGTAAGGAGGGTGCACTGTCATTTAAGATTTTAAATTTCTTTTCAATAATTCTTGGTCCCCACGTTAACATAGGCTTCCTTATACTAACTTCCACATTTTCTCTGGTGCAGAAATCTGCCAATTATAAACTTTAAAATAGATTAAAGAAGAGAAACTAGAGAGGAAGTGAAAGGGAAAAGAACTTTTCAGGGAAGTAGATGCGTGCAACTGAGAATGAAATCAAAGCCTCCTTGCAGCCAGGCTGAACAGAAAGGTTCGTACACGAGGCCTGCTGGCCCAATATAAAGCAGCTAAAACAATATTGCTGTGAATTCTGGGAAAAGGTAGCAAACTCAATTTATTTTGAAGTGTCAAGTAATTCAGCCATTCTCCATTTCAAGCCTAAAGAAAATCCCTCTAGAAATTCAATTTTTATCCCAGTGTCCAACTACAGCTTCTTTTTTGACTGTCTAAAAAATCATCCTGGATGATATGAAAATGAGATAGCAGGATGTCTTTTGAAAATAGATATAGAGGAAAATTGATGCAGCAGACATAGAATTCGATCTATGCCTCACCATGCTGTGGAAACCATACATGTAAAAAGGGGTAAAATACTGCCCTGGCCCAGAACAGATAGTGACCAAGCACCTGGAATTGGAGGACACAACACAAAACCTGTGTGAATAGGACATCAAATTACATAAGTGCTGAAGTTTCTTTATTGCAGTTACTTCAATATTTTTTGAGAGTGTTGGTGGAAGGGGAGAGCCAGCAAACACTCAGAGGAAGGAATAGGGGAACATGTCTTGAAAAAATCTGGGTAAACCAGTAGAAAGACATGCAGAAGGACAAAGGGGCGGGCAAAGACCTTGTCAGTGGGTCAGGAACACAAAGATAAATTTTCTGGGGGTAGGGGGGTAGGAGAGGGAATATTAAAGGTAATTTAAATTTACAAACATGGCTCAAATGGCTGGTTTTGAGCCCTTTTCCAGCCCCAGGATTTGGAATATGGACTGCCCCTCACTGTCACACCCATCAGCCTACGCTTTCACGGGCAGGTGTGTCTCACTGGGGCATGAACACCCTACCTTTTGCCAATGGAAGGCAGACAAAATCTGTGACTAACACATCTCTGCCCCCAAGAGGAGAGGATTTCACTGTTTCACATGCTTAGTGACTCATGGGTGATGCATTGACTCCCACCCTGCAGTAAATCAAACAAATGTCAGCAACGTACCATGAAGTGTCCCAGGAACCTTGGTCCAGATTGCAAACACTTTGCCTGTTTGTTGGCTCATATATCACTGCATGCAGGGATGGGACTTCACCTTAGAGTGAAATTCTGACAGAGCAGGAGCACTCATGGCAGAAAGCAAGTCAGCAGGATCCCACTTCACATCTAGAGAGATGGAAAGGCTATTGTTTCTGGCAAAGACTGCGTTTTGAACCTCAGGACTATGAAAACAGTAAGAGATTTATGAATTGCTCTTCAGTTCATGCAGCCACCAGCCTTTAGCCAGCACATGTGAAGAATGCATATCCTGTAGAAGCATTGAACATGCTGGGCATGTTGCTGGGACTGAGGAGGACAGCTAAGCTCATTCTCCCACTCTTTGTGCCCATGTTATAAATAGGAATAACAATGTGAAGTTGGCAGAACATGGTCAGATCAAAGGTTTGTTTAGGTCAGCATTCTAGCAGGAGGCACTAGAAAATCCTTAGGGAAAATCCTTGAGAATGGGAAATGCAGACTCAGGCTCTGGTTGGCATCCTGTCCTGGCTTCCAGCAATTAGCAACTTATTCTTTCTAGACCTGGGGTTGTGTCCAGACCACCAAGTTTAACAGCCACCATGGACTTACCCTCTCTGAATCTGCCTAATCCGTTTTTGGATCCATTACTCCATAAGCTCTGTGATAGCTGCACACACAAACCGAACTTGGCAACTACCCACATGCCTTTGTGAAGATCCAAGCAAGCCTGTACTCATTAAAGAAAAACAAAATGTAAGAAAACTTGGCTCTTAAAAGCCTTTCTTCCCTCCTACTTTTGAGTCCATGTTTTCCTGGCTCCTCAAGGCACTGTGTACTGTCACCCCTGCTTTCTTCCTTCTCTAAGCCCTTCAGGAGGCAGATGTTGTAGGAAGCCTGGGCAGAGAGGTGGTAACTGTTATGGAGCACCCTGAAGATGAGCAGCTGCTCACCACAAGTGGCACTGCTGGCAGGGATCTCATCAGAGATGGTCCTGATACTTTATTTCACACAAGGGGAGGTGGGCTGAGGATGATCCAGATGAGCCTAGTAAAGCCAGGTCAGATGTAAAGCTCATCTGGATGCTGTAGCAAATAGCTCCCCGAGGGCCAAATTTTTTTCTACAGCATTTATGTGCTCCACTCCTCCTTATTAACCTGGGAGAGGGGGAACTAAGCCCTTTTAAAATCTGTCCCTTTGGCTTTACTACTGGAGTCCCCACATCCTTAATGAGTTACCTCATCTTGAGAGACTGGAGGTGTAAGCTGTGGCTTTGTTTGCTGACCTGGTTTGTACCTGGGCCCTGTCTGTTTCCAGGGCAGACATTCCTGATTGCTGATGCCAGTGGAAAGCTTTGCTCAAGGCTGGTAAGCTTGCACAGCAGCAGTGGGATTTGGCAGATATATTTATGTTAGTGCTAAACTCAACTATAGTTAAAGGGCACCACTACTATCTCCCCACCACAGGAAGCCATGCTAAACACCAGATTTCCAATTTTGTACCATGTAGGACCCACAGGTTGAAACAGTTTTATAATCTGATTTGTCCCTATCCATGCTGAACACTGTGAATAAAACCATACTCCATTAAATGCACTACTAATCTGGTCTGGTCACTGCAGAGTTCACACCTTTATGGGTTGATGGTAAGTGACCCTGAGGGTCATTTACACTATGCAGAACAAGGCATCACCCATTTCTCCATTAGCCATTTGCCTTGCAGCAGCTTCACATCAAAGGCACCTTCATCACTGAGTTTTCAAGAGTGTTTTTGAAGACTTTGGGGTTTCCTGGAGACATAACAAAGTTGATATTGGCTACATGGGGAATTAAGTTAGAAGAGTCAGAGAGTTCAAAGAAAAAAAAATGGGTCTAAGAATGTGGACACCTTGTTCTTCTACAATATTACTCCCTCAGTTCTAGTCTGCTGGGTGATGGTCATGAACTAGAAGGGAATCATTCCTAGGTTTTGCACTCCACTTCCTTGATCTGATATGGCGCTTCAAGCCACCTCACATACATTTGCTGTGCCTGGTTATGGTCCTCTCCACCTGTCTTCCTCCATCTTCCATAAGGAACTTTTTTTGCACAGTTTTGCTCTGAGGTTTTTGGGTGTGCTGCTTGTGCTATGTGACCTGTAGTATTAGTGATATGGAGGATGACAAAAGAAATCAAATGCAAAGTAGCAGCTCTGTCAGACACAGCTGAATGCAATGCACCAGCCCTGCCAAGGAGAATAAGTGAATCCCACAGGACAGCACATGCATAGAATCATCATAGAGTCAATGAATAATATGAATTGAAAGGAATCTTAAAGATTATTTAGTTCCAACTCCCCTGCCATGGGCAGAGACACCTCCCACTAGACCAGGTTGGCCAGAGCCCCATCCAGCCTGGCCTTGAACACTTCCAGGGATGAAGCATCCTCAGATTCTCTGGGAAACCCATGACAGCACTTCACTATCCTCACAATAAAGAATTTTTTCCTAATATTTAATCTAAACCCAACTCCTCTGTTTAAAGCCATTTCCCCTTTTTCTATCACTATATAGCCTCATAAAGAATCATCCTCCAGCTTCCTTGTAAGCCCTCTTCAGGTACTGGAAGGATGCCAGAAGGTCCTCTCCTCTACAGGCTGAACAGCCCAGCTCTCTCTGCCCATTTTCATAGGAGATGTGCTCCAGCCCTCTGATCATCTTTGTGGCCCTTCTCTGGACTAGCTCCAGCAGGCCCACGCCCTTCTTGTGTTGGTGGTCCCAGAGCTAGATGAAGCACTCAAGAAACTGTCTTGTCAGCCTTACCAGAGTTTTCTCCTGAGGTGGCTGACAAGCTAGATCTGTTCACACTGAGGACTGCTTGGAGATTTTCCTGGCACTTTTTTAACACCTCTTTTTGTTCTCACTTTTTATCTGCCAGCAACTAAAGCCAGTTGGCCTTAATGGAGAACTTAAAAAAAAAAGGAACAATGAAGAGTGGCTTTCCAATTAGCAATGGCAACAGACATTCTAGGATTATTGTTTTGTCATAATACATGGAAAATAAGGAACAATAAATTGCAGAAAGCCTGATATTAAGCATTTTAATGAAAAAAGATGATGAGTTTTCAGTCCAGACTTTAGGAATGCCAGTACTGTGTAATAAAGGTAAACAGAAGTGTTCAGTGCTTTTGCTCTCAAGTCCCAAAATGAAAAAAGATGAAGTGTTATTACCTATATTTTTAAAATCAAATACAATCTACAGCCTTTCTCTTTGGCTGCTAATATAAAATTCAAGATGAGCTATAATGTCATGACAGAGTGACTGCCCTTTAAAAGAGGAAAGAGCCCCCAAATTTCACTTTGCCAATATGACATTCATGAGAGACTATTTTAATGAAAAACATACAGCATGAGGGCAGGTGTCTTCAAGTTGGATATGGAGCCATAATTTAAGTCCTTTTTGTGATACAGAAAGTTAACAGTAACACTGACCATGGACTTTGGCTCACTGTCCTTGACTTCATTCACAGGTGAAGCAGAGCTTAACCTGAAAGTTAAGCATAATGAGCCAGAGGTCCAGTAGTAGGTGACCCTTGTAATACCTTGGCTAAGAAACTGAGATTGTGTTGTCCTGTACAGTCTGGAACAAGAAGCACAGTTATAGCAGAGATTTTCTACCTGAATTCTTTGAGATCAGACATACCTCTTGTTAGTGGATTTAACTTCACTATACAGCAATGTGTCTTTCCCTTAGAAAAACTTTGAAGGATCTGCAAAAAGGGAAGAAAAAGTTGGAAGTTATGAGTCTACAGAATTGCGTAGAGCTATGATTTCTAGCCCTAACACCTGCATCTGATGGCAATGGATTCTGTCACTCCTTGATGTCAACGCTGACTCATGTAAATATTTTGCTAATGACTCCTTCCTTTCCTGCTGCAGGCATTCTCAAGGTCAGATTATAAAGAGTTCATGGTAGCTTGGTTGCTCCCTGAAGCCATTTAGATCCTTCATTGTAGGAGCTCCAGGTAGGTTACAGAAGGGAAGTTCTGATGCCATCTCATCTCTTCTGGGGATCCAGAGATGAGGGCAACAGAGCCCTGAGGGGGAAGCCAGATGTGGGACCTCCCTGCTCAGTCCATGAGAGATGCTTTGTGTGCAGCTAGCACATGTACTTCTGTGATCCAAACCAAGAACATGGGTGTAAACTAGAGACTACAGACCTGAGCAGAAAGGACTTGCTTGAGTCCTTTGAGATGTTCTTTCCTCAGGAGAGCTGAATGACCTCCTTCCAACTATCTCCCTCCTCCATCTTATGGACTATATCTGATACCAGGAACACTGGTAATGGGTATGTACCTAAATCAGGCCACTGAGAATTATTGATTTTCCACCTGGGGAGGAGACTTAACCATTAAACTGAAAGAGAAAATAAAGAAATTCCCAATATCCAGTAGAATGAAACTACTAATTCTGACTGACTGAAGAATTTGAAGTGACCCCAAACAATTGCCTTGGGGCTTTAAAAAAGTCAGAGAAGGAAAGACAGACAAAGGGGGAGGCTAGGTGTCCAAGCCAAAGTTATCAAGTCAAATGCTGCCTTTCTCCTCACTTTGTGGCAGGACTTCTACAGTAATGTGGAGGGGAAGAGGGTGCCTCTTGCCTGGGATGTGTACAAATTGGCTTCAAACTCTTGTTTGCTCAGTTGAGGCTAATGCACCTGCACTTCTTTACGAGAAGATGAGAGGATGGACAAATGCTCTGAGTGTTGATGTTTTTCTGCTTTCTAAAAGGTGATAAAGGAAATAAATGTGTAATGAGGAGGATTTGAGACTGGAGCTGAAGGAAGTGAGATCCAACTGCAGACAGCAAACACCTGTCTGCTTTTGCCTTACATTGAGAATGACCAAAACCCTTAAGTTAGTTAGGACAGTTTCCACCATGATGCTGGGGAGAACACGTTGATGGTGGGAAGATTCATCTTGGGAGTCCCTGCACAGAACTGCCCATGAGGCAGAAGGTGTATTTGAGCCTATTTCCTCTGTACTAGGTAGACTGGGAAAGCTGCATAAACAACCCCCCTTTGCAAACGGAGCCCAAACCCCCTTGAGAAACCAAGCTCAACAGATAGGAATGTTTTTTAGCAAAAATGTCAGCACAAAGGATAAATAATGTTGGTGGCCACCCATTGTTGTCTTTTGGCAAACCAAAGGCGTGCCTAGCTCCTCATCTTGGAACTCATTCCTTTTATCAGCATTGCCACAGGTCAAGCAGCATGCAGGACAAGAACAATATGGGAATTTAGTGAGCCTTTCCATATGCAGTGTCATGGCACATAGACCCACTGGCTGCTAATTGTGTCATTTACTTGGCTTCTTGTTCTGCCAAGTCCACATAGGTCATCAGTAGAAATGCAATCACATTTCCATTTTTTTGCAGGCTTTCTTATATTTTGCTTCTATGGAAAATACATTTTTCTGTCATTTTGTACTCGGAAGTTTTCCTCCTACACATTGTGCAGACAAATAAACAACCCCACAATCCAGTCAGGGAGGTCAGCAGGCCTGATACTGTGCTATGTTAAACTGAGCCAGTCTTTTACATGTGTTACATATTCACCTTTTCTCTGGCATCTGCATTGCACTTGGGAAAATACTCGCACGCAAAGGGATGGGCTCTGGGGAATGGAGAAACATTATCTAGCACGGGAATACTCAATTAATTTTCAGCAAGCAGCTTTTATAATACATAACATACACTTAACATAATATGCTTTGGTCTTGTGCCAGAGATTCTAAATGATTAGGCTGTATCAATTTACTCTTGAAACACTGATTAAAATCTCAAAACTTTCATAGCAAATGATGCATGAACCAGAATCTGAAATGTGATGATTGAAATATTGCAATGTCACAGATTCATCACACAGCCTTTCCAAATCCACTCTCGGTTTCAGCTGGCCCCTTAAATGCTCTACTCACACATCTTAGGAATCGTTTTTTTCTCCTGTTCTGTCTCCCCCTCCCCGACCCTCTGCCTCTTGGAAAGATAATAGCCAGGCCTTAATTGAAGCAAACAGGTCATTAAAACAGTAATTTTGTAGATATTTGCAATGACAGACATTCATTCTGTGCCAAAGACAAGTAAAGAATCAAGGACTCAATATTCCATGCACATTAATTCTACCATAGACCAAATCAAAGTTAAACATCCTCCTCATTTCTTACTGTGAGAAATTTCCATTGGGAACAGAATTTAAACAAAGAAAACTGAAAAACAGCTATTCAGTTTTTGCCCTGTGAATAGTGCCCTAGCCTTGAAGGAGGTCTTAACAAATGGTGTCACAACTTCTCCAAAGAAAATGAAGATTCTCGTCTCCTGTTTCTTGGTGCACAGTCAGAACTCATCATTTGTTGCAGATAAGAGAGGTCAAATCACTCTGATTATTTTTACAACCTCTCTGTAGGACAACCCTCATCGCAGTTTCACTGAAATGCCCTTAGTTCTAACTGGAATCCAGAAACTCCGAGCAAAGTTGCCTGCTGCATGAAACACATTGTTCGAAGGTGATGTCTGTCCTAGGAACCATTGTACCAGAGCTGTTGCAAAATGATACTTTAGCAGCAAGCCAACACTGTAAATCTCATATTGGGTCTCAAATGCCTGTAAAGATAAGTGCACTTGGACTTCTTCAAACTGTCAGCTACAGGTCCCTCCCTTAGCTGTCAAACTGCAGTGTCTCTGGGGAAAAGCCATGTGTGATGCAGATAGTCAGACAGTGAGGATGTCCTGAGCTGCTCTGGCAAAAGACACTACTCACCAGCCTGAAGGGAGACATCTGAGCCTGGACTCATCCCATTTTACTTCAGGCCAAGTTGGGAGTTTTATTACACTAGGACTTTTTCCCACAGTCTGTAGAGAGAGGCACCACCAGACCCCTTGTCAACACTCAAATGAAGATGTGTTTTTGTCCCCAGTGACCCTGAAGGAAACTGCTCCTAACTAAGTGTTCAGTTAAATGCCTAAAATGAGATGAGGTAGCCTGAACCAGGCAGCAGCCCAGTTTAGCTGCCTCCATGTGAACTGCCAATGTTCTCCAGTCCAAGCCCAGTCCTGGCAGGCTAGGACCAACATGCCAGGCCATGCTTGGCATCACACTACATCTAAGGACACTAGGAACTGGGACTCTGGGGAGATAACCTCTGCTCCAACCATTTTAGAGACCATCTGAAGCAGGGAGATGTCAGAGGGAGAAGCATGTCATCATTTCAGGGTGCAGAGTAGATGCCTGGCTAGACACAGTGGATGTCCCCTGAGGGCTCCCCTCCTCCCAGCTGGCAGTGCTGTCCACTGTGCTTTTGGCATGCTTGAACCTATGTCTGGGAGCTTTCCTGGTCCATCATGTGCTACCATTAGGGGACAACTTCTGTGTTCTTTTCAGAGCTTTTACTGTGCTCCAGCTCAAACTGTATGTATGCAAGGATGAAAAAAACCCCAATTGAATGAGATCATTTTTCTCTTCTCATCTCAGACATTCAGCCTGCTAGCCAGGGTTACTGGAATAAAGCAGGGAAGCTTTTTCCATAGCAAGCCATCTGGTTGACATAGACTCACACTGATGCTAATCTGTTGGTTTCTTTCTTTTTATTATTTTTTTTTTTTTTTTTCCTGAGGAACACTTCATCTGCAGCTGTAAATTCAGACCTGCTCCCTCTGTGTGCAGAGCATTCATTTTGCACACATATTTATTACCACATTATGCCCCATTGTAGGTGTCAGGAAATCATTGTTATCGGTGGTGTGTCTACGTTGTTCTAATGTCAGGGATGTACTTTCAAATGGAAATTAAGCAATTATGTTTCACATGGGGAAACCTGACAGACGCATAGATTTTTACACCACTGGCAATGTTGCTGTCACAAAAGCAGACATTGTTCTCAGTGGACTGCCAAAGAAATATAATGTATTTCAAGAGCAAAGTGGGAGAGGGAGGGGAGCAAGAAGCGGGAATGTGGGGTAATTAACTGTGTGATTTGAGTTCATAGATCATGGAGCTGTTTAACTTCAAAATGCAGAAGCAACATGACAACGAGGCTACTTAACTCATCCTTGAAAAGCAGGTTTCCAGTAGCTTTTTAAAACACAAATAAATGCTTTCAACACTATCTTCAACTCCTAGTTAAACAGGGATGCTACTGCATGTTTGCTATTTGTAGCATTTATTTAGGAATTGGTCTATTTAGCTACTAAGACAAGTGCTGTAGGAGCAAAGAGCCATGCTGGTTCCCAGTTTATTGAACATCAGCCCTCTAGCTGAGTTGGCCAGGTGGTGTCCCTGGGGAGCTGGGGAATCCTTCACCTAGTGAGGAATGCGTGCTGCAGGTTGGTGCCATACATCCCCTAGGGATGGGAACTTTCCACTCGTCCCCCGTGGCTCTGCTGTTGTAATGCAGCACCCAGGGCCCATCTGGAGCCTCTTGCAGCACAACCTGCCTGCCCTCTTCCTCCTCCCACCTCCCCCTAGCTATTTTTGGCTTGTTGCAGGCTTTATTCAGCAGCCTTTTGTGTAACTCTCCTCTGCCCTTGGTCATTAGCTTCATACTACTCCCTCGGGTGTAACAGACCAACAGCAGTCCAAAGCCAGGAGCCAGTGAGCTCAGGCAAAGGGCTGTACTCCTGCCCAGTTGAAAGCAATAGTAATCTGGGGCCCAAGGAAGAGAATATTTTTAAAAATGAAGTATTTAAAAATATTTCAATCAAATCCTCACATTTTACAAAATGGTCTGTTAAGAAGCACAGCAGTGTACATCATAAACCAAGCCTTCACCTAAATGGATTTCTAGAAAAGATCAAAAAGCACTTAGGACTCTTCAAGGAGAATTTATTTGTTTCATGGATATTTCAGATGGGCAAATCCTGTAGCCCTGAATAAACAAAATTCTGACAACTGAGACTGAGAGGAATAACTAATGATCAAGACTTTTGTAAGCCAAGAGCTGCATGAAGATGGCTGAGAAAATGGCTGTTGCCTCAAGGAGATCATAGTAAAATACAAGGCACCACAAAACAACTGAGATGGGGGAAAAGTAGAAATTTCTATTCTTCCTCTCCTCTATGAGGCAAAAAAGGTATGTTTATCATCCCAGGTCTCAGTGGAGTTTTGGAGCAAGGAAAGAAGTGTAACCAGATTTTCAGGTAGCACTGGGAGCTTTTAAGCTCCTCCTCTGGCTGTTCAGGTCACCTTTACTTCTGTGAGAGTGGAATAAAGCCCACAGATGTTTGTTTGGGTCCAGCTGGCCGCAGATATCCTGTGTCTGCCGATCCTAGAGATGCAGAACAGAAACACTTGTTGGCACCTGGGCACTTCTGCTGAACATGAAACTCTACACCATTTCTGCTGTGCAAGAAGGCTCAGCGGGCAACTGTGCCTACTGCAATAGCTTTTGGGCTGTGAAGCAGTGTTGATGTCATTTGCTTCAGGAGATGAACCCTTCTTTTCCTGTCTTCTACCTTTTCCTTTGCACTCACCAATCCTGGGGGCAGGCTCTAGTTTAGTTCTTTTCCTGGCTCCCCAGGGAAGGCATCTCTTGTTCATTAAGATACACCACTCCTCATTCTTCTTCTTGTCTCATTTATTTCTTTCTCTATCTCCTGCAGAAGATAAACCATATGAGACCTGGAAGTGCTCCTTGAAGAGATTGAAGATCACAGGACAAACAAGGGCTGCTCCAACACCAGTAGATTAATACCACAAAGCTTCGTCAACAAGAGGGAAAAATCAGTGTCCCACAGATGAGGTGGGAAAAATGAACCAATAGATACAAATTACAGAGCTCCCTGTAGGTGCAGAAGGGGAATCAGTATCAGCATCAGCTGGAGTTCTGTCAAGCCAGGCTGGGTGTAAGGACACATGACCTTTTTTGGCCCTCTGCAAATATATCTTTTACAACAACTTGACAAAATGTTTCCTAGGAGTACTTACAGCTTATAGGGTGCTGAAGGAGGTAAACAGGAAACAGGCTAGCAATAATGTCAGGACAGTGGGCCACAAGCAATCCATGAAGCACTTCCAAACCCAGGTGTAAAGAGCACAGGCCATCCCAGAAAGCAATGGATGTGAGAAAAAGGCATGATGTGGCCTCAGGGTACTACTGATGGACCACCCTCGCCATCCACAATACCATGGCCAACAGGGAGAATGTGGTTCTTGGATATTAAATTGCAAAATCCTGAGTAGGATCTAGATTTTGAATGGAAGACTCCAATCTATTCAACTTTCCTCCCTGAAAATTGACAACTTGGGGTAGAGATGGTGGTTATGTTCTCCATCTCACAGAGGAAGAGAGCAAGCCCATCCTTTCCATAGAGGAGCTTCATGCATCAAAAGGCTCCTTCACATAGACAATAATTCCTCTCTGCATCTTCTCTGCTTTGTTCCTGAGCTTGTATCAATCCTTCACAACTCTCCACTTGGGCAATCTCTCCACTTTGTCTAATGGGTCCAACCTGTTCCTAGCAGGTCTCAGTCCTCAGAATGGGTTCCATAGTTGTCAATGCCTGGTTCCTGTTGGTACCAGATGTGCAGCCAGGTGTTTACCCATTGAAGCTCTGTTCCTTCCCAAGCTCTTCCCTTCACTCAGGGTGACCAGGTATTGTGAGCATGGCTTGAGTTATGTCAACCAAAAACCACACTTTTTATACACACTGTTAGTTTAAGCTCAGTGCTTCCAAACCCCGTGACACAACTTGGATACACAATTCCCTTTCTGCCCAATAGGATTTGTCTGGTTGCACTTTAGCAGAGTTAAAAATACTCACACACAGAGAACAGAACACATGGACACAAGTATGAGGACATCTGAGAATGTCACTGTTTGTAGTTACTCTGTAAGCCCACTGGGACAGATACCTCATCTCTCAGTGGCTTCAAAGCCAAGTAGGACTCTTTTGTACACTGTAAAAATAAACAGTTTTCTATGAAGAACTGCTGAAAAAGACCTTGGCAAACTGCACCAAGAATCTTTCTGATCCTTGCAAGTGCTACTGGCAAACTCATTTCTATGGTGGTTTTCTCTTAAAAGGGTCCAGTAACATTTTCTTCTTGTCATGGAGTAGCATGTCCATTCTAACGAGTTGCTGCTTTTTAGTAGTTGCTTGCTACCTAGTGGTTTATGCATACCACTGGCACAAGTAAAGAACATTTAAAGCACAACTTCCAGAAAAATTGAGAGCATGGGAAAGTGCTGAACCATGGTCCTCTTGGCTTCCCTGTGCTATTCAAGCTCTCTCTTCTCTCTGCCCTTCCTACCTCTACTTGTTTATTTCCAATCCTATCAGAGTGACAGAATTGTTGGGGTTGGATCTCTGGAGATCACTTAGTCCAGCTTCCCTGCCCAGGCAGGGTCACTTGGAGTGCGTTACACAGGCGTGCATCCAGGTGGGTTCTGAATATCTCCAGAGCAGGAGACTCCACAACCTTCCTGGGCAACCTTTGAGCCTTTTTTTCTCCCCATATTTTCCCAAAAAACAGAACAAAACAAAACAAAACAAAACCAAAAACCAAAAACCAAAAAACAAACAAACAAACAAAAAACCTCACAAAACCAAAACAAAACAACAACAAACCCTACAAAACAAACAAACAAAAAAGCAACAAAAAAACTCCCGCCCAAAAACCCAAAACCCCTAAACAAACCAACAACAAACCCCTTTGATCTCTGTAGATCATTCAGTCCATGCTGCTTGTCACTAAACAATAGTTCCAGAAGGGGAATGCTCAAGTCAGGCATATGCATACAGGGACAACTTGCTTTGGAAACAAATACCACAGGAAATAATCTTCCCCGCAGGTCTCCTCTCTGCCAAAGCTGCACTCTCAAACCAATAAGCTGGGAAAAAGGTACATAGCACTCACTCTTTCTGCAATCCTGTGGTGGCACATCCATTACAGGTTTCACAAAATTATAGAACAGCCCGTGTTGGAACAGACTTCAAAACATTGCCTGGCCCAAACATTCATGGAAAAAGAGCCGAGACAAAATTATCTACCACCCTGTCCAACTGAATCCTGAAAACCTCCACTAATGGGGACTCTACTACAACCCATGAAAGGTTGTTCCAGTGAATGATTGTACCTAATGTAAACAATTTCTTTCTATGTCAAGACAAAAGGTCACCCAGTGCAATATATACTTCTTGCCCCTTGCCTTTTCCATGTGACTACACAGGAAGAGAGCCACAATTCTCTCTTGGGAATGTGTCTCTGCAGCACCAGTAGCTAATGCAAGTGATATTCTCGAGTTCTGAGCCTTACCAGCACTGGTGAAACCAAGATCTTTTGAAATATGAGAAAAGGCATGATCCAGTCGTTGCACCATCAAGAAGAGGGTGTGATGGGACATGACCTTGGGGGAGGGAATTGAAGTCAGGAGAAGGGTGAAACACATGTAAGGAGTTGAGGACACCACATAAGCTGTCCAGTGCCATCTGCTGCTCTCTGGAGATGATGTGAGCTCTGCAAAAGCCACAACATTTGGGGTTCTACCTCATATGGAAGAAACAGCAGGATTGAGCTCAGTGCTGCGTCATCTGCATCTGGAGGAAAGATGCAGCAGCAAATCTCACTGCTGATAACAGCAGTCCCATCTCTGTATCCAGTGTGCCCACTCAGGTGTCACCAGATCCCTGGCATGGTCACATCGTAGCTGATGCAATAAAGGTAGAAAAATTCAGCAGAAATTAAATATAGTCCTTTTCATTTACACTAGCATTGCTGTCATTTTCTTCATGTCCAGCCTCATTGTGGCCTTTTTCCACATTCACTTAATGAGCTCTTTTTCCACTATTTCTGTCCTCATTGCCTACATTTCCTTCATTTTCAACATCACCTTTTTTTTTGTTTGACCCAGTATTGCTGCCTTCTTCTTCATATCTCTCCTCATTTTTGTCTCTCTAAACTTACTGTTCAGCTTCTCCAGCATAGGATTGACTGCATGGGAAGAAAGTAGGTCAGGCTTGTTTTTTTTCACTTTCACCCCTACTGAATCGAGTCTGAATTGTTGTAGAAGAATCTCTAGCAATGTGAGCTTGCACAAGTTACTCAAGAGGAAGTGGTGATGATTCTTTTCACAACTAGAACTGCAGAGAGCTTTGATTTTGGCTGTCTTTATGAATGTGGATTTCTGTTCTGAAACGGTTTGCTCCTGTGGCCTGAAGTCAAGAGGAGATAGGGCTATAACAAGTTAGCATCTTCTGAAAAAGAATCTGGTCCTCAGATTGAAAAGAGGAAGGGTGAACAAAACAATGACCATGATTCCAAATCAGAATCCAAAGCAAAATTTTAAAGCAGAACTTTTTACTTTCTATTACCTTCCCCTTTTAAAAACTGATGAGCCTCACTGCAGCATTGCTTCACTTGACACACCATTTTCCTCTGTGTTCTATTACTTGTCTGCTATTAAAAAAACATGGAAAATAACTGTTTATCAGTTCTGTGTCAGTCTGTGATGCAGCACCCATATATCACATATGTGACGGTGAAGAATGCAAACTGTGTAAAAAGTTACACAAATAAGCACATCATTCTCCTCATCTCCTCTCTTCATCCCACCATCACTCAAAGATTCACCACGATGTTAATGAAAATGAAAATATCCAGAGTATGTAGGCCAGCAACTGTATGTACAGAGATGGGTTCTCTTTAGAACACCTGTACAATAAGGTCCTCAAGGATTAACCTAATTGCATCACTGAATCTGTCTTAATGAATTTTCACATTCTTATTTATATCAGGATTCATTATTTCCTCCAACTGAACCCAAAAATTACCGACTACCCCGCTGAGTGTAACAGCATCAATAGCCTGACTGCACCACGTTTTTATTTGCATTTCTGTGACACTAGTGAAGAAATGATCAACAAATTATTCCAAAGACATTTATTTCTTTCTTGTACATGAATTAAAAAAAAAAAATCTTACAAAAATATGGAACCACATACTGAAATATATCATCTTAATTCATACATCAAGCAGTTTTTAATGTAAGCTAGAAAAATAGAATTTTCATTTTGGACCCATATAATATTCCTGCAGTATTCCTAAAAATGATGTTAAAATAAATATTTTTTCCTTAAAAAGTGCACATTGGTTCAGACTAACAAAAATATGTCAGTGCAAATTCCTAAAATAGGCATTCAGATTACATTTCCTTTCATATATGACTCCTAAACAGTTAACAGTTCAGGTTTTTCATATTCTGAAACAGAGATGAACAGAATCAGTTGAAAAGAAAGTTGAATAAGCTATTGCCTCTGTCTTGGAATTTAGTTTTCAGCGAGGTCATAATAAACTTTTCTTGGAACTCTTCTTTAGTTAAAGTTAGGCAAAATTTGCTAGAGTTGATGTAAAATATTTCTTTACATTTTACCTAGAACACTTCAAATACATTCAAGCTTTACCAAGCATTTTGGTCATTTGCTGTAGGCATCTGTGAACTGGGGTCAGAGTTGGAATTTACAGAAGTAAACATTCATTCTGTTCAAAATCCTGTCGATTATTAACTTAAGAAAGTTCTCCAGCAAAGAGTTATATATTAAATATATATATATATATAAACTATACATATGTATTATATATATATGCAGTTAAGAACATCAGACTGCATATGACACAAACCTCTTCAGGATCTCATTAGCATCCACTTTCCACATGTTTTCATGTTTTATGTAGACTCAGGCTGACATTTTGGTTGAAGCTCACTCCACAGAAAGTGTCACTCACAGTAATAAAAAAAGGATAATAAGGTCTTTTTTTTTTTAACCTGAAGAATTACATAAGTTTTGATTTAGTTCTTAACACAAAATGTACATGTTATTTTATACATGTTTGTAAGGCTTCAATCCCTTAGAATAAAAGAAGTAAAATAAAAAATACAGCTTGTCCATCTGCCCTTCTGAACACACAACCTACTCAAAGGTTTAGCACTTAAGAGTCAGACTGTCCACACAACCTGAGCTAAGTGGCACCTGTAAAACAGGTCAGCATTGGACAAAACTGTGTAAATCAAATGCAGTGAAATAATTTTTAAAAATGCAAATGTCCTAAAAAGAGTCAACATTGGGGTGTTTTTCCATTTTGGTTGATTTTATGACTGAAAATTGGACTTCTCATCCAAAAAGGTCACTTTTCTGAATTTGGATAGATTTTGAAAAAGAAAGAAGTAAATTGCATAGAACATGCTATACAAACATATTTTTCTATACAGCTTCTAAAACTTGTAATTATGGTCACTAAAAGCATTAATTACAAAAATGAGTACAAAAAAAAAAAATCATAGAAAATCAAGTATTTAAGACTTTGCTCAAGGATGCAGTTGGTCTGACCTTGCAAAATACTTGGGCAGGTGCTTAATTTTAAGCATATGAGTCATTGTGCCAAGAGAGATTTTATGGTGAACACTAATGCACAAATATCAGACTGGGTCTTCCACTTCAAGATAAGCATGGACCTAAGTGCTTTGCTGGATATGGATCAGGATGCTCAGCACCTAACAAGGCTTCAGGCACCGATCCAGCAAAGCACTTACTCACATGAACAACACGACTGACTTTAAGATCACTGCTCATGTGCTTAACATTAGGCGTGCTCGTAAGTGCTTTCCTGGAAGGGCCCGATAGACCAATCATGTGTAAGCTATAAAATTTGAAGCAGTGTATGTTTAACACACCGCGTATTTAACAATGCTAATCTGCTGAGATTTGCTTTTTCTTGGAACAGGGCATGTCCGATGTCAAGCGTTTATTTTTCAGAAAGTGCGTAAAAAAAAAGCCTTCAAAAGCAGCTTTGTGATTATGGCAAGTTACAATAATATAAGTGAGTCTCCTTATGCTCTTTTCATTTCTTCTTTGCACGTCTTTTCTCAGGCATCTACAAAGGAAAGAGAAAACCCTAGTCAAAAACATTACTTTATTCAAATAACCATCCACACATTTAATTTTGCTCCAGTAAATATCACCTCAGATGCAACTGAACACCTGAAAACAAGCACACTGAATCCTTCCAGATTTCAGATCTGAATGCAAATTCTGCCAACTATGCCACCTCTTCCACTGAAAATATTTAAATCACCAATCACTTCTACAAATAGAAGTTTATTACTTAAGACTGAAAATGATGTGCTAGTTTGACCCTTACAAATCCCTAAGTCAGTGCTTTTATTTCTATGATTTCCATGCCCACTGATGTCAACCCATTTGTTATGCAAAGTCTAAAAAAGTGAAAATGTAACAGCTATTTAATCCCAGATAAACAACTATTAAAGCATCACAGCTCATCAGATATTTATATGAACATGCAGAAGATGTCATGTTAACCCAGAAAAAGGAATAAAGTAAGACCACATTTCTATAATAGTGCTGGCATATTGCTCCATACTATGCTAATCAAGGAAGAAATAGCAAAGCAGCACTTCATAATGACCTACTGCTACTGCTGGCCAGGCAGGGTAACTATATTTAAATCCTTATTGTGGTAGGAAATATTGTTTTATGCACTTGGCATCATATGTTCTTCATAACTTCTTACAGCTACAAGTTGAGGAAGTTTCAAAGTTACTAAATGTATTTCATGCTTTCCTAAAGGGAAAAGAGTTTTTGTTTTCATGCGAAAGCTCTAATGGTTTTTGGAAATGGCTTATTTTTTTTGTCATGCATAAATTCCTGCTCAACCAAAAGCACAGTCACTAATAAAATTACTATTGTGGTAAGCTACAGCATAGCTGACAGCTGAAGTCGAGATGTGGCACTAAAGCAAAATGCATCTCTGCATAGAGAAAGAACTCTAGACTTAGTCCTTGAGCACAGCAGATGTGAAAGGCATGTCCAGAGCAAGAAAAGAAAACAACCTGGTACCCTAGATCAGATGTCAGCACAAAGGCTTCTCATCTCCATCAGTTTTGTTCTCTCTCTGTCCCAAATTCTGACCAGAGAAACCGGGACTTCTTCATAGAAGGTTCTTGAACAGTTCAGTCAATGAAAAGGTGCATTTTCAAAATTTATTTCACAAAACCTTTGAACTGTTAAAACCTAAACCCCTAAAACTAGCATATTTAAATATCCTGAAGAGCTTCGATCATGTATCTGCTCTGCCCCATACTTCCTAATTATGTATCTAACATAATTCTCTCCCATTCTCAGTTTTCCAACAAGCACACATCCCATGCTTGTCTGCTTTCTCAGCATTTTCTAGTGCTCAGAGCTGGCTTTTCATTAATACACAACTCCTTTTTTCTACCAAAACACTCCCTAACTTGTTGCTTACTGCACAGAACTTCTCCATTAACATGACAAAATGTGCCTGTTCTTTTTCCTTTTTTTCCCCGTACCATTATCCTGCATTTTTGACAGGTGTTTTTCAAAACAGCCATCACTTCTGCATCCCTTCTACTGACGTGAGTTTGGGAAGTTTAATGTTTTTCAAAATATAGCCCTTCCAGTTCACAACCACAATTGCTCATTCTGGACTCATCATATACTATTTATTATCAGAGATAGTAATTCTGTAGGTTTCCAAGTATTTTCCTCTATCTGGAATTCCAACCATGCTGACCCTCTGCACATTTACAAACTACATCTGACACTTTGTAAAAAACACAGTTTGAAAGGCATACAAAACCCAACAACAACTACAAAACTGCACAGAACACACAGCAAAGCTTTTCTCTCATTTGTGGTTGGAAGAGAAGAGCTTTTCAACCTAACAGACACCATTGTAATCCAAGGGCTGTAAATGGCAGCAAGGAAGTTGGAAGGAGAAAAATGGCATAGTTACTCGAAAAGAGGGAATTCCCAATTTCTCTGAAACTCACATTACCAAGGTATACAAGCAGATTCTCTACTGAGCTGAAGTAGCAAAGAATTATGTGTTTTAAGAGTGTGTTTCAAAAACACACATTGTAGTTGAGCTACAGCAATGGCTCAATAAAACAAGTCGTGGATGACATTGAGTATTGTCAAGAACTGGCTAGATCTGTACAAATGATCCCAGTGACTTCATCTCTTTTTCAATTCTGTGATTGAGGGAAGCTGCAACATCAGTTATCCCTCTAAATACACAGGAATACTCTGTAATGATGAAAGAACACAGAAAAAAAAAAAAAGAGTGGGTAGTGCACTTTAAGTAAGTCCTACCTTGTGCAAAACTTTGTAAAACTAAACCTTATCTAAGATAATTAAGCTTTTGCATCCAACGCCAAACAGGCTTCTTAAAAAAAAGCCCCACCCATTCTTGCCTTTAAATCAATTTTTCTCTGATTATTTTCGTAAGGACCTCTTGACCTTGGAACTAAACATAAAAATACCCCTATATTACTATGTGCTAAGAGATTTATCACATAAAGCCAAAGAGATGCCAGAACTCTTAAAGGATTAAAATATATACACAGGAAAACACCAAAACCACTTAAAAATGTGCTGAAACCCAACCTACATACAGCAAATATAACAGGCACAAGTTTGTTACACAAAGCACTTTATTGCATTACATGTACACTGATATTCATTGCCATTTGTTTCCAGCATACTGAAAATAACCCAAATCCCAATACAGAGAGTATCTTTGCCTCAATAAAATGCCACCAATGACAATCCTTATGTCAGCACTTATATTTGTGTCAAAATATAAATGCAATTATGCCATCCTACTCTGGTGTAATACTGGTAAAAAAACTTCAAAAAGTTTTAAAAAACAATGCTCCTTATGAATTTAAAAAAAATCATCAAAGCTGGGCAAGTTTTCAGTCTAGAATGAAGTGTAATGGAGAAAACTCTGTGGTGGGCTTGACTGGGCTTGCTCTAGAAGGAGTAGCAGCACAGTATGGTACCCTGCTAAGCCTTGCTCACAGCACAATGTTAATGCAGCTGAGCCATCTTCCCAAGCCAGGCTGGAATATCTGATATCATGGTACTGCCTTGTCCCACTAAGGCCCAACAGCTCTGTGCTCTGCTAGCTCACAGAGCTCTCCATCACACTCCACCATGTACCCAGACATGCCCTGCATACACTATTCTAACAAAAAACTCCAGGAGACATCTTTAGCTTAACATAAAAATAACCACTGTATAAAATTCTTTCAAGAACAAGTCTTTATTTTGATGTTTTAGGTTTGGAGCTGAAGAAAGCAGAAATGGATTTCATTCCACTCTTATCAACTTTGGCAAGAGCCTTCTGTGCTGCAGACATCTTGGTGTTTGCCTGTGAGTGAAATGATAAACAGAAACAGTTAAACAGCATCTCCATAGGGGGGAAACAGATGCTACAAACTCCTAAATACAGAAGTCAAGCAGTAAGTTGAATTGTTTTTTTAGTATACAGCTGTAAAGATAATGTTATGCAAGCTTTGAAATGCAGGAGAAAAACATTAAAAAACAAATTTGAGATTATTCAAACTGAAGAACACTTGTCATGAATTACTTAACCTCAAAGACAGAAAACAAACTACAAGGACAAGGAGGTGAAACATCTCTCCTTTCTGCAGAATGAGGTATCCCAAATCAAACGTTTACTTTGGGATAATCCCTGAATGTACATTAAGAGGAATAATGCATGCAATAGAACAGATGCATTCTGTACCCTCCAACTCAATCTCATGATTATGCTGTCAGCAGGCTGAATTGCAGACCTGCATTACGAATGATGAATAATTCACACTGATTTACTATCAAAGACTCTATGCACAGTGAAATAAAGGGAAAAGAGACAGAAGAACTAGGAATGAAGAAGGTAACTAACATTTGCAAGGCACTTTTGAGGCCGCTGGGACAACTTCCCAGACTTCTACACCTAAAACACATTTTATGAACCACATTTTATAGAGCTGACCTCTTTTCTTGTATTTTAAAGCATTATGTTTTAAATCTCTAGCTGCTTTCTCTATTAAGAAAACTTTGCATTGACCTTTCTTTATGATACTCCTCAGTCTGCAGCACTTCACAATAACAGTACTTGGGATCAGCTAGATGGTTATGGATATGATGCAGATAGGCAACAACTGCATGATTGTCTGTGTTACTCTACAAACAAAACTACTGCCAAAGTATTTTAAAAAGAGTAGTATACTGTACAGAGTCCAAGGGCTATCTTTTCTTTCCCAGATTCTCTCATCAATGTGCTTCATTATTTCAGAAGTAAATCATATTTAATGTTAAAATGAATTATCTCTCCTCAGTTTATTTCCATCTTTATGCTAAGTTCAAAAGCTATAGTATATAATGTGGGGAAGGGGGGAAACATGCATATTTTAAACTATTTATCACCTTCACTTAGGGGGCAATCCTCTTACTTCCAAACTAAAATGTGCAAAGAGTGCAAAAAAAATAAACCTGGGGTTTTGGGGGGAGGAAAAAATGTATCTGTCACCAGCTGCTTCTCTTTGCAAAGGGATAACGAGTAGTCAGCATTAGACTGAAGGTCACAAGACCAGCACAGCGGTCCTTTTCAGCTCCCCACGGATTGGAGGAAGATTCATTTTCTTTCAATGTTCAGAGAAATAAGCCAGTACAAGCCTCACAGCTTTGGCAGACACAGAGAGGATCTATTTCTTTTCACATCTCTGTTGCTCTCCTAGGAATAATACAGTGGCAGGCAAAGCTAGACTCAGATTTGGATTGGCCTCCAAACATGCGTTGGAGCTGGCAATCAGTAAGTTCTGTGTTGATTTAACTTCATTAAGTTGACATAAGTAAGTGCACAAGCAATATTTCTAGGTAAAAATAAAGCCTGTCCTAGCATCCCGTGGAATTTAAGCAAAACCTGCCATCTTTGTTTCTTTTTTGAGTAACTGAAATTTACCAGTTGCTATCATTAAGCCACAGGATTTCTCATCTAAAGATCTCAAAGAGCTTTCCAAACACTAGCTGAACACCTTAACATGTGTGTCTGAGTCTGCAAGGCTCACTAGAATACCCATGGTGAAATACAGCCCAGCAGTAATAGTACAAAACAGTTCAGAATAGGAAATTAAAACTGTCAAAGTCACATTAAACCTGAAAGAAAAGTTCAAAGAGATATAATTAGAGATGTCAGACAATTTTGTATTTGTTTTGCATTTGTGATGTGTTTTGAAGGAGAAAGTTAAGCACTCTGTGCTAGTATTTGGTATTAATCTACACTTCAGCAAAACATGTATGAATGCAAGGCTTGCTTACCTTTTTGGTTTTCAGATTGTCGCTGTTAAATTTAGTATAGTCTTCTTCTGGTTCCACAGGGACATCTGACAATTTCCTTTTCTGAAATGTTAGAGTGAGGAAGTTGCTCTGTCAACCACTTTTATGATGTACAGACATGGAAGTTCAAAGCTTTGGCTTTAAAACATAACCATAGCACCAAAACAGGACTGGCAATCAAGAGAAGAATCTGCAGCAAGAGTGGAAGATTTCTGTCTGCAATCGTCTTCTCTACATGTGAATATAAACGATCTTTACAGCATTCAGACGAGAGCATTCAGTGTCAGGGGAAGCATTTTCTTCCTTGCCTTCTGAAGAATGACTCTTAGAAATCAGCCATGATTGTGACTTTGGTGTCAGTCTATTTAGAGAACTTTCTGGAGCAGCTGTTGGAAGTTAGCACCTGATAGTCAAGGAACTGTGGTGCTCATGATCTCATGGACCTGTGCAGCAACTCCAGTGTTGTAGCTATCTGCCAACACAAGTGGATCATCATCTAGTCTGTTGTCTGTTTGTTCACAGCCTTTAGAATTAATTAGTTTCTACAGGCTGGCAACAGGGAAACACTGCCATAGCTCCACTGACTGCTTCATCACTTAAATCCAACAGTATATTAAGAAGTTTGACTCTGCATGTGCTGTGTGTCTTCTAACTTCAGAAATAATGCATGCGAACGGTTCTCGGCACTTCACATGATCAGGCCATAAAAATGAATATTTCTTTCCATAAACTGTGAACATGTGTTTAGTTTAAAGGTGAAAACTTTCTGGTATGTTTCCAAAAGGGAAAAAAAAAAGTATGTAGTATTTTACTACACTGTATTTTTATTATTATTATATATCTGATATTACTACCCTGTCCTTAATATCCTGTGAAATCTAGACCGCGGCCTTCCCAGCTTTTGTGCCAAAGAAAGTGATTTTGCAAGCAACTTGGATGGTACCATACATTTTAAGATCCTGTTTTATTCATTGTGTTTACGGTGCTTGTGATATCTCTCTCTCCCCCCCTCCCTCTCTCTCTTTGGCACAGAAGCTAGGTCTGCAGCCTAGATTTCTCAGCTCTTAGAACCAAATCCAACTGCAGCCTTTTCTTTTGATTTCAATGGAATCTGGATCAGCCTCTTTAGGAGGCTGTTTACTGTGCTGTGATTACATTTTCAAATGACAATCTAATGAAGAATTACTTTTCTCCTCTTTTTGGAATCTGATAAACAAGTTTTTAAAACTTGCAACAAAAATGTTTGCATTTCAGCAAAACATTTGCTGTTTAGTTGTAGCAAAGCCCGCATATTCTTTGTAAATGTCTCTCATCATCTGCCAATGGCCAGACTCCCTGTGTTGACAAACTGGACAGTGCGATGATTGCAACACAAGATCAACGGCTTACAATTAATACAAAGAACATGCAATTTTAATTTAATCATCAAATCACAAAGTCCAGGCTGTACCCAGCTTGTTCTTGCTCAAGAAAGAGAATGTGTCATTGCTTTTCAGCTGATCACTGAAATTTCTACATTTCTCCTCCTTTCAGAGTTTAACGTAATGTCCAAACATACAATTATTTTTCCAAAACAGGAAATGCATGTTAGAACCTTCTTATTTTGCAATAATCATTTATTATGTCTGTTAATACGATGTGTCTTCATGAAGAGAAATGTCAACACAAGTGATTAAAAATGGTCTGAAGGAGACTAGAAGTTTTCATGCGTAAGCCTACCTTGCTTCTCTGAGATTGTGAAATAAAGGAGTGCTTTAATCTCTGAAGTTGCAAAGACTTAAACACAGAAACATCATACACACCGTGGTCAGTGCTCTGTAAATTAATCAGATCCTCAGCAAGATCTCACTGCCCAACAACTGAACAGTTCTAAGCCTCATTTCCTCCGCAACCAAACTGCTGAAATAAAACTGTTTTTAAAAATAGATTCCTAGAACTATCCCAACGGTATAAAAGCTATTCCTACACAATATGGAATGTACATCACATGCATTTAATACAGTTGTTTTAACATGCTTATATAGCTAATGACTATCAGTTGGCTCCCGATGTGTGCTTAATATTTCTTACAACGCATAAAGATAATTCTTAACTGAATCAAAGGGCCAAGTAACTGTGCAGCCAGAACAACTGTCCAGCCACATGGAAATAACATATCTATGGATATCCATTGGAGAACAAATGCTATTAATAACAGTAGGGCTCAATTACTCCTCTATGTGCTAGCTGACATGCTGCTAAACAGAACAGTCACTGAACCAGCCAGAAATGAGGTTATTTTAGACTTTGTTTCGGTAAGTAGCAGGGACATTGCAGGAAAAGCCAATGTGGTATGTAATCTTGTTTCAGTCGACATAGGCTGCCCAGTTCAAATTAAATGGAAAGGATAATCAAAAGTGGAGTTATTGGACCTAGCAAGGAAAACTTTGCAAACCGTATGCCTTACTTGTCTAAGGCAAAGCAAAGGGACTTGATGTGTGAGGAAGACAATTGGATGGTAAAAGAAAAAGAATGAAGAAGTGATTTTGGATCTTTTAATTCAAACAAGGTGAAAATCTTGGAGGAAAGAGTTTCTCAGACTAAACACAATAAATGCGGCTCCTTGCTCACACAGATGCACACATATTCCACCACCTTCCATCCATCCCCCAAAAAGTCCAAGTGACACTAGAGGCAAGCAGAATTCTGCAATGGATGGGGAAAAAAAAAGACTGGGGGAAAAGAAATATTAAAAAAAAAGATCGTTATAGGGGTCAAGCAATACTGGGACTAAAAACTGCCAAAAAGTCAAGTTGAGTTAGACCTTGGAAAGGAAATTAAAACAAACAACAAGGTTGGTTAAAAAACCCAAAAAAGGCTGTTTAGACACAGAGGCAAAAAAAGGAATTAAAAAAAGAGAAAGTGAAGGCATTGGATAGATTTTAAAGGCAACCTATGTGTGCACCCAAAATGGAATAACTCCTTTGCCTCAGTAAATCATTTTCAATACAGATGAAGAAATTAAGCATAGGGACAGAAGAGAGAACAGAAATCACTCTATTCAAGACAGAAGTAAAACTCAATATGCTGATCCAGCTGGAAGACCATATCAGAAATTACAAGATGAAAGGCAGAACCTGGCATATGTTCCATCAGGCAGGGACCATATTAGTGCAGAATAGCCAAGGACCCACCTCTAATGTAAGAAGGAAAGAATGCCATAGTAGGACTCAGGAGAAGAGAGCAGAGAAAAAAGTGAAAGAAGGAAGAATAATTAAAGAGTAAATGAAAGACAGACTCATATAGTGATATAGGCTTGAAGGGACCTTAAAGATCATCTAGTTCCAACCCTCTCCTGCCATGGACAGGAATACCTTCCACTAAACCAGGTGGCTCACAGCCCCATCCAACCTGGCCTTGAACACTGCCAGGGATGGGAATTCACAACATCTCTGGGCAACCTGTTCCAGTGCCTCACCAACTTCACATCTAATTTAAACCCACCCTCTCTCTCAGCCTAAGGCCATTGCCCCTTGTCCTGTCATTACATGCCCTTGTAAAAGTTTCTCACAGCTTCTCCTGTAGCCCCCTTTAGGAACTGGAAGAGCTCTAAGGTCTCCCTGGAGCCATCTCTTCTCCAGGCTGAACAACCCCAACTCTCTCAGCCTGTCTCAGCCTAAAAACTAAACAAGGTAATGCCTACTAACTTGTCTTTATTTTCTCAAATAATAACACATCTTTTGGTGACAGAATGTGAAGGATTGCCAGAGAACTTGACATGGTGCCACTTAAGCAGCTGTAATGACAGAAAACAAATACTGCATAAGATGCTTGAGGTGGGTGAGAAACTGGGAAAAAGAGAAACATAGGCAAATAATGCAGAAAGGGATGTCACTGGATCAGATAGAGACTAATAGTTAATTACTAATTAAAAATAATAGAATGCTAACATTTGCTGAATGTGCACCATTGAGTAGCATTATGAACACCTAAAGAACTTTTAACACTGTGAAAAAAGTCAGGGAACCTTCAAGACTGGAAACATTAAAACAAGATTAAATGTACAGAAGAAGTAAAAAGTCATGAACACAGACACTAACTGCATGAGCTTCTTGTAAATCTGAGAACTGATCAAGTAAAAACTGCAGTGGAAAAAAACCCCACAACTGTGTTTCTCAACTATTCACACCAGAGAGCTATCTGAGCACACATCAATAGAGGCAAATGGGATTCTAGCCTGTAATGGGACAAAGCATTTCTAGTTAAGACAAGAAGGGAAGAATGTCATCATAATGTATGAGTAAAGGTTTTATCAGAAATAATTACACATTTTTCTGGTCACCTGCTTTGAAACAATTGAATTCATCTTGGCATAGGCGTAAAGAAATGTTTCCACAATGAGGGAATGGAGAATCCATCTTACACAACCAAACTGGCTTCTCAAAATGAAAACACAAAGCATATATGTTTTCCCTTTACACACTGAGAGACCTAATGATAGGGAGGGAAAAGAGCCATTTCAATTTCAAAAACAATGATAAAGTTAGCATAAAAGGGCAGGGGAATAAATTGGCCATGAATAAATTCAAGGTGGAATTTAGAGAAAGGTTTCTGAGCATCAGAGGAATGAGGTTATAGAACACTTTTCCAAGGGAAGTAATGGAAATAAAAACTCCTAATGAGACTTACAGTGAAGAATGGTCGCTGTATGAGAGATTATCCAACATGGTTGTCTGGGAATCCATGACCCAGGAGGTCCCTTTCAGGGTCCTCATAAATTATATATGAAAGAAAACCTATGAGGTCATATTGTCCTATCGACCTCAATAAAACCAAATAAACAAAACACGCATGAAAAAGACTGTTGACCAAAACCATAAAATATGCCTCTCTTTTTCCTTCCCCCTTTTTAAAGTGGAAAATCAACCAAAATATTCCTTATTAAAAATACAAGTTACCTGATAAGTTTCTTGCATTGTTTTAGACTGGCTTTTCACAAGCCACCTTACTTAATGTACTGATCCAGTGCTTGTTTTGGGCTAGTTTTCAATAATAACTCAGAAAAGTTAACTTACAATGCAACATATTTATCAATATCTTAATGTTCTCCTACCTTCAGTGGTGGCTCTGGTGCTGGGCTTCTACGTTCTGGGAGCCTGAAGAACAAAAGATTTTAAATGAAAAATTAAGACAGATGAATTGCACAACCTAAAGTTTGGAAATCCTTCTTTAATGAAAGCCACTTTGGTTATCAGCTTCTCACACATAGCAAGTACTTGCAAAGAAAAAAAACAGTTCATGGACTGTATTTCTGACTTATGAAACTGCTCTGCTATGGGGTTTCAAGCTGCAAATGGAACACTTTTCCAAAGGCCACCGTAAGTGAAGCCTTTGAACAGAACTGAACTGATGACTAGGTGCAGAGTCCCAGTGATGATCCAAGCCAAGTCTGCTGCTGGCAGGGAACACCAGGATGACGATGTTGGCACACCTTCCAGATTTAAATACAAACTAACAGGTGAGATAAGTAACTCAGACCCAAGCAGCACTGAGTGAGTAGGGAAAAGGAAGGAGGACTGGGGATGAAGACTCAATTCCTGGCTCTGATGTTTGTGCTTGACAATTCTGGACAAACTGCTTTATTGAATTTTCTTCCCATTGCTTTAAAATAGGATACATTACTCCAGGGTTTCATCACACAATGGTGGTAACAGACATATCTGACTTTAATATTATATCTCCCCCACCTCACACTCCTTAACATCACAGGAAAGCAAAAAAACTCTCCATAATCTACATTTCAAAAATCACATTTAAAGTGTGGCAAATATAATCTCATTGTGTCATTCACTGAAAGCTTGATGAAAAAATCTAAGTGTTCAACAGAAATGACCAAATGGACATTAATCCATGCTATGTAAACTATAGGCTAGCTGGAACAATACTTACCCCAAGTATTTTAACAACTCCTTACTCAGATCTTCAGGAATATACTCCGATATTAACCCATGGGCATACCGTACATAGTCTTCAGGAAGAGGTCAGGGAATGGGAAGGAGGAGAAAAAGAATATTCATGTTACATAGTCACTGTTGCTTTAGCCATGTTGCATGCGCTACCATGAGGCACAAGGCTGAATCAATAGTAACGGACTCCTAATGGATACACTGTGATGCTTCTCTGTGTCGAGTAGTTTATGTTATATGACACTTGTATGTTTATTTAAAAAGTAAAGACTTACTACATTCACTTTCTCAGCACATGTTATTAATATCTGCTGCATGTACTTTACAAAAGCTGTTCACTTTCTGAGAGTACTAGATATCATGTATTTTTCCGGAGAAATTAAATTTTAAAAACCTGCAAAGTAAAAAGCTGACTCAACAGAAAATGCAATCATTAATTTTAAAGCATCTGGATCTTACAATTATTTGGCAAGGGCTTCAGTACTAAAGAACATTTTCTGGCTTCAACTGAAAACAATTAGATGAGACAATGAGTCTATTTCAAAGTCTTGTACTTAATTTTCAGTACTTTATAGAAAATGCCAAGGCCTACCTAAACATCACTGGCAAGACAGGATAATTATCTGTGGAAATATGAACTACTAGAAGCTGTTTTCAGTACAGGGCACTCCTGCTATAAATGTTTTTCTGAGAGACTGGGGAAAAAAAAAATGACCCTTTTATAACATGAAGTCCTAAACCAGATCTTTTCCGGTCACGTTCTACACAAGCACTCACTGATCGTGGGCTGGACTTTTTAAACTTGCTGTTGTTGAGGCTGCTAGGGAGTAACTGCACCCATGCACAGGAAGCATTTGCCAGACAGATATTAAAGAAATTCACGTCTGAATTCCAACTCCAAAAGGCCAGTTTATCTGCTCATATGCCTATGCACTTAGCATGGTATACTTTGGTATACCGTACTAAGAAGCATATGGTACACCAGCCTTAAGGTGGCAAAGAACTATCTCTTTAGTGCCAGAGATAAATTTCTTTTTTTTTTTTTTTTTTCTTTCCCATTTTCTTTTTTTTAACCTGAAAAGCGCAATGGAAATTGGCATTGAAGGAGAAAGCATCAACGAACTAACAACAGCAAACATGTTTCAACTACACTGATAATAAATTCTTACTATCACCTATCTGCTCTTCTCCTTCCTTCATTGCCTAGATTCATCAAAGATTTTTCACTCTCTGAGCCCACTTTAGGGTCAGGAGAGAAAGAGAAATAATTCCAGCCCAAGACAATTTCACCTCAGCACTTAATTTATTGCTTAAGAAAAATATTCCTGTCATTTCACTCCTTGCATTATGACACTGAATGGGGAGTCCAAATCAACTACTATCATTTCATACTAAATAAAAAATCCATTCCTTTTGCATTTCTGACTCAAAGCAATCTTCACTGACTTCTTTTACCAATTTAAAAATACCACTATTTGCCTCCTAGGGAGTCTGTGTTCTCACCCTAGACTACCTTTGTTATTAACCTTTTGTCAAACACAAGGAATATTTGCACACCTCCCTTCCTTGTCTTCTGAATGAAATAGTCAAGTTTCATATGATAAACCTCCCCTACTTCTCTATTTTCTCTCATTATATCCTCCCCTATTTTTGCCCTACAACATCTGTAGACGTTAACGACATATACCCACCTATTTTTAAGACATTGAAATTTCATAATATCCCTATGAAGGCAATTCTCTACAGAAATAAATTGCACTGTCACAGCAATGAAAGGATCAGACAAGAAAATGAGTCTTATTAGAAGTAAGTATTGAGTAATGTGTCCATTTGACTTCCTGTCATTCACCTTGCCACATACAGTGGGACTACCTCCAAAACTCTCCTACTTATTTTAAACCCCAGTATTCCCAATTTTCAATGCTGCTCTCTCAAATATGAAAACCCAAGGTTTTTAAAATGACTGTTATGAACATATCACTATAAATAAAGAGCAAGATGGAAAAAAAAACCCACTGTAGATGTAATATTTAATTATATATTTCAGAGAAAAAAATATTTAAGCATAGTCAAGATGGTTTTTGCCAGGACACTTTCCCCCTTCTTTAAAAAAAGCATGGGTTGGGATAAAGATGAAAAGCTACTGTGAAGTTAAAGTTACAAGTTTTGCAACTTTGGCTCTTTTTAAAACAATATATTACAATCTCTGTTCTATAAAACTGTCCATTTGCCTCTTAAATCTTATTTATGTTGTTTCCTTGATATCATTACTTGGTAGCTCATTTTCCACTTTGTCAGCAAGCTGCTTTGTTTCTCCTTAATTTTCAACAGCATGGAGACTTCTGAATGTCTTCTGAATGTAATAAGAAACAATTTGCTTTGGTTCATCTTGCTCTAAACTGTTCTTAATTTTCGTTAACGTTGGAAGATTTTATTCCATTTTCAGGTTTCTCTATAGAATTTTGTATCAGTAACATTCAGGACATTGCCCTCCCCAGCAAAATGGTGAATAGAAGCAAACAGGATCCCACTAGACTTTTTGGTAACAGGATTGTTTCAATTTAATACACAGACTATTAAAATTTTGCCCTTAATAATTACACATTTGTGTATTTATAGTGTTTTGAGGCTGGTAAAACACCAGTGCACCCACAAAAATCATCCAACTCATACATTTGTTGCATAAAGTAATGTTTGGACCAGGAGCCTTTTCTCTGTAAGCATGACTTCCTAAGATCCCTTCACCATTTTGAAGAATTCTATGAATGCTAATGTACTAATATTCCATGCATCCTAACTAAGGAAAAAAAAAAGAAAAGAAGCACATTCTAATACAGACACACTTACTGGGTGAGAATTTGTCTATATTATAAATATGTCCTATTCTTGAACACAGTCTCAGTCCAGCAAAGCACTTCAGCATATATTTCAGTGAGAAAAAATGTTTCCTCCTTGAACTGCAGAGAAGTTAAGGGAACCCCAGCTGAAACCTACTGTTAATTACAATATCATCTGATGAAGATACCAAAGAACCTGGAAAAGCCAAGGCACACAGTCATAGCTTATATGGAATTTTCTGTACAGGGTATAAATTTACTGCAAAGGCCAATTTCAATATATTTTAGTTTCTAATCATGTGTTTTATCTCTACTTATGTGACTTCACAAAAATGGAATTCATTACCATGTTTAGTTTTCTTACCTTCCTGAGCATCTGTGATCTGTTTACTGTTGATAAATGTACTTGCAAGCACCCTTTCACCTACCAATATATTGTTGCTTTTAAGTGCTTTCACTGTTTGATTAACCTACAGAAAACCAAAGAATGAAATGCCTGTATCAGTATTGTTATGCACATGTTAATACAGTGACAAAGCTCTTGTAATTTTGTTTCAAGCATATAAAACACTGAAGTTATGGACTGTGGTGAAATTTAATATACATTTGTAATGACTAGCAGATGAGCTCAAAAACCCCAAAGAAACTAGCCTGTCTTTGAATATGTTTCCTTGGCAACATAGCACCACTTCTGCAGCACCCTAAGATGAGCTGAGCTACTCAGACCCAACAGCCATGATTATACAGGTGAGAAATACACCTGCTCAGAGAACATTCCTGAGCTCAGCATGATGGCAAAGGCAGACCTTGATGGAAATCAAAGATTAAGGACTTTACAGGACACTGCTGTGCTGGATCCAAGAGAGAGAACTGTCAGACGAAGGTATTTTCAACTACACAAACAGGTACCTGTTCACATGTAAATACTCAGGTAATCATTGCAAAATAGGTATTCATTCCCATGCCCCATCACTGCAGATAGTGCAAAACCAGATTTTGTGCTTGTATTGATTAATTTAAAAGACAAGGCATCATGTGATGCATACTGTCTTTTTCTATAGAATGGAATCATATTAAGGGCACATGTGCATGAGTAAAATGAAATTCACTTACTTTACACCAAAACAAAGACCCCATCAAGCTTAGCTTTAACACTAGTTTATTTCTGGCATACAGACCTCTTGAACAGCATGACTGGATCAGGATAATAGCAACCAAACCAGGACCATTCTGAGTGAACTCTGCCAAAACTTCAGGAAATGCATTTGTAGCACAAAACCAAGGCAGCTCTGTCCAGCTTCAAAGCATGGCAGAATTTAGAAGCTGTAACAATCAAAACTCTCCTCTAGCCCGTTCAGGAAAAGGACAAAGCAAAAGCAAGCTCCTCACCTTATGCAAAGCCTACAGCAATAAGCTGACAGCTTCTTCCTACCCACACCCCATAGGCCTCTTTCATGGCCAGTCCCGTCAAAAAGAGAAATGCAACAAGCTTGTTAATATCCCTGACACCTGATCACATTCCCAAGTGGAGCAACTTTACTGTGATGTCTGTCCTTCTTGGACAGGACACATACCTTGAACTGAGGCACAGCACATGGCTCCAATGCAAACGTGGACAAGCTAATAAGCATTTTCATTTTAAACATATATCACTTTTTAAAGCAAAAGAGAAACACAATACCTTTTTCTTTAACCACTTCAGTGTCTTCTCTTGGCTGTATTTGTGGAATTTCTGACTGCCAATCTCTGAGAAAAAAACAAGCAAGGGGAAAAAAGTTACGTCTGGTTTGGATTGCATTTTTAGTACCTTTAAATTTTTTTAACTTGTAGATACAATATAGAAGTTAATTTGCATCTTGCACATGTTTGATATCAGGGCAATAAGTTCCAAAAATATTGGAACCAAAAAAAAAAAAAAAAATAAACAGACCGAGCTGATAGGAACAAGACTGAACAATTTGACAGTTCTTTAATTAGGACCTAATCCAGTCAAGCACAGATTTTATTTATTTATGCGTAATCTTGGGTTCCCTTAATTCATTAAGGCTCTTCTCAAGCCCTTGTAGTTTCACTTCACCTTCAATGGACTATGTCATCAGACGGGTGATTTTAACTACATAGTTCACAACACAAAATGTTGGTTCTGTGATTTTCTTTTTTTTTTTTTTTTAACAACAGATTATCTTAAATCTTTATGTACTGAATTCCAGCACCTAGTAAGGGGCCTGTACAAAGAGCTGGTTACTGAAGCTAAACCATCTACCTCTTAAATAATCCTTTTCCTTATCTGTTCTCCTCTCTCATGGCAGAGTGACTAAAGCAGAATTTTTACTTCTATCCCCTTTTTACATAATTCAATATAACATTAAAAAAAATACAGAATCCAAAATAGCAAAACTCACTCCTTGTGGGAGGCATTATGATTCACTCATGAGCTATGGAGCAACACAAATTAACTTGATGATATAAGAATTTCAGAGTGTGCTTCCCCTGTGATAACAAGGGCAGCATGAACATTTGCCATTCACATGTGATCAGTTATCTGGAGATACATGAGTTCAAAACACCCAGACAAAAGAGAAAATTACGAAGGCTCGGGAAATTTCCGTATAACAATTCAGTATCAACTCACAGAAAGCTACATTTGGGAAATGGAATCAGATGCCTAATAAGATTTCACAAGAGATTTTGGAGCCTGCTGCTTCAGTCTTTTTCTTTAACAGGTATTTCAATAAGTTTTAATCTCCTGTATACCATTCCCATAAATACCTACATCTGTTTCATGTCATTTACTGATACAGTGTCATATTCCAACACTCATTTCATGGATTTTCCTTCTCCCCTGGCAAACAACAACATATTATTTATGATTCCTTCAGCATTTCCTTCTTTGGGGTTTATCTTGGCTCTTCCAAATTGCACATAAACAGTGAACTATTACGTGCTCTTTCTGTATGCATGGCAGGGGGTATGGAGAGGTCGAGGAAAGCTGTTTGCAAGATAAAAGTTTAAATCTGTCTCAATAGTTGTACAATAGCAAAATACAAAAATTCTTCAGAGCAAAAATAAAACTTTGCTTTATGATGAGCTGCAGGTAAAACAATTAGCTGTGACATTGTTGGCTGCAGGCTTAACTTAGAAGCTTCTAAATGGCTCTGAAAAAAGAGAAGCAGAAAATGGAGAAACACTCCGGATACTTGAACCTGCTACTCAAAGGGCTAACATGGTTTGGGTTCAAATACAGTGAGTGCAATTCATGGATTCCTCTCTTATCTAAGAAAGTTTGACGAAGGGACATCCTCTGGGCACCATCCCCAACCCATGCTGAAAAGTAATTCTAGTCTGGATTCTCAGGCAAACTCCCCCACAACAGCATGATTCAGAGTGACTCAGGGAAAGGAAATGTATAACTGTGAAGCCATTTTCATTAAAACATGTGAAAAATAATTACACTGAACCCTTCAGAGATCACTTTGTTTGAAAATATTTTGTGTGCTTGACAGTTTTGACTATTAAACTCTAGAAACTGACAATATTTGAGACCTCTGAAGAATTAAAGTGAGTTATGAAAGTCACAAACTGCTGACAAAAGGATTCAATATTGGAACGTGGATTTAACATGTGATGCACATTTGATATTGGTGAGAGTTAGTGACTACATTTGATAATATGAGTATATATTGGAAAGCCTTTTGTTCCCTAATGTGTCTGGTGCCTATAAAACTGGTCTGAGACATCTGGAAAGATTGGGTTCAAGAAATACAGATGGAATATAAGTGGTTCTACAATTAAATAATATGTTCAGTGATCGGGTAATCGCTATGTAGACTTGGAAGTTTCCCTGATGTATTGTTGAGCAAACTGCCTAAAGCACATTTTAAAATCCATTTTCTCAGTGTTTTCCATAACTCTGAAACTTATATGGCCCCTTTTTTCCTACCTTCTGGGAATACAAGTTTGGCAATATTATTTAGTTATTCTAATCAGGTAAGTTTTCTTGGCTCTTCATGTTAATCACATCAGACAAGATCACAGTGCAGCTTTTCCCTTGCAAAATGAAACAAAGAGTAACACTCTAGAAGTAGAATTCATAACCCTTTCTTAAACCTTCTCTACTGTACATTCAATCCAATGTCGGAATTTATTAGCAAACAACCTGCCTCACCCAGACTTAGTGAGCTGTAACACACCCTTTCCACAACTACTAAAACAAGTAATTCAGAATTCAATTCAGCTAAATGAATTTTCAGTGCCCTTCAAGAATGAGGCCAGGGAAGGTGGATTTTCTGCTAATTCACTAAGTGTAAACTGTGAGTGCTCTGGGGTAAGAATTTGTTAGACAGATGTTAAATGTCTTAAGACTAAATGAAGAGTGAAATAATTATGTTGTTAAGTTCTGTCAAGCAGAACAGAGCTGCAGAAGCCTTAACACAACTGATATTTCTTGCCTAATGCTTTACTCCTTAAATGAGAAAGGCTACAAAGTGGACAACAGTTCTTAAGAGCCAGAAAAGAATGAGTACCTGAAGTCATAATGCTGGAATTTTTTACAAGCAATAAAAGACACGAGAATATGAAACACATAGAAGTGGATTAAACAGAAAGGTGATGTGTGCATGACAGGCAAGCAAGTGCCAATGGGTTTGTTGCATAACAGTACTCTTGGTGTTCTAAAAAAAAATAAAGAAATCCTAAGAACATGCCCCACTGTAATCCAATCCAAACCTGAACAAGAAAAAAAGTAGCATGTATATGCAGGTACATGCCTGGGAAAATCCAAGAACATCACATAAAGCTAATGTGTGCATGTGTGTACAGCTTTTATGACAAAAGCATTGTTCACCTCACATTTCAAAACAAAATCCAGGAAATGAACATACCTTTATAACAGCCAATATACTTTGTTGGCAAAACAACACAAACTTATAGGTGTACATAATACATTACTTAAAATGGAAAAAAAAAAGCAAGCAGTGAAGCATCTTCTTCACTGTCTAACAGAATACAGTTTATGGGAGGATGCTCCTATGGATAACAACTACAAATACAGTATCAAAATGGATAGAGAAATTAGTCCAAGAGACAAGATCTTGTCTATAGCAAATAATTTTAATCTTTTTTTTAACTCTTGTTTTGGGAACATAAATACTGCCCAAAGGCTGTACTGTTGTTTGGAGGAATTGCCCCTTCAAAAAAATAATCCAGACCTTGTCCTAAATTTCTATGCAGACTTAGGTTTGGCACCCAAAAGGGTGTGACACCATTTTTTACCTTCTCTGATGGTGACCAACCTGACTTCCATTATTACAATGTGATCCACTTAGTGGATAAGGGAAAGATTGTTGATGTTGTCTATCTAGACTTCTAGAAAGCATTTGACACTGTCTCCCATAGCACTGTCCTACAGAAGCTGGAAGCTCATGGCTTGGACAGGTACACTCTACACTGGGTAAAAACCAGTCTGGATGGCCAGGCCCAGAGAATCGTGTTACATCCAGCTAGCAGCCAGCCACTAGTGACCCCAGGGACAATTCTTTATCTAATATCTTTATCAATGATCTGTATGGGGGGATTGAGTGCACCTCAGTCAGTTCACAGATGACAGCAAGTTGGGCAGGAGTGTTGATCTGCTGCAGGGCAGGAAGGCTCTGCAGAGAGATCTGGAAAAGTTGGTGAGCCAAGACCCAATGGCATGAGGTTCAACACAGACAAATGCCAGATTCTAAACTTGGGTCAACAAACAGCAAACCTCTGCAGCACCGTGGGCTGGGGGCAGAGTGGCTGGAGAGCTGTTCAGTAGAAAGGAACCTGGGGGTGTTGGTTGACAGTGGCTGAACATGACCTAGAGTGTGCCCAGATGGCCAAGAAGGCCAGTGGCATCCTGGCCTGTATCATGTACAGTGTGGCCAACAGGACCAGGGCAGTGATTGTTCCCATCAGCACTGATGAGGCCACACCTCAAATTCTGTGTCCAGTGCTGGGCCCCTCACTACAAGAAGGACATTTAGGGGCTGGAGTGTGCCCAGAGAAGGGCAGTGGAGCTGGTAAAGGCTCTGGAAAACGTCTGATGAGGAGCAGCTGAAGGTGCTGGGGGTGTTTACCCTCAATGAGGCTCAGGGGGGACCTTATTGCTCTCTACACCTAACAGAAACACAAAGGACTTGCATTGAAGTGGGGGTCAGTCTCTTCTGCCATGTCTTAAGTAAAAGGAAATGGCCTTAAGTTGCACCAGCAGACCCTCACATTAGATATTAGAAAAATCGGTTCACTGAAAGGGTGGTCATTCCCCTTGGAATAAAGGGCCCAGGTCAGTGGTGGAATCACAATCTCTGGACGTGTTCAAGAGGAGTCTGGACGTGGCACTTGGAAACATGGTTCAGGAGTGATTATGGTAGTGCTAGGTTGACACTTAGGCTAAACCATCTTGAAGGTTTCTTCCAACCTTGATGATTGTGTCATTCTGTACACAGAAGTTTAATAGCTCTTCTCTCACCCTGGCTACTTAACCCATGTTAGACAAGTTGCAGGGCACAGCAATGCCCTGAAAGCTTAAAAATACTTTTTAATGGAAATACTTGCCACCTCATGAGAAGGCAAAAGGGGTTTCGCATTTCATATGCACCTGTCCTAAAGAAGCCTTCTCAAAAGTCAGACTCACCAGAAGGAAAAGATTGTTTGGTCTACATCATACAAAATGTAACTAAATGTTTCTGTAAGTTCTTCTGGAAATGCAGGAGGAATAATAATATTCCTCCACAATTAAATGTTTATGGAAGCACATAATTCCAACTACCCCAGTCCCAAACAGAATGTGACAACAGCCCTTCTACCTAGATTTTCTGCTCCCTTGTAAAAGTGAGCATTTTCAATGGAAACGTGTCCTGCCCTGAAGTTCAAATACAAGCCTAAGTGGAATACTATTTAAAGGACTGACAAAAAAACTGAGGTCTTGCACATTTTGCATATCTAAAAACCTGCAAAAATAATGTCATGCTCCTGTCCCTTCCCTAGAAAGCATATATTGTCCTCAAATAAAATGAAAGCCCCCACACCAATGGGAATTCTGAGCAAAGGTTGAGGAAACTATGTACAGAATTGATAGCTTGCTAACTTTTTCCATTTGAGTTTTCTCTCTCATATACTTATGCATCCCAATTTTTGTATTTTAAAACAATAAAGTCTTTAGTTTTAACCCACAACACTAAATTATGCAAAGCCAGAAAAGTTGTGTTCTCCTTTCTAAGCAGCATATTTATTCTTCTCCAGGTTTTTTACACTCACTGTTTCAATGCTTTGTGACAAAGGAGGAAAAAAAGTAAAACGGACCACTTCCACACCAGACTATCCTACACTAAATAGAGATGTGAAATTCTGATCCAAGTCAGAGAGTTCACAATATATACAATAATGTCAAGAAGCCAGCTCTGATTGGTTTACCATTTGTATGACACTTAGCAACAAGACTGCGTGAGTTTTTCACAGTTGCAGCAGATAATCTGAGATCCACACATTTCTATTAATAAATCTGCAATTACAAGCTCTAAGCCTAAGCTTCTGTTTCTGAAGTACAGCTGTGTCCAGCACTTTGGTTGTTTGGTAAAATAAAAAACAATATTTAAATCTATCTTGTAATGAGGTGACACTAACAAATTGAGTATTTTTTTTTTTTTTGTCTTCCCTCCCCTCACCCCTTTTTTTCACCTTTTTCTTCTGTTACGTGCTGTATATACTGTTTAACATCTGCACACTTCAGCAGCAATGGGCAGCTAGGGTATTCTGAGTCTAGCACAACTTGATCAAGTGGCTGGAACTTTCCTTGCTGCTGAAAATACATCAAAGGGATTACAAAAGCATTACTAAAATGTTAAGACACATATAATATACACATATGTATATAAATATATATGCATGCAACAGCCATAGTTTAAAAATAAAGGACTTAAAGAAGATCGTATTTTGAATGGTAACATATGACACATTCAGAAACTGATTACAAAGCAAGCTATAAATATTTATTTCAGACCAGTAAATACCTGCAAAATGCTGAACTCTTCAAACAGTGCACTTAAAAAGCCAAATTTAAAACAACATGGGGAGAAACTAATGTGAAGTACAGAGGGATTTTTTGGAAGATGACATAAGACACAGCAGTCAGTGTGTGCCAATAGTGTTTTAAACCAAAACCTGTTGGATTAAACCCAGTGTCATAACTTCCATTCAAATTTTGCTTTTCCTTCCACAAAGATAAATCTCAAAGGAGCAGGGCAGCTTCTGGAACACAGTATTAACCTTTCACCTCTGCAAAGTCAATTCCAGTTTGGCCAGAGTAAGGATATAAAGTGATTTTGGCACAACTTAAATAGCCCCACACGTGACAGAACCATCAAACAAATTTTGCCATTGCCAAACAATGCATAATCATTCAGTATGGTTTGGCACAACTGGCAACCTTCCCTATGGAAAGATCCTTTAGTGTATCAGTATAAAGACTCTGTGAGCTTCTCACGCTTAGAGAGTGCATGGTCTCCGGAGCCAAGGCTGAACTCATTATACTGGTCAGCATGAAAAAACCCACTTGGGGTACACTGCTTTTATTATTAATTAATTCTCTTGCTAGACACTCACAGATTTAATAGAAGTAACCATCTATTGTTAAATCACAAGAAAAACAAGAAAAAAAACCCAAACGAGAACCAAGAAAGTATTTAGAAGATTTTTTCTCCTTAAAAGGGAAAAGGGATGATAACGGTGGCAAAAGTAAGTTAGGAAACACAAAAATAAAACTGCAATAAGCTCTTTCTTATAGATAGCTTACCTGCTTGTGTCCAAAGCAAGACAGCTACATTTACATCATGCATGGGCACAGAGCTTAAGCCAAGAAAGGTGCTATATAAGAGATGGCTCTGCTCAGAGACACACCAAGCAATCCTGCCTCACACTAACAAAACCAAAGGACAGGGCAAAGGATGATTGTATGATATCCAATGATATCCATTAGTTCAAGCTGGAAGTGATTGTGCTGCATTCAGGCTAATGTTGCCACAAGACTGTAGAATACACTAACTTAGGCAAGGCACTGCAGGAATGCATTTGCCCTTTTTTAGGACCCAGAACTGCATTTATCTGGCATCATGCCTGGCCTAGAAAACCAGAAAACAATGTAACGAAAAAGTGAAGGGCAACACAGGACTCTTCCCATGCACAGGAACAGCAGTAGTAGCTGTCCTTTACTCAGGCTACCTCAACACCCCTCCACATAAAGAGAGGAGATTTACTACTTCCTTAATTTAAGTTTGGCATAAAGGTTTCAAAGGGATGATAAATTCAGAGTGCAGTGCCCAGGGAACAAGCTGAACTACTTGTGGAATGACCTCTTCTGATGGACCATCCTGACTACAGAAATACAGAATACATCTGCACACCCTACAGCTTAAATAATTAAAAAATCACTACAGAACAGTAAGTTACTATTACAAAGGTGTAGGAAGACTTTATTTCTTCACCATAAGAAAATTGTTCTCCTGTATTCTCTACTTGCAATCTAAATAGCAAGCAGAAAATAGCTTTGTAGAAATTGTTTTAAAACAAGAACTCTTAGAATGCATTAAGTGAAACCATTGTCTCCACAAAAAAAAAAAAACACCAACAAAACAAAACAAAACAAAACCCAAACAAACAAACAAACAACAAAAAAACAACAAACAAACAAACAAACAAAAAAAAAACCCACCACAACAGAACACCTCAACACCTCCATTTTATTTTGTGTCCCTTTTTTCACAGGCTGCTTATTAAAAAAATCAGTAAATTTGCCTATAACTTTTCATATATTTCAGAAACTTAAGTGAAGTTTTGTTACACCCCCAATAAATCAAAGAAGCCATTTTTTAATTTCCCAACTTTTGGATACTTGATCATCCCACTGCTGTTTTATGATATGGTGTCTCTAAAATTATTGTTGTTTCCTTTCAAGTTCAAACTGCCAGAGAAATGTTTCTCCTTCCTCCTCCCTAGCATCTTAATTTTTCTTTCTTTTTCCCTTCTTTCCCAAAATAACCATTTTACTGATGCCTCAGAAAGTGCACTAGTTTGTTTTGATCTGATGACACATCAGCATTTTAAATTCAATAGTTTTGGGACAGGCTCTCAGAAAGACAAAAGAGATTCACTTCTCTTAAAAAAGGTGATAAGTGCTTGTTGAGATTGAAATCTGACTCTTGTAACCTAACTTACCGACCAAAACCTTGATGCAAACAAAAATACTTCTAGGTACTAAGATAATTCTGCTTTAAATGCAAATAAATTTCCATTATTATGGAAGCCACTCTTTGTAAAATTAACATAACTTCTGCAGAACTGAAGTCAGAAATAATGTTTCCTCTTGAGAATTCAGAGAAAAAAATAAAGCAGGCTTACCTCTTTGTCTGCCTTTATGAGGTAGTAAAGTATCAGAAATAAGGGGTCCATGGGTGTAACGAACAGCAGGCGCCCATCTAGGTGACAGACATGCAAAAGTAAGCTTACACAATATATTGACTTTTTGGGGCTTTGGGACATTTTTTAGGAGAGTGAACAAATTTTTTTTTTAGTAAGTATCCCAATATTTTAATAAAACAAACAGGAAAATTGTATTTGTAATTTTATATTAAAAATGCAGAGATAACTTAATTCTCTACCCTGCCAAACCAAAGCACAAGCTCCACTTTAGGACTTCTGCTTCATGTACCCTCGAGTTTTGCCTTTTTTCTGGCCTGTATTAAAACCAGCAAAATTGAAGCTGTCCTCTGCTGGAAGATTTGGGGGCAACAGAAATTGGTTTGGGATACCAGAGATATTCAGCAATACTCCCCCTCTAACACTGGGCAAGGCAACACTGCTGGCAGAAGTCAAAGGCAGGACAAGAAAGAATTTCACGGGTTACTTAAGTGAGAGCTGCCTTCATCTCCAAAGGGAGAATCTGATGCAGTCTCCTAATGGAACAAAATAAACTTGGGTCAGAAAACACGCTCAGTATGTTGCATTCAAGGTTACACACAAAGGAAAAACTTGGTCTCCCATTGAAACAGACACCTCTGCCCATCTGGAGTTCATTGCAGGACAATGGCTTAGTCAGGCTTTTTGTACAACTGCACGTAATTGGAAACAATGTAACATCAAGGAAATTCACTAATGAGACCAAATAATTGATGACAATTTGACAGTAATTAGCAAATGAAAAGCAAATAAATGTATTTTTTTTTTTTTGTTTTAAATCACATGATTAAGATAATTAAAGGAAAGGAAATCCTATTATGATGGCCCTAAAACTAACAAAAGATCATGTGGGAAGAATGTGGTTTAGGCAAAGCTGATATCCAACCTACCGTGTGTTACCAACTTGATGCTCCATGTGAGGCAAAGCAAGCATCAGGACTACTTACAAACACGAAAGCTTTGAAATTGAAATTGGAAGGAAAAAAACCCACCAGCCACTTTCTGAAAGCTTCCATTTAAATGCTTTCCACCAAACCTCCAGGAAGAGTTATTTTGGTTTGTTCTAAAGATTCAGACTCACTATAGGTGCATAAAAACCTCTGACCCTCTCTGTGGATAACCAGATAATTTGTTTTAACTGCAAACACACAAGATTTTTTTTGTGTTGTTATTCTCCTGACCATTTCAGAGATACAGCAGCCCTAACATTCAGGAACAAGTTTTCCACTGTATTTTTTAAAGAAAACTGAGGGCATGATTTCTTAAGGCAACTGTTTCCCAAGGGCCAAAATAAAGGTTAGAAAGGGAGAGAGAGAATACAACATGGACCTAATTGAGAGCAAGGAGCAGACCCAGGCTGCTGGCTCACTCCCAAGACAGAGCAAGGAAAAGCTCAGAGACATACTGCTTGCATAGCTTTATGTGCCTGCAGAGGATGTTTAAAAGTTAGCACACACTTTGGGATATTACTGTTAAAGAAGGCATATGTCTGGAAGGGTTGCTTTTATTTATTGCTATAAACGGACTTTTCTCTAATGAAAAGGAATAAAATAAATATACCTTAATCTCCAGAATTAATACTTATGGACATGCTGGTCTGTGGACATGCTGGCAGAGAAACACTGCTACAATAACATCCTTACTGAAAAAGGATTGTGAAAGCTGCCACAAACAACTTACACAAGTTTTCCCCTCATTATCTGAAAGGTGAGCAGGATCAGAAAATGTCCAGGGGCAGTACAGACCAGCTCCTTTCAGAGAGAACACTGGAATAGCAGCTTCAGACAGCAGGCCTCTCCTGAGAACCCAGCACTTAGGCTGGAGACTGCAGAGGTAATTTAAAGATTGCAAGACCATATATTCCAGTGCTTTGAACTCTACCACACCACTTTGCTCAGCTAGCTAAGGCCCTCCAGCCCTTTCTTTTCCTTCCCATAGGATAAGTCCTATTAACTTACACAGAGGACTTGCTAGTGTGATTGACAAGGAAAGCTAACTATTTTATGGCACTTCAGTTTAAACACAATTGAATTACTTACTCCTCCTTCAAAAAATGATAAATGAACATCCATCTAATTGAGGCTGCCAAAGGCAACCTTTTAAAGAGAAATGACAAAGCCCCCAGCCCTGGTTAAATCCACATGGCAAATGAGTCTATCAGAAGATGGGGATATGATGCAGCATGTCTCAAACAACTAGGAAAAACACCTGTAAATTTACTAGGAGAGAGAGGGAAGGTCTGCGTACAAACATTGGTTAAAGATGGGGGAAAGACACATTATCCAACTCACCTTGCTGAACAGTCTGACCTATAAACCAGGAACGACGTTCCTCGTGAAAAGCTTTTACTTCAAACAGCTGCTGTGCACCACTATTGAATAAGTAAAGGGTTGCTTCCCCTGTTGAAAAGAAATCTGGTTTGTGTTTGTAAGCTTTCAGAAAAATCAAAAGAATACCCAATATGTTTGAAGAATGTGCCTTATATACATACAGACACACAAACATACACACAGTCTACATAAACTCACTACAAAGAGAGCTCAGACAAAAAACACTATTATATACAGATGTTCATTTACCAGCTCTGTAAACGAAACTAAATTTGAATCAATAAATAAGATGTGTGAATAGTTCATCTTACAACACAAAGCCTTTGATCCAAACGCAAATCAAAATCACTTAAGGAATCAGCTTTTTTTCTGCAGTGAAGGGGAAAGGTGGAAAACAAGAGAATTCCATCTCCTTCCATCTTGTTTGTCTTGAGGATATTGGACTCTGGGTTAGGGGAACAAAAGTCTCAAACCTTTCATGGACAATATGAAATACTCTTTCTTTTGTGCACCAAAATGGATTGTGATGACTCTGTATAGGTAGACATATGAAGTAAATAAGGAAGGTAGAAGAAGTTGGTTTGAAGTGCCCATCAGAACCTTAATAGTTGGAAAAGGAAAGCTTTATTTTAGGTGATCCCATAACACAGCTCTACCATTTCACATCAGTTTTGGGTTACAATGAAAGAGTGACAACGCATTGCAAACAGGAGTGGCATTTTCCATATCTGAAATAGGAAGTTGCCACAACTACAGAAGGGGCCACTGAAATGTGGTCAGCTGAGTCTGTTGGCTGGACTGCTTCTATCTTGGTTATCAATCCGTCTTCAAGAAACAGGAGCAACTACAGCAGGGCTGTCCTGCTCAGAGCACATAAATTGCAAAGCTGCAGTGACTTGCAGATTACGGGCTGGCTCAGAGAAGCCTCAATGTAAGCCCTGAAAGCTGACATCAGCACTGCTCTTCTCAGTCTGCAGACACCCCCAGGTGTGGAGGCAGCTCAGCAAAAATGGGCAGATACATGAATTCCCCAAAATTACTGATAAAGCATTTTTTTCCCTTTATCCAAAAGGCTGACCAGATGTTTAACCTCACTTAAGGATATAATTTCAGTACTATGATAATTTTTCTTTTGGGTAGGGGAGGAGAGGAGCAACAAGTAGTCATAAGGGGGAGCAAAGGTTTAAACCATTACCATGTGCACCCTCAACATGGGTCTACACCACAGTTTGATCAGCACCATATCAAACTACTCACAGAAGTGCTGACTGAACAACTTAAAACTCCTACCAGTGAGTATGCTAGCCAAATCCAGTGGTGAGCTACAAAATCTTGGGAAAAGGACCCTTCTTATTACTTAAGTACAGCTCCTTAATTTATGTCATTATAAAAGGACAGTCACCACAGGTTCCCTACAGTATTGTTAGACAGGAACTCCAGGGGGTGGAGAGAGAACCCAGGCAGTTTTGCTCACAGCTTCACTGATGTTTCTTGTGGTACTTCTGAATTGCAGTCTGATCTTGCTTCAGAGTCTTTATAAGGCTAGAAATTTTGCCCTTTTAACCTATCCATATAAAGGACAAAGCATGCTTTTACTTAATAAAGTGATTAGCATGAATTCTATAGTGTGCCGAATCCTTCAGTGCCCACTTACACAGTATCTGGCATCAACAATCCATCTGCTATACCCAAAGGTAAGGAAAATACATTAATAGTGTGTTCTCAGTTCTTCCATTTTCAGACTTTGTATTTATAACAGGCTACATAACTGAAAGTCTATGCAGGCCTATAAATAAGGTCCTGTAAATTCTGAAGGAACACACCCAGGCAATCATTGCACTTTAGGTTTTCCCCAGAAAACATTCCCAAGATCTCTGATTCTGCAAGGTAAACAGATTCTCTTTTTACACAGAGAAAAACAAATTAACATCTATGCTTTTAAAAACATAACAAATTACAAAGCCAATATGCTACAGCAGGAAATAATAACACAGGTGGAAAATATATGTGGCTTTATATTCCCACTGTAAATCTGAGCAATTGAGAAACACATAACATGATGAGTAAGTGATTTTACACTCTGTATTATTATTTTTGACAATTTTCCTCTTTTAAGAACAAGTATGGTTCCTATATTGTGACACTAAAATGTATCTGAAGACACATATATATGTAAATACATATAAATACAAGCAGACAATTTCAGACCAAAACCATAAAACTTTAATCTACGGAAAAGAAACGAGCTTTAAGCAAAGAAAAAAAAAAAAAAAAGCAGCATGAAAAATGTTTGTCAAACAGAATGTTAACCCTAATAAAGGCTTACTGCAAGTTTCTGTTGCAGTACCACATACTCCAATTATTAATTAATCACAGAATAATTACAAATCCTTGACAAAAAGAACAATCTGACTGGAAGAAAATAACCGTGGGATTGTGGCACCATTGTATTGCCTGCATTTGCTGCTCTTTCCATTGTGTTTTGAATTCAAAATGCCTCATCCTCTGTTAAGGAGAAAAGAGACACCATGACCTGGGCCAGGAAAAGAAAATCAGATTTAAAAATGAAAAGACCCAAAAAGCTTGGTAAGTACAACTGAATCACTTCTAACTCTATTTATTTTATAGCATAAGATGAATGCTAAGAAGCCTATATTTGGATTTAAAAAAAAAACTTGGACTCAACACCCAACACTGTAAGCTCCCCAAAACTAATGCACTTAAAAACAGAACTTAAATTACACCCTGTTTTTTGTGCTGCCAATATTCCTGATGAATAAACAGTTCAACCAATTAAAATTATAAAAGAAATCCTAAATGTTTGCACAGCATTAACCATCTGGCATAACCAGCAGTATCTTTGGCACTTAAGACTTGTACCTATCATCATTATTTCAGCTTTGTGAAATATGAATCTTCTGGTGGTGGAGAAAATCAACCAGAATTTTTAGAGGCTCATGTCACAGTTCCAGAACTTGCCTGTGCTTGGGTTGCGCAGTTTTGTAAACAAGGGCTCACTCTCAGGTGTCTTGGGGGGATCAATGGCAGCCTCTGTAGAGAGAGAGGAAAAAAAGTTATGAACTTGTAAATTGTGAAGCATTTCACATCTGCTTCTCCAAGATATTCAGAATTAATTGGATTGACACTTTTTGAAAACACACACACACATCTGCCTAAAAATTATATGCCTCAGCCCAAATTCATCCTACCTGATCAAGGCACTTAATTATGATTCCAGACTTCCTGGCACTCTCTATCTGTCACAGGAAAGATACGCACCTGGGGATGATTTAGATTTTGAAAACCACTTCCCTCTAGAGAGCCTTCAGGCAAGAGAGCTCCTAAATTTGACATCCCAGTTAAGTAAGATGAACTGATATGCTGCCCTGATTAGTCACAAAGACAATGAGAATGCTTTGGTTAGCTAGGCCAAGCACAATGTGGACATTAAAAAATTGCAAAAGGTAAAATACACACGGGAAGAAACTATCCTTTAAAGCTTTCGCAAAGTCAGATTATGCAGGAATTAGCCTACTCTGGTTGTTACTTCTGTGAAAAACATGCACACTTATTTATCTGTTATGTATAAACTTCAAAAATAAAGACTGCATTTAATTCCCCCCATAAGAAAAAGACACTGAGAGAATGCAGCACTTCTGGCTGAAGCCCCTTACAGTTATTCTCTTTCCTGTATCTTTGAACAAACAGAAGACAAAAAGCAGAGCCACAAAAGTATATTTTTTTCTGTGAAACTGCAAAAAGAAGGAAACAGCTACCACAAGGACGCTGACTCAAGTACAAAAAACCACATCTATAAGTATCCCCAGTTAATTATATTCTAGCCAAGTTCTCTTTGTAGGGAAAGTCTAACTTATATTTATGAAAACAACTTCCCACATCTCAGTAAAGAGCACCATGACAGCATCATCTTTCTTAGCCTGCACACTGCCAGTTCTGCCCCAATTCCTTTCATACAGGCATTCATCAGAGCAAGGAAAATTACTACAACATTTCACATATATAATGAGTATCCAGACCCCAGAGAATGGGCTGACAGAGATCAGGCTAATGTTTGTGTTATGGTGCTGCTGAGGAAAGCAGAGAGGAGCAGTAGAGGCAGACTGCATGATTATTCAAAGAAACAGAAGTGCCACATTGTCCTTCCCCTTTCAATAACATCCAGCAGGTTTGGGAAGAGGGAGCTGGCAAAATTCTTTGGCAAAAAAGGAAGTAGGAACAACCAAAAGTAGCTGTCCTCCACCCTAGCTGAAAGCCCCAACATACCTTTAAAGGACAAGTGGATTTCTCACACTTGGCTATTCACTAACACCTCATGGGCAAGAAAAAAATAAAAAAGGCCCAAATAACTCTCAGCCTTCATATCCACTACTTGTTATTCAATTGTGTCACCAATAGAAGTTGCCCAGATAAAGACATATACAGGACACAAAAAACAACTGTGTTTAGTGATAAAAGTGTGAGAGGGCAATAATTCTCAGTTATTCAGGTAATTTAAAGTAATTTTCTTCCCCTCAATACTTAACTGAGTCTTCAGGCGGCTAGAAAAAGTGCTTCAAAAAGTTTCAATATAAGTTGAGGGCCTTAAATGGAAAAGGTCCGTATTTGCTAACCAGATTTGCTTCATATGCTGATACATAAACGCAAGGTTGTCAAGCTACATTTGCCCTGGCAAAGGCAACTTTCCAGTTTCTAGAGCTGTGTATATTTCAATTCTTGACCACAGTTTAACATTAGTGTATTTTTTGTTACTTTTTAAAACACTGAAGTGATTAATGATAGTGAAAGAAACACACTGCATGTGTTTACTTTGATGTGTTTCACATGAACATGTTAAAATATACACAGTAAATGTGAGTTTCAAAATTTAAAACAAAAAGCAAAACAAAAAAAACCCCAAAGGAACTTTCAGCGCTCACTTGCTCTGCTTTCTTCGTGCATAGATTGATGAACCCTGGGAATGAGTCCAGCTGAGCCTGAAGTTGCATCTTGTCAGCAATTAAATCAACAATCCTTCCTCAATTTTTGCTGTTTTTATTGACATTTGCATCTTTACTGGGTTGAGACGTTCTCTTCCTAACCTGCTAGTAGCGCACCGAATTTATCCATCTCTGCTACGCCCGGGAGACACCTATAGGTAGGGAGCACTAAGTGTAACAAACCCAAGGGATACAGTGTCCCAACTCTTCCTCAACAATCCTCTCCCTTCCCAACCCAGAAAACCACCCTCCCTCACCCAGGCCTGCCCCACACTCTCCTCTGCCCCTCTGGCCCTGCCAGGAGCTCTTCCCCATGCCAAGAGCAGCACAGCTCTGCCCACAGAGAGCTTTGATGCTCCACTGGCTCCAAGAGGTTCACCTCTGCACAGAGGGCATCAAACCCTAACAAACAGTCCAAGTTGCAGGCTTGTCCCAGTATCTCATGACAATGGGATCAGAGTGTACACAACACTCTCCACACAGCTGCCACGGAAAATAGTTTGCCTGAAGGGACATGCACAAGGAAAAGGGAAGGACTGGGCAAAGGCAAAAGTGGTTTATTTGAGTTTCTTTCAGTTTCCTCGAATGTAGGCAATATTCCACTCCATTTCCAGGGGCATCTGAAGTATATTTTTGTTATAGATTGGCTTTACTATATGTCAAGTTGGCAGACAAAAAAAAGAGGCAATTGGGAGAATGCCTGCTTGGAAAACTGGATGCAGGATTAATATGGCCTTAAGGGCAAAGAAGGCCCTGTTTATCTGAATTTAAATACTTCAGGACTAGGAAAATGCTGAGCAAGGGATTTTTGATGTTAGGTGTCCAAACCTAACTTATTTGAGTTCTGGACTTTAGCCAGGAAAGGTAACTGGATTTCTTTAATGCCATTACATTTATCAGTCCTTGTATTTCAGCAAGGATCTCTTATAGCTAAGTAAACACAGACTTCTTAGAAAGCAGTACTGTAGCCATTTTCTAGCAAAACTGAGAGTTTAACTAGGTTGGGATTTTTTTTTTTTCAATTTTAAGGTTCACCTCCAGATAAGAAATCACCTTACAGAAAATAAACAGAAAAAAAAGTAACATTACAAGAAGAGCTGTTTCGTTAAATTCTAAAGGAAAATATCAGATGATTTCCACCATGCTTATTGTAACAGTTCCCATAGCTCTGCCCTGAGAAACTTGTTCATCTACAAGAATACTTGGAGGGAGAGAGGCAAGACCTTTCTGAACAGTACATTCTCTACCAACAGTGACCCACAGTCAGGTCAGCTTACTAACATGTGTCATTACAGCATGTTTTTCTCCTAGGACAATACACACAACAGTGATATAGAAAACTGATAGAAGGTATAGGCTCAACTAATCCTGTCTCAAGGAGGCATCTCAGCCAGCTACTGACTACTCAGTCACTCTTTAAACTGTCTGGAAAGACAGAAGGCAGATAATTCCAGGAGGCAGCTGAAGAAAAGGAGAAAAGATTACTGTGTTTCATGGAGCACAGACATACAATCAGGCAAATTCTATAAAAGATACATAAACACAACGAAGTAAAAATGAACCAGCTTTCAAAGGATTTCTGGCAATAATTTCTTCCACAATGGATAGATATGAGGCACTAATGAATCTCATCATTAAAACAAAAAAGTGTTACCTAGCATAGCAACATAAATAAACTGAAAAACAGTGTAAAATTCCCACTAAGAGCTATGAAACTGTTATGGATGATGCAAAGTCTATTCACCTTCTTTTTTAAAAAAAGTGCTTATAGAATACTCTATATAACAGACAAATATCAAGTTATATGGAATTCCCATGCAAAAAGCTGCCAGTCAAGCAAGCAAAGAGGCTGTAAATATCTGTCAAATGCGTAAGAGGAAAAAAACCTCAGAGAGCACAAATTTCCCAACCACCACCATCCTGCAAAGAAAAAGGACTATTTAAGTCTGGAAATATAAAGTTAAGATTTCATTTAAAAACAGATATTAAACCATACGTCACCTACACCAGTCTTTTCCATTCCCTTCTTAACTTCTAACTGCATGAAAGGTGTGTCAGATGGAGACATTATGATGGAGCCCATTAAATAGACATTTTATGGAAGACTTTAAACTATGTAGCCTAAGGGTACAGATAGGTTAGATCTAATAAACATTTTGTTTGCATTCATTTTAGAATCTTAACCCTCATGAAAATGGCTTTAATTCAGTGTCCATGTCCTTTGTTGTGCATCATGCCCTGAAAAAAGCCCAGTGAAAAATAACTAATAAATTCGGTACTTTGTATCACTCAAATTTTTCATAATTTATCTAAGTTACAAGGTCATTAACTGCAAACATAATAAATGAATTCAGGTATGCATAGGCATTTTTGAATTCAGTTTCATAAATGGCTTTAAATGACCAAAGATCACAGGCGATAGATAAGTGCAGTCCTGGGGTCCCCAACTCTGCTCCCTTCTTGTTTTGCATCTCTGCCGCTTTTTTCCACCAAAACACAATCACACAGCCTCACAGCAAGGCAGCTCAGTTCACTGATCCAGCTGAAAAGTAACCAGCCACAAGAAGTGGCTTTACGAAGAAGTAAAAAACTCTCAATCGTACCAGTAAGCTTATTGGAACAAAAGACAGAATCCACAGCAGGAGCAGATCATATGGAATAGATCCTCTCCACAAGTGACACAGGTGTCTTGGACCAGTGCACATGAACTAGAAAAAAAAAAGAATTTACAGAGTTGAGAAAGCAGGAGATGAGCTATAGGTCTACACTGTTGCTTCCTTGACTCGCAATACTCTGGTGAGCATTAAACAGAACACAGCTCGATTCACCTCCACAAACAGCCAGTATTTTGCAGGTGCTTACATAGAGAGTATGGATTTGTACATGCCCACACTTGATTTTTGGAAATAATCTTAATCGTTATTCATTTATGTAGACTTGATGTTACCTCACCACTTTACTCCTTCTTTGACTGTACATAGTACTCACTTCAGTAAGGGGACTTTTGCCAGGCCTATCGTAAAAGACAGAATGATTGTCAGTTTGGTAATCATGGCATTTATTATTTGGTGCCCTAAGGAAACCACGTTCAGCGTGACACAATTTAGAACATTCTACAATACAACACAGTATCTAAAAATTGCACTGTTTTCTATCTTGACCACAACTTCATAAAAAAATGCTACTTGACAGTTTGAATGGTCTTTTGCTCCAGAACATAGCTAGGCAATACAGCTAAATTTTAAGACTTAAGCCTGAGAGCATCTTTTGGCTTCCTCTTATGCTGGCACAATTCATTTCTTAGCCAAACCCTCCCCCCACGTTCATGGACTTGCTAGCAGCAATGGACAGTACTAATTCATCCATTACTGAAGTCTAGATGCTTGGCAGAACGTGCAGAGTTTCAGCTGAATAAAGGAGAGGTCAATCTTGAGAAGTTCAAGAACTGGTTATCACTTGAAAGGATAAAAACTACAGACTTCCCTTCTCAATATTTATAGGGTCAGCACTGGTGCAGCTGTATTACTGGCTGAATCAGCCCTATTCCCATATGCAGAGAGGCCTAAGTTGGCATAATATGGTCTCTTCCAAGCCAGATGGCAGAAAGCAGAAGTGGGAGATGGTGTTACACATTAAAACATCTCTTTTCAGTTATTTTATTTGCTACACTTCCTTCTGGCTTCTTAGCTTGCCAGTTATATCTGCTTTATTCACAGCAGAGCTCAGTATGCCTTTTAGGAGATGACATGTAAGAAATAGTGCAAATTACCTGCAGGCAAGAGGCTTTGTTCAGGAGATGCAAATGCCAGTTTAGGGAGAGGTATAGTAAAATATACCCACAGAGTGCTAACTTCTAAAATAAGCATATTCACATTCACCTTATTAAAAAGGTATATAAACATGCGCACATATTTTATATAGGCTTTCTGATGTTTTCACTCAGCTGTTAAAAAAATACATATTTGTTTATTGCAAACATTATTTCCAAGTTCTTTACCTAGATTATTCTGGAAAGTATTAATGTTCAATTATTCTGCTCAATTTTGACACTCATTACAATTTTTGATTCAAGCACCCTGATAGCCCAGCAGTGTGATCTATTTCATAGCAGATAAACTGAACTTTTTTTAAAACAATAAATGAAAGCATGTATCAAAGTGCAAGGATGGAAAAAAAATTAATGCAAACCCTGTCTACTTCTGTTTTTAAAACCAACTACTTTCACAAATTAAGTATTCTACAGCTTCTTTTACTTTGACATGTTCTCTCACTATGACTCAAAATTTTCAAGTCAAATACTTCTTTGGTTACTGCATGGAGACAAAAGTTCCTTAGTCTCAATTGAATGGATGGAGGATTAATTTAATGTGTGCTGATGCCCCATGGTTTGCCATCACGGTCCATTTATTTCTGCCTCCATTTGTCTTTTGGCATATATGAGATTTGTTCAAACAATTTGCCAAGTCTAATGTGAAACTGTTCCTTTTATTTTTGAATAAGTAATTCCTAAAAATAATAGAATTGTTAAACTTCCCTCCTCCACTGCAACCCTTCCAGTTCTATTCATATGGTAGTTCCCATAAAACAATAAAAGAGCTAATCAATTTACTGTGTCAGAAAACAGCAGACTGAAAAAATGTGCTCAGCTAAACTTGTCTAGTGCAGAAAATTAAAGGTTGAGAATAATTTTCAGCATGCAGCTAACCCCTACTTATTTTCCTAATACAGACAAAGACAGAACATATTAAATACATCAGTCTGAACTTTGGGTGTAGAATGGACCACACTTAGAAAACTGCCTTCAATTCCTGACCTCTTTGCTAAAACCGGTGAAGGATATAAATAGTTCCAGTTCTGACATAACACCTATCCCTGAGGAGTACTGAAAAAGAGACTGTCCTTCACACCAATCCTGTTAAACAGCTAGTGTGATTTTCAGAAGACTAGTTTGAGGTCATTATGTAAGAATGTTTATTTGTTATACAGAGCCCAGATCACATCTATGTCAGATATAGTGACTTTACCACAGTAATTGAGAGTTTTCCAAAGCCCTGCCTTTAGATTTAAATAGTCCTAAAATTAAAAATCTTTAGATTTTGATAGCCCTACAATACAGGGTCTCAGCAGTATTTCTCAGTCTAGAAAATAACTTCTAGCTCTCATGATTTTCAGAGAACACATAAAAAATGTAGCTCCATGGGCCCAGCTCAAAAGGTAGGTAGAAATTTCCTACATTCACATTAAAAGCAGTTTTGTTTTTTTTTTTTTTTTAAAGTACATGGATACTCAGTAAATACAGACAGAATCTGCTCTATTAAAGCACATCATTAGTAACTTTGTAGCCGTGAGAGAGCCACAGTTTAATCCCCAGGAGCTACTACTTTTCTCTTGTACCTGTTCAGTAGCTAGACCAACAACAGAACACCAGTACAGGAATTTCTACATTCTCAGGGGTAAAGAGTTTGGATACATGGGTAATGTAACAGCCTTGATTACCCAGCTACCACTAGAAATGCAGGAAAGCACTATCTGGAAACTCAGCCATCCACCAACGAAACCTGTGTGGTCCTTCAGGACTCGTTAGCACTTTGGTGTCTCCGCACCATGATTCCTCCAGAACTCCAGATTCGGGAGGTCTTCTTAACCATCGACGTCAACGACTTTGCACAAAGCAATCTCAGATCCAGATTCCCAGCCAAGCTAATAAAATCCCCTGGAACATGGAGCACAGCACAGAAACACCCAAGTGGGTCTACACAGAGCCAGCTTGGTCCATCAGGACTTATTAGTTCAAACACTGTCTGAAAGCAGCTGCACTGCAAAGCTGGTTCTGGAAAGAGCAGAGATGTGTTAACATGGCACAGCACTTGAACTAATAAACTGCTAGCTCTGAGCAGAGTCTGCCCCAGGCTAAATCTGGTGCCTGTATATCCACTGCACAGTTAATCTGCAACTGCAGAAATGGCCCAAAGAGTTGACTCTGTTTCAAGCCCAGCATGCACGGCTCTTCCACTACCACCAACATGACCAAGTTTTCTATCCTTTCTCCACAACATCCAATCCCTCCGTCTACCCTCTTCCTGTTTGTTCATTGTTTTCTCTCTTGCCCACTCACATCCATTTCTCAAGCTCTCACTACATAAGGCTGCACAATGTACATCAGCAGCTTCCAGCCTTTCCAGAGTGATTAACCATGGTTACCACCCTCTTCTCACCCTGCCTGAGCAGCACTTCGTAACTCCCCTCCCACTACTTCTGGCTTCCCTCTTTGTCCTGTCTTTCGTGGTTCAATCCCTAACCAAGAAACCATTACACTGATAAAAACAAAAATATGATTGTATTTGCATGTCAAATTGCCCCACCTTTATTGGCAAAAAAAGCAAATATCAGCAGAAACACCACCACAAGACCTCTTGCCAGGCCAAGGGCAGGCTACCATCTCTAAAGGTAAAATTTGCTATTTCACCCAGAAGTTGCTTAGCAGTCATCTAAGATATGGCTGTCTGAGGGTCTCCTTTTCCTTTTCTACTTGAACTTTGCTTTGTGGGATTCTCCCATGCCAAAGAGCCCAAGTGTCTTGGTGTGCCAGAAGGGCTGGTGAGGGCAAAGACTGCCTCAGCCAACTGTGCTTCCCCTCCTGCCTTCATCCACCTCTACAAACCATGCAAAGTAACTGCTGAGCATACGGTTTGTAGCTCTGATGTGCAGGCATGAGAGGACCACTAATTACCAAACTTCTACAGTACTGGAAATATGACAGAATTAATCACTTGCTACAGAAAGTGACAGCCTGTCCCTCTAAAACCAGTTCACACCATCAGTAAAAAAAAATCCACTCTGACTGCATTCCTCTAGCCAGAATCACGACTTCAACAAAGAAGATGTGCAGTTCTACCTGACAGGAGATTTCTTGTTTCTGAACTGTTTCCAGAACACTGAAACCGATATAAAAACTACAAAATCAGAAATAAAACTGAAATTTGTCTCCTCAGTCATCACACATGCTCTGAATGGCAGAGCAGCAATTTATTGTCCATGCAATATAACAGCATATAAATGTGTACTTAAACAAGGAAATTAATAGTAATTTCATAACCTTCAATACTAAATCAGACAAGCTTTTTTTAGTAGACTCGGGAACAAATGGCATTGAACTCACACCCAGAAAGAGATACTGCACTTACTTGCACCAGCTGGTTTTAGGTATGCATGTATCATAATACCATACAGGTATTATGAAGATAGAGATTTGTCGTATGAACAGAATTTTACTGTCAAAGGACATTTTTGTTCTAAATCCAACTGCAACCATCCTCATTCCTGAAAGCAATCAGGTCTTCCTACTACACATTCTGCTAAACAGCCAATGAAAAATTCCTGTGATTCATTCAACAGAGCAGTTATGAAATGCAGAATTCTGAAAAGTGGCAACGTGTTAACTTAAAAAAGCTTTTCTGAAAATAACGCTAAAACAAAGCTAAAATCATGCAATGTTTCGTTTGGCTGGCAAGTCTCATCAGCTGTGGAGTTCTGAATTTATCAGCCACACACTTTTTTTAAAAAAATCACTATGTGCTTTGAAGTTCAACTAAGGCTTAATAAACTTTCTTACAGGTCTGGAGTACTATATAAATTTTGTCAGAGCTGTGCTGGCATAACTGGTAATACAAACTGTCTGGCTTCATGAAAGTTACAAGCTCTGGCTCCAATCCTGCAAACACTTACTGAAGAATTTAACGTACTGCACAGAACTGACTTCTCATGCATAAGCTAAGCATATTTGTAAATATTTGCACAGTATGGACATCTGTTGGCATAGTCAGTCATCTAATACAAGATTCGGCTTTAAATCCTAGTCTGCCTGGAGTCAATATTAAAAAAAGGAATTCCTCACTTTATGAATTACTTTCTTAGGCATCAAGGATGTCAGATACCAAAGGGTGGCACTGAAAAGTTACAACTAGAGGAAGAATCAGTGAAATCATAACAACTGGTTCTGTTTCTTATGTAACTAGAGAAGCCTGGTTTCTTACGGGTGCATGTCTCAAGATTGAGCTCCTGCCTTATTTTCAACCTTTGCTGAACAAAGCTCTTGCTATACCTTTCCTTCAGTTGTGCCATTTACATTTTCTCACATCATCACAGACAAAGCTCAGAAAATTACTCCAAAGAACTCCTCCTTTTTATCAGGTTTGGTTATTAACACTTTTCAGTTATGGGCGAGCTAAGAAATAGCCACAGTACAAAGCTGGCCCACAGATAATCATGGGAAGTCCCATTTCTTTAAAAACGAAACTAGAAAAAGACAGTTATGTCTCCTTCCTCTTAATGCCTTGACATTTGAACACATCCTGTTTCACTCATCCTCTTTAACTGCAAAACATTTTGTCATCTGTTTGTTTAAACCTAATACCAGGCAGAAATACACGTAAAGGAGCAAAGGCATCCTCCCATTGATGCAAGGCTTCAGGGGAGAGAGGGAGCCTCCACATCAGAGCGGATATTGCACCTGCAGAGCTGCCATGTGGAGCTCTGCTGCTTCACAATAAAGAGTTGAGGAGATCTAATCTGGCTTAGGACTGAAATCTGTTTGACAGCTGTGGTTTAGGGCACCAAACCGTTTCCTTGAAGAAATGCAGGAAGGGACTGCGGGGACGGGGGCGAGGCGGGCCGCCAGCTCCGGGCAGGGGACAGCGACACCCCATCGGGACAAGAGCCCTCGGCCAAACCCTCATGACACGCATAAATTAAACGCACTGATCCAGCGAGGGGAACGGGGTCCCTGGAGAGGGGAGGGCGGGAAACGTGCGGGGCCTGGTGTAGGGGCCGTGTCTCCAGCCGGCCTCAGCACACCGGGCGGGCCCACAGCAGCCCTGGCAGCTGCCCCAGGCCCGGCGCCGAGCGCCCTCCTCCTCCCCGAGCCACCGGGGGCAGGGCGAGCTGGGCGCTGCGGCACAGCCGCCCGTCCGCGGAGCGACCCCGCCGGGTTACCTGGGGCAATGAGCACCCACTGCGCGGGGGGCGCGCCCTGCCCGCTCCGTGCGCCCCGCATGCTCCGGGCGCCCCGCGATCCCGCAATCCCGCCGCTCCCGTTCCCGCCGCCGCCGCGACAACATGGCGGGGGGGCGGGCCGGGAGGGGAAGGGGCCGGGCGCAGCAGGGCGCGGCCATGAGGCGGGCCGGGAAGAGAAGGGGCGCGGCCATGAGGCGGGCCGGGAAGGGAAGGGGCGCGGCCATGAGGCGGGCCGGGAAGGGAAAAGGCCGGGCGGGGCCGGGCGCGGCCATGAGGCGGGCTGGGAAGGGAAAAGGCCGGGCGGGGCCGGGCGCGGCCATGAGGCGGGCCGGGAAGGGAAAAGGCCGGGCGGGGCCGGGCGCGGCCATGAGGCGGGCTGGGAAGGGAAGGGAAGGGGCACGGCCATGAGGCGGGCCGGGCCGCCACTCCGCTTCTTCCCTTCCCGGGGCAGGCGGGGGCCGGCCGGGAAGTCTCTCTTGTCCCCTGGCGTGACTCGGGCCGGCGGAATGTCCCACCCGCAGGGAGAAAGCAGCGCCCCAGGTTCTTAAACACTCAAGGTCCAAAGGAGCGACAGAAGTCACAGGGTCCGCAAACAATCAGAAAGTTTTCTTAGCGAATTGCACACTTGGCGGGGGGATTGTTTTGTTAGTCCCTACTATGTAAGGACACGGCACTGGGTTTTTGATAAAGGGGTAGGGTGAAAGGGAAGAGAGAAAGGAAGAGATGAGTTAAAGAGGGGAAGAGAGAATGAGAGAGGAAGAAAGGAAAAGAGCTCGCTAGTCCTGATTCCAGCAGTGATCCAGCTCATGGTCCTCAGGGCCGCTGCCCAGGCTTGGGAAGGGTACCTTTTTATGGGTAGGTTTTCTCCACCCTGAAGACAGATTTCCCATTTTCCTTGTAAATTAGTTACCAAGTGGAGTCCGATCTTTCTGGAAATGGGTTGGAGGGCTCTGAGGGGCTTGGGTGATCTTGATCCCCCTCTACAGTCTGTGCCCACTTCTCGACTTCAATATTCCTGTGCTTATTCCCTGGGCCGTGTTAAGCTCATCTCCAGAAACTGGAGCAAGGGTGTTTGTCCATGCCCTCCCTCTGCATGGCCCGCTTCTCCAGCCACACCCTGTTCTGTGTCATGACATGTCAGTACTGTAGTAGTTAGTTCTTTCTGACAGTGTGACAGGGCTTGACACAAGCGGCACAAAGTGAAGGAAATTCCACTTAAACGTAACAAAATGCATCTTTAGTGGAGCAGGTTGTTCTGAATGACCCTCTCTGTCAGTGGAGGTATTAAAAACCAGACTGGGTGTTGCTCTGAGGAGCCACTGTAGCTGGCCCAGCCCTGAGAAGGGGCTGGACTCATCCCTCTCCAGAGGTGCCTGCCAGCCTTGGCCGTTCAGTGGAACCTCAGTCGTACAAGGCTGGTCGAGGGCAGAGCCACAGTTCTCTCATAGCTGCCATCCTACCCAGTGTACAACATGATCCTGGTAAACAGGTTCTTTGCCTCCAGATCGCCCTGAGGAGCCACAGCCACAACACAAAATGCCTATTTTCATGCACATATATATGAACTTTGCCTTACCCACACAAGACTGGATTGATGGCCACCTTCCCAGAGATTTAGGAATAAATATTATGTTATCAAAAGCATTAAAGTATGCATATCTTTTGTAAATCTCAGAGATATGAAGCAAATATTAAAAACATACTAACATCTATTCCCCAAAACAGAGCAGAACCAACCAAGGCCAGCATATGCAAAACAGCTGAGCTGATGTAAGGCTGAAAAAAATTAATTTCCTGAAGTTTGAGCATATACCTTCATCACTGAGATTACATTAATCTAAATTTGTTTTATTTTAATTTTTTCTGACTTTTTTTCCACTGATTGAAGTAAGGCAAGATTTAAGTGCCAAAGACCGCACTGCACCATGTGTTTGGAAGTCCCTGGAGAAATCACTTGCTCTCAGAGTGATTGCAATTTGCTGTGGTGTATGCCTGGATTGCAACGCTCACTGATGGGTCTTGTAAAACTCTCCTCACTTTGTGTTAGCAAAGAGAAAAAGAAGGTTACCAGTTCCACTGTAATTTGTACATTACCACCGGAAGAGAAGAACAGAGCTGATTGATGTGTTTGAAACCTTCCTGGAAGGAAAGCCTTCCATTTGGAAAAAAAGAGTTCTCCATGAGATTTGGCTTCTAATCCTGAAAATGATGAGTCTCAGCATGCTGTACACCACTGAGCTTAACAAAGCTCTGGAAGAGCCAGGAATCCAAGTCTGCAAGCCTCTACATGCAACGTGTGTCAGGATCAAGTCTAGAAGCATAAGCTGCTGTTGTTCCAGAGCTCCTATTTCATCCCTATCTGTCACAAGAGGACACGGAATGAAGGACACGCACGCAGTCAGTTGTCAGAGCAAAAAGAGGGGCAATTTATTTTTGACTTCTATATATATAGATTCTGGACAATGACTAGAGATTGGAGGATAAGGTTGCCACCTTTTCCACCACACTGGTCAAACTGAAAGTCCATCAATTGTCCCTCCTCCAGAGAGGAATGATAAACAATCATTTTGTTTATGTAACAATCTGTGAGAAAGTCCACTACAAAAATACAAACATCAGAAGATTGAAAAAGATCAGAGCAACACCTAACTAGCATGATGGAAATGTTGTAGCAAACCTTGCTGTATATTTACAAAACTGACTTATTAAGCTAACATTTTTCAAAGCACCAATCCATCCTTATTTAGACACCTGGTAAGCAAGCTAATTTTCAGAGGTGCTAAGTACTCCTACCATTAACTGAGCGGAATGGACATTTCAGCTGTTGATTTCTTTTGATTTATGAGCATCTCCACAATCTCTAGATGTATATTGGCCCTGGGATCTCTAATGTCCTTTTCCAGGAACTTTCAGATAGAAATGTTTTTCTCAGATACTTTGAAATGCCCCAAACGGAAATTCTCAAATAGGCCTGGACAAGGCTCTAGAATGACATCAGTTTTGGAATAAAAATAATGCAGTAATTTATGCATATTAAATGTTTAAAACTTTCTGTTGTTGCTCATGCACACTTGATATATACTGTTCCCCTTTATAAACAGAGGATATACTATATCATTATAAGCAAAAGATAAACTAATTAGGGATTTGTGTCAAGAGCTGATGATACTAAAATCTTATTTGCTTAAGAATTAAATACTTTACCTTCAGGCTTGCCAACACTTAAACCGTAGTGGTGTCTCCCTGAAAGGAAATGCTGACGTTTAAAACACTAGACTGATCTGAACTGCTGCAGTGATATCATTTTAAATACTCAAATCTTAATTTCATGCACATGGGTAGTCTCATTTGGGTCCATATGACTCATTAAGTCCAGAAAGTTAAATGCATCCAATATGAGACTAACCCTAACCCAGTCTGAGCACAGTTGTTTTCCACATTTCAGAGCCATTTGATTTGCATTCAGACTTCACCTGCATGCTGTCTGTTCATTCATTTTCTGCTAGGCCTGCTTCTTATAATTTGAATATTTGTGCAAACGCAAGCATCCTTTTTTGCCAAAAAATAAAATTACTTAGTTTTGGTGCCAAAGAAATGCTACCTCTTGTTCACCTTCAGCTGCAGAACGTAGTCCTTCCTCCTCCCCTACACTAGTTTTAAGTGAAGGCATTTTTAAACTTTGCTCGGAGCAAGAAACAAAAGACCGTACAGAAAGAAGTATGATTCATTCTTAAGTAAAGGTTGTTGTTTAAAAGACAAAAATATTTCCACATAATAATGATTCATTTTACACTGTTTCAACAAATATGAGCCAAGTGTATTGACTTTATGCTTCAGTGGTTCAAGCATTTACATGCATGGCTTTAAATCCATTGCTCTACACATTTAGGGGTCACTTGTATTTAGGGATGCAAGGGTTACATTTAATCCCAGTAAAAGACCTAATATACATGTAACTTTAGCTGATGTACTACGATAATTATGATTCATTTTAAGTTATCTAGTTTAAAATACTGTTCTAAGTTAATCACAGGCCAAATTATTGCTTTGTTTGGCTTTATTAAAAACAAAGCATGTGTGGCATTGAAACAAATTGAAAATATGGGGCCAGACACAGAGATGGCATTGACCTGAAAGAACACATACTGGCATTGCAAACCTCATTTGAATTTCTGACTGAAATTTCAAGTCAATCTGTCAAGATGAAAAATAATTATTTTCAGTAGTTGTTCATGACAGCATTTGTCTAAGCAAGTACTTCTCTTATTGAAAGTAGTCCATTTTAAGGAAAAAAACAGTATTCATTTAAAACCATACAGGCAATGGTGAAAAATATTTCAACCAGCTCTGAGCAGAAATCATTTTGTCCTTTGCACTAAACAAGGTTGCATCACCTTGTGCACCTGTAGGTAACAATTATGGGTTTTGGCCTTAATAGAAATAACCTACTGAGTTCCAGAGTTTGCCCGTATATCAGGTCAAATAGCACTAAGAGAGAGAAAAGGAAGAAAGCAGAATTAGATAGGAAAATGTAGGCACACCCACAGAAATCATGAGATTCTTATTGCCTAATTTTATACTGTAAATATGTAGTTTCAATGTGATTATATAGTGTCTTTTTATAGTAAAGGGAGAGAAACAGCATCCATTCCATCTGACCTACTTCATAAGTTTATGTCAGAGTGAGCTCACCTATCTAGAGGTAGATATCCAGATATCCAAATAGAAGATACCTTCAGATGAAAGGTAAGAACTTTGAACTTTTCTCCACTTTTTTTTTTATTTTATTTATTTTTTTTTTATTTTTTTTTTCCCCCTGCATTGGGATAGGCCCTAGTTTGCATACAGTTGTGATCATCTCCCCTTCCCCCTGTTTCTGGTGCATCCATCACACCCTAACAATGGATGAGGACCTTACTGTGGGGTTAGCACAAGCAGATATTTATTGACACAAGTTTGCTGGATATAAGAAATGTTCTTGTTCCTCTGTTTAATCAACCAGAAAATTCACTTATTGGAGGTGTGTTGCTATAGCAAGCAGGCCTTGGACTGTTTATAGAAGCTGCTCAGAATGATGTATACTGTTTAGAGAAAAATGTTGAATGAGTATACAGATTGTGAGCTGGCTTGAAATGAACAGTAGCAACACTTGTTTAATGTGCTTGATACATTTATCCACAGCAGTAACTTACTGCAAAATATGCTTATTATGACTTAGACACTGGGAAACAAACCCAAAACACACACACACAAAATCCCCAAACCAAAAACAACACCCCTCCAAAACCAACCAACCCAACAACAAAACAAAACAGAAAAACCCTCACACCCCCGAAAAAAACCCAAAACTAACCAACCAACAACAACAACAACAACAACAAAAACCCACAAAAACCACCAAAAAACCTACGAAGCAAATATTTTTTTTTAAAAAAAGCTAAACATATGAGACTTTTCTAATATTTTCAGATTAAAAGTTGCTTCATCAAAAGCATTATAGCAGCCATATTAACCCTGCCTGCCTTTCCTTACCAAAATTTCAACAGATTTCTCAGCCCCATTGGGACACTCTCAGAAAGTGGGTATTCACTTGAAAACCAGAGCATGAAAGCTCTGAAATAAACTGTCCGTGATGGTAAGAAAGAAGGTAACACTTGAGATTGAATGTTACAGTAAACCTTGTAAGTGCTGTGTGTTGGCATTATTATTGTTATTTTTGCTGGTGTTATCGTTGTTGTTGTTGTTGTTATTAAAGTACTTTGACAGTCTTTATGCTGCAATTTTCTTTCCAGAGTATCGATGGCTAGAAATGTAATATCTGTAAGATAAAAAAAATGTTAACAATACCTTTCTACCACAGGTTATATAAATGGATACATACAGTGTACATATATCTGTGTATACTGACACAGCCATTTACATATATATATTTCATATAAAATATGCAAATGCATATGTTTGTGTGTTGTTCTATTGAGGCTTCATCCCTTTGATACTGAGGAACAGAAGTCTAAAATTTTCAGACGTTTGTGAGAATATTTATTCTAGAGTATCCTAGTGCATCCTAAAGTACTGTTAATCCTAGGATACTATCCATATAGTTCAGAAAATACCACTTGCCCTTCTCCTCAAACATCTTTAAACATCTATAATTTCTGTTGATCCGTGATGTTCCTATTTCTTCTCACTGAGGAATTCTCTCTGAACAACCACTGTGTGATTAAGGGTTTTATTTTCCCCCTCCCTGATGTATACTAACAGCAATTCTATTATTAAAGCAACACATTCATAATTCTTTTATCCAGCAACAACTAAGACAGCATTACAGAGGTCCCTTATGGTTAATTAAGGAATTTCAAATAGTTAACTTCTGATTTCAGACATACAAGTCTAAACCAACACATTTATGCTCTTGCAGAAAACCCACCAGGTGGAATCTCAAAGAAGAGAACTGTTTATAATGCTGTCTTCAGAGAGGTAACTCCATGCAGACCTAATTTCTTTCCTAGCAAATATTGTGAACCTATCTGGGAAGTACAAATGATGGTCAATTTGTGCATCAATGATGGTCATTTGTGCACTTCAAACCCAGACTTAGTCTTGCAACAGACCCACTGAATTTCTGTCATATGGGTTGCCATAAAATGTCTCTGTCCTCTACCATCAATAGAGTGGGACAGGGAACCAACAGCAATGGTAAAATAATTATGAAAACTCTGAGTAGTGTTTATAGCCCAGTCTCCTAAGGAGGTAGGGCTTAGGGGAGCATATTGTTCATTTTTAATAATGTCTGAGTCCTCCCTCAGTAAGTGGTCACTGACTTCAGGCACATTTGATGTAGGTTCATATTTTATGAGAGTGCACACCCAGGCTGAGGAAAGAAACATCTTTCAAGTGACATTCAGCTCCCCCTAAAACAGATACCCATCTTTGGACAGCCCATCTGCTCTCTAAAACCCATGGTATTTGTTGACTGTAGGCTCAATTTGGTTGCAAAGTGGGAACACCTGGCCAGCCACTTCTGGTCCAGTGGGACACTGTCTCCCATAGGTCTTTTGTTATAACCTCTAGTTGCATGTACATGTGACAGATACTTTAGGGTATCTCGGATGACATTAGTGACCTTTCTAGGGAAGAAGAAGATTGTGAGATAAAGAAACACAAATTCTAAATGTTTTAATCATGAATATTTTGATGATCAAATGCCGTAAGGCAATGGAGTTATCAACATCATAGCCAAGATTTCTCTCTCTTAATAATTCCTTCTTCTTGTCATACTTTCAGCTGGGATAGAGTTAATTTTCTTCTGAGTAGCTCATACAGTGATGTGTTTTGAAGTTGGTATGAGAATATATCTCAATTTTGACAACACAATGACATTTTGGTTGTTGCTAAGTAGTGTTACTCTGAATCAAGGGCTTTTCAGTTTCCTGTGCTCTTCCAGCCAGCAGGTGCACAAGAACCTGAGAGCAAATGTGATCAGGACAGCTGACCCAAACTGGCCAAAGGGGTATTTCATACTGCAGAACATCACGGCCAGTATTTAAACTGTGGGAAGTTGGCCAGAAGAGGCAGATCACTGCTTGGGGATCAGCTGGGCATCAGTCAGTGTGCAGTGAGCAAATGTGTTGAGCATTTCTTGGTTTTGGGGGAGTTCATATCTCTCCCTCTCCTTTTCATTATGAATATTGTTATTATTATAATTAATATAATTAATATTATTAACACATTTAATTTTGTTTTAATTGTTAAACTGTTCCTACCTCAACCCATGAGGTTGAAGATTTTGTGATTCTTCTCCTGACCAGGGAGGGTGGGAGTGAGTGAGCAGCTGCAATGGTGCTCAGCTGCCAGCTGGGGTTAAACCACAACACATGTAGGTGTGAATACTCCTGAAGGCTTCCCAGCTTTGAATAATAGCATTTGTATAATGGCTAACATGTGCATCGTTTATGTGATGTCTAACAAGAACTTGAGCTTATGCCACAGTTCAAAGGAAAATTCAATCACCTACAGAATTCAAATTCATTAGAAAATGAGCTTCACTGGTGAATTGTTTTGCTGTTGTTATTCTAAAACCCAAATATGTTAGAAGCCTACCTATGCCCATCTGTGGTCATGCATAGAAATCCCTCCAGAAGTGTGGGCTGCGTAGTGGTTGTGTGAGAACTGAACTTTGCCTACAAGTGAAAGCAGGGTGAGCTGTAAGGAGAAGGCACACTTGGGGTTAGAAAGAACAGACAGATCTAGAGCAGTTTGAGACACCTGAGTTTTAAGTCTAAGAAGCCTCATTAACACAGAATACAAACACTGCCTTCACAGATGATAAAACATATTTAAGACAAGTTTTTGATTCTTCCACTGTTGGGGTGGCCAGTTCCCACAGATGTCTTTGCCTGTTTCTTGCATAATTTCTGGTTGTGGCTTCTTTACTGTAACTGTGAGTGATATCAGGAGAAGTAAAATAAACAGGGTTAGAGCATGGTCTCAAATGCTGTCCAGAAACCTCTGTACTCTCTATTTGGTAGCAACTCCAGGCTTAGTCCTGTGCCAAGTATTAAACTTCCCAGACACTGCACCAGCACAATGCCAGGGACAAGACGACTTTGCCCAGTAAGTAGCGTGAGCAGCGTGAGTTGGGTTTGCTTGGCAAGTTTTTGGCAGCAGGAGGGGCTACAGGGGTCTCTTTTGTGAGAATCTGCCAGAAGCTTTCCCCATGTCTGAGGGATCCAATGTCAGCTGGCTCCAGGACAGACCCTCCACTGGCCAAGGCTGAGCCCAGCAGTGACAGTGGTAGTGCCTCTGGGATAACAAAATTAAGAAGGAAAAGATAACCTCCACCATTGCAGAGAGAAAGAGGAGTGAGACTATGTGAGAGCAACAGCCTTACAGACACCAAGGTCATGGGGGAAGGAAGGGCAGGAGGTGCTCTGGGCACCAGGGCTGGGATTCCTCTGCAGCCCCTGGTGCACCTCATGGTGAGGCAGCTGTGCCTCTGCAGCCCGTGGAGCTGCACAGTGTCCACAGTGGAGCAGAGATCCATCTGCAGCCTGTGAATGACCCCACCCAGAGCAGATGGATGCCCCAAATGAAGCTGTCATGCCATGAGAAGCTTGTGCCAGAGCAGGCTCCTGGCAGGACTTGTGCCTCCATGGGGACTCACACTGGAGCAGCCTCATCCTGAAAGACTGCACCCCATGAAAAGGATCCAGACAGGAGCAATTTGTGAAGAAAGAACTGCAGCCTGTGGGAAGCATTCATGTTGGAGAAGTTTGTGGAGGACTGTTTCCTGTGGGAGGGACACTATGCTGGAGCAGGGAAAGAGTGAGTCATCCTGCTGAGGATGTGTGATGGCAATGTGTGATGAACTGACCGCAGCCCCCATTCACCATCTCCCTGCTCTACTGACAGAGAGGAGGTAGAGAAATTGTGAGTGAAGTTGAGCCCTGCCTGGAAGAAGGGAGGGTGAGGGAAATGTGTTTTAAGATTCAGGTTTATTTCTCATTACTCTGCTCTGTTTTGATTTGCAATAAATTAATTTCTCCAAGTTGAATCTGTTTTGCCCATGACAGTAATTGTTGAGTGATTTTTCCCTGCCCCTATCTCTATCCACAAGCCTTTCCTTATATTTTCTTTCCCCTGCCCAGCTGACGAGGGGAATGACAAAGTGGTTTGATGGACATCTGGCAGTTAGGCAGGGTCAACCCAGCACACAGGGCCACCCTGTTTTGAGGGAAGAGTACAGTGTCAGCATCATGCTTCTTCCCTTGGGTCCATGGAAGTCACTCTGGGTTGTTTTATTTACTAGTTTAGACACAGCCGTGCTTCAGTATGGCTCATAACTATGGCTCAAACATGAGAATTTTTGCCAAATAGGAGCATTGCAAGCAGGCACAACTGGTCAGTAGCCAAACAAATATTGCAAGGCTCACCTGTTTCTAGGACTTGTGGGTGAAGATTTCATAGGCATGGCCAGTTCATGTACTGTGAGCTTGACATTTCTGGAAGTGTAAGACTTACTGCCCATGAAGAGAACTTACTGTAGATCTGCATCTGTGTGAAATAGACTGTGTAACAACTGCAATAAGTGCAGGTATTGATGCATGCACAGTGTCCATTTAGCCAGAACTACTAGACCAGGCAAGGTGATTGCCAGGGGTCCAACTGGACAGACAGGCATGCAGGAATCCTTGAAAAAAACATGTTTTTTTCTGACAGTAGAAATTTTCAGGAAGAAAAAGGGGTCTTTTCTGTGGAAATGTGAAGATATACCTAAGAATTTAGGATTTTCATTTGTTTCTGAGTTAGTGGTTTCAGCTCCTATACCACATAAAACTTTTCAGTTCACAGCAGTTTTTCATTTATCTTTTAAAAGTCTTCTGAATTCATGTGCAAAATAAATCTTACTGGTAATTAGGTATTTGGTGAATTCTTAGCTTGCTGCATGTGTTAATCATACTGAAATTAGCTATATTCTCAGGTTACTTTTAATTCAGACTGAAAATCAGTATTCTCAGTTGAATTATGTATTGGCTTATGAAGTGTTGTGTCTTCACTAATGCAAGTAAGTCTTATTTTGTGTGTGCTGCAAAAAGATTATATTGTTAATATATGTAAAATTTGGTTTCAGCCAAGTATGTTCTCAAGGGAAATTGTAGGAGGCAAAGGGTCCTTGTTACTTGGAACATCATTAACAGTATTTTGTGACCTTCAAGGCAGATAATTAGAAGAATAACTTATTAAGGTTTATGTACCATCCATAGCTTTATTGAAACAAAGGACCTGTGTGAGATGCTGTTTCAAAGATTCTGTACAGATCAAGAACTGTTGTCTTTGACATAACCCTTATCAAGAACATCATACCAGAAATGAAGAATTGGCAATAAAACATCCCCTGTACTGGATTTGGGAAGTAACCAAACTGATTACAAAGAAAGATTGTAAATTGATTTAAAATGTGAAAGGGTTGTATTAAACTTAAAGACTGCTGTACTTGTTCCATATCTTTAGAAGTGACTGGCTGAAGACTGACTTGCCCATAGTCTGAAACAGACCTTTTATCATCTGTCTGCTGGATGGAACAATACAGGCATGTTTCATTTATTTAGAATATGGCCTGGGGCCAAAGAAAGATTAAAAATGTAAGCAAGAGTCAGTGCAATGGTTGTTCCTGTAAGAGTTAGGCATTTGGACTGCAATATCAGCAAATCCACCCACAAAAGATATATTCCTACAACAGAGGATTTTCATTTGATGTCCTGGAAAAGCAATTGGTATGGTAAGGACAGGCTTACCCATTACTCCAACAGTTAAATTTGGAATGTATTTGGCATTTACAAGAGTAAACAAAAGCAACTGACACACTTGAATAAGTTGTTTTGTGCGCAGCAGAACTAATGAATGCAAACAAATTCTAAAAGGAACAAATTGTTCCTTATGGAATTCTGTCTTTGTTCTTCAGCCTCCCTCATCATAACCCCAGCCCCACTGCCCAGGTCCTGTGCACTTTTTGAGCCAGCTGAGACTCATGCTGCAGCTTACTCTGAGCTGGGGTGTGCGAAAGCCAGAGAGCCAGCCTTATTTCAGTGTTTCTGCCCTACCAAAGCAACAATAGATCATCACTGCCTTTCTGAGCCTAGACATCTAATTTTTGCAGGCAAGGTCTGCCTTCAGAGAGATCCAAAGGTATTCACCTGTCTCCGCTGACTGTAGAGGGAAACTTTGCTCTAGGAGTGCTTATTCTTCTGTTCTTTGAAATGTTTGGTCAAGTTAAAAACCTAAGGTAAGGCTCCAATTTGAGCCTTGTTCTTTCTAATTTGATTGAAACTGGCCATGGAGGTCAGGAGAGGAAGACAGACAGATTGCCCCATTGTGGGAACTATGGGAAACTATGCTAAAAGTAATAGCAATTAGGAGGCATGTGTATTTAATATAGTGGTTTATGTGCTTTAATATTGCTCTAGATAATGCAGGAAAATACTGCAAAAATAGAATAAATTTTCATTTGATTTTGTTAAACTTCTTTTGAATAGCTGAATACAAGTCCAAGTCTTGTGTCTATCTGGAACAATTTAATTCAAAAGTGTGGATGAGTTCAGTCCAAAATTTCATTTCAGGTAAAGGAACTGATTCTACTGCATATATTGTTAGTGAGTTGAACAGAAGCTGAAAGCTTCTTGATCACAAACTTCTGTAGAAAAACCATGCATCACCAGTTGAACTCAGTTTTTCTGATATACCTGTGTCTTCTGAAAGTACCCAGACCAGTGGCTGATGTGATTCTTTAATCTTTCTCCAAAATATGTTTTTAATTTTTCCTTGACACCCAGGTGGATCAGAGATCTACTGTTTTATGCTTTAATTCTCTTCAACTGTTTTGGAAAATGTACAGCTCAGTACACAAAAAGAGCAGAAGAACTGCTGGTTTGAAGGGATAGTAACAGATTTTGAAATTAGTCTGTTTGAAAAAAAGGAGAAAGCAGCGGAGCCTGTAGTCAAAAAATCTGACTGATTTCAAGCTGAAATCTTTTGCACATTTGGATAACAAAGAGCATGCTATAAAATGAAGGTTTGTGCCTTCTTGTCCTCTTGGGATGAAGCCGGAGTGAGGAGATACTTTGATAGCAGTTCCACTGTGCTGGCTCAACCACAAGTGTGACTGGGAAATGGATGAGGTCTCACAGGAAATCTGTTTCGAGCTCAGTTGCACAACAGAAGAATTAAGCTGTTTAGGAGTAATACCTAGTTTTCTTCAGTGAATGTCTGAAGACTTTACTATAAGACCTTGACATTCACATTATGGAATGCCTGTCTATTTGCCCAGCCATGCTCTATTTTTTTTTTTTTTTTATTTTTAATTAAGTGCCAGTTTGACTAAGGTATGCATTCATGAAAAGTGCTAAGAAATCTCTGATCACGTGGGCTGGCTTTGTTTTATACAGCACCCACAGGAGTGCTGTCTCCTCTTCTACGAGCAGTAACATTGGCACAAGGAAGAGCAGTCCTCCTTGCCACCAACAACCAACCTGCCTTCAGAGGGCAAATGGCTTCCTTCACTTGCAGCTAGGCTTTGCTTCTTTTCTTCTCCACTTCTTCTTTTCTTCTCCACTTCTTCTGCTTCTTTTCTTCTCCATGCAAATGTTCTCTAAGCCTTCTATGGTCTGGCTCTAGACCCATCTGCAGTCACATTTTTCTTCACAGAGTTGAAATAAAATTTTACAAGTCAGTTTTGCTTAAGCAGCAGAATGTTTGGGGAACCATCCTGGACTCAGAGAGAGGTATTTCCACTGAGGTATTAAAAATACTGAAGTGCTAAAACTATTATCTGAACATTTCTGAATAAGAAGAAAGCCTAAGAAATATGTAAAAACCCACTGGGTTTATTTGTGCAATATATAATTTGTGAATTACACGGAACACATCTAGGACACTATCAGTCCTTGGAGAGGCTATCTTAGTTCTGCCTGCAGGATTTCCACATTTAATGCACTTAGAAGTAGAGAGGTAAACCAAAGCTAACACCTTTTTTTTTTGTTGTTGAACTTAGACTTCTATGCTCAACTCTTAAGTGATTTAATGTGGAAATTCTGAGGGACAAAAAGCAGAAAAAAGAAAGAGCAATTGTAAGTAAACCCACAAGAAATAAGGAGGATTTTGGCAAAGGAGGATAAAAAGATAGAAACAGAGAAGTGAAGTATGTCTAGTGAGAGAGAAAGGAGTAACTGCAGGGAGCACCAGAAATTTCCTACCCGTGGGACCGTATCAGCAGCTCAGACAGAAGCTGCTGTGCCCAGCAGAGACCCAGATTTGTCAAAGACCCTAGGGCTCTCTTGACAGAAACTAGATCCAACTTCCAAATGCCAAGCAAAAAAAAAAAAAAAAAAAAAAAAAAAAAAAAAAAGGGTTAGAGATGAAGAAAGCTTTTAACGTTAAATAAAAGCCTTTGCCTTAAAAAAAACTTTCAAAGGACTACCCCCCTTCTCCTCTACTGCATGAGAAATAGAAAACTTTAGCAGTCAGTGGCTGTTGGGCTCTGTTGTCAAGGACTTGGTTATAATGCAGCTTGGACAGCCATGGTGGATGAGGCCAACAGGGGATACAAATGGAATGACCTTCTTTTGTAGCATTTTGGTTTTCAGTTTTTATTAAAAAAAAAGCTCTTTAGCTGAGGTCTCTACCTAGGCTTTTTTTGTAACTGAGATATAAAACAGTTTGGCTCCATCTAAACTGGCCAGCCAAACTTACAAGGTCAGGCCATAAACAAATTTAACAACTGTTGTTAATTAAATAGTTATTGTAGTATAGATGGGGTCAAACAAAGGGTATGTGTGGGAGGGGAGGGAAAGAGAGGGCCTAAGTGGCAAAAGTTGGGGGAATCTTGGCTCCTGACTTAGAAGGCGTGAACAAGCTCAAACTCTGTGGAAAAGACCTCTGGGACATAACAATAACAGTTAGCATTTCAAATTTTGGTGCAAATATTAAGAAATTAATAGCAAAAAACCCCAACTCATGTTCTTTCATTTACACTTTCCTATTATGTGAAACCATCTTGGTAAGTCTTGGCTTTCCTCCAGCAGAAATCCCGTATCTGCCTCTATCAGTGGTATCACTTCAATGACATATTAATGCCTCCCCATGCCAGGATGTTGTCCAAGTTCCAGCTGTTTGAAAGAGTTGTTACAGAATGGGAATTCCAGTTGGAGATTTATAGAATAGCAACAGGAAAAAAAAGGAGGATTACATTTAATTTTAATACTCAGAAATGTGCTTTCCTTGTCATGAAAGTGGACCCCTGCCTGTGTGTCTGCAGCCTGCCTTGAAAACTGATTTTGTGTGTGCCTAGCTAAAACCAGTGCCTGTGATACGATCTGATTTTGACTCTACAGAGGAAGGTAGGAGGAGCAAAATTTATGTTTTAGGTCTGTAAGGCATTTTAAAGTTAATCGGGTCCTTTGGGTCTGATATAATTTGTGTAAGATTGCTGTTGATGATTAGAATAGCTATTTAAGATTTTTGTTAATAGTCTGTTACATGGACCCAGTGGAAAGATTCCAATAGCAGTCTGTTAGTTTTTCCCTGTCACATTCAGGTTACAGACCCTTCACAGATGTTGTAAATAGACATCAATACTTAAAGGGAATATTACACAAATTAAAATCATAAGTGTGCTTGAACTGCCAACATAGACATTTTGTTAAAAACATCTGTCACATAAAAGCAAACATTTAAGGCCATTATATTTATAACAATTGTTTTCATTTTTAATATGTACTACATATTTTTTCTTTTCTTCTGTTATTATTGATTTGAATATTTTTTCTTAGACTTTAATACTTATTTTTTCCAACATTACTTATATTCTTGACCATATAAATAATAATGTGGACTTTTAATGAAAAGAAATAAATCTCAGTGGTTGGAAATCTAGTGGATACTTGCACAATGAATGAGTCAACTGAGAATCCAACACCATGTTCTCAAAAAAAAATATATAGTTATCAAATGTTACAAACGCAAGTATTAAGCTGGATGTCTTTTCAATTACATCCAGTTATTTCATTCTGTTCTGAAATTAATTTCTTAAGTGAAAAGGATAAATCACATATAAATGTCCTATTCTGGGCCTTTTTGTTGCATTACTGCTGATGCAGCTGTTCTAACTGTACAAGTACTCACCATAACACCGTGCAGGAGAGCCCCCCAAAGCTGGACAGCCCTGAGGTGCTTTCTAACAAACACACCTACTGTACTGATATTATCCACCCTTCCTTCCCCCTTTCCCCTGCTGCCTGCAGTTTCTGGGTAAATCTGTGATATCTCTAAGCACAAGCTGCTCTAGGCTTTTCTCAACAGTGCTGTTTCTACTACAAAATAAAAGAGGGTTAGAAGCAATCAGTGCCCCCATTTACCCTGCTCACAGCTCCTCTCTCTCCTGTGTTTGCTTTGGGGAGAATTATTTGGAGCTAAAGCATAAAAGGAGCTAACAGTAAAGAAGTGGGGACAACTAGACCCTGTGCTCAAGCTCAGCTTTAGCTCCTTCCATTTGTAGCAGCACACCTTCACACTTCCTAACAGCTCAAACTTGTCACAAGATCATATAAATACAATGAACTGTCATGATCAGGAAGAATTTGCTGCTCATGGAACAAGAGTCTTGGTCTGGTTAAAATCAATACTTCTATTTTCTTGATTACCTGTGTTCTGAAAACTACTTAAGTAAGAAGTTAAAGATCATCATATATTTAGTTTTCCTTAAGTTAGTTAGGTATTTCTCCATGTAAGGCCTCCATATAATAAGATAATTAATTGAAGAATAGTTTTAGTATCTTGAGACACTGTTATTTGCATGGCACAGAAGGTGTGCTGGATCCTTTACAAATGTAGAAACACAGCCAATGGTCAGGGGAATTGTTGAACCAACTCAGACTCAAAAAAAAAAAAAAAGTCATATAAAAGGTAAATACTGACTTCCAGGTTCCACTCAAGGATGGAACAGGTCTCATGAAGAGATTATGAAAGTGTTCTGTTGTGTAGGAATGAGTAAGCCAGGCCCTTAGCCTCACAGAAATGTCACTTGGAAGAGATGCCTAGAGATTTCCTGGTCATGAGGTGTAACGTCCTCCCAAAGCAGGATTGCCACCAGTGCCAGAGCAGCCTTTAGTCTGAAAGAATGTTGTTGAGTTTTGGGTTTTTTGGGTTTTTTTCATTGCTGTGCATCATAGGATATCATTATCCTTTGAAAGTGTCATGTACAGCTTCTTCAGAATAATCCTGCATGTTGGGATCAGGACTAAGTCATTCAATAAAGGCACAATATGTTAAAAAGTGCAATTATTATGGTCACGATAAAGCCAAAACCAGAAGTTGCTGAGCTTCACTGTGTTGAAGCACAGTCAAGAGTCAGATAGTAAAGGGTATCTTTGTAGCATCCTGCTGCTGCTGCTGTTGCAGGGTTCTAGTTTGCCGTAAGTCCTATCCTAATTCTCTGTAACATCTACCAGCCTGTAAAGATGCCTCTTTATGGAACCAAGGAATCTCAACTAGACACATATTTTTAGGAACGCCATTGTTAGTAGTAAATAGATTTCAGCTGACTGCAATGGGAGCTTACACAACATGCTCCTGGATAAATATCTGCATATAGACACCTTTAGGATCCAGATCCCACCTGGAGTGGCTAAGTAGGAGGTTTCTGGAAGAAGAGTTTTGAACCCTGTTTTGAAGAACAGTATGTTCGTCAATTCTCTTTATTGTGGAGGTACATATCCCATGTCCCTATTGTTCTAAATGAAATACTGAGGAGGCCAAGTGTATGCACTAAACCAGCCTCACTTCTCACACATATTTTACAGGGTTTCTATGCTGTCTAACACATGAATGTATTGTAATTTTAAAAATTTGAGTATTTAGTAATAAGCATTTAATTGTATCTATTCAATTGTAATATGTTATTTTTCATTTAACAGAAGATCCCTGAGAGAAACAATAAGAAAAGATAGTGAACATGCATAAAAAAGATGAGCCATTACAGTTTTATCCTCAAAAAAATGTCATAATGTATTTTTAGGGGTTTTCAGTGGGAAAACAATGAAAATTGGAAACACAGTAGGTCACACAATGGGTCACAAATAAAATGTTGCTCTCAGAATAACTGCTTTTATGAACTGCAAACCAGAACCACCAGACTTTCAGGCAGTGTGTAGATAAGAACCATCAGCATCAAGGCACTAAACTGACAGATTCCCGTAAAACACATAGCTCCTAGGTATGTGACCTGCATGGGATCTTGCATGGGAAAAATATACAATTCCTGAAATATGTCAGTTCCTCTGTTTTCTGCTAATTTTAATTTTTCTGTGTGTCTTACTTCAAGATGCCTAATTTGCTGTGTTTGGCATTAGTTTCAGCAATGATTTCTCAGCATGTGTGTGTGCCTCATCCCTTTATTTCCATTATTCTGCTCTGTGGACACAGTTACTGCTGTTTGCAACATGAGTTCTGGTAGTATTGTCCATCTCTGATCTTAATGAGCTTAAAAGTGCATGAAGTTAGGCATTTATCTGCATGTCTTTCTAATTTATTTCCAAATTATACCATCATCTAGAACTTACCAGTACTTATGCCAGCAGAGATCTCAGAGAACAGGTTTAGGGTGCATGTAGTTCCAAAATATTTATTTAGATCTAAAGGAAAGAAGTTTTCTTTACTGGTTTTTGGTGTTTGTTTGTTTGGGGTGGTTTTTTGTATTTTCTTTTTTTTTTTTTTTTTCTTTCTGGGCAAACAAATTGGAAGGTTTCAAAAGAAACAAAATATAAGAATAAAGCTGCTAGGCTATTTTTTTCAGAAAGAATGAAACAATAGAGTCTATGTTGAGAGGTGGCTGAGGGCCACTGTAACCTGTGTAGGGGTCTGGGGGAGATTTCTCCCCTAAGTGATTTTGTAATATTGCAGCTTTGCCTTGCAGCTAGACTCTGCTGGGATGGAGGTAAGCTACCATGGGGAAAAGACAGCATGCAAATATTAGCTGCAGATCCACTGACATCATCTCTCAGTAACTCCATGTGCCTTTTTGTCTTGCAGAAAAGAGGTCCTTTGATATCTCTTGCCTGTCAGCCAGAAACAGGTTGAAAAGTAACAGTCCCCTGGTACCAGAGGGGAAAGACTGTGCTGGCCAGTATGCTGGCAAAACACAGCTGCTAACTCTGTGCTCTGACAGGTTGGGAAAATCTCTGGGGCTTGTTCTAGGTCCTTCCAGACCTCAGGAGGAATAGTCATTGCCTTTTCTGGTGCTGGCTGAGATCATCTATACACAGATTTTCCCAGTACCCCATTCAGATCCTACTTCAGGCACTCCCTGGCAAACATGATTTTGTAAACACTTTGTAGCCCTCTGCCTTTGTGCCCGACTGTTGTGTCTATGGCTGATCTCTTCCTTCAAGCATACAGCTGCACAGGAACCTGTATTTATTCTCATATTCATTGTGCTTTCAACTGTGTTCAGCTCTTACAAGTGTCTTCTATTTGTTATTTTTCTGTTGAAGCCTTTGTTTGCCTAAGTCTTTGATCTCACATATCCAAACATAAATATTCTCTCAAACACTCAGATGGCCAGAGGAAGGAACAGTCTTTGCAAATATGCATTGTGTCAGTATCTCAAAAATCAGGCGAAGTCACATCCATAAAGCCAAGCATTATCCTCTGTTTATAGGACAGTAAAGAGTGGGGAAACTTCTTATCACTGAACAGAGCAGCCCTGCACAGGAGGGGGGAGGTTCCAGAGAGGGTCAGTCCTGTGCTGGTAAGGTATTGTGGTGACATGGTGGGGGTGAACAGATCATGGGAGGGCAAGAAAGTCATTAAACCCTTTCCTGCTCCAGTCTCTTCCCCAGCAGAAGGCTGAGGTCCCTTATAGTTCCCACAGTGTGGCTTTGGGGTGGGAGTGATTAAGAGCAGTCAGGTGTGGCTGGGGAATGCTGGGTCTTCCAGGCACTCCTCACGGTTGCTACAAGGGAGGCTTTTAGAGTCAGCTGGTTCTTTGGAATCCTAAATAGGACAGCTGCCATGTGGAGTGGGAAGATAGGGATTTGGCCACTGTGATTTACTTTTGGGCAGTAAATTTGAGCAAGAGGCAGAGCTGTGTCTTGCTTCAAAATATGTGAACACTCTGGGAGTACTGTAAAGGGTATGACTGAGCTGTCATTTCAGAGAATCAGAGGATGGGCTATTTTAGCTTCATGACTTCTGCTGTGGCATATTTATGCTTTCCAGTAGAAGTCTCCTACAAAGATGACCCCCCAGTTTCTTTGGAACAAACATAAGGAATGTGACTAAAAACCCACCCCCCCAAATATGTTACTTGCTTACTTCTGATATGATAATGAATTAAATACATGTTAAAAATTAAGTGTGTATGTTTTTTCATGCCCAGAAGCATAAACTGAGATCTGTTTTGTTAAGGATCTTTTTAAAACAGATCAAATTCTAGAGCCAGTTCCTCTTCTGGCATGAATTCCCACAGATGCCTATGCAAGCACACCTGCTTCCATAAATTGTGGATCTGCTCCTGGCAATTTAAACTATAAGTTTTAATTTTTGAACAGTTAGACTACCTGTGTTCTCTGGAGAGATCCTAAGTCGCTGGGGTCTACATGTTTTCAACACCTAAAAACTCTGTATCCATTCACTGGCAAAATACTGGTCAGAAAGCAGTGTTTGTAATAAGTCAATTTTAGTAATTTCACCTTAATTTTTTTAAAAAAAATTAAAATATGATTATAACTTGGTTGGCAATAACAGTGCCAGAGAGTGTTAAAGAAAAGGACTCTGGTGGCCTTCAAGACATAATTGTGGAGGACATCTGTAAGCCTGCAAGATTCCCTCCCAGGAGGATAAAGAATCATAGAGTCGTAGCATGGTTTGGTTGGAGATGATCGTCTAGTTCCAGCTCCCATGCCATAGGCAAGGACTCCATCCACTAGATCAGGTTGCTCAAAGCCCCATCAAGCCTGGCCTTGAACATTTCCAGGGATGAGGGATCCACAGTTTCTCTGGGCAACCTGTGGCATGGCCACACCACCCTCACAGTAAAGAGTTTCTTTGTAATATCTAATCTAAACCTACTCTGTTTCAACTTAAGGCCATTCTCCCTTGTCCTAGCAATTCGTGCTCTTTAAAAAGTCCTCTTCCAGGTCTCCTGAGCCCCCTTTTAGGTATTAAAAGGCTGGCACAAGGGCACCCCGGAGATTTCTCCAGGCTGAACATTCCCACCTTTCTCAACCTGTATTTGTAAGAGACATGCTTCAGCTCTCTGATCATCTTCGTGGCCCTCCTCTCACCCACTCCCACCAGTCCACATCTTTCCTATATGGGGGGCCACAGAGCTTGGGGACCCATTTTCACACCAGTCCCTTCCCCAGCCATGGCCCAGCACACATGCCATACTGGGCAGTACCAGTGCACCAGCCATGAGGAAAACAGTTATACAGAGAAGACAAGCTGTGTTTTCTTTGGCAATGTACAAATTTCCCAAGTATGGTTGCCACAGAAACAGCTGTCAGCTACCTCATGAGTTTGCCATGCAAAGTGGGTAAGGAAATCAATCTTTATTTTGTGTCAGTGTCACGAATGAACCGCCCACCTTTACGTATGGAATCCCTAAGGAGTATGTTTGGAATCTGCACTGCCTGCCCATGGTGCCTCAACTCCCCCAGAGTATAATTTAATCTCTCTTCTGCCCTTATTCACATGCTGCCATTCAGGCTTTCCCTGAGTACCTCATCAATGGAGAGTAAGTGCAGCACAGGATTTGGTCTTTTCACTTCAATTTTTACGGTTTGTTCTTATATAAACACATTTCAAGGAGTTTTTAAAAAGCTGCATAATTCAAGACAGCTTTTGGCATGATGAAAAGAAAGAGAAAAGAGAAGAGAAAAGATCCTTTCACTCTGATTTCAAAATGAATGAGTAAAAAGTGTCCCAGACATCTGAGATGGGAAGGTCCAGAAAAGACTTCTTAGCAGCCCCCTTTCTACATAAACAGTGAGGCAAATGAGCCAGTATGAAATGCTGTGAAAAGCCACAGCAGCCCTGACTGTACCTTTCAGGGTCTCAGAGGTTGAAAAAAACCCACCACTTTTTCAACATATCGTTTATTGGAATTTTTTTGCTTGGGCTGACCTTCCAGACAAGAAACAGTATTGTCTGCAAAAACCTACACTGAAAAAGCACTGCTTTTGTTGAAGAAAAAAAAAAAAAAAAAAAAAAAAAAAAAAAAAAAAAAAAAAAAAAAAAAAAAAGTTTTGTTTGGAAAAATCTAATTAAATGTTTCACTTGAGGTCATTTATTTAGCTAGTTAAAAGTTATTTAAAATCACTTGAAATATCAAATTGCAAGGCACTGTAAGAAAACATTAAAGAGTGCACACTGTTGCTTAAATATTACCATACAACAGTGACTGAGATGTGTTGCTGTACCTCTCCTGCTTCCCAGCAGGTGATGCCCTAGACAGGTGATGGTCTGCCACAGCCTTGTGTCTCATCTGTCAGCCCTGTGGGGATATCTTTGGATCCTTTACAGCACCCCACTCTCCTTAGAGGCTGCAGCTGACCCAGACCATTTCTTCCTTGGTGCCCTTTTTCCAGGCCCAAAGCTGAAACTCATTCACCAGTGCATGTTCTTGTGGAAGCCAAAGATGAAGTCACAGAAATCTGACATCCATCTGGCCATTCTGTCTGGTTCCCCACTCACCTGTTGAGCAGACTCCTAGGTTTGGTTTGGAAGCTCCGTTTAACTGGTTCTAGCTCTGCCATGAGTATGACCTACGGAAGTAATTTATTTCACAAGCTCTGGGTGGAAAATTCAGAGCAAAAGCAGACAGATACCTGGAGAGAGTCCCAGATCTTTGGGAGGGGTGGGGGAGAAGATTTCTGCAAGTTTTTTCTACTTGAGAAGAGATAGAGTATGTATTGTATCCAGTGCATGTCTTTTTTACAAATGTTCTTACATTGAGTAACTATAACCATCCATAATATAATCTCTAAATAACTCACCACATGGTATGAATCTATAGGTAAGTAAAATTAGAAATGATTCAAATGAAGTCGTCCAAAACCAAAAGTTTCCTTCTTTTTCTTTTTTTTACCCTTCTTTGTTGGCCTGTAATGGAAAATAGAAAATTATACCCCTGGACTTTTTACATCTTCCAATTAACTTTCAATATGACCATGGGGCATTCAGGTGAGTGAAGATACAGAAGATTAATTGTAAAATGTCCAGTAGCACATTACAATTTCAAACATGCATGAATGAAGATCTACACAAGAAAATTAACCACTTCCTCCAATTTGAGAAAATGACAGTATCTTGCCTTATACAGAGACAGGACCAGAACATGCATATGTGTTTTACAATCCTGTTAACACATCTAATAGTATCTGATCCCTTTTAGGCACATTGCCTTAATAGAATCCTAGAATTAAAATGAGACATTGTGTTTTGTCTAAATTTCCACTCTAAGGAACTCAGTGCTCTTTGGTCAGAGACATAACTTAGTAGTGGCAATTTAATTGAATTATGATTTTTAAATGCTTACCTGTCCAAACCATATTACATTTAATTAACAGAGCAGCAAAATTAAAATTAAATCTGGGTTAGTTTTCATATAATAGTAGAGGAATGTTAATTTATAATTACATCAACAAGGAAATCACCTACAGCAAACACCAAGAAGTTGTCAGTAATTGAGGTGGTTTTTTTCCTATTAAAAGGGCTATATTGTGAGGTATTTTCAGGGACAGATATAGCTCTGATCTGGGAGAGGGCCTGCAGTGAAGCTACTCAAGTGCTTCCATGTCATGCTGTTCCTCTGGCTGGTGATAAGGTTAACAGGACAGCCATATCATTTTCACCTTTCCTTGTAAACCCATCCCTGACTTCTGCCATCAATTTGATAGTTGTGTTCTGTTTCTGGTGAGGTTTTTTTGTTTGTTTGTTTGTTTGTTTTGTTTTTGTTTTTGTTTTTTGGTGGTTTTTTTTTTGTTTTTGTTTTGTTTTGGTTTTGTTTTTGTTTTTTGTTTTTTGTTTTTGTTTTTGTTTTTGTTTTTGTTTTTGTTTTTTTCCCTATTCTATTCACATTCTTCAATTTGTCTATAGAAATTGCATATTTGATTGTCACACTTCTGATTGAAAAATACAATGTGAAAACAGATAATGCTGTATATGTGGAAGGGCTGGCATGCCGTTCCATGGATGTAAGCCCAATCCTGCAAACTGCAGGCTCTTACCTAAGATGCAAAGCCACACTGAACTTAATAGCAATTCATGACCATGTTTGCAAAATACGAACATGCTCTGCACAGGCCCCTCTTTCTAGGGAAATTAGGTTTGTATTTATAGCATTTGTAATAGTCTCCATTTTTACCTTTGGAAGAAAAACAAAAACAAAACCCCAAGTGCAGTATTTTCAGCAAATCTCTAAGGAAACTCCCAACTAAATTATGCAAACCATCAAGTTTATGGCTATGGCTGTTAAACTCAGTTGCTGCTGAATTGTATTAGTGCTTTAGCTTGAGCTGTAGGAAGGGGACTGAGCCATAATATAATTGGATTAAAAATATAGTGTGCCCCATGTAGAGACCCTGGTCCTCTCCAAGACTAGATGATAGAGGGATTTGGATGGAAGCAAACAGGCTGTCATCACTTCTTCCTATACTGAAAAGCTAACTACACATGTAAGATTTTTCTTCCAGACTGACCCTATTTTTGCCTTGCCACTTCATCATGGATTCTTCCAGCCTTTCGTAAAAGGTATAGTCTTCCTTCTTTTCTGATTAAACAATGGTGGTGAGGCCCAGGGTCTTAGGGAATGTCTTTTCCGAAGCCTTACCAGCATGGGCTGTTGACCTCCATACCCCATGTGTAGGTACCAGCATGGCCCCAGCTGTAGGGTCTGTGATATGTTCCTGGCAGTGACATCAACCACTACTCCAAGAAAAACTGGGGTTCATTTGAAAAGCACCCTAAGCTAAAGGGGAGTCAGGGCATTATCTGAAAGTTGGAACAGATATAATCTCTGGATCTCTGCTTTCTGTTAATCTAGACCTTGGAAAAAGGTCCAACTGGATTAAGAGTGTCCATTTAGCCGGCACCAACTGGCTTTAGTCTACACTGCACAGAACAAGCAAACTGCATCCATGCCACCTTGGCTCAGGATTTCCTGCAGGTCTTATGCAGCACATCTTGCCCTCAGGTGTCAGCATTATCCTGTGTAACATTTCCAGCTGAACCTTTCCGAAAAAGTACAGGCCAAGCCTGCAAGTGATGTTTTTAAAGCAAGACTCTGAGGTCAGGTTTTATGCCCTGGACTGTGACACAAAAGCATATGAGGGAGTTTGACAAAGAAAAGTCTGCTGGAATAGCATTATGAAGTGGCATAAATGGAGTGAAGCAAAGCTGGCACAGGCGTGACTAAAACCATGATTGGGCACTATCTTGGACAGAGCTATTTGGGGTCCAAAATAAAACCAAGGAGAAGATAAACCAGTAAGAAGTGTAGGTAAATAAAGGATACAGTAATGGAATTCATTCCTGGTCCTCCTTTCCTTAGCACCAGGTAAGGACAGTTTGCCTATAAGCCACACTGAGCCAAATGTTGCACATGACTGCTGGATTTAAGCTGTGCTGCTTGTACACAGGTATGATAGAAGAGAGTTTATACTACCCACCAAGTGTCCTGTGCTGCCCTTCCAGCTCAGAAAAGTTCTCCAGCAGCAGGAGCAGAGGTGAAGGGACGCAGCAATTCACCATTAACCTCAGCTGAAACTGTGATTGCAGGTAGGGGGAGGAATTCATTCACCAGGGTATCACATTCATCAGTTACCCACTGATCCGTGTTCCGCAGGGACAGAAGTTCAGGCTTGCATCCACCTTCTTGTTCCTGGACTGCCTGTGGAGAGTCCAGACCGCCCCTTTCTGGCATGAGGGCTTGGCAGCAAGTGTGACCCCACTCTCATGTACTTGGCTGGCACCTGACGAGCTCTTGGTGGGTTGATGATGAGGGCAGCACTAAGGTCAGAAGGATGGGTGTAGCAGGATTCAGGAACTTGATGCATACAACCTGAGCTATAATAATCCTTGAACCCATTTCTGTGGGTTGAAGCAACCTGAGTGTTTGTGTGCTCATTGCCAATGGCATCACTTTTCTACTTTCATGTATGGCTTTCTGAAAGGACTGAATAAAATGAACTGTATTACTGTTTTATTAAAAAACTTTGGTTTATGTTAGTACATGCCTAAGGATTGCCAGAATATGGCCCATTTCTGGGTATTTTTAAGCTGGAGTGGACAAGGCTCTGAAAAATACACATGAGAAATCATCAGAATTAGCAGAAGTGATGTCTTCCTGTGAGAAATGGTGACATTGTTATCCAAACCAACTTAAAATGCCTTTTAAAAGATCCATGGTTTTACCTCAGTGGCTTAAAGAAACCTTTCCCATTTAAATGTTCTCTAATTCTGTAAATGAACAATATTATTCATCCTAGGTCTGTCAGATAAAGAAAAAATGTACATATGAATTTAATCCCTCGGTTTATAACCTTACAACTCAGGCAGGAGAGTCACAAATCCATGTAGACATCTGAGTGCTGACTTTTGCATTTGGATTTCTGATTTGGTTGAAAAATATATAAAAAACTTGTGTAGCCAAACAGCTCCCTATTGGCTACACATCTGTACAGGCTCAAGAGCATCATATATTTCTGCAAAGATCTGGAATAAATTGTGCTCAATGAATTGGCCCCTCGCATGCTTTTTTCAAACAGGAGACTCGGATGAACTCATGTATCATGGGAGCATCAATAGCAAAACAATACCTCTTTAGTCAAATCTACTGGGAGCTGCCATCATAAATATAGAAGATGGGTAGATGCAGAAATAAATAATTTTGGGGGGATGGAAATGTGCTTACAGATCAATATTAGTGACTGCAAGCTACATTCAGCTTGTCAAGCATAAGTTTTGAAAACTCCACAATGACTCTGAAGAAAAGTACTTTCTGTGGTTGGGATTCATTTACCTAACTCAGCCATACAGAAAAGAGGCACCTACTCTGAGCCACCCACCTATAAACATCCCTTCTAGGGAGTTCTGTGACGGCTTGACAATGGAATATGTCCCCATGTGAGATTGCCTCTTTTTCCATTGACTAAAGGAAAAATATACAGGGCTCCATTTAGAGTGGTACACTAAAGTTTTATCCAGCTAAAAGTAGGAATCTACTGATGAATGCGTACTCACTTGGCCCCCTGCCCAGCCCACATGCATAAGTGGCAAGTGTACAGTACTGACAGCACATTTATTAATGGTTCTGTTTATGTAACTTCATCCACACCCCCCTCTGAAGTCCTTACTCAGCCCCTTTTGTTATACAAACAATGTCTTATCCATTTTATTCACCTGACCCGACCTTGTTTCTTGAACAGTAGGATATTTGTATGCCATTCTTCTCCTGTGAACATAAACAGCTCTTTGTTTGCAATCAGTAACTCTTAACCAACAGCCAGCCTCTCGTTCAGCTGCTCAGCTGAGCATTCACCCATAGAAACTGTTCATGTGTTGCTGTGCAGATCTCAAGCATGAAAATTTGGTTTTCTTTCATGACTGGGATTTTTTGAGAGCAGGTAGAAACTGTGCACAGATTTATGATTTCTGCTGTTCACCCAGCCTAATTTTTGGCTCTGCCTCAACCTCTTTCTCTTCCTGTTTTCCTAAGAACATTTCCCCTTTGAAAGCCAGCCTCATTAATGCAAATTCAAAACTTTTCAGAGAACTCCTTCCCATCTTTTTAGCCAGCTCACATCCTCACTAGGAGCCTTACAAGTCTGTCCTTACCAAGCCAGGCTCCTTTCCAGGCCCCTCTGGTCAGACTCAGCTCCTCCTCCACCACCTGATATCCTGTGTTCAGCACAAGCTCAAGTCTCTCAGGTCTTTTAAGCTCAGTTTCCTCCCTCTGGACTCTTTGCTGAATTTAGGTGACCCATAAAGTTTCCCAGAAGGTCCAATTATAGTCACTTGCTCCTAACGTGGAACATCCTTCAGCACATCTGCAAAGTGAACTATGGCTAGCATAGGTGAGGCTGAGCCTGTAGCAACTCCCTTCCATGCCAAATAACTTGCATTTAGACTTCCAGAAAAATGTAAACCATTCTCATGGCCCCTCTTCTAAATACACAGGACTATATTTATTTGTGGGTTTTAATAAATAAATACCTAGTCCCACTTATTACTGGCTAATATTAGTATTTCTATTCTTAGGTTAGTTGTGGTGATGGTCTGATGAACACTGTAAATTGGCAAAAGTATTGCTAAGGAAAGAAATCTCTGATATTCCATCACTTGTTCATGCCTCACAGCATTCCTCCCTATGCTAGCACAGCAGCCTCCATATCTGCAAAATTAGCTTTTCTGGGGAGGAAATCAATCTGAAGTGGTTTTACTGGGTAGGTTTAAACCTAGATCAGCTTCTCACTCCAGATCTCTGCACAACTACGATGGAGGAGGTGATGCACAAGCAAGAATGTGAGGCCAGATTGGGAGAGAGTAAAGCTGTGTCTTTCTGCATCAATGCCCCTCTATACTGACTTTCAGTGTCCATTGAATTGCAGTTTCCATTGGTTTACCTGATGTTGCACTTAAGGAAAATTATATCTCTTTCAGAGACACAGAAAATTTTAAAAAATCCTAACCTTCTATGGTGGAAACTGTGGTAATTGCATTTTCTTCAATTCCTGTCAGATTTCACACCCTAGGTTTTATGTGTAGCTCTTAATGGTTTCAGAATTTAAAAAAAAAAAAGTTTCTGTGAGTTATGAACCATCAGTTAGTCATTAAAAAAGTGTGTACAGCAAATGAAACAGTTAATGCAGAATGATAAGGCTGTACTTCACTCATCCAGGACAAATAACAACCCTTTCTTTACTCCAACATCAACATGTTTACCACTGGGCTGGAGGAAAGACAACACCCCTAGGTATACTCTAAAGAATAAAGTTATTTTCACTTGCAGGAATATTCATTACTTTTACCTCACAAATACAGTACAGATGTGGATATTAGGAGAAAGCATCTGAAAAGCCATAAAACTGCTACTCATTTTATCATGTACTTACAGTCTCTATATGAATACACTGTCTTTAGCTACAGCAGTGCATTAGTCAGCTGTGCTCAGCACTGACATATCACAGATGAACCACTCTGTGCACTGCTCCTGTGGTGCTCTAAAGCTGATAAAACTCAGCAGCTGTTATTTTCACTGGCTTATGCAGCACATAGTGGGTGTTCTGGTCACTTTATAAATATCACCTTTACACTTCCAAATGCATATAAGCACATTTATTTCTAACAGAGTATCTCTACTTAGGTGCAATGTGTATTTAGTTGGTGTTCCATAAAAAGGTCGGTTCTGAGGGCAAAATGTCTCTCCAGAATGACACATATGAGACTGAAAATATTTTTGTGTTTGTATCCTAGAAACACACACCTAAGTCTGGTCAAGTGCTCCCCACAGGAAGAGCCAGAGTGGTGGAAGGGGCTGCAGCACCCAGCTGCTGTGCCTGACCCTTGGCTGCAGAATGCTGAGCCAGCAGAGCCAGCCACGTGGGCTGTCTGAACCACACCAGTGCTAAGCTTTCAGAAGAAGGGACAACCCCAGCTGGCCTTCTGTGGGGACACTAGCCTGTAGCAGGAGAACAGGAAGAAGCTGGAAAGGAACATTAGGAAAAAGAGATCTGCAAAATGCTGTCTGCCAAGGAGAAGGATTAAGAATTGATTTGTCCCTTTCAGTGTAAGACAGATGTGCCATAAGGGAGCCAGGTTAAAAACAAACATAAAGAAGTGATTCCTCAAGTAACCAGTGGGCATGACTGTTGCCAAAAGACATGTGTCTCCATAGGTTTAAAGGGACAATGGACAAGCACTTGTAGGGGATCTACTGTGGGTTACTAAACAGAATAAACTATCACAGGTACAAGAAAATGTCTCTAGTTGAGAAAGGTGGAAAGACTGTGGAAACACTTTACAGCTCACTTGCCTCTTCTCATTCATCAACAAACATTACAATGAGGACATTGTTTTTCTTTTTCCCTGGGGGAGACCACAAGTGTGGTCCCCCATTGCCACAATTCAGGGAGATGAGTTGCCTGTTTTGGGGACACCTGCAAGATGAGTGCAATCAAAATGCTAGGGATGAGCCTCATTCAGGGAAAACACTGAGGGTATCCCCTGTTACTCTTGGGAGTCAGAATGCAGGCTTGAGTTACTATGATCTAAACCATCACAGCTGTCAGCATCCAGCCAAACAATGGACAAGTAAATGGCAGAAATTATGTCTGTGCTCAAAACCATGTTCCTGAAAGCCTCTGCTTGTTTTTCCATAAGCATTTTACTAGGTCTCTGAAATTCTCTAGAGCATCTGTGATTGTTCAGCACCTGGCTTATTCCTAAGCTCCATTAATATCCACTGGGCAGGTACTTCTCTGAATGAATACCTACAGGCTTATCTCCAAGGGCAGTTGCACAGCAGCAAAGCAATCTCCAGCACATCCATGCTGAGCAGCAGAGGGAAGGGAAGGGAAGGGAAGGGAAGGGAAGGGAAGGGAAGGGAAGGGAAGGGAAGGGAAGGGAAGGGAAGGGAAGGGAAGGGAAGGGAAGGGAAGGGAAGGGAAGGGAAGGGAAGGGAAGGGAAGGGAAGGGAAGGGAAGGGAAGGGAAGGGAAGGGAAAGAATTAGGACAACCTAATAGAGTTCAAATTAGAACTGCAGAATTCTGGGAAGACATGTAGTGCATTTCCTGGAAGCGTGGTCTCTCCTGAGCACAAGTGCTCCTTAAAGTCCTGTGTCCCCAGGACCATGCCACCAGCACTGTAATGTGCAAAGAGCAGCAGCAGCAGCAACAAACAACAGTGCAGAAGTGAATCATTCCTACTAAATACTATCCCCAGGTGGGGACAAAGGCTTACCAACTCATAGCTGCTCCAGCTTTTTAAAAATTAGTATCAGGCTGGATGGGGCTTTGGAGCTAATTGCTACAAAATCTCAGCCTCCCCCCTTCACAGTCCAGACACTCAAGGGCAGGGAGAGCATCCCAAATCCATGCCACTAAATGCCCCAGCGCTGTGTCTGCAAGGCCTCATAGCCACGATACCTTCAGTGTGTGCCAACCCAAACAAGAAGCCGTGAGCAGGGTGCAGGTGGTGGAAATGGGCTCCTCCCCAGGCACCAGTGGAAAAGGAGTGGCACGTGGCACCAGCCCGGCCGCCCCTCCTTGTCCAAGAGGCACAGAGCAGGGACGGCACACTCCTGCAGGTGCAGGAAAGCCACGGAGTTTGAGTCTCCCCGCAGATTTCCTATGTTCCTTCCAGAGTCGCAATGTTTTAATTGATATTTCTTATGAGAATTCAACAGGTGCAACATAAATCCCATGGATTGTGCTGAATCCCACAAAATCTTAACTTTCATTTTGGAAGGGCAAGGGGGGGAAGAGGAGTTTTCTTGCTCTTTCGGTTTTCAGCCTTGAGCTGCATGAGACAGAAAAAATGCTGTATTTGCTCAAAGTGCTGCCAGATTAAAATAGGCAGCTATTCATCTTATTTTTCTGAAAGGATGGTTAAGTCATTGAGAAAAACTCATTGAATATAGAAATACTTTAAGTTATAGCACAAGTACAGAGGGGGACAAACTTGGCTGTTTCTTTCTGTCTGGGAGTGGGGAGCAAATGCTCCTATGTCCACTTCTGCCCCTTCAGGCATGCACAGCAATGCAGATGGGACAACAGCAGTGCCAGGAAGAGAACCTCTGAGCTTATGGATACACACTGGGACCCTGCTAAAAACAGTTAACTGACAGATTCTGCCAAGGTTTTAGTTGTGAGGTGAGAGGTGCTCGTGGTAATAAAGATACATAAGGTCACAGCATACGATTCCTTTAGCACGAAGTCATGATACATCTCCTCTTGGTTTACTCTCTACTTGACCAATGATTCAATATCTGCAGGACTCCACATGGTACACAGATAAACAAAGAGCAGATAGGGAGGCAAATGTTGGAAATAAAGATACACTTCCACTTCTCGTTTTTGCAATTGGCCTTGTACAGTATTTCTTTACGAAAATTCCTAATACAGGTTTGTTAGATGGTTTGAAGATTTTTAGGTTTCTGTACTAAAGAACTATAAAATGTTAATCCTGCCCAAGACTTCAGATCACCTAGGAGGATCGTACTTCTAGCACTTAGGAAGCAATCAAGCTGATAAACAACAAATCTGCACGTTTTTCTCCCTACTCCTGTACTCATTCTTCAGTATCTAGCACATTTTTATTTTGGTCTGAGTGCCTGGTATGGGTCCTGCACTCATGCCAGGCCAGCCTGATAGTCCTCAAGAGGAAGGAACAGATATCTATCTGCTGAAAGATGTTTATCAACTGATAGATAAGGTTTACATCTTTAGGAAAACAACTATTTTCTTCTAGCATCAACAATAATGCTGGAATTATCAACAGCAACAACAAAACTGCTGGCAGTAGTAATATAATGGTAACACTGATAATAATAATGACAAGCTTTACTGAGAACATACTGAAGACTCTTAAATCCTATAAACTGATTTCACTTAGCACAATCAGATATATGATTTTAAAGCAGTAACAAAAAACTAGGCAGAAAGGACAATCTCTCATTTCTTTTCATTGTATATAGCAGAGGGGAAGAAATGGCACTTTTTCCTCCCCCACAAAAATCTGAGGTTTTTCCCTAGAATAAAAAGTTGAAATATCAAAATTTTTTGTAAATGAAGATCTAAAGCAATACAAAACACAAAATATGAATCAACACAAAACCCCCACTTATCTTACTCTTCCTTAGTGCCTTTTGTCTATACCTTGACTTAAAAGCAATCTAAAAAATATTTACAATATATGCTTGGGTGTTCAAAGGCATTAGTCTGACTTTCTAAGCATCTTTTTCTTGATTTTTAAACAAAAAAATTATGAAAAGGGCTGTTCTACAACAGACAGTGCATGTTCATAATGTGGAATTTTTGACAAAAAACCAACAGCTTAATACTAGGGGGGAGGGGGGTGGGCTCTAAAGAGATTGGGACCTGGCACACCTGTCTTTGCTTCCCCCTAACAAAGCAGATTTAGCTACATTTATGAAAATCACAATGCTGAGAGCATGTTACCTAAACTTTAACTAGGGAATGTAAGGAAAGTTTAAATAAAAGTCTTTGAAGGAAAAATAATGAGCAGAATTACAGCAGAAACAGTTGCTATATGGATAAGGCAAAATATTTGACAAGGAAAACATCTCTGAAAAGAAAGCACAAGAGTAGAGCTATTATAGCATCAGAGGCCTTTTCCCTCAGACTTCTTATTTTATACCATATTTCTAAAACACAACACCCACAACTGTTTTTCTTCATCTATCAAAGCATAAAATTGCCAGTCCTTTGACCTAACTTAAAAGAAGGAAGTAGCAATGTTAGGTTTAATTAAAAACAGCAAATATTTGTACAGCTGTCCCTGGTTTCACAGCACAGAAATAGGTTTAGCATCAAATCTTACAGTTTTAAGTCCTCTGGGAACTATATACAAAAACATATAGGATCTTTCTGGCTGGCTTGCTAAAGCCAAAAATACTTCTTTTTTTAGTTATTTCAGGTGGGACTCATTCAACCTTCCCGTTTCCAACCCACTGTTTTCCTACTTGAGACTTTTTTCTTTCCATGCTCCAAATGTAGTACTCTCAGCTTGACAGGTTTGGATGCATTTGATGCATTTTGGCGTTGTGAATATAATAATAGTAATAAAACTGAGGGTAGTCTGAGAAGTTCTGGCTTATCATCAGGCTTTCTGATGGAAACCCTGATGGCCAGACCCACCTGGGCATTTCCAGGTATCTCTGATCTCTGCCTCTCCATGTGGGTGTCACTGGGACACACCTGGCATGCAATGCAGGAGTATCAACCAGATCCATCCCCAAAACTAGGAGGGGTGTGGAATGAAGAACTTTGCTCCCGGCCCTTGCTCTCATTTTCAATTACACATTGAAACACACTGTAAAATCCTTCGGCACTGAGGTTTATAATGCAGCCTTTGGAGAGCTGACTCCACATGCACCTCAGCCCCTTGACTGGGCCAGCCATGGCAAGCCCACTCCCAGCAGGGGCCACGGGGGGATTTGCACTGCCTTGTGCAAGGGGCTTGGCAACCCCTGGACTGGACTTACCTGCCTGTTCCTCCCAGGGACCCGCAGCTTTCAGCCTGCCGTGGGGTGTTGGAGAGGCAGGTGAGGCAGGTGGCTACCCACCACAGAGCCAGAGGTAAGAGGGAAGAAGGAAAGAAAGGGCCAAACTAGGTTAAAAAAGCCTCACCCAGGTCTGGAGCAGGGAGAGAGGTGGGAATGCTGATGACTGGTTCAGGTGCTCTGCTTGCATCCATCAGGCACCAGACAGGGGCTCTCCTCCTCCTCTGGGCTGCTGCAGTGCCCCAACTTCCCCACAGCCCCCACAGCCTTCCCACACCCAAACCTCCAGCACCAGCAGGTCTGGCACAGACCAGGAGAGGAAGGGGAGGGAGGGCTCAGGGGCTGGAAGGAGAGAGAAAAGCTCTGGGGATGAGCCCAAAGGAAGGAGTGGAGTGGAAGTGGAAGGAGTGGAGACCTACCTCTCAACCCTGGTGAGCCCAGGCCAGGCAGGCTGGCCCAGCCAAGGCTGGAGAGATGTGAAACACTTCGAGAGATGGCTCTGCACAGCAAGACGTCCCTACTAGTAGAAGCAACTTTGTGTCTTCTGCATGTAGAACATCTCCTGTTGCCTCTCCTACAGCAGAATTCTCTTCCTCTTCACCCAAGCCTAAGTAAGAGAGAGACAAGAAGTACACTGATCTTGGGTTTCTGACAGAATGGCAGTGGACTGCACCCATAATTGCATGTGCTGGGTCTTGCCACGTGAACTGCAAGAGTTTCAATTACAGTAATTTTCAGTTAAGTAATTTAAGTCTAAAATCCATAAAACAGAAAGCGACTTGACAGTTAAGTGCAGTTGCATCACAGGAGTTCAGGGGGAAAAAAAAGCTTTTTTGGCAGAATGAAGGCTTACTGACATGCTCGGTAGCCTGGAAAGATTATTTAGAGCCAGAAGCCAGTTTCATATGTCTAAATTTCTAGAAATGCACATAAAGTCTTAAACTGTGAAGCTATTCTTCAGTCCTCAAGGAGCCAAAAAGCAACACAAGATGCAGAGATGTAACCTGCAAGTGGAATATGACTGACCCACAGAGCTCACAGTTGTTCAAAACTAACACACTATATATCCAGCCTAAGAGGCCAAATGAACAGATACTTGGAAAAATCCTCAGTTTTCCAATAAATACAATTGTTATGTGTATAAGCCCAAGAAGAAGTCTAAGAAAAAGCCTAGGTATGGGCTTGTGATTCATATTAGTTTTCTGAGTCTAATATCTCTCCAATGTCTTGTCCCCAATCAGTTTAATTTTGTATTGTCAAAAATGTTTTTACCTTATTGTATCTTGGATATACCATGTAGAACAAAATGGCAGTTCTTGTCCAATTTTTAGTACCGAAGGTACATGCCACAGAAACACCATTAGTAGTAGATGCCAATTGCTGGGCCAGGTGAGCTAAAACTGGAATTTTCTCTTTTGCTTGTATGCCAACTTTCCCAGTAGAAACCAGTGCAATGTGGGAAACTGGGGCATACTGAAGCAGCAAAGATGTAACCACTTTAAAATCTCATCTGGTGGATAAATACTTGTGAATGAAGTTTTGCTGGGTCTTTTTGTTTCTCAGTATCTGGGTGATGAACTTGACATATTGCAGGATGCTGTTTTCATGTGTACTGTGTCCAGCTTTGTGATTGTTCATAATTTGTTAAAAATTAAATCCAAGCTATCTCAAATCAAGAGACATCTCATTCATAAGCTCTGTCACCAAGAATCAGGAGCAACCTTTAAACATTTGGATCCAAATATTTTCAGTCTCCAGGAAGATCCACCAGACAGTCCACTAGAAATAAATACATGGTCAGGTGGAAGGGATGGTACTGGAAACTAAAAAGAGTGTGTTAAAAAATCAAATTAAATAGTCAGACATTGCTCTTAAAAATGAGAGAATAGTGACAGATTGGAGCTCTGCAATATTAGTTTTCCAGTAACTTCTTTGTTGCTCATAATTTAAATTAAACAAGGCTAATGTAATTTGGGTTTTGCTAGCTTGATGAAATACAGCCATCTCAATGAAGGTTTTATTTTCTTCCTCTTTTTCCCAGAACAGCTTTAATATCTACTTGCATGAAAGCATGTGTTTAGCTACCACCAGGACTACAGCTTTCTTTGGGTTCTGATTTTCATATTCTACTTGAAGCTAAGGTAGGTGCTATTTTCACTGAAAACCCATTATCATGAACTGTTGAGCCCTTGGACTTTCTATCCCAATCCTCCTTCAGTGAGGGTACATACATTCTGCAATAGGTTTCCTCAAACACTGTGTCATGGCTAACTAACACCTTTAATTGCAAGTAATTTCACTGTTGCAGATTTGAATTTGAGGTAAATTGGATTCCAAGGCATTCATTTATATTAAAGCCTGTTTGTAAATTCCAATGAACAAGCCCTTAAAGGTAAGCTCTGAGATGATGAATTGTCCAAATTCCCTTCAAAATGGCAGCCCTTGATAACATGTTCCTCCACTCATTGTTTTTGAAGGAAAGATCCAGGTTTATGGTTCAGAGACACTAACTCATGCTAGTAGTCAGTATTTGATACTGCTCATTTATTGCTACAGGTACACCCCTTTCAGTTACTTCTTGGGAAACCTAATTTTCCTGTTATCCCTTTGTTTTGAGGTTATTCCTTGTTTTCCCCTAATTAGTTGATTTATCAGTTGAACTGGTTCAAAAAATCCATTTATAAAATAGTCCTAAAACAGACAGACATAGGCTTGAAGAAAATACAGAATCAAGGAATGGAAGAGCACACTGAAACAGTTCATCCTCTGTAGGTAGTGGGAACAACATTCCATGCTGCACTGTGGTGTACATTAGACAGTGCTAGTCCTCAGCAGTTAAAAGGCAGGTGTTAATCTCTGATGAAAAGTGACACCCTCACAAGAATTTGGAGCAAACCCTTTGCTATTGACAGCAAGTGTGTTATTACTGGATTTGCAGCATGACTGCAGAGACGGCTTAGCCAAAGAGGAGATGGGAGCTGGGGAAGGGCAAGGGGCCCTTTTGCCCCATCCTGGGATCCAGGTGACCCCTTCACCCCTCTGCCTACCCAGCTGATTACTGGCATCACACCCACAAGTGAACTCCTCGTGCCTTCTGCCTCCACAAAGGTACCCTGTATTAATGTCCGTGCTGTCTCTCTCCTGTAATTACACACTGCCAAGGTGAACAGAACAGCCTCTTTTAAAAATAGATTCTGTATTTTAAGCAGCAATATGAGTGCTTTTGAAAAGGAAAAATACAAGGTATAAAAGCTTCCCAAAATAGCAGTGTGTGGCTTGCCCTGGCTGTGCTCAGGTGCAGCTATGTATTACTCCAGCTTTTTGATAACATCCTGTCTCTTGCGCTGAAGTTACCAAGGGCTTGTGAGGGCAGTTCTAAATCAGAGATGTGTAGTATATAGGACTGGGCCAATCTCAACGGCAGCCAGAAGGCAATGGAATATAAATCACACCAAGTTAAAATAGCCATCCCAACTGCAAAACAGTCATGGTGTTTTCTTTAAGGGGGAAAAGAAAATAGTGTCCTTAAAAGGTGCCAGATTGGCAGAGAGAGATAATAAAAAAACTTCTGACAGTGCAAGTTTGTCCTGTCCCTATGATATGGTGCTGCTGCTCTGCCCAGCACAAAGAAAGGTCAGGGCAGAAGGTGGGCACTCCTAGACAAAAGGAACAGTATTACAAGACCCACACATTCTCTTTGCCCTGGAGCTTCCATCCAGGTGAAACAGTGCAGTTGCTATGAAATCAGCCCAGTAGTACTTAGTTTGTACCGAGAAGTGAGTCACATCACCAAGACTCAGGTGATGGCAGAGGCAGCTCTGCCAGGCTCCTTGCAGGCTGGCAGGCAGGCAGGGTGGCATTGCCTCTGCTAAGTCTGCCACAGTGGTGCCAGACACGGGCTTTATCTTCCTGCTTGAGAGAGACACATCCCAAGGGAACAAAGCAGAAACTGCAAGTTCGCTGAAGGCCAAGCAGCAGCACATCATCAGGCATTGCTGGCTTTGGTCACAGGTGACCTGAAGGTGTCCTCAGGAGATCAGTGAGGGCTGGTGCAGCCAGGCAGCTGTGCCAGCTGCTCAACATAGCATAAGCCCAGGGCTTTTCACCTGGGGATTTGCCCATTTTGGGTGACAAATATGGAAAGGGTGGCAGTTGCTAGATGACATTTCTAATGGTAGTTAATAATATTGTTTTCTGGTTGCTGATTTCCTGACACAAATCACAGATTGATTCTCAGTACGAAACTAACTCGTTCCTCCTTATGCGGGAGATCTGACGGCTGATTCATAAATAATGGCTTCAGGTTGGTGGAAACGAGATAAATTACTTTCATTAAAATTCACATAAAACAGCAGCAGAGTCCCTGGTTGCCACCACAGATTGAACAAATGTGCCAACATGCACGTTTTTCATTTTGCAGCCACTGATATTATGAAGTTGTTCCTGGACCCAATAGCTTTGAATGTTCATTTTTTAAAGTAATTAATATGAAGAGTGATGCTGGAAAAAATTGCCTCAACCTCCATAAAGTTATTTGCAAGCTGTAGTCATCAATACTCGTTTGCGTGGCTATTTTTTTTTTAATACTGACAAATGATCAATTTGAACTTTTTCAAGTGATGAAAGGCTTGCAAGATCTTTCTGGAAGCTCAGAGGAAATACGCTTAGGTGATTCCATTTTGTTAATATAATAATGCTGCACTCTGCATGAATCTGCACCTGCTCTGTTAGAAAAAGGCTTTGCAGCTACAAACTGCAGAACTAACTATATGAGGGGCTTGGAGGGGGGTCTTCTTTTTTCCACAGCAGCAGTAACTTTACAACAAATTATTAAAAACTCCACCATTCTCAGTGGTATATGTCTTAAGAGATATCTTCCAAATGCAACCTTTTTAGAAAACAGATGGTGAAAGATGAATACAGACTTGAAGTAGGCCTTATCTGTCCCATGATGTTTTCTGAGGACTGAGCTGCTCAAACCATGTTTCACTTTAGGATCATCAGAGAGAAAGAGGCACTCCAGATCCATTTAATCCTACAGCAGCCATCTAGGCTGGGTCAGATGAAGCATTCCCATCTCTCCCCACTGACCCCATGCAGAGCTTCTGGGAAAAAGTTTCAGCTTAGACTTTCATGTACCCAAGGAATGCCAAAGGAATCACTTTCTAAAATGGCCATTTTATTTCTCTAGAAGTTGAGCTATGCTGAGAATTTTTACTGGAAAAATATAAAATAGGTCAGTGGGCGTGGTAGTGCTGAATTACCAGAAATGGACATTAGGAGCTCTGGCACTCCAGCCATGACTCCCAGATTTTGGCCCGCCAATCATGGAGCACATCCAGCACCTGGACCAGGGCACCACCACTGCCACTCTGCCTTCAGTGGAAATTTTGTCTACCAGGACACATGGAGATTAAGAAAAAATGTTGAGGGTTGGCAGCAGGCCTGGGTCTAAAATCTAAGTGTGCTGAAGAAAAAGGCAGCTGTCTGTAACAGCCAGCTGTAGGAATCTGTTTGATGGGTCAGGTTGGTATCTCTGAGTAAAACAAAAGATGGAAGAAAGCCATTTGTATCTTCTCCAAGGAAATCTTTATAAAAGTGGTTTCTTCATAAACACAGAGCAAGTTGGTGGATAATATCAATTTTATGTTAAGGTACAAAAATAAAAGCTGGGCCATCAGAAACATCCTGAAACTTCAGCCTACCACTGAGTGACAACTGCATGAAACAGACCCAGAGCAGTGGAAAATTTTAAGCCATAAATTACCCTTGAAACTAGAAGGCCATGTTGTTTTTATTCTGGGGGAGGTTCTTTATTAACTCATCTGCCTAAACATATGGATCTTGACAAATGAAAGCTGCAGGGAGGATCTGCTCCTGTCCTGCAATTGAAAACACTTAAAATTAAATTACTGCAAATATTCCTCTTACCCTCTCTTAAATGGCAAAGTACCACAGGAGCTGTTGCTCTCTATCAGTTCAGCTCACAAGGGGCCTATTTCCTAAAGCTAAAATGGAAAGAATTTTTTAGTCTGAAACTTTTTCTTCAGTTAGTTACTGCCCACTTTTACTGAAAGGAGATAAATAAGTTAAGTTTTTGTTCTCTGTCATGTATCCTAACACTCCCATGTGCTGGACACCTGCAAAAGCTAGCAAAGCCAGCTTGTTTACTTAGTGCAATTTATTTGACCTTTTAATATATTTGAGTAAGGATTTTATATCTAAGGCAACTTTACAGAACAGATTTGAAAGGTGACCTTCAAAGGAAACATCAAAATCTTTCTGAAAAGGGAAACTTTGGAAATATATGTGAAAAAGGCTTCTTTTCAGCTAAGCTCCTGACTCAGGGCTCCCTGGATTTTCAGCACAGGGACGTACCACAGCTGTGAGTTCACCTTGCCTACAGCAGACCTACAAGTGTTACCATACAATACTGAAGGGCCCAAGAAAGGTTTTGGATGGCCATTTCCTGAGTTTCCTTAACAAATGCCTTCTATCTGCTGGCTGGGGCAGTCACTCAGAACTGGTTTTGAGCTTAACCTGCATTTTAATCCTTAACTGCAAATCCTTTTTCCCTTTATGAAGCTGGGATTGTCTAGGTCAAATAGAGCTCTTTTAGGGAGGGATGGGAGCGGACAAAAACAAAAGGGATGTTTTCCTTTTGCCATTACATAAATGTGCACCCCCTTACAATACTCACAAACCTATGCTGGCCCAGATCAGTGGCAGGGAGAAGGCTTGCCCCTACTGTAGGCAAGGTCCTACAGCCTGCAGCACCACACGTCCTTGGGGAAAAACTGGCTCCACTTGGACTTTATGTCTGAATACAACAGACAAGGGGTTCCATGAGCTTCAACACACAACACTAGTTTGACTGCATTGAGGAATGCATTTATCCCATGCAGAGAATTTCCCCATCACAGGCAGCTACTAGAGCAGCACTCTCCATGCTGCAGGCCATGCCACCTCTGGGGGACTGGGAAGCCTTCAGAATTTGTTATGGTGTGCAATGGGCAGAGCTGTTGAGTTCACCTGCCCCACTGGTGATCCCATTCACACCACAGATGAGTCACACTGCATGGAAGTAATGCTTCAGCAAGGGTTGCTGAAGTCCCCTCAGGAGCCATTGGGAGCTCTTCAGAGACCTCTGGCGAAAACATTTCCCTGAGGTTCTACCCCTGCCTGGTAGGGTAGAGAGAATTAAATTGCTTGAAGACAGATGCAAAAGGTCTGCCTGGCAGAAATAAAAGTTAAAAAAAAAAATTACTGAGGCCTGGGTAAGTAGGTGCCCTTTAATACTGAGCAGGTGCAATTGCTATCTAGGGCTTCTTGCCAAGACAGCTTGCAGTGGTATTTAATGGTTACACACATTTATCTCAAACCTGAAGATCTTTCCCACTAAATCAGAAAACATTCATAACTAGGAAATTTCTGCTTAGAAAATCATGTCTAGAATGCTTGTGGAGCAGTATTTTTCCCTCACTTCTTTTAGCCTGCTCTTTTAATATAGCATTGAGTTTAGAAACATCTGTAGTCATGCAGCTTTACAAAGAGAGGGACAACAATTTAAGAAAGACTTACATGATGCTCACCAGTGTTTGAAGACCATCATTGAGAAACTCATTTGTTCATTGGCAGTTTTTCCCTCAGATTCTTATATTCCAGTCCGATCTGCTCTGCAACAAATCCTGCAAAATCCCCTGGCAATGTGAAGGAGCAGGCTGCTTGCACAAGGAATGAGCAAAGCTTATGAGCTGTAACATTCCTATAAAAATAACAGATATCTTGAAAGGTGAATCCTGGAGATTTCACTGTAGTGAGAGCTCCTGCTGACTTTACATCAGTGAAGATTTCCCAGAGGAAATAGTGTTCCTGCAAAGTAGTGAATAGCCTTCTCATATCAAACCCATACCAAAACCATGTTATTAGGCACTGGGAATGTCTCCAGAAGTTGCTCTGGAGAAGCAAGAATTCATTCTTAAATAATAGATTCTCGAAATGAATACAGAAATGTGGAGGCTGAGAAGACAACCATTAGAAATATCTCTATTTTCATTACAGCTCAGGAAAATGTGTTTTCAAGTAATTCTTTATGGAGTGAACACTTGAGAGAGACAGAGAAAACAGAGTGCTTAAGTATGGACTCTTTCATGAGAAAGTATACAGCCTGATTATGTGGCAAGTAAAGAAAGTCTGCTAGATCTTTACTGAATTTTACCATAAGACAACTAACCAATGGAGAGGTGTAAGTGCAGTATCTTCTGTTGAGAAAATGAAAAAAAAAAAAAAGAAAGAAAAAGAAGAAGAAAAAAATGTGGGTCCAGTGGGATCAATTACTTTAAAGCAATAAAAGGTCTTGGTAGATGATCCAGTGGAGGTGAATGGAAAGCAAAGCAAAAGAGGCATTAACACGGTGAAGCAAAGGTATTCATAAACCGAGGTGAAACATTTGTGAAGATTGCTTTGCAGAGCTTTCACAGCCCCGTGACTGTGCAGCAGACAGCATAAAACTCTGCTCTTCTACTGCCAAATCAGGATGGTTTATGAAGTCACTTACTTCTGTCAAACAGCTGCAGCTGTAATGCTGAGAAGAGGCATTCCTGCCCCCCTTTTTTTTTTGCAATAAGATTTAATGTCTGTGTGATTGCTGAGCAGGAATAAGGACTTGTAAAACTCTTTTTTTTTTTTTTTTTTTTTTTTTTTTTTTTTTTTTTTTTTTTTTTTTTTTTAACAGGGATAAATTAAGCTCCTTTTAAATGTGATTTGGGTAGTAGGTGAGGGAATTTTGTAGATTATGAGATAGAAAAGTATCTCTTTCCATTGGCTGGAGGAGTAAATTTCCACATGCAATTTTAATTTTTTTTTTTTTAATTTGTTAACGTGATCAGAAATTTCAGCAGCTGAATACTTTCCAAATGTGGTTCCATACTCTGATTGATTTCCCATATTTTATGTTCACACTTTAAATGTTACACTGGTGTCATTCTCACAACTACAATTAAGGCTACCTCAAAAAACTTACTCATTGGTTCTTGGTGTAAATGCAGACAGCTGCCCTGGGTTAAAATTTTGCATGGGATATCTTAGCTTAGGAATTATTTAGAAATAGGAAAAAATGCCATGAAGGTCCAGCCAGCTTTCTTTTTTTAAGTGTGACTCCATCCCTCAAGGGAAGAGGCAAAAGGGCTCTGTTGGAAGAGCAACACGGTGGTGATGGCTGAAATCTTGTGATCTCCAGGACAATGCTGAGCATAACATCAGGCAGCAAATAAACAGAGGGAATGCATACAAAGTTGTACATGTTCTTACACAGGTTCTAGTGAGTGTGTATCTACTGTTGTTGGAACCACTCTTCACAGGGAAAGGACAGAAAGCTGAAGAAGTCCTATGAAATGAGTCCTTTGGCTATTTTTCTAATGTTATCCTCTCTGTCAGAAAGGAGAGACACATGGGCAGCAGAGAGGCCAGGGGAGGAAACCTGTGAGGAGGCAGCTGCAGCCCTGAGATTGCCCCGCTTTGCAGAGCACAAAGTGGGGCCACCACCTCCACACACTTTGGTGTGACAGTCACCTGCTGGGGCCCAGACCCCTGTTGCCCCGGCTGCAAGAAGCTGTTTTGTTATTAGCCGACATCAGAGCTTTTTACATTTGTTTCTGTTAGTTCACTCCATCTGCCCTCACACACAAAAATACCCTATTACAGGGCCTGAGTTCCAGTTTCTTCAGCAATGCATTAGCCTTGAGCACAAATGGTTTTATCTCCAGTTTCCTTTAAAAGTCATTTAAAAGAAAAGCTTTCCCAAAGAATCTCTATACCTCTCACATGTAGGCAGCTTAGTGTGCTGAAATCCTGGTCTGAAGATTGATAGCAAGATCTTCTTGACATCACTAGGGCCAGAATCTGAGCTATGCTGTGCAGGTCAAAGCTCACTTCATCAGTGTTGCTAACAGGATTGGCATCAGGAAGATTCTGAAAACAAACAAAGAAACAAACTGACCCCTGGCTGATTTGAACTCTGTCAGGTCATATGTATGTATACAGAAAACTAATGAGAAAACTGCAGAGGAGTGAAAGTATTTGGCAGATAATTTTCTTCTCAAGCTTCCTAGACACTAGCAAGTCCAGCCACAGTTCCACCAAATTAGACAGGTTCCCTTCGGGATGGCTCAAGACTTGCAGAGATTCCTAGCTGAAGAAACACAAGGCCCAGAGACTTGGGGGAAATTTAGACCTTCTGAATATTACTCTTCATGTTATTTTACAAGAACTAGTGTTTATGCTGAAAATTTCCAGAACTCTTTCTTTCCCAAACATTCCCACTTAAAATGAATATTTTAGTTCATGGTCATTTAAAAAGAAAACATTGTTAAATTCTTTGAAATTCTGGCTAGAAATTCAAGAATCCCTGGGGAAATTCGTTTTGCATCAGCGTATACAGCACAGGTTTTCAATTCCTCTCCTTGTCCTCGAGATGATGGTGCAATGGAATGGGAGGGCAATGAGTTCTCAGGACCTGAGTCTGCAAACACTTTGGGTATGGTTTCATGACTCAAAGTGCTCACATTACTGTGGTTTAATAAGTTACCACCCATCAGCTGAGCTGTGGTAACTGCCTGTGCACATACAATTAGCTCACCCTAATTGCAAAATGTGCAACTCACCTCCTTTCAGGAGATCCGTGCAGCTGCACATTTATCTCAAGTTACCCCTTGGCATGTTTGCTGCTCAAGGTCCCATTTCATCATGCCTTAATTGAGATGAAGTGTGCTAGAAGGATACGAGCATCCGACATGCCCCTGGGGTGGGGATTCACAGCTCTCCCAGCCTTGTGGCCTCAGCAGGCTGGCAGTCCCCTGCCAGGGTGAGCAGCCCTTGAGCCATGGTGCAAGCTGCTCTCTGCAGTGCCTTGTGTTTGCTGTGCAGCTGGTGAAAATTAGAGCATCAGAGAGAAGAGCCTATATTATGCCTCCCTGCCTTTGACATGTGTGAAGGGACCTGCTGCCCAGAAGTAGCTGCCCTCTCTCAATGGTGAGCCTGTCACCAGCTCAAGTGCCACACACACTGCTGCCACACCTAAAAAAGCTCCGTTTTTAATGCTAGGATATTCCACTTTGGGTTCAGGAGAAGAAACACTGCTTGCACCTCTGTGATTTCATATACCCACCCCAACATCCTACACTGAAGCATCTTTGATTCAGAGCTCTCTTGTATGCACCTTTTCTGTCATGCTTTCCAAATGACACCACCTAGTTTGGCACAACTGCTGTGCTTATGATCCACAAAATCAGCCTCTTTGCCTGGGTTATGAGTTTATATCTCCTGCTACCAGGCATTTGACAAAACAGCTTCCTCCTCCTTACCAGTCCTTTTGGGCTTGGATGATTCAAATCCTTACTCACGTGAGCAGTCCTTGCTGGGGCACACACACTGTTGTTTCAGCTGGATCTTCCTACAGTAGCATCTAAAGGATCAGGATGTTTCCCACCAGCATGCAGGGTTTCAAACACAAGATATGCCTGCTACAGCAGGGAACTAGTGAATAAGACACTGAACTAGCAAGTAAACCCTGAGCACAAATGTATGAACAATTCCATCTGATAAAAGTATCCTCCTATTGTACTCTGCACATGAGGCTCAGGTTAACAAATGAAGCAAAGTAGTCCAGGAAAATAGAAAATTTACATAGTCATACAACAAAAATGTACATATACACCCTTTTCATGGCACGTGTGGAACCACTTGAATTTTGTTTCCAAAATCTAGGATGAAACTTGAAAACTGAAAAAATAAATTAGAAAAAAAATTAGTGATTTTTCATATAGATATTTTTTATTAAATAAATCTCATCCTAACTGGTGTGCCTTTTATTTTAGCTGCTTGGAACAGTTTGAGATTTAAACCAGAAAAGAAGACTGGAACACTTTCTTCCAGAAGGTGTTGGTTTTGTTCTGACCAGTCCTACCATTTAGGTAACATTTCCATATCTCTGTAGCATATTTCATCTGTCATTCACCTTTGAGCAGCACACCTATGCTCATGAATCCCTGCTCTGAGATTGCTTTAGTTTTCCAAATTCCTGACCAGCTTCAATAAGCACAGCTGCTTGTTTGTCAAACATTGAAGTGTAGTTCCTTCACAGCCAACTTCAAATACTCAGTGCCAGACTAAATGTGCAATATCTGATGGGCCCCCACAGCTAGAAATCGAGGGGTTTTTAAACAATTTTAAGCTGAATATCCCATGGCTTAGGAGTGACTGTCACTTTGAACCTCTCCAGACAATTCAGAGATTGCTAAGTTTGTGTTATGTGCAAACTTGCTAAGAAAATGTCATGCAAAGCATCTAAAACTCCCCTAAGAAAACTGATTTTATAATTGCATCACACCACGGAATGTTCTGGTTTCCTCTTTAGCCGTGTTTGCGGTCATTAGAGGTCAGTATGCAATGAGCACTGTTAAGGCAGTGCCATCAAACAGGCAAAGGAAAGAAAGAGTTGTCAGAGTTTGGGGTTTTTTTGCCAGTCCATCAATACGCTCCCTTTTACACAGGCACAATGTGACAGTTTTTAATTCCGGACCCTTTGTCTGAAGGCTCCTGCTGCAGTGTGCACCCCGGGCAGAGAGCATACTGAGGACAGTGTTCCCTGAAGGAGCATCCATGTGTCCCCCAGTGCCGCCCCAGGCCGTGTCTCCTGTGGGGAGGAGGAGCTGTGGCACACGGGGATGGGGCCCAGAGATGCCGCCTGGGCGGGCACAGCCACAGGGCCCCCGCCATCCCTCTCACGGGCAAGACAAGGCTCAGCCTCCGCATGGGAATGGACAACCCAGGAAGGGCTGAGACAGGGCTTTAGGCCAGCTTTTCAGCCCAGCTCTGCACATGACGGTGCCCAACTTCAACGCCTGGTGTAAACTTGTTTCCCCAGAAGAAAACCAGCAGGAACCCGTGAGGGATCCTCGCCAGTGTCCTCCAGGGTGCCCCAGCGTCGAGCTGCAGCTCCCGGGGAGGCGGCCTAGGGCTGTATGGGTGTTTATCCGCCACCCTCATGCCGGCTCTGTATAGTCCCCACCCGCCCCGGGCTCCCCTCAGGCCGCACAGCGCGGGGCCGCCCTTCCCGCCGCCGCCCAGCGGGGGGCGCTGGCGAGTCGCCGACGGGGCGCGGCGGGGGCTGCGCGGGAGCGGAGCGGGAACGCGCCGAGAGCGGGAATGGACCGGGAATGGACCGGGAATGGATCGGGAATGGATCGGGAATGGACCGGGAGCGGAGCCGGGAGCGGGGTCTGGCCCGGCGGCCCCACCGTGGGAGGCAGGAGGCTGCGGAGAGGGTGAGAAATGGGCGCGGGGAGGGAGGAAGGCAGGCAAGGATGGGAGGAATTAAAAGCGGAAAAAGTGATGCTGCCGTGGGGGCTGCGGAGGGATGCGCGAGTGGCGGGAGGCGGGGCTGGGCCGCGGGGGCATGGGATGTGGCGGGGGAGGAGAGGAGAGAGGAGGTAGGGAAAGGAGGGAAAGGAGGGAAAATTAATAAATAAACAAAAGGAAGAAACTTCTCCGTGCGTTTTCCCCTCAGCTTTTTCAGAAGGTCAAAGTAATTAAGTTAACTATCGTTATATTTTATCGCTATTAAATTTCCACGCACTTCCACGCTATCTACAGGGATTGGAAGTGCAGGAACTCCAGCGCCGCGGGAAGGCTGTTTTCCAATACAGTGTGTGCTGCATTCCCCAGAGCGCTGGAAATCTACAGCTAGGACAAGGGACAAGTGTCTCTTTTTTTTTTTTTAAATCACACACTTACTTTGGTGATCCCTCAAATGCAACTCTGCCTTCACTAGTGGTAACATGTATCTACTTCTCCTGAGGAGTCAAAAATTACTCACCTTACAGCTGGTGCAGAACTAGCCTTACCAGTAGGACTGTGCCACCTGCACTGTGCCATGGCATCTGACAGGTACATTCTGTGTTCAGACTCACATTCATGGGCTCAACACTTGCCAGCAGCGTGAGACTACACAAAATAGAGTATCACTGGGCATTCTTCATTTTAATGGCGGTTCTGGAAATGCTGAAAGTTTCCTGCATAAAACCAGATGAGGGAAAGATGCTTGGTGCTCCAATAATAGTTCTTTAACCCTAAGACTTTACTTGTTTGGATTTTTATTTTTTTTTTCAGGAAATCATATTTTCCAGCTTTTCTTCTGTACCTTTGCATTGTCCCTTGGAAGGCTGTTAATATTGCAAAATCTGAGCTCTGAGTTTGTTTGGCCCCTGCCATTGCACACCAGTGAAGGTGGCCACAGGACTGCCAGGAGTCACAGCAACACCCACATGCACATGAAGAAAAACTACAATAGTCACTTTCCAAAAGAATCTGCTAATCATTTTTGTTTTACCTTTTCAAATAACTACTGGTGACTCAGACTTGACATAGCTCCCATAATCTTCACACATAATTAAGTGATTTATACCCTGTATCTGTGGATAGACACTGCTGTCAACACTCAGGCCGGTTCTGGAAGTGGCTGAATTGCTTTCTTTGGGAAAAAAGAACTAACAAACAACAACCACCTCTTTCTTTCTGCCGCCTTTGATTAAATAATCTTAAATAACAAGACTGTACAGTAGGGAAATTTGCTTGTGTGGGCCATTGCTTTTGAAGCTGATGTGACAGCTTGTTGCACGACTCTGTATGCATTCTTCCATTTCACAGTGATGAATGCAAGAGATGAGTGGAGCGAGAAGCTCTTCACTTTTGTTACTCTAAATTGATAAAATACAGCTTTGTTGGTTCTGATGTTACACTGATATCAGTGTTTCACACCTCAGCAGTCTGAAAGTGGCCATAGTGCCTTAGGATGGGCTGAGGAGCCCCAGAGTGGACTCCACACAAACCCAGAGTCTTGCTGGTAGCCCTCCCACTGCAGCATCAATGTCAGAGGGAGCCCCAGGGAGAAGTCTTGCTGCTCCCACAGGTTACCATTTGCCTGTGTTAACAGGATATTCTGAGTAATACATGTATTGTCTTCAGTTTTCTGAAGGTTTTTTTGCATGGACAGGGTTGTCCCAAATACGTGTATCATCAAGGAGCCTTGCAATGGCTCCAGGACATCTGGACTTTGAGAGGGAAATAGGAAACTTGTGCTGGGGGTGAAACAGTGTCAAACCAGGCATTTAAAAGAGATCCAGACTCCACAACACATGGACATAAATTAAATTGGAAAAAAAGAGAAATGTTAGACTCATGGAATCCTCAGTTAGAGGTGAAAAATACTCTTTGTTCTTCTCTTCCCTACAGTGAAATAGGATGATTTCTTTCATAACTGTACCATCCAAACCACTTTTTAGACTTACGGCTTATTTCCATTATTTTAGCAAAGGTGTTGCTCATTCTGCATGTAATATTTTAAATAAGGGCACTTGGTAGCACTTTCCAGGTCAGCTAGTCCATAACCACACAGAATACTATTATGAAAGAACAACATCTCAGTCTCATGCAAAGGGAGGAGAACTTGAACAGTTAAGAAAATGCAGGTACAACCCAGTTATTGGGAGGATTTTTTTAGTTGTTGGATGCTGCAGATGGTGGAAGAGTCCCTCCAGAAAATATTGGTTCACTCTTCATCCTGGCACATGCTGAACTCATCTGGACAAAGCAAAAGAAGACACTAGAATTCAGTCAAGGAATCAAACAGTTTTTTGTAGAAAAGCTCATAGACCATTTTTTGGTATTTCTCCCCCCCTTTTTTTTTTTTTTTTTTTTAATGAGAAAAGCAGTTATGTTAAAAACATCATGGGGAGTAATTCTGAACTGGCAGAGAGATGGGATAGATGATTAAATAGATTCTTTCCATCTCCGTGTTTTGTGATCTGTGAACTCACCTTTGGGAAACTTTTCTCATTTCAGACTGAGTTTCACTCCCCCAGGGTTGTCTGAAGAAGGTGAGATATTTAACCTAAGCAGCATTTACTCTACCACTGTGTTTTGGCTTTAAAAGCTAGCGAGATGTCTCAGCCTGAAGAAGCCATGACAGCATGACTCTTCTATTGTTTGCTTTCTTCCTGGAGGCCTCTCCATAATACTTTCTGCTGCTGCTTCACACTGCAGGCCAGAGGTGCAGCCAGCTGGATGTGCTGTGGAGCACATCCATCCTAAGGTGTGCTGCACCAAGTCCCCTGGGACTTCCTTTTGCTTCCTGGCTTGTTCCTCACAGGCTGAATGCTCACATGAGGGACAACATTGAACTATGGTGTCTGGTGCAATTTTTGACAAAAAGCTCATCTTTCTTCCCTTCAGTGGGTGGTCCCCTTGCCAAGGACTGCTGAGGTATCTGTAAGCCCTCAGAAGTCCTGGAGCTCCTGCTGCTTCCAGCACCAGGTTGGTGCTTAGTGTCCTCAGCCAGGAATTCCATTTAATGTGACTCATTGTAAAGCAGGGGAACTGGGAGACAAGCATCCAAGTAATTATCTTTAATTGAGGAATGTGCAGAGAAGTTCACTTGGGATGTTGGGGGTTTTTGGGCTTTTTTTTTTGGAGAGCAAACAGCAAATTAGAGGAGAGCCTTCAAAAATGAAAGGTGTGGAAGAAAGGACTGGAGTCACCAAAAGCAGTCCAAAGCATTTGATGAAGCACCTGGGAATGAAGAGTGAGATTAGTTTGTAGGATTGACAGTTTGTGCACATGTGGTGATCTACTGTGAGGCTTGCAAAAGGATCAGGGAGGTCCCCAGCTGTTGAGGAACTGGTTTTCCTCCAGCTTCATTCCCATGCAAATCACTTCTGTCACAGTACCCAAGTATTGCTTCACCTAGGTTGGTTTCTTCTGGGTGGCTGATTTTACTCCAAGCAACTGCATTTATAGCCAAAAGCCTGAGATCCAGAATAATGTTTAATTTAGTTTACAGGTTAGAGGATATGAGGAGGAAGTAATGTGGATATCACTTCAGGCAAAAAAAAAAAAAACAACAACAAAAAAAAAAAAAAAAAAAAAAAAAAAAAAAAAAAAAAAAAAAAAAAAAAAAAAAAAAAAACCACAACAGTAACCTGGAAACAGAGACATAAGAGGACATTCACTCATTTCAGCTAGAACAGTTTGCCATCACATGGTGCTAAGAGGACAGCATCAGGCTGATATCCAGTGGTCTATAGGTTTTCTTTATATTCTTATTAAACTTTCCAAATTAGAGACAGTGCAAACTTATGTAAATAACAGTATGTAATACATAACTATTTTTGAAGTAAAAATTACTCCTAGTGCCAAGAAACTATTTATATTTGAAAAAGAAAAATCTCAGAAAAGTCTCGTTTCATTTCTAGTTCTTTTCAGACTGGAACTTTGTGGCTTGGAGAATGGATACACTGACCTTTTGCTGGTGTGCTCTTCAGCTCTCGCCACAGGCATCTGAGTGCAAGGGAGCTCAGTTGTCCTCCCCAAACCCCTACACATGCAGACTCCTGTGATCAGGAGCCTGTGCTGGTCTTGCCACAGATTTCCTGTGCGGTCTTGGATAGGAAGGTGTCTGTGTGCCTCAGTTTTTCCATCTGTAAAATAAGAACGATGTTACACTGCTTCACCAGTGCAGCTAAATTTCTGCTTTAAAAGCACTCTGTGACCTTTGGGTGAATGGTGGTAATGAGCTGTTTGCCTTATTTATAAGTATCATTTGCTGTGATATAAATATTTTTTTGTATTGTTCATACTGTGTTTATTTTGTGCAAGTGAATACAGTCCCAATGAAAGCAGGAGACCGAGTATTTTGCTTTCCCATGTAACTCAACCAGCGTTCCCAAATTCTGATCTCTAACACCTCTGCTATTGCAGTCCTGGGCCTCTCTTGAGCAGAAACTGCTGATCATGCCAAATTCTCTGGTGTTTTGTAATGCGGGCTAACATGCGCCGAGGTTTGGATGAGACCAATAGACTCATTTTCACTTAGGGCCTGTGGCAGCACTGAAGCTGGAGAGAACAGAAGTGAAAGGTCAGTCTTTCCCTTCCCAGAGCCACAAAGCTCCTGTTTGAAAACAAATAAAAATATCATGTGACTCCTAATATTTATAAATATTTTTTGATAGCTTTAGTGCCTTTCTTCCAACTTTACACCAAGAGGACATTTAGATGTTATTACTTTTATACATTTCAATTGTTTCTTACTTGGAAGGTTTGCTTGAAATAAAAACAACTTGTAGACCTATTACTTCTCTCATTTTTCTAATTTTGTGTGTGTCAGTTTATGTGTAGAGTGTTAGCCAGTATTTAGTTGGCTTTCTGGAACAAAGTGGGTGAATATGACCATGCACTTTGGGAAAATAAAGTCTGAATAAATATGGATAAGCAACTTAAAACATGTCTTTGGAGAATGATTGAAGTGAGCATGTAGCTTGGGAGAGCTGGGATCATGTGCATGATAAATTACTATGTCTTGGAAGATGGAGAATAAATTGTTAAATCACAATAAATAGACAATTTACCATGTTCTGAAGGACATGACAGTACTCACTTTCTACTTCCAAAAGGTGATTTCAGCTGCTTTTCCAGATTTCCTCTGGAGTCAGTCAGAAAGGCACACAAAAACAAAGAGATGATCCCACTTATTTTGTGCATTCTGTTTTGGAATGGTGGAAATCAAACACTTTGATTGCTGAAGTTGGTCAGATGGATCCTACATGAAATACATAAAATGATATTATTATCAGAACCCCTTCTTGATGGGATGTAGCCATTGAAGGATAGAATCTTAGAATGATTTGGGTTGGAAGGGACTTTAAAGATCATCTAGTTCCAAATTCCCTGCCATGGACAGGGACAGCTTCCACTAGACTGAGTTGCTCAGAATTCCATCCAACCTGGCCTTGAACACTTCCCGGGGCATCCACAGCTTTTCTGGTCAACCTATTCCAGTGTTTCACCACCTTCACAGTAAAGATTTCCTCTTCTTCCTCTTCTTCCTCTTCTTCCTCTTCTTCTTCTTCTTCTTCATCATCATCATCATCATCATCATCCTCATCATCATATGTGCACATATAAAACCTTGAGACAAGCTTAGCAACTCAATATGTACATAAAATATTTGAAAAAGTTGGTTATGCAGCCAAGCCCTCATATACTCCTGTCACCACCCCATTTGTTTTGAGAGGAGCTCTGCTGTGGACAACCTAATGATCCTAGAAGGACTAATGATCTAAGGACTGTTTCTCAACAGTCCCTGAGAACTGCTTGAGACAGCCATGTCATGTTTCTGAAGGAGCCATCCAAGCAGCACATAAGGAATTACTTCAGGACAGAAAGACAATCCATGAGCACATTTTATCTCCAGTTACTACATACCATCACACCTCGAACCTACATAGAAAATCACTGAGCGATTGCTGCTTAAGTTCATATCTAGCTGTAAACTCAGTGCTGCCTTCCAAACCTTTGTCCAAGACCCGATATTCAGGTCCCTGTTAAAGGAGACATTGGATGGAATGCATGGTGCTGCCTCATCACAAGCAAGTAGCATGGTATAAAAAGTCTCTGGCAAGGTATACAGATCAAATCCCAGAAACAGCGATTAGCAAATAAGGGTGAACCTCCAGAAATCTGAATCAAGTAGTCACTAAAAGCATTGAATACTGCTGAGAATCTTATGAAAAACATGAAAATATACTCTGATGAGATTGCTTACAATTTTCATCTATAATTAACGAGAAAAACTACCAACAAAAAAAAAAAAAAAAAAAAAAAAAAAAAAAAAAAAAAGTTTTGTGGTTTTCATTGGCAGTTCTGATACAGGTACTCATTATCACGAGAAATGTGAAGCTGCAGAAGAAGCAGAAGAAGGAAAACAAGCTTTTTGTGCAACTTCTGTGAAACAGAATTTATTTGACTGAAATCAGGACTACAAGTTAACCCTTGTGTCAGAAACCAACCTAGCTACATTATAGTCTGCCTGCCTGATGTTGCTCTTATTCTTGGTGGTGAGGATCTTTCATTGAAACAGAAATATAGAAGTTATTGTTACCCTGGGTATAACATCTCACCTTACAATAGTTGCTTTGTGATTGAAATGAGTTTTTGACTTGGCAGAGTTTATAATGAGCCAAATTTGAGCAGTTATAGCCCCAGGCCACTTGAGCACGTTACAGGGAGAGAGCAGAAGAACTTGATGGTGACAAAGCAGCTGGCTAGAGAAGCCCTGCTGGTGGAGTCCTCTGCACTTGCTCTTCATCAAACCTCAACAAAAGTTTACAGAGAACAAGCAAGCAGTCCCTTCCCTACTCAGTATAGTATATTTGCTTGTGGTAAAGAATTAGGTGAATTCATTTTCTGCTGTAATTGAAGAAAAACAGGATATCAGGATATACACTCTGCTGTATATATGATAGACATAATAGCATAATTGGAAAAGGGGCTCCATGATTCTCCTCTTTTCTGCAAATAAATTCCTGTAAAAATGTAACCAAAGGTAATGAAAGTATCAGTAGGGAAAAAAATAAAGACAGAAAAGGTTCTTTGCTGAAGATAGTAAAGCAAACAAACAGGCATGGATTTACTAGTGTGAGAGAACAGAAATAAAGTCGAGGGGAGCACACAGAAAGAAGATGTGGCACTTGTCTGCTAGGAGAAAGATTCTTTTTCTAGAGATTAAAGAAGTCACTTTATGTCCTGCAATTTTTTTCTTAAGAAAAATGAAGTAGCAAAACCAGGAGAACTTCACCAGAAGCAAGCTTAATGAAGACTGAGGTGAAATCTCTGTGGGCTGCAACCCAAGTGTCTATTAGTGGGAAGAAGGAGGAAGAGTCAGCAACCCAGCATGCTGGAAAGGAAGGCAAGTTTGAGGGTGGCACTTTGACAGCCATGGCCTTGGAGGAAAGCCTGGAACAAGCAGTCATGAATGGAGCTCAGATCTGATGACCTCTGTGATCAGGCCATGTATCACAAGTTAAGTGAGTCCATTAACAAAACCTCATGACTTGCCTGGTAAAATTTTGCTGAAGGCATTTTAAAATGTGGCTAATGAAAAAGCTACATGCTTCTTTCCAGACTTGTTTAGGGAGGAAGTTTCTCTGCCCCAGGGCTCTCTTCAGAGATACTTGGGGTAGCTAGAAGTATCACAATGAAACTGTTTGTAATCTATGGGGCACTTCAGTTTTTTGTTCATTTTGATAGGTCTGTGCAAAATTCAGTGTGGTGCTCTCACTGAAACTACATTTTCCTTATTTTTTCCCTACAAGAACTGCTACTTGTGTACCAATTCAGTTGGAGGAATGTGACAGTTCTCAGCTACTACTAGAAATCAGTTATTAGACATGAACAGTACTTTGTGTTAAATTTACTTGGAACAAGTTATTTACAAAAATGTTTATCATCAATACAAAAAGAAGGCTGAATAATTCTAATACACATGAACACCTTAATTATTTCAAAGCTTCTAGCATACACTTTATCTCCTCTGGTTTATATCCTCACATTTGTTGATGCACCTCTATGTAATACTTAAATCTTTTATCCATATATGGTTTCTCATATTTTATGTTATTTTTATCATAGTTTTCAAAATTATTTTTAATAAACCCCCAAACTTTGGTACCACTGAAATTACCAAAAATATGTTTATGAGCTCTATCTCTTTAAGAGTAAATATAAAATCAAACTGGATTTTTTTTAGTGTAAGCCGCTTTCAACTTCTAAATGAACAAAGAAAGCTTTGAAGAAATTTTTGAAGCATTCTCTAAAATATCTCCTTACTTAAAACAGAGCCATATCACATCATCCATTACAAAAATATTCTCCTTTGCCAAGAGACCACACGTGAAGCTTCAGGTGGGAAAAAATTAGGCTTACAAAAGAAGAAGAAAAAAATATTGGGTCTTCCAATAAAAATCAACATGGAACTGCTACTGTAGTTCCATCATAAAGACTCATAAAAACATTTCCAGTTGCTCTCTAGTAGGTCTCATTTCCATAAGTGAAACCCCTCTTTATTTCTTCCACAGTTTCTTATAGGTCTTTAAGGAGCTATGAAAAGTCTCTTGCCAACAGGGAATTTCTTGCAGAAATAAAGTGTCTTAGGAAACATTTTTTTATAGATCTGGACACATATTAATGATTAAAGACCTGATCCTTCAGAGCTGAGTGTTTGCAGTTTCTATTGGCTTCTGTGTGAATTACAGATGCTGGGCATCTTTTCATATGAACTATAATATCTGCATACCTCAAGTGTTAGATGATTGTACCAGGCTTGTCAGGAACCACACAACAGAACATAGGTTGTCGTATTGAAACCTATGAGCTTCAAATTCAGAATTCATGTCCTTAAAATCATGGGACAGACTTAGAATTCCTTAGCTTTTTCAGTTTTTATGTGATTCATGACTTTGAATCTTTTTTAAAAGTCAGCTTCTTGCCTTTTAATTTTTCTATGCAGAAATCCAGGTTGGAAATGCACTTTTCTTTAGAATAGAATGGTTTACTTACCTGTCTCCTGTAGGTAAGGGGCTAAAGAAAGATGCAAAACATTTAGTGTTGCACTACAGGCCCTGACGTGGCTAAGTCATTGTCCCTCCTGAAGGTCTGGTGCTGTGCTCCTGCCTGTCTGTCCCGGCACAGCCCTGTGCTTTCTCAACACTTAGCTAGGGACACAGAATCATGGAAAAAAAAAAAAAATCTGTGGGAGGCAGAGCTGCAGCTGCTGGAGGAGCTTATTTTATCTGTCAGCAACTGTACATGAACCCTCTCTACTGCAGGATAAAATCTGACATAGAGGCATAAGTTCTGACAGAGAAAGTTTTATGTACATTAAAGTCCCCATCAACCTGTCAATGCATAAATGGGCATGTGCAATGTAAGTGATGATTAAAAGTGATCCAAAAGAAAGCATTTAAAAACCAAATGAACCAACCCACTACACCAGATCTACACCAAAGCTTCTTGATAAGTTAAACTGTTTTTAAGTCGGAGATCAGCAACAAAAGGCCTGACTGCCAAAAGGCCTTTTAGACATTCAGCAGACTTCCTATTAAAATGTAAGATAAGAAACCATCAAAATATAAATTAAAAAGACCCCAGTCAATAGTATAAAATTTCTTGAGGAATCAAGGAAAGCATATCCCATTTGTGGGACTACGTCCAAGGCTTTCTCCTTCAGCTTTTGTGCTTTTGTGTTTACAGCAAAACCAGTTTAGAGTTGGAATGGCCACATTCAGCCTACAACTCAACTGTGGCTCCTCTTGGAAAGATATTTATTATTCCTGCTCCCTTTAACTGCCTGGTTAATCTGTGTAACCAAGTCTTGTAATCCATGTAATCCCTTGGCCCTTTCACTTGTCCTTTATTGACCAGACAGGTATTTGTTATGCTGCTGCTTCTCTTCTTCCCTCCACACAAGCTGTCAGCTCTCCACACGTGAGGATTTCCCACCACATTCAGTGTTTATACAGAGCTGGCACAGTTGGCCTGAAGCTTCCAAGGGCTACCAGATAAAACAAACAAATACCTTGAAGCCACCCTAGTGATTTGCTGGGGTTTGTTTGCCTAATTATACCATTGAAGCTGGCAGAGAGCAAGGGAATGAGAAGAAAAATTGTATTTTCCAGAAAGAAAGAAAGAAAAGAAAGAAAAGAAAGAAAGAAAGAAAGAAAGAAAGAAAGAAAGAAAGAAAGAAAGAAAAAGAAAAAGAAAAAGAAAAAGAAAAAGAAAAAGAAAAAGAAAAAGAAAAAGAAAAAGAAAAAGAAAAAGAAAAAGAAAAAGAAAAAGAAAGAGAAAGAATGGAGATTCAAGTGTTGTGGGGAACCAAGCTCCTTCTTTTTCATAGTGTTCTCAGACCTTTGGGTAGTCACCTTCTGGGGAAGTACCAGAAAAAGACTCTAATTTTTCAAAGATGAAAATCAGCTTAATGTATTCTGTAAGGCAATGACAATTAAGTCAGTAATGTTTCCTCAGAACTTTTCCATCAATATAAGGCACTCATTTAATTGTGTCACTCAAATAACATTGCAGTTGTGGGTCAAAAATGTAGTTCTTTATTTTCTGTATTTCCATGCCACTGAGGTTAACAGATGTACCTACTCCAGTGATATGTCCATATGAATGTCTGCTCTGGACCTACACACTGAATAAATGGCTGAGGATATTTGTCAGGCTGCCCCTGGGAGTGGCCTATTTTTTGGATAAGCTTCAGATAAAAATCAAAACATCTGGACACTTATAAAAATCATCCAGAGCTCCTGGATGTCGAGTCTTTTCTCTTATTCATTTGGACTGAAATTGTCAGTGGGCACAGAAGTATTGTAATGTGAGGTGTAATCAGCCAGTGGACAGAAATAGGAATCAGATGTCTTTCAAATAAAACTCGCCTCTCCACCAGCAATCCTCCAGCGAATCTCCCACACCTGTGGATGAGGGTTATGCTGCTGTTACTGCCATTCAGAACTCTTTTAATGCTGGATGTATTTTTTAAAAGACAGCTCTCACAGCTTATAAAGCAAGGTTTTGGCTTCGGCTAATGAAAAGCATTAGTGTACTGTGGGAGGTGCAGGGAGAGAAAGATTATAATTAAATTTCTCCACTCCTCTCCCGTCTCTAAGGGCTTGGATAAGAAACAGTTCTGCTGGGCAGCTGAATTTTAGCTAAATAAGATAGCTGGGGGAGGGAGCCTTCTTGGTGGTTTCATATATGCTTACACATGTGGTAGGGCCAGGGAACATTTCTGATGAAAATAAAATTGTTCTGGACTCAATCCAGCTGAAAATACCGGCAGCCTGCCGGGCCCTGCAACTTTCATAAGGTTGCAGATTCTGGCTCCTAGCAGGAAGTTTGGCCCAGCCACTGTAGAAGGCCCAGCAAGAAAAACAATAGTTTTATGCCTGAAAATTGCACATCAGACTGGGAGAGGCAGGAGGACGTGTGCCAACATGCTCCCTCTATCCCTGTGCTGCTGAGGTTAGGCTCCTTCTTGTACCTTCAATGCCCCCCGCCCCACACCCCGTGAGCACAGCCAAGAAGTTACACAGGAGCCCAAAGCCTGAGACTGTGGCTCCTCTGCTCACAAAAAAGGGCTGGTGGGCCGTGGCATCTTGTAGGCTGTTGGTGATGCCAGTAATGGTCTGCTGCAGTTTGAACATGGTTTTCCTCTCATCCTCCTGTGTGTTCCCTTTACTATCAGCCTCTCCTGAGTTTGATTTGGTCTTCAAGAGCAAGTGTTTGTTGAAATGATTTATGACTTACATTAATTTATATAGAATCCTTTAAGTGCATCACAAGCGGGTCTTTATAAGAAGTTTGAAACAATGTAAGGTGCAATATGCCAAAAACATACAGCTATTGAAAACAGAAGACTAAAAGACCCCAAGCAACATTTTAAAACTTTTGAAGGAATTTGATATAAAACCTTTTCTTGGAGTGTGGTGGAATGTTGGATTCATGGTTTTGGATTGCTGGGAGATGTGTTTAATACACGCTTAGGTGGAGAATGGAGACTGACCCTATGTTGGGCAAAAGAAAAACCAAAAAAAACCCCAAACTCATAGCTTTTGTCAGATATTAGAGACATGGGCAACAAAAATGTTTTAAACTTAATGCTATAGAAGTAATTCCTGCAGCTGTTTGGATCAGACTCAGCTCTGCATCATCTCAGTATTTGCATCTCATCACCATAAAATCACTGGTGGTCCAGAACTTCTCACATCATGACAAGGTGGCCTGTTCCAGGACCAGAAACAGGGGCAACGTGAGCAAGGTCAGTTCACTTTTCTGACATACAATCAAATGCACCTGCAAAATTTTGCTCTAAGTTTCTTTTTAAAGGGAAAAAGACAAGTTTCTACCAAAATACAACCCTGATCCTGGCAACTCTGTACCTTTCTCAGGATTATTCTGCTCTGGAGGAGTGGAAAGGCCCATGGCCACACTGATTTCCACCTATGGAAATGTTGGGTTTTTTTCAAAAAGTTGGGGTTTTTTTTTCCAAAAACATTCCTTACAAGGAATATTCGCAAGCGCAAAAAACATGGAATATAATGAAAAATAATGTTGAAGTTAAACCAGGCTGCTAGTGCCCCTTATTGTCTCTTTAATCACTTATAAGCCCTTGCACCTACAGACATTTCATGTAATTTTAAACACCAGTAATTAGTCCTCATCCAAAAGAATACTTAAAAAACATGCATTAACCCACCATGAGGATTGACACCCTAAGATGCTACACACAGACTTGCACACTGTACTGAAGCCTGCATTTTCCCTTTCCTGTAAGGAAAAAGATCTTTTACCTGTGACCATGGAATTAACTTGAAAATTTGCCTGCCACTCTTTTTTTTTTTCTAGCAAAGCTTACTCAAATATTTCAGCTGTGGTTGGATACCAGGCCTGATTCTGTACTTGGGAAGAGACTGAAAATTTTGCTCTTGATTTCAGAGTATTCAGGATTAGACCTTATAAAGCAGCAGAAATCTACTAAGTATGTGTGTGACCTCTGTTTTCAAAGTTTCTCAGCATCTTGGACTATCAGAGCAGTCTCTCTTTAGAAGCATATATTTGAATGTAAATACTATTTATATATGCACATCTCACTCCATGCATACATGCATATACATATAACAATATTACTATTTTACCAGAATTGTGCAAACTTGTTACCTGATCAAAATACAAGGCAATATTACTTTAATGATGGAAATCTTAGCATTTCACTGCAGTTGTCTTTGTTGAATTAAACAAAGACAACACTTTTATCAGAAATATACCTAGACATGTAATCCAAATGACATAGAGCTCTGTAAAGTACAGAGAGATATTTTACTTTCAGTTGTAGCAATGTAACTGCTGCTCAGGATGAAAGACATCCCTTTGATCTTAGACCAGGAAGATGTGAGCAAAAGACATAAAAGACCTGTCAGACTTGTGCTCCTCATTGGGATTTATATCTCTGTTAGTGGGCCTGTTTGAGTTGAAGATGTGTGTACATTCATTAGGGGAGTTTTTCTTCTTCCCTTAAGCACAACATATGGATACAGACATAACTGTATTACATATAAAAACGTAATAAAATGTTTCCCTTGCAAACATGCAACGGAACACTAACACATCATTTTATGAGAGAGTATTTGTGCGTAATCTGATTCTTACATTATAACATGTTTCAAATATGCTAATGCTCTCTCACTTTGAAGTGATAGCCTGCATAGAAAGATGACTCATGGGATAAGCCAAGAGCCCTTTTGCTCTTGCAAACACACTCTAAAAACAGGCTGGAGCTCTCAGAAGAAATGCACCGAATGGGTTTAGACGAGGGGCTCACTGGTCTGGATAACACTCCATAGGACCCCAGTGTCAGAGTACAGGGCATTCCTTTGGTCACCCCGGAAGGCCACAGACCTCGGCAGAGAGGTCTGGGACCCGAGAAAGAGGGTTTGATATCTGTACAGGGGGGTTTGAGATCTGTACAGAGGGGTTGCAGAGCCTGGCACAGAGCCCAGGAAGACACAGTCTTTGACTTCAGTCCATGGAAAAAAACTTCTAACATTGAGAGAAGAATTACAAGTCACAAAGGTGTGACAGAAAGTAGTGTAGTTTATCACTGGGTGGAAAATTGTGTAGTTTTGGGTTTTTAGAATGGAGGTAAATGGGGGACAAGATGGAGGATTTAGGGTGGTAGCCTGGGTTCTTCTTGTTCTCCCTTGGTATCCATCTTCTGCAGTGACGGAGAAACAAAGTAGTTCAAGAAGATTGGAACAGAGTAGAGGTGACCCTTTTAGTATAGGTAATAGGCATTGGCATGTAATTGTAAATAATAGACAGATAATAATCTGTATAAGAAGGTAGCGATCTCCCATTGAGGGGGTAGTCATCTCATGTCTTAGCCACTGTTCAGATCTCAGCTGGGCACAGAGAATATTGTAAGATAAGAAACAATAAACAACACAAGAAACCTTGAAAAACAAGACCTTGAAGACTACTTTTCATTCTCACATCTGGCTCAGGCCTCTCAGAAGGAAAAAGACTCTATACCACCTGAATCTTGGGTGAAAAACCAAACCTGAGACCCTGGTAGCATTGCTTGGGAAAGACCAAGGTCCCAACAGTCCATGGCTCCCTGGAAGAACCATCTTCCCTTAAGGTAACATTGCGGCTTGGCCCATAATGGAGAGGAGTTATGTACAGTGTGTTCGACTTGTATAAATGGGACCTCCACACCAGATCTTTGATGTGCTCTCCAGGGCAGTGATGTTTAATTTTAAATAGACATGGTGGGAAAGCCACACCTCCCTCCATGGTCCATTGAGCAGCTGCTTTCTGCTGAAGTGCCAGTCTTTGTGCACTGAGTAGCAACGTGTTAATCCAGATAGTCCTGTGAGGGCTCTGAGAGTCACTCTGCCTTGGGCCAGGGCAGCTGGCAGTATTTCAGACCACATAAAAGCTGCCACATGATGGAGTCAGGACCATTTGCAAAAAGCTGTGAGCACAGTGCATCAGGACACAAATCAGGGTACAAAATGAGCAGAGACGGATAATGTGACAAGGGAGGGGGGCAGCAAGACAGTGGGGACACCACGTGCCTGGTGTAAGTCCAGGGTAGAAGGGACACATCTGCACACAGAAATGAAGTCAATAAAATTGCAGTGTTTCAGGAAACCTCTCAGATTAGGCAGGGTAGTCCTTGCTAAAAGTGTGTCTAGAAATGCACGTCACAGCATTAGTGACAGGCTTCCACAGAGAAGCAAAAGGGGTTGCTTCTTCTATCTTAAAAATAATTTCCTTATTGTAATGATGGTACACAATGATGCTGTTCTCTCAGTATTTAGGTACTGAATTCCCCTTTTTTAGAAGGGACTTAAACTTGAGTGACCTGTGGACCCACCATCTATGTACTGAGCCCTCTTTGTTATTTGTGCTTTTTGGAGAGATTATGCTCTCATGATTTATATAAAGAGTCTGCCGTCTTAGAGGGGATTTCATATGACCCCATGATCCCATTATTTAAGTACTAAGATCCTTCTTGTTAGAGGTTACTTTAACCACCATTTACACACTCAGCTCCCCAGAATAGGGCTTTCCCCCCCAGTGTCAATAAAGTTAGCTTTTGTTCAAGCACTCTTCCTCTGCAATTAAATCACACTTGAATGGCAAAAGTCCTATTTTTTATAGCATGGTCTCAGTCTGGCTGCATCCACCCATGCCAATGGCATGTTAAGCAAAATCCAAACCCAGGAGTGGATGCTGACGGTGGGTTGTGCAGCCATGACTGTGGTTGTGAATCCCATCAGTCAGCACAAGAGTGCAAGGACTGAGCATGGAATGGTGATGGCATCCTAGAAGACTGTGATGAACTCCTTAATTAACACATGCTCAGGCAAACCTCCAAATCATTGCCACAGCAAACCAACATGATGAGAAGAACTAACTTTGAAACTACTACCTCCTTGCCTTATTATCTCAAGCATTTCACATTTGTGAACCACATGCTTTGTGGGCAGTTGTGCAGGTAGCATAAGATTAAAAGCTTTGTTTTAGCAGGTTTAGGTAAATAATGCTTAATAGAACTTACAGAGAATAAATACTAGGACAGTTTTAATTATAAGTGGAGACAGGCTCTTGCAAATTTCAGGAATCCAAAAGAAAAGCCAGGAAAAAGCATAGTGAGGAATAATGCTTTTTAGAAGACAAGTACTGTGTGGACCAGAGTGTTTCAATTACACAAACAAGAGATAGAAAGAGAAAGATAACTAGGTATAAAGGAACTGCAGTGATAATGTATAAGATGTGGCAGGAAAAAGATGATGTAGACACAAATATGGTGATGTGGAAAAGTAGTAGAAAGTAAAGGCACAGGGAAATAAATGTGTCTATTAAATATCTGTCTTGCCTTTGTAGCATTGTGTAGGTGGATCATGAAAGGAAAAGAAGCCTATGAGGAATTCCTATGGGAATTTCATAGTTCAGAGATGGCAAAAATTTTTTTAAAGATGTAGCCAGTGATGTTTGAAATAAATCATTCCATGAGACACTTCACAAAGAGTGGAAGGAGCCAGGGCTGCTCTCATGAGTATTACAGAGCAATGTACCTACAGAGGCTGTTAAAAATCACCTGTTCCAGAAGAAGATATGCCTGAGGTGACCTTTGGCATAGTGGTCTGATATTTAGGAGATGCTTAATTGATTTTAGTGTATCAGGATAATTTCAGAAAACTGAGATGTCGACTTTGTGCCAGGATTCATGAAGGCAACTATAAACAGAATTAATGAGAGGTTCTGTCATCAGACAGGAATTTTAAGCAAAAAAAATAGAGTAAATGAAGTGAAAATCATTAATAAAGGAAGCAGAATAGAAGTCTTTTCTGGTCAGTTCTTTAAATTGTTCTAGACTGGTGACTTGAAAAAACCCACAATAGATTGAAGAAATTACTTAATTTTACCCCAATTCAAGTATTTTATTTGGTGTTCAAGTATAAAGTGTTCTTACAATAAAGCAGAAGCAAATTTTGAAATTAAACATTTCAGACTAAAACATTTAAATACTTAGTTTTTAAAATGTTGACCCAATATTTTTCAGCTGTTTTTTAGGTTCTCCTGATACCCATACATATATGAAAACACGCATTTTTCAGCTGTAATCATTTCAGAGACTTAACATTATTTCAGAAAATATATTGGTCTGTTTCAGTTTGCATTTTTTCAGTGGGAAAAAGGAAGTTTTAAAGAAACCTTTCACTCAAATGTAACAAGGAAATAATAGATGAGAAAATATTGCCAATCAATATGGTTGGAAATACAGGTATAATTTTACATTGGTACATAATTGCAGGAACACAGATGTTGGAACATTGTGTACTGTTCTGGTCATCCCATATTTATAAAAATATGTTGCAAAGCTGAAGATGATATAAAAAATGAGCCAGGAAAAATATTCCAGTGTGGAAAAAAAAAAAAAAAAAAAAAAAAAAAAAAAAAAAAACCCTGCATAGTGCAAGACCTAAAAATCTGATCAAAAAGAGAATAAGTAACATGAATGTGCCTCATGTTCTTTCATCACAAGATATTCTGGGACTAAAGTGAAGAAAAGTACAACTAAATAAAATGTTTTGGAAGGCCAAAGCAATTTATTGTCCCAAAAGTCTTCAGGTCTAGATGTCTCTATGGAAGACTGTGATTCAGAGAAACTCCAGGTAGAAAATGTGATATGGAATGGATTTAATTTAAACCAAACAAACACACACACAAAAAAACAAACCTCAAAGCCAAACAAATCTGAAAAAAATCATGACCTATTTTATCTTGAGAAATCAATCCTGATGATCTAATAGCCTTTCTGGACACATCTGTGTGACTTGCTGAGTCTGTTTCTATGGATAACACTTTGTGGAGCAGACCCAAGTCTCCCTGCACATCCAATTTACCTTTTTTTTGGCAGAGCACTGAGAGGAGAGATAGTTGTGCAGCTATTGCCAAAGCTAACAAGAAGTGTATCTTAGACAAGACAAAGCCCTGCTTGCAGAGAGATTTAAGATGAAGTGATGTATATCTTCAAGCAAATAGCAAAGTCATAAACATTCTGGAGCCCATTCTGCCTTCGATTCCTCGCTGCTCTTGCATTGTGTTAAATGATGATTGAATTCAGGGCTGCTGTTGCCCTCCCCATGCACATCTGTGCCTTTGCATTTCTAACACTTCATGGTACTGAGGAGACAGAAGCGCTGTAACACTCTTGCCCCCCTTCTATAGCAAAGCCATTAAGACCTCATTTAAATCTATATCTCTCCATTGAGTCCTGAAGGTTTTAGTCAATGTTTTTAAAATTTGTTCACAGTGGTTTGCTGGTTTGCTGTACCCAGAGCTCCCAGCCCAGCTTGAGTTACTTTCTTCAAGGAGGCCTGAGCCTTCAAAAGGTTTTAATTCCCACCCTTATGCTTCTTGGAGTCTTCAACTCCGCTTATACAAACTGACAATGGAAAAAAGGATTTGGGGGATCATGTCTAAAATTATTTGGAATCTGATTTTCATAAATCCTTATCTGTTAGAGGGTTTCAATTTACTTTTTCTTAAGGAAGCAAACAAACCCCTTATTTTTAGAAGTCCAAGTATCCTGGAAAGCTAATTGCAAAATAATACTGACTGTACAGACTGTGCAGAGTGCTTCATTCTAAATATCAGCTAACATGAAAATTCAGATAATCAACACCACTATAATTAATAGGAAAACTTGCTGAGAGAGAATAAAGTTTGCAGGACCCAATCCTCTGCAGAGTTTCTTTGTTCCCGGAGACATTTTGTGCTTCACTAAGTAAAAAAAATTCATTGTATTTCAAAGTGAAATTTTGCAGGCCATTGATCTAGAATGTGAGCTAGTTCCTTTGGGTATTTTGGAAAATCAGAAACAACATATTTATTTAATTTAGAAAAATTACTTCTGTCCAGGGCTGTTTCTCCAGAAATATTCATGACAGCCAAACTTGCAAACTCGCTACATATGCCAGGCATAGCATAAAGATAAGTAGCTCAATACCTTGTGAAATCTCGCTGAACAAGAATTGCACATTGGATTGTAACAGACCTTAAAAGAGCTTCCAATGTTCTGGAAAAATAATCATAATTTTAAAAGGGTAGTAAATCTTTGCATGGTAGTTAGCAAATGTTTCAATAAACTATAAAGATTCCTTCTAACAATTTTCATACCTAGTTGCTGAATGATTAACCATGTTGCTTTTTCTAAAGTTTACATTAAAATAATAAGAAATAGACTTCCCAAAATAGCAAAACATTGTGATTCTTATGCCATTAGGAAAAGCCAAGGTCATTAAAAATTAAAGATGACTTCTCCAATCTAGATTTTGACCCTAGCTAAGTAATTTTCATGCTTCTGGACTCTCTTGGTGCTCCAAGCAAAATGGACAAAATCACTCTCCCAAAAGCTGAGAGTACACCTGACCTAAATTCTTTCAGATTACAAATTTAAGGAGCAGAAACCTAGGTCGGCTTAGTTACTGAATTTGTTTATGTTGTTACATGAGGCCTGACACAAAATAACTGACTACGAAATAACTAAGTGAATTACGAGCAAAGTGATAGTCTGAAAAGAAAAAGAAGAGTGTTTGGTTGTGTTACCTGGTTTAAAGGAGTTTAAATTTTCTCTTCTATACTTTATTATTTTCTCCTTTACGTTTTTTAAGTATATCCCAAACTTGAAATTTGATGAAGGTTGGGATTTTTTCTCTTAAAAAGTCAATCTTTTTAAATAAAAGCCTCTGAAAGTTGGGAGATGTGTGTGGGGTTGTGTGTGGTATTTTGGGGGAAGGTTTTTTTGCCCTGAAAATCATAAAGACAGAACATGCAGAAAATACTCAGATGGGAACAAAATTTTGCTACCAGTCAGAAAGCTCACTTTTACTTCCCCAGAAACATGAAATTAAAGGTTCATTTTGCCCTGAACCAGGCATTCTGTGCCAAACATTGAAGAGCAAACAAATAGCAATTCTTCAGAATACTGTCTAGGAGTCATGGCTCAGAGACTTTCTGTGTGGGGGTTGGTGTCTCTGTATCTAGTAGCAGACACAGGATTTGTCCCCCAAACATTTATTGTCATCTCGTCTGAAGGACATCCTCAGCATAAACACACGTGAACGAGCTTGCTTTGTGCTTGCTCTCAATCTGACATCTGCTAGAAGTTCTTGTCCTGTGTGAAAGTGAAAGAGAGGGTTTTATTCACCTTCCCACCTCTGTCATTCAACATTTCAGTTCAAAACTCTGAGGTCTTCATGGTGTAGACCAGAACGGAATAATTTATGGACAGTTCAATAAAGCTAAAATTAAATGTTATATTTACAATTAAGTGCCAAACTTTCAATGAGATTCTTGTGAAATATTTCCATTTTATAAAATCAGGGAAATATTTTCTGACAAAAAAACCTGTCTTCTGGAAAATTTTCAAGTTTCTCTGAGTGTTATGCTGCATTTTTGGCTAAAGAAGCTCAGTGAGGGCTCTTTATTTTAATACAAGGTGTCAAAATTAATTATCAGAAATTTCACTGACATAAAGGAAAATATTTGGGCCAGAGCATTCATTGTTATAAAGACTATTACCAGAATTTTCATGCTACAGCCATAACTACATATTCATGTAGACTAACTAAATAAAATACAGATTTCAAGCAAGCAAGGGTAGAATTTTTGGCTAATACACACAAGGCAATATCTTTTGTGAAGTTTGACTTTTATCAGTTCATATTGTTCAGCTTTGACTACAGATATTTTGGACACTTAACACTCTGGTCATTTAAAGAAGTTGACTCAGAAATGGGGGAGGCCAGAGGCCTGCCAGAGATTTTGCCATCCATCTTATGGAGCAGTCTCCAGAAATAAATGGCAAAAAGACAATTTTGTGTTTGGTATGTGTCTGTATCAGGTCTGTATCCTGCCTAGGCCCCACTTCAGCTGCCTAGCTCCTGCAGAAGACTCTTGGTTGCTCAGACATATTATCCCCTTGATAAATACATGCTGACTTCTCCCAGTCACCAACTTGTCCTTAATATGTTTGGAAATGGTCTTGTTCTATCACTTTCCTAATGATTGGGTTGAGATTGACTGGCTTACAGTTCCCTGGATCTTCCTTCATGTAATTCTTGAAGATAAGAGTGAAATTTGCACCCTGGTGCTTAGGCAGGTGCTATGCTCCTCCTAGGTAATCTCTCTCTGCTTCTACTTTAATTGAAGTTTAAAACATTAAGTTTTTCTAAAAAAAAAAAATCAGAAAACATTCCAGAGAGGGAAGAATAAGCCTGGCAAACTTATGGTAACTCACATTGCTGAAGAGGCATGTGGACCATATTTCCAGAGTGTTGATGGCTCTGTCGTGTACCATGTTGTCCAGCTGAGGAGTGATAAAGATATAAAAAACCAAAGCCTGATTTTAACCCAGAAGCATCACTCAAAGATGTCTCTGTATGCAGGCTTGGAGACTGCAAAGGCTCTAAAGCTTCACTAAAACAATGGCCTGAGCTGAAATAATACGTGTGTGATATGTCAAACACAAGATCATGAAACCTTGGAATATTTTAGAGGGATATGGGCTGGGAAATATGGAATATTCCTGAAAGGTTTGGCATTAAAAGTGACACCCATTATTGTGATTTTTGCTCATGAATAAGGTGAGAATCACTCATAACACACATTGTTAGGTCGGTAAGCTATTTAGCAGGAAAATTGAACTTTTAGCGTTTCTTCTTGGAAGAAGGAAATTCCACATGGGAATACTGAATATTGGGTGGTTCTCCTTGAAGATGCTGGATAAAGAAAGGAAATGAAGAGGATAAATTAATTATTTTTTCCCCAATTAATTTTTTAAGAAAATAAATCCTTATTTCAGCAGATTCCAAGTTAATTATTTTTCAGAAATATTCAGAGGGAGAGGCAGTATGCTTAAGACACACTTAAATAGTTGATGACTTTTTGAAGCACAAACCTTGGAGGGTGTAGACACTGCTTAAATCTCTTTCTCAGGGTTTGGGGCCAGGGCTTGAGCCAGGTGTCTCAACCCCCAGCTAAGCAGCTGCACCAAGAGGTGCTTCTATAGGAGCTTCTATAGTGAGTTGAGTTACACCCCATGACAAGGACTTTCTGAATTGCCATCTTTTCAGAATAGTGTGAAGTTTTATTGTTTAATATTATTAATTTTTTGTGCTTGTAAATACTTGTCTTGTTAAATTAACAGGTTTTTTCTACTTTTCTCCAAGGAAATCTTTTTCCTGAACCAGTTGGGGGAAAGGCCACTCAAATCTGCTTTCTTGAGGGACCCTTTTGGAAGTTTCCTCCCAAATTTGCCTCAAAGCAGGACAGAAGGCTTGGGGAAACTAAGAACAGGAATATGGGAGACTGGTGAAACTTCTCCAGAAAAATACTTATCTATCCAAAGGATTAAGTGAAAGTTGGCTTTTCTACAAAAGTCCAGGTCTGGACATGTGCATGCTGATGGAATAGCAAATTCCTGTTTTGCAAATACAGCCAGAAAGAGAAATGTTTTCCATTTGCTGCCTCTCCTCCCACTTGCCCAGTGTTGGATAAGGGTGTTATTCAGTTCAGCCAGAAAGATGGGGGGTTGGGGGATAACAGGAGTTTCATGGACAAAAAGAAGGAGACAGGAGTATGAGGAGAAAGGGGGAAAGAGGGGGAGGAGGAGTTAAGAGTCCTGGGACAAACATATATGCATTCAAACTGTCACAAAACTAGACCTTAGTTAGAATATAAATTGTGCCATGAAAATGCAGGTTCTGGTGATTATTTCTGCCGCCTGTGAAGCTGGGAGGTTAAAACAGGGAAATAAATGATAATTCTAAGCAGCAAATGTGGAGGCCATCCAGGCACTTGTACACCCACACACACTGGGTAGCTGGCCTGGGCCCATGGCAGAACCAGAACCCTGGCCAACTTTCCTTTTTTTATCCCCTTCTCACAAGAAAAAGCATGAGGTTAAGCTGACCAGAGAAAGCCAAGCTACCACAGCCTTTTGTGGCTAGTAAAGCTGAGTACAGACTGTCATTGTCAGGCTGTGTAACACAGTCCACTTTTGTTGCTTACTTGCAGCAGTGCATGAAAGGAACTGCTTTAAGTTATGTTTGGTGATGAGGAGCCAGGAGAAGGGCTGTCGTGGGAGGAGGCTCTGCTGTCTTCCTGAACTTTCACTTTTGATTTTCAGCTGAGCTGGAAACACGATTCTATTTCGTTATTTTCTTTTAGTGCCTGGACCCGAGGCGAGATCCTCAGCTGGGATAAATCAGCTCCTCTTCCCTGTGGTCGAGGGAGGTAGGAGGATGCGCAGTGGTTCCGGATACAACCCGCCTTGTTTAGAGACTGGAGCACTTCTTTTCCCTTGTAAAATTGAGACCATCATATTCATGTGCTCAATCATGAAGTACGTGAACATTTTTCAAAAGCACAACTTCCCAATGACCCAGAGTGCCTTTAAATAAAGAAGTGCTATTGGACCTTGGCAGTGTGAAAGGAGCAGTTGAAATCCCTGTCTTGCCCAGCTGTTAAACCTGTGTTTGATTTCTGAAAAACCTATAGAGAAAAAGGGTTAAAGGAGACCATACAAGAAGTAGAAGAAATAAATTGAATGCACATGTGCAATCATTATTCATACTAACGTTCCTTGTATTACTTCATAACACAGCTGTATACACAAAAAAACCAGTCCAGTTTGGTTTCTTCCTATTTGAATCTTATTAATTTCTGTTTAATGGAACACAAATGTTTGTGCTCTTCATTTTGACGAATGCAGCCTCGTGGTGTATTTGTTCAGCATTAGCTAGCACGGTTGTGACCATCTAATACAAATGTCTCTGGGCCTTTCATGCCTCCTGACAGGACATCTTTTGAGCATGACAGTTGCCATGGGGACGGGTGCAATGCCTATTTGGAAGGAAAATTGGGAGCAATGCTCATTACGTCAAAAACTACATCGGGGAGGGAGGGAAGGAGAATGTTTGCTTCTTGTGCTGACACTTAGCTGCTTGTTTTACCCGCCACCCACACACTTCCATCAAACAATATCTCTTTCAAACGCAGAAGTCAAAGTTTGCATCTCCTATCGTTCCAGCTGGAACAGGGAAGGGCTGTGTGAAATGAATACCATCGCGCTCAGGGCTGGGGCACTGCTGGCTGGCTCTATCTATCACTTTGGAACACAGCAACACTGAGCCCTCTCAGTTTTCCCTTCCTCCCACCCTTGGCCAAACGCTTTACAGAGCTCCCTGGGGCACGGAGGGGACACCAAGGTGGTGTCGGGGGGAGCAGCTGGGGAAATGTAACCAGTTAACTCAAAACCATCAGATTTAGTGTGGATTTACTCTGATAAGAGAAGGATCAGTGTCTGTGTTTATCATCATTTCCATAGATAGTGAAGGTGACAATAAAAACCACAAAGACCTTCGTATCCTCCCCACCCCCCGAGGACACTGTGAGAAGTCAAGGGGAAAAAACCCTCCTTTTTGAACAAAAAGAGCTTACTCTTTCTGTGTATTCCTTAAATCTGCACGTTTCTTCCATTAGAAATTAGCCATCGCTATATTTTTCACTGACTTGTTCTGTTGACCTAGACTTTCAAAAAACCCCTAAACCCACACTAAGAAAACCCCTAAACCCACACTAAGAAAACCCCCAAACCCTGCAAAAACTGGATAGCAGCCAAACAGTTGAAGGGAGAAATGAGGCAGACTCGCCACGAGGCCCAGGTTTGAACAGGGAGTGTTTTCAAAGTGGTCAAACCTCTGACTTTGTGTGTGACATAAAAATATCATCTTGGTAAAATACAGGAGGTGGCTGCAGCATGTTGCTGATACCTGAGGTGGCCACACTGAATTGTCAGGATGGGAGGGATGCTTAGTCCCTGAGGTACCTGCATCTTGAAGGATTTGCTTTAAGGTCCTGCTTTGCTTTCTGTGTTTTAAAGGGGTCAGGTGTTCATGGCAGCCCAGGGGATTGCATTTCTCCTGCCCTCAGGATCACACAGGCAATCCAGAACTTCTTTAGTCCATGCTCTAGACTCCTTGGAATTACAACTTCCCTGGCATCTGGGCAAATGCAAATTATCTCCCATATGGAACAGGGACATGATGGCAAAGTTGGAGTTGGCCTCTACTTTGTGAGGGCAGTGTGTGTGTGTGAGAGAGAGAGAGAGAGGGTTATTTAGTGCTGTTCAGGGCACTTCTCCATTCTCTTCACCATAAGATGGCAAACATGAAATGTGATGCAGAGAAAGAGGCAGCTTTGACACACTTGCAAGTTCCCTGGCCATCATCAGTCTGTGGAGGTTCTTGCTAGGGACTGGGCACCAGAGAGGTTCCTCAACTGGCTCTCTAACTGCAGGCAGCAGTTAATTTCCAAGGTTCTATTTATATATAAAAAAGACCCAAACTACCAAACCTCAACCCTCCCCTCCTAGAAATAAATGCCATTATGTGCAGATGTAAAAATTCTCCCTTTCTTTTCCTCCCTGTTCAGCCATGCATTGACAGCTGCCTTTAAACTTGAACTTTCTCTACTCCTGCACAGCCTGCTACCACTTAAACTCATTGACTAATATCACATCATCTTGCAACAGCAACAAGAGCAGCAGATGTTGTCTAGTCTGGGGAGAGAGAGGTTTCCAGGTCTGAATGCCAGAGGTGCAGTGGGATCTCATGCATTTCTTATGGAGTTGCAGCTCCCAGGAGTCATGGAGCTGATTTTGCGTAGGGGTGACAGTGGGAGTCCCTGAATCTTGGTACTCGCCTCTCTCCCCTCCGTATCTTTTGGTGGCATTCACTAAAGCCAGGAAGCCATGTCTGAAAGGAGCAGGAGATTGCTTCTCCCTCATCTTGCCCACCATTTGATGACCCCTTGTTGAAGGCTCATTTAGCTCCATTAGAGGACTCTTTCTGTCGTTAGGGTGACATGTGTGAAAATCCAACTTCTCTTAGCTTTCCTGCACAGCCAGATGCTACCCTCCAGATTAAGAAATTATAAATTTTTTCTAGAAAGTTATTTTGTCTAAATACGGATGTGTTTTACATGGGTTCATTGTCTGCTATATCAAAATCTGCAATCAATTCAATATTTATTCTTACAAAAATTATATAAATGCATATTTTCTCTCTGAAACAGTTTTCCTCTCAGTAGCCACAGCTAAGAAGTATAACACATGAAAAGCTACTACTGCAGCAATTTTCAGAGTTAGCCTGTGATACCTGTTTGTCTATGGCAAACATGGAGCAATTGAATTAATTTAACCATCCCTGTCTAGTCACATCCTCCATCACCATAATTTATCTGGCCATCTGATCATTTTGTTTTGTTCAAACTTTAGGCCCAACTCTTTCTCCAGATTTATGCATGCAATGTCTCTTAGGTTTAGTGGGTACTAAATCTCGGAAGGAAGAGCTCTAGATCAAAAGTCTATACGTTTTCACCAAACTTGCATGAAAACTACTCTGCAGAAAAGTAGTCTATAATAGACCAGTGGGAATTTATTCTCAGCCTTGCTTTTTGTACTGCCTGAAGGTATAATTTTCATAAAAAATCTAAACTTAGTTGTAAAAACCTAGATTTTCATAATATCTTACGTAAGTTACTAGTTTATCACTTTTACAATGAAAATAACATTTTCAGAGCTTCTAGAACTTCTTTATTCAGTTTTGAAAGGATTTAATATTTAATTTAATTTTTAAATTATTTTTACACAATGTTCTGGCATTTATGCCAGCATCAAAATTAAAGTAGGAGACATTTTGAAATAGAAAGAGGATAAAAATTTAAACTTGCTAAATGACACTTGCCTCTCTTGCCTCTGTGATTTTTAAAGATAACTTAAATAAGAGTACTTCAGTGAAATAGTTGCATGCTGTCATTAATTGCACATTGTATAATACTGTGAAAAAGTAGAATAAAAATTAAAACCACATTACATTAACTAAAACAAAATAAATTTTTTAAAAAGAAAATCTGAAATGAACTTTTTCAAATCATTAGACATTTCCAGTTTCCAATTAATGGAAAATTTCAGCTGTATTTAGTGATGTCTTAAGTCTCTGACAATCTCAATAGATGTTAAGAATCTCGGAGCGGGAAAATATATGTAATTTCAAAAGACTACTATTACAATTAATTCTGCTCTCTTACAGTGCCTTTATTAAGCAGGGAATAAACACTGGCCTAAGTGTTTACTAGGGAGAAACTCCCCTTTCCAAACACTTGAAGTAACTGGTTTTTGTTCTATGGCAACAGGTTTTGAAATTAAGATGTTTCATTCTTCTCTGGTACAAACTTCCCATACACTTTTGCTTTCTCCTGCTTGCAGTCGTTCACAGAGCTGTGCTTGGCAGACAGGGACCCAAAACAGGCACAAACAGCCCCTGATTCCCAGGCTGGCATACAGCTGTCTTTAGACCTGTGTCTGCTTTTCTGCCCAGGGTTCAACCTTCCATGGAGCTGCACTGCTTAGGACTAATTTGATTTAACCAAGAGGATGAGTGAACAACTCTCTTGGCTTTCATAGGAAAATAAAAGCCATGTCTCTAGCAAAAAACTCTCCTTAAACTTTACACAGTCTTTAATGGTGCTGTGCCATGAGTTGCTCACTCAAGCATCCTCTCTCCTGGGCTGTAGTATATTTTACATATTCAGAGGATATTCTGAGTGCAGCATTTCCCTTGGCACTCTGAGGACAAGGATATCTCCACAGCCTCATCATGGTACTCTGAGGACAAATTGCTCCCATTTGTTGAAATCAGCACTATTTCTACCATTAGAATTTAAAAAAAAAATATTTGTAGGCCATTTGGTATCCTTTTTCTTTGAAGACAGTCAGGGAATTCTTCCCTATTTGAATTTGCTTAGCAATGCTATAATTGTTTAGAGAAACAGCTTCCCTTGAGCCAGCAGTATCAAGAAAACAAACAGGCTTAGTTTGTTCCAATCACCTCTATCTTTCTTTCCAAGCTCAGGTAGCAGTCCTTGTGGCCAGGCAGAGGGATGGAAAATCCTACTGTGGGTCTTGATCTCTCAAGAAGAAAACAGTAATTTAGGGAAAGGTCAGAGAGATTCAGATCCAAGAAATACTAGAGGATAAGAAATGTTTTCTTTCCCAGAGTTTTCTTGTCTTGCTGAAGGCAGCAGCCCCATAAAAACTAGTCAGCTGTAAGGCTTGCTATGTAAGTGCAGGGGTTACCTTTAGATATCCTCTCCTTGCTGGTACAGGAATAGCCAGGATTACAAAGAACAGGAATGTGTGGTAAGCTCAAGTGTATTTGTGCCAGAACTCCTACAAAGTGCTGCTGCTGTCATGTCCCTTTGCTTTGTCATGCTCATTTAAAATAAAATCACTGGCTGGTGATTAACACACACACACACACACACACACACACACACACACACACAAAAAAAAAAAAGAAAAATAAAAAAAAAAGTAGTTATGGTTTGATATGTTTGCTGGGTCTGCATCACTGATACATGTAAAAGACCATTGTTTTAGCTGAGAAGATTGCCATCAGAGACTGAGAGCTAAGGTTGCACCCAGACAATACAGCCCAGGTTGTCCAGCTAACCACAACACGCCATTATCCAGACATCCTTGAGGAAAGACCTAGGAGAAGATATGTCTGGAGATAATGCATCTGTGAAGTTTCCCTTTCCTGAGTCAAATGATTGAGTCACTTGAGCAGGATGATGCTCTCAACATGCCCTTGGAATAGCTTCTCCCTGGACTGGTGACTTCCCCTTCTCCTTCTCTAGTTCTCTCTTCCAACACCAACCTTATTAAGTATTATCAGCTTCCTTTTCCATAACTGAAGCCTAGATTTATGCAGTTTTGTGTGTTCTGCTACTTTAGTCTGTGTTCTGGCCCACATTTGGCCATTATATCAAAGTTGGCATTCTCAGTTAAAGCTGTTCAATCCCTTAATGCATTTCAAGCCTGAGGCTGGTGTCCCAGTTACCTGCTATTGAGGTAATTCAGTGTAAATGAGTTCCTCTGTCCCTTCTAGGAAATGGAAGTTGAAAATGAAATGAGAATAACAACATTATCATATTTCTTATAATCTTCCCTTTTTCCTTTTGGACTATCCAGGTCCTTGCTTTTTTAAACTGTTCTCTTCTCTCCCCCTCCTCTTTCCCATGTGTCCTTCATGAATCCAAAGCCCAAGGTGAGGTTCCTGTGCATTTTCTCACAGCCATGAGGGGATTCAATTTGCTCCTCTTTGACTAACACCCAAAGTCAGGCCCTAAATGCTGAAACCACTCAAAACAGCAGAAAACAATTCTGCTTGATGTTTTCTTAGGGCTACATCCCGGGCTTTGCAACCCCAATACTCCAGCAAACCTCACACTGTATCTTCACAGGGTTTCACATGGTTCATACTCCTTAACAAGGACCATCTGTGTTGCTTCACTCAACCACCATCCTCTCTATGTTGGCTGAATGTTTCAGGATATCTCCATAAATAAAATGGCATGGAATTTCCATCTTCCTGAAAAGAAGGAAGAAAACCAGTGGATTTTTACACAATTTCTCCTACAAAAAGGGATGCTGTTTTAGGGAAAACAATGAGAACCAAAAGCAGTTTTTACTCCTAACATTAGCCTCACAGGATGAATTCCCTTTGCATTTGTTCTAGTCAGACACATACATAATTCTTGTGCTTATCACTGATTTTGCATCTCTGCTTGTGCTCCTCAATCCATGAGGCCAAAAACCCACCACCAAAGATACAGATCCTAGCAGGAACCTCGTTTGATTCCCTCCCTGTTCTATAATAAGCAAGTACTTTGCATGGGAAAACATTTCTATATCAAGCTCTTATTTCTTCATTCTTTGAAGAGGAATGTTCTATGGTTACTAAAGAAGTTTGCACCATATGGTCCCACCTACATGTTCTTCCTTCCTGTTTTCACAGTATATTTTGCGCTATTTAGCCACTTTTTTTTGTTTTGCTGTTGATGCACCCACAGTGATCCAACAACAACTCGCTTCCTGCCGTTCAACTGTAGAATTGTGATACCAACCATTCTGTGCCTGTATGTGATTGAGTCTAATAAAGGGTCATTTTTCCATAAGCTGTTCCTTCCAGTTACATCTTCTGTCTGATTTCTCATTATAAGTAGTGTTAGCAGTGTTCTTGTAACAGCAGCCAGAGGCTTTGGCCTCTAGCTACAAGAAGCATTGAAATACATTTTTTTCCTTTTCTTTTTCACAATCTATTAAGGTCACTGATAGATCTGCTTTACTTTCTCATCTGTTTTCCCCTTTATTAAATGCAAATATGTTTTTATATTGCTAAGTGGGAATGTTGTTAAGTGGAAAAGACAAGTCTGCAAAATTAGAAGAGTGCCAAATGCCCTGTACAGAATTAATTTCCCTGTCCCTGCCCTCATCTGTCAGTGCCCACAATAGCTCAATGCTTTTTTATCATAGTCCAAAAAGTCAGAAATTAAGAAAAATAGTGCAAAGCAATGACAGGGGAGTAGGACAATTTAATTTTAAAAAATTGCAAATGGGGAAAAAAAGAAGAGAAGTCATCATCAACAGCTAGACTAAAAACTCAATGAGCTACAGCTCTGTTATCCAACTGAGAGTCATGTCCTGAAATGTCTATGGGACATCCTGAAAATTTCCTGAGCTATCAGAAACTTAAACTATTTAGTCTTCAGTCCTTATTAAAGAAAAGATTATTCACAGCAGAATGTTTTATATTATACCTGCTGTGTGAGGATCATTCCACAATTTATAAGGTCCAATGTCATGGCTCCTCTGAAACAAACATTATTCCTATTGTATGGAAAAACATGTTTAGATGTGGAGAAAGTCAAGCTATTTTAAAATAATCTTTATACTGTAAGTTATGCCATAATTATAAATGGAAATTAATTTAATTAAAAGGATATAAAGGATTTTCTATATTTTCTCATGTTAGTCCTCGATTTCTCTTAATTTCTCTTGGTTTGTGTTTTCTTTTTAAATGTCTTATAGATACAAATTAAAACATATTTTAAAAGTAACACAGAATCTGTGAATGCCACTTACTCCATGGTGCATAACTTCATATTTGCTACACATTAAAGAGGTTGACTGTGAAGGTATCTCTTTTTTGTTTCATTATCTTGGGAAATCACCTACTGTTCTAGGTTCAGGGGGAAAAAACCCAATCAACCTCAACCTGTTTTTTCAAACAGAAAAAACCTCACCGCCAACAAAATTTCATTCCTTTTACTTTATAAGGGATAAAGTCTTTTATTTATACATCATTAAGATGAGATACAAACAATGATCATCAGACTTTTGCAAAACTGTTTCCAAAGACATTGTTTTACTGGCACAACTATGATTAAATAATTAAGCAAAACTTGGTCAGAAAAGTAACAGAAGATTCCTTGGCCCTGTTTGGTAATTTTTTTATTATTTTTTTTTAATATAGGCAAAATCTGGGCTAAACTGGGCCACTTAAATGACGGGTTCAGTCCTGAAATACTTGTGAGAAAATCCAGCTTTTCACATCTGAGCAGCCTCCACCAAGTCTAGAGGAAATATTCCCATGTGTAAAATTTACTCAGATTCGAAGCACCAGGACTTAAATTAGGAAACAGTGCTGCAGGCCTGCTTGGGGGAGCAAAATAGAACAGCTGCACCTAATATGTGTCATTATTATTACTGGTTTAATCTGTCCCCTGTGTAAATAAAATTATGCTAAAATGGCATTTGCCTAAACTGAACTTGAGAAACAATTAACAAATGTAGTTCCAAAGCATAACAGAGGCTGGAGGATCCTCTGCTACTGATGACACACATGGCTGTGTGCAGGGACATGTGGAGATGTGCAGAGCCACAGGCAGGGGTATCCAGCTGATGTCTCCTCCCATACCCCTGACTGTAGTGGGGCACAAGGATGGGCTTTTTTGGTGGTGGACTCCTTCTCCCTGTATGTTCTTTCAAAGCCCAGGAGTCTGGCACTGCGTACACGTGGCTTCTTTTAGACACCTTTCTCCCTAAGCACATAGGATTTAAGGATATTTCCAGCAGATCTGTGTGGATCAGTGGTCACTCAGATCATGGTCCACATGGAGCTGGAGAGAATGAGGGGAAATTGCAGACTGTACAGGCTGAGTGCAGAAAAAGACAGGCTGTAAAAAGAAACACTGAGATATTCCCCAGGAGGCTGCTGAATGAGTGAAGCTGCATTGATTTGCACTCAGTCCAGCAGAGGTTTTATGTGAGCACTTACCACAGCAACTTCAGCAACCCACACCAATCCAGAGAGCACCTTAGAGATGCAGGGAACCAAAGGTACTCACAGGCTGAAGACGGAGGCTCTCAAACATTGTGAAAACAGGAAGCTCTTAGACAAATAATGAATAGGACATGTGAGCCTGTCAGCATATTCTGTATAGCATCACTTTGTTGTGACTCTCATGCCATTTAGAAGGTTGCAAAGAGGCATCATTTCATGTGGAGAAAGTCTTCCTCTGTGCAGCTGAACTACCAGGAGTGCAGTCAGGTTTTGTTGGGCATATTCTGTGAGACTTCAGTGGTGCTAGGGTTTTGGGGAAAAAAGAGAACACAGGTCCATGCCAAGTGGGAGGTGCAGAGGGCAGAATTCAGAACTCAGAAAGGATCTCCAACAGCAGAATCTCCACCATAAAGGAGGAAACATGAAGTAAGTATCAAAAGACACTAAAATCTTTTCTTTCTGGATACAACCGATCGGGTCTTAATTACATTGTTAATAACAATTTCTCAGGAATCACATATAGTTAAAGACACCTTTAAAAAGTAGAGATGAAAGGACAACACGTTGCTTGTATTGAGAAATTGTCTCAACAAGACAGAAAGCAGCAAATGCAAATTAATTCTGGATCTGTACAAACTACTGTGGTGGCAGGTGTGAGCCCCTCTTCTCCACCCCAGCACTGTCCAATGGGGGCTGCACAATCATCTCTGTCCAGAGCTCTGCCTGACTACGTGGAGCATCAGGTTCTTCTGGGGTGGCTTCGGTTGTAAGAGATAGGCGTCATTTTCAGCCTTACTTTCCTTGGACTTTGCACAGGTGTGAGTTGGGAAATGGGGAATGTTCTGAGTGGTTATGAGAAGGAAGTCAACCTGGGTGTTTCTGGCTGAACTGAGTGGTGTGCTGCCCACAACTGCAATCCAGATTGCCATGTTCCAATCTAGACAACCCATCTTATCCCATGTTCTCCAAAATACTTGTGAAAAGATTTGAGTTTTGAAGGACACAAGAAGATGACACTGGCCATCTGAGACTTCCAGATTCCACCAAGAACCTTGGCTTGTACAGCTCTGGTGTTGTAAGGATATCTGCATGGTGGTATACCATGGTGGAATGTCTACATTCATCATGTAAAAACATCCGCATGAGAGAGCTGGTGATGAGCTTGTCCAGTGCAGTGTCTAGGATGGTCAGCAAAGATTAGATTCATCTTTTGTGGCATCTCTGCTGCTGGGGCTGTTTGGAAGCACAACAGCTTTGCTGTACAGGTGGTGTCAGAGCTGTAAAGAGTCTGGGTAAAGGGCTGCTCGCTCTTTCTAGCTGCCTTGCTGGATGTCTCTCTGCTAAATTGAACCAAGCAGGGCCCTACTGTTCTGGGGTCTTGGACAACTGCTCAGAGTTCTCACCTATTAAGCCAGTACTGTATATAACTACTTTCTTCTATGCACACTAGGACCCTGAAAGACAAGCTCCTAAGGCCTTGTTTTGGACCAGCAGATCTTGTGATCAGATTCAGTCAGCTTCCTACAGAATGTCAGCTAGTGTTAGGCAATTCAGTTATTTCATCAGCTACTTTGGTGGGAATGAGGGTCATTTCACCCCTCATTGATTGGGGCTGCTGGGACATGGCTACCTTTCTAGACAAGGGAGGGCTGCAGCCATGATGACAGTTTTCATGTAACTGTTATGTAAGCATTGGTTGATTATTCTTTCCAACCTGTTAAATGTATGCATGATATTCACTGCTGTCATTTTTATGGCACAGAGCCTTCAGGCTGTGACTGTGAATAGCGTTACACATTGTACATTTGTTTTGTTTTCCAGAACAACTGGAACAACTTGGTGTGTATTTTTATGCAGTTCTCATAGATACAGATAGGTCTGTTTTGCTCTTCTACTCCAGCCAGTGTACTCCACCAGTGCTTCAATGCCTGCTAGTCAATAACACTTATTACAGTGGAAGGAAAACCTGAGATGATCTTCCTAAGTACTGTGCCAGGTAAATGGCAAACACAAGAAGTGTCTTGACTAGACAGAGGACCTTCACACCTTTCACAGATGTACTATATACAGAGAAAATGTAGTGGTATTTTTCCAGCCATGAGAGTCTCACCCTCTGCATAAGCATCAAAGGGAACATACCCGGAATATTCAGCTAGATGAAGAGTGTGAACTCATCACAGATTCCTCCTCAGCATCTGCCTAGACTTAAAATTAGCAGATCCAGAAAGATTACTGCGTCAGAAGCAGGGAGAATCCTGCCAAAGGTGAATTGCCTCTTTCCTGAATGCTGCCAAGAGGTGGATAAGGCAACTCTACGTGACTTCTATGATGCTTCTGCTTGGCCATTCAGCTAGTCCTAGACTGGGATGACCTTGAAAGGTTGATAACTCCCCCACTGGTGACACTGGAAGAGTCTGGCAGAATAGTACTGACTTTGCTATAGCTGTTCCTGCTTTTTGGTACAATTGATAGAGGTGAGCACTCTTAGCACTCAAATCTGGTGCCTGCAGGGCATCTGTTTTTCACTCATGTGAGATCTATATGTAACTGTCAACTGTTACTAGCTCTTCATTATGGTATATGGACAAGTAAAACAAGCTATATTGTAAACAGCATATTTGTGATGAACAGCACTTTTTCAGTACAGAAGAATGTCAGGGCCTGGCTGAAGGCTTAAAGTCAGACCACGATCAGACCAAACTGAGCTGGGACTATCAGAAAGAGAAGACTATTAAAAGAATCAATCAAATTTTCCTACTCTAGATAAGCAGAGCATCACACATAACAACACAGGGAAAAGCTTAAGGCCATACTGTACTCACCCGGATTACAAGGAAATTCTCTGAGTAGTGCTGCCTGCCATTTATTTATATGGGTCTTGATATATTAGTAATGCCATGTAGAGATGACAGTTCACAATTCTGCATGGGGAAGACAGATGTGTAGAAGTTTTTATAGCTGTTTAACAAGTGTGGTATGGAGAAGGATATGTATTGCTCATCAAGATGGCTGAGACCTGGGCACAGCCTTGCTACATTCAGGTTTCATCCTCTAAAAACCTGTGGCTTTCCTTTTACCCCATCATTATCCCTGGGGGTCCTTGTCTGCAGTTAAAGAGCTGAGTCTTCTGTTTTGTGGTCAGAAACAGGTTATTTTGCTCTGTCCTAGTTTCAACCAAGGATGTAAGTGGCAGAGCATGGAGCTGTGTGCTTGTGTCTTGGTTTTTATACTACACCATCCAAATCCTTGCAGAGGCAGAAGTAAGGGATTCTCACCCTTCATTCCCATGCAGATGCACAAGAAAGTGTTGAGTAGCCCAAGGTGTTTGCAGTCAAATTATGGAAGTCTCATGTGGCAGCAGCACACCCTTCCCTTCCCTTCCCTTCCCTTCCCTTCCCTTCCCTTCCCTTCCCTTCCCTTCCCTTCCCTTCCCTTCCCTTCCCTTCCCTTCCCTTCCCTTCCCTTCCCTTCCCTTCCCTTCCCTTCCCTTCCCTTCCCTTCCCTTCCCTTCCCTTCCCTTCCCTTCCCTTCCCTTCCCTTCCCTTCCCTTCCCATTTCTCCTTCAAAATAGAAACAGGAGCGGTTTCTATTTTGACCCCTAAGGAGATACATCAAATTAAAGCAACTTTGATTTCTACTACAAGCTGAAAGCATCAATTTCAGTAAGCAGTCCTCAGATATAGGCCACTATAGGACTAATGAAGAAATTTACAGCAGTGAAGCCTGATACTGAGTTTCTACTGCCTCAAGAACTTGAAAATTATGAGGTCACTGCCTCAAATGGGACTGGGTGAAAAAACAAGCTATTTTCTTTTGAAGCATGATTCAGGCTGCTTTTATGGAAAGTCTGAAGTCAGAGTGTAGTTTCCAGGTCCTGTGTTCACCTGCAGTTTTTTCTCTTTAAATGCAAATATCCCTGTAATTGCATGACCATATAAACTAAGACATTATTAAAAGAAAAGAATCATTGCCATAAAAAATTTAAAATCTGATCACATTGTGGCCCTGATGAGAAAAACAAGTTTCCTAAAAGAGAAAAAAACATTTGGGTCAGTAACGCTCCTTTTTGCTGGGTTTCAGTATCACAAAGATAGGCATGCAGAACAATATCAGCCCATCTGAAAAAATAAACAAGAAGCTGTATTTTTTTTTTTTTTATTCTTATCCTTTTTTTAAGCTTTCTCACCACTTAGCTCTAGATATCACCCTTGGCAATAGTAGAAAAATTAAGCCCCTCTCCAGAGAAATAGTATCAGTGAATTAAACCCTTCTCCAGAGAAATAACATTAATGAATATCAGTAAAAGGAGAGTGAGATTAAATAAGACTACTAGATATTATTATATATTTGCAAATCTTCTATATTTTGAAAGTATATATTTTTACTTCTAGTGCCAAGAAATAAAGGCACTTTGAATAGAAAATACCTGAGTTTTTTCACATAAGCATATACAGGGCTTTGACCTTTGGATCTTCTGAGAAAGAGCCCTGGTTTACAAATACAGTGAGTTGGAATAAGTAGCTGTGTAGTGAGCAGTATCATCATCTCATCAAGGAAACTCCTCATGTAAAAAAATTAAGGACATACAAAAGTGTTTATAGGGTCAGGATTTCAGAGCAAGTGATGAGTGCAGTGGAAATCCCTAAACCAAAGAGACAAGGGTCACATCTTTGATCCATGAATTACACAGCCCTTTGCATACACTGACTAATGACCATGCATCAGCCTTGTGTAACAACCATCACAAATATTTTGATAGTCCTCATTTTACGAGCGGTAAAGACCTGGAGAAGGCAGTAATTGTTCTGATTTATGACTGGCTCAGAGAAGTGAAGTGGCTGTGTCTGCTCCAAGGTAAGGAAAGGGCTTTGAAACAAAACCTAAACCATGGTGTCTCCCATCAGTCTTTGCTTCTCAATTAGCTGGCTGGCAGTGAAACTATCTAAATATTAGATATCTAGGCAAGGCTCTTGTTTGGGTTCTCCATGTAGGTGATGAGCAGACATGCACCAGCCTTCCTGCTGGACTGGAATACATAAGCTTGGGATGAGCAACAGCCTTAGAGGTGTTATCTCTCTCTGCACTGATGCACTGATTATAACTGGTTGAGTGACTCAGAAAGGACACTAAATTGAAGGGCACCTAAAACCAAACTGAACCAAACTGTTCTTACTAAGCCAGTTTTGACCTTGGATGCTCCACAGCTGACAGCAACCATGGAGCCATTCAGAGCCTTTGGAGGCATCTCCTGATAAGTGGGACACAATGAGTTCGAAGCAACTGCCCAAAGACAGCCTGCATCTTTAAGCGTTCTGTTTTCAGGAGCATCCAGAGCTTGAGCGCAAACTCTTTAAGCGTGGGTTGTATGTCAAAAATGTGGTATGATCTTGGACATCTGGCAAGTATATGTATATGCTTAATTGAGAGAATAAACATTCTTCAAAGATTTGGAGTCCTGAGACTGCAACCTTGACTTTAACCTTTTGGCTTTCTTCACATCCTAGTAAATGCAATCTATCACGCATACCACATCAGAGTCTACCCCCAAAAAACTGTAACAGATCACAGTTCTATGAAGCTGAAAAAAAAATATTTGCGATAGGATTTAGAAATGTAAGATTACATCGTAATCCTCTCTTCAAAAAGAAAAATGAAAAGAAAAGCTGAGGAAAAAAAAAAAAAAAAGAGAAGGAAATATTCCTGCTGTGGCATATGAAAACTAGAAGAATTTAATTTTCTGGTCTGTTTGTCCTAGTATGCTTCTTGAGGCTTGTCATCAGTTCCACTGGAACACAGGGAATGTAAAAGATATTTTAATACAAATTACTAAATTTGATTCATTTCATTCTCCTTATAAAATTATCAGCTGTAAAATTATGTCTAATGTGAAACAGTTATAATTTGCTTGCTACTCACTGTATTAATACCTATTAAAACTGACCACAGTAGTATGCACCCAGTTGTTGCAACATGCGAAAACCCACAGATTTATTTCAATGTGTCTGGGGAGTGCCAAAGCATGAAAATATATTGAAATTTAAAAGGTCTAATGTAACTGTTATATAGTTCCTTGAGAAAACTGCCAGTCAACTTGGAATAGTACAGTCAGCTATTTCTAAATATCACAGACATCTTATAAATCTATTTTTGTGACATTTCCTACATGAGTTACACCTATCACAGGATTTTTTTAACCTCCATTTCAAGACTTACAGTGTCCATAGACCTCTTTAGGGCTGGAACTTTCACAACATGAAAAAACAAATTAATTTCAGAAAACACATCTATGAGCTGTGCTAAAGTCACCTTGCAAAAAGCCCTTACGAGCAGTGTGTTTATCATCAATGTTAATTAAAGCCTGGAATCTGACCCCAGAGCTAGAGACTATCCCAGTTCTGGCTACAGATCAGCCCATCTAGCAAAACAAACTCTCTAAGCAATACCACATGGAAGACCAATGGTCTCCAGTAGGATTGGCCTTTGGTGATAAGATCAGTGGGGAGGAAAATATGACTAACAATATTTCAGTGCTTTGATACTCTGGTGATAGGCACTGTACAAAACCTCAGACAGTTTGTACCAACCTACAACCACCAAGCATGGCAAAGTGCCAGCTCAGCCTTTTCTCTTGATGGACAAAAGCAATGCTGGGGATGGTTTTTCTTTCCATGAAATAGCAAGTGTTGGACAGAGGTTCATGACAGTGAGGTGATAAATTGACAAGAGCATTTTCCTCCTGCTGGAGTCACAGCTTCTTCTCATAGGAGGATGAAAATGGTAACCACAAAGTGAGCAAACCAGGCAATAAAGATTATTGTGGGCCTGCTAGCATGCAGAGTGCTAAAAAATTTGCAAACTTCAATCCTTCCTGTGTATAACGTGTGTTCAGACTACCTCTTACTGCTTCCAGCTGTGGGAGGTGGAACATATGCAGCAGGAAACCTGCAGCTGCATGTAAAGGGAAGAAGGCACCCAGATGGTGTGTGCACAGATGGAGCAAGCCTGTGCTGACAGCACCACCCCTCACCCAGCACCAGATGACACACAGGAGCTTCTAGGGGGAGAGGGACATCTGTGTGGGGACACTGCAGTGCCTCCATGCTGTGTGGGGTTTATTTAGGCCTCATTTTGATGAATTTGGAGGTACCCTGACCTTGGTCTGGCCTTCTGTCCTTGGGGCCCTATGGAGCACTTGCTCAGAGGAGCTGTGGTGAGGCATATGGGGTGGATGAGGCTTAGTCAGAGGAAACCATGTAAATCTCAGCAGTGGCTAATTTGTGGCTTCAGTCACAAATCATTTAGGCAGACAAGGGCAACCTACTTCCACTGCAAGGTTGTAAACACATATATGTTTCCTAATCCCCCTGTTATGTCTGAACACAGAAAGCATTTACTAGCCTGCCTGGAAAGTCTCCTCTGCACGTAGTAGCTTCGAAAAAAGGGCTGGTTTAAGACTGTAATCCCAGAACATCACAGAATCCTCCACTTGCACTGGAGGGAGCATCTGTAGAGACACAGCTCTGGCACTGTGAAGGAAAGTCACCCTGCTCTTCTCCAGGACTTTCCCCATCAGCTCTCTTAGGTATCTGTTGGGTTACTGGCTTTTGAAGATCCCACTCTTTGCTCAGCAGATGTAGGGCCTGTCTGAGCAATGGGGATCCTAAACATGAGAGAATGCATCACCCAGGACCTTCTGCCAGCACTGCAGCCCTAAACACCTTGCCTGTGGGAGCACAAAATAATGTGTCTCCTTGCTCAACTCATTGGCATCATGCTATGTTAATGTGATAGAGCAGAGTAGAGGAGTGGTGAGCTAGGAAATGTAGGAATACAGGGAATAAAAATAAGAGCATGAGTGGGGAGAAATTCTACTATCAACATTAATAAATTGTGTCCATTGCTGTCATATCGAAATGAGGACAGTGGGCAAAGTGTGGGCTTCACTTCACTTACACTGTGCAGATCTTCACAGTAGGGTGACCACACCTAAACAGTTTGAGGGGAATGATCAGTATTCCATACTAACTCCCAAAATGAAGAGTGTTTAAGATATTGTTTAAGATATTTCTTCACACAGAGCAGCAGAGAAGTCATTCTGATTAAGTGAGCATTAAAAAAGCAATTTTTATTTTATTACCTGGCAAACCTAACAGTGGATGGAACCATCTTCCCTTTGAGTGACATTTTTGACACATTCTCAGAGCATGGACTTAAATATTCCCTGACGGCATTGTGTAAGAAAAAAAAAACTGAAAGAGGAAGACAATATAGCCTGTAATGAGATAGAAATTGCCATTCAGATCAGTCAAATGCCTTCTGCAATCTTTTCTTCTGCTGACTGCTGCTAGCACAGGTGCTTCAAAGAAAGGTGCAAACACAATGTACCACTATGCAATGACTTGCCCATGGAACAGTTTCTGCTTAACTTTAAAATATGCATTATGTCCCAGAGCATGACAGTTTATTGCAGCTTGTGTGACTGCTACATTTTTATCCTAGCTTGTATAAGAGTAGATGGGATGATTCATGTATGTCATTTGGTGCTTCTTTTAGCATTTGTGAGGAGATGCTAACTATTTCCTTTAATTCTTTGACTGATTCTTACCACTGGAGTTACTACAGGGCTAGTGACAGAACAAGCAGAAGCAGGTGCTCTGGCTTCAGCTTATAACACAACTAGATTTCTTCCAGAAACCTACCAGTCTGGTAATTTCTTCCAGACTTCAACCATCAGGAGCTGCAAAGGGAACTACATGATACGAGCAAGGCCAGCTTTTTTTTTTTTTTTTTTTTTTTTTTTTTTTTTTTTTTTTTTTTAATAAATAGCTTGCAGGTTGAGCCAGATTTTATTTCTGTTTGTGTTGTGGCATGACACCTTGTGACTTTGATTTAAGTGGGGGAGCAGGTGAGGGCTTTGCTGACTTTCCACTGGCTGGAGATTTCCCATCAGGAAGCCAAGTTCACCTGCTGGCTTCAGCTGTGAGCCTCCAGGCACCTCCAGCCTGTTGCTTATTGACTTTGAGGCCTTTCTTGCCCCATGGGTGGGTTAACTAATGACATTCCTCTATTCCTGCCACCTCCTCTTTCCCAGAGAGCCACACAGCTCTCAGGCTCATTGATGTGGTCCCATCAATCCATCATCATGTAATGTGGTGTGGGCCCTGACACCTCCTCCCACCCCTCATGCCAGCTTCCTCACTGGAATTGCAGACCTTGTTTCCATTTGCAAGCTTGGATCTCTGAGGAAGGAAGAAATGCTTTATGAGTCACCATCCTCAAGAGCTTTACACTTTGAGATGTAAATGTAGGAGGATATTGTTCAGAGGTCTCTCAGTTTGCTCTAAAAGCCTGCAAAATCTAGTGTAGAAACCAAAATTGCGAATGCCTCTATTTGGCTATATGGAAATGATTATCGCAAAATGCTGATACCTGCAGAACTTTACATGTAATTTTCACAGTTAGGAAACAGCAAACACAAAGTCCCTCAGCTCTAAGCTGACTCAAGAAATGAGTTTCCATTTACCACTGTATGCTTTGCTCTTGTCGGTGCCAGTAAACTCTAAGCAAGTTGTCTACAATAGCAAATACTTACATAAGTATAAATGACATGTTTTTACAAAGGATTCCAACATATTGGCTACATCAGAAGGGGAAATAAGTGGAAAAGATAATGAGAATGTAGTTCTTAAATGGCTTGTAGCAAAGGGAAAGTCTAGCTCCTAATATATTGTGGAACTATCTTATAAAATTATGCTCTTGGGTTCCATTTCATCTACAGATTAGGAGCACTAAAGATACCACACAAGAGGCCAAGAGCATTAGCAAACTAGCACAAGTACTCCACCCTTGGAAGATCTGTAAATACTCCAAGCCCATCTGACAGCCCTCCAAAACCACTACAGGAAAGGTAGGTATTAATAACTGCTGCTAACATCCAGAGAGAGTAAACTGGGATTTCTTCTGGGTGTGATGACTGGTGTCTAAGACCGTCTCAGCAGTTCCTACTGTGACCAAAGTTGGAAAGAATTGGAGAGAGGAAAATAAGAAATGAAGAAAACTAAGCCAATTCCAAGCACTGAATTTAATCTCTGAAATATTAAGAGTTTAAACAGAACAATAATTGTTTATCTTTTGATCTGGACTTGTAGACATCACTTGGTTGACTTGCTGGACAATGCTGCTTCACCTAAGAATGTCCATTCCTTTTTCTTTTTGGAAATTGTTAGCCACTGAGAATTTGAATGCCAAGGGAAATGCTAAATACTATGTCTATGACTGATATGAAGAAGTAGAGGAGGGAAATGCCTCTGATCAATCAGCCTCATGAAACCTTTCTTGGTCTGTTTTATTCCCCCTGTTCTGCTTGAGAAAGCAGATGTTGAGGGTGCCAAAAAGGTAAGTTCAGAAGAGTTTCATATGATTTCTTTCAGTATTGGATGTTGATGGTGGAGGTTTATGGGGCTATATCAAAGACTGGCTCAGGGGGCATTACAATGAGAGACACACACAGACATTTTCAGGATGCTTGCTATGGTCAGACTGAGTTAAAGCCAGGTCTCTGAACTTTCTGTACAGTTCTAGTGCTGAAGCCAGGAGTATTTCTGCTAGTTTATCAAGAATCAAAGAGGCGGTGCTCAGATCAGTCTCAGCTAAATTCACAGAAGTGCTGGAGCCCAGCCTGCCCCAAGATAAGAGGGGCCAGTACTGAGGGGGAAGCCTGTTGGTGCAGATAATGCTGTCATGGCATCACCCTTCATCATCAGTTGTGGTAACAAGGGACTGCAGGGGACAGTGGCAAGCTGGCAGTGTCCTTACAGGGCTTTGTGCACAACCTGTTGGATGGTAAATCAAATTTTCAAGCCAAATGTAGCACTCAAGCTTTCAACAAAAGGCCTTAGAGTCCCCTTTGATCTTAGCATGGCCAGCGATTTTATTGATGCTGATTTTTGATTTTCAAAATGGCTCTATCATGGATAGAATCATAGAAAATTTATTTTGAAGGGACCTTTACAAGTCCTCTTATCCAACCTACCTGCAATGAGTAGGAGCATCTTCAACTAGATGATGTTGTTCAGAGCCCCATCAAGCATGGCTTTGGATGTCTACATCCACTGCCTCTCTGGGCAATCTCTTCTAGTGTTTCAATACCTTCACTGTAAAAAAAAAAAAAAAATCTTCCTTGTAGCCAGTCTAAATCTACCTTCTTTGAGTTTAAAATCATTGCCCTTTGTCCTATTGCAACAGGCCTTACTAAAATGTTATTCCTCATCTTTTGTATAAGCCCCTTCTCTAAGTACTGAAAGGCTGCAATGGTGCCTCCCTGGAGTCTTCTCCAGGCTGAGCAAGGGAGGTTGTACCTAAGGGACCTGGAGTAGGGCCACAGACACAGGCCTTTGCATGCCCAGCTGCCAGTGCTTGCAGAGACTGGGGTCCAGGGGCACCTGCTAGGCAGGCTGACAATACAACCCTGTGGATGGAGGCACCCACATTACATGTGTGTGTATATTTCCCACTCTTAGGACTTCTTAGAAGTGTCAGAGAGCAAGACAGGATAAGCCCATTTGAGCCACCTGTGTATGTGTATTTCTGCCTATGCCGATCTGTATGGCCAGCAATGTGTGTGTGTGTGTGCATCTTGTGTGAGTGTGGATGTGCTCCTGCCGTGGCTGGGTGCTCAGCCCCTCCATGGGACAGTCCTGGGGCACAAAGATGTGGCTACCCTGCCTCAATCAGGCTGCTGGGTTTGGCAGCCCCTACAATAGATTACTTTGCAGAGGCAAGGCTTGAATTCATTTAATGTCCATTAATCAGTTTTGCTGAGAGTACATGGAATAAAGTACTAGCAAAAAAGGGAATTTGGGCTGACCATGTTTCCTTGAAAACAAAAGATGTGTCTGGACTGTAGAGCTAGGTTTAACATCCTAGATCAGCTCTCTTTTAGTCTTGCTGGTGTAGCTTAAACTTGAGTGTCCTTCAAACACCCAAGCAATTAAGCAAGCCTCCTGGCCCCCTCTGTCAGACACCTGACACAGAGAGGATCACTCAGCATGCAGCATAGCTTTTATTTCTCCACAGGGCACAGATTTTAAGGACAGGCCTCACCAAGAACCTCAAAGGTTCTTAAAATCTGCACTAAGGTTGCCCCTGGTCCTAAAATCCTGCAGCCCACTGAGGTCTGGCCCCATCTTCAGTTACATCTCTGCATGAAAGACATTGAGAGGGAAGAAAGAGCCACTGACAGAAGGCTGTGAGCCACTGACAGAGCCTGAGATAAGAGAGCCACCTCACTTGTCTTCATGTAAGACAGGCTCTGCCCCAACAGCTCTTTAAGCCTGTTTCCCCACTTGAATCTGCAAAAAAAATAAGATAAAATAACCCAACAATAGGGCTCTGTGTGATTCAAGCCACAATGCTATGTCACAAAAGAAAAAAGCTTTTGTTTGTATTTGGCTGGTATCTGTGAATCACAGAGGCCACAAAGATTTTCATGAACCTTTGCACCATCTTTGATGGTTTGCAGATGTTCCCCACTGCTGCTTAATTTCAAGTTTGAGCTGCCTTAGCAAAGACACATTGGAGGCAGCAGCTTTGATGGCCTTTCTCTGAACTGGCTTTTATCTTACATTGTGCTTCTTTCTTTTTAAAGCTTTAATTATTTTTTTTTCGTGCTGTTGGGTATTAGTGATACTGTCAACTTGCTCAGTGGTATTTTCACAGACAGAGATAATGGCTTGAAAAGGAACAAAGGAAAAACACTGTAAGATTTCCTCCTCCATCCCGTTTTCCCAAAAAGACAAATCTAACCTCTGCAATAAAGAATATCTCTTCCAGTCCAAGGATATATTTGAATGTGATGTGCTAAAGAAGATGTTGAAGATGGTGGATAAACGTCCTTCTCCCAGTGCACTAATTGCTGATTTTATCACTAGATTACTGCACTGTGGTTTTATTGAATGGCCAACCTGTTACACTCACCCTAACGACTACACTCTTCTGAATGCAATGTGTTCTTGATTCAGAAATCATTTATTTCACAAGGAGTGGGTCCTTCTCTGTCAGACACTTGACTCAGAGCAGATCACTCAGCATGCAGCATTGCTTTTATTTCTCTGCTGGTCATAGATTTTAAGGACAAGACTCACCAAGGACGCTCAAACCAATGTTCTTTTTCCATGGACCACAGGACTTACTGAGATCAGTTCATGCTTCAGATCCAAAGACAATGGTTGGAATAAAACAGATTTTTCTGGAAAAACTTCCAGTATAAACATTTTTTTTATCCATTGTGAGTTGTTCTGATGTTGAAGTACTTTCTTACAGTAAATTGCTTTTAATTAAAAATGTATTTCCAACCCTTGCCACTGGATCTTTTTTTGGATGCCTGCCAGACTGAAACAGTCTCTCCAGTCATCTGTTAACATATAGGTAGCTCTAGGTTGTAATCAGACCACCTTCTGGTTTCCTGGTCCATTTAGGCCTCTCCCAGGTAGGTTTTTCAGGCCTGCATATTTTTGTGCTTTGTTTGTGAAGAGTCTGAAGAACATCAATACCAGTGTGAGATCCCTAATTCCCACCTGCTTCCTTTCTCCCACGATTCTCTCTCCCGTGATTCACAGAAACACATGTATAACAGAAACATCTTTAGATGATAAGCATACCCCTGCAGAAGAGAATTTGAGACCAAAAGTTCACCTATTTTTGGTGCATCTGGCACATTCCCCATTGATTGTGTATCACCCTTGCTGCCCAATAACAATGTTATGCAGTACCAACTCCACTTTCCAGGATCCCCATCAGGCTGACAGGTCTACAAATTACCTGGTTCATGCCATTTATTGTGCTAGCTTTCTCCCAGGCATCTGGAACTTCCCCAGTGTGCTAAGGTTTATTTTCTTTGGCTTGCTCTCTTTTTTAGATTGCTGGATACAGGTTACTTGGATCCTTGCCTGACTTTATTGTCTGCTATTTAGCCTCCTCTTTAGTTACAACTAGAACAAAAACTATGTGATTATTATTGATTGACATGAATAAATGATTAGGGTTTGGTTTTTTTTTTCCCTGGGCTGAAGACAAAAATACAACAGAATAAGCCTCTTTTTATCATATTTTCCTATTGGCAGTTTTAGTATTTTCATCTCATAATGGACGCATATCATTTTTAGTGTTCTTTATTCTGGAAATACTAAAACAAAATCCCCAAAATACAAGAAAATACTCCTCAACAGGCAACTTTGCTAAGCTTTGCATGTTCTTGTGACCTGTTTCCCCTTTTATCAATTTTCTCCAAAATCTACCTTCTAATTTACATGTATTGACATTGGGAGCTTTTTGCATTTTCTCCTGGGATCCAAGTACACATATGCATAAGAAGTTTTACTTCCCTTCTGCAGCAGGCCATTTAATGAATGCAGATTCTTTTGCTGGGTGGGGCTTTTTTGGGCATCTCCTTAAGTATTATCCAATGATTCTCAATCATCATTCAGATTCTCTCTGTTAAAAAAGTCTCCCAGTTGAATTTCTCCCAGCATTGTTTTTAGCTAAATTGATTTTTTTTTTCTTTAAAGCACAATTAATATCCTTTATTGGCTCAGATTTCGTTCTGTTTGGAGATTACAATAATTATAATCTCACTATCATGAGCTATACCCAAGCCATTGCTAATTGTTCATTTTTTATTTAGTCTTTCTGCTGTAGCAAAGACAAATCTAATGTAGGAGATTTCCTAGTTGAATATATCACTGAAACTGTTGTCTGTAACATTTGCAATGATAGCCTCTCTTTTATTTAGTAGAGAAAATTCTAACTATTTCAGAAAGTTCAAGCTACACAAAAGATAAAAACCCTGGCAACAAAACAGGTCTAAAAACCAGCCCATCTTCTTTGCACAGCTGGCTGTATTCTGAGGAAACATCCTGCTGGTCCCTCTGAACATGAGTCCTGTAATATTTTACAGACTTTAATAGAAGTAGCACCTTCAGCAGCCCATGACATGTCACCATCACTCAGTACCTTCCTTCAGCAGGGATTCAGAAGACACACAGGCTCATTGTTTGCATAAAGGGATCTCCTCTGATACCAAAACCAAAGCAGTCCGGCTGCAGGGACATCACAAAGCTTCTGGTTAAAATGGAGGTTTAAATTACAGTGCACCCAGATTGCCCTTTATTGTTATCAATATAAAAAAAAAGGATTTAAAAGGAAGATGCACTTGAGAAAAAAAGTTTGTAAATACAACATCTGGAATAGTGTCTCCCGGGTGTCTTTATCTGCACAGCACGGAGAGATGAGGCAAATAAAACTGTTTCATATAAATGTAGGAATACATTTATACATGTATGAGTCCTGAATACATAATACATGCATGAGTCCTGAAACTCACTTAGTGTTGAAGTGATTCACTGTTAGCTTTCTCTGGTCCACCAACATTGCATGGCATTCCCTCAGCTCCATTTTAGAAGTCCAGTTACTCAGTACTGCCAAAATTGGTATTATTCTGTGCCTCAATATTCCCAGTATTCTGTGTTACATTCTTTGTGCTGTGATGAGGAGCAATACATGGTCTAAAACACTACCCTAATGTAAATCTGTGTGTGATAGGGGAGACATGTTATTCCAAAAGACTTAAATGAAAAGATGAGTTTTTAAATTGCCATTTCTCACACTTACTTTTAGCTCACTGCCACCATCCGTAATGCTCACCTACACCACAAAGCCTGAAAAAAGTACTAACCAGGTCTTGCATGATGATTTCATTTTTTAAAAGAACAGCATTTTAAAACATCAATCTCATTTCTGAAAGCAAACATATGTGTACACTTACACAGACAACCAGACAGTTTTCCAATTTTGAGTTTATCTTGCATCCTGCCCAATGTCTACAAGACCTTTTTTCCTTGGAAGACTTTTCCAGAAAACCCAGGAGAATTCAGATTTTGTTGTGAGAGAATTCTTCCCTTTTAACTCTTTCTTTCTTTCTTTCTTTCTTTCTTTCTTTCTTTCTTTCTTTCTTTCTTTCTTTCTTTCTTTCTTTCTTTCTTTCTTTCTTTCTTTCTTTCTTTCTTTCTTTCTTTCTTTCTTTCTTTCTTTCTTTCTTCTCTCTCTCTCTCTCTCTCTCTCTCTCTCTCTCTCTTTCTCTCTTTCTCTCTTTCTCTCTTTCTCTCTCTCTCTCTCTCTCTCTTTCTCTCTTTCTCTCTCCTTCTCTCTCTTTCTCTCTTTCTGTCTCCTTCTCTCTCTTTTTCTCTCTCTCTCTCTCTTTCTCTCTTTCTCTCTCCTTCTCTCTCTTTCTCTCTTTCTGTCTTCTCTCTCTTTCTCTCTCTCTCTCTTCTGTTCTTTCTCTCTTTCTCTCTCCCTTTCTCTCTTCCTTTCTTTGCTTTCTTCCTTTCTTTGCTTTCTTGCTTTCTTTTCTTTCTTTGCTTTCTTGCTTTCTTTTCCTTCTTTGCTTTCTTTTCTTTCTTTTCTCTCTCTCTGGCCCTTGCAGGAGCAGGCTGTGTTTGCACTGTAGGCCACCAGTTGCTAATTCAACAGTGCAGGAGCACAAACACTCAGGCTCACTGTCACACACACACACACACACATACACACAGAGCTCCACAGGAGAGTGATTGATGACCAGTTTTCATGTCAGAACTGTGATATTTCTGGCTGAGCAGCTTTCTACCTTTATTTTTTTGATACAAAAGCCATGGCATAAAGATAAGAGGCAGAGCACTTAAGACATGTTTACAAAGATTAAACCACTGACTTGGCTTTAGTTAAAGTAAATTCTCCTGCTTCCCACTGTGCAATGTAGGTTTACAAAGGGAGGACTGGCAAAGGTTGCTTCATCTTCTTTTCTGGCACTGTCTGTTGGCTCCAAAACAAATGCACAACTTAAACCACATAAAAGCGCAGCAAGGTATTAGCACTTTTGAGGAGTTCAGCATCTGACACATTCCTAATCTGCCCGGATAGATTTTTTGATCTGAGCTGTTGCAATGCCTTTAAAATGACTGGGCAATTTAACAGGCCCAAAATTCAAGATTGTCTCTGCAGCTGAGGAGTTACCAGCCCAGCATTCAGCCCCCCTGTGGTGCCATTGTCACTGGCAGGATGACTGCTCCCCGGCTCTCCCCTGAGGCCAGAGAGGTGCAGGGAACCCCAACCTCCCCTGCATTATAGCCCAAAATGCTCTCATTTTCCCCGAGTTTGAGACCACAGTAGATCAACATGAGGAAGGATTTTAGGAGGTTATAAAAGGGTAAAATTGCATAACTGCAAACCTCCAACATGGAAGACAAAGTTTTACTGAAGGGAAGGTGCTGTCTGCTCAGATAGTCCCTGAGAGCAGAGGGCAGCAGAACAGCCATGGCACAGTGGGAAGAAGGAAAAACAGTAGAAATAATAGGGAATGGCAGAAACACAAATCTCAAGAGAACAGATAAAAATAACTAGGTAAGGCTCACAGAAAAATTCATTTAAAGATCTCAAGTACATCTGAAAGTTCTGTATTAAGGTATTTGCATTAGTGTTAGTGTGATACACTATTAGGCTCTGCTTGCAGGAGGAGATTGTCTTGGCTATGGCGAGAGAACAAAAAGGACAAATGTCGTGTCTACCTCCAAATAAATGATGTGTCTAAAGATTATTTATCTCAGAATTCATTATTGCAGCAAATAATTATTTAATAATAGTAAACATGAGCATAGAGAAAGGAAAGGAATTGAATATCAGCCTTTCACTTTAGTTTTTGTCCCTGATGAGGAAAATAGTCATTGAAGTCAGCTTTGGTGAGATGTAATCCAGATGAAGACATGGTGGGGCAGGCAGTTTGTATGGAAAGGATATTGTATTGCCAGTCAAAGTGGAGGGATATATGGGATAGGTGTGGCACAGCCTCTCCTAGATTTAGTCATATTCAATATTTTTATTCATGCCCCAGACGATAGAACAGAGAGGATATACAGATGGCAGCCAGCAGGGAAGGGACTGTCAGGAGTTTGGAAGACAAGATTAGAATTCAAAATGATCTTGGGAAACCAGTATTTTTAAGGTCTAACAGGAAAACATGTACTCTGGAAACAAGCTTGCGGATTTTTCCTCACATGGGCAATAACTGGGTGTATACTGCAGGATGGAACAACTTCCTGGCCAGCAGCTCTGCAGAAAACCATCCAGAGGCTGTAGAGGATCACAAGCTGAACAGCAACTTTGTGTTGTTGCAGAAGAGGGTAGCCCCAGACTGGCAATGTATAAAGAGAATTACACCCTGTGAAACATAAACAATTTTCACCCCTGCAAAGTGATTGTGAGTATCTGTGTGCAGTCTGGTAAACTGCTCTCCCAGAAAGATATGATTCAGTGATGCTAAGCTGAAAGAACAGCAAAAGGGCTAACTAAAGGTCTAAAAACACAATGCAGGAGAAAATTTAAATTATAGCGTTGCTTGAGTAGAGAGGTCTTTCTGCCATGACACACAGGGTGACAAAAGGCAGACATAAAGGGAGGCAGACTGAGGTTAGAGATCAGGAAGCATTTTATAATGCTAAAGGGAGACCTTACAGGAACAACTGAACCATGGCATGTCCACTAGGGTAGGCTTTTGAAATGCTTGCTGGAGTATCTGAAATGATCCTGGTTTACAGCGGAGGGATGGTCCTACAAGCCTATAAATGAGATCAAATGGCTACATCCCAGCCCACTTCCTCAGGGTACACTGAAACCACACTTTTTAGATCACAAAAATTGCGTCTCAGCCTTTACCCCTGGACAGGAGAACACTTCAGTGGAAGGACCCAAAACACAATCATGGCTTAAAGTGTCTCGTGATCTACCATCTCCTTCAACATACTGGCTTCTGGAAGATCCATTCTTTAACACCCAGCTCCCCATCTTTGGGATACAGGGAGCTGGGGTCAGTGCTAGAGAGTCTGAGGATCTGCACAGGGCCACTGCGAGCCTGGGAGGCATATTTAATGGCCTGGCAGGTCAAACTACAGTCATAATCACTGGGCTAAGCCCATTTCATTAGAATAGAGGGAAATAAGTCTTACTTGGCTAAAAAACCCAAAAAACTCAACATGTACTCCAAATCAACAAGTGAGTCAGAACCAGAATAAAAAAGAAGATGACTAATAAAAGCTCTCTTCTAACCCCATACGTTGTGGCCTCTGTGACAACACATGTACAAACAGTCTCTGGGAACCCCTTTTCTTTAGAGACAAATAAATTACGAGTCAAAAGAAATTAAAAGCAGGCTTAGGGTAGAAATCTAGCAGCAATCTCCAAAGAAACAAACCAAAGAGAAATTTGTAATTTTTGAAGGATTTCTTTCCCTGTTTCAAAGCAAAACAATCTTTTAACTTCAATTTTCAGCCAATACTGTTGGTGCATTCTGGCAACAATAAACATTTATGTCACTCAAAAAAAATCCACAAAAATAATATTACAGACAATCAGTGGGTCACAGCTTTGGGGGGTTTAAAAGGCATAGCATGGAACCCATTTATCAAAATTCATAAAGGAGTAAGTGTGCTTTAAGAGTTTTCAAGGGAGGTACAATACATTCTGCTCACATTCAAGAGTGCGAGTGTGGCACAGCCAGCTGGGTTTTTAAATGCCTACCATTGTGGTTTGCTCCATCCATCAGTCAGTCAGCTCCCAGATAAAGTTTCTTGCAGCATTCATTTCTGGGCCTTAATGCTCTTAAGAACCAATGAACTGTTGATTATGGGGGTGCCTTGGACTGTCAGAGGGTTGCTTTTACCCTCATTACATGGCTTAGAGGTTGGTGGGAAATAAGTAGATAGAACAAACTGAGGAAACATCTAAAGACTGTGAAAGGACGTATTTTCAACAGAGACTCCTACACAGCCCTTTTGAAGAACTTGCAGACATGTCTATTTGCATTTGGCAAGTGGGTGAATGAACAGAGAGATGACATTTTACACAAGCATTTGCAGTTATTTCTTTGTTGTATACAAAGAGGTTGCACAATCACGCAATTTTCCACACACAAAATGGATGCAATTGTAAATTTTTCAGGTGCACTTTAAAATGCTGTTAAAAACCTCCATATGACTCTTTCAACATGGAATTCACTGTTCTCACTTCCACTTCTTCCTTACCTCATATCTTTAGCCAGAAACATCAAAAATACACAGAGCTCATAGAGAAGCAGCAGTCTCAGCTCCGAATCTCCATGTTTTTCTGTGTTTGAATAAAACGTTTAATGTTACTTGAGCTGGCGAGAAAGGTGGGGGTTCTGTGTGTCTTAGTAGAAATTAATGTTTTGGTTGGCTGGACAACCTCAGGAAATTTCTGTAGTGAGCATGATGAGAGAGGATGTTTGGCAAGATGTTTTCCAACAGCTGGTACAGGTGAAGGATTAGGGGGAAAAGACGCTTAAGAGCCTTTTCCTTAAATTTTCTGCTTTGTACCCTCTTAGATATACAATCAATTTAAAAGTCTTGTACAAATCTCACTGAAATCCATAGGTCTCTTTCCACTGGCTCAACTTGAAATAAATGCTCCAAATGCTGTGTTTGTTATTAAAAACATTTTGACATTCCTCCCTGCCCTCTTAAACACAGCTATTTTGGGAAGAAGCAGAAGATACTGGCCTCCCTGTGCAGCCTGAGCTTAGAGAAACCACCCAGGTGACTCTGCCCCTGGCCAGGACTAAACAACCTGTCAGGGTTCCAACACGTTAGGTGATGGGATGACTCGTCCCACTGTTCCCTCATTTCTGCATGGGTGAGGGGTGAGGGAAGAAAGGCCATGGGGGGCACAGGCCTTCAGACTGCCAGATGGCAAAGAAGGTATAGAGAGAGGAACAGGTTTGGATATGGTGTGTTGTGCCTTCTGGGATGTGAAGGGTGGTCCTTAACTGGTGCCTTCACTGAAGGCTCTTTGCTAAAGAGTGCATGATGGAAAGAGAGAGCAGGATCAGCCTTTAAAATTCAACATAATTTATGTACAGAGAGTTCCCAACTGTCTTCACCTCCTTTGCTCAGCAGTAAAGTGCTGCAATGCCATAATTGCATTCATACAGAGTATTTGGTATCTATAATTTATAGATACTTCTGAAAAGTGAACATTTACTGACTCCAGAATTGCTTTTGTTTAGTTCATTATGAAGGTCAGAATTATTGTAAATCTACACCAATTGAAACAGTATTTTGGCATGCCTCTGATGTTTGAACCAAGTCAATAAAAACAATGATATATAGTATTTGGGTATCATTTAACCTTAGGAATCCATAGTGAGCACAAAGACCAAAATAAATTATTGCAACACACGTTTATTCACATATTAAGATTCCCTGAGACTGTTCTACATTACTGACTTTCATATGCTTCGAAAATAAGAAGGCTTTTTCATATTCATGCTCAGTGAGTGAAAACACATCACTCAGAAGACCATCTGCTTCTCTCTGGAGTGTGGATCTTGACCTTAACACATTGGGCTGCATACAAACTCTGAGGGGAAAAGATGTATTTGGGTGCTTCAGCACAATCTTAAGAGCATAGATATTTCAGTCAGCATTCAGAGGATTCAATGTTAGTTCAGCTACTACAGCAGCCAAAATTATGGGAGATGATTCAAGTTTTCACCTATCTGCTGTGGTGCAGATATTCTGCCACAACCCATTTGCCATTTTATGACAATTCATTTACACACAGCCATACCTGGGTCCCAAAAAACAGATGACAGTTTTGCTACTGGCTTCCCTGTTATCATGATTTAGCCTGTGGCAAGAAAAAGAAAATTAAAAGAAAAAAAAAAATAAAAGTGGAGGAGAAAGGAAAGAAAGAAAAGGAGAAAAATAGAGCAGCAGCAGGTCCATCTGGAGAGTGGCAAGCTGCCTGCCACCTTGGTGCCCACAGTCAGCACAGCCAGAACAAATGCAGGAGAGGGAAGAGCTGTGGTTTGGATATGCATTGCTTTCATCCTGCTGAAGGCTCCCCAGGCTCCTGGGGTTTCACAACTCCTTGTACAACACAAGCACCTTGTTGGGGGGCCTCTGCGGAGGGAGCCACTTCATCTTCCATCAGTATAAATGGAGAGCTGGAAGAGGCTGCCCCACAACTTCTCCACTCTCTGCTCCAAGTGGTTTCAGGATTAAGCTGAAAGTTTGGCTAGGCTGGGGTGGAGGAAGGTCTTGTCTTTAGCATATCTTGCAGCTTGGACAGTCAAGGTGTTTTGACTGGTGGGGCTGTGCATGGAGGGGGAGCTCAAATGCTTTAAATGTGTTCAAAAGCCATTATTGCTTCGCAAGTTTGAGTCCTAGAAAGAGATTCGAAGGAAGTTCCTGACAGCTGCAACTGCTGAGGACATGCCCTTTTCTCCCTGAGTTAAGATAATTGGAAAAGAGCATTTTAAGAGGAACTGGAAACAACAGTAGGAAGAAAGTTGCCATGATGGAGTGCTCCCATGGAGGTTTAAGGGCATAGAAACCACAGTGTACAACACAAGCCCTGATAACCTGCAGCAAATTAATTCCCAACTCAGGGTTCACAAACTGAAGCTGGGTTTTTCTAGATAAAGGTGGCTCTGGCACAGGAGGATACACTGTAGATCGGTCAGAAAATAGCAGAAGGAGAGGTGGTAGCATCATCTGCAGAACCCTTCAGGAACTTGAAGTATTCAGGTAGCAGTTCCCTGCTGCCACACCTGCTGCTGTCTGGTTACCTAAATCAGGGTAAAATTTACTTGAGCAACTTGTACTTTGTCAGGGAAAATTATTGCTCATGACTGCTGTGTCAGCATTGTTTCAGGTCTAGGCCGTCTTAGGGAAAAGATACAATTCATCTGCCATCAGAAACCACTTCTCTGAGGTCACAGCAGCTTGAGCTGCTTGAGCTGTGCACAGTAGAAGGGCTTTATGGGTGGGAGAACACAGATGAGAAAACTGGTCATTTTATCCTGGCTCATGATAACGGTCCAATCTAGTCCCAGGAGAAGAATTAGGTGAATACAGCTACTCAGTGTCAGTGAGAAAACTGCTCATAACAGCTACCTGCTTGTACTAAGGAAAGAAGAAAATTAGAAGTAGTAAATTTACCAGGCAGTGGGGTTTGTTCCTTGTATCCATGCTCAAACAAGCCTTGATTCTTACCCATGGTGTCATGAAAAATCCCAAAATCTCACAGGTATTGAGGAGTGTGATCAAATCCCATACATGCATGAAATGACCACACTTTCCAAGGGGCACAAGGAAAGTGACAGCAGAAAAAGCACCTCTCTCCAAGTCTCAGAAAGGAAGTCTGAGAGTAAATGTCTTGTATGAGCATTCACAGTGGCACAAAAGGAGAAGCAGCTTCAGAAAGAGAACCTTAAAGATATAGATTGAGGACACAAAAATGTCTTGCAGTCTATGAGAGCCCCAAAGGGACCAAAGCATTACTCGGTAATAGTTAGGGTGAAAGACAGCATTCTCCTGATAAGAAACCAAAGGAAAAATGTGAGTTGCAATGACAACACAACAGCCTTCAGAAAAGAAAAACTACTGATTGGAATATCAACCAACCAAAAAGACAGACTTCAGAAAACTCCTTTGTGAATGAGGTGGGAGATGCTAGTGCCCTGGTGGGAGACCACTGGAAATATTGTTACGAATGCTGCAAGGCAGTAGAGCAACACTTGGAAGAAATCCAGGTACAAAGAACAAGGGATGGTTTGATAAAGACCCTGAAAAGTCTTGAAAACAGCATGTGGCAAGGGTCACATGCTGCTAGGCTCACAAGACATTTGTGGGGTGAAGGAGACAGAGAAGGAGATGCTCTTGAAAGCATCTGACCAAGGTGGAGGCATGGAGGGTGTCAGCCTCAAGGAGCTTGGACATGTGGGAGAAAAAGGAGTTTCTCCACATTTCAAGGCACCCCTTAACACAGAAAGAGGCTTTGACTTTGCAAAATGCCAGTACACAACCTGCCACCCCCATGCTCATAGCCCAAAGCCTGAGGTGCTGCAGGAGGTGCCTGCACAGCTGCTTGCCTATGAGCACAGTAGCACCCATAGCAGGATGGAGCACCTTGTTGTCACTCTCCTCAAAGGGACAGTGTAAAAGGAGAAAGATTGATGACAATTTTCTAGCCCACAGGGCAGTTCTGAGCCAATTCCCAAAGTCATCCCAGTGGTGATCAGAATAAGGCTTCAGGAAGGGTCCAGAGCCAGGTTTTAATAATGTCCTGTTCCTGCCACAATATTAAAAGCAGAGCGGGTAAATTCAGTCAAAGACTTTGTGAACTACTTTTGTTGATTGGGTGGCTTGAATCGATTCCAGGGGAATGGCAGGTCTTTTGCCTGATTGTATACAGGAGAGACTGAGAAGAGTCAGAATAGGCTGGAATATCTCCTTTCCCACTGCAGTGCGCAGAGGCAGAGCCTGTCCATCCAGAGACACTCTTCACTGAGCAAACAGTAGCAGAGTATCCAAATTAGATCAGAGGGACAAATCTTGGCAAGGTTGGCCCCTCTCTCTCTGAAGTTATGTGGGCACATAAAGGCTTTCAGCACTTAACTTGGGAACAGAATGGAGAACAAATATCCAGGGGCCACAAGGGCGTAGCCGTGGGATAGAACTGACCCAAATCTTCTTGTTATTTTTGTTGCTATTGTTTTTCTATTAGTTTCTATTACAGCATGTGAGAGGTCTGTTCTCTACCCAAAAGCAAAACTGGCCTCTTTTGAAAACCCAGTCCCCCGTGGCTGTCAGGATTGGAAAGTTGTTGTATGGGTTAAAATTTGTGTTTTGACTTCACAAGTTTGGGAAATTTTAGAGATGAAATGAACCAGAGCTGTCAGGGTATGAGAAAGAGAGAGGGAAAGAGTTAAAAAGGTTACCAAAGTGTAGATATGAAAATAAGGAAAGTTAAATATCACAAATCACATTTGATAAAATGCAGAAAGTATTCTTGTTTGGTTTCTGATTTTATTTCCCATTTGAAGTTGAATTGAAATACTAAATTATTATTGTGGGAGGTAGGTCAGAGTGTGCAAAGGAATGTAGGAAAGAAATACCCCTTGGATTATAAATACTGGCATCATCAGTCATTAGCCATAGTGAGGTCTTCTGACTGTCTAGTGTGCAAATTAATTCAGAATAGATTTTGGACTTGAAAAGCAGGGTGTGCTTTATTCTAAAATGAGACACATAAACATTAAAGAAAGTGACAAGACTAAAATTATCTGCAGACAGCTCCCTGTGGCCAGACCAATAGGAACATTCCGCAGAGAATTAGCTTAAAATTAGCCCTAGTTTTCATTCAGAGCCGGTATGGCCCAGACTCATTAGCCAGCACATTCTGTGTCAGCTGCTGCAGGACCTGCTGAAACCTGGCTCTGGCATTTCAGCCTTCTGGCCAGCCAAGCTTCTTTCTACAGAACAGGGAAGTTTTGCAAGAAGTCTTTGCAAAATGTTGTAATAATGAGAACTTTAAAAATACACAGCTGTTTTGCAAAACTCTTGTAACAAAGACTCCTTTGAGATCAGGTCCACAGAGGCTCCGTAGTGGATGTGCTACCATCAGTACTCTCAAGAGAGACATTATGCAGCCTGACGTTCCCTCCATGCCTCTCTCACCCCATGGGTGCCCTGCCTGACCTTGTTCCTTTCAGGCAGTGCTGCCTGCTCAAATCCCTGCTTCAGTCCCTTTATTTGGGTGCCAGAAACAGCTTCCAGGGGTTAGGCACATTTGTCCTTTGGGGTGACCTCCTCATGCAGCTATCTATCCTGCCTTGCTGCTGTTGTGGCTTAAACAGGACAAGCTGGGGTGTCATTTCAGGTGAAATTCAGCTGCAGCTGAGCTGAGTAGTACTGAGGAAAAGAAGTTCATGAGACCTACAAATATCTGAGCAGCTGAGGCCCTGCTGTGTTGAGTTAGCCTTCCTCAACATGTACCAATATGTTTGCATGCTGTCAGCACTGAACAAGGTGCTGCTCTTCCCCTAGATCATTGTTACTGACAAGTGTTTAGTGGAATCCATTTTCCAAAGTGAATAGTTTATTGGGATTTGAATAGTTGAAGAGAGTTCATTGTTGTAAATAAGGTAGTGCCAACTAGGAAGTCTGCATAAGGTGCTTTTATTACCACAGGGAACATGGGGGATTCAGCTTTTCAGTGTTATGAGTATTTCACTGAAGTGATCATTAGAAGCAATAAATCCTAGATTCTCAAATGCTGGTATCTGTACATAAGCTATATTTCCAGTAAATTTTACTGACAAAATAAAGCTGGCCAAGGCAGTACCTGATGACTTTTCATTCTCCTGGAGAAGCTGGGAGGAACTTCCCATCAGTTTGAGCAGGACCTATCTCCTCATGCTGTATCTCTTTGCCTTAGCATCAAAAATGGGTGAGGTGGGAATCACAAAGCTGTCAGGAAGGAACCAGCTTATCTCAGACATCCACAGGATGAAACACTTGTATTGCTCTTTTGTGGTTCTTCTTCAGGGTTCTGGGCACAAACAAGGTAAGAATAAAGTGTGATTATACCTGGTGGAACTAAAGCCTTGTCTGACTTAGTATCCCATGTCTAGAAGTGGTCAGATGCACTTGTCAGGAGAAAGAACAGAGGAAGCATATACCATGCTCCCTCAAAATGCCCTGCCAGACTCAGCATTCTACATCCCAAGGGACTCCTGGTGGCCCCCAACCAGGAAACCAGAGAACACTGTTTTACCAAGTATTTTGGCTGACTTGTGGAGCTCCCCAGGCTTTTGGGGAGTCACACTCTGTGTGACAGAGTCATCAGTGGTAACATTTCACTCATGGATCCTAGTTTTTTGTTGACAAAAGACTGGAAGAGACTCAGCTTCATCTATTCCATCACACTGCTGCAGCAATAAGGAGTCTATGACCCCTGACAGATGTTATTCTCACCTGCTCTTGAGGCGAGCAGAGGGGAAAGCCACAGCCTCCCTAAGCAGACTGTGTTTCATCACTCCCCAAGTTGGGAATTTGCTTTGTAACATGGAACCCGAATATTCTTTGCTGCAAATTAAGCTAAATTCCTGTTGACCTTTTCCTGACAGCTACAGGGGACCATTTTATTCACTGGTCTCTTTGTTGCACTCTTTGCATTCTGGAAAATGTATCACATCCCCCTTTGTCTCTTCTCCTCCAGAAAAACAAACCCTATTCTATCAACCTTTCTTTGTAGGTTATGTTTTTTAAACCTCTTGTTACTGTCTTTTGGGTTCCCATAAGGGTGTCTGCTTAATAAAATAGAAGCTTAATTTTACAAAGGTTGCTATGTTACTTGGCACAGCAGAAAATAATATCAAAGGCTACACTGCCACTAGGAAATCCAAGATAAGATCACAGAGAGTAGGGATAGGGTGGATCTCAAGAGATCATCCAGTCTGTTTCCTTGCACTAGGGCAAGTTCAAGTGAAACAAGAAAATCCCTTAAGATTTGTCAGTTCAATGATGACAACTTTCAGTGTTGGCAAGTCTCCAGTTTCCTGGCAGTCTACTCCATGGATTTTACCGTCCTTGAATGAATCTGTTGTATGCTGTTACAACTGCGAGGATTAAACTTCTTAGAGAAGATTTTAAAATCACATATGACTCTTCAGCTCCAAACCAGAAAATAGTCTGAGAGAATAGAGGTATAAAAAGGGGTAGATTTACCTGCTATGAAGATGAAGGCTTTTTTTATTTTTTTGCAATTGACTGCTCATTTATTTTACCTGCAATTAACTGCTCATTTCTTTTACCTTTAAAACATTCAACTATGCTAGAAAATGCACAAAACAAAGATGAGATAGATAGATAACATTTAAAGACCTGGCCTAGAAATTCTGATGCATAACTTGCGCTTGGCATTTTCTTGCCAATATTTCATCCACAGAATTATTTTCATGCTAGAGGTGGCGAAATAATGGAGTTCCCTGGAAATGGCCAAACTAATCATCCTCATCCTTTGGTTTTATTGGTTCTAGCCTGACCTCATCCAAAAAAAAGTTATTGTACAGGCAATTGACACTGGAAGGTCTCTTGTAAGCCCTGAAAGCAGCAATGCAGTCCATGCATGTATGGCTGGTCTGGCTCTTACTCAGCTATTTCATTGTTATCACTGCTCATAAACAGAAATGTTTCACTCCACAGGGTTTCCTTGCATGAATCCTGATGTCATCTTTCTCCCCTGCATACAGGCAAAAAGTTTCAACTGAGAAAATCAGTGTGGGAGCATAGAAAATGAGGAGTGATGTGCTTTTGCTTTAACCAAATGGCTCTTTCAAAAGCTAAAGCTAATGAAGATCCACTTAACAACTCTTCCTATAGCTCTGATAAACAAAATGTTTCCAACTGGAATTTAAAAAGCTGAACATAATAATATGAAGAGGGAATAAGAGCTTCCCCTTGTCAACTGGCTACTAACAAAAGAAAAATATGAGGAGTGAATACTTAAAAAAAAAGATCAGCAGTGCTGTAATATAATTAAAACCATTAAAAATGCTGTACTCTGGTTTTGCTCCCTGAAGCACTATGTTATTTTTCTTTTTAAAGCTGTCACCACATTTTGATACCATAAGGAATAAACTAAATCAAGATAAACCTCCATTTCAAAGTTGGAGAATTTGCTAGAAATGGTAACAAACTTCAGTAACTAGAAGATGATGCTCAATCAATTGCAGCCATCAACACCTCTCTTTTTAATTGTTCACAGTAGATATTTCTCAGGTACATAAGCAGGACTGAAGTGAAAGAAAGACAAATGCAGAGACAAGGCCAATAAAAAGCACCCACAGAAAACCTGCAATTTTAGAAGCTCGGAAAGGGCCCCATTCAGCAAAGTGCTGAACTAGAATGATCTGTATTATACATGTAACTTAAGAGTATGCAACATTGGGGTTTTTTCATTTGGCATCCCTTCAGACAGAGGTATGACAACCTTCCTGTCCCTTGCTATCATATTCCAAAGTTTTCCTGATGCCATGGAGATTATGTAATTCTGACACTTGAGCAGAGATTCCCATTGCCAGCAAACAGCATGGGGTCACTCTTCTGCTAGAGACATAAAAGTACGAAACAAGGGGTTGTAGGACTGAGCTAACCCATGCAGTTACCTCTTCTACTTTTCTTCTTGAGGAAAAATGCAGTCTATTGGCATTGGGTATGAGACTAGAGGGCAATGCACAAAGCAAGGAATGTTCACAAAAATTATTGCAATGAATGTACAATCATAAAATTTTAAGCAATAAACCATGAAGAAAATAAAAGGGAAGTCTATGAACTACGTTCCTGGCTAGTCAAGCAGAATTGTCAGTCATCATTTTTGAACTTTGTGAAAAAACAGATTACTTAGAAAACTCAGTCAACCTCTACCCCACCAGCGTCTAAAAACTCAAATCTAGAAAGATGAGCATACACTAAGAGCAGATTTCTCACTGAACTTGTGAGTCTACACAATAGCCTAGACAAACAATACTGGACCCCAGCTGTTATCTTCCCAAGAGTGAACAGGACTGTTACTTGCACCACTCTGCAGGGCCTCAGGACATTGCAGAGCTCAGAATCGGATGCATCAGATCCTGCAGAAGCTCTTTTTAAAATCTGAAGATGCAAATCTCTCCTTTATCATCCTATATCCTCAGGAAAAAGAAGATACAAAGAAATGCAGGAAATATGCTGTGAAAAACTCTTTCAATGATAGGGGATATGGGACACAGTATTGACATGACTGTATAGTCATAGTACATTCAGTGTATTGTTAGAGGATAGAAGAATAGTTGCAAAAAGAATCTTTTCAGTGTGGCCAATTACTATAAATTGGCTACGTTTCAGTAAACCATGCTGCAGAGTTGCCTTGTGCAGAGAAGCTTTATAAAGTTGCTGGTATCATGGTAGAATAGCAAAACAGAAATGCATGTTGCTGTTCAGGTTGAATATAGCTCATAAAATGTTGTCTTCACAATTTCTTTACCTTTTGAGCCAAAACCAAGTCATCTACCACAAGCTCTTGGTATACTGTGCCCTAATTTTACTCAGTTTGTTCCAGCAAATCGTTGGTAGGAGGGATGCATTGTTGATCCAAGGCCTTCACAGATTCCAAGCTGACAATATGAAGACAAGTTTCTAAGTAATACAAATGATCGCTGGCACCAGCCTAGCAGTCGAACACAACACACACTCAGCTGGGGATTCACAAACCTGCCCACTGAATCCTCAGAGGGCACATTTGTTCTCTGCTGTGTCATGTTGAACCTTTCAGCTGCATTCAAGTGCTTGCACACAAGATCTGCAGAAGAAAACATCTTCCTTTCCTTTTTTTGGTTTCTACCACCCTGTTTTCAGCTACATCTGGACCTTTCAGATGAGGACAAGAATATTTCACCTGTAGGAGAAGATCCTTTGTCTTGACATCACCAATTTTAACAGAAGGCCTGGAAAAGGCACCCAATAGGCTCTGAGACCAAACTCTGAAAGTTGACTTCTCTGGCCTAGTGCTGGAGAGGAACTTCAGCCACTACTTTTCCATAGGGATAAATCTCCAAACTGTGGTAAGAAAGACAGGCACAAGGATTTGCCTCAGGGGAACGTGGTAGTAAAAAGAGTTCGTGGTAAAACAGTCTAGCAGAGCACTTTGTGTCTCTTCTGACCGCAGATGAAGTGATGGGGCCAGATGTGTCTCATGGGCCACCGACTAGAAAAAACTGGTTGTGAACCTTCCTTGGATCCACATGAAAGAAGCCTAAGGTTACAGAGTACCAAAGCTGCCAGTAGATGAGACTCTTTGATGTTTTTTATGAACAAAAAAATGGACAGAAATATTTTTAATTTTGCATTAGCATTGTCTGTTGTGTGGGGGTTTTTTTCCAACTGACTCTGTGATTGTTGATATTAATTAAAGTGAATGATAGATTATTTTCTAAAGGCTATAATTTAAACCAGAGGTTGAATATAGACTAGAGTGTAACATTCTTCAGCTCAAACCACAAGGTATGCAAGCTGGGAATGAACTCTATTTCTTTCCTGTTGAAGGACAGATTAAATATTTTTTATTAATTCTAATACTAGCAAAGAAAGTAGGATCCCCATTTTTCCTTCAATTTCTCTCTACACTTAATTGATGTATTCTACCAAGCTGTCAAGCTGCTTTTAAAACCCATTCTTTTTCATGGAAATATTATCCTCCTTTTATTAGTTTGAGTTGATAAATGAATCAAGAATCTTTGAGGTATTGTGTACTGTCAACAGAATACATCTTTCAGATGCATCCACTGCAACAGAGCTGAAAAAATATATATCATGAAACACTTAATAAAAAAGATACACAGATTTGTCTTTTACAAGATCATGGGACTTGAGTCTATCTCCAGGGAGGAGTTCCAACATGAGAAAGAAAATACATAGTTCAAAAGCCCATGTTTTCAATTTGCGGCCACATGGTTTAAATTATCCTTGTATTTATTAAGGGCGCTAAATGGCCAGCTTGACTTAGGGGAAAGGGTCATTCAAGTTGAGAATAGTCATGTTTAATCCCTCAGCTAGCTGCAGGTTAAATTTACTTTAAGATGCTGAATGTTCTTTACATAGTATGTGTTAAAATACCACATGAGACACAGCTGGAGGGTTTTTGCCATTTATTGTTGGTTTATTTGGGGTTTGGGGTTTTTTGACTTTTGTATAGCTGCACTGTAAACAAAAATAGAAAATTGTTAAGCACCTAGTGTAGAAGTGCAGCATTGTTGTATATGCCATACTAAACCTATCATTTTGCCAACCCTTGCACTTCGGTTTTACATGTGTGTGCACAGTATCTTGTGGTCAACTCATGATTTCCCTGGTACTCAATGTTGTACATTTTCGAGTAATTGAACCACAAAAAAAAAAAAAAAAAAAGAGTAGTCTAAGATATATTTTCCAGTTTGTGCTGAGGCCTTGAGATAGTAGGTTTTTGGATATTGTGTGTACTTGCCTATGAACTTGCTTGCTCAGCATTTCAGAAGGGAAAAAAAGAAAATTAACCGAAGTCCAAAAAGCAGAAATTAGAGCAAACAAAAGAGCATTTCCAAATAGACAGGCAATATGAAATGTAAAGATTTTAAAGATGACAATAAGTAGCTAATGATTATCAAGGCAATTTATCCTAACGTTAATATTATTTTATATTGGTGATTTGCCTACAGACATGCCCTGGTGGAAATTGAACATTTCTTGTCCTATCTATCTCACTCACCCAGGTAATCACCTGGATTTTGTTAATGAGATGTAAATTGATAGTTGTGAACATCCAAATGGCCCACTATGTTTGATGCAGACCTGAGATTGTTGCTTTTGTTCTTCCTTTGGGCTGAAGCTGAAAGCTGTGGAAACTGGGATGGCCTGGGTGCTCACATCCAGCTTCAGGGTCCGAATGTTTTCAAGGACAAAAAAACCCAAAACAACCAGAACACAGAGGATTTCTGACCAAAGTCATGTCTAAAGTCACTTTTAAATTCAAATAAATATTTGTGGGAAAACTGCTTTCCCTATTCTCCTAGCACTAATAATTTAATTATAGTAGCCGCCAGGCATCTTTAGCTTTTGTGACCAGAAGATCACTCTGGGTCTCAGTGACCTTGGCTGTTGTAACAGGGTAATATTTTCACAAGGATGAAGTGTTCTTGAATACATTTCTCCAATGTATTGGTGTTTGCAGGCATTTCTCAGTGGATCTGACCTGAAGTGCAAACATAATTCTTTTGTTTCACCTAGAGGTTTATTTACAAACTCCAGAAATATCGTGTTCCTCTTCCATTTGTTGGATCTCACTCTCTGTGAGAAGACAAAGATGCTGGTATTCTTCCTTTGAGCCCTCTATCATCAGTGAGAGTCTGAGCCAAAGGTCTGAGCCCAGGAGTCTTTGAAAATCATTCAGTGGCCACACATCTAAAAAAGGAGAGAAACAAGAGGCAATGAAAAGGAGCAAGAGAGAAAACGGGTAAGAACTCAGTCCTTTGGGGATTTTTTTCAAGATATTTCAGTGTAATGTTTCACATTAAATTGCTCCTAAAGTTCATCGCAAACATTTGTCAACAAAGTCCAATGAAAAAACCCAGGCAGGTGGGAATTAGTCTTCTAAAAATGCCACTCTTTCAACTAACACTTCAAGCAATAGTTGTGAAATGCAGGAATTAAGTCATCAGCTCAAGAAAGACGCAGTAACCAAAATCTCTGCATTATTTTGTTGGTGGACCACCTTCTATTCTACACTCATTCAGTGTCACTTTTGCCCAGTTCTTCTGAAAACATAGCAAACTAAAAATTTGCATATATTAAGACCTTGAGTTCATGACCTATGGCTCATTTTTCCATTTTGGCTCATGCAAATGCAAATTTTTAGCTTTAGCACAAAATCAGAGGAGCATAGGATGATTCGGGTTGGAAGGGACCTTAAAGGTCATCTAGTTCCAACCCCTCTCCCATAAGCAAGAACATCCTTCACTAGACCAAGTTGCTCAGGACCTTGAACATTTAGGGGAATGAGACATCCACCACTTATTCAGGCAACTTGTTTCAGTATCTCACCATCTTCACAGAGAAAAATTTCCCCCTGATATCTAATTTAAACCTACTCTCTTTCAGTTTGAAGCCATTCCCTAATACTGATCTCTGAGGAACCCCACTCGTCACTCTCTCTGCTTGGACATCAAGCTGCTGACTGCAATTCTTTAAGTATGACCAACCAACCAACTTCTTATCCACTGGGTGGTCCATCCATTAAATCTATGTCTCTCCAATTTAGAGATAAGGATGTCATGCAAGACAGTGTCTATTTCTTTGTACAAGTTCAGTTAGATGACATCAGTTTTTCTTCTTTGATCCAATTCTATGAGGGTTTTAATTTTATTAACATGATCTCTGCCTGCTCAGACAATTTATCTGTATTCTTCCCAGGCTGCATATCCTTTCTTTCACTCTCTGTAGGCTTTCTTTATTTGCATTAGCTGTCCAGGAGCTCCTTGTTCATCCATGCAGACCTCCTAGTGTTTTTGTTTGACTTCTTTTATCCTTGAATATCAACCAGCATTTTCAGGTCTCAATTCCCTCCAGGGGATTCCACAGTAATCTTCCAAGTAGTTCCCTAAAGAGGCTGAAGTCTGCTCTCCCTAAGTCTGGAGTAGTGATGCTCTGCACTCTCCTTGCTGCCCTAATGATCTTGGATTCCACCATTTCACAGTCACTGCACCCAAGGCTGCCCTTGAGCATCCCATTCCCCACCAGCCCCTCTTGTAGATAAGAACAAGGTTTCAGTGTAGCACCTCTCCGTGTTGGCTCCTCTATCACTTGGAAAAGAAGCTATTATCAATGCATGCCAGAAACCACCTGGATTGCTTATGCCCTGATGTGTTGTGTTTCAAAAAGTTATTGGGGTCTTCAAAGTCCCCCACAAAGACCAGGACTTGTAAAAGTGAGGCTGCTTGTAATCTGTCTATAGAGGAACTAACCCATTCTGTTTTCCTGGTCAGGTGGCCTATAGCAGACCCCTATCCCTCCTTTTAATCCTGGCCATAAGCTCTGAGTTGGCTCTTCATCCATTCCCAGGCAGAGCTCCATGGTCTCCAACTGGTCATTGACATGGAGGGTAACACACTCTCCTCATCTACCCTGACTGCACTTTGAGTCATATTGATCTGAGCTGTCCATAAAATTTTCATCTCATTCAGAGAAATGATGCACATCTTTCTTTTCCAAATGCCATATTTCAGCTAAGTACAACTAACCTTTCTCTGCTGGAAACTATTACGTTGCTTCTTGAGAAACCATGGTAGTATAATATAGCAAGTATACAAGTCATAGCCTTAGGAAAAAATATAAGGTCTTGCTTTCTTGCATGGTTAAGGTTATTTTCTTGAATGAGGTGATAAAAAGCCCCAAATACTGGAAATCTAAGAGACACGGAATAGGTCTTCTCAGAAAATGTTTCAGCTGATTTTTTCAGACCCCTGAGCTTGAACAGATTATATACTGATACAAATATTCTCTTAATCTTTGGACTCTTATGAAGGGAGACACAAATCCAAATCAGTTTAGCCTTTATTTCTATATCAAAGGCAGATTGATCAACAAAGACCAGAAGGTTTTGACTGTCTGAAGTGGTTGCAATGTGCTTAACGGACCTCAGGCGCTTTGCACCTAAACCCAAATTCAGTCTGATTCATCTTCATAATGAAAAAATCTTCACTGAAGAAGGTTTCATTAGCTAATACAATTTGATAAATAGCAAAGACATGCTTCACCTGCTGGGTTTTGCCATTTTTGTGAACAATTTCTGTCCATAGTCCTGTTTTTCCTGAGAAAATATGAGCAATTATGTTTTTATTTTAAATCTAAGGGAGTGTTTTAACTCAAATGGAGTCCCAAAACATACATCTAAAAGTCATATCTGACTGATATGACTAGAAAATCACCATATAAGCTACTGTCAAGTAACCCAGCAGTCTAGAAAAACTTCAGTGCTATGGGTTATTTTGCCTGAAAGAAGGGTAGAGCCAGGTCAGGATGGGTCTCTTCTCCCAAGTAAATAGTGACAGGACAAAAGGAAAAGGCCTCATATTGCACAAGTGAAGGTTTAGATTGGATATTAGGAAAAAATTCCCTTAAAGGGTCGTCAAACATTGGTGCAGGCTCCTCAGAGAAGGGACGAGTTGCCATCCCTGGAGGTACTGAAAGATGTGTACATGAGGCACCTGGGGACAAGGTTTAGTGGTGGACTTAGCAGTGTTACATTAATGGCTGTACTCGATGATCTTAAAGGTCTTTTCCAACCTAAATTATTCTTTGTTTCTGTGGTTTATTTTTCTGCCAACAGCAACATTAGGGATGGATTTGCTGATTTTAAAAAGACTCCAAGCAGCAGTGTGTTTGCTGTCTCATCCAATATTTTAGTCCTGCGCTTGATTACCTTCACTACGGAGAGAACATAGTAAGTATGCTAGAGGGATATATGTATGGATATAAGTATGCTAGAGTTAGTGGCATTGTTCCTCTGCTATAATAGATCTCATTTTAAAATTAATTCTTCATTCAGTTTGTATCTTTCTCTAAGTTTCTGTAGGTTTAAAAAACAGAACCATCAGTTTAACCACAGACTTGGAATAATTTAGATTAGACTGCTGAAGGTCATGAAGCCCAACTTGCTTAAAACAGGTCCAGCTGGGTTAGGTTCCTCAGTACACCTCAAAGAACAGAGGCATCAAAACCTCTTGAGAAAACCTATGCCAACATTTTGCCACCTTTCTGAGGAATTTTTTCCTGATATCCACCAGAACTTCATTTATTGCAATTTCTGTCTTCTGCCTGTTATTCTATCAATGTGCATGTGTGTAAGCAGTATAAACCTGTCTTGTCTATCTCCTCCCATTAGCTAATGAGTAGCAGGACCAACAGCACACCTTACCTTGTGGTAAGGTAATTGGCTCGTGGATCTGTAATGTCAGGAAATAGTTTTTGCCAGTCTTCGGAAACTTGTTGGATTGCCTGTGCCCTGTCATGTTGCCCATTCAGGTGGTCAAAGTCAACCATGAGAGCAGGGGGCTGCAATCAACTCCTTTCTTCACTCTGCCAACTTCCCACAGACCAATAAAGCAAAACCAAAAAAGTGTCATGAAACTGAAATCACAGCTGATGGCCCTTATGAACAGTGACCAATTTCTTCAAATTGAAACATTTTAACCACAGCATTTTGGTGAACATTTCTTGTTCTCTAGTCTTTTTGTTCATCTACAAAATGACAGCAACTGTGTAGCAAAACTTCAAAAGTCACTCATTCTCACAGTTATGCTAGAAAATGATCATCATCATCATCTCCACAGGTAATAAATTTATGTGTCCATGGCATATCTCTCTTGGTTACAGCTAACAACATTCCTATTCCCACAACCCAGCATTTCACATTTATCCACTTTTCTCCCCCTTTTTGTATTGGCATTCATGATTTTATCATGGGTATCAACAGACAAAAAGCTATTTTGGCTTTTTACAGGCTTAAAAAAACAGCTTATCTTTTTAAAATCCATTGGGTTCAGACCTTTTTTCTGTTCTTTATATGTTTTTTAATGTTTCATTCTTTGTTTTACTAGAGAAAATTTTTGCACGTGGTCTTCTACATAACCCATTTTTGTTGATGAAATCATTTGGTTTGGAAAAACTGGCATGATATTTTTGAATAATTCCTGATTTTTCTCAGTGTCTTTCTACTTAAAACTCATATGCCCACTCAGTTATGCCAGAAAACACTTTAAGCTTTGGAAAGCTGTCCCTATTAAAGTTCCAAATGGGCAGATTTTGGTCAATGCCCTATTTCATTTGTATAAAATAAATCTAAATTGCTGTGATCTCTGGTACCTCAACAACTGCCCTTTTTTGGGTTTGTAGCTAACACTTTGTCATTCAGCAGACTTAAGTCCCCTATCAGGTTACCTTATACTGAATACAGGATTTCTTGTTTTGCAAAGAAAACGTTATTATTATTTATAGAAACACTAAGGAAATTTGTTATTGAGTGTGGCTGTGCACCAAATGGCTCTCTGGTTGAAGTAATCCATGATAAGTTTCTTTCTTGCCTTTTTCACTGTTGTTATTTCCCTATAAATTATTCCTATAAATCATTAACTGATGCCTAAAGAATGGCCACTTTTATCTCATAGAAGTTTTTCCTAAAATATGAATGACACTTATCTGTAACCTATCTTTTCCTTTAAATAATTGTGAAAACTGAACTTTCAGGTTTAAGCAACCTTAAAGACATATCTAGAGGGTATGAAGAACTAGATTGGCACATCCAGTTAGCACATCCAGAAAGATAGGCACATTAGTAGAGACCCTTGGATACAGCACAACACCTACCTCTTTAAGGGGACGAGGTCCAGAGACAACTTATCTCAGTAACCTGGACACTGCACAGGAGACAGTAAATGTCAGCAATGTGCCCTTGTTTGTTTGGGCCCAGACAAATATGGCAAAGTTGCATCTGTGCCCTTCCCTTCCTCCTCAGCACACATTCAGCCAGCTCAGGGTGTCTCTGTACCTACCATTTCCCAACTTTCCTGGCACTAGGAACTTCAGGTTTAGTGTGGAAGAGTAAGTTCAGATATGTCTGAATCTGTCACTGTGATCAAGATCAAAATCCTCCGTCACTCTTCTGTTTTTCTCCTTCTATTCTTCATCTGAACCTTTGGTTTTCTGGAGCAGAGGCAGGGAATGGGGAAAGACTGAATCAGGAATGAGAAAAGCTGACAGCACTAGCTGTCTCATGTTCCTTTTTCTTTTTACCATCAAGTATAGGCACTGTTTTAAATTACACAAAAATAGCCTGTAAAACTCTCATCAATCTCATTTGTTCAAATGCAGCTTTTACACATGAATCATTTACTGTGACACAAGTAAACAATGCCACATGTTTCAGGCGCAGTGGTGCTCTTATATTATTCATTCAGCCCAAGGTGCACTGGTTTGCATGAAGTCTTTCTCCCTCTTTTCTCTCTTTTAAAAATTACATTAAAAAGAAATCACACAACCACTTTTTCACTGAAGAGTCAAAGACAGGAATATTCAGGGAGCAGTTGTTTGCAGGCTGCCCAGCCAAGGAAAGGAAAGTGTCAAATTCAGCCTTCCTGCACTCATCCTTCTTTTCTCTTTCTACCCATAAAGACACCCAAACTAGCTCTAGACACTCCTGATCAAATATTGCAAACAAGGCTGCTTCATTAGCTCAGTGTGCCACAAAATCTAACTCCACCTGCCTCTAAACAGACATATGGCCATACTTCTTGCTAGCCCAAACCAGCTTGCTGTCTGAATCTGAAACCTTTTTCCTTTTTTTTCCTCTCCACCCAGTGTAACATTTTGGTGTAAGAGAGGGGAACATCCAACAGTTCTAAACCGACTTCCCACTTTTACACTTGGTGAGTTATGCTAAAAAGTCATGGACAGGTTTTAACCATCTGTTCATTGTGCTGTGCCATTTAGATAGATTTTATTTTATTTTTTTTTTTTTTTTAATTTTCAAAATATATTTCAGAGTAGAAAGAACTTCAAAAGCAGAGGATGAATTTCAAACCCACAAACATTCAGTCCTGGGGTGTAAATTGTACCCTCCCCACAAGCAAACAAACAAAAAAGGCAGCATAAAAACACTGCCTTTTGCTACTAGCTCTCCTGATTCATCCAGTGTTTTGCAAATGTAAAGCTGGTATTCAAGTCCCAGCTTGAAATGAAGACACTGAACACAAACGTTTCATTCCTACAGAAGTTTCCATCCCTCCTGTTTGTAGACAAAAGTTTGAAAACATGAAAACATGACCTGACTGGGCTTAAGCAAGTCGCTGGGAAGGGAGGAGGAGCTGACTCATGATTTTTGCTATCCAGGGATTGCAGTGCTAGGAGATTAGCCAGAAGGGAGAATGAAATGAGACTTTGGAGCCTCATTCATTATTACAACTGTGCTGTTACTCTGGAAGGTGACACTCTTTGCTAGAAAGAAGGCCAAGGCAAAATGTTTTGGTTCTGAGGAGTTGTCAGTCAGGTGAGCTCTCCTCATAACCAACTGACACGTGGGCAAATGTGGTGGTGGAATATTGCTTATTGTCATCTACCAGGAGGAACCAGACTAGCTAGAAAAATATATGAAACCAACATTTAAACTGTGTATTCCCTAATTGCAAGAGGAAAGGTTGGCAGGAATGGGTGAATGGCAAGAAGTGATCCAAGAAGATTACCTGAGAGCTGATCTCTCTGCTAGAGTTCCAGCTGATCAAAGCATGAGGGTCTACACTGTTCCTGCAGAGCACTCTGTACCCTGAGTACTGGCTATATGCTGGATGCTGAGCTACTTGCTAAGGGGTTGAGACTTGTTTCAACAAGCAGAGGTGCTGTACATGATCAGTATCTGGATTTCTCTTCGCAAATTCCATACAGCTTAGCAGCTATCTGGAAATTTGCTTAGCATGAAAAAATGAAGAAAATGAAGAAGTGAGGAAGGGCAGGAAGGAGAGAAGTAATGAGTGTGTATATGTGTTGAGAATTTTTTTTTTATCAGATTGCATTATTTTTTGGTATTTCGTTTCTCACTGCTGTCCTGACCTTTGGCTGTGGCGGGTTCTGAGTTTTGCCCTGTGTGCCTTTAGAAACACTATTCTCTGGGCAAAATTGCTTTCCCATTTCATTGCAGCATTGTGGTTATGCATTTATTTCATAAGGAAAGTAGCTTATTTGGCAGTTTAGGTTCATATTGTGAGTGTGGTCCCTGACAATAGTGTTCTTCTGAGTTAAGTCTTTGTGAGCTGTTATTTCTCTGGTAGTACACCAGTGAGCACCACACCATTCTCCATACAGGATTTCATTTTATCTCCCACTTTGTGAAATCACCTGTTGCATCTGGGCCATGAGCTACACTTTGCTGTGACAGTCCTGGGCTCTTCTCAGGACAAGTGGCTTGGCTACCACCATAACTTACTTGAAGCACAGAGCCTTGCACAGGCGTATTTCCCCATCACTGGCACCCGGCAGTATCCCAGTGCTCTGTCCAAAACTAGCCCAGGTATCTCTCTTTGCACAACACTTGACTGTGGAGCATAAACCCACCTACCCCAAAGAATCTCTTGTAGCTCTGGAATGAGACCATAGGAAGAAGGAAGGGACACAGAAGCTGTTTCAGGTGCCACACAAAGTGCTTTTTGTGCCTCATGATCACTCAAGGAGAAAAGAACACTTCTGTTCAATTACAGAAGCAAGGGAAGGAGTGTATTCACACCTCCCATGGCAGGTGTTTATGTTGGAAAGGGAGTCTCCCTCTTTGCACTGTGTATTCTTTCTCTCTCCAGAGTACAAATAAGTGCTTGAGCATGATTTCTCTCAGCTGATTATGAATATGGAGCTAAGGAGAGTAGCCTCTTAATTCCAGGTACATCAGATATGTGTCCGACATGCAGTGATGTGAATGTGTCTTTAGACCTGTTGAACCATTTCAGAGTATGAATCTCTTTGTTATCCAAAACCATACCTTCTGCAAACTAGGCAAGCACCCCAAGGTTTGCATTGGTACCTGTCTGTTCAGAATGTCCAGAGTCTATCACAGAAAATGCAATTCCTAGCCTGTGGATCAGGTCACACCTTGATGAACCTACTCCTTAGACCCAAATGTCTGGGAAATCAACCTGTTTCCCATTAAAATGAGAGGGGGTGGGGGGTGTCACTGGCCAAACACCAGGCAGACATCCCTCCAGCAGCAGGGCCTGTGTCTCCAGCACCAGGAATGTGACCTAAAGCAAAGCTTTGCCTCCAGCTGCAAGGGGAGCTGCAACTGTAGCAGAGCCATTACTATGGAGAGGCAGTAAAATCGCACACATCACACCACTGTATTACAGGCACAAATTAAATCAGGTCTAAGGCCCTTTAAAAAAAATAAAAAGGCCCATTAGATTTAATTTAGAATCTCTTTCCTCACAACTACAGAGCAGATTGACAAAACAGACTTTTTAAATCACCTATGAAACTTCAACGAATGACAGGATACCAAAAAGACTCTTTTGTGTTAAAGTGTTAATTATTAAAACATGACCAAACGGTTAGTTCAATTTACAGCATCGCCATTAGAAGGAAGACTGGAAACAATGTGCACATTAAAAGGCTATGTTATATGTTCTGTTACTTGGAGAGTCTCTGAAGTGAGAAAAGACAAGTTGCGGAGCCAAAAAATTCTCCACTGGAATGGGGGAAGCTCATTTTTTTTCTTTCAGTACAATCTCATTTATTGAAATTCTATAGGAAGAAAAAAAAAAAAAAATAAATAAAAAAATTCAGCCAACAAGAGATTCAAATCACCAAAAGAAATCATGGGGGAGCAATTCAGCCAAATATTTGAACAAAATGGACAGTTTGGATGAAAATGTCAGTTGCTCAGGCTAAGTGGCATTATCCTTCATCCTTAGTTTGTGGTTGAACTCCTTTTCTTGCAGTTTCTCATTCAGTGATCTTTTTGAATGATTTATAAAGCAATTTACTGAAGGTTTCCAAAACATTCAAGAACAAATGGATGTGAATGTAGCTATAGCTTTCAACATTTTCCCTCAAAAACATCTCTTTATCTGCCCTGCCTGGAAGACAAGGAAGGGTGTCAGGCTGAAAAAGCCACTTTGCTGACTTAGAGAATTCTCTGCACAGTCAAAGGAGAAAGATACCAAGGTTGCAACCCAGTCATTTATTTGAAAGCACCTAAATACCATGTTTTGTTGCAGCATAAGTCCATCAAATGGAGACAATAGGGTGAGTATTTCTGTATTGACTTGAGCTAAACAAGTACAGCATATTAAAAAAAAAATAGCCAGCCATACACAAAATACTGAAACAAGCTTGGTAACAATTCATATAATTATCTATTATTCATAACAGCAAAAAGTGAAACACACCCAACTGACCCCCAGGAGCGCAAATCACATCAGCTCTTCTGAACTCTTGAGATTTGTGTCGTTTACTCGCATCTGGGGATCTGTCCTGGAATCTACATGTGTTTCACAAACTGTTTTTCCCAGACTTTTTTTTCACTCAGACCTGTTATGTACAGTAAACAAAAACAGACTCTGAAGCTGTGTAGAAGTTTTTAGGTCAGTGGTTGCAAACTGGTGTGAAGCAAGAGCAGAACCAGATCCCGTGACTTGCTGTGGGGTTTTTTCCTTCGCTCTCATTCTTTTTTTAATTTACAGCTTCCAGTTCTGTTCATCTTCCTCCATTCCCAAGTCCTTAGTAATAACCTTAACTCCTTAGCTCTTTTCCCATAAATAATTCTCCCGAAATAACATGAGGAGATCCTACTTTGCTAGCATAGTCCCCCTTGGAGAAGGCCAGGAGATCAAATATTGCCATTGAAACACCATGGGAAAAGGAGAATTTCAGAACAGGATTTCACACAACAGTTTATAACAACAGGGTGGGAGAAGGAAAAGCAATGACCAACTTTATTGTGTATTCCTATGTAGCAAAAAGAGTTAAAAAGTACCCAGACACCACTGAAAATTACGCTCCTCAGTGCTTATTTCCAGTTGACTTTTCTCGATATCCAAGTGTTATCATCTCAGTGATATAGCTACTGCAACAATATACAGACAACACTGTACAACTGTTTCCTTTAAGTTAGAGCACAATAAAACCAGTCATCTGTGCCACTAATTCACTGCTGCATTGTACAGCGAGACAACGTAGGGAAACAATTTAAAGAACTTAAAACTAATTCTGGTTTAATGGAAAAGATTTCTAAAAAATCTGTTTATTTAATGTAGTAAATGCTTTTACTAAATACGCTTTACACTTGATGTAATTTTCACTGCTTTTGCATAAAGTGGTATTTAATTAGCAGTAAAAATTCCCCCATTGTAATATTTGTAGCTAATGTTTGTGGACTATTTCTGATGCTGTGCAAGTCTGTGAATGAAAATAGCATTATTTAAACTTAGTATATGGTTGAATTAGGACCAGCAAAGAGCACAGTAGCAGTAGCTTTGAATAAAAATTACACCTTTGAGAGTGGGGGAGGTAATAATATGTATTTATCCATATGGTATCTAAATGAACCTTCCTTTTTCTTCCTCTCTTTGGAATAACTTTCAACTCCAATTTTAAGCAGAGAAGTAGGTGACCTGGCAGCAGAAGGCATGTTTGAACATGTCCTAAATGATTAGGACAGTTTCTTAATTTCTCTGATTTAATTTCTAGATTCAGTCCAGTCAGTTTTAAAGTAAAGATCAATATGTTTGAAGTGTTGCACTTCTGAATCACTCATCCAGCTCTAGGGCACTTTACTGACCTTCTCCATTTTAAAGAGGCTTTTTTTGCCTCCAGAGGCAGAGGGACTTGGACCAACAAAAATGTTCTGTCTTTGGATGCAGTGAACAGGTGATAATCAGGGATGTTAAAGGCTCAGTTTAAACACACCAGCAAATGAGCTAAATAAGAAGCACAGAAGAAAAATTTTCTTTGCTCTCTTTCAGTTTTATTTCTTGGCATATTATTATTAATTTAAAACAAATGAACAAACAAATAAACAACAAACACCAGCAATGAAACTGTTCATTTTAAACTCCCTAAATTGCCAGCACAGAGACAATTTTTCCGCTGATGTAGCACAGTGTAACTCAATCACAGAACTTTGCTTATTTGCACTGACTGAAGATCTGTCCTATAACCCTCTATTATATGAAGATGTGCTAGTTCTTGAACAATGAACAGGACTTTATACTGATTTAGAAACATCCTTCCTTTCTTAAGAACTTGCTCTCTTATTTTTCATGCTGATTAGTGCCAGTTCCATCAACTCACTTTTGGGTTTATAGCCAACGCAAAAATATAAAGGCCGGACCAAAATGCCAGATGGAGGCAAACAGCAATTATTTGTAACAAGAAAGCTTGTTACAAAACTTGATCTGTCTCAAGTCTAAAGGTTTTTTACCTCCTGCAATGACACCTCCTGGCTCCCTGAGAAAATACTGATTGTCAAAAGCAAAACTATGTCTTTTAACACAGCAGACCTTGAGCAAGAAAAGAAAGCCCAAGGGGAAAGCAAGGAGGTCAAGAAGAAAATGTTATTCTGGAGGAAAGATTGAAGGTCTGGTGCTGTTCAATCTAGAGAAGACAAAACTGGTGGGGACGGTATGGCAGAAAAAAACCCACCCTTCCATGCCATGCTGAATATAGTGGAAAAAGTAGAGCTGGAATATACTTTAGCTGGTATGAATAGCTTTCCAGTCACAGGACATGATTGGGTTGGAGACATCTGCCTGCCATGATCTAAGCATGGGACAGGCAGACATCACTCAGGAGCAGGGGTGGCCAGGTCAACACAGTCCTTTGCAACTCTATGGAAAGGCATACAGTGGCCAGAGAGCAAGAGAGCACTCAGTCTGAGTCAGAGCAACACTTCTTTTAGAGGATTAAGAGATGATGTAGGAAGTTGAGACTGCAAGTTGCCAGCAATGAACACCAGACGGCCGATGAGGAGCTGCCAGCTCATCAAGGACCTGACTCAGCAAACGGCTCTGCTTTCTGCAATTGTTGTGCCAAGGGTTCGTTGCTCCCACACTACGTTGCATGCCTCAAAAGCCAGAACAATCTTTCCTCCTTTTTTTTTTTTTCTTTTTTTTTTTTTTTTTTTTTTTTAGCTGAGGGAAATCCTAAGCCAGTGTCTCCTAAACTGGGTAGGCAGAAGACAAGTGAGGTGAGGGAGCTGAAGAGGAGAATCACAATTCCAGGACTCCCTGTTCCTCATGCCCACCTATAGACACAGAACAGTTCTATAGGCATCTGTGGTCTGTAAAACAATTGCTTACCAGTCATTCCCCCACCCCAGCTACTGTGGAAACCCTCCTGTGGAAACCACAGTGCCTGTGCTCCTCATCTGCTCCACTTGCCTGATTCTGGGCAGAGGATCCCTCCCTGCAGCCAAAGTGGGCAGCAGCAGCATTCCTTTGCCACCCATCTGCACAGGGGAAAAGGATAAGCTACCCAGCGCACAGACAGGAGGGAAACAGAAAGAGGAAATAGGCTTTAGTAGATGGTAGATTACAATCATGGAAAAAAACGGGGATGAAGTGAGCAAAAAAAACTTGCTGAGTGGCATGGATAACTGTTGGTGGAAGTTTGCATCTCCCATGAATGGCAAATGAGCATCCAATATGCCTCCTTGCTTCCTGCCAGCAGTTTCCAAGTTCTCAGACAGTCTTTTGTTTGCCCTTTCCACCAGCACATGGACACTGGCTGATCCCATGGTCAATATGAAGCTCTGGAAATGGGTTTGCATTACTGCCTCTATTGTAAAAACAGCTGAAAAATGTGGACTTTCCCTGTTGCATGTGAGTTCTGATGTTAATAAAATTTCTCCTCTGAGCTAGAGAGACTAGACTGCCACAGATCATTGTTTGAAGGGAAACAAAAAGATGTAGCTGATTTATTCCAGAACACTTAATTGGGCTGTTCCCTGCAGTTTGGACCACAAGGTCCAAGGCACCCAGCAGAGTTACTGTAGCACCCAAGGTATCAGCACAGCAAACAGCCTGCTGGGAGCTCCCAGGGAATGGATCTGATTGCTGACAAAAACCTGCCTGTAATACACAGGGACACCTGTAGGTCTCCTCAAGACTCCTGCAGTAAGATGTTGGTTCACCCACTCCAGGTGTTAAATCAGAAAGTTTATTGGTATGTTGTTCACAATCCCACCTGTGATATTTGCTCCACTTTTATTATTTGTTTGGTTTTAAATTGTTCATTATAAGCTTAATGTCCTACAGATAAGCTTTCAATCAGTGTACCACTAAAGATAAACTATTAACATGTTCGTCTTAAGAAACAATAATAGGGTTAAGTATTTGCATGGCTCATTTATTAGAAAAATGTGTGCAAGTAACTCAAGGAGTTTTCAGTGAGTTACTCTTTATGAGTTAGATTCAATCAAGATTTCTCCTGGCTTCAAGGCTGCAGTAATTGTCCAAGGCAGATCAGCTGCCCAAGCCTTGGTGCCTGCACCAGGTTGATGTGGCTTCCCACGGCAGCCAAGCATGCACAGGGTCTGTGGCTCTGCTCAGCCACCATGCAGCCAAACCCAGCAGATCTCCAAACCAAGAACTCAAGAAAAGATGTTCAGGATCCCAGATGGCCTCTTTGCCACAGCGGTAGTGTGGTATCCCAAAGGAATCCTCAGATGGGCCAAGTCAAGTGTAAGAGAGTGACAAAGGTGGGTTGAAAAACCCCAGCTCCTCAAGAGCACCAAATTTGTCTGAGCTAAAGGTGACATGGGAAGCAGTCTCACTAAGTGCATCTCTGGGTCTTTCACATGGGAAAGAGACCTGCTTGGCAAGCCTTGCCATTGACCTAACTGCAAGCACTAGAAAGTGGATTTCTCTCTCTCTGTCATCCACAACAGGTTTTTCTTATTTTTGGACAAGATTTATTTGACCTGAAATAATAATTTTATTAGCTTGGATGTATTCATTCCCATTTTCAAACTGAAATCTTCTTAAATTAGTGTTTAGAAGATGTTTTCAGTTAGAGACTGACTCGTTTTATTTATTTCTTTTATTAGGACTTAGCAGGCCAAACCCAAGTTGTTCTATTCTGGATTAAATAAACCATTTCAGGTTGACTACCCACTCTCATGTACTTGAAGTATGAAAAAGAAATAGGCTTTGTTGAAACCAAGATAAATGTATAAAACACTTTCTGGCCCATTTTTCACACAGCTGCATTCAAAACTTCTCCTACTTGGATTAACTCTTCCCACTTCTTCACACAGCCTGCTCTATTCCAAGCACTCGAACAGAAGATGTAAAAACCATCTTCAAGTAAATAAGAGCTACCTGCCAGCTGCAAAACAAAACAATGGAAAGCAGAAATGAATCTCTTTTTAATCTGAAACAGAAATTGCAAGCACTGAAATTTCAGCATGTGGCTCCACCATTAAAACTGCCTGTGTTGGCTCTACTTTTGGTAAACCAAGCCACAAACAGAATGCTAAAACCTTTGGCAAACCTTATCCCTGTGGAGCAAATGTAGTGAGAATGATATGGGGGGCCATGTCCTTGGTAGCCTATATGGGGGTGACTTTGATGAAGTCAAAGATGACACAACTGGAACAGCAACAGCCAAAACCCAGCATCATGAGGTCTCTGAATTTTGAGGCAAATATTTAGTGTCCATTCTTCAAAAACTTTGGTCATTTTAAAATGAGATAGTCCCTAACAGCATTTATTCAGAGGTAACTACCATGATTCTGATTTAATTGAGTGAGTGATTTTCAGCTCTTCAACATGTGTTCTTCACATGCTGGGAAGGATAAATAAGGTTAAGAAGCAATTTTGTTCCCCTAGCAGACATCAGAGAAATTTCAGCTTACAGCACAGATGTATCAAAGAGGACAGGTTTCCAGGGGCTATCTTCAGTGCTGTTTGTACACAGAATGTTGACCACTGTGAGTGCACTGGTGTAACAGTTATGGCAATAAAGTCCTTGGCCACTGGGATCCAGTTTGCATCCCTTTTTTTGGTTTTGGTTTGGTTTTCCTCCATTTCTTAGGATCCAGCACCAGAGCCTAGATGACTAATTAGTTTATAAGCATTAGTTTATAAGCTCTATTGCATCCAGCCATCTCTAAGGTCTTTTCCATTCTTAAGTATGTTGTTTTTATCAAATCAGCCTTGTTCCAGCTCATGCCCATTGGCAATCAGCCCATTCTGTCTGTCCTATCTCCCTTGCTCCTTCCCACAGAACCTGTTGATGGGGAGTTGCATATCACGGCTCACAGGCTGCAGAGTTTTCTGTTTTTTCAGAAGAGAAAGAATAAATGCCTCATGAATGTCCTCTCCTCCTCTTTCCTCCAGGACAAGTCTGCAGGAGGTCTCTCTGTTAGGCTGAGAGCTCACACACTGTTGGAGGGCACTTTGCCCTTTCTCAGATGGTCTGTTCCCACCACAGCAGCCTGTCTCTGACTGCAGTACCATTCAGACTGGTGCGGCTGAGCCAAGGGCTAACTCAGCAGCTTTTCCCACTATGTAAAGCCAGGATGGACTTTCATTGTGAACACTTTGTACAATCCTGGATGTTCTTCCACCCACATAACTTTAAAAAGATACAGTGCAAACTACAGTAGGTTCAGAGAAAAGCAACAAAGAAGCGTAGAGGTACAGTGCTGTTTGCACACAAGGAACAGCTGAATGCCCCAGAATGTTTCAACCTGGAAAACAGAAGACCTGGAAGTAAAGTAAAGGATTTAATACAGTCAAAAATCAAGTAATCATGAGAAACATGGAAAGCTAAAGTAGAAAATGCCCATTCACTGTCTTTTCCAGTGCACACCATGGAGCTCGCAGCTGGTAGTTGGATTAAATCCTGTGAAAGAGGGTGGTTTCATACAGAGTGTGCATTTTAACTATGGAATGCCAAGAGTGTATGTGGCCTCATGGGAAGACTGGACAAGCAAAATCCACTGAAGGTGGTTCAGTCTACTACAGGACTTCTGGTTCAGATAGCCCCTGGTCTGTGAATGGTTGGATGCTGGGAATGCTTCTGTGGATGTGGCATGTACACTTGGACCCTTATAACAGCCACTGCTGACCACTGCCAAAAACTTGTCACCAGACTAGACAGACCTTTAGTCTGCTCCAGCATAATTTGCTACCACACATTCCCCACACAGAATCATGCTCTTCCTTTTTTCTCCAAGGACTGCAGATTTCACTGCTATGACATGCAAACCCTGATGCATCAAAGTCCTTGGTCTCTTCCCCAGGGTATGGCACACCACACCCAGTCCCACAACCAGTCTATTCTGCTGGGGATCAAGCCATATTTTTGTGCTAATTTTTGCTCTTCTGTCTGCCCTCTGAAGGACAAAGCCTCCCAGCCCCTCTATGCCATGTCTTAACTCTGTTTTCCCTGGGCCAGCATGCCCAGAGCTAACTGAAGACTTGTCAACTTCAGAGGAACTTCTTTACTGGGTAAAAGTATCACCAGGGTGGGAGGTTGAGCATGGTCCCTGAGAAAAGGGATTTCTGCACCACTGTCTCTAAGGACTGGCCAATATAAGCAGCTGTAGTAATTTTCTGGACATTCAGCAGATTTTGCCTTGACTGTTAAAGGCAGCTTGGGTTAGGATACTGTAGTGGTACCTACACCAGCTCTGAAGCCATCATCAGAGCCTTCACAATGGGCTCAGGCAGACAACTCCTTGCTGGGCCACCCTGGTCCAGGAAGAGCAGGACAATCATGATCTAGTTGGGGGAAAACATTATAAGTAAGCTGAATTGATAAATTTCCTTTTGGGTCAGCCCAAACCACTACACTTGACCCAGTGTGAAATATTTATTTTGCTTTTGGAAACAAAAGTCTTCTCCCTGTGTTTCGATTCAGTAAAAAGTCTTGTTTTGAAAATGTTCATGGCACAACTGTGTTTCAAAAACAACAACAAAAATTTCTTTTTTTACATTTAAAGGGGGTTTTCTGACTTCAGCACATTTGATGTATTTATTAGTTTTTCCCAACCTTCCCCACCAAAAAGAACTATCACTCAGCTGACCTCACCATGGGATATCTGGCAAAAAGACTGCAACATGGTGCCATAGCAGTTTTCAAAACACAAATAATCATGACCACAATTAAATAGCCCAGAGTTGGGGATGGATCTGTTCATAGACTGTTGAAGCCTAACTCATTCAAACCAGAGGAAGTAGCAGCCCAGCCAGTGGGGTCCAGGCAGCACAACAGCACTGAATACAGGCAACACTCACTTAGGCCTTAACACAGTGCACTCCTGGCTTCCAATGCTCCAGGGGAGTTAATGGTCATTTTAGCCTTGTGTACAAAATCAGGTAAGAAACAAGGGCTCAGCGGGGCAGAAAACACTGTCCTACCCCCCACAGCTCCTCTGCTCCTTGTACCTGAGGACTTTGGCCTCTTCCTCACATTTTAGGAAGAATTCGGTGTTCACCCATGCATGTTCACAGATATGCACTGGTTTCACTAAATTATCCTCAAAAGTCTATTTCATTCAAATTAAATTTGTTTAACAAAGTTAACTTTCTTCAGCCCAATACTATGTTCTTCGGTCTTTTTCAAGTGTGTCCAAAGGCTCTGATTCTCTGTCAACATGAGTTACTAAGAAATCCCAAGAAACTTTGGAAAAAGCTGAGTCTACGTTTAAAAAGAGCATGCTAAGCAGCTTGCCAAAATATCATGCTTAGCCTCAGAGAGATGTCTTAAGAGTGTGCAATATGTGACTGTAGGATCACAAGATAGTACCACAGGTACTCTAAAGCCCTGAGTCCTACAGCACTCCCAGGGGTCCTATAAAAAGTCTTTTTCCTATTCCCATGAAAAGAGCCCATTGCAGCCCCTTGTCTAGAGTCATGACATTTCTATCCTCCCCAGAGATTCAGCTTTAACATTTCTTGTTTTCACAAAACTGTTCACCACGGTAGCTCACTCCGCAAGTGCACCTAATCACAGTCACTTAATTCATCATTTCTGCTGGTGTCATTACTCTCCCTCTCCCCTTTCACAGATAAACCACATTTAATGGCTGTGTTAAATAACAAGTAGCATGCCTAAAAATATCTGGCATGCTTCAGAAGGGTAATGTCCTACCAGATTTATCTAGGAGTTTAAATCCCATTTTGAAAAAGTTCTCTTGGTTACTGGACTGACGAATACAAATTTCATAATAATTTATTTCAGAAGAGGAAAAGAAACGAAAAGTCCTTAATTTTTTTCCTTATTTGTATATACATTAATAATTTTATTTCAAGTCCTCATCATAGGGCTTTCCTCAGGTACAGCCTGGCATGTCCTCAAAGTATTTGCCCTGTAAATGTGTCTCTCAATTTCCTGTTCCCAGATATAACCACTCCACACAAAGATCTCAGCTCAGCCTGGTAGGGGCCGTACTAAATCCACCTCCCAATCCTATCTGCCACTGGTGTTATCCCAGCAAAGAGGCAATGGCATCCCACCCCTGGATGCTGTCCGTATCTGTGTACCCACACGGCCAGGCTCTGCATGGTCAGCAGGCAGCACACAGCATTCAGTCCTCACCAAACCCTTTCTGTGTCCACCCACCATGCCTGTATGCTGAAGAAACACCATTTTCCATTTCTTTGTTTATTTTTAAAGCCAAGTCTTTGATCTTCTAGGTAGTAATAATTTTCCAGCCATCAAACAGGCATTAGAAGTGTGGTATGTGCCTGCCACAGCCCCAAACCACAACTGAGAGCTCTGAATACCCTCTACCGTTAGCCCCAACGGGACACCAAAGCCAGGCTCAGATGCTGAGCCCTCACTGTCTCAGCTAAACTTATGTATTTTGCTGTAAACTATTTTTGAAACAGGATGGGAGGGTGTGGCAGAAGCCAGACATGAGGATCACTTGAATCTGCCTGAATCTTTTGCTTAAGACAAGCCCACCTAAAATATAGAATTGCTTTTCACCTTGAAAGTGGAGATTTATTGGAGGATCTTATAATAGATAGGAAAGGGAAATCCACAGCCAGAAGGCAAAATTTCAGAATACAAGCTATGACTAAAATCATGCATTTCTCAGAAACACCTCCCATTGTTTTTTCCAAATAATCTTTTTATGGATTTATTTCTTTTTAATTGCAACAGAATGTAAAATCTCTAATTAGGAAGCACAGAGAAGGAAACACTGAAAAATGCCAGCATAGGAGACTCTATGACCAAACTTAAATTAAAATTACTTTGGTCCTTAATTAACAATGTGTCTTCAGCCTCTACCATCCTGACTGTGATTTACTCCTGTCTCCATCCCTCAGATAAGTACATCACAGTGTGGTGGGTGTATCTTTTCTCAGGTTTCTTTTCAGCCACGGACAGTTTGCTTTTTTGAGGGACTGTTTATATTTCCTTTGAAGAATATTTCCCTAAGTATCATAAGATTATACCATCCCTTGGCATTTTAGCAGTCTTTATGAGCTCTCACATCTTGGATGCTTTCATTGAGCTACTTTGTTCCTCATCCAAAGATTTCAAACTTACCTATCACATGCATCAAACATGACTAAATAAGTGCATGATGTCTGGAAAACAGTCTGATGAGAATTTTTGGTGTAGAGATAACTGTAAGGAAGAAAAAAAAGTAAGGAACTGAACTTACATTAATCAGGCTTTTTTTTTTTCTGTAGCACTGCAGCATGAAATGGTGTCAATTTTTTGCCATGCTTTGGAAGGCTGCCAGCTCCCCATGCTGTGTGCAGGAGAGCCAGAGCCTCCAGCAGGATACTGCTGTGGCTACCCTAGCAAACCACCTGCAATTCACCACCTGCAATGCACCACGGCCCCTGAAATGAGACAGAAATCTGGTGGGTTTGTACTTTTATAATCACAGAGATTCCACAGACAGTTGCATCTCCTGTAAAACACACTAGTAATCATGGCCAACATTTATATCTACAGTTCCTGCCATTTTTTGCACAGGAATTACATATGCCTACTGCAGAAGAGAGTGATCACTGTGGACCAGGATCTGATCTCATTACCCTGCAGTGAATCCAACATTATTCAGTCACTCACGGCTGGTACTTTGGACTTGCACCAGTGTCACTGTGATCAAACTGCCTCTCTGCCTGTTTCAAAAAACAGGCTAAAGATGCCAAAAGCATCTTTTCCCCAGTACAAGCATTGGCTAAGAGTATGTTCTACATTATTAGAAACCTCTCACCATCTGGTCACACTTATTTCAATTACCATCAACTCTGCAAAATTCATAACTTCCTGCAGCATCAGGTGCTCCAGGGGGCACAGTGGGACCAAGCACTACAATGAACACAGTCACTGCCTGCAGAATATTTTAGGTCACTGCTCAGCCCAGTTGTTGACGGAGTCTGCACACAAGGATCCTGGCAAGGCTGGAGAGAGAGGCAGAGCCCACATAACCTCCACTTGTCTAGTTTTATTCAGGAAATGGCCCCTTTTATCTTAATCAATGCTACATATAGGTTGATTAACTTGCAGACAACAGTTGGCTCAAGGATTTGACTGCCTGGGGAGAGAAGTGACACTTTCTTCATTGCCTTAGAAGTACAGATGGAGTATAGGATATAAGCAGCCTGACTTGATTAGATTTTACACTTGTTTCTGAGAATGAGAATTAGAATTAGAACTGCCTCACCTGAGCGGAGTATCAGACCTGCCACTACAGCACATTGTGAATATCAGCTTCTGTCCATCAGGACCTTGCAAATTGCAGCAAATCACCCTTGCATCCCCTGCTCCTGAGCTTGAGACTGACAGAAGACTTCTTCATGTGTTCACTGCTTGAAGGTGCTACTGAGAGGTCAGATGTGGGTTAGAGGAAGCAAAATAAATAATTGTATGTTTGCCTTCACATAGTGTCTAGAGAACTAATTAATCTTGGTTTTAGTGAACACACTGGAGAATAATGATACCAATCAGCAAAGCTGACTTGCCATGTCCCTGGAGATCTTCACTGCATTAAAGGAAAAAAACATTACCTTATGATTTTGACACCAACACAACTCCATGTATGCTTTCTACATACCACTGTTGTTGGCTGTTTATGGAGGAAATAAAAACTGTCTCTGTCTTTCTGAAGCTCATTAACGATCACGGTCCTGCATCCCCACAACACTTTTCCCTGTGTGATATCAGCAGCCATCACTGTCTGGAATTAGCCTGTGCAGTTTGCCATAACTGGGGCCCTAGTTAGTGCTGTTTGTGGGAGCAAGAGCCCCCAGGAAGCACGGTGCCTCTTAGGGTGCAGGCCCAGGGCAGAAGAGGTGACACAAGCTGGTGCAAAAGGAGGCTGACATCATCAGAATTTCGGACAACCTGAACACCATGAAGATGAGCAATAATAAAATAACACCAACAGGACCACCCTCAACAACAATAACAATTTTTGCTATAAAATTGAAGTTCCTCAGTATTAAGACAAGAAGGAGGACAGAAGTCTGAGTGTGCTGCCAAGTCACAGGACAAAGATGCTGCAGAGATGCAAGGAAGCCTTGTGCCACTGGGGAACACCAAAAGAGCCATAAAAGTCTGCAAGGCTGAAGTGCCCTAAAGACCTAGTGCCACACAACTAGAGCAGCCCTTAAGAGCAATCTGTCATAGCACAGTCAGGCAGCCAGGAGGAAATCAGGCAGATCAACAACAAGATGCCCTGTTGGTAAAATTAAAATAGAAGCAAGCAGAACATTTTAAAGCAAGTGAATAAATACTGTATATATCAGAAGAGAAAGGTTTATAGGCCTGAGGGCAGTGAAGAAACTGTCATAATGAAGTATTAACAGAAATAGGTGGAGCAGCCCAGTAGAGCCCCTGTCTAATCCTTTCACAGCATAGCACCATAAAAGGTCTTAAAGTAACACTGGTCAAAAATTTCCATCCAAACTTCTCTACTGAACAGTAAAAAGAGTACTTTTTTATAATTACTCTGATTTTTTTTTTTTTTTTGACCCACAACAGCTGCTTTCCATGAAAATTTTCAACATTTTGTGGAAAGACAAAAAAACACCCAGCCTTCTGTTTATGGCAACTAAACTTTTTCAGACAAAAAAAAAAAAAAAACCAACATTTTTGGTGAGAATTAAAGAATGGCTTGTAGTTTTGAGACATGACTGATCTCTTTGTTGCCAAACACCAAATACTTCTTGGTTTTCCACTAAAAAGTCCAAATTATTCTCTGGGTAAGGGGGGCACTTTCCAAACCAGCAGCACTATAAATATCCAAATAAAAAATTCAAACTCAGTTTCCAGCCTTAAGGGACGGCCAGTGCTGAGATCTTTGTAAAGAAGGAATACTGGGAGCTGGTCAAAGAGCAAAACCAAGTGGAAAAACAGACTGATTCTGGGCAGGATACAAAGAGAAATGGAAAAAAACAGGAAAACCAGTGTGGTGGGTTGATGCTGGCTGGCTGCCAGGTGCCCACCAAAGCCGTCCTATTTCTCCCCTCCTCAGCGGGGCAGGGGAGAGGAAATACAACAAAAAATTCAACAAAAGATTACAATCAAATGATACAACAAAAGATGAGTTAAGGATGGGGAGAGATCACCAATTATCATCTGTTTTTACAGGCAAAACAGACTCCACCTAGGGAAAATTAATTTAATCTTTTAGCAATCAGAAGAGGGTAATGAGGAAAAAAAAATCTTAAAACACTTTCCTATCACCCGTCCCCTCTTTCCAAGTTCAGCTTCACTTCCAAATTCTCTACCTGCTTCTATCCAGCAGCACAGGAGGTTGAGAGATGGGAACTGTGGTCAGTTCCTCATAATTGGTCTCTGCTGCTCCTTGCTTCTCAGGGAGAGGACTCCTCACCCTCTGCCCCTCCTACAGCAGGGGACCAGTGGGTCCCTCCCACAGGAGACAGTCCTTCATTAACTTCTCCAAGGTGAGTCCTTCCCACAGGCTGCACTTCATACTCTTCTGCACCATGAGCCCCTTCTATAGGGCAAAGTCCTTCAGGAACAGACTGCTCCAGCATGAGTCTCCCATGGGCTTGCAAGTCCTGCCAGGAGCCTGCTCCAGCATGAGATTCCCACAGTGGGACAGCCTCCTTTGGACATCCTACTGCTCTGTCATAGGGTTCTCCACAGGCTGTGGGTGGATCTCTGCTCCCCTTGGACCCCCATGGCTATGGGGAACACTCTAGCTCACCATGGTCTGCACCAGAGACTGCAGGGGAATATCAGTTCTGACACCTGGAGCACCTCCTGCCCCTCCTTCTTCACTGACCTTAGTGTCTGCAGAACTGCTTCTCTCACACATTCTTACTCCTCTCTCCCACTGCAATTGTTTTTGTGCAGTAATCATTCCCCTTGTGAGCTCTCTTATCCCAGAGAATCCACTGTCCCTGCTGGTCTCAGCTTTGGCCAGTGGCCAACTGTGGGTCCATCTTGGAGCTACAGGGCATTGGCTTTGTCAGACATGGGGGAAACTTGTGGCAGATTTTCAGAGAAGTCACCCCTATAATCCTCTTGCTACACAAACCTTGACATGCTAACCCAATACAACCATCAAAAAAGAAAACAATTTAAGCCATTAAGCTTGGAGACACAGTAAGAGAATTGGAGCTCAGACTGGTGGTTTTGTTGTAGGAAGTGTCAAATGGTTTGGTTTTGGTTGGCCGAGAAGCAGTTTCCAACTGAGCATCTAAAGACTTGGAGACCAAGCAGGTACAGTCTTGAATACTTGGCCAGTCAGTGGCCCTGTCTGCCTCAATATGTTTGGTTGCTTTATAATGAGAGAGAAATGCCGGGTACATTTTTAAAATCTGCCTTTGCCAGGGCAGGCACTGTCAGGCCAGAACAGTTTCTCTAGCCTAGTGAAATATCATCCAGTAAAATAAATACATTATTGAAAGAAGCTAAATCAAAGTCTAAAATACTAACATTTATTGCAGGAATCCTATATGGTGCTGTATATTAAAAATATTTATTTTAGGAACCTGTTCTGTTGGACTGGAGCCAACTCTTGTGTTTTTAGTAATAAAGTATTTCATCTCGTTTCACCTAACTTTTGATCTTGCGGCAGGTATCACCAGAAGATGGCAGGGTAAGCCAAGGCAGCTGTAAATGTCATCATGCATTAGTATAGGACCTGGAGTTAATTTAAACCTATTTATTTGTGTGATTCACTTGCTTTCCTATCACCTAGCAGCTTACTTTAAAAATGCAACTGTAGCCTGGGGTAGATTTTTCTCATGAAATTTCAGGTTTAAACACATTATTGTAAATGACTCCCAGCAGCTGAAGTGATAATAGAGGCCAAGTAGCATAAACTTCTGAAGGAGAAAAAAAAAACACTCTCCATGGGTCCCCTATAACCTCTGAAATCTCCACCAGGCCTAAAGAGAGCTGAAATGTAACACATCTCTCAAAATGATGCAGCCTCCTGTGAAAGCTGGGGAAGAAACTAATGGACCTGATGGTTTGGTATCTGTGCTAGGGCAGAAAAGGTAGTAAGAGAATCAGCCCTGGAAAGAAAAAAGACAAAAGTGTTGGAGCTCTGTCCAGCCACGTTAAACTGGAGGAAGAGAGGGAATTATCCCCCTGCAAAAGGAGAAAGCAGGTCACACAAGGTATTAAGGTGAATTAATCAGAGATTAGGTGAAAAACAGTCAAAGCCTGCTTAAAAATCAAATACTCCTGGTCCTGCATCCTGCTGGTAAAGTTGCACAACACGAAGTCAGGGAGGGAGCAACATGTTGGGAATGGCACCCTCAGCTCAGCAATGTGGATATCAAGTACTTAGTGTCAGAAGCAAGAGCACTCCTGTCAGGAAGGGGCACAGTGGTATCACATGGCATCACAAGGGGTGGTTGGAAAGCAGACCCTGTTCTGGGGCTACAGAGGTTCTGTCTTGGCAGTGACCTGGTCACAGAGACGTTGTGCATGTGTCCATGTGAACTGGAGAAAATGTGGTGGGGAAGGAAGGCAGGAAGGCAGGAAGGCAGGAAGGAAGGCAGGAAGGAAGGCAGGAAGGAAGGCAGGAAGGCAGGAAGGCAGGAAGGCAGGAAGGAAGGAAGGAAGGAAGGAAGGAAGGAAGGAAGGAAGGAAGGAAACTCTGAAAATTATACTTAACAGACAGTATAGGAGTGGCAACAAAGGTCTCATGGAAGAGAAAGAGGCTGGTTTCCTGAGCAAGGGTAAAAGACTGTCTAAGAAAAGGAAAGGCTAATTTTCAGTCTCTTCGTCCTTCAAAAATCTTACCAAATGAATGCACACTGAAGGATGTGGTTTTTGTGAGGGTGGAAGCCCCAGGTAAGCATGAGCCAAGCATCATACTCACACTGCATTTCTTTTCAGACTCAGTGGAGATGTGAAAAAAACCAAAGAGAGTCACAGCCAGTAATGACAGGAGAAGAAGGTTAAGAACAAGTGGACGCAAAGGGATAAAAGAAAAGCATGACTGGGACATGTGGCTTAGCCCAGGGTAAATGCCAAGGCTATGAAATTCCTGAATTTCCTCTGGGACCATTCCCAGTTAATTTACTTTAAAGAAACTCTTTTCATTTCAGAGTAGTTATTTTTGTTCCCATCCTTGTGCATAAAGTATTATGGTCTTTTCATTAAGAATGTGCACAAATTTCACACTGTAGTGACATTCATGTCAGGCTGGAGTGCTGGCAGCAGGTTAACTTCAACCTCACAAAATAAGCATTGCTTATTTTCAGTCCCACTGTAGGGTGAAGAAAACATATAGTACCTTCCGTTGGTTTGCTGCTTAAATAAAACTAAAAGAGATTAATGTAAACTGTGAAATACAAAATCTTTAACTTAATTAATTCTCCTTCACTAACTTGAATTTTTAGGCACTTTTCCTCAGAGCAGGATAAATTTAAAAACCTACTTCTGAACTCATTAAGGCCAGTATAAATAAGGAGTAATGGCTCATGCTAATGGTAATACACTTGTGTATAAATTAGCAAAACCAGATTTAGTTTCACTCTGTTTTGTGTTGTACTATGTCTAGTTTCACTCCATCCTCACAGTTACATTTCAAGAGGTGTTGCTGTGCCTTGCACACTTGCACAATAAGTAAAACTATTAAATAAACAGGGATACAACAAAAATACGAAGTTTCGGAATATTCAGGAAATCATCATTTCCTGGAGCTGAATAAACATTTTAGAAAAAACTCACCCAGCAGGAAATGAAGCTATCTGAAGTGGCCAGTAGGTTCAGGGGATGTGGAAAGGGGTTTGTTCAGAGGCGTTAAATAAACAGAATAAAATGTCTTGGGAAATAGTTCCCTTTATTTGCTTTCTTGGCTAACAATGTTCATTTTACATTCAGCCTTCAGCACAAGACACAAACAGCCCCATGCAAGATTACCAAGCTGAGTGCAAACTGATGCACAGCCTTCCTAGTTCTGCAGGCATCCTGAATTGATAGCTAAAGGACATCTCAGTGCCCTGCTCCACTCCTGAGTACAATACTTGTGCATATTAAGTATTAGGCAAGTTAAGTAATTATCAAAATAACCATTTCACTGCTCTCAAACTTAGCAGGTCTGCTTATCCCTTGGCCAATTGACCTCCAAGTCACAGGAAACAATTCAACCATATATTGATAGAAAGGCCTGTGGCACATCAAAACTTACTAACCAGGAGATGACATCAAACCTTAATGTTTAGACTTAATGCCACAAAAGGGAAGAATGCAAATCATGACATTCATGCTCAGATCTCTATATTCTTCTGTCTCAATACATCTGTGAAGCTGACACAGAATTCCACAAACACTGTATTGGAATGTCACAGAATACAGGGACTTTGCTGCATTTTTTGGCTCTAGCCATGCCTCAGGAAAACAGGTGTTCCAGTCCAGGACCTTGAGCCGAAGTCAGGTAGAGAGCACAGACTATAAAGTTTCCTTGTTTTTTCTCCCACTGTTCTCTCTCTTTGCCTTAAATTCCAGTGAGTTTAATTCCCCACCATGACACTGTGGAGAGAAATGGATGGTCTTGAACTCTCTGAGTGTTCCTGACTTGGACAGCAAGAGCAAGTTTTTCTATGTTTCTGCATGGGTGTCATTCCTATAACCCAGTAAAATCAATAGGTTGAATGGAACTAAAACAGTTAACATATTAGGATATCAGACTGGGGAGAAAAAATGTGTTCATAACTTTATGTGCCAAAACACTTTAGTAAATTTATCCTTATTTTCCATATGCTTCAGTTGCTGGTGTGTAAGCTTGAGGCTGTAATCCCTTTACACCTGTGGAGGATGTGAGGACTTGTGGCACAAGAGCTGTGTTTTCCTGCCCAGCTACACAATGCTTGGCACCATGGATCCCTAGAATTACTTGTTAATAAAATATTAACAGCAGCAATGCCATCTGGACCTGCATCTCACTGCTGCTCTGAGGTCTGAGAGAGCAGCCTTTTCAAGGAATATGCTCCATTACTGAAGTTGTCATTCATGGAGCCTCTGGAGAAAATATGAGAATGTGGACATGGGAAGAAAAACAGGAGTGTCCTGAGAAACTAAGAGGAAGGACAGAGAAAATTGAGGAGGCAGTGGAGAAACACAGTGAAGGAAGAACTAATGCATGAAGAAAAAATGAGGGGAGAGATTACAGCAAAAGAAGCCAGAAAATATATATGAGAGATTTTGAAAAGAAGCAGAAGTAAGATCTGGATGGATGAGAGAGGTGGACCAAGACAGAGAGGGGAAAAACTTCCAGCGGGTCTGATAGCAGAGCTCTGATGAGGCTTCACACACTTCAAACTAGAAATATGGGCCCCTCCCCAGCAAAACTGAGCTTCCACTGCCAGCAAAATTGTTTCCACAGCTGAGACTGCAGTGCCAATGAATGTCTGCAATCAGCCCATCCAGGTGTTCTGTGATACAGGCTGCACCAGACTCAACCCATCAAAGCAATGGGAATAAATCTGAGGGCCAGGAATTAGGCCCCTGCTTGGCTGCTGCTGTGCAGAAAAGAGAACGTAAGTAGCCAAAAAAAGATACATTTAAGGTATAACTCAACAAAAGTAAGAAAAAGACCTTTTGATAGCAGACATGCTAACAAATCAAGTTCATGATGTAAGAACCAACTATCCTGCAAGAGGGACAAGGACTCTGGATGCTGCTGTATGGGTCTGATATGCCAATTTGCAGACATTCCATCTACTTCACCTTTTAAACTGGACTTACGCAGGCAAACTGTCCTATCTGAGCTCTTAATTAATATTGTATGAACTACATAGCCTGCAGAGATTCAAAGCCTCATCAGTTTTCAGTGAACACCAGCATGATTTCTGTGGTAGACCCTTGGTCTCAGCAGTGTCAGTGGCTGCTACATCATCACCACCACCAAGCTGAGGTTTTGTGTTGTCTCAGGGGAGCCAAAGGCAGGGCACTCAGCTCTGCCTGTTCCACAGGCAGGTGGCTGCATGGACTTTGGGGGTGATTGTTAACCCAGTTCCAATAGAAGCATGACAATTCAGCCTGATGGAAAAGGGAGAGACACTGTGACCCAAATCTGTTTTTTCAAGCACAGTTCCAACACACTGAGTGCATTATATAGCAAGGGGTAGGCGAGATCTTCTATAAACAAAATAGTAAACCAAATCCCAGTGAATGCAACTCATGCATCTGTACCAGCAAACAATAAAATTAAGCTGGAAGGTGCTCTCTGGGGCACCACGTCCAACTGACTGCTGCTGCAAGCAACCACGTCATAGAGTCTCCTTATAACCATTAATTCACTTTTTTTTTTTTTTTTACAAGGGCATCAGGGTGTTATCCATTTAACTATGTCAAATATTCATCTTTTTATCACAACAACACAGATGGTTTTGTGAAGGAATCCAGTTCTTGGACCAGAGAGGGAACAACATGGTTGCTCATGCGTCAGCTTGTCTTGGCCTCTGTCTGGTCTTTGTTTGCACAGCACTTGAATGTTCACAACATATATTTAAACTCACAATCAAATGCTGATATGATTCAAAATTATGGGAGTGTTCCACACTAGCAAAGCCTTGCTCTGCTGCATGAAGATCATTTTAAAGATAACAACCCACTTTCCCGAGAGGCTTTCTGCAATCAACAGCTGAATGAGTGAATGTAACCGGGCTCACATATGGTGCTCAGCATGTGACTGGCAAGATCCCTGCCCTCGTGTAACATGGGACATGGGAAAGCTATCACATCAGGAGATGGTGTTTTCCCCAGCACCCCACAGTGCTCTGTGTTATGCATAGGCTGTCCTCCCTCTGTTAGTCCCTTGCCTGGGCTGGGCTCCACTTCAGCTATGAGGGAAGAGACCCAGGAATTTTTTCACCATTGCTCTGGCTTGAATTCTTCTTCATTGCAAACTCTCCCGGAAAAATACCCTCTTGCAGTTACATCAGCACTATGACAACACTGAAAGTTTGCAGTGGCACCCAAAGAGGGTTAATTTAAACAAACTGTTGGGCAGTTTTAGAGGAGCACCACCAAGAAGAACTGAGTCTTGAGCAACTCCACTTTGTATTTTCTCAGCCCATTCCCTAAAATTTCCAAGGCAAGGAGCCATGGATCCAAATTGGCTCTGTCAGCTGCCTAATGTGCTTGAGGAAAGTGCAAATCAAACAGAGGTAACCAAATCCCCTTTGCATGCTTTCAAATCTGCCCAAGCCCAGCATGCAAAGTCAGGCAAGACACCAACTGGACACTAATTTTGCAGCCCTCATGATTTCAGGCTCCCTTTGACTGCACTCACAGTCCTCCAGTGCTGACAGCAGCTCCCTTCTCTGCATGAGGCAGAGCAAAAAGGATGGTCGGCTGATCCCATCCAAAGCAGGAGGCTAGCAATCTCCGTCTTTGAAAGGGGGATGCAAAAGTGAGCCACCTGTCTCCTGGGGAAGCTCAAATCCGCTGTAAAGGAGAGAAAGAAATAAAGGAAAATTTACCATGAACTTCCAAATGACTGATATACCTCCTGGGAAGAAGACAGTAAGAAATTTCTTTTGGTAAATCATTAGTCACAAAACACATTTCAGGTTGGCTGATCATTCTCTGAAGTTTGAACAAATTCAATAAAATGGTTTTGCCAAAACAAATGAAGAAGGGACAGGGGGGGAGGAGAGAAGACAAGGGGCTTATTTAATCCATCAAAAGCAGTTTGTTTTGACACTTTCTGAACATAAGCCCTTCACATTTTGAAATATTTAACTTTCTGGGTACTTACAATCGAGGTCATGTAAATAAAGGTCGTGTAAATAAAATTGGTAGTAGTTAACTTTCCATCCAATAACACAAAATTAATACTCTCAGCTAAAAATGGAAGATGTAGGTTTGATTACCTCCTGTGGCTCAAGAAGCTGCACTCACATTCCAGAAAACTCCACTGGCCATAAGTCAGTGCTGGTGTGTTTCTGCTCTCCTCGTTCCTTGTGGATAGTGCTGCAGAGTCTGCAAGTTAAGTGTCCTTTCAGATTAAAATAACTGGTTTGAACTAAATCCCTCTACCCCTTTGGAGGACAGGAGTCACTTAGGCAGTTGTTGGTCCCTCTCAGTTTTTTTCCGTGCTCTGCCAGTACCCCACGTGTGAGGCTCAGGATGCTCCAAGAAGGAGAGCACTGCCAGGAGGTGAGGATGAGGCCAGGAGCAGAGCTGGCAGAGCTGCCTCCAGCAGCACATTGTACACTTCCTTGCGACAAGGGCAGAGGAGTAACCAGAGGGTCCTTTCAAGTCAAAGAGAAGTATAAGCTGCTGCCACCTTTATTAATTTAATTTTCTTGGCTTTTACCTCAGAACTCCAAGCCTTTCCATGACCTTTTACCCCAAAGTTTGGGGGTTTTTTTAACCTCTTTTCTCTATGGCAAGTTAAAAATCCTGATATTGGGAGAGTAGAACACAACCTGCATTTTAGTTATTTATTTCAATTACTTTGCAGATCAACAACAAACTTATAACTTGGTTATTTAATCCCCCCTTGCTGCCCTCATTTGACCCATTTCCACTTTATTTAGATGCCTGGGTAAAACAGAGTGGTTTTTTTCCAAATTATCCCTGGAGCAGTTGTCTTTTTACTTTGCATAAGACACCAAGGAGTCCTAATTGCTCACCCCATTTCTGGAAAAAAATTTACAACTTACCCTTACTAACACTAGCTTCCAAATTAATTTCATACATCACTGTCTGCATTTCTAGTACATAGAGTGGAAAATAAAGAATCCATTTGTTTGGCATTAAAAAAATTAAAAACTCAACATAATTTTCCAATTTCATGTTTTTAACATGCTTCATTGTATAGCTGAGGGAGAAATCAGATGAATTTCCCTCATGCCTGACCATATGATTAGGAGGCAGCTACTGCAGATACAGTCCTGTGAGGGAACTCTTTTGAAGTCAGAAGTCAAAAAGACTTTTGGGGTTTAGATGCCTTTTTAGATGTGGTCTCTTTTCTGTGTGGAGTGCAGTCCACACTTAAAGGGCTTTCTGTGAGAAATGCCCTTCTTGAAACTCATTTTCCATCTCTGCTCCATAAACTCTGTGCAAAAGTTGAGACCACTCAGTAGATCCTCACATGCTTCAGTGTATGCTCATCTTAACCATGGTTCTGTGAGGTCCCAAAACCAGCAGAAGATTAGTCTGGATCAGATAACATAGTTCACAGTCTAAAGGCTGGATGCAAATACCTATTATGAAAGTAACCAAAACCTTCTTTTTCTTCTTATTCCCTTTAAAGTCAAGAACGTCTGCTTTGCACTGGACTGATTCTACTTTTCACAGGGCATTTTCACTGTATTTTAATTTGGGGGCCATCACTCAGTGAGACATGTCCCACCAAGCTTGTGGAGGTCAGGTAGGACCAAGTCCTTGTGTCCCTCCAAACACAGACTGCAATCCTCAGGGGTAGGACAGGCATCATTACACTCTAAAAAGTGCCTTCTCAGGAAACATTGGTAGGCATTGCCTCAAAAAGGGCAAACCTTACCTAACCTGGTAAAATTTTCTGCCCTCTCTAGTCATGGCACAACTGGTAGGAGCTGCCTCAGGTGCACAGTGCTTTTGGGTAAGGCTTGTCTTCCTTCCATGGCACCACAGCTAAAAGACAGCAGCTGTCTTGTGCCAAAACATGCCCTGCAATGTGCTGGGCACCATAAGTGAGGCCCATCATGGTTATGGAAATCGTGTGGTTGTATGCCCTTCCATTTAACTTTGAGCAATGGTAGAAAGAGTGGGCCTGGAATCACCTGTTTGTCCCATTCCTCATTGACTTTCCTTCCCAGTGTAACCATTCAGGCTGCAGTGCACTCCCAGACTACAAGGGTGAAAAGAAAGAAAAAAAAAAAAAAGAAAAAAAAATCCAAACGGTTTCTGGAACACATTTCAGTTTTCATAGTCTTGTCACCCAGTTCGAGTGCAACAGTCAGAGTAATTATGCAACCTTTTAAAATATCACAGTGACATATGAGGTAATGCCACTTTCTACTCAGGCTCCGTTGGGAGCTGCTAGGCTGAGCCCTGCCGCCAGCAGTGAGTTTGGAGCAAGCACTCATCCACCTTCATTTTCTCAGGGAAACAGGAGCTCCCAGAGCCCAGACAGGATGTCATGGCACAGAAACACCTCTCTGATGTGAAAGTCCCCTTCATTTCTGAATGATTGTTTGATGAAAAGAGGAGTTGCTGCAATTCTGATCTGGGAAGATAAAATATTTGTTATCTGAATAATTTATAGATCAAGCTGAGATTGGCCGTGAGAGTGTGTTCAGCCATATAGAAACATGGAATAAAGCTAGAGCTGTAACATTTTTATAGCCTGATTGCTAACCCCTCTCCATGGATTTTGCCTAAAGTCACCTAGAGTGTCTGAGAAAGCAAACAACATGTTTTCTTTTACTAGACCCATTACTTGTTATTTTAGCATTTATTTCACAGTGAGCGCATGGAACAAGCAAAGCCTGACTAATCCCACAACCTTTTCTTCTGCTCCACGCAACACAGCAAACCCATCACATCCCCCTGGACCATAGAGGAGTGAGAAACTGCCCATTCTGCCCCACCTCACCCCCCTCACCGTGGGTGGGAGCCCATCACCCTCAAAATTTCTGTCCTTCTCACTGGATATTTCTTCAAATATGGCCTAGACTTGAAGCTTACATGAAGTGCTGAGAAATAGTCATGTTTGGGGCATGGATCAGCAGACCTAGCAGGAATGTTTGGTCCTTCCTCTACACAGTCTGCTTCAGTGAACAAGGTCTTTGTCCTGTGCAAAGGTGCCAGACGTGTTTAGGCTCTCATAAACAACTCCAAAATTCAGCCTGTGCCTACCCCTGAGCATATGTTTGCACACAGGCAGAGAAGCCTGCAACAGGAAAAGGAAAGACTCATGATTAATAGACAATACTGGCATGTCTGAGGATCCTGAAGAGCTGTGCCCCATGAAGTCTCTGTCCCCTCAAAGAAACAGAATTTTTTTAGGTTGGAGAGGACAGATTTGATTTTTTACACGGTATGTGATTCCTCTGCCCAAATCTCTCCGTGGAGAAGAAATGTCCTTGGAGAGGACTGCCTCTTTGGGCCTGAAGTAAGTGAAAAAGTGTTTTTTAAAACAAGTGACAAAGAGGATCCAGACAGCTAAAAGATAGTCACTCTTTCCTCGATTCTTGGAAAAATTAAGTAGCAAGTCTTTATGCAGGCCATTTCACTGCAAGTGAAAGGAAAGACAGCAACTGTGAACAGCCAGTGTGGATTAACAAATGTTGAACTCATTAATAATATAGACAGGAGAATGTAACGAGCCCCTAGCGAGTCTCTTGGTGACACCAGACTGGGAGGAGTAGCTGATATGTTGGATGTCACCCAAGGACCCAGAAGAACTGAAGAAATGGCTCAGAAGGAGCTTCATGAAATGTTACAAACATGAATGCAAAGTCTTGCACCTGGGTAGGATCTACCCACTGTCTTCAGCACAAACTGGAGTCAACCAGCTAGGGTGTTGCTTTGTGGATATGGATCTTGCTGATCCCAACTGTGGGAATGACAGCTGAGCTCATACTGAGCTGTATTAGCAGAAGTGTAGGCAGTGTTCTGAGGAAAGTGGCTATTCCTCTCTTCTCAGGACCTGTGAAGATACATCTGGAATAGTGTGTCCCAATTTGGGCCCTGATCAAAAGTAAGGAAAAATTTTTACAATGATGGTGGTTGAGCACTGGCACAAGTTGCCCACAGAAATCGTGACATCTCCATCCCTAGAGGTACTCAAAACGCAACTGTACAAGGCTCAGCAACCTGATCTAACTTCAAAGCTTGCCTTGCATTCTGCTGAAGGCTGGACTACAAGACTGCCAGAGATCCAGCCTGAATTTTTCCACAATTCTATGATTTATGATAGCTCTCAGCAAATCCTGTGCCATTATGTTGTTGAAAAAATGGTCTATACTTTTACAAGAGGAATGTTTCAAGCAGTATCAACACTTCCTATTAAAATTTTGGCAAATGCATATGTCAATATTTTTAAAATGTAATTGAACATAGCTGCTTTCATTATTTTCCTTAGCTTCAGGAAGAAAATAGATTATTAGTAAACATGAATTTTCTAAAATTATATCATAAAAATTCTGGCAAAACCCTCTGGAAATACATTGTAAAAATAAGCAGAAAAAGTATCAATTTCAGATCATAAAGAGTGGAAAGATCTTCAGAATGTCAAAAATAGTGAAATAATTTAACTAGCTCTGTAATTTCTATAATGCAATAAACATATGCATTACCTGCTGGGTAAAAACCATGAAGACATTTTCCATTTGAATTAAGCAAATTCAATCCCATAATTTCCATTCTTTGGTGCTCATTTTCCTTAAATTATCTCCTGAAAGATTTTCTTGGCAAACATTTTCCCTGGAACAATTCACTTTAAATAAATGTTGCACACATTGCAGAAGAAGCGAATTTCACTTTCATAATTGCCCCACATTCTCACTACAAACTGTAGCATGTGAACAGTAGTACTGTACATAACCTTTTTGCAGCTCTGGACACATGAGTTTCCTGTAGCAAATATTTCTGATTATTTTCTCACAAACCTCCTACCAGATGAGGCTGGTCCTTCCTTCTTTGTTTATGCTTAACTATGCCTGCAACACAATGACAGCAATTCCTTCTTCTGATGTTCCTATTGGTCCTGCCAAGAAAAGTAATCACTTTGTATATCAAAAACCATTGGTTTTATGGGAGCACCTGGGAATCTAAAATGCCATCTACCTGAGAAACTAAGAGAGCTCTGAAGTATCAAAGGTGGCACAGTCTGCACCCTTTCCTCCTGTATTACTTTGTGGGCTTGCACAAAGTGTTGTTAAGACCTTGAGCAACCTGATATAACTAAATTGTCCTGATCCTAAGGAACCTTGTAAACTGAAACTTGTAAACTAAATCAAACTGATTTAGTTTGTGTGATTGTATCATCTCAACATGATATGACTGTACTTGAATTTTCCTCTACAGACCTCCAGACCTTGGGCTGAAGTAATGTCCAAGATATGGCTTAGTGCTCATGCAGCACATCATTGGAAAATCTCATCTTAGGAGTAAATTCTGACCAATAGTTGTCTGTGAGCAGAGGCATATCCTCAAGACTGAGTTAATAAAAAAGAGATCCACATCACTTCTACCAAAATAATTTCTTATCATGCTGGCCAGTATTGTGTCACTGCTCTTTCATCATTTTCTTTCATTCTCCACTTCTACATCTTACCTCTTCTCTTGTAATAAATGTTTGTTCTTTATTATTCTATGTACCAAAATGCTTCTAGGTATGAATATTAATAATTATGTCAGTAACTATGTTATGTCAACACCAAGTATTTCTTTTAGTAGATAATCATATAAGGGGAAAAAATGGAAATCCTTTCCACAGAACTTACTTAATTCAAATAAAAACACATACATAGAAGACACAGAATTTATGACAAAACACACACGAAACACACTGGGCTTAGATCTTTAAGCAGTAAAAATGGACTACTGCTGCCATGTTTCTTCTTCATTTGATCAGTAGTTTTAAAATTCTTTCCTTAAAAATATCACATTTGTATTATTACTCAGCTTTTCTCTCTAACTCAGTGTATGTTTTTTATTCTTTTTTTTTCCCCAAGTGTTTACAGCATGTACCAGCCAGTAATAAAGATACATTTTAGAAACAATCTTTGCAACACCTAAAGGCATTCCAAATTGCTCAGTTTTGTGAACATTTATCCAGACATCATGTTATGTGAAATGTTTTTTAAAAAATTGATTTAATTTTTCGAGTAAAAAAATTAAAGTCATAAGACTTAGAGAAATGCAGTTCTAAAGTATAAATGCTGTTCTTCAGCTTGCCTTAATAAATATGATGAAGTCAATATGGTTATGTTTCCTTTCTCCAGCTGAGACTCTGACCTTCAGTATAACATTTACCTCATTTTCTTCTTCCACTAATTAGTCTAGGCTATAAAAATGGTTTGTCTGGCAACATTTAGTCTTGACAAAACAGTGCAGGTTATTGATCATAATTTTACTGTCTTCTACATGTTCAAAGATTATTTTCCTTATCAGATGTTGAGTCTTGGATTAAAGTACTTTAAGAAATGGTAATTACTAAAAATATTCTCTTTTTTGAGGATTTCTAGTGTTTTTCTCTTTTCATTCCAGTCATTTCTCAGTTCTTTCAGGTTTTTAAAGAGTAACTGCTCATGGTCTGGTAAGTCCTTTAGCTTGCTAAGACCTAGTTCATATTTCTTTGCCTGTTTGTGTTAACCTTAAAGTAACCATGTGATGGAATTCTGAAAAATTAGCAACACTTAATTTTTTAGAAATACACTTTATAATTCATTGCCTTGATCTTGAATTGCCACTAATTGTGTGCCTGTTCTCAATTCATAGTGGATTGTCTCCTAGGTTTTTAATCTTGCATTCTTTAAAAGTTAAGGGGAAGGGTTTTATTTACTTTATAGGTATAGAAGGGAACCATTTCTCCTCAAAAAAAAAAAAAAAAAAAAAAAAAAAAAAAAAAAAAAAAAAAGGAGGGAAAGCTTTCATTTTCTTTAACCTCAATGACGAATTCACAGGACACATACAAGTTCACCCAGTTTACACTTATTCCACACCAATACCAATAAAAGCACTTACTGAATATAACAATTTCAGAGTAGTCTTTACTAGGTTTCCTTACCCTTTGCCCCACTGTATATTTTATTACCTGTCCCATGGTGATTTGAAGCCACAAACAATGGAAGAATCTCTTGATGCTACATGTACTCCTCCCAGCTGCAATCTTAATTCTCTTCCGCTCATCTCAGAATCACAGAATGTTTGAGGTTGGAAGGGGCCTTTGGAGCTCGTCTGGTCTGACCCACCTGGTAAAGAAGAGCCACCTGCAGCAGGCTGCCCAGGACCACGTCCTGTCAGCTTCTTACTGCCTCTAAGGAGAGACAATCCACAGCCTCCCTGCACAAACCTGTGCTAGTGATTGGTCACCTAAACAAACCTGTTTTCTCATGTTTAGAGAGAACCTTCTGTGTTTTAGTTTGGGCCCATAGCCTCTAGTGCTGTCTCTAGGCACCACTAGAAACAGCCTGGCTGTGTCCTCTTTACCCTTCAAGTATTTAGACACACTGATAAGGTCTCCTCTGTGCTTTCTCTCTTCTCTTCTCTTCTCTTCTCTTCTCTTCTCTTCTCTTCTCTTCTCTTCTCTTCTCTTCTCTTCTCTTCTCTTCTCTTCTCTTCTCTTCTCTTCTCTTCTCTTCTCTTCTCTTCTCTTCTCTTCTCTTCTCTTCTCTTCTCTTCTCTTCTCTTCTCTTCTCTTCTCTTTTTTCACAACTCTCACAGCCTCTTCCCACCAGAGAGGTGCTCTGGTCTCTTAAACATTTTTGTGGCCCTTTTTTTTGGAGTGTCTCCAGTATGTCTATGTGTCTCTTGTTCTGAGGAGCCCAGGAATGAACCCAGCACTACAGGTGAATTTCCCCATTCACATCAGAGAGGCCACGGATAATTTTTTTGGTTTTTCATCAAATTTTGCAGAAACTAATCATCTGTGCACTCCTACAATGAGTAAGTCTGTCCTTGTTGTAATGAATCAGAGAAGTTTTCGGTTGCCAGCCTGCCCATTATTCTCAAAACCGCACTGAGCAACACAACAAACCCCATTAGAGTCTACAGAAAAACTCTGTGCTGATTTCTGCTGGTGGAAATTTGAACAGGACCTCTCTTGGTTGTCCCTGGTTAACTTGAACAAAAACTATTTGTTACAGTTTCTTAGATGGATTAGAAAGAATTTTTCAGTTCATGTAGGAGGATATTTAGATGAGTTTTTAAAGCAATGTTTTCCTCTACTCTCCAAGGAAAAGGTGACTACTGCTCTCATATGTTTACCAGATTTAAATTACTCATCTCTCCTAAGTCCATTAAGAAATAATACACTTTTTTTTAATGACTCTGCCAAACAGCAAGAACGTAAGCTTTCCTGTGATACTCCGTCAATTACTTCATGGCTACAGTGGAAAGGTGCCTGCACTCACGGGCCAAAGTGTGATTTACTCAGCAGAGTTAGTACAGTTGACTGAATCTTTGGCTTATTTAGCTGAAAGACAGGAATCTGCTAACACAGAGGCAACAATTTTTGAAAAACTGTCTGTGAAGAAATGACTCATGTTTTGGGAAGCTCCTAAAAAGTCATATTTAAAGTGAGGACACTTAAATTTGAAAAATGCAGGCAGTGTAATCTAACAGCACCAGTGACTTCAGTGGCAGTTTTGGGAAGTATCAGGTTTTCTGATAACTTCGGGAGATGTGGAAAGTGAATCTTTAGTGACTGCATAGATATAATCTCAAGTACCTCAGCTATAATCTTGGATAGTTTCTACAAATGGCAGCATTGCTTCATTACAGAGAGGGGACCATCATCCAGATCCTCTATGCTCTCTTAGCTGGAATTCAATCACTTTTTTTTCTCTCTCTCTCTTCTCTATCCTCCAAACTCTTCCTCCAAGAGTTTCCACTGAACAGCTGTCTTGAAGTAAATTAAGTAATCCCTTACATGTTGCAGCAAAGCACTACTGGTTGGGCTAAATACGCTGGGCTGTACAGAAACCAGCAGTAACTCTGTCTCTGGACTTCCACGCCCTGAATGCTTTGGACTATGAAAATGGCTTTTCACTGAAAGAAAGCTCCCCAATGAGATGTTCAGTGCAAGGAGTAAATGTTCTTGTTCAGACCTAGAATGAAGAGCCATAAACCAGGCTGGATAGGGCAGTGAGTGACCTGATCTAATAGAAGGTGTCCCCTGCCCAGGGCAATGGGGTTGGAACTACATGATCTTTAGTACCTCTCCCAACTCAAACCATTTTATGACTCTCTGACCATACAGCAAGATTCACTTAAGTATGTATTCTTACCATGCTGGTAGTTCTTCTTTAATTGACTAATTGTACAACCTCACTTCAAAGAGTATCAGAAAAAACAAATAATGAGAATAAGATTCATGCACTTGTACTGTAGTTTAAGGGTTCTGTTGTTTGAAAACCTAACTTTGCGGATACAGGCATCAGGTTAATGCAGATGCTTCCTAAGCTGGCAGCAGCCTCATTAACAACACTGCTATAATTGTCTACTGGCATATTGGACTACTGCCGTGTGCTGAAATAACCAATAAATTAAATAACCAATAAATAACCAGTCAATGAACTACCAGGACACGGCCATATATATGCATCAAAACAAAGATTATAAGTTTCAGCTTCCTTCCCCCCACAGACATATGCTATTTGTTCAATTACTACAGCATTCTCCGGGCTGTGCCTATCAGAAACTGAAATAAGGGACTACGTGGTTACAAGCAGGAACCATGAGCCATATGATAAAACTTATTTCACAGGCATGGCTGACCCATGAAACTGCATACATTCTCAAAACATAATAAACACAAAGATGAAAGAAAAGATTACAAACTGCAATATTTTTCTTATTAACTCAGTAAGAAATCTGCTGATGGGAACTGACGGCAAAAGATGCATGAACAATGAGGAATGAAAACCAGCATTTAAATATTGTATAGGAAAAATATAAAAATTAAGTAGCCTCAAGACATAGATCATTAATAGTGAAATCAAGGAAAATTTTCACATAGACTTTCTCCAAGATGGCAGCTGCTCTTAGGAGCTGATCCAAAGCCTACTGAATTCAATGGAAAGATTTAACTTCAATGGACTTGGGATCATTTTCACTTTTGGCTGAGAGAGTTGCACTACTTCAAGTTAAAAGAAAGAGGACTTGGCAGACAATAACTGAGACTACAGCACATTTTGAGTCAAAAGACCTTAGCTGCTAGACCAGCTCCAGGTCTAGCATCCCTGATATGATTCCACCACACCCAGAGGATTTGCTGAGTCAGTTTTGTAGAGACTGATGACACCATTTGTGATTTTTAATGAGTTCAGTTTATAAGTCAGGGTAAAATTTGATCCAGTGGATGCAACCAAATGTAAAGTTTAGTTAATTTTAATACAATAGCCTTATCGGTTTAAATAACTGCAGAATTTTTTCTTAACACATTAAATGGCTATATTTTATGACTATAACCTCACAGCTCTGAAATATAGCTCTCCAATGATATAACTATCCTATATAACTTTCTTCCCAACAGCTGCTGGTGGGAATTTCACTGTTTCTGAAATAAATACGATATGCATATGTACCATACATGGAGGGAAAAGGAGAGCAATAGGAAATACAATGAGCTGACTCAAGATATGTTATTTATTTGCACACATTTTTAATGATCTCATATCTCAGAAGTGGTGGAGGGAACCTGAGCCACTTGTGAATTATGAAAGGTCATCAATAACTCATAGCAATATATGACACATCCATTCAGGTCATCCAGACTTATTCCATGCTTGGATCTGTTTATCTAACACCAGTTTTAGTTTAGTCTGTTCTGTGTGTTGATTTCATAGTACATCATGTAGCAATGAGACCTCTTGGCTACACTCCCATGTAAGATGACTAAGTTTGAAGCATAAGAGAACCTGAAACAAATTTTCAGAGTATCAGTTGGTTGAACTGAACCACACATATCTACTTCCAATGACATGTTGTGAGCATTAAGTAAAATAACTTAAATATATCAGATTGGTTGTGTGCACGTGCATCTGTAAAAACACTCTCACATTTCATACAGTTGAAACTCAAGACTTTTGCTCATGCTTATTTCTCTTCCTAAGAAACTGAAATAGCAAACACGCAACAGAGATTACTTTGATTGTAATAGCACAAGACACTCAAGTACTACAGAGATGAGCATAGTAGAAGAATGAAATGAATTGCAATCCAGTTTTTTACTGTCTTAAAAGAAAGCTAAAAGGCACATTTTATTCCCAGTCACGTATCTGAAATTCAACAATTAGGTATAATCCATATAGAGACAAGGGTATAATTTACTTTGCTATTCTTAAAAACTGTGCAGGCTACAGTTACATGTTTTAATTATAGCTACTTTGCAACAGCTCTCAGACAATAAACCATATTTGAAAATGCAGCTCTGAAAAAATTCCATGATTTTAAATGGGGTTTGTCCAAGGAATCTTAATCAACTGATTAGAAAACATTAAACTCCTTTTCCAGTTCCTCTTGGTAATACGATACCAAACTGAGCAGGCAGTGCCCATTATTGACTGCTGAAAGTTCATGGCAATACCCTGGGGCAAAGCTTGTTTCTTCCAGCCCCAAGCACCTCTGTGGTTATCACTTCACAAGCTAATGTGAGCTCAGTGTGAGAAACACATGGCACATGGCACACCATGGGGAGATGTGGTAAGCACACATTCTAGGTAGTGCTGCATACTTAGAAGCTGCCTAATGCTAGCACTGTCATCACTACTCACATGTGCAAATTCTCAGTACAGACCAGTGTCCAACATCTATATGGCAAGACAGGATGCATTTTAGTGACCTACAGATGTGCTTTTTGGGATAGCTGCAAACATTCAGGCCGTTGGACAAGCACCCCACCTGGCTCTAGATCAGCCCAAATGCTACATAAACTATTTTGTAGTGTTCTTGCGTCAACTTGGCATGAAAAAAATAAGTCTCCAAACCAAAATCCTCTGAGCACTTCTCACATCACATATGCTGTTTGAGGCAGACACCGAAGTCATTTATCTGCACAGTTGTTCTCAAATTTGACAAAAAACCCAAGCCAAAGGGTCTTTGATATCAAAGAAAAATTAATTCCATGCACGCAATTCTTGGTCTTTTCAATTACTTTAATCAAACTCTCATGGTAAGTCATTTTACATTTTACACATGAAATAGAACATTCTGTTTATAAACCAGAACACTCCACAAACATTGTTTTTATCGGGGCAGGACAACAGCTCTCAGACAAATGACAACACAAAGAACAATTTCTACAGGCTTCTGAGCACAAGAAGATAAAGTGAGGGTTACCTGTTTACAGCCAGAAGATGGAAGAAAGCTTGGTCCTATTTTTGCTGTCAAAACCTTCCCTCAACCTAATGGTAAATATGCCTATCTAAAAGTGACAGGACACCCCGCAAATAGTTTTAATTCTTTCTCTCTCATTTACCTTTTTAGAAAGTTTCTTGCTTTTTTCCCTCCTATCACTTCAAAATTGGCTTTAAACAACCAAGTTATCAACTTTCGCCAAGCTGGTTTTTGGTTGGTCAATTGGTTGGAGCTTTTTTCCAAACAAGACAGCTAACTTTCTCAAAGTTAAAATAAAAGTATTGGTTGCAACATGAAAACTGAGTGAGTGGCAAAGTACAGTGGATGATCCCTACCACAAATACCCAGAGCTGCAACCCACAAAGCTCAAAACTGCACAATTTTATAACTGAAAGAATCATCATATTTAAAGCCAGAAGGGGATGGTAAGGACATCTGAGGTTCTGCCAGGACATGTTTCCATACCTGACACGTTTCAGGAAGTAAGTGCAGGGTAAAAAAAGGGCCTATCTGCTCTTTCAACAGGTTGCCCACTGGTTCTAACTATTAAAGCCAGCTCAGAAAGCCAGGCTACACTGAATTTACCTCCTAACCCATGAGAGGATGATCTTCTGGAACCAAACCACCATCATTTACAGAGCTCTAGAGATGCTCACATATCATCTACCAGCATTGCTCCTGCCCTGGGGATGAATGGAGGCCAGAAGTCTACAGTGCTTCCCACAAGGCTACAACTTTCAGATCCAGTAAAAATTTCAAGTAAAAGAAATAAAAGCAAAGATAAGAGCCTATTGTTTTACAGTTAGCACTTCTTCCATTTATTGTATGAGCACAGTGGTCAGATCGAATCCTATGAACCTGATTCTGACATTACCACGTTAAATATATTACATGATCTCTGTCAATTTAAATCAAATCACTGCTGATTTTTCTTACTATTAGATCAGAATTTAGGCAAATGAACTGTTCAATATGCCTGCAGAAGTCGTGGTCTGAGTACAGTATTGATGGGTCCTATGCACATACTTAAACACAACAAAACAGAATACACCAGAGCCTAATACAAATCTGGCATGAGACCAGGATCTAAGCATTGTTTTTCTCATTCATATATCACCACCACATTTTTCAAGTGCCACTGTCATTAACTTAAGATACAGAGCAATCCATCATTTAAAACCATTAAGTAAACATTTTTGGGTCAAAAATATGGTCTTTCATATAAGTTGGTCTGAAAAGAAGAGCACTTCCTGATGTGGCAAAGGGAACTCAGCAGAAGAATGCAACACTATCAACAAGTAAATCTAACAGTTTCATCACTAATTAATTGTGATTTCCACTGGATTTATGCTTCATGGTTGACTGCACCTTCAAACAAATCACGACAATTAACTCATCCTTTTTAGCTACAGACCCACCACAATAACCTCAGTTCCCTCATTTCTCCCCACTGCAGGGCTCCTCAGTCCCCTACCACAATATCCTTATGCCCTTTCTATTCTTTCTTCTCCTAGGTAGATCTTTCATCAACTTTGTTTAGCTTGCTGGTGGGCTAAGAGACATCAAGACCTTTGTAGGGACTGGGACTACATGAACACAGTTTGGCTGGCCAAGACACCCCATGTTGGTTACTCAACCAAATGTGGGGGTGCTGGAATAGTATCATAAGTTTCTTAGTTGTAGGTTTGATGTAAATTGGACTTTAACCCTAGCCAGGTAAAGCTACTGTCTTGGAATGTGCTTATCAGAGGTTGATAAGAGTTGCCAAGACAACTCTAATCCTCTGCCCTGGGTTTCGATAGTCCTATTGTGTTTTCCCCCATCCCATTGTACTTCTCCCCCACATGTCCACCATCCCCCAGGCCCCAAAACCTTCAGGAGAGGTGTCTGACAGGGATTGGTGGGTCTCATAGGACCACATCCCAAATTCACCTGATTTGTTAATGTTGTGTATTGCATTTTGACCTTACCCACCTGGTTTTGTGTGATTGGTCTCCGTAACTGGTGTCCACCCCTGAGATTTGGGGGAACAAAAACCCCCTGTAACCGAGGCCCAGGGTCACTCCCCAGAGGCACAGGCCTGGAACCAGGGGCTTCCCCTGAGTTACCCGAATAAAACCTTTCTCCCTGAGCCTGGAGTGTCCCCTCTTTCTAACCACGGCCGAGACAGCTAAGGCAAAGGGGCTGCGGAGCCAAAGACCCACGCAAAGGTACTGTTGGGGCGTATCAGAGCTAGCAGGGTGGTCCAGCCGGGCGCTGAGCTGACCTGAGAGACAGATACGCGAAGCAACAACCAAAAGTCGGAAGTCAAACACTTTTCCACAACAGAGTCCACAGGAGTGCTTCAGGTGCCCTGTGATGAATTCGCTACACTTTTGTTTTGGAAGGAGAAGACAGGACATGATGAAAGTCAGATAACTTGTGGATCTTTCATCATACATCTCACAGATCTTTTGCAGAAATTTTGTATATTGGAGACTTAGCACTCTGTTAAATCTTGATGAAATTGGCTTGTGAATTGAAACAATAACAGTGAGGAAAAGAACTGACATACCCACCCACAGTGTGTCTACATACATAATCTCCTTATTCTAAGAACTACCACTGATACCTCACAAGCACATAAAAAGGCACCACTTTAGTAGAAGGCAGGGATTTGCTTGCTCAATTTAAAATGCTTCCTGTTGTGCAATTTTCATGTAACTGCTCAAAACAGAAAAGTAGTGGACAGTTCAAGCTGACAGAGAAAATCTGGGAGTGCAGAGGTAGGATAGTATTACTTCCCTTCTCTGACTAAATCACCTTGGCCAATGGAAGGAGACTTTCTTTAGCAGCTCTTTACCTGTCGAATCTAAAAATAAAAATTATCAAGGCTAAGAATTTCCTAGGGTCTTTTTGAAGCTTCTTGCAGTGTTTAGAGGAAGAAAAACATGAATTCAACTCACAGATGCATAATCTTCTTTTAATAATAAAGTTTAGATGCTTTAGCAAGTCCTGCTGTCAATAATTACCCATCAGCTCCAGAACAGCTCTTCTGTGCTCAGGCTTTTGTTTCTATCCTGAACAATTGCTTGTTCTGCATTCAAGCCATAGGCACTGTGACTATTCCCAGCTACTTTGAATTCTAGTCAATATTTGTGATGTCCAATATTTTCCCCCATTCAATTTATTTAGGCATTTGTAACAGATGGGTGAATGACAACAGCTGATAAAGATAACAGCAGAAAGGCACACCAGCTGAATAAGTTAATTCACAATCCCACTTAAAAATCAGTCTGTTCTGGTTATCACCTTCCTCTACTCCAGTTTCAGCATGATTTTTAGCAACCGTGCTTCTCACAAATTCCTGGACTCAGCAAATAATGCCTAAAAGTTAAACCACTCAAAATGGAAGTAAAAATGTTCTAAAATTGTCTACTGCCTCCCTCCTTTAGACAGCTGCTGCTAAAATGAGGATGGTGGGGAACAGAGAGGAAAATGGAATGGGCAATTATTTTTCATGGGCAATTCAGTAAAATTCTATAGAAACATTGTGTATAGTTAGAAAATAAGCATTTCAAACGTATACAGCATTTCTTTCCCGCTCATTGTACTTCATGATCATGAAGGTTTGGAAATATCCACGTTCTTTTCATCCCAGCAGGAACTAAGGCTGTTAGTCAACATGCCAGGATGGTTTATTACCACTAGGAGCTCAAGTCAGTCCATCTGTACCATTACGTGAAGATGGAGAGTTGTCCTCTGGTAATTAATACATTTCCACCTTTGTCTAATTAAAGAGATCTAGTGCATTCATTCTTGTTAAAAAAGAAATGTGGAGCTTTGCAGTTTCTCCAGTTTGGAGCTGAAAAAGAACTTCAAACATTAGAATAATTTTCTAAAAGTAATGAGTTCCCTCATTCCAGTTGGAGCTACAGCCCTGGTAATAAAGCATCCTGCTAAAAACTGCTGTCTGCAGACTGATTCATTCTGGTGGCATGAGAGAGAGAGACTCAGACTGCGAGTGCTCTGCAGGGAATCTGTGACAGTCTTTCATCAGTTGCATATTCTTGACTTACAAAAACAAAAGCAAAGGCATATTGTGAAGATCATGAGCTTCATTGCTGGGCTGCAGAGTGTTTTAGCTGAAGATTTCAGACTCGGATACAACAGTGTTCTTGAGAAAAGGGTGCCATATGAACTTAAAATCAAGTGTGAGATTTCTGTCTCCATTGCTGTCTGTACAAATCAACGAAATCTCAACTATTGTCCCTCAAGGCATCTTGTGGATTTTATTTTTCTCTTAACAGACCCACTCTACTCCTTTGAAGTGGCAAGTGGAGACAGGGGCTTGCCTCTCTGGGGTAATATGCATAATGAATGTGTTCGCATACAACTGTCTCCTTTCTTGGCATATCTGCAGGATACTTGCACCAGATTCTCATCCAGATCGTACCAGAGTAAATCTTGAATAATTTAGACAGAAATCATTTGAGCTGAGGAGAAGAAGTGCCCAACAGGCTCCAACAGGAGACTGGCCTAAGCAAAGTCTGCAAAACTACAGTAAAGATACCTCACAGAAATGTCCTCAGAAGGCAATGCCAGGGCACTAAGCTCCTAATTCAAATGACCTTGCTTGGCTTTCCAAATTAGTCATAATTAGGGAAGAGACAGAAACTTGGGCTACAGCCGACCTTCCCTCTGCTTTGCACCTTCTGACACTGCTGGGCCTCCTGGGAGGAGCAGTTGTTCTGCTCCTTCAAGTGTGGGAACCACAGGCATTTCTGGCACTTTCATGCAGAACTTACAATATACTCTCCTCTCTACTCACACCCACATTAAGCATAAAGGACAGTGTTTTTCCATCAACTTATCAAAGTGCCAGTACTCTAAGATGAAAAACTGAGGGAAGAAAGGGAATTCAGCTAAGAAAATCAAACCACTGCCGTCAACCCATTGAAAACTCTTCTAAAAGCTTTTTTCTTCCATATTCCCCACCAGAGTGCCAAACAAACAGTAATTAAAACATATATTATGCTCAAAGGCACAGATTATTCTTCCCACTGGATTTCTTGAGTGGTTCTCCTGTCTTCTTGCATCAGTGTTTCAAACTGTGAGATTTCTGAGACATGACTTTCATTATCTCTGGGTCATTAGCAGCTCATAACTCAATGTCAGATAATACTGATAAAGAGAGACAAAGGGCAGACCCTTTTCAAATCCTGGAGCCAAACATGTTGCACTGCATTGTGTAAAGTCAAAACTGTATGCATTAGTTACCAGGCAGTGACAATGCTGGACACTTGTCTGGCTCGGAAGAGTGGATGGCATGGCACATTGCCTTCAGCAATGGGATTCACACAGCTGCTCTAAGGCACACATTAACAGCCACAGTGAGTCAAAAATGGGTCTTCAGGGATCTTGGTCACCAGAATAGAACCCATGACTCAGATTAGTTTAGCTAGGGCACAATTGTATCTTTAGAAAAATAATCTAAAAATACTCCTGAAAAGCCCAAACCTCGCATTCCACTGCGATCAATAGGAACCATGACCAACAGCAATGTGCTTGGACTTCCATATAACTTTGGGATTTCTGCAGCAAATGCAGAAGGTGCCTCCAGCTACTCAGCACTTGCAGGGCTCCATGAGATCTGCCAAAGTCACCTTGGAAAGCAGGCCTAGGATCACTTTTAAAATAATCTGAGTATTTTATAGGGGAAGTAATTTTTAAGAGGATCCTAGTGACTTTGCATTCACTTGGAAAGCAGAAGACCAGCCCCGGGGTGCACCGCATCAGATGAACAGCCTGACCTTAAGCAGCCTGAATCATCACCCATCTTGGTTTTCATTCAAGCCACATGAATCCCACATTATATGCAACACCATAACACCAGTTCAGTAGGAAAGGTTGGAAGAACCCTCCCACAGGACCTTATTTTCACGCATATGACTCAAGGTTCTTCCCAGTTCAGTAGTGAATGTGGGTTTGAATGCCTTCAGGCTGACAAGGGTGGTGTACCCAGCTTACCTACTCTTTAGTCGTAGCACCTGACTCACAACCTAACATGTAAAGACACTGAAATTTTGCTGTTGGGACTTTTTTAACTGAGGAAAGGACTGCTGATGGTGAGCATGTTCCTATTTCATATCCTCTGTGCAGGGAGCATGACTCTGCAGGTCATTACCTTCAGGTAATCATGAAAAATACTTCTCTGATAGCTGAGGACCAGGATGCAGCCCAGACTGTTGGTTCTGCCAGCATCCAGGGGCTGTCAGGGACCAAACTGGAGATGGCTCGAGGAGGAACCTGCTGAGACAGAGAGTTTGGGGAATCACAGATTTAATTCACCTAAAACTTACCAAGGTGGTGGTAATCTAATTATAGATCTGGCATCATCTGGTTTTCTTGCACTCATTGGAAATATCCTCTTCCAGGGCACCGCCACTTATCAACAAACCTCACCAGTTGCCTGAGACTGGGCTCCAGCTCTCACTTCTAGCTTACTTGTAGCTTTCTGGAAGCAACTGAACAAATGACACCAGGGTGTGGATACGCTCTAGGACAGCTGGTCTCCTAAGAAGATAGTTATTAGGCTGAACTGAGAGCAGTATATGGGGTTGTTTTGCCAGAAGATCTTCAAATAAAATAACTTTTTCCACATGACTTTCAGAACCTTGTTTTGTCAGCAGAACAAAAAAAAAAAAGTTCAATATTGCTAATTAGGAATTCCTTATTTAATTATCATGTCAATAATCTTTCTTTGCAACTTTTTATTTCTTTTTGTTTGCAAATATCTATTCTGCTTTAAAGCATTCTCAGTTAAATAAACTAAAGAGCAACTTCAGTTGTGATCCTAGACATACACAGCTGAGCTGTGTTTAATTAGCCTGGATTTTGCTGCTAAATATATTTTTAAAATGAAATACATGTCTTTGCAAGGATGCTAGGGGGAAAGGATGAAAATGCAGTATTATACAACCTGCTGAAATTCTCTGTTACTCTGGTGTAATGTGTCACTACGCTAAAAATCCCCTCCCACTACGTACACAACTGAACATATTAAGCAGGAAAATAGTTTTAAAATTTGGAGAAAGTTGTGATCAAGTTTAGAAATGGGGGAACGAGTCTGCCACTTTCAACATATAAAATTACACAGACATCTCAATTTAAGTATAAACTATAAGCTTGAGGCACAAAGGTAGGTGGCAATTCTACCAGTACTTGGTGAAATATTAACAAAACAAATTTGGGTCCCTGTTTTCAGAAGAGCAGGGAAAGTGGATTGGTTCTCTGATGGGTTTAAGTGACAAGGTTGAGATGTTGATCTGCCCCAAAGCTCAATAGGCTGAGGATACTACAAAGCACAACGTGCCAAAGGGGAAGGAGGCTGAATATGGAAACTCTGAGACTCCAGAGAGAGTTTCATAGTATCAGAAGAATCTTTGTGTGCATAGGCTGGCATAAACATGACTTTGGATGTCAGGCCTATATAATAAAGATGGCAGGAAAGTGATTTGAAATAATAGTCCTTCTATTGAGAAATGGCACCTTGGACACTTTGGAAACAGAAAATTTTAAAAAACCCAGTTTGGAACCATTTCTTCCTTTTTCACAATAAGGGTCTGCTGCCACCTCCAGCTCAGCATTCACCATTGCTTTGTCTCCCACTGTCAATCTGGTGAAGTAAACATCATGATCATGATCCCAAATGACCCCACCTGCACTGTGGCACTGAATGACCTGAAGGTCAGAAGCTGAGGCATCCAGGAGCCCCATCACCCTGCCAGGAGAAATCCCAGCATTGCTTGCTACAAGAGACTTAATCTCCAGCCAGGGCTGACAGTGCCATCTCTACCTGCAGTGCAGGCGGCTCCCAGGTTCCTCATTTGCTCCTGAAGTTACCACGTCAGGCTGGAAAGGTTGGGCTATAAAACAGTATGATCCTTCCCAGAAGAGTCACAATAGCACCAGGGCAGGATCTGTGTGCTCACAGCCCAAGCACAACCCATATGTCCATAATGAAAATCACCAGTGAAGACATCATTTAACCACATCTTTCCCCCAACAAACCTTTCCTGTGGCAACAAGGAGATTAGAAAGGGTCAACAAACTATTACACATTTCAATACTATTTACAATCAGGTGTGTCTCAGATATTATATAACTGTGCATGAAAAAAAGTTTTGATTGTTTCTGTATTGCAGAAGTAACACTGTCAGGAATGGAAACAGCTCTGCTCTGAAGATTTTTGCAGCTGAATGGTCAGACCATGTTTTGTGATTATGACTAACAGGGAGGAGCAGTTCTTTCTCCTTTTCATTTGTGCCATGCACAGTGGTGCCTCTGTGAAAATACAAGACAGTTATGAATGACAGGGGTTGCAAAGCAGGACTGCCATGGAATGGTTTAAAAGCAGAAATGAAGATGGACGGTTAATACTAATAACAAAGTTCTAAGTCTGACAAAACAGAGCCTGGGATTATAGCACAGAAAAAGAAAGTAGATTCAGGAAGGTCACTGTTTCATTTAACTCATTTGAGGTCAGGGCGAGGTAGGGCAGATGGAAAAAAGAAGTGGAAAACTGTTCTTTAAATGGTTTTATTAAACATGACAGGATCTAGTGCTGAGGGCAGGAAGAGAAGAACTTTATACTTTTTACTAGCATTTTAAAACACTCTCACCTTCAGATGAACACAGTTAGAGAGTATTCCTTCAAGCAAGGGATGGTGAGGAAGACCTGAAAGAAGGTTTCTGGAGCATTCATAACTTCTTCCTTCATAGTTTTCTACGTGCATAACAGAAATAGTAAGGAGAACTGGAGTCTATAGTGATAAATACAGTAGTAAATTAAACATTCTGAGTTCTAGTCCTTGTCCCTGAGGGTAGCAAGCTGCAAACAACCCACATCTGTATTACTAACTTCACTTACTCCCCAAAAATGGGTAGCCATTCCCAAGTTGTTCATTTGGAGTTTCTCCTCTCCTGAAATAACTCTGGACCTACTAGCCAGATACAGAAAGCTGACCAAGGCCAAACCCACGCTAAGGACTCTGTTAACAGTTCAGCACTATGGGCAATTGCTGCCCATAAGGAGCTGGAAATATGGAGCCATATTCAGCAGCTCTAAGTAGGTAGGATCCCAGTGGACCTCACTTCCATGACAAATTATCTCACAGACAAATTTCATTTAGCTTAATCACCTTCCACTTTTCCTATGGTTAAGATAGAGCAGCTGGAAGGCTTTCATCCTGGTCATTTTATGCCAGTGGAAAGTTCCAGTATAAAGGTCCTACCTTAGCTTCCTGATCAGTGATGTAAATGTCTCTTCTGGACCTGAACTTATAGTGAAGAGTAGTTGGTCTTTTGGGAGCACAGAACTGACTGGCCTTTGCTGTGCTCCTGCTCAGGTGTGGCATCTGGAGGAATGGGGAAGGAACCCAGCCAGTGAGTCTGCAAGTGTGAGAATCACAAAATTTGGAAAAAAAGGTTCTCCCATTAACAGGAGACAAAAAGGTGACAGCTGTCACCACATCCCTGTCATTGCATTAGTAGTGCTTTAGTCCCAGTTTTGGTAAAAGGACCCTGTCCCAGTCCCAGTCCATGGAGTGGGGACCTAGCAAACCCTGTTCATTCAAAATTCAACTGTTAAGCATTTGATATTCCATATTTCATCAAGCAGAGCATCTACAAAAGTGGATGGGAGCTTTGCCTGAGAGGACTCTGCAGGATTTTGGTTTTTCATTTTAATGGTTAAGCAGCTCTGAGTCTCAACCTTTAGCAGGGCTGAGGAGACCTGTGCAGATGGGAGAATGCTCCTTCTTTTCTTGTGGTAAAATTAAAAAGAAAAAGAAGCTCATACATCATAAAACATGACAATTCTCAGGGTAGTTCTTTTGGGGCTCCTTCTACCAAAGAGTTGTAGCACTGCCAGGCAAAAGGAGAAATGATCTTAATCACCCAGACCCTAGGAAAACACTATATCTTTTTTGTGAATCAAGTTTAAACAGAAGTTATGCAGGAAGGACCAAGTCAAAAAACACTTTTTCCAGATGTCAGAAAAATTGAAACACACATAAGGGAAAAAAGCAGTGTTATGAACTTTTAGCTTGATATATCTTGTAAGTGAAAGAACTAATGCTGTAAAGAAAATGTTTGTCTAGTGCTGCTGAGTCTGCTCTAGACTATAACACTGGTCAAACAGCACTTTCACCAAGCATTTCTTAGCCACTCTGCTGTTTGAAGAGCAGAAAATACAGGGAGGAGGAGAAAAAGAAAAATCTAAATGTGAACACTAAGTTCTATTTACTGAGATAAAGATTGAAGAAATAGATATGGATGTAGAAAATGCTCTTGAAATATGTTCCTTGTTATAAATAAACCATGTTGCCAGCACTTAAATAAAATTTTAAAAAAGTAAAATCCCTGTTGAGAGTCACAGGGGAGCAATACCATCGCCGGAATATCTGCTGATGCAGCTGAACTGTGCTTAAGACATCTGCTGAGATGAAACTACTTTGTGGCTGGAGGTATTAGGAAAAAGAGAGTTACTTCAACAAAAAAATAGCCAGTGTGTGAAAACAAAACCACACCAAACTCGAAAAGATCACACACTTCTACAACTGTGGCACCACCATACTGTAGTTATTCCATCAATCTGTCTGCCTTGGAATTGAAGCAGAAGATTGTAAAACAGGCTGATAAATGAAGAATCCTCCCCCACAGCACCACTTTCTGTTGAAACCCCAGATCCTGAGCAGACTCGCAAAATATTAAGAGAAAGTGAGGATCAAAAAAAAAGTGGGATTTGCAGCCAATTTATTCCAAACTAGCACCTTGTTCGCTTTGCTGCCAAAGCTCTGAGTTCTGCCCGCGCCAGGTCTGCCCTACAGTCCCTGCTGCTGTCCCCCTGCCCAAGCCAAGGGCACAGGAGCAGGGAGCGGGCAGGCAGAAGTCTGGCCACAGACAGACAGCACAATTCGTGTGACATGCATCGCTTGACCATGGGCGAGTTTTAAAACAATTTCCTTAACTTGGAGTGGCTCTCACTTCGGCTTGCAGGAGGTTTGATGCTGGCTTTGCTGCAGTTCAGTCTTTAGTGTCTGCAGCTGCATCAGATCTACTGCTTGCCCACAAAACACAAAAGCACCTCATTCTAATTAAGCTGCTTTAAAAGTCAGCTTCAACAAAACAAAAGTTGTTTCTGCACACAAACCATACTTTGCCTTTTGAAGGCTGCAGCCTCCCATTTAGCTTTTTATAATGAGTTCAATTCTCCGCGCTTCTGGAAGGAAAGTAGGAATTCTTGTTTTCACTTTTAGTATGAACTCCTTACTCCTACTTTTTGAAACGCTGTGTTATGATTACTAACCATCGGTCATGTCTTCAGGCAATAAGGGACAGATTGGCAGACCTAATGCACATGTACATTAGACATATAGTTCAGGAATACTGAAGAACAGGTATCCCCTCCCATCTCCAAATTCTCACTTGAAATAGCAAAGCATTACTGCTTCTACCCCTTCTCCCCCCATTCCCTTCTCTCAAATTTCTTCTCCTCTCATCTAAAATTATCACAGCTGCTATACACAGTTGTTTTCTCAGGTGTCACTTAGGAAGCATCTTCACCCCACTTTGCTATTATCCCTTGATGCTGCTCCACCAGCGTTTTTAAAAAATATTTGCCATCCACCATACAGAGTTCCAATTTTCCCTTTCTTGGCAGCCTAATGATATAATTTTCCTCAGTTCTTGGATTTTCATGGGTTTAAAAGATTAATAAACTTAGGAATTATCTTTTATCCTTCTGGAAAAACTGGGGGGATGGGTGGGGAGGAAGGGCTCAATCAAAAGCCTAGTTTCTCAAACAGTCATAGCTGATACCTTTTTACCTGTACATAAGGGTCAGGCCCAGATGTGGGATGCATTGCACAGCCACAGGTCAGGGCTTCCCATAGGGAGGATTCCACAGATAATTTACTACCCAGTGGCAGCTTTTTTATTGATGAAACATTACATGAAGCTTTAACTCCCTGCTAGATCATTATAGTGAATCAACAGTTCAGAAAATTCTTGAAGTCCCCTGTTCACATGGAAAAGCAGTGGTAGCCTCTCTGATTTACCCCTGGTCCCTTAAGTAATTACTCAATAACTGAGGTAACTTTATTAATATCTACTTGACAGACAAAAAATGTAATGACAGTCTTGTCACAAGAAGTGTCATTGTGGCTTTTGCTTTTCCTCCCTGCTGTTGCTTTCAGCTCCTGTTTACTGGGAAATCTGACTCATTTGCTACTTTTGTAATACACAGTCATGCAGAGTTGGGGGATTCCCCGATGGAAGAGCTATTTACAATTTAGTTGTAACCAGAGCTCATGCAAGATTGTGTGTATATATATGTGTGTCTGTGTGTGTCTGTGTGTGTCTGTGTGTGTTTGTACACACTCTCTCCTGAATCTATGTCTTGTATGGTAGCTTTTGCAAAACAAAACAGTAAGGACAGAAATAAGCTTCTTGCAGGAACGTAAAAGTACCTCCACAAGCAAAATAAGCTGAAAAACTATAGACTGTTTTTATCTTCCCTGATGTATATGAACTTAAGAAACCTATGGGCCATTAGAAAAAAATTTACAAAAGCACAGCTCTCTGAGGTCAGACAAAAGACAAATATTAGCCATCCTAAAATTATTGGAGGAAGAAATGAAATGTTCAGTATTAGGTACACCTTTATGATCACAAATAGAGAATAGGTGACAACATTATGCAGATAGTCTGTATGATGTTTTGCTAAACACTTAATAAAAACACTTCAAACTCCCATTGTGTTAAGTGACACACAGATGTTCCTGTAGCTATTTCAGTAGGGCCAGTTCAGTGGGACTCATTTTTAAGCATATCTGTATTGGTTGTTCACATGTGTTCTTTTCCCATGTGTAGACCTTTTGAGCATCAAATGCCAATCCCAAATGCAGTAGGTTTTGAAAATCATTCAAGGAGGTTTTACTTACAGCCTTCGCGGGAGTGTATTCACATCAAGAATAACTTATGACCTAAGACGTCTGTTCCAAAATAAATTTCTTTAGAGGAAATAAGTGATATCCAACATTGAACATTATTAAAAGGAGTTCTCCTATTTCCTGAGAATCACTTTGGAGCAGTCATGCAGGGAATATGTACCATCTTCATTGTGAGTAGAGCACATGCTTATCTCTCACATTAGAGCAGAGCCTATCCCAATGGTGTGTTTTTCACTCACCTAAAAGCCCAGACAGAAGAGAAGGGTTTTTATACAACTTATTGCTGGAAACTGGAAAAATAAAACCTGCTTAAAACAAACAAACAAGCAATGCAGAGACAGAGATGTGAAGTATTTCCATTAATACATACATGCTGGTCTTTTCCACCCAAATAAATCTTCATGCTACCATAACTATTACACTGATTTTACTTCAAAATATATGGACATATCTGCAAATATTTCCACCACCCCCCCACCCCCATTTTTGTGGTTTTCACTCTTTCAACCCATTTTCTGCTATGGAATTAATTTACAAACAATGTATGTTGTCCCCCAGATGACTGTATGTGAAGGATACCCTGTGCAATGAGGCATTTCGTACCATTAGGGCCACCCAGTCTGCCCCTGGAGACACATCCCTCTAAAAACTATGTTTATGTTTTTTTGTTTTTATATAGTATTTGAATTTCAGAATTTTCTCTTAAATGCTTGGCATAACCTTTTCATTACTCCATAGTATACTTCTCCCACAAAATAACAGGCAAATAAGAGAAGAGGATCTGAATGTATTTTTATGGCATTTATGTCACAGAACATCTGGTATTACCTTTGATTTTAAAATCCTTCTAGCATGTTAGAACTTTTAGAATTATTTCAATCAAAAAGCATTTGGTCCACAGATCTCAATGTGTATAATAGTAGCTCATTAGTTCCTGAGAATTAAATTATACCATTTTTTGACAGAGGAAAAGTTTTTCAGATTCAGAGGCACTGTAGGTGGGCTCTAGCACCAGGTACCCAGAACAGGGGGTTAAACCACAAAAAAAAAAAAAAAAAAAAAAAAAAAAAAAAAAAAAAAAAAAAAAAAAAAAAAATTAAACCATTACAATCTTCCACTATTTTAGGCATGTCAGCACATATGATTCTTCACAGAAGCATTGTTTCAGACTAGGATAGATATAGGTGATAGACATAACTCCACACTATTTCTACTACCTCTGTAATTAAATTTAAGGCAAAGCATTAGGGTTCATAAAACCAGCATGAGGAGTTTGGTTGCCAGTAACCCCATACCACACAAACTTAAGTGTCCTGAACAGTCCGAAAAGAACTGGCAATGCAAGTGCTGGCTGTGTTGCTTGCAACTGGCTTTGCTGCAACAGAGCTACTCCAAACAAAAGTTCACACATGGTCCTTATATGGTTCTTCTGACCTCTTATGGGTTTTTCACTGCTGCAGCCAGCTGGTTCTTCCCCCCCACTCCTCCCCTCAGGGCTGGTGTGTGGTGCCCAGGTTTTGGAGGTGTGTGGAGGCCATGTACAGGCAGGAGCAGCCACTGGCATCAGGGCTCTGGCCCACCATGGGGCAGGTACCAGGGCAGAGATGCTGGCAGAAGCTCATGCCCTGAATGCCCATGGCAAGCTGGGAAGCACCTGGCCCCCAGCACTACAAACAAAGCAGAAGATCAAGGATCTTTGTCTGTGGCTGCTTAAGCCCATGAGCTTCACATTTTCTAGCTTTTCCCCATGACCACAATGGCTAAAACTAAATTTCCTTTTTAATTTGTTAACCAAAGCTGGACACCTGTCTTCTAAAATTTGGATTTGAATTCCCCTTGTGCCCATCTAGTCTCTCCCTTCTCCTCTCCTCTTCCTCCTCTCCCACAACACTCAAATGCTCAAATTTAGGAAGATTTATGCTTGAGCTGCCAGAGCTGGCAGCACTATATTAGTAGCAGAAGGTGGTATTCGAGTAAGGGCCAAAGCAATGCAGAATGGCAGAGATGGATACAAGAGCAAACAGAAAAGAAACACCAACCATACTGTCCATCAGAGCTGGCTGCAAATTTTTCACCAAAGCAAATTTTCAGTGAAAATTGTTATTCTTTGTTTTGGCCAAAGACAGATTCTGCATGTAGAGTGTCCGCTTTTGCATTTGTCCTTAAAAGAAATTTTGAACTACCAAACAAAAGATATTAAAATAAGCACATATTTAGTTTTCGGCCAAATTGTGTTTGACAAAAATCTGTCCATTCCCAGGGGAGAAAAGAACCTTTTTTTCACCCAGTCCTATTTTATAAGCCTACAGTATACAATACCTATTGTTTTCTGTGTTGTTAAACCTCTTACCATGGTTCAGTATTGCAGCTGGCTGTCATGCTTCTGTTTGTACACTGGATATCTGTGGGGTAGATTACTTCATTATTTATGTGTATCAATTCCCCATTTGGAAAGGGAACATACCACACTTTGTCTGTTCAACTGATAAGCATAGCAACTACTGTCTCTTACTGTGTTTGGGTACAGTGCCACTTAAAACGGGCTTTCAGTTTTAATGAGCACTAATGTTGTGCTAATGTCATGCAAACAATACAGAATAATAGTCTTATTAAATTAATATCTTCTGATCAGCTCCAAAGCAGGCAAAGAAACACATGCTCAGGTTATTTTTTTCCCCAGAAACAGGCTTCATGAAGCAAATCTCCCTGGTTCTCTGACAGTGGATGATGTCTATAAATCTTTGCATGTCCATGCTGTTTGCTGAGCAAACAATGAGGAAAGGGGTATCCTCTAGGATTATTTGTGCACTAGTGATAGAAATCACATTGATATGAGGCTAACTCAGTACTCATTCTTTCCCGTTCCTCCAGGAACAGGAATCAGCTCCCCAGATTATTCTCAGTTTCTTTTTTTTTTTTTCTCCTTTCTCAAAAGGATTTTATTTTTGCACTGTCAGTAGAAATGTCCATTACATAGTAGTCTCATTTCATGGCAGCTGCTTTAAGCATGATGTTTGCCATCAGCAGATCTGAGCTAAAGTTCAGCATGGAGATGAGCTGCATTTGCAGGACTGTCATCACTGTGTGCTCTTCCCAGAACAAACCAGTTTGGGTTTACTGTCCACGCCCAGACAAAAGGGTCTGGCAGGAGAGGCCTCAGCAGTGCTTTCATGTCCCATCTCCACCACAGGGAATGCAAATGTTACTTGTGTGTGCAGGAGAGCTGGAGTTTCCTGCCCGGGTGGCCCTTCATACAATGACAGGGTCCTGAATTCTCAACGCTGCCACTGTACAGCACCAACAGTGTCTCCAGCCACTTGTGTCCTGCTGGGCAAGTCCATCACAGCATTGCTGGCAGGGAGGTATCACTGTTAGAAAAGAGGGAAAGCTCCAGGAATAAAGAGGAGCAAACTGAGGATGATAGTCTGCTTGCTTTATTCTAGTCCCCATATCAGGTCCTGATATGGCTCTTCTGCTGGCTTCCCCGTGAACCTGAGCCCTCACACAATGAGTAGTGCAGACCAAGTTCCAGAGGTGTGTAGAAATAGTATGATTTAGGACTCAGCTCTTAACAGAAACTGGAGCAGTCTGGTGCAGGCAAGTGCTTGGATTGCAAGGGATGTTACAGGCATACAGAACTCACTGCCTTCCCTGTGTATCTCAAGTCTACATTATCTGTAGCACTTGGCTTTGGTTGCACCTCTGAACTTTGCCTAAAGCACGTAACACTCATGAATCTGCAAAAATGAACTGAAAGTCTCCAGAGAAGAGGATTACCCAGGAGAATTTTAGTATTTCCTGCTTCCAGTTGGGCTGGAACCAACACAAAAACAGCTATAACAGTATTTGGCTCTGACATGCCTGGTCCCAGCCAAAAGGCAGGAAATTTAGAGGTATGCAAAGATGAAAAAAAAAATGAGGGAGATTGGGGTGAGGAACAGAGCTGAGCTTTTGAGAAACTGAAGGGCAAAAAAGATTAAGTTTCATCAGTTCTTATTTGTTTCTGAAGGATTTTGCTAACCTGCAAGGCTTTTGCTAACCTCCCCTCTGAATAGCACCTGGACTTTCGTACAAAAGAACAATTCCTAAAGGCTTTGGGCCCTTTGGGCCCTTGGCACTGTTTTATACCTCCCCAGAACAGACTAAAACTGCCAAGTCAGACTGGGATCTAGCCCAGAGTTTGTATAAATTAAATTATTTATTTAGCTGATAATTGCAGGCTTCCTGGGCCTGAGTCTCTTTACACAAGTACTCTTTAGAGACCTCTACTGAAATCAGGGAAAAGCATAATCTTCTCACTGCTCTTCAGCAGATCTGGCTATCTGAAGGACTGCAGCAACCCTGCATTATCACAGATTCATGCCCAAATTTAGCACTTCAGACAGACAGCACCTATCAAGACAAACGGTGGGAACTTCTTTGTCCGCACATCAGGAAATGAAGGGTTTAGATGTAACACTTGCAGATTTTTGCTGCCTGTGCCCTCCCTCACCAGCCCAACAAACTGCACTTTGCCAAGGGGGAAGCTGGATTTGTACATCTGTGTCATGAACACAGTCTCTCTGACTACTGGCTTCATAGTGCTGTTGTATGCAAAACAGAAAACAGACACTTGTAAAAGCAAGCAACAACTTCAGTAGTAATCACAAGGCACCACCAGAAGTTTGCACCTACTTACAGCACAGTGGCCATGAAGATTGCCTGGAAAGCCCTGTGGTTCTAGAGGTGCACAGCAAGGTGCCTAACTAGCTTCTCTGGGTCTTGAAGCAGTTCATTCCAGCTAGCACTGCACCATAGTGTCCACACTGATCAGCACGGACCCTGCCTGAGGCCAGCTGCTCTATGACCACATTGCCACTGGCTTCTTCTTCCCACTCGAAATTTATGTTCTTAGACCCAATCCACATATATTCTGTATTTTTGCATTTACTCTAGAGCTGAATAACTTAGTGTAGACCAACTGTAAAAAGCTCTCATGTGCTCTCATAACCTGTTGTATTAAATACACTGAACTGTTAATGGTGGTGGTTCACACCAGGGGATGAAGGAGCATCTTGATTCAAGCTACCTGTGCTTGCATAGAGTGTAGGTGCAGCACCAAGGCTGCTGGGTAATTTGCTTCTCCAGCTGGGAGAGAAGGTGGGCAAGGAGAACAGCTCTGGACAATGTCACTGGTAACCCCAGGCACCAGCTGAATGTTCAGTCTGGATCTCTGGGATCTCTGCAAAGTTCTTATGCCTGAGTCTTCCCACAGCCCTCTGACAGATGGGATAGCTGATAGTTCTTGACTCTTTGTATATTTTGGTATGAAGCTCAGAAATTTGGCCATCCTGCTCTGATGAGTCAGCCCACGTACATCTTGATAACTGGAGATGTTCATCAACTCCTGAAGAGAGGGAATAATCTAATTAGGTTCTCAATAGTCATAAATTTGGAATTGTAACAGAAAATTTTAAAAACTGAGTGTTTCCAACTGGATTTCATATCCCTGGAACATAACTGCATAAATGTTTGGGTAATGGTCATCTAATTAGATATATATTTACCTGAACTCATTCCATTGTGGGAAAATGAGCTTATAAATATTGGTCTTGAGTGATAGCTTTAGTTTTAAAGCAGTCATCAAATGAAAATCCTTTTAAACTCAAACCAGTCCCAGTTTTTGTTCAAAAAAAGGGGCAAAAACTTTGAATACCAAAGGCCAAATTAAAAATGAACCTGCTAATAAAAAAAGAGAGAAAAAAAAAAGCCTTTGGCTTAACTTTCAAATAAAAGCCTAAATGCCCTTGGTTTAACCTTTCTGTAGCCTCTTACAATATGTTTACAGGGTCACCCAAATGCTTGAAGAGGAAAACTTTCCCCCAGGATCATGACCTCTCTGTTTTCTGTAGTCCTACACCCCAGATTCTCTTTTCAGAACAGAATATAACTCCTACTGCATGCACTACCAGACCACCCTGTTTGTAGGTTTGCTACATTTTTGTCAAAGAAAGTGGGCTAGGGTTTTGCCTTCAGCTGTGTCTTTTTTACTGGCATCTTAACTTAGACATCTTTCACCACCTGAGGCTTAAGAGGCTTCTTGTAATTGAGAAAGGGCAAGTCCAGCACTTTTTTCCATGATCCTGTGCCATGCAGGTCCCACTTGGTTATCAATGGCAGTGTTATGAAAGTTCAGCAAGGCTAAACACTCATTAACTACTTAGAAGATTTTTTGGCTCAGCAAGTACATCCTTCAACAGTTCTGCTTGCTTACTCTGCTATCCCATTAGACAGCATAACTCTGGGGCTAGACAAGAGGAGTTTTCACAATCTTGTGCCTTTGCAAGCAGAAAATCCTGAGTATTGAGAGTGCAATTCTTCCACAGCTGAGATGACCCAGCCTATCCATGAACAACAGCTTTTCCCATTCCAAAGTCAGAGTACAACTGTGAGTGTAAAGGATCCTAAGGACTACAGCAAAACAGATAACAAATAATAATGTCACCTTCCCACATACTCTGGGGGCAGGAAAGCAGCATGGTGGTTGTTGTCACTTCTTCTTTATCTGGGGAACACCTACTTCCTTCTCCTTCAGAACACTGGGGTATTAGGGATACAGAACTAGATCTATTGATGCCTGGGGTTAAGAGGAAATTCAGACAGAACCATACCATGTGATCCCTTTGGCCCAAATTAATCTCACTTAAACTCCAGTTTAGCCCCTGTGCACCTTTAGACCTAAACACTTTTGGGGTCCAGCAAGAGCTAGGAACACTTTGACTTTGACACAGCAATGGAATTTAGGTTAAATGAGGATTTCTTTGGCCATGAAGTTTAGAAATTAAATCCTTATCTGGATAAGGCAAATTGGCATTGACTATAAATTTGCATCGGTACTCTTTCCTTTCAGTGAGGAGAGTCCTCCAGCCTGGAAATAGATTTGCAAATTGCCAACGACATGGAGAAAGCTTCCACAAACCTCAGTAGCACCTAGAGTGTTTCCTTGGCATAGTGAAAGCTGTATTATGCTCTTTTCAGTCTCCCAGCCTTTCCTCTATGCAGAATTTCTAGTGTCTGGATCTTCTTCATCCTTCCCATAGCAAATATCCCTATCTTTAGTTTCATATGCACTTCAGACTCAACCTTTGTATCTTCTACCTTTCTTCAGTTCGGACCCATATCACTAATACCAGTTCTTTTACTGCCTGCTTTTTCCTTCTTATAAAAATCATAGGAAAAATGTAAGTAAGTGTCTGTTGCGGTTTCACCTCAGCCAGCAACCACTCCCCACGCAGTCAAGCACTCAAAGCCCTACCAGCAGGACTGGGGAGAGAATCAGAAGGGTGCAAGCTAGAGAACTCATGGATTGGGATAAAGATGGTTCAATAGGGAAAGCAAAAGCCATGCACACAAGCAAAACAAGGAATTGACTGCTTCCCATGGGCAGGCAGGTGTTCAGCTGTCTTCAGGAGAGAAAAGCTCCATCACATGTAACAGTGACTTGTGAAGATAAATGCCATCATTCCAAATGCCCCCCTTCCTCCTTCCCCCTCTTCATATACCGAGTATGATTTCATACAGTCTGGAATATCCCTTTGTCAGTTTGGATCATCTGTCCCAGCTGCATCTCCTCACAATCTCTCATGCAGCCCCAACTTCCTCACCAGTGTCTCAGTATGAGAAGCAGAAAAGGCCTTGGCTATATGTCATCCTTGCTCAGCAATAACAAAAACATCTCTATATTATCAGTTCTGTGTTCAGCACAAATCCAAAATACAGCCTCATACCAGCCACTATGAAGACAATTAATTCTACCCCAGCCAAAACCACCACAGTATCAAAAACTATAAAAAAGAAAAATATGTCATTAACTAAAATGTAGCATATTCATTTTAGCCCTGTTTCTTAGTAAAGACAAAGTTAACATTTGTTTCAGTATTTCCATAGTTTCTGCTTTATAACAGAAGCCATTGATAAATTTTGATAAAATTTGACAAGTGTAGAGAAATCTCAAAATATTAAGTTCCAACAACTTTGAAACGTTATATAGTGCAGCTGAAGATATAATTTCAGCCCCTGGGAAATCAGAGCTAAAGAGGGGAGAAAGACCCTAAACAGCCCTTCTGCCTTTGGAAAAGCTGCAATAAGAGCTGACCATCTCTCAGGCCATATGCTATTTTTATAATACTTCCCTAGGTTTCTATTTCCTACCTTTAAGCCATGTGTCTCATTTGTTGGGGTTTTTGGGTTTCTTTTTCCTCATGTTCAGGGAAAGCAGTGGTTTCACTTGTTAAATGCTTTTATTTTCCCTTTCATAAGCCAAATATCTGGTCATCCCAATAGTCTTGTGGGGAGTTCGTCATGCATCATGCTGCACAAAATCACAAACTTGGCCTTAATTTTTAGAACATTCATATACTGATCTATTGTTTCTGCATATCTGCAGGAGTCTGGTATCTTGTAATAAATAAAAAGAGATATCCAAATGTCACATATTTCTTGTAGCTGAAATACTCCTGGAACTGATCCATTAGAAGAGTTAACTTTGCATTATCCTTAAACATTACAGGGCTGCGACTACTATCAATACATCATGCCCGGTCACGTGTGGGAAAGCAGATGTTTGTCATTTCTTTCCTCACCGTCTTGCTGGTACATAAACACTGTTCAAGCATTTTTCTCTCCTTTCTCCCAAGCTATGATAAGACCTCTGTAAAAAAACCAAGGTTTGTCAGGGTGCCATGTGTCTGCTATTTTCCCCATAAGACCAAAGCAGTAACAATCCAGCTGTACTGGGGTCAGAGACATGGTGTGCAGGAAGAAAGGCAAGGTATGAACTAATGTGTTGTATGTGATTGCTGTATCCAGAAGCTGAACTAAGAGACTGAGGTCCTTGACATAAATCCAAGTACCATATGAACTGTCCAATCTGGTTTATCTGGTATCTTGCAACAGTTGTGTATATCAGTATAATGTGTGCCTGTGCTAGAAAACCAGATCATGCAAGAAGAGACCCTTGAGAATGAGGGCTGCTAACACACTGCTAAATATTCAGTGTAGGCAGACACCATCATGTTCAGCATTGTGGCAGCTGGTCAGCCCATGGGCTTAACCACAACCAGCTGATGTGATGTTAAACATTACAGTCCCTGTCTGTGTTCAATGTTTAACAGCATGTTTAGCATTGTCTTAGTTACCAAGATTCCTTGGGGTTGTGTTCTATCATGAGGAAATTTTCCAGTGTGGAAGAGCTCCAAAAGGCTAGGGTTTTACAACCACTGGAACATAAGACAGAGCAGAAAGTGTCAAAGAGGAATAGATGGGTTTAGCCAGTATGCTTGCCTTGTGGATATAAAGAGATCTTCCTCCCACACATGATATTGCCACAGGTGCAATCCTGGGCAAAAGACCCTATGTTTAGCAAGGAGGCACTGGTAGCAGGGATTTTTTCCTCTGGGGTCCTCCATTCTGGAGCAGCCTCCATCATCTTTTCATGAAAAACCTCAAACTCACTGTCTTGGGGGCATGCTGGCAAGATCCTCCCATTTTTTAATTCTTATTGGAGATGATGGGTTGAGTGACTTAAGATTTCAAGTTGAGAAAGCCTTTTGCTTTGGCACAGGAACTGTTCCAGTAAGGCAAATCAGGATATTCGGATTTTTATCCGTAGCTCTGGTGTGTATTTAAAATAATTACCCAAGTGTGGGGAGCCATCATGATGGGTGCTTTTTAAATAAATATGGAGAAATAGGAAAAGATAACACCTTGTATCATTATATAACACCTAGAGTCTGAGTTTTTCACTGAACCTCTTCCCAGATATTTAAGGAGCTATCTAAGAACTATTCAGACCCAAAATCAACTTTGGAGAAGGTTGGACCTAGGTTGACAAGCAAGTTCTGTATCTGCCTCCTTTATCTATTAGGAAATAAAGTCAGTCTTTGATCAGAACCCTCCTTAACTTTGATACATTATGAGTAGGCTTCAAAAATTGATCTTTTCCTCCTCCAGTTTTTGTCCCCTGGACAGATGGATTCTAATATGATTAGTCCTCAGGTTCTTGGCACAGTTGCACTGCATCCTTAGATCCTTAAAAAAGGCTCCTTAAGGAACTTCGAAGTTCTCCTGCCAAATATTGAAAAAAACATGTAACTCTGCAAAATTAAACCTCCAAACAATACATCTAGGTATTTCCTGTGCCTATGTTTGTTTAAGGAACAAAGAAAAAGAATGGAGAATAATCCACTTTCCCAAAACATTAAAGTTAACTAAAGAAGGCCAAATCAGGGAACACAAAACCAAGGTACCTCTCACTAGTGGCATGTCATCCACAAAGCTGATCAGAATTTTAGCAAAAACAAGTTATCTTAGACACACATTTTATTTAAAAAATCACTGAAAAATGTTAACTGGGAAAATATTTTCTTTCCTTACCTTTGCAATCATACTGGCTATGCATAACAGGACAAACCAAAGCAAATTTTTATTGGCACTGGCATTCTCTTGCTTTTGAGGAAAATAGGGTGAATGATACTTGGTGGCTTGATCCAAAGCCTGTGACTGACCATGGAATTTTGCCCATTCACTGATCAGACCATACTATTTTAATGCAGTCATAAGCAAGATGTAAATCAATTATTACCTTAATCTCTCACCTTTCTTTGTAAATCTACCATGTAAGGTCCAGGAACCAATATTTACATATTTTATTTAAATTGGTTTTGCTCATTACTATGTTTTTGGTGGCTTCTTGAGGAATAAGACAACTTTTCATGTACTTCTGCACATCCCAAAGATCTCTTTCTTTGGGCTTCTCTTTTTAAAAACCCTGAATGTTGGACAGTTGTCTTATGCAGATACAGCAAATTGACTGTTTCATTTTGGTTCTTTTCAACAATTTAGCTGCCTGATAAGACTCACCACAGCACTTTTGTCACTTGTACATCTGCATCAATGTGGCTTCAAATTCTGGAAAGCCAAGACATGAAGGCAGACTCTTGTGAATAACAATGCTGTTTCATGCCTTTCAGTGGGGGAAAAACAGTCAGACAGAAGCCAGATGAGACACCCAACCACCCTTGGTACTCTCAACAATAGGTCCTGCAAGGGGAGAAAAGAAGTCTGTATGAAAAGTTCTGGTTTTCATTTGTTTTCTTTAATTAGCAACCCAGACAATTATGAGAAGACAATGTATGATTTATTGAGCAATTGAGATATTATCAAGGCTTGTATCACAGCACCATCACATATACTGTTGTGTCCATAAAAGGTACCATCTTCAGGACAGTTTCAGTAAGGCTTGGAAGCTATGTAAGGTAAACAAGATGGTTGTTTTGTTGTTTTTATTCCTGGTGTACCCACACTTAGAGCTGCAAAAAGCAGGCAAACTTTTGCCTCCAAAAATAAAAAGTGATTATACTGTGTCTAAACAGCTCTACTCTTAACTGCACCACTGCCTATCACAAAGAGAAGGACAGATATGTATTTTGTGGTATTGTTTTTGGAAACTTACCATTTTCAGGAGTTTACAAGAATAATGTGGGTGTGTTGCTGGTGTAGAGCTGAAGTTTCATCAGTGTGAACTCATGGTCCTGTAGAGCACCCCACAGTTATCTTTGCATATTTCTATGGGCACTAAATGCAGATTTTTTTTTTTTATTCATCAAAATATCACCAACTCTCTCTAAAGGATTGATTCCATACCACTGATGTCTGTAGGAGCCTCTGAGCAGACCTCGATGGCAGTTATGATTAAGGAATGATGATCTTACCCTAGGAGATCACCTTCAATCAACAAAGCAAGAGGGTGTGCAATTGTCTCCACATTCAGCTATGTTTACCTGGCCTCAGTCCAGTCTCTGTGATTCTTCTTCAACAGCTGCTTTGCCCAGACTTCTTCCACATCATTAACAAAGACGAACTTTGGTCCAACTTTCAGACTTCTGTGCAGTTTTGAGTAGGGATCGTATAATAAGCCTTGTGACAGGAAGAGCAGGAGCATCAGCATCGCTGGTCTGTTGAGGTATTATTTCTGGCTGAAGGCTGAAATAACAGCCTGTCTTCATTACACATGTATGTGAACAGACCTGAGCCCCATCCAAGGGTGTCTCACACCGAGTTCTCAAATGGTGAATGAAGGGCCTCTTACACTCGGCTTTATTTTCACCTAATTTTGTTACTGCTACTGACTTACTTCCTGAACTTGCCTAAGTCACTCTCTTCATGCCCATGTTTCTCTCCCCCTCTTTCTACATCTTACCACTTGAGCCCTTCAGTTTCAGGCACCAGATCTTGGGTTGCACAGGGTCCCTAATGTGCTTACAGGTGGTTCAGCCTTGACCATCATTTGGAAATCATGGCACCATCCCAACACAAAGAGTAACAGCTCAATATGAGTGGATTAGGCTGGATTAGGCTTTCTTTGCTCTAGCATCTGAATTTTCAGTATCCCTACAGAATCTACAGAATGATGGAAGAGCCAAAGTGATCCTGAGTGGTTCCATCCCTGCCCCTCTTGGTCCTCATCCACCTTTCCCAGCAGACCAGGCAGATGTGCATGACCACGTGGTGACATGCAAGATGAATAGGTGAAGGGGGCTGGATCTCAGCTTTGTGTTTCTCTACATTTCAGTTCCCTGCTAGCAATATGGCACTAACAACCCACAGGTTTCCTGGCTAGTTTGTTATTTGGAGCATCAATTATTTAGAGATTACATATGTTTCTAATACCTTTGGGCTGTTACCCAAAAAGACTGTGCAAATTTCTGAGTTTGAATCAAGTATAGAATTTATGTGACTAGCAGAGTACACTTAACAATGTTCATGGAGATAACAAAATAAACCCATGCCAGCAACCTAACGAACAATCACAATTCTAACCCCAGGATAAACCGAGAGTTTCACGTATTCTTTGTGAGTAAATCTTTCCTATAATGTTTCTCCAAGTTGTGAAAAATGGTCACCCTTTTCCAGGAAAAGAAAAAAAAATTAAAAACTGCCTTGCTAACAAAATTGTGAGAAATATTCAGAATAGCCAAGTAAAAATTATGGAAACAAAATTAGAAAATTATTCAAGCAATCCCCAAGTCGCAGGTACAGCTGCTTTCTCCAACTGATATCAGTTCTCTAAAGACTGGCCTGTTTCATAAATGAAACACTTCTTTCTTGTAAATATGTTAATTGTCTTTTGACAAGCCAGAACTATCTTCCCACATCTGGACTGCTCCAAGCCATGGCAAGGACACTGCATTTTTTCAAAGTCTCACCTACTGTCACGCTTTTTAGGCATAGCATTGCTTTTTCACTGTATTTTGCAGGTCTCAATTAACAGAACAGGGCAGCAAAGTATTAGCTAATTATCACAGATAAGCAGTTCTGCCTTGCAAAGCCTTTTCCACATTCAAAATTACACATGTTTAATTAGAGGTGTGTTTTAAAATCAAATTAGTTAAGCCAGTGCAAACACTGGAATATTTTTAAAGTTATGTTGTATTGATTTAGCTTAATGTGATCAGGAAATGATTTATACTGAATTGATACAGAGCAGATTTAAAACACTCTGAGTGACCACAACTTGTACCAGTTCAACTAAATAATTTCAGAGTCAATTTTTATATGGATCATATCCCACTGTTGTGCCAAGGTGGGTGAGCTGAAAGGGTGAATGAAATAACCAGATAAAGGAACCTAATTCATCACTGCAATACTTCAGTGTAAGTCTGCTGGTTTAGAATTGTAGCTGGCCATAGCAGTAAAATTCAGAATTCAGCATAGCTTAATAGTGCCTTCTCTAAGCATCTTGTAAGGTTTCCAGTCCTAAAACAGGATGAGCTATTTTGGACATTTGGGTTTTGTTGGGTTTTGTTTTTGTTGGTTTTTTTTTTTAACAGGCCTGGAAATAGTTCTCAGAATAATTTCTTGAGTTGCATATTCATATTTTATTTTTTTATTTAAGATTTCTGAAAGCTTTTGTCATTTCAGGCCTAAAGAAAACAATCCTATAAAACCTTACGTGACTCCTTTTAAGAATTACTGCTTTCTAATCAAGGTTGACTGTCTTGCCTTTCTTACAGAAATTAGGTAAGCTCATTTTTATGAATAGTGTGTTTCCATCCAAGATCTACTCTTTTCATTCTGCATAGGAAAGAAATAAAGCAGGGAGTGGGCGGGGCGGGTGTAGAGATATTGCATTTTCAAATAAAATTTCCCCAAATTAAATCCTATGAAAGCTTAAGTTCTGAGAGAGGTGTGTTGGGGTGATTTTGCATTGTAAATACTGAGGGTTTAGACTACTTACATAAGTTTTAGCCACCAAAAGTGCTGACTATAACAAAAAAAAAAGAAAAAAAAAAAAAAGAAAAAAAAAAAAGAAAAAAAAAAGAAAGAGAGAGAACTCTGAAACAGCAGTAGCACTGCATATGAGTCACTTGGACTGTGGCAGAGATGTGAGTGCTGAGGTAGGAGTATCACTGCTCTGTGAGCTTACGTGGCACCTTGTACCTCCAGGCAAAACGTGAGTAATGTCAGCTGGGCTCACAATGAACACTGTGCTGCTGAAAACCAGGCAACAAACACATCAATGGTTTGTTGAAACAAGCAGTCACCAGAGAGCCCATGGGTGAAATAGCCCATCCAGCACTGTGGGCAAACAGGAACTGGTGCTGCATGTTGGAGGATCTGTCCTGGTGACCTGTGCAATGATTCTTATCTGTCTCCCATGTGTGCACCTTTCAGATAAACTCCACCAAAATCAGTGGCATTACAAGGGTTTAAAAGCAGCAGCAGTGTGAACAGGCCCATGAGAGGCAGTAGATTATCAGGCCATTTGAGGTTGGGAACTGCATTTGTTTGATCATTAATAATTGTATTAAATAAAGATGTAGCACCATATTCTGGTTGCTACCACCCAGCTCTGTCCCTTCTCCATTTGCACAAACGTGGGGGCAACTGGGAGGAGAAAGTCCTTCACTGGGGCCAAGAAAGCCAAACCTCTCTCCCATCACTGTTCTCCCTACTCAAGGGAGAGATTTTGTCTGGAGCTGTGTGTAAAGCAAGCCCATCCTAAAATGTCTTAAGATGGAGGCCATCCTGGGACTCTGATGTAGCTGTTCTCGTTTTTTATCTAATTCATAGCAAACACATATGTCAATCTCCACAGCATTAATTGCAGATTTCCTATCTTTATGAATCTAGTACATTCTTTAGAAAAAGCCCTTGGATTGCAGATAATGAATGCAGACACCTTCTGCTATTTTTCATCTGTCCCTTGCATGTTAACTGTACATATTTTAAATTCAGTCTGCTGCTGAGACTTTCCTTGGTTTCCCCTTATATCATCCACGTAATTTCATAGGGGTAGATGTCTTCTCCAAACTTGCTGCCTCGTTATTTGTTTACATGCTCATTTACATGCCGGTAACCTTTTAAATTTCAACTCTTTATGAAGGCATTTTCAGTCTTGGCCAGAGGAACATCCCAAAAAGAGTATTCATGCCAAGAAAAAGAGACTAATTTTATTTTGCTGAATCATCAAATCTCTCAGAAAAAATTACAAGCCTCATCCTGCAAGAAACTACAGATGGACAGACCACATAGGGAATTGCTCCTACACAGGTACAGCTTGCTACAGCCTGGTCAGCCCAGTAGTGCCATTTTCCTTTGATCTTGGCCAACTCAGTGAAATTCCCTGCTCTTGGGCAATCCTGTTATAGTGTCAGCCTTTTGTTCTTGAGCAGCCCTGTTCAGCCAGACCCTGTTCTGAGAGCTGTGTAAATGATGATCTTCTCAGGGTTTGAGTCCCTTACCTGAATTACTCCTATCCACCTTCACTACCTTTTTGCTTTCCCCAAACCTGGCAGTGTCTTCATGAGACTACAAAAAAGCAGAGCTAGGCAGAGAGCCCAGGAGATGAGCCCTTGTGTTCCCAGTGACTGCACAGGGTACCATTTGTTGTATGGATGCTGTTATACATTTGAATATATTACTGCTCCATTCCCGTCATTTTAAAATTTATCCATCTGCATAGATCCTTTCAGGCACAGTATTTCATATCCAGGTGGTTTTCCTTGTGCTCTCAGGATAATAAAATGTTATGGGGGAGCAGGGAAATATCTGCCACTGCCTCTAAAAATGTTGATTGTTTTCAGACTATATTTCTTGAAGAAATAGCCTGGTATATGCACAGCATGTCAGAAGGCAAGTGAACATGTGTCAGGCAGAACTATCATTTAAAACCCATAAAAGAAGTAATTTATTAACAAAAATGCAATGTGAAATACTTTAAAAAGTAAGTACTGATTTCTTTTACATTTTTAAAGCATAAGACAATCCATCTCTTTTCTCTTCATGTAATATCTCTAGTTAGCTATAAAGAGGAAGTTCACTGAAAAAAAATACTTGAAAAAAGCTCACCGTAGATAGGAAAATCGAGGGAAAGGGAAAAAAAAAAAAAAAAAAAAAAAAAAAAAAAAAAAAAAAAAAAAAAAAAAAACAAAACAAAACAACAACAACAAAAAAACCAACAACAAAAAAACTTTGTCCTGCTCATTACTTTGTCATACTGACAAAGCTTTGTGATGTTACCTGAACAGCCACCCTTTTGATTTTTTCCCAGGGATTTTTCATGCCAATGCCTAGTTTGGTGCTGTACCAGTGAGGCAGAGCATCCTCAGCTCCTGGGGCTCTGAGCCCCTCTTCTGTGCTTGGACATTCCCTCATACCAACGATGGCTTGTCATCTGGAGTGAAAGCCTGTGCATCCCAGAGCTTCTTAGGAAGTGGGAATGTGCTTCTGTATATACAGTGATTGCTAAATCTAGTGGTGAGTTACTGTGCAGGCTTTCTGACCAGCTGTAGCTTGCTATTTGTATGACTCTGTTATTCCTGGCTCATGTTTTATTTTAGGGACATTAACCTGCCTGTGTGCTTCTGCCGCTGACTAACTGGTAACCTTCTGTGCTATGCCAAGCTCAAGACTCCTCATTAAAAGACTCTTTGTGGGCCTTCATTTTAAACCTTTTTCGTTTGTTTTTTAATATCTCCTCTTTCTGCCCTCTCCCATACTCTCTCTTTCTCTTTTTCACCCCCTTGGCTTTTACTCTCTGTTTTTTGTTTATCGGTCGGAGATGGCATCCACACCAGGAGCTGGGTAAGGACATGTCACCTGTTATCTCTGCACTGCCAAAACCCATCTGTAGTTTGCTGAGAAAACCAATGACCAGCTCCTTATCCACAGAAACAGCCCAGACAGCAGCCTCTCCCTAAACTGTGAACCAGGGCTTCAACAGAAAGCCTCAATTTGTCTAGGTCCCTGTGGGACCTAGAAAGATAAGAGAAGAATCAAAGAGAATAGATAACTGTGCAAACCTCCTCAACCCACCATCACCAGCACTAGCAACAGGTTGGATCCAATTCTCAGGCTGAAACAGGGCAGGGCAGCAGATACAAATCCTGATGTCAGCTGGAGTCAGTTCAGGATGTTCTCTCCATCTCTCTCACCATCAAAGCTGACTTCTTGTCATTAAAGCTGGGAAGAGGGAAGAGAGGAGCAAAGAGAAGGGGAGATTGTCAAGAAGGGAAGCAAGCAAGGAATTAAGCAAGAAAGATACAAGGTAAAGAAAGAAACACATATAGAAAATGCATGTTACTCTTTGTTTATTTACTGTCTTTTTTTCTCTCTCTTTCTAGTTAAGTCACACCACCATGATCAATATTTTCCTTGGTTTTCCAGACCTTCTCTGGGATTTTTTCACTCCTGATCATTCAGCACCTTTTTTAAATCTTCTAAATCAAAACATTTTCTCCAAATTACAAATTGCCTTTTAGAGCATTTCTCCATCAAAGTGTAACCATGTGTGATTGAACACAAGAAAAAAAAATGTGTGGAAATGCTGCTCTGGGTAAGGTACAGAGAAGCATATCAAACTAGCAGTGCTTTCAGTTAAACATTTGATGCTAAAGGTATCTGGCAGCCACATTTGGTGTTTGGTGTTAGATAGTTTTTTACCAGGGCAAAAATGTCAGGAGACAGTAGGTCAGCATCAGGAGGAATTAGACCTGTCGTGCTGTTAACCTTTTATGAACCTGGAGACAGTAATTTCTCCTTTCTGTGACTCTTTGTCATTTGTCTGCTTCCCTCAACAGGAGTCCTCAAAGTAGAGACATGAATGTTTAATGTTTATATATTGCCTAAAATGTGTCAGCCTGGATCAAAGACTATATTGCAAACACTGTATCATTGCATTATTATACTGCAAATCAGTTTGCAAACACAAGTTGCTCTTGGTAGGGTAATTCAGGGGTAGAAGAAGGTGTATGGGGTGGAAGGGAAAGCAAAGTCACGAAGTTCTGCATACTCCTGGCTAGCTGAGGAAAGCTTATGGAAAACAACATATGATGGGGCTGCACACAGGTTTTTTCACCCATAACCTTCTTGCTGCTCTTGCTTGAGTTGTGACTGAGCAGGACGGGTGGCAAAGATCCTCCATCTCCCTGATGTCTGGGAAAGTTTCCTGCTATGAGGTGATTTCCTTCTGCCAGGATGATAACCATCTTCTTTCTTATCCCTTTTCTCTTTTTTATTGCCCCTTCTTTATGGGAGACTTTTTTGGGCAATTCTGCTTTCCAAGCCACCAAGCCATACATTTCACAATCTAAATAGTTTATGTGCAAAAGCACAATATGCTGTCAGTCTCCTAACAGGTGTCTCTGCTTTACATCTCTTTATTAACAGGAGAATTTAGGGCTAATGAGACTTTAACCCCAAAATTGATAACCAGCATGTATTACTTGCAACTAGCAAGCAGCAGGTTTCTGCCTGATGTTCAAAAGCTCATTTTGAGCCGTTCACACACATGTACATACACACAATTTTCTTCTGTCTGTTAGCATTCACAGTTTCAGCTGTTACTCATCTACAACATCCGCAGTTCCTTGTTATCCACTGAGGGATTATCTGTCCAGGAATAAAGCCTGAGCTGTGAAGATTTTCACTTTGTTGGAGCATATGTGACACCTCCTCTCCCAGCAGACTCACTGGATTTCTACTCAGGCTGCTCTTCACAGCCCTCTGTACTCTACAGCGCCTAAAGGAAATACATAGGAACTAAGTGTCCCTATCACAACTACAAATGAAATTGGGATGGACTTGGCCAACTTGGGCTCTCATGGGCTGTTCTTCACCTAGAACACAAGAAAATGGGCAGTCAGAGGGAGGGTGAGTGGGATTTTCTGAAATTAATGAAAGAGATGAAATTTCCCTTTTTTTTTTTTTTTTTTTTTTTTTTTTTTTTTTTTTTTTTTTTTTTTTAATTTTAAGCTAAAGGAATAGGCTCTGACCTGGTGGAAATTCCATGACTCAGGAAAATTTGCAAGACCCTGACATGCTTCACATTTCTGACCCATTTGAGCATTCCCATCAGCATCATCATCACAGAGACAGTTATCCAATTAGGGAAGGAAAACCGTACCATGTGGCTTAAAGTTAGTAACATTTTTCAAACACTTTCAAGAGAAACAGTAGTGTGCTTGGAGAGTTTTCAGGGTGAAATATATAAACAAAATTATTCAGTAAGAAGAATTCTTACAGTACTATTTACTGTTACATATTAGTATCAGGAAGTAGAAAAGGACATGTGGGACAGAGAGCCAGAGAGAAAGAAAACAAGGCAAATCTCCTCCCACACACTCAAAAGATGCACCATTTCTGCATTGCTTCAAACTGAAAAGAACCCAATAATTATGATTTCACATTTCCAAGTGAACTAAGCCCAGTACCACACAAATCGCCTCACTGTAGTAATATGCTGCTAGCCACTCATCCTAACCCTGAACACACTCTCCAGAACTGATCCAGCAGACTACTAGCACTAATTTTGGTTGTGGCTAGCCTTCATCTGTAGAGTTTTTATTAACTCTGTATCACCCAGTTCTTCATTAAACCTACTTACTCTTTTTATCTTTTGAGGTGCTCATCCTGACATGTCTTGAATGATCAAAACCTAGACTGTATGCTCACAAACTGGGAGAACATGCAGGGGCACCAGCTAAGAGTCTGACTTGAATTGGCTCATGAAAGGATAGCATCTTACAGATTTTTTATTCATATACACCTGAGCCTACTATGGTTTTGCTAGAAACAAAGCTGCTGGGTGGCCTTTCTGTGAGCAAGAGTTGGTTCCTGGGATGGATGGTCCACATGCCTGCAATGCACGTTCCCAATGAGAAATGAAGCAAGATATAACTTGTTTGACTAGTACTTTTCAAGAGTTGTAAGATCTTCCCCTCGGAAGCACCTCATGTACATTGGTTTAACAGAGCTCAGAAATGCACAAGGCCAGAGCAAGGCTCAGGCTTACTCCCTGAAGCTGGCTCTGCAGAGGCTTTGTGGCTACACCCTTCCACTGAATGGACACAGAGGGGCGTTCAACTTGGAAGATGATAAAGAACTTTTAGTTCAGTGACCCTGTCTATGCAAAAGGCTGTTGCAGTAAAACTGCTCTTGTAAGAAATCTTGTTCCAAACCACAATTCATGTAGCAATGAGAGAACTGCATGAAGATCAGGTTCTGAACACATGCTTAAGTCGATGCATGCAAGCAAATCTTTTGATGTCATAGGACTTGCTCCCAGGAGTTACTCTACTCATTGGCAGAGGACACTGGGCACAAGTGGTTTGTCTTGCAGCAGAACAATGAGTTCACAAGCCCAGGGCAGGAACAGCTCTGGTTTGTGTACATTTTCTTTTATTTTTGAAGCAATATATCAGCTTTTTCAGTGTCACCCTGAAAAAGGAGATTCCTATCTGATAGAGCACAGCAACAAAAGAGAACACAGAGATTTTTATGGGTTTTGTCATCTTTTAATATTATTTCATGAACTGTGGTTATAGCAGCTTCAAACCATAGCCATTGCTTGCTGCTTTGTTTCTACTTATCAGATGCAAAGCCAAAACTAAAAGTAAAGCTAACATATTTGACGTGCTTCATCCTCTGCAAGAGAACAGCCTATAACAGTTTGGAAGAAAACACTGAATTAAAAAAGTAAGGAAAGAGAGAAAGAGAGAAAGAGAGAGAGAAAGAGAGAAAGAGAGAAAGAAAGAGAGAAAGAAAGAGAGAAAGAAAGAGAGAAAGAGAGAAAGAAAGAGAGAAAGAGAGAAAGAGAGAAAGAGAGAGAGAAAGAGAGAAAGAGAGAAAGAAAGAGAGAGAGAAAGAGAGAAAGAGAGAAAGAAAGAGAGAAAGAAAGAGAGAAAGAAAGAGAGAAAGAAAGAAAGAAAGAAAGAGAGAGAAAGGAAAGCTCTTGTTTTTATAGAATTATTATTTGAAAGCTATGGTATATGACTCTGAAGCTGAGTGGTGTAGCTGTACATTGCACAGACTAGTGTATGCTTCTGACATGCTAAACACTGATATCTCCTTATAATGATGTGTTAATGCAAAGGGAGTGATTTTGCAAAATTTTATGCCTTATTAAGGAAATGATTCAAGCCCAGGAAATGTGCGGGTTAAGTACTTGCTTTCATAAACATGGGTTATGGTGGAAAAAAATATTTTAGATATTATGTGGAAAAATGCAGTAAAAAGCGCTGAATTAGCCCATTCCATAACATTGAATTGTTTAGCAATTATGGTCATCCCCCAACCTAGAAAATTAAAGTATATTATGAAAACCCAATCTAAAGATATCCACTGCTGTGCTACTGAAGACATAGCATCTCATGCTTTAGAGTCACTTTGGGCTTCAATGACCAACCAAAGTTATCCAAGGGATAAGTTTAAACTAGCTGTAGTCCCAGCCTGGGGCTGCCCTCTGCTCTTTGCTTTCACTTCTCACACCACTCACACAACTAGGAACTGCAGCAGATTTTCAGGGGCTCAGATGTGTTCTTCGTAAGCAGAAGATCTTGTACTAAATGCTCAGTTGCAAAGCAAGGGCAGTGTTCTGTGCTCTTCATTCCAGAAGGCAGGATCAGGCCACCAGGCAGTGTGATGGGGATGGCCTGTCTTGCTGCAGAAGGAAACTGTGTTGGGTGGGGTGAAAGAAATAATTTCCAAATATTCGTTTGAACTTGCAAGCTACTTTGTATTTCATCTCTTTCCCTAAGCCATCATGTTGCCTCAGCACAGCTGTGTCAATGCTGGGAGTATGTAAATGAGCACTCACGGAAAGCACACTCTTAATGCACATGATTGAGCAGTGTCTGCAAGCCCCTTCCAGGCCAAATCTCTACCTGACACTGATCTTCTCAGTGCTATTTATGATCTAGCATTTACTAGAGACATTCACACCTACTGGGTATTAACTTCGCAGATCTTTCAGCTCCAAAAGCCACTCGCTGACCCTTCTTTCTTGCTTTCTCTCAGTTGCCTCTCCCCAAAGTTTAGAAGCAGTAACTTTAGCCAGATTCTTTTTTCCTAAATTTAAAAATAATAATGTGTCTCCTCAGTATAAAAATGTCTGTCTCCTCCACTCCCAGCCTCCTGGGGTTGCCGTGGGCATGGTCTGTAAATTAAGTGGAGGCACTCAGCCCTCAGCTCAGCTCTAGTCAAACATTAGCTGCAATGTTTACCCTTGTGTAATCTTCAGTTTTGCATTCATTTAATACGGCTCAGCACTTTTTAACATATTCAGCAAATCCATGGCACACAGTGTTTTGTGTCTGTATCTCCCGCATGAAACCAGGTTTTGATTTTTAACCAAATTCATCAAAGTAAACTCCTCGCAATACACTCCCTCTACTTTGATCTTCATATATTTATTTTTTTTAAAGTTGCTTTATGTGATAATTCAGCTATACTCTGAGGGTTTTTCCCCTTAACTTCAAAGGCAGCAAATAGGAAATTGTTTTCATTTTTCTTTCACATTTCAAAAACAACATGTTTTAGTTGGTTTTGAGCAGCAGAACGTAGTAAGCATTTCTGAATTTATAATTCTCAGGTAATATTGTGGCCTCTTGGAAGCACAGATCTCAAGAAGTTCAGTACATAACAGAGGCAAATAAAATTCTCTTGGAAGGTCTGGCTAAAGGACAGTCAGAAACAGAATGGGTACACGTCATCATTTTTAATCAGTCTTTGAACCTTCTTCTGAGCAAAATAAAACAAACAGAAACCTTGGAGTATGTAGTTAGAAAGACACTCACCTCCTGGCTTCAAAACTGCAAAATCTCACTGAGCTGGAAAAATCAGCAACTAAAGCCACATAACCTGGAGATCTCACCCCAGCCCTGTAACAGGTAATCCCACTGAGAAGAGGGAAGGAATTTTGTTAAAGCAAAGACTGAAGTAAAGTCAAAACCAGACCTGGGACTTTTTGGCTGATCCAGTCAACAAAGATCCAGCATTTCATACCCACCAAGGCCACTTGTATGACTCTCACCACACAGAAGAGTAGGCAAAGAGTGGGTTCTTGCATCAGCATTTGAATGGCTTGATCTTTTCTGGACTGGTGAGGTACTTCAGTATATGCATCATCTCACCTACGCCTATATTAGTAACTCTGCAAGGATCAATAGCTGTGTGTCAAAAACATTTCTAGCTCTTTGTGCTTTCATCATGTGGGGGCTCAGGCAGAGCCTGGAGAAGAGCAGGACAAGCTGGAGGCAGTGGGGACCATTTTCATCCATGTCACAATGCCCTGGTGAGAAGCTCTGGCAGCAGCAAGGGCACTTAGGCTGCAGTTAGAGGAACAAAGTCCAATAAGAGCTGCTTGAGCTCCACCACTTCCCCTTGCAGCTGATTTTTCATTAAATCTCCCTTGCTGTTCTGCTCCCACCCCAAGGACCTGACATGTCTGAGCACGGCCCTCAGGGAGGGGGGCTGCACTCAGTCTCTGGCATGCTAAATTTAGCACAAATAGCAAAAATCCCAGTGCAAACAAGGGAGAACACAGAGCTTGCTGTTCCTTGTACATGAGACAATTCTCTTCAGCTTTTTGACACACACAGCTTCCTTTCTTGTCTGTTTAGGGAAGCGTACAGTTATGTGTGGGCCGGGATCTGGGAGCGCCGAGCCGGTTCTGCTGGACAGTACCCGCTGGCTCGGTACCCCCCAAGGACCCCCTTGATCTGCTCACACCTCTCTGAGGCCCTGCTCAAGCCAAAGAGATTAAGGAAAAGTCAGTGAGAATTTAGGCACGCCTGGCTCCAACAAGACGTTTGCACCAATTCACAAAGGGAAAACCTTGGAACTGTTTCCAAAAATACAGGCCACTCATGTGAGTTAAGCCTGCAAGGGAGCCTAACGTGCAGACTTTCCCCATAAGCAGGGTTTACCTCAACTATGTTTATTCTGTAAACTCGGGTTTCTCAACAGAAACAGCTCATCACGCTACACCCTGGCTTGACAAACGTGCAGAAGGCTTTTGTAAAGAGCTAGAAGTAGAACAACCCAGCTGTTTCTTTAGTGAAAACTGTTGTTAGCAAACTGTCTCATAATTTTCCCCTAGCATTTTTTGGGGGAAAAAATATATATTAATAATAATTGCATACAATGGGAAGCTGCCAGATTAATAGCACTGAAAAGGAAGGGAGTATCTCAGGCCATGGAGAATTACCAGTGTGAACAGTAGCAGCATAGCTGTCCCCACAGCCTCTGGTGAAGGAGCAGAGGAAGGAACCCAGGCTTTATCCTGGAAACAAGCAAATTATTCAGAGCAAGGAATTTGCCTTTTCTTTTTTTATACTTCTGATCTGAGGAGGGAATTTTTGAAGGGTGCTTATGATTTCAGAGATTTCTTTCTCAGAATTGTTGAATGACTCTTGGCCCACATCGCACCCACAAGCTATTCAACTGAGCTTGCACAGACTGAACAGAGTGAGGGAGGTTAGATCTGTCTGCAGTTTGAGGCTGGAGGCCACCAAAAGCAAGGGAAAGAACTCACAGTGGACAACTTCCACCCCAGGGTGCAGTCCAAAAGCCAGAGTGATGCTACATGTCCCTTAGCTGATGAGAAAAGGCAAGAGCTCACTGTGCAATGCAAGCTGAGTTCGTGGTTACTGTGCTCATTAATCAGTGTCAGTCCATCCATGCAGTGAGATCACGTTGGCTGTCCTGCAACCACACAGCTTCCAATGGAAGTACAGAATGTGCATGCAAACGTAGCCATCAAGCTCATTATTTTTCTGTCCCTATCACTTTTGTAATCGAATGTCAGGACTGAAAACATGTATTCATTTCTTCAGAATTCGCTTGACTATCGAGCTGAGTTTCCATTGAAGAGGGGCATGAACAGCATCAGCACGAATTAGGTTCTCAAAATAAATCAGTCAATATTTATGAGAAAATAAATGCACACTATTTTGTCTTGTTTGATGTTACTACAGGATTGACCCACAAAAACAGTGTGGAGGAGAGACAGTTATTTTCCTGCAGTAGGATGGCTAATAAATCAAGGGCAACACAACCTGGACCAAATTCAAACCACTGTAGGCTCTTCCCTGTATTACTGCCAAACTCTGAGCCACCCAGTTCTTCTCTGTCTCACCCCCCAAATATATGTTTCGATTCCAAACGCAAAGCTTAATTGTTTATTAAGGAAGTGGTTATGATGGGGAAATAATGCCGTTGTGGAGGAAAAAGCAGGAGGGTTTTACAAGATGCAGTAGAATTTATCATCATCTCCTCCAGATCAACTCTCTTGCCCCTTTGTTCTTTTTTTTTTTTTTTTTTTTTTTTGCTTTTGCTTTAATTCTTATTGAAATAGAAGTCACTTCTCTGGCTGTGGACAGGATGGTATGCAAAACCCACACAGGATGACTGCATTGTATTGATATCATGAAAAAAGATCAGCTTTCCTTTTATTCATAGCCCTCTGAGACCTCTGATTAAACATGTGGCCTTGTTTAACCTCTGCTTTATTCTCCCAGTGCAGCTGGTGTAATTACAAACCAAACATATTTTACACCCTGTTGTAGGGAATTGATGAATCTCCTGTTAAACAGAATAAAGTTATGCATGGAAACTGAAGTGAATTTTTCCCTTTGAGGCTATAAGACTGTGAGCTGGTACCTAACTATCTATTCCATGTAATGACACCCATGAAAGCAACACAAAAGTCTGTAGTCACATACTTTGGCTGTTCAGATCTTAGCAGCACGTTTGTTTGACCGAACTAATCTCTCCATTGTGTCTTGTGGAATTGTACCTGGGTACAACTATTAGTTCACACAAAAAAACTACTGATGTCAGAATCATAAAATTCTCAATAATGGAGCAAGGCACAAAAATCCCTGGCTTGTTCCTAAATCCGCAGTGCTCACATCATGTATATCTTTATTCAGTGATGCAGGATGACTCACAAAAATGTTAGCTCAAGATATATTTTAAACTCCTTAGCTAGCACTGTCCTGAGAAGAAAATTCTAATTTTGCTTCCTGTGGGCACACTTTTGAGAGCAGATTATAAATCTAACTAGTGAAAATTGCTCTCTCTTTTTTTCCACACAGGCAGTTTTGAAGGATCAGGATTTTTCACTGTGAAAACAGCAAATTGCTCACACAAACAATTTAAATGCACACCCAAAACCACACACCCCAAATCCTTTGCTCCTGTTCTCCACCCTTTCACTGTGGATCTCTTTTCTTGTCTGGTTTGTCTGGCTTTGTGACATTGTTGCTAGCTTTGCAGCAACAAATCTACATCTTTCTAGTGGGGCAGAAAACATCCACTCTCTAAAAGCAGCAGAGCCTATTCCATTTCTGCCAGGACACAGTCAGGATCACACATTGATTCTGGGTGTTTCAACTGGAAAGCTGCACTGAGACCATTTTGAATGTCTAGCTTTGAATGTCAGGCATGGAACAAGTCTGGAGAAATCTGGTCCCATTGTGGGACACAAGGCAGCACCAAACAAATCAGAACTTCTGAAGGGAGTAGCACAGCTGCCTTCCCATGCTGTCCTATCCAGGCTGTCTAGGAGGCTCTGTCTCTGCCAGTGCAACAACTCTTCTCTTGGGAACCTCGTCCCTCCTTTTAGACACAGCTCAGGGTGATCACCTCGATCACACCTTCAATCCCAGGTCCTCATCTTCTGTTTACTCAATACACCCTATTTTTGTCTTTTGAAGCATATCAAGTCTTCTCTCAAAAATTTAAATTCACGTCTCATTTTGGGAATGGCTGGCTTCAATGACTGCTCCCTCTGAAGAGCACAGGTAAGATAACATCTGCTGCTGGTTCCTACAGTACTGCTGTGTTTTATTCCAGTAGTCTTCCAATATCAGTATCACAGAGGAGTTGAGGTTGGAAGATATTTTGGGAGATCATCTGTTCTGTACTGCCCTGGTCTCTTGACCATCTTGGTGATCCTTCATCGGACTCTCTCCACTATGTCCCTGTCTCTTTAACAGAGGAGCCCAGAACTGGACATAGTTGACTTCATGAGAAAGCCATATTTTCAGTGAAAAGCAACAGCAAAAGACATATGTCAGACAATGAATTCAATTCAGGTCTATTTGCTGGATGAATATAGCTGGCACAAAACAGAAATGTTTCCTTGAAGTGAGTCAAAGTCCATCTCCTCTTTTAACCAACAACACATCAAAGGTAATGGCAAAATAGGTTTGCTTTCTGACAAGAGGAGGTTACTAGTTCGTGGACTCCATTTCCAGACATCTGTATATTCCTCAGCATTCATCTGTAGTTTTCAAAATTTGTCAGAAGCAATAGATTCAACCAGATTCCAGGGGAGGTCTGTCCCCAGCAAGCAAAGACATTTGTGCATTTGAGCTTGTTATTTGCCTTTTTGGCATCCCTTATGCACGAAGGCTTGCTCTCTGGCCACTCCATATCAATGAAAATGGGACAATGAGGCTGCCCAGGAGCCAGTGTAATAAACACTGTCCATGTCTGAGGTTAGCTGTCTGTACTGCTCAACTGCTAGAATGGACCCTGTGAGATTTTCCAGGTCAGTCAGGCTCCAGACAAGTTTCAGGGACTTTGAAGAAACTATAGTGGACACACAGCATGAAAATTTTGGGCATGGCATTTGTCCCATGCCACCTAGCACTTTCTCACTCAATTTCCAGACATGTTTCAAGAGTTAACATGAGCAAGAGGCTGTTCAGATGGGAAATTTGGACAGGTGCCTCTTGTCAATAGATGAAACCGTCCAATATGTAAACAGACCATTCTACGGCAGTAAATGGTCAAAAGGACATTTAATTTACCACAATAAAGACCCACCAAGATGAGCCACAGCAGTGTTTTCAGTGGTCCCAATCCCTAGGGATGTTGATCCACACTGCAAAACCCCTGTGAGAGGCAACACATGCATCTGACTCCCCAGCAGGTCTGTGTCACCAGCAAAGAGGAATGCATCTAGTCCAGAGACAGGCAGATAAGGCACAGCATGGAGTACATCAGAGCCAGCAAGTGTACGTCTCCTTTACCACAGGCATGAATGCAATATTTCACTTTCAACCCACCCCATTCCTCTTTAACATAGCACATTTGAAATGGAGGGTGGACACTACAGGGGTTTTAGTCATGCTATGTCAGCCTAGACCCACCCTGTTACCAGCCCTGGGCACATGTCCAGGCAGGAGGAAAAAAAACCAACAGCTTTTTAGAAAGATGTTTCCACCTACTTTGGGCCTCAGATCACCTTCTGAGATCTTTCTGCACTGAGTCCTGAGGAGTCTTGGGTGGCTAGGACCATATCTCAAGTATGGTGGTAGAAGACAGAGATAAATCTAAGGCAACATTTATGAGTGATATCAACTAGGAAAGGGCTCTCTTCTCCTGCAAATCCAGAACATGCACTCCCCACAGCTTGCAGACCAGTTGTACAAACAGTGCATGCCATCCTTTCCACATTACATCCCACGAAGGGTCTGACCAGAATGACCAATCCCCTCTGAATTCTGGGTCTAGCTGGGGTTAGATGACCATGTCTCACTTTTTGTGTTGGAAACTCAGCACATGCTTGTTAGGAGATGCCCAGGCAATGCATGATCCGGCTGCTTCCTAAAGTGGGAGTTTCAAAACCTACCCACATTGGCCCTATTCTGCTTCCATTTAGTAGCACGAAGGTTTTCAAATCCATCATCTTTTCTCAGTAATTAGTGCATAATGGTATTCAAGTAGTATATCATAATTAGTTTCTCCCTTGTGACCCTTCTCTGCCACACACAGATTCAGAGCATTTTTATGTTCTTCTAAAAGGCATTAATTCTTAGAGTCAAGCGTTTTGGCTTCTTTTTCTCCCCTGTCCCCAGCCCAACAGAAACTATCTTCTCATGAGTCAGACAAACCTACAGAGCATTGCCAGAATGCAAACCTGAAATCCAAGAGCATCTCAAAACAGATCTGCCTCTTTAGTCAGTGCGAGCGTTTTCCCCTGTTTGAGCCACTTTCTGTAGTACACAATATTATGAGCCCATGCAGTACTTTCTGCACAGCTTACCCCTGAGCAACTTAGTCTGATCTCTGCTGATAGGTGAGTTTGGTGGTTTTTTTTCTTTTTAACTGCATGTATTTGGGAGGTAGAAAGAATGCTTTGGGCTTTGAAAAGGCTTTATGGTTTAATCAAACCAAATGTTTTGTGCAGCCATCACACCTATCACTACTGGAGTCTGGTGTTATCCTGGGAAGAAAGGGTTCAGTTGCTTGAGTCCAGCCACTAGGCATAAGGGAAGAAAGGGAACTGTGATTTCAGGGGACTATTCCTGTTTACACCATACATGAAATGATAACTTTTCCCAAAACACACCATCCTTCTGCTGCTGAGCTTGGGGATATTTTGGGGGGTCAGATCAAACAGGGCTGGTCCCTGGCTCTGCCTCTCATCGCTGGATGTTCATTATGTGCAAAATGTTCCTCGCTCTTGAAATTTATTTCAAGGTCAGAGAAACTTACCTTCTGTGTATATTGGGTTGAGGCATGTTTTGTTAGGAAAATTTATAACATGGCTTGTTTTAACAGTTGTTGCTGTAGATTGATTGGATAATATTTACTTGTGCTATAATTATCTTATTTCATAGCAGTGAATGTAAGGAGGCAGCTAGGTATGCTGAAACCAGAATAACAGAAATTAGGAGATTTGCATCAGGAGGCAAGGTGTTGTACTGTATATACTGTTGTGTCTTGTTATTTATATCAAGCTAAACTTGTTTTTCCAGCTATTTGTGCAAATGACCAGCTACCCAATAAATTACATCATTTCCAGCACTGAATGGCACCATGACATGTTAACTAGGAATTTAAGCACCAGAAAATAATCTTGACTGACTTGAATGTGCAGCTATAAAAGCCCAATGAAAGCTAATTTTCTGGGCAGGATGGGGAGGGGGATAGGTGGGAAACAGGCAGGAGGAGGAAAGGACAGAACAAGCTTGGGAGACAGACAAAAAGAAAGCCTCATGCTCAACCAAATCCACATATGCAAGTTTTAAAATTCTAAGTCTATAAATATATTTCCTAAAAATTTTCACTTGTAGGTTAATCAGTCTCTCCTTCCTTGGCTGAGCCAACTGTGAGCCCTTCTCATGTTTTCAGGTGTAAACAAACACCTGACTGGAGGTGAACTGCAAAGAGCTGGTGCAAACCTAAATATGTGTAACTATATGTGGCAAAAGCCACCAAAGGGAACTGTAAAAGCAGACATACATTCCCTGCTTTTATTTTAAGCCTTTTGTATATAGGAGCAAGCCAGTGTGGAAAAAAAACAAGAATTCAAGAATTATCTTGGTTTGGGTTTTTTTCAGATAGACAGTTACAAACTACTGAAACCTTTCATGCAGGCAAACAACCTCACAAAGGCACCATGGTCTGAGATAGAAAGACAAGGAATGACTGATGCCCACCACAGCAGGCACTTGGCCAAGGCTGAGGGTGTCACCAGGCACATTGGCTCCCCACGGCATCCAGCCCAGGTGGGGTTGGATCCTGCTGGGCCTTCCTGCAGCCCACGTGCCCTGGGTTTCTTCATCTGGAGCTCACCCCGGCATGCACTGGGGCAGTGAGAAGGATCCCTGAGTTCTGCAGGATAAGAGGCAGCCTCCTCTGCTGTGCTGGCATCCCTGTAGATGGTACCAAGGCAACAGCCTGGGAATGAAATCCAGGACCATTTCCCAAAGCCTGTCACCAGGGTTTGCTCCCCAAATGAAGGCTCACTTCAAACCAAAGCTGGTGTAAGCATTGGTTAATTTTAGCCTAGGAAGTGAGAATCCTGCAGTTGTGCTGCCTGCTTGCCTGCCTCTCTATTAGCCTCTCCTTCCTCAGTACACACACTCTAATAAATTTTGATTCCAGTTTCAACTAATGTGAAGTGAGGGAACAGAAGAGAGGCTTGAATTTGTGATCCCAGTAAGGGAAGGGAGCTTCAAACTCGGTTGTTATCCTTGGCAGTGACTGCTCAGGCAGCCAGCACAGTCTTTCTTGCTGGCAAGTGAGTATGCAGACAGGCTACAAATGTGAGATCAGCTCTCTGCTGGAGAGGAGCTGGGGTAAGCCAGGGCTATCATGACAGGGTCAAGGCATTTGTAGTCCAAAGATGTGAATTTGTATGAGACAAACTACTAACTAAAAAACCCAGGGAGTATTAAATGGCACAACAGGAATTATTCATGGTAGTTCAGTCTCCTTTTTATTTTTTGGCACAATCACTTGCAAGAACAGAGGTGGCAGTTCAATACCTCTGGGGATCCCTGGACATCTGTCATGGCTGGAAACAGGGTGTGCACCTCCTTCACAGATTGCACAAATGAGCACCTTGCCTTTGGCCTTTCCCAATTTCTCATCCAGGCATCCAAGCAAAGAGCCACTAGATCTTCACACCGTGCTGAAATATGGGATCTCACAGAGAGCCTGAAGGCTCTGAGCATCCAAGTTCAGAGCAGTTGCTGTTCCAAGAACTACAGTATCTGTGCATGTCTCATTGTCTTTCCTCTGAAATCCACATGTTCACATGCCACAACATCATGGCATGACTAGATTCACAAGTTTCCTCTGTCCTTCTGTGTCTTAGACAGCAGGATGCTCAGAGAAACCAGTGCCACACACAGTTTTATGTCAGCCCTGCCACTTACCACACATGCTGCCATCTCTGTAGGCAAGGACGGTGACCACACTGGGTCCTGCTTTAGTTTCCTTTTCTCCAAGGTCAGTAGGTTTCTCCCAGTGTAAGTGAGAGCACAAAAGCTGGCCCTTTGTCAGTGGATTTTGGGGCTCTTTAATGGGATTAAGCCAGTTCCACCCAGTGCTGGTTGCTACAAAGGCTTTTTCTCCTGTCTCAATGACGTGTTACATCTTAACGTGTGTGGTCATATCTGCAGTCGATTTGTGCAGCTCTTTGTTCTTTGCACATGTTTTTATTGCCTGGGGGGCATGCAGCAACCAGCCAGCAAGCTTTTGTGGTGCCCAGTTGATTCAACTCTTTACTCAGTTAATGCACTGCAGCCAAAATAAGAATCTGCAATATCAATTCATTGAAAGTAAAGATGAATGACAATCGCAGAGCACTTTCAGATTGGCAGGACATAAAGGATGCAACATTGCCAGCAGTGTAGCTCAGGTACCTCTCATTTAACTTTAGAACTTATTTACTTGCCAGATAAATGTTTAGCCCCCTCCTTGATAAAAACACATGAGAAGCAGCACGTTCAAAAGGCAGTTCATCCCCTCTCCCTAAGACATCTACTGAGGCTAAGGTAAAGCATCATATAGAGGTTCCTGTGTCACTGTCTTTTCTCATCAAGGATGGAAGGAGCCTCACACAAATGATTTTTCAGTGGCCAGTGCCAGAGCTAGTGCATCCTCCCAGGTACCACATTGCACAGGACTGTTCAGGACTCAGAAACCTCAGAGTTCTTCTCAGATAAGTCCCCAAACCACTGCTGGAGGATGTGTATATTTGATAAATTATGACCTGAGGTGTGTGTGGATATTTTGCTAGAAATAGTGAAGAAGTGAAATGCTCTCTCATTGCCTGCCAGCCATGGGTATATGCTGTTCCTTGGCCACAGACCATTTATCATAAGACCATGAATTGCCAAGCACCCTGACAAAGGTACTGGCCATCCAGCAGGGCGTGAAGTGTGTCCCAACCCTGGCACACAACATTATTCTAATCCAAGCAGCTTTCACCCACATTTCCTGGTAAATAGTATACAGCAACCCAGTTTGAGTTAGTGCATCTAAATTTAGGGAAATATTCAGGGAGGCATCATGGAGAAAACAAGGAGTCTGGAGCATTTGGAACACTTTATACCAGAAGAATAATTGAAGTTTTCAAAACATTTATAGAAATATATATTTTAATAGAAATTGACTTTTTAAATAAATCTTGTTAATATCATCATCCATAAAATTAAGGTGTAATATTTATGTCTAACCACTGTTGTGAAGAGAACTAAAAATTCCTCTGCCTGAAAACAATTCATTTGTGTGCTAGAAGTCAGAAAAGTTCATTCCTCTATTTTAGTTATGAACTCCTTTGTGTTCTGACCACTTTTTTTTCTGCTTTCCTCTTCTTTGTTATTTCTCTCCAATTTCTCAAATTCAAAAAAAAATGGGAAGATACTAACTTAAAATTTATGGAATTAATCTGCTTCTTTCCTACCTTTTTTTAAATTGTATCTTCATTTTCTCTAGGAAGAAAAAAAGAAAAATATTGTTAAAGGATCATGAAATGCTATCTTTAATTCTAAATATAAAAAATGTGACTTTTTTGGGGGGGAGCTGGAGCCCAAGGGCTGGCATTTCTACCCAAACCTCTGACACATGTGCTATCACCTAACAGCAGCCACTCCTGAAAGCACCCTCAGACCATACAGCTTATGACATAGTAATCAATTGGAAACTCTCTGGCACTGCTTTTCTGCACACTCAATCCTCGATACCAGATTAGCACGCCAAAACCTCTGAGCAAATGTAATGACTGCTTCCCTGTGCTCCCTCCTCTCAGCAAATCTATGGCTTGAAAACCTATAAATGTGCTATTTCAGCTGTTTTAAAGAGCTTATCATGGTTTTCTGAAAGTCTGGACTCAAGACTCTGGATCCCCTTCATAATAACATTTAATGCTACCATTATGTAATTGAATCCATTTTGTCTGTGTGGTGGGAATATTATTAAACTGTAATTCATTTCACCATCTTGATGCACTTGGACTTTTAGGTCCAAGTCTCGAGGAGAGGAGAGGAGAGGAGAGGAGAGGAGAGGAGAGGAGAGGAGAGGAGAGGGAAAAGAAAAGGAAAAGAAAAGGTCTAACCATCCAGCACCTTGCGTTACCAAACAATTTTTTCCATAAAGAGGAATTACCAGTTCTTTTATCACCCTTGTTCTTATATTTCTTCTTTTTTTTATCGTGTGTGCATAAAGGTCATAGGACTCCTATTCATTTGTCAGAGTTTCATCCTTTCCTGATATGGGGAGATCCTTCATTATCCTGATTTGCTGAGTCTGAACTTTTTTGCCAGAGAATTTTTGGAAATGCAATCATGTCAGGGATGGTACTTTTTTACATCTGTTGCCCCCTCCATATTAAGTGCTTGGCTTGTGGCCAGCCATCTTACAAGTAGCCATATTATTATTGAAACCACATGCTCATTAGTGAGGCTGGCACTAGCTCAACAACCACTGTCCGAGGCTAAAATTATATTCCATTATATCCCAGACAACAGGACAGGGTAGCATACAGTTTGTTCAGAAGAACAAACAGTCTCAGTTGAAAAATTCTGAATCTTAAACTGTTAGAAATGCAATCCATTTTCTGTCTCTTTATATGCAGTTCAGGGAGAGGTGTGTTTTGAAAGAAAATACTGTACTACTAACATATCTTCTTGATTTTTAATTTCAAGGTTGCAGGGACAGCAGGAGTTCCTGGGCCCTTCTCTATTGGGTTTAATCACTTTATCTCTTGGGAGGCAAGCAAGAGTATTTCACTTAATATACAGGAATGACTCATGATCATTGCTTTCAATTAGAAATGTCCTCTGGGATTTCTGGGAACGGTGTTTTCTTGAGTGTGGGAGGAGAAAGAGAGTAAGAAGGAGAAATAGACAGAATCAGACCAGTTCAGACCAGCTTTTCCAAGAAATGCATTTCAAAATGGGTAAGATACCACTTTCTCTCATACATCCAAGTAATTTGCCTTGCCCAACGTAATTACTGGCACTGTTCTATAGATACCATTTTCTTGAGTAAACTAAGGATTTATGAGGGCTACATCTTGCATTGGACCCCCTGCTTGTTTTTCTATGATAACCATATAAAACAACACTCATTAACATCAGAAACCTCACAGGCTGGAAAATGGACTGGGATGTTTTCAGTGTTTCTTTTCCTGCTGGAAATAGCTTCAGATGAAGGTCAGTTCCTGTTTCTCCTGCTGTAGCAGGTATTACACCAATGGCTATGTGCTTAAAGTCTCAGGTGCATTATAATATTTCTCAAAGACTTCTGGACTGACTTAAGTTCAGTGATTTCTCACAGCAGTAACCTTATTCCATTAAACATCTTTCATGCTGGTGACTGGGACTTACACAGGGCTGAGTGCAACAGTTTTTAAGGTCCATACAAAAAAGCAAGACCATCCTACTCCCCCATCTGAACAGGGGATAAAAACACTTTCAGGGGAGGAAAACACTTTCCTTGCATAAAAGTATACTGTGTCCTGTTCCCAGAAGCAGGGATAAAGTTGCATTTATCATAACTTTGAAAAGAAATAAAGGCTTATAAAACAAAAGGCCATTATAAATTCCTGCAGTTTAGAGTTTTATAGAGGCAAGACAAATTTCCAAATACAGACTATACAAAGATAACAAATAAGCTTCTTTCCTTTAAGGAAGGGAAGGGTTAACCCTGACAAATGACATACTAAATTTAGAGTCATTTTTGCATGTGGTTGCATGTCTAGTTGGAAGGAGTCTGCCAAAACTCATTTTACTTATGACCCTTTACAGCTAGCAGAGAAAGAGGTCCATTGTTTTCTTTGTATTAGCAAGATTAAAAACACAGTCCCCCCAACTGAAAAGGCAAGCACTGGAAGCACTGGCTGAAGGCAAAAAGAAGCATTTTTAATTCTCAATAAACCACATACAAACACACATCTATGTGTGTGCATGCAACACATACAAACATGTGTGTTTCCTAGAGGGCCAGTTCTCATTCTGTAAGCAGCTACATGTCATGGGTGAAAACAAAATGAGACAAAGAGGGATATGTCTCTTGATGGCCACCCTTGCTTCAAATGCTGCAGCCGAGTCTTCCCCTCACAGCCCTCAGGAGATACCTTGTGCAGACAGTCTGTTACCACATCTCAATCAGATGTGACTGGGGAGAGATGCAAATGTGCCACCAACCTTCTGGCACAAGTAGCAGGCAGCAAAGCAAAAATGTGTTGGAGACATCTGCTCTCCCTGTCTGGAGCAGCAGCACATTGTACACACTGGGGCAAGTTCTATGAGTGTAGCCAGACTCAGCTAAGAAGCTTCCATCCACCTCATCTATGGCAAGCACCTGCTGATGGGATGTAGATGTCTGTATCTGACCTAGATAGTACAGAGCTTATTTGGCATTGGGGCAGAGGGGAGAAACAGATGCTTTTGGACATATTTCATCTTAATTTAACCCAGAACTAGGTCTCTATGGGCTCTTGGGAGAGCTAGATAACTAACAGAGGTGTGAATGCCTCTACTCTTGACATCAGCAGCTATCCAGGATGATTCTTGTCCTGGTTATTTCATTGTTCTTCTCTTCATACTTTTTTGAAACAAGTAGTCTTTGCTGCCTGTCTGCTCCTAATGAGGACCTGGCCTTCATCCTTCCAAATCTTCCTCTAGCTGGCACGACTCCTGGAGCAGCTCCCCCAGGGTACAACCAGCTAGAAAAGGAGTCGGTGTTTCATGAAAAATAGCAGAACAGCTGCAGAGCTTTTCTGTGGAGAGCACAGTGGGTGAGCAGCAGGACTGTAATAACTGTCTCTAGCTACATGGCTCTTCAGTTCTCTGTCAGTGGTAGAAAACTCTTTCCTCACAGGTTCAGAATGTTTGTCTTCTGGTTGCAAGAGGTACACTGTTAGACAAAGTACTTGGGTTTCCTTTGAGCTGTAGAGAATACTGGGTGACATTGGATGTGTCTTTCCCAGAGGCTGAATCTTGTTGTACATGTAATGCTATGCTAGAAACAAGGTAAAACTGGTACAAAGAAACAACATCTTGCATCGCACCAACTGAAATAGATAGGAAAAAAAACAGATGAGGTACAGGAGTTGTTCATTACTTCAGAAAGAGAGGCAGCATATTTCAGAACTAAATCTAGAATACAAACAATTACTCTGAATTTGACTATTTTAATCAGTGAGGTTATTTGAGAGAAAAGATGGTTTCTACCAATTGTGCAAAAAGTTATGCTACTGAGAAGACAGATCCCTCTGAGACAGACACTCAAAGACAGAGAAGTAATTATCACCAATATAACACCAAAGGGTTAGTTGGAAGGAACTGGAAAATTACAATGTGCACAAACCAACTTCTCAAGCACTTTAGGCAGAATTTAGTCACCCATGTCCAAATATGTGATCCACAAAGGATTTGCTTAATCCTTTAGATGTCTGAGAGTCTGTAAGTGCTTAAGTTTGCACAGGAAAGCTTAGTTTGGCGTCAACATTTCTGCTACAAAGCATGCCCAATGGAACCATGATACTGGCTGAGCCAAATACTTTTTCTCCATCTCTGCCAAAGACTGTGAGATTCATGATTTGTGCCTCAGTTCAAGGAGGCTGGAACCACTTAATATATTCAAAGCACACCTACAGTTTCCTGATAATCATGAAAGCTTGAGATAATTTCATTAGCAAGGGTGGTGATGAGAATCTTATATATAACAGCTTAGCAATTACCCTGTGACTTCCTCAAAGTTTAAGAGGTAAGTTCCCTTGTCTTTGGGTGGTCAGATTTCATATTACCCACTTCCGTGAAGGTGTCCTAGTCACCCATCTGTGGACTGCATCAATGGCTTGTTTCCCTGGGAGGCAGGTGGAGCAGCTCCCACACCTCCTGATGAAGATAAGCCTCCTGTGCCAACAGAAAAACAAGAGTTCATGAGGCTCGAGAAAGGACAGAACAGGTTCTGCAGTCTTCTGCTCTGGACACTTTTCCCAGAAATGGAGATTCCTGAACTCTAGTTCTTGAAAGATGTCGGTTCAGCTCAGCCAAACTAGCAGGACTGCTCAGTGTATACAGCTGCAGAGTTGCAGGACCCTAAGAGCTTTTTTGGCTCAAATTTCTGCACCTGGTGACAGTTTAAATCATACATTAGGCATCCACATCCTTCTCTGGATTTTGGCCTAGGGGCCCTATAATTATTTATCCATGTCAGGGGCATCTATGGACCAAGAGGTCTTGGGAGCTGTGGATATTCCCACTGACAAGGACCTACCACACAGTTAGGTCCTGTCCCTGATGCTCATTACTCTGTATATCCCTTATGCCAAGCTCAAAGCCCAGCAAAGTATAGCCAGTTGCCAATGGTTTCAAAAGGTGCTGATGGCTGCAATCCTCAAAGCACTGGCACAGCGAAGAGGCCACCAACACTTCTCCCTCATCTGCATGACCCTGAGACACTGTCCTTTCACATCAGATGGTTGCCAGTGCATGACCATGGACACCAAATAGTTTCCAAATACATAGAAACTAGATTTACCAAATAAAAGAAAGGCTTTACCTGTCTCCCACCAAGTATAGAGTAGCTATGGGGTGTTTTTCCTATTCATATATTCATAGTTAAGATCCCATAGGTGTTTCCCCTACAGATAAATTTCAGTCTCTTTCATGCCCTCCATCTTTCTAACATCAGTCATATCCTATAAGAATAACTTACATAAGGTAAATACCTGTTGTGTGTTCCCCCAGGACTTCTTTTTTTGTGTGTGCAAGGAAAAATGCTAAGGAAGAGCACCTGATTTATCTTCTCAGATCTATTAACTAGCTTGGATAGGTCTATCATATAATTTTTCATTTCCTCTCCAAACGATCCCAACTTTTTCAGTCTCTATTCATATGGAAGTCATTCCACGCCTCCAATATTTTTTTACTGTCCTATCTAGTTTTACTGTTTTCTCTCCAGAGCAGGGAGACCAGTGGAGAGCCTGCCATTCCAGGCAGCTGGAGCAGTACCATTTATGCCATGATGCAGTGGGATCAAGCAGTCTCAAACTGTGAATTCTATTTTGTATTTGAGCCTCCATTTTGCACAACATGTTGAATGTGTTTTACCCCAAGCCAAGATGTGGAAACATGCTACAGTACTGACAAGGCTGTCAAGTAAAGGTATTAGACACTACCCGAGAAAGTCATTTTGTAGAAGTCTGGACTCAACCACTGCAATTGGCTTTGAACAATTGGCCCAAACCCAAAGGAAAAATAGATTTTAAACAGAAGGTGCTGGCATGCCTGGTGGATCTGCAGCTTCACAGTCTCTGCACATGGCAAGAAGAAAGGCATTTTGCTTAGCTGGAAGTACTGCTCTCAGCAGACCTAGCTGCTTATTGCCTCACGATGAACTACTGGTAGGAACAAAACCTCCTCTTCTGACTAATGGACAGATTCTTTAAAAGGTGAGGTTGTGTGGAAAGAAAGGTGGAGTATTCAAACATTTGTCATGAGAAAAGTTTTATAGTGACTTAAAAAAAAAAAAAAAAAGAATGGGAAAATGACGTATAGCGAAGAAGAATCACCAGACTAGCTAGAAATCATAAGGGGACTGGAGTTCCTGTGATTTAAGCACAAATTTGATCTGGTATGAGTCTACTGGACACTACTTTGTATGGTGAAATCTCTTACATGTTACATTGTGACTTTTACTCCCACCAACATTTTCTCTGTCTGTCTTTGAATTAACCAAGGCTTTTCCAGTCAGTCACAGCATTATATCTTGCTTTTCCAACATGGTCCATGTGGCAGGACATGGGCTGGCCCTGTTCCTATGATACTTCCATCCAATCACACATTGCCCTTTCAGAGGAGACACTGTATAGGGAGTACTGTCCCACGAGATATGTCAGCATCCTACATCCAGAGACTTGGCTGGTACTTGCAGCCTCCACACCTTACCATCCCATCTCATCTCCCCAGGGCATTGAAGGCACCTGTGCAGCTTCACGCCTGCAGAGCATAGCATGGGCAGAAGTGCTACTGTCAGCAGAATATTCAGGTAGGCACAGTTTATAAATGGGAAAGGACTCTACCTGCAGAAAGTGGAGGCCTGCAGGCCACTGAAGGCCTGCTGAAGTTCTGGACAGAACTCTTGAAGCTCTGGGTGGAGTGTCACACCATGCTGGGGAAAGACATGGTGTGTAAGCACATCATCTGCACACCTAAGAACCAGCTCAGATGAATCACCACAAGAAAACATCCTCATGTCCCTCTAAATTTTTCTGCACTTAATTCTGAGCCTTTTATTCATCTTGTTGCCCTCTCACATTATGAAGAAGATCTTCTGAATACTCCATTATGTTCCAGCCCTGCAAGACCTCCATCCTACCTCCATCCTTGTCTTGTACTACCATATCACTAGCAACCTCAACACCAAGTGCATGAGAAAAAAACAAAAAATTTGTTCTGCTAGAAACACATGGAAATGTAGGGCAAGGGGTCACCTCAAGGCTTCATAAAAGCTGAATCAGCACAGAATGAAAGAGCAAGTGCTCTGGACATTAAGAAAGGCAAAAGCTTTGAGGCTTGGATAGAGGAGCAATAGAGAAAGCAGAAAGTGTTTTTTCAAATAGCAGGGGCAAATGGGAAAAGCAGGGGCAAGGGTAATAGATGTCTTATTCCCTGTAGTGGGAAGCTGCTCTTGGCTCTTAAGACTAGAGTGTTATATGCTCTGCACACAAAACAAATAAATATTTCATTTCCCTTCACCACAGTTATTTTCTTTCTCTGTAGTGGGGTTGAATAATTGTTTCTAAAACACCTGTACTAATGGGGGCTATTTCACTATTCACTTTTTCACTATAACTAAGCTAACAAAATGGTCAGTAAGTCCTCTCTATTACACTCTAAGAACTGGAGACTCTATTCAAGTCACTGAATTTACCAAATGAAAACAGGTGAAGGGCAACAATAAAAAGCAAAAAGCAGGTGAAGAACAACAATAAAAAGCAAGGGTAACAAATCACAATGTGCACAATTAAATGTGCACTTACCTGGACAGTTCTCATTGGATCGTAATTATTGAATATGCCATTATATAGTTTATAGAAAAAGCAAAGCCTCCATTACGCAAGCTAAAAATACTGCAGTTTGTCTGTCGCTGGGTGCTTGGTGACACACAGAGTGAAGCTAACTTTTTTGCTGTCCTGGCTTGTGCCAGGCAGTGTAAAGGAGAAAGGATCCTTCATCCTCTGGTATAGTTTACCTTACATATGAGAGCTGGGAAAGGAAAGTCCAGGTTAAAAGTTCCTATGTCTGAAGGGAATGCAGGACAGAAAATGAGGTGATGCTCTTCTGATCATGCCATTAATGGGATCATCTTCATGAACAGACAAAAATCACTGGACTACAACTATGAAAACACTGAGGAGAGGAGGGAGAGGTGAAATAGATTGGTGATTAATAGTCACTTCAGGTGCCTCACTTCAGAATTCAGACCCATGAAATGCCATTGAGCTTTTGGATAGCTCTAGGGGAGGTTTAGAGCAGTTCTTTTCCAGAAGTACTTGTTTCTCCAGGCATATTGGATAAATCCATCTTGTCTCAAAAGTGGGTGGAAGAAGCAGCAATTGTAACTGTACCACTGCCTCCTTTGTGTCCAAGCTTAATGGGAAGAATATTTATCACATTTATAAGAAAGAGGGTTCAGGGTCCTTTTCTAAATTAATTCAAGTCTCCTTGGAAGGAATTCAGACACTTGATCTGTGACCTGACCAGGAGGCAATGAGATTGATTCTCCTAATCCCTACAATCCAGCTAATATATTGTGGCTACAGGGAGATGTGGGGATAGCACAGCAAGCAAAAATGGTGGTTTTTCTGCTTGCATATGTCACATGCTTCGGATAAGAGGTGGAATAGGGAACAACAGTCTCTTTTTCAAATTATTCACTTGCTTTTTTCTCAGTAAAGGATTTGAGGGCTAGTCCCAAACCAATAATTCAAATTCCAGTCTATCACATCATCACAACAGAGGCAGCAGTCATTTCTCCTCCATTTATAGTCTGATTTGCTAACCTGGAGACTCCAGGACTTGTCACATCCACAGGCTCAGCTTGGCAGAAGAAATAAGCCCAGTTCCCTCAGTATGACAACCTTCACTGCAAGAGATTCCAATCCGCTGCATCAGAGCATGAACTTGCACCAGGGTTTCTCACATCCCTAATAACTTTGAGAGCTAATGGGTGTCTATTTCCCCCCCCCCCCCCCAATTCTCCAAGATGCTACCTTGTCTCTGTTCTGGCCAGCAGAGTGTTAATTTTTGCAGTAGCAAGGAGGGAGCATGGACACAGAGGTTATCCTATACCACCTCTTTGCTGGGGCTGGGGGAAAGGGACTGTCTTGCAGGCAGACGGGGTCCCTTCCAGTCAAGTAAGAGCGGCAGAGGGAGGAGTGGGGTAACCCGGTTGCCTGTGAATCATTTCCCTATCCTGTACAGTTTGATATTTACAATGTTGCTGTTACTGTTTGCTCTCTTATTTCATTGCTGTTTCTAGCAAATTGTTCTTAGTTCATGAATTTCATCTTTTGTGCCTCCAGTTCTCCTCTCCAGCCTACTGCTGGGGAAGAGAGGGGAGTGAGCGAGTGAGTAGCATGAGGAGAATCTCTGTGGGAGCACTAAGTTTGGGAGTGTCATTCCTAAACAGCTACTTTGCTGTATCCCACGACAGGGAAGCTGGAGAGGACCCATGTCCCCAAAATACTGTGGAGAAGGACAATGAGTCCTGCCCTGGCTGTTCTCCAGCTGCTATATGGTGACTGAATTTGTCATAGATCTAAAGTCAGTAGTGCCTGCCTCTCTGTTATATTAGAGGTACCTTATAAGCTTAGCAATGTAAAGAGTTTCAAAGTGTAATTTATAAGGTACCTGAAGGTGTTCACTTACACTGCCCTTGGTGTAAATGGGAATCAGGCTCATAGGCTCTCTAGGTTGTTGGGGCTTGTGTAAGGAAACGCTCTCACTTGGTTTGAAGGAACTATTACTAGCCAAGGAATCACAAGCAATAACTTTCCTTTGGTGGAAGTGAAATAGCTCACTCTCATTAGACCAGACAATCCTCATCAGGGGGGCAAGGTCTGTAACCAGCTTGTCTGTAGTAGAGATTTCTAATGTGTGCAGTTTCCAGTTGCTGGTGAAAACTCATACAGAGTTGCCAGACAACATTTCTCAGCCCACACAATGAAAAAATATTAATTCTATGGAGAAAAAAAAAAATTGGCACATATTTTTCAATTAAACCTGATGAGGAGGATGAGGGGTAAATATCTATCTTCCATACGGTTTCTATCACCTACAAGGGAATATAGACCTGTTTGACACAGGAATGCTTTGCTCCAACAGTTACCTAGTGATCTAGTAAAGACAATAACAGGATTAAATGTAGCATTTGAGATTTGAGATGAATAGGTTATTTTATATTTTTGAAAGCTAAGCAACATAGCTTTACCATGTACAGAACAGACCAGAACTTGGCTGCAGTCAGTGCCTTGAGGAATAGACTCCTTCTGGCAATCCTATTCAATAGTGCAAGAAACACCCAACCATCCTAACTGAGAAAGCTTTTTCCAAAATGGTATTTTAGGGGAGGGACAAAGCCTTTCCAAGCTCATCTTTATCCTGAAGAATCCTTCCACTCTGCTCTGTTCGTTGAATCACACACTTGAAAAAAGCTCCAAACCTCCTGTAGACTCATTTAGAAACTGTCAGAAAAGCTTGGGATGTTCCTGTGTAATCAAATGATTGGTTGCCTTAAGAAATAAGCTCTATTGTCATTGTAAGTTCTGGCGGATGTAGTAAACATATTTGGGTCCAAACCACTTTACAGTATGTGTATGCCTTTCATTGGATCAAATAGACTAGTGATTTCATAATGTGTTTTACCCATGAAGCAACAATAACACAACTTTTTTTGCACATACTATAAAGAGTCTGCAAATTAACCAATGCACAGAAGCCAGAAAACATCTACATCTATGCTTAAGAATAAGTTTATCATTCTCTCACATCAATAGAACTACAACGAAATTAGTTAGAAGCAGAATAATGCCAAAGCTGCAACATAAGCTTGTCAGTTCTACATGAGGTCCTGAAAACACTCATTCGGTATGGACAGAAATTTGGCCAGATTTTGCAGATCCTCTCGCTTTCAGTTCTTGTGAATACTTGAACATGATACTTCTGCAGCAAGATCTGGTCCCCCAAAATCACCTAAAATTAATAATGCAGAATGTTTGTGCAAAGTCAAGTTGAAACATGTAATGGAGAGAAATTGCATTGGAAAAAAGATTCTGAATGTTAAACATAGTTGTTTAGGGATCATTTTTTGCATGCAGCCAAAAGGGCTTGAATTTCAAGTATCAATATGCTCATGACCAACTGATTGCAAACAAGTTACAGACCAAGAATTATTCATAGAAATTGTCTGATTAATCACTCCAAATAAATTTCAATAATGAGCAAATGAATGAAAATTGTGGTCAGATGATGGAAACTTTGTGAACAGAAGAGAGGAGGTGAAATTTATTGAGTTTCTTATTAGGAACTATTTTTCCAGATTCGCCTGCTACCATACAGTAACAGAAAAGCTGCAGGAAGCATCTGTGGAGCAGATGAAACAGTAGGCAGAGTAGTTCTTGTCGTGTTCTCCTGCCACAAAGCCTATTTAGTCAGGACAGCTATAGTAGAAATACAGCTGCTTTTGCACTGCCAGTGCAAAGCAATGTACAGCATGAAGGAAACCGTATTTTTTACTTTTTTAAATTTCTCTTTTTTTTTTTTTTCATTTTGCCTGTGGAAGAACATAAATCATTTTAAAAATACCTAGTTCTCTGAGTACCACCTTTTAAAATGTCTTTCAAGCTTGTTACTACAGAATAGCTCAGCTGATTCACTGGAGTCCTAGCAGGTTTAAAGTGGCATAAACAAGATCAAAATATGGTCATTAGTGGAATTCGAGCAATTTCTACCCAAGTAATTGCTACCCAGGAGAAGAATTGGATGCTATGCTGAATACATATGCAACCTAGTTACTTTTGATTGAGTGACTAATAGGGAATATATACATTGTGTCTGGAGCTCAGATCCAGTTCTTCAAAAGACTCAGCATTTCTCATGTTTACTTTCACTACATGGTACCTCTTTCCTTCATCTAAGATTCTTGGCTCTGTACAAGTATCTATGCATAAGGAAGGGAGATTATATCACTGTTGATAATAAAACTGCAATGCAAAAATACAGCAAGCACTTTGGTTTATGAGTGCAAATAAAACATTTCACTTCAACACACTGAGGACAGATTTATTTTCACTTGCTTCTTTATGAAGTGGCTCCCTATACTGCTGCATACATTTGCACATACGTGCAGGCAGAATAGAAAAGAAATCATGCTGCTTTTGGTTGCCCCCAGAACTGACAGAGTTAATATATGGTCCAAGAAGAGTTTTCCAATGGAATTTTAACCTTTTCTTCCAACAGAGATTCATGGATTTGATTCCTGTCATCACTGAAGCCAACAACAAAACTATTGTTTATTTCTGTGGGAAAAGGATCAGGTCCCTTATTTGCAATTTTGGCTTTTTTCAGAATAGTGTATTTTTTTATTAAAAGGAAATAAATCCATATCTGCATTTAATCACACAACTAGCATGAAAATGAACTCAATGAATAAAAATGTCAGGAGTGGGAAATGATAGGGTTCTCTCTTAGCCAAGTTTTCTGTCTAAAATTAGCTTGCCTTTCTGGATTTACTGCCGTTATTAAGTGAATGTCCTTTTGACAATAAAGCAGTGCTTCTTGGATTTAGACAGTGTTGTGAAGAATATGATAAAGTGCTCTGTGATGTATGACTTTGATTGACTCAGGGGACCTTACTGTTTCGATGCTGTGGTCTGTTCTTTGTTTGCTAGATGAAGATTTTCTGTTCATTTAATACTTAGTTCAGGACTAGAAGTTGGAGAAGGATGTGTGTAAAGATGTAGAGTACCTTGTTTCTGCCATACTAACATGATGAATTATAGTGTATTAAGAAAGTGTTGACACATGTGGGAATAGACTCTTGACATGCTTGCCAGTAATTAAGGAACATTGTATGTAAAGTCACTAAAAAAGTTGGAGGCTTATTCTTTGTTATAGGGATGTTTTGCCAAGTGCTGTTATTCATAGTCTTGATGGAAAATACTTGTATCTTCGAAATTGTTGTGGTTCACACAATAATGAAGGCAACAGAAAGAGATTCATTAGTATGAATTTTTTCAATGTTTCCAATATCTGGATAGGTAATCATTTTCCTGCCAGAGAGGAAAAAGTGTTCTAATCCCAGTGCCTCACTGATAAATTACCTGAGCATTACCAAAGTGGTCACAGGGCTTGAGGAGCTGCTCCTCAAGTGTAAGGGACTGTGCATCCTCTGCACAAATGCCCTGAGCCTGCCCCTGAAACCTGCTCTTTACATGCACCTCCTCACAGTCATGGCCAGGGCCGTAAGTTCCCCACCTTTTACTCCTGAGCACATGCCAAGGGCAGCCTCCTTGCCTGGAGGAGGGAGCAGATGAGAGCCCTGCAGCTGCCCTCCCTGGTCCCTCTGTAGATCACAGGGACTCAGTCACCCTCTTGGAGTGTGCCCCTCAAGCCCTCTGCAAGATGTCACCTACTAGCCCTGGTCTGTTTCCATGGACCACAGGCGCCTCTGGGGGCTAATTTCCTCCAAATTTTATACTGGTAAAATAAGCATATTAGTCCACCAGACACCTCGTGCAGGACATAGACATAGCTGCCCACACGATGTGTTGTATCATGCTGCTACCCCTTGCTCATTCTGGAGAAATTTGTCAACTTCTCTATGCTCCAGCTGGATGAACTTGTCCCTTTCCTACAACTTAAGCACTGCTGCTGCTGACATGAGAATCTCATGTGCCCTAAGATATACTTAAACTTCTCTTAGGCTTTTTTCCATTCACTGGTGAAAGGTGAGCACCCCTCCATCATTTTGAGGGGCACAGTACCAGTTTCCTTAGCTTTCCCCAGGGAGCCTGTTGAGCTCATTATAATGCAGCCCAGGCCTATCCTCCCTTTTTTGCTTTATGATATTTTGTTTCCTTTCCTTCCGAATAATTTTCTTGAAGACTGAAAAGCAATCATGAGACATTTCAGCCAACTCCCTGCTAAATCCTAAGATATGCTCTATTTAGATAGCTTTTTAATGTGTAATGCATACATTTAGCAAAAAGATTTTACTGAAGGAGTTGGCAATTAGTGTTTGGTAAAAGCTGAAAAATTTGGTCTGCAGAGAGAATTTACTACTTGATTCAAAATTACAATACACCACTGAAGGACAGACATTCAAGAGACTGAACAGAGCTCGTAGGCTGACAGTTACTCAAGCATTTGGTATGAATAAATGCATATCTCTCAATGTGAAATTTCTCAGCAAGACTGTGTGCAAGTGTGGCTGCTGAATACACATCACCATATTTAACAAGTCAAACTGCACCACTACCCGTTCCAAAAATACAGGGAAATACACCTCAGTGTGTGTTGCAGGGCTGTGCTGCATGCGCCCATGCTGGCACAGTTTGACTCCCTGGAAAATCTGATGTTCTCTGATTCAAAACCATCCTTGGATGTTGAGGGTAACACCATTCATTTATAAAGCAAGTGACAGGTTCACAGACAGCACAACTAAGCATCAGAGCTCTCAGAAGACTAAAGTAAACTGGAAATTATTTCAAGAGCACTTTTTAGTCTTTCTTTCTTTTCTACCTTCTCCACTCTTCTACTTTCTTCCACTCTTCAATATCGGAATTTTCCTCAGATTTCCCTATAGTACTGTACTTAAACATGAATTCCAGTGCCTTTTGATTTATCCAAAATATTTAGTTCAATGAATTGTATTGTTTACACTGCCAAGTTCTTTTATATCTTTCCATTGGCCATCGTAGCCTCCACAGAGTGTACCAGCCAAATATATAAACTCTACATATGTTTCTACTAGAGTAACTGGATTCGCAATTAAGTCCAATTAGTTTTTACTCTCAAGAATTTAATCACATCCATCATAGCACATTCAGTAAATCAGAAATTTTCTTTCCTACCTCGTTAGAGATTTACTTTAACATTCAGCTCCTGGGACTGTATGAACCTTTCAGCTCTTTAAGGAAATCATAAACAGAAAAGGATGGAGAACAAAATCAAATCCCAAATGGTGTAACAGAGGTAGGTGGGGAATGATACCGCTGCTTCTCAAAGTACTAGATCCAAGGGGCATCCATTAAACCATGAAGCAAATGAAGACATAGTTTTACATGCAAAGTCCCATAACTGATTGCAAAAGAGGTTTGTGGAAGGCAAAGGTATAAAAGTGGTCAAAAAGGGATTACCAGGATTAGTAGAGAATAGGCCATTAGTGGCTATAAAAATGATGGCTTAGCTGCAACCTGAGACAGACTGTGGGAAGGGTGGTGGGGGGAAGCATCCCTCCAGCCTGCCCTGCTCTCTACTCTTCCAACTCAGCCAGCTCTGCCATTCAAAAATCTGTTAAGTTATGGCGACTTCTGGCCTTCTGACCCAACCAGACTGGAAGCCCCAGCTCTCCTGTATTATCATTATGAAGGTGTTTTATTGGTAGCTCATTGTGCAAAGATGCTAAACTTCTTTTTCTCTTTTCTCTTTTTTTCTTTTTTTCTTTTTTTTCTTTTTTTTTTTTTTCTTCTTTTTTTTTTTTTTTTTAAAGAAGGAAACTTAATCTAGACTGCTATGCTGTGGAAAGGCTGAAGACATGCTCTCATCTACAGCACTGGAGTCCTTTTTGATCCTGTTTAACAAGACATGGAAGACATGTAAAAGGTTCCAAATGCTGCAAAGAAAATTATTCAAAGATTTAATAGTGTGGGAGGGAATTTCTACAGGAGATATAAGTAAAAAAGAATAAACAGGACCATTTATTTTACAATGGACAAAGGAAAATATATGATAGAGCTATATAAAAAGTGCAGTGTGTGTAGAAGTCCAAGAATATGTTTCTATCCATACTCTTCTAGACTAAAAAAATTTAAAAATGCACTCAATATGAACAAAAATGCAAGAAGTGAAAGAAGACAGATTTGTTTGCAATTCCTAAATGCCTTCTAAAAATTAGTGCTTCCACACATCTTTGAAATAGATATATCCATGACACACAGATTTAACTCTTCTTAGGGAAGAACTTTTTCTCTTCTCTTCTCTTCTCTTAAAGAGTTCCAACCCTGTTTCCACTGTATTAAAAATTAATCATATCACTGACATTTTTCAATTTGAATTTTAAAATGCATTTCAAGCTTTTTTTTAACAGTCAGAATGAAAGTTAAGGAAGAATCTTATTTCCTGTCAGCTGGCATTGGTTTTCATATGTTTTTTGTCCAGTATTGGACTGTTTCACTTTTTATGGGAAAATAGATTTTTCTAAAAATTGGCTAAACTAAAAAACAACCATACTGTTGCAATATAACTTTCAAAAACTGATTTTATTTACACAAAAATTAAAATGAAAAAAAAAGAGGATGATGCATGAGGGAGATTTCCAGGACAGCCAGTTAATCTTCTGGAAATAACCATCAAAGCAAACTCTTTGAATTCACTTTAGTTCAGAAGTTTCAAAAAAGAGATTTAGAGGCAAAAGGAACAGTAGGAGCATGCACATTGAGAAGTGATGATGCAGAAGGGAAGAATTGCAAATGCAAATTGCAAATTGCTCTGTTTATCAGCCATCCATTAATGACTGGTTAATGTGATCCTAGAGAATAAGCAGGTGTAAGTAGACTTAGCACAGAATACTGAGTTAAGAGTAACCTCAGCAGAAGTGTTTTAGCTGCTGTCAGTGATTCTGGGATATTAGTGTAGTCAAGGTATTAGTAAAATACAGCTTAGTGGTTCCTACATTTCTAGGAGATATTTATATTTAATAAACTTCATCCGAGTGGAAAAAGTACTGTCCGACCAACGAAGAAATGCTGGTGCATCTTCTTCTGACGCTCACACTTGGACTTTATTAGGTCAAAACTTCAATTGAAGGTGGCAAAAGTTCTTCCTGAGTAAACTCCAAGTGAGGACTTCCAGGTCTGTCCCGATGGGACTGCTCTCAGGAGTAAGGGTTGAATTGTTATACCACAAAATACCAGCTGTAGTTACGTTAACCAGGATAAAGTTTCAAGGGATATCCAATCTCCGTGCCTCAATGTAAAGCTAATCACCAGCTGGACTACAGAACAAATTTCCCCTCTGGTATAATATCACACAATTATATGCATTATGAGGGTTTAAAATCTGGCATTGGTTGTGCTATTGTTGGAACTTGGATAACCACTCCAGTTCCAACAAGAGGCCATTCATCTACACTAATTTGTAGGTTAGAGAAGGTTTTAAAATAGGAAGTCTTTTCTTATGCAAATAGGGATCTGGTAAGGAACCAGAGGCCTGCAGGCAGTGATCTGGAGCATCACCAGATCACAGAGGATGAGTGCCAACATGCCCACATACCAGGGCAACTTTTAAAACCAGGCTTTCATGGCACCATAATGTAATGAAAGCCTTAAGGCTGGGTCTCTGCGTAGGGTTTTAACTTAGGTTTTGTATCCAGCTTTTAAAATATTGCTAACAAGCCTCCAGTCCAGAGAACTGGGAAGAAGGAATAAAACCAGAGAAATTAATCCTAATAAATTGTTCTCCCAAACAACTGTTTTCCCTTTTATTGCTTTCCCTGAGTTCATACATGTCTGTATTTGAAGTATTCAGCAAACTGTGCAAACAATGAGCACTTTCGCTTTTGATCCATGACTGTGGGTTGTTTCAGGGCTGTGCATTGGATATGTAAGACACATGGCCTTGGTTTGTTTTCTATGAGCTGAGTTTAGCCCAAGGCTACTCTGGAGAAAATGAGTTTCCTCTCTGCCTTATTTCTTAAAGCTATATCTCTTCTTGAAATCAGAGAATTTCTCTCCTCACTGACCAGGGAGCTGGCTCCTTCCACTCCTTTCAATTTTGAATTTTCCAGTGGAGGAGTCATTCCCCTGCACAAATCTTGCATATAATGTCTGCTATATATGAGCTTCCTGCACTCAGTCATGTCATGCAAAATCTCTTGAACCCTTTGGGTACTGTCCTGGGATGATCACTTTCCCACATTGCTGATAGCCTTTGGGAACAACATGCAAGACTGGCATGAAGGGGCAGGATAGAATCACTGAGGCACAGAATCTTTTATGTTGGAAAAGACCTCTAAGTCCATCAGATCCAACCATGAACCCAGAACTGGCAAGTCCACCACTAAACCATGTCCCTAAGTACCACACCTACATGATGATAAACACAAATTCCTGTTCTTCCAGACTGAGGCTTTTACATCACATGCCTTCTGTATATACAACCAAGCTCAATAGGAGTTTCCTCAGTAAATACTAATGCATGGGTTTTCCATTATTTTTTGGCAGGTAAATCCAGATCTCAGAGAAACTAATACAAGTGGGAGATGTTTAACACCTTGTAGTCCCTTAGACAATGACCCCAAAACAGGCTGCCAGCAGACACTTCCCACACAGACACCACACTGATGGCCACCAAAAACATCCTTTGCTGACAAATACAGCATGGGGTACCTTGAACTGTTTTCTCTGTAGCTGGTGTCTCAAAGCAGCCTTTGAACTGAAATCGCCCTATGGTTTTCCAGCTGTGCTGATCAGCATATGGTCTTGTGTGCTTTAAGTTGGCATTGCAAGCCTGGGTGTGATCACAGTTATCATCTCTTGGTGAAGAGATATGAGAGAACCAGAGCCCACCAGACCCCAGCCCCAGTGATCTGCAGCTCCTGGTTTAATAAATATTTCCTCATGGACCCATTCCTTTTGTTGGATAGCTGAAAGTAAAACCTCAGCTTTGTGTCATCTGAGTGTAAACCATTAACACAGATATAATTTAATAATTTTAAAGTTGTCAACAGCCTAGATTTGTCATGAGAGATTTGGCTATTTCATGCAGGTAAGTAGGAAGATGATGTCAAACATGCTTGCAAGAAGAGCAGACTGAACTTCAAACACAATTTCACATCCTCCCCATCACTGTGATTTGCAGGGGAGTATCACTCTGTGGCACTGCAACACAGTAGTCACACTTCCAGCTCCAGATATTTCTGCTCTTAAACACTGGGAACTCTTTCTGTTCTCTGTTCCTCTACCTACTTAAGAAAAACAACCAACCTTCCACAGTAAAATGTAAATGCAATGGAAAACTCTTCAATATGTCAAAAAAAAATAATGTAATGCCTTCAGTAGCCAAGTATCAAAGCATCAAGTATGTATTCCTAGGTTATGTCAGTAAGGTTATAAACATACCAGATGTTATAAACACAATTCCCATAGGTGTAAGATAATAAACAGTGTAGACAAAAAAGATAAGGCCTTTGCCAGTGATGCAGAATAGGGCTATTTTTCAGTTAGGTGGAAAGTGGTGTATTGATGGGTACATTGGACAGCATTTAGTTATAATTCAATATTTTATGTTCCCAAACTCAGCAGGGTAGTTTTAGACAGCAGCTGCGAAAGTTAACCATCTTACATAACTCTTCCAATTTTGTACACTCCTGCTCATGTCCAAGTTCAGCATGGCACAACATGGCAGAAAAATGGGTCTTCTAGAAAGGCAGTGTAGCACATAACAAACACAAGAAGAAATGAGAAGTTCCCAGAGGAACTCAAGGGAGAGTGCCCTTACAGTGAGGATATTACAAAAGGGACATTTTTATTTGCTTTCATTATTTAATATATTTATCTGTGATCCAGTATAAAAAATCCATATCCATTTCTTACAAAGTGTGCAGATGACACAAAAATCACAGAGTGGTAAATAATGAGAAAAGCAGATCTGTTCTACATGCAATCTAATTTGAATGGTAACTTGACCTCTTTAGAAAAAATACCCAAACATATTTTAATGTACAGTTAAACATAACTCTGAATATCCCAGATGGTTTGTACACTGAAGAACTGGACTATATTTTAGAAAGAGAGAATTAGAAAAGGATTTAGAAGTCATGGCTGATAACCAGCTGAGCTGCACAAGGCTTCCTCATTCAATGCAAAAAAGAGACAAAAAGAGAAAATGGGATCTTGGTATTTTCAAACAAGGGACTATTAAATACAAGGATGGAAAAGCAGATGCTCACTGTTCTTTGGAATATTAATAGGGAAAAGAAGATGGGTCGAACTTCAATGTTCACATTTTAAAAAATACTATTAACAATCAGGAAAGAGTTTGAGAAAGAAATGGAAATATACTTGCAATTGGCAAAAGCTGCTAGTGAGATCCTAAAAAAAGTAGATCTCAATTCATTTAATTTATCCAATAGGAAGATAAATGGTGATTTATCTGTGGTTTATAATAGGGCTGGCTGAGTATTCTGTCTCAACAATAGAAAAGGAAATTTCCACAAAAATTTCTATAAATAAAAAATAATGTTAATTTTCCTTCAGGACAAGCAAAATTAAATAGTCCACTGTAAGCACTCTGCTTCTCAGTTTTTTCTGTTGAAGGAAACTTTAAACTTCACCTTCTTGTGAACACATTTATTGGTGCTATAGGTACCTGTTTTCTCCTACAGGCCAGCCACAGAGTAATTTGTCACTTAATTCAAAGTTGTATATAACATTACAGGAGCTGTAGTCCAGCCAAGAAGCCTCTGCCTAAGTTGAATAAGGATAATGTTTGTTCAGGCTGTAATTCCCAGGAGCAATGCAGCATTATGGGAAAATATTTGCTTTTAATATTGAACTGACACAAAAGAAAGCCCTGGTCAATCAATTTAGTACATTCAATCAACAAGAGTCCTACATTAAAGAAAATGATAATTTTGTTTAGATTGGTTTGTTTGTTTGTATGTTTCCATTCTGAGTTTCCTTTATGTTAATAAGGTTTTTCTCTGTGTGTCATTTGGAATGAAAACAAATGTTGACAAGTCGCATCTGCCCACTGTGTGCAAATTCCAAATTTTGTTCGGTTTTAGCTTGCAAGTAGCTGTATTATGTTTCCTGTACCAGGGGGATCTCTGAATTAGTAGACAGAGACACGACATCCAGTAGGTGGAATCTGACACTATATTAATCTGAACTAGATAAATGCCAAGATTTTAACAAGGGAGAGAATTAAAAACTGCAACAATTTATATAGGAATGGGATAGACTCTCTTCCATGTGTGTTATTTAAAGATGGGCTATCTTCCTATCTGTGCTAGCTGGTGATTCGATCCCACAGACTGTGTCATAATAGATAATAACAACAATCCCTCTAGCCATAACATCTGAAAGTGCAGGAAGCAGGATTGCAAGGAGAGAAAGTGCTGGAAACCCTCAGTCTTCAGGACCAAAGAAGAGGGATGGTTGCATTACATCACGGGAACAACTTTCCCTGTCCATCCATAATACAGCTTCAGTGTAATTAAATTTTTCGTAGAAATACCTTATAATTGATCTGTGGTTTGAAACCTGACTTAAGTTTAACATTGCAACTGGCGCTGTGTGACTTGCACTCCAGGAGCCTTTCCCTTGCTTTCTCACTTTTCTGATACTCTGTTCCAAAACAAATAAATAACCTTGCAAATGTCTTATTCTGGTTCCCAGACCAAATGAGGACAATTAAAGCCTTATGAAAGGTTGGGGGTTTTTTTAATTATAGCTTTAATTAGCATAGAAGTATTAAATGAGAACACTATATGGCCACTTAGTAAAAATGGTAATGAAAATAACACAGTCAACATCTCTCATCTCCAACAGTGTCACTCTGTCAGTTGACTCCTGTTTTCTGGAGGATGTTGACAAAATGGGCAGACATGAAAGCCTGCAATAAAAAGAGTGAGATATTCTAAGCTCAAGTTAATCCATCCATAGAACAGGAAAACCTCTTTCAGTAACAAAATAGGCCTTCTTAAGGTCAGTAATAGCAGACTTCATCGACTGACAACAGTCTGCTGAACACAAAGGAAGTGTGACTTTTCCTGTTTCTTTGCCATGGCTCAATAGCTTTGTTTCAGCTTGTTGGTCAGTCTGTTTACAAGAAAAACCTCTTGAGAAAAAGAGTACCTTTCTTTGTGCAACATATTCCTATGTGCTCTCTGTAATGACTCTACACCACTGTGCTACCTGATAGCCTTTCACATGACAAAGTGTTGGGGTTACGTGTCCAGCAGTGCAGCAGGGGCTAGTTAAGGTTTCCAGATATACAGCACTCAAGCAGGGACCAGCCTCACCGTAGGTTTTCCCTCTGCTATTGCCAAATGACAAAACTTTAAAAGCTCAGCAGCACACAGCACCATTAAACTGACTGATGGCAAGAAGTCATCAGAAAACACAGTTCTGTAAATCTTTCCCTGCACACATAAAATCTGGTCTCAAATTTCCCTGCCCCCTCCACGCACACACATACACATGCATTTCATAATTTCTCAGGAAGCCTAAACAAATTGCATTGCATTTGAAGCACTACCTCACTAAACAAAGCCCTCAACATCTTATTATTCAAACACTTGAACAACATTCATTATGAATTCTCACAAATAATTTCTCCCTTTTTGAAGCCCTGTCGGAAAATAACAGTCTCCCACTTTAAATGGGAACAAAGGGAAAAAAGAGGCTGATGTCACCAGGGTTTTGGAGACAGAGCTTTTGTGAGATGCAGCTAGAGGCAAGGGCTCACGTATCTGGGAAAAACTCTCCCAAACATCCATGGGAGATCTTCACCCACAGCTGAGGAAACAATGAAATCTCAAAATTTCCCGGGTTTGGTCTCACTCTGTGCTCAGCCCCGGCTGCTCTAAAATTAGACCTGTTTTACAGACTTGGCTTCAGCTGCTGCAGGAAGCAGAGGCAGCACATGCCAGTCCTGCAAATTTATTATTAATAATAATGGGGAGGCACTCCCAGGCTGGGGGCAGCCCCACGTGCCAGCAAAGGCACAGTAGACAGTCCCCATGGGGACGCGTTCACCATCTGCAATGACTGAATGGAGCAAGGGTCGAGCAGTGCAAATGTTGTTATGATTAGCCCTCACAGGGGATTTTTTCATACAAGCTGTCCATTTGTTTGGCAACTCTGAAGTGGCCTGCAGAAATGTATCACCATTGGGGATGCTCCTGTAGGAAAGGCTTACTCAGGCCCACTGTGGTGTTTTCAGGAGGAGAGGTTCCTCCTGGAGAAATCATAAACTACTCCAGGTCCCATAGGAAGGTAGAAAATAAGGCCCATTTTCTTGTGTGACCTGACAGCCAGTTCAACTTCAGGCAGAGTTTTGGTCAGTGCAAGCAGTTCTCAATTGAACTTGCAGCCCTAACAAATCAAAAGAAAGACATTTGTACGAGTCATTGGGTCAGCCTTTGCTCATGCTCCTGCCCCAGGGTTCATGCTGGCAAGACCTGTGCAAAGGCTGGTTGGGCTCTGCTCACAGCACTGCCTACACTGCCAGGGCATCCCCTACACTGCCCTGGGCATAGATTTACACCACAGGGATGCAAGGAAGGTGGGGGCAGGCACCGACCAGTGCTCTGGGGCTCCCTTTCCTGCTCTCACCTCTCATGAGATTTGGCCTTGTCATCTATCATTAGCATTTCCTCCTGGTCCCTGTGATGCCTGGTAGGCCCTGTGTAGCTCTGGTAGGAAAGGAGGACCTAAAAGATCCCCACACTCTCTCCTGCTGGGGGCAAACAGCAGCACATTTTGCATCACGCTAGTGATGGGAGTGTGGCAGCCCCACGAAAACTAGCATTTCTCCAAGGAACAGCCCCACTTATACACTTTCTCCCCAGAGAAAGCTGAGTCCACATTGTTTTCAATTACTTCAGTAACAAAAACATATAGCTCTGCCCCATGAAATTGGCTGTCATCAAACTAAGAAATCAACTTTTTCTGCAGTGCTATCAAGAACACATAAAGTTTATAGTTCTAACATTAAAAAATGTGAAAAAATGTGAGCTTTCCTGAGGTTCAGTAAAAAAGGAATAGTTTAGCCTCTCGACCCCAGAAGCAGCATACAAAATCACCCAGTTCCCAGCCCCTTGCTTGGAAACATTGGCTCAACTGTTAACCCAGAGCCAAGGCACTGAACATAAAAAACAATCCCTCCAAGCATTCAGTAAACAATGTCTGTCCCCAAAATAGCTTTCTAGTTTTCTTGTAATATACTTCCATGCATCAGCTTATGTGACCTTGAACTGGTATCATTTCTCACTCGGGAATTCCTCCCTAGTATTTGTTGCTACAGCTCTTGAAGTATGAAGAATGAAGTGCTGGACTCTTACACTCCTTTGTTTCTTCCTTTCATTTATTTTGGCCTTGATGGGGAAAACATATGACTGGATATGTCATTACAGGCAGATAATCTGATAATCACTAGCTGGTAGGACAGCAACTCAAAAAACCCTGCCTGTAGCCAATTCATTCTCTTCCTGTAACATCATGAAACTGCAGGGGTCAGGGATAAAGATACTGACTTTTTTTTCCTTTTAAAAAATGCTGCAGTCTGTGTCCACCATGCTTAAGACTTTTGAAAGAAATATTTTGGAGCATTTCACATTATTTTTTGCTTATTTACAGTGACTACCTGAAACCTCTTTACAGAGATCTCCATAGTAGGTTGTTTCTGTGGATTTGAGACTTACATTCTGATGGTCCTTATGGGTCTTGAACAGATGCTGGTTTTCACAAAGCAGTTGTGCATCTTGCCAGGGTGCAAAGAGGGGGCTCCAGAAGTCTCACTACCATTTCTCCTGTCAGAAACGCAAAGTCAGCTATCAGCCACATCCTCTTTGTGCAAGGGGGCCATGCTTCTTGGCAGAGGAGATGTTCTGTGGCACTGAGTCACAGGAGTGAATGGGCGTGGAGGAGGTACAGGAGCTGATCTTCCCATGCACTTCCTTATCATCACCTCTTTCGAGGCCTTCTGCTGCTGTCCTAGTTCTTGTTTGCTTTTCACTCGTGCAATGAACTATAAGATAGGTATAGAACCATAGAGGGGACAAAGGGCCTAAAACAACCATTATCCTGTGATGGTAGAGGACAAAAATGGACAAAAACCCACCAAGAGATGCAGTACCTGAGCACTGGGGAGGCAGAAAGTCTGCCAGACCAGCCTCAGCCACCTTCTGCCTGGGTTTCCAGCACCATTCTGCAGCAGTGGCACAGGGAGGGCAGTCTGGGGCTGCAGGGCAGCCCTCTGATGAAAGCACCTGCGCCTTCTGTGAAAGCCGACACTCACTGCTTTCGGTGTCCCTGCCACTCCGGATCCCAAGGCCCTGGTTTACTGCAGGAGCTGTGAAAGACAGCCTCGGGCTTCACAGCAGGAAAAAATACAAGGGATCAAGTATACAGAGGCACCTCATAAAGTACCCCTTCAAACCACATGCGGATTTACAAGAGGGAAGTGAGTGGCCCTCGGGGGTCTTTTACTCGCCTATTAGCACTGGCCAGTGCGGGGTGCATGGCCAGACCCTGGGATGGAACTGTCTACACACTCCCATGACTTCTTTCAAGGGCAGACAGGCAGCTGCATACACACCTCTGGGCTGCAGCAGGGCTCGACGGGGCTGCCGCACCAGGTCAGGCAATAGCATCCTTCAATTTCTTTTCCACCAACTTCCTTAACACTTCTGTCTGGCACTGGGGAGACACAGAATAACCATGAGGAAAGACTTGGGGCAGCACACTGACTGCCAGGGCTGTCATCTGTTCTCAAGTTCCCCAGATAAATGTGGGGCTGGGGAACAGGCACATGCCTGTCAAGCAAAACACTTAGAACCTGGCAACAGGTAAAGGCTGAAGGCATAGAAAGAAGACGGAAAAAAATAAAGCAAGAAAAAAAGGAAGAGCAAAGCAGAATAAAAGAGGTATGGGAATGTGCACGGCTGAAGGGTGGGTCTCCTTTGCAGAGCAGGGCAAGAAAAGTCATCCCTCTGGATCATAACAGTTCCACAGGAGGAAGAAACGTAAAGGAAGGAGAAACATAAAGGAAGGGGGAAAAAAGATAGATGGGGAGAAGTATAGGAGAAGGGATCTGACTAAGGGAGGAAAAAGATAACATCAGAGCAAACAAATTCAGGAGAAAGGAGGAAAACTATGTACTGGAGGAGCTGAGTAGGAGACCAGTGCTGGAGGAGATAAGCATCCAAATGAAGAGAGATTAACACAGAATGTTCCCAAAGGAAATGAACTGAGCACTCTGAAACACTGTCAGACATAAATAAATCAAACAGGAACATTTGGACACTTGCAAAAAATGAGGGGAAAAATACAGGGTGAAATACTATAGCAGGAAAAAAGTGGGGTGGCAAGAGAAAAGAAGGAAAAATACCTAAAATGGAGAAAAAAAGAGAATGAGCGAGATAATCCAAGCAGTCCCAACATATTTAAATGCACACTTTGAGGTGTTTGCTCTAATGAGCAGTTAGAACAGCAAAGAAAGTACAGAGTAATGCAATCACATCATTTATATGGGCAAGTAGGGATTTTGCAAGCTGGAAGATATATGCACACAATAATTGTGGGTGAAAGTTGGGAGGCCAATATTACAGCAGTAAATCATAATCCTTTTAATATATTATCAGTTTGATACCAAAGCAATAAATGCATATGCATAAGGGGTTTGTGCTTTAGAAGTGGCAGGAAACTTGACTGCAAAAACAAAGGAAAAGGAGAAGCTCAGTACTCCCTCTCTTCTGAGTGAGAGAGTGTAATGAAATCCACTCCCTCTCTCTCTCTCCTCCATCTCTGTCATAACCATCATTACTAGACTTGGCTGGGAGTTTCACAGTGCAGTTATTTTCTAATGGGAATGCACTTACTACAAAACTGAAATTTTCCACAAGAAGATTTCGATTTTGCTGTAGAGAAAAATCCTATGAGAAAAATTTGAACCAAGTGTTTCATTTTAGGTCACTTCAACCCCAGCCAAAATTAAAAAAAAAAAATCAATATGAAAGTTTTTATTACACTACTATTAGTGGAACCTGGACATTTTCAGTTGGGAATAAAACATCTTTAAAATTTAACAAACCAGTTTACTCAAATTTTTGTTACAGTCATTGTATCAGTAGCTTTGTAGTGCGTGAGCATGCATGTGCATATTCATCCCCCCATATGCCAACAAACAAGTGGATAAAATTGAGGGAGAAAAAGGGAATAAACAAACATACAGAGTTTAGCCTAATTTTGAGCTGATTGCAAATGAAAGCCATTGGGTAACCACTCTACTAGACCATCTGTGTATTTCTTTTCTTCTGAAGGGATTTGGTGATACTCTGGCAGGGAGGCAGAAGGGAAAGTTGTTAAGCAGTAATTTAGAACACATATGTAATAAGAAACACCAATCTATGTTCTGAAATGGTGAAAGGTAGGATATCTACCATAACTTTTATGAAGCAGTTCCAGTGATTAGTTGTCTTTTTGTTTAAAAATACATTGCTTTCTTCTTGTCTCTGGCTGCCCAATTTCACCTTCCAGCAGTTGGACTAGATCACATCCTTTGTCTGTCAGAGCAAAAGAGTGAACTGTGATTGAATTTCTGTTCCCTCTGCATATATTTATAGATTGCAATCAAGTCACCTCTTAATCTTTTCTTTGTTAGATAAACAGAACAAGCTCTTCAGGCCTATCACAGTAAGACATATTTTCCAGGCCTTTCATTATCCACATGGCTTTCCTCTCTGAACTCTCTCCAATTCATCCAGCACCCTTCTCCAGTTGGGAAAACCAGCACTAAGAACAACATCCCACAGTGATGCCAAAGGCAGATGTAGCCTTCTGCTTCCTATTTAGCAGTCTCAGGACCAGCTCCTCGGAGGACAGCCTTTCCCAGCAGCTCCTACTTGAGTCACACACAAACACCTCAGTCGACCTTCTTTGTAGATTTAATGGCCAGATCTACCACACACTTGCATGTGGTGCAGGAGAGCAGTTTAGAGGTGAGTGTCCCCTCCCAACCCCACTTATTGTATATGGGTGCAGGTCACCCACTTGGATTTGATTTGGGGGAACTGAATCCCTGCCAGGGGAAAACAGTCAGGAAGCTGCTTCCCACACGCATCCCAGCCACTGCCGCAGGCATTAGGATCTGAATGAGCAGCTGATGATTAGTCTGAGGAACTGAACTAAGTCTGATTTGACATCAAACACTGCACCACATGTAGAGAGCCCGGTGTGAGCTGCTTTAATCTGCTGGTCCGCTCCTGTTCAGCCAAATCATTTGCTAATGTAGATATGGTTAGTGATGTCCAGAATCTGACTGAAATCCTACTAAAAAAAAACAGAAACAAACTACTTTGTTGATTTCAGCTTCTAAAGTGTTCGTGTCTGTATTTCACTCTTTTTTCCTCCTGTGTTACTTTTTAGAAACAATTACATGTAAACTCCAAGAAAAACGTCTTGAATGGCAGAAGACTAGCCATCACTTCTTTCAGGATTCCATTCAAAACATCAAGCAAATTATAAATTTCCACTGGCAATTGCATTTTTAGACCAATCAGTGTGCCAGCATTTAACCCACTTTCAGTGGGACATTGATTTCATATCTATATACTTAATATTTGTAATTAAAGAAGTATTGTTTTCCTAATCAAATTTACATCATATGTCAAGCTTAGTGCCATACAGAATTCAAAGTACATTACATCAAATACTATTAGCTGCATTTGGCATAATAATCTTGGTTTTTAATTTTATCAAGCTAGCTGCATAAACATTTATGAAAAGGAGGGGGTTTTTTTAACTATAATCTCTTGCACAGAGTTAGTAGCAGTCTGACAACAACTTTAATTTCTCTAAGACCAAAGAAAGTCAAACGTAAATGCGCATGATTGGTGTTCTCATCCTATATGTGTCATACAAATAAGACTGTATCTTTCCAGTTCTCTCAAACTTTCCTAGTGTTCAATGTCTTCTAGAAAACCATTATTTATAGTCAAATGAGTTTTTTGACTTGTTCTTTTCAAACTTGTGGACAGAAGTTGTTCAAGCCTCTCATTTAACATACCTACTTTAGTAGCTGCTGTTAAAATATTTTCTTGAATTATTGTTGTAACGGAAAATACATCATCACTTTTGCGGGATTATATATTTTCAACTGGCTTTTTCCAACCAACACAGAAAGCTATTCTTGTCTTCTCTGTGTTAGTATAAATAATTCTACCATTTTTATCCACTGAGAGAAACAGCCCAGATAGGTTTTCTTCCCTTAAGTGCATCAAAAACTTCTTGTTCTTAACTTGCATAATCTTTTACTCTGTTGGGCAAACACCTTTACTTATACTTGTTTCCCTTGCAAATTTATCACCATTCCTATCTTCTGATTTAGATTAATTTTTGTTGCATCATTCATTCTTTCTTTCAAGTGTTACATGTGGGTTTCTGTATAGTAGAATAGCTTTCACTTTAGCTATGTTGTTTTGGTTTATAACAACTATGACTTTTTCGTAAAATGTTTTTAAACAGTTTGCAATTATCATTCACATTTTTCTGTTTAAATTTTCCCAGTAGATCTGACTTATAATTGTTTTCAGCTTTACAAAACTGGCCTTTTTAAAGAACCAAGAATCTACACTACTGGTTCATATTTTACTCTTTTTGCACACAAATATAATCAAGGCATGATCTTCTGCACATAAGCCGACATTTGCTTCAGTTCTGTAATCAATTTCTCTCCATATGTCATAATTAGGTCAGGTTTTTGCTGAAGAAATAAAATTTCTATTCAGTCATAAGAGAGGATGAACTCAGGGCTCTGATCCATATTTGGCAGAGAAGTCTGGACCCCTGTGGTCTTGGGTGAGCATCCTAATTCCTGAATAATGACCTTTTGAACCCACTCTCCTAGAAAATCTAGCCTTTGTTTTCCAATTTTATTCTGACTTTAAAAATAGAGTTTTAGAATCTGCTAGACTGTAGTTAAATTTTGTGGTCAAAGTTGCATATTCATTTTCTTTTATTCACACTTAGAATGAAAAAATATTCAGACTGCCTCAAAGACATGTTTTATTTAAGTCACAAAGAAAAAAGAAACAAACATACTTGTCTAATTTTTGCTATCCACTTAATATTCTACTTGTGCATATTACCTTACCCAACTTTGGTACCATTGCATAAAATATACACCCAGTTACCCAACACTGATAGGTCACGAATGGCTGGACTTGTTGGCATCGTGTCCTTGGGCAGCTTCATTTTTCACTTGTTTGGGAAGTCTGATTTTCTACCAAGCAAAACTATATTGTTCCCTCTTTTAAGTTTCTTCTTCATTATGACTTTAATATCCTTCTGGCTATTCAAACCAACCCCTCCATCAGTAAATCATTTACCTTTCCAGTGAGTAAATTATATCCAAACTTTACCTGCTTTTTTTCTTGGATAAGGTAGAAAAACATCCTCAAAGCCATCCTTCCATCTCCAAATACAGGAAAACTTGCAGCACCCAACCGTGTGTTACAACTCAGCCACTCTCTTCAGGTTGCCTTCCTCTGCTTTAGGAATCCAAAATGTATGTCCCAGAAGGCTGCCTAACAAATTCAGGGCTGTCATCACAGTCTTTTTCTTTGAATCCAGGGTAATGAAACTTAACAAGACCAGTGGTTTAACACCACCTCAGTTTCTCCAAGTCCCTTGAGGTCTGTAATTGCTTCTGGTATCCAGTGCATCCTCTTCTTATCCTCCAGCACACCATTCACACAAAGGCCCTCTTTCCTAGATGGTCCTCTCCCTTCAATGGGGCTACATTCACTTCTGACAGTGATTCTCAGAGATTCTGTTACATGTGCCTGCCTCAATGGCCACAGTCATTACTTTCAGATGGCTAAATGGAACTCATCATCTGTGTTTTTGTCATTTCTGGCTTAGTCCTGCAGCACATCCTTCACATGGGGCTACATTGCAATTTAATTGGAAGCAGGTTGAGGCATAGAAGGCAATCACACACCTGGGAAGTGCATCTCTGCTCTGGGACCCAGGTCGGCTACTTTTGAGTGGCCTGACTGATTTGAATGTGATGGTTTGGGCACAGGAAGCCAGAGCCTCCAGGGAAGATCCTTCCTAAGACAAATACTCGGTCATGTATCTCTCAGAGATGCAGGCGTTAGAAACATTGAGACTGGATTATGTTCCCTTCAATATAATAGAGAAGGTATAGCCAGCAAGATATTCATGAAAAATCTTCCAGGGCTTCATAAATCCTTTCCTGTAGTCTGACACCCCCTCTATTTATTGAATTTTAGACATGCTACAAGACCCATGTGTTGGATCAGCTCTTTGAGGAGCCTTAACAGGACTAGTTGATGAATGGGGCTCCAGTGTTTATTTACTTCAGTTTGGTAGAAGCAGTGAGTCAATTATATTGCATTTTGGTTTTGCAGTTCTAAATTGGCAGAGTGCTTACAGCCTATGAAGGAACATATTTTGTTTATTTTAAATATCTGGAAAAAAAATTGAATAAATAAAATGATGCAGTTGGTGTAAGATTTATGATGTCCTGAATTTTCCATGATTTTAAGTGGTTGGTTTTGTACATGACGTGTTAGTCAAGTATGCAGCCCAATACCAGTCTTGTCTGGCTTTTGAAACAAAAGGTCTTTTGTTGTGGTGAATCACAGAGAAAGCTTTGCAGGTCCTGTTTTCATGATGACACTTACAAGCAAGAATTCCCATAAAGTCCCATCACCCTTTCTGGAGAGGAGAAGTTAGGATTCATACAGCAGATATGCTGCTATCTGACAGAGTCAGAAAGCCCAACAATGAAAAAGGAAAAATAATTGCTGAATAACTTCACTTTTTGCCATCATTTTCCACATAAGGTATCCAATATGTCATTCAGCAATGAACAGACAGAACCATAAAGTCTCTCAACACCATTCATCCAGTTACGTGCCCCATTAATTTTCCAATCAAATTAACTAACAACAAACTGACTGCCTTCTAAGACAAACTCAGAACTGAAAATTCTCTTTGTCCTGCTAATGTTGAGAGTAGATTTATGAAAAAAACTCTTACTTAATAAAATAAACTGAATAGGTACTAGAACACACGTTTCATGGATGTTGTACAGTCCTGTGAATGTTAACATCTTCAAAGCAGATACTCACTTTAGCCAACTCCTTGCTAAAGTGTTCCAATAAAATATATCCTGAAGTCACTAGGAGCCATTCTCTTTGCTTCAGTGGACATTGGAGTAGCTTCTAAAAAGTTATCAAGGCTCAACAGATGAGCTTTTAGAGGCTTTTCTGTCTATTAGGACAAGCCTTCCTTTAAAATAAATTTTGATGTCAGGAAGGCTTTCTAACAGATTTCCAAGAGGGCCATGGAATGTTTGGCTAATCACAAATCCTTCCACACCAAAGAGAAACTTTCTAATACACTGAAGAGCTACAGTTAGATCTGGAAAACTCTTATTTAAAGCACTTTAAGATAAATATGGAAATTAAGAGATTAGAAAAGCAGTGTGCTGGGTGAGTTATTAACCGAGGTAATCCAGGCCTCCTTACCCATGTGCCACCATATGCTCTACGTTCTTCCTTAAGCTTATCCTAATGTGTTTTCCTTAAGGCTCTTTTCCACTTCCTTAGTTCATGAAATAAAGCAACTTTAGCTCGTCTCAGTGCTAACAGATGTTGTGAGGAATTATTTTAAAGTCACTTGTATCCTGTATCTCTCCATATCTTTCAGCTCAATTGCAGCAAATTTTAGGAGGTTTTGCCCAGGAAAAAAACCCCAAACTATAGGGATTTACACCACACCCTCATAATATTAAATAAACCTAGCATGAAGCTAAATCAATGCAGTCCAAGTATTTTTATACATTTTAGAAGTCTTTTCACATCCTCAGTTCTCCCTTGAACTGGCAGAGATCCAGTTTGGGACACAGTCCATACACTTTATACTGTTCATGTACAGCTCTGATTTGGAAAATCAGAGAGTGGTGGGATTTCAGAGCAGAGAGAAATGATGGCACTCACCACTCCCTGCTTTAGAGACATAATAACAAATCTGAAGTTTCAGGAGCAGAGCAAGAAACTCTAGTGGATGCTATTATTATTATTATCATTATTATCATTATTATTACTATTCACTGCCTTTCACTGCTTTTCCTGCCCAAATACAGTTTCCTAGAAGAGAAATTGTAGTAGTTAAGCACTTAGTTCAGTAGAGAAAAGAAGGAACACACAATGGGGAAGTCTTAGAAGTGTGCTTCCAGTAAATTCAATTGAGCACCCAAAATTTTGGCTATCTACATGAAGTTGACATGACAACAGCAGCACTAAGGAGCTTTCTTGGTAGGCATAGACTGAAAGTTCAGTGAAGTAGGTGGGAAAAATATCACATATACTTCAATGGGCTGCTGTTTGAACCTCACTTGTTTCAGATCAGGGAACATTTTATTTAAGGTTTTTAATGCCACTAAAAAAAAAAAAAAACAAACAGAAATCTGAACAGGACTGGGTACAGATCATACTTTCTTCCGATTTAGTCTCCCCACAATTTCTCCAACATGAACAGCAGGACTGGAGCACATTCATGTTAAGGCAGAATTTGGCCCACTGATGTCAGCCATTTGAATACACATAAAATATGCTGTAAAAGCAAGTATTTATGAAGACTGGACTGTGAATGTGAGGAGACAGGGCTGAATCATATTCTCATCATGAATGAGTGATGACACCCTTTTATCCAAACAAAAGAACTAATGTCTACTGGAAGGATAGCCTGAGGCAGGATTGCTTTAGGAGAACAAAGAAACTTGGTTTGTTGGAGCATATGCAGTAAGAGTGCCGACAGATCAAGCAAAAAACACAGTTTAGCTGAAGAAGGACATTTAGACCTGCCCTGTGGATGGGACCAGGGGTCTGGCATTTACAGATTACACATTGGTTAATGAAACAGAAACTGGTGACAAAAGTTTGATAACGATAGTAAGAGGAGGGGAAAGGGATAGTGAAATGTGCAGTTGTCACATGTGGTTACTGAGTCCAAAACATGGTTCACACTCAACTTAAAGGCCCACAAGATATGTAGGGAGGCAGTACCAATCCTGATGGTTGAGAGCAGAAGTGTTTCAATTTGTATTATGATGCCTTCAGTGGCACTTCAGCTGCAGAAAGATACATAGGGAAAGAGCAGTCTTTAGGTCAGAGGGAAATTGATCCAAAAAAAATCAAATAATTATTTATATGTGAGCAGCAGATACAGTCAGGATATTTCCTGAGAAACTCTTTTCCTCAGGTGAAAGGCAATGGCCTACACAGTCTAGGCTGCACTCCTGTTCCTCCTGGTCTGCTCTGTCACTCTGTTTTGACTTCAGCAGCCCCTGTGAGAGGACCAGTAGGAGCAGAGCAGGAAGTTCTCCTAGACAAGAGCTTCATCCATAAATACCACAACACTCTGAGGAAATTTCAGTGCCCACCTTCACACCCATATGGGAACACCAGCAATTCCAGACCCTGCATCCTGGCTCCAAGACCCACTTCCACCTTGCTAAGGAGAGTTGTCTGAAGATACAGGCAAGAGCTGCATACTTTGAGTCCAATAAATGGCATTTCTTTAGACAGAAGATTGCATGGCATCCTGCAATGCTGGCCATCCTGGCAGGCTGTTGCAAGCCACCCTCAGCCATTTCATGCCTGGCTGCATGACTGCACACTTGTTCCTCATGAGCACTTGCTTGGGGGATGAGGGCCCCCAAACCCACGCCCCAGGAACTCAGCATTTGTATGATTTATATGTGCATTCTACACCACGTATGGGATACATATATGTAATGTAGCCATGGCCCTGCCCTCCTCAGATGACAACATTGCACTGCAACCATCACAGCATCGCTGATGCCAAAATACAAACACCATAAAACAATCATCACGCTATTGGGGCTATAAACATCACAACATCAACCCGGGCCCTAACAGCCTTAATTCATTTCTTTAGGCAATCCTCCAGGAAAAAATGACAAAAAAAAAAAGAAAAAGGGCGGGAAAGAAAGAAAGGGCAGGGTGGTGGGTGGCACACGCAGGTGGGGAGTATGGGCACCCAAACAGCCCCTTCCCTCTCGGGTCCCTAAGGGGTATCTGCACTTTAATAAAACTGGCTCTTCTGATCCCTGATTCATGCATCTCAAATCAGGATAAAATCCTGTAACCACATTAGTCAATCCAGACATATTCGTCCATTACTTAATGCATTACTCAGATTTCAGTAACAGAAGGTATGTGATCTAGAGTCAAGTTCTGTTATGCCTGGATGAAAATAAAAACACTAAAAAAAGTTTGTGGTAACTGCACCTGTGAGACAAGATTCACTGATTTTGGGAATGATGGCTATGAGTTTTCTAGCAAGTAATTTTTAAAATACATGTCTTTATTTACATTAACAGCTTTGTTCTGATGATCATGTCAAAGGCCTCATTGACTAGCAATGAACTACCTCTGTCAACAGAAAGCAAAAAGACATTTTCCTCATCATTATTTCAGCAACTAGGTTTGGTCCTGTCCAGTTTTCCTACAGTAGCAGGATAATATAGAGGATCTGTGGCTGTTCATTAGGAAACCAAAACAGACAGGGGAAAAGCCAAAGTTAAGGCAAAAAAATCATGCCCACTATTTCACAGTCCAATTTGGAAAGAGAGAAAAAAAAGTCTGTAGCTGAGTGCTTTGGTTTCAATTCAAACTTATCTATCAGAACTTGTGTGGCAAGGAGCATAACTTGGTTTTTTGCCAAGAAACATCTCTGACAGGTTGCACGTGACTTGAAAAAAAAGAAATTTCAAAAAGGTAACAAACCTCCACTGCTTCTCACCCACTCTTGACAACCAGTTTGGGCTTTAGTGAATCCCTTGAGTCATCATCCATGGTTCTCAGCAGCATGATTGCTTGCTGCTCCCTGTGGCCACTTCAGCTGGAGGTATCCCTGCAAGAGGATACAGAGGTGTTTGTCACTTTGCTGTTGCAACTCAGGAAGTCTCTTTGGCCTCTCAAGCCATGTCACCAAGGACAGAACCAGATAAGTGAAGACAGATGTTGTTTTTCCAGCGTTGCTATCCTGGTTCCTGCCCTGGCTTCCTTATCTCTCCTCTCCAATCCAACAGGGCAGCAGCTCTGAGGCACTGTGTGAGGGTGAAGGGAATGAGGACTAGGTAAGAATCTTAAGGGACTCATGCAGGGCAGGAGGAACTTCCCTAATCCTCAGAACCTTGGCCCACTCGTGCAGTGCTGCTCTTTCAGGGTGATGCTAGGAGAGAATCTGATAAAATCTAAATCAGAGCTTGAAGTCCCCCTGAGTTCCACCAGTATTCACATGCCTTGAAAACCCTTCATCCTACCACCCAGTGCACCCAGCTTGGTACCTCCTCTGCTAACCCTGCCTGATCTAATCTGCTCTGGCCCACTTGTGGGGACCAAATGTCCTGCTTACCCCAGGCTCAAGACAGCCCTTGCCCTTGTGGTTGGTCCACACTCTTCTTTTTCAGTATAGATCAAATCAAAGAGCACATGGATTAAACAAGAGAAGATAATCAACACTGATAGTGAGAAGTGACCCTAAGGTCATCATTATGCTTATACAAAATAAACATCCACAATGTGACCCCCAAATATAGCAAAAGCCAGGAAATCTGGAGGACCTCAGCTCCATCTTTCATCCTCTCCCTCATCCCATCACCTTCTCCTCAGCATGTTTGTAGGCATTGGGCAGAGGAATTTAGAAAAACCACACCCTGTGATCCTGGCCTCTGACCTCTTCCTGGTACTGCCCACAGGTAGGGAACTTCAGTAAACCCTGCACCCCTCACTGAAATTTCCTGTCAGGGTGACATGTGTCACTCAGAGCCAGTAACAGGCTGACTGTAAATGTCAATACAGAAATACCCGGAGAGTGTTTGGGAGGAAAGCCAGGAGGTGAGTTTGTGGGACTTCATATCTGCAGCCTTGTCGATGTGTGTGTTGAAATCTCCCAGGATGACAAGTCAGGGTATTTCATCACCATTGTCAACAAGGTATCAGTGAACTCCTTTATGAACCCTTTAGTCTGTAGAGGTCTGTAAATGAGCATAAAAGTCTATGTTAGCTTTGGCTCAAGTTTCTATTGTCAGATGAATGAATTCAAACCTTACTCTCAGCCTCCATTAGAGCTGCCAAATCCCACCCAGAGGAACTATCTGGGGCAGCAAACTGCTTTATCAAACCTCTGTGCCCCTGCACTGAGCTAGACTTCTTGCCAAGTGCTGTGCATGATCTCTTTGCTTTGAAGAAAAAGTTATGCACATCCAGGAAGGTCTGTAAACAGCACAGATCCTTTCTAATCCTGTTCATCGAGTGACAGAAGACTTCTCACCTGGGGGACTCTATATTCACTCATCAAGGGCTATCAAACTCTCCCATGACTGTAATCAAAGTGCATGGGCTGGGGCTTCAGCAGCTCACCTGCAGAAACCTGGAAGTGTTGGATTTTTTTTTTCCCCAATGTGCATCTGGCTGTGTGTTCCTGGCTGGCTAGTTTCTTCCTTACCTTGCTCTGAAGTCTTGTCACAGCTGAAGACTCAGTGCTCAGGTGGGTAGCACAGAAAATTGTCTCTCTTTTTTTCTTCCTTTTTTTTTTTCCTTTTTTTTTTTTTTTCTTTTGGGGTGTGTCTTTTTCACATCTCCTGAGATAGCAGAAGTACTCTAAACCTTTTAAAGCCTTTTAACTTTTACAACTCCATTGTCATCTAGGAGAAGCCACAGCTCCCTGTAGTTCTGGCAGATATCCTCTCAGAAGGACTTAGACTATTTGAGGGCACTTTTCTGAGACCCATTCTGCCCTTATTTGCATCTTCCCTAGATCTGTTAAAGGATTGTTTGTGTCCTACCCAGGCGAGTGTGTGGAGCCCTAGATAATGAAACCAACAGTAAGAGTGTGAGTGCCAGCAGTATCCACAGCTCCTGATAAACAGAAAACCAGGGCCCCCTGGCTAAACAAGCAGACAGTGACCTTGCTGCTATTGAAGAAAAGCACCCCTTTTCTTACTCATAACGCATGGAGTGTATGTAAAAATACCGCTAGTCAGCAGCAGCATGTTGCTCACATGTGTGGGCAATATGAGAACAAGTTTATTTCCAAGCCCCCTTTCTCCTATTAGTTCCTCATATTTGATTTTATGTGGGTTATCCAAGGATGAAGGTTATCTGAGGACTTATTTTCAGCAACAGATATTTTTAAAGGGCTGGAGGTTATCTGAGGTTTAGCTTGAAAATAACAGTACTTTGGAGAGTTTGCAGCCCCGCCTAGTATCATTTAGTTGAAGATATGCCCACATGTACAACTAGTCAATTCACTCTGGTAATTTAACAGCGTTGTTGAATTCTTCACTGATGCAATGGTTTCATTTGCCAGCTTTTATAAATAACACTTTCTAAAAATCTCTGTTTACCCAGGACATCCTGGCTAACTGTGTTTTGGCACAGGTTACTTGTTCCTTCATCATTTTGCAGCAAGACCTCAGCAAAGCAATACACACAGACATGAAGTTGTCAGCCCCTACAAAACTCCAGTTCAAAACACAGAGTAAAATCTTCCTTAATAGCACTCATTACCAAACCTTACTAAACTCATTCTTCAACTTTGCCCTCCCAAAAGATTTAAATTAACAGTCTCAGGTTTTCTCTTCAAACTACCCAGTGGTCACAGACTGTGTCATTTAAAGTTCACATGAAGATGTAGGAAGAAGGGTGGTTAACACATACACTCTTGGCACATTAAAACTACCCGTAACAGGGGAAAAGCCTGTTCGGGCACAGAGGTTCCCTATAGGCAAATCCTAAAATGTGCAACAGACTCACCAAAAAACTAAAGGGCAGAATAAATTTCATTGCAAGCAAGTACTCTATAAGAAAGTACACACTTGTTTACCTTCTTTTTCTTACTAAAAATCCAAAGACACATTGATGAAAGAAAACAGAGACTGTGGTGCCATCTGACAGACTGTCCTATTCTCCATGTTCCTGAGGACAGGAGGAGGGAGCTCCAAGGATCATAGTCACCTTGCCCAATGCCAGCTGGATGGGGCTGGGAAGTCCTGACCATGAGATCAAGCTTGCCCCAAGCAGATTTCACACCACTGTGTGGTAGTACATCTCAGGCCATGGAATCAGCTGGAAGAAACTTCTCGTGCAATGCTTCAGGCAACTTCTAAAACTATAAAAACAGCCACAAACTGGGACCTTGTGTCCCATCACCTGCACGTAAGCAAACATCGGCAACTTGCTCTTTCCATAGAAACCTGTGTCTGCCTTTGTTTTAATTGAGCTGCTGAGGAGAGGACACCGATGTGGTTAGAAATAGCATATTGAGAGGTCAAGAATTCAATCTGTTCTAGAGAGGCCTACCGCTGGTTTTCTTGGCAGGGCTCGCAGGGGCTGCTGTCAGCCAGTCCCCAGGAAGCATTCTCGCTCGCGGAGCAAGGGCGGTGCGAGTGGCCAACATTCAGGCTTGGCTGCTGAACCAGAGGACAGTTTTCAAAATGTCAGCTTGGATCAACCTAAATCATTTTTTCGAGGCACAAAGGGATGGAGGGGGGAACTGGAAAGTGTCCTTTACTTCTGTTTCACCTCTCACAGTTTCATTTTCAGTTACTGGAATGAAATATAGAAGGAACAAAAGGCCAGGCAGGTCTTGTACCTTCCCTATACCATAGCCCAGCTTTTAAGGAGTCCAAGATATGAGTAATCCAAATTCACTTATTTTTCCCCATTCGCACTTCCCCCATTCACTTCACGAGAGTGTCTCAGAAACCTTCCTCATGGCTTTCTGGCCACGACTCACCAGTCAAAGCCAGCTGGTCCTCAGGATAGGCCAAAGATTCTCTTTCCAGGATATACCATACGGAATGTACTCATTGGGACTGGCAACGTGGGTTCAGAGCCACTCAGACACTACAGCGAGTGATACTTGGCTGCCTCATACATTCCGTGCATGCTCTATTTACCTTGTGATTGTGATGAGGGTGTTAAGACATCACCACGAATTTCAGGAGTGCCCCCTTGCACACACAGTTTCAAGCACATGGATTCATGATTCACTCAAGATGACTGCAATCACATGAATGGAGTGTCTTGTTACATCCTGCTATTTTTAAAATTTCAACTGGTGGGAGACAGTCCATCCCAAAGCCCCAGGCTTTGGCCCACTGCTCCACATGTCTGAAATCTGATGACTATGTTTGGTTTAAGGCTGGCTGCAACCTGCAAAGACTTTGAGAATTTAAACCTTGCTGTAGTCCTGTTCCACAGGATACTAAACAGCAACATCTAATCAGAAATAGCCTTTTAGGGTTGCTGTGTATGATGCTGGGATTGTGCAAACCCTTGCATCATTCCCCAAAGGAGAAATACAGATGGACTGGAAAGAAAAACACCTTTCTAAGACCAAAGCATCCTGCTGAAGACACCAGTATGGGAAAGGGCAACATTAGGTGCAAAAGAAGTCTTCAACATGTGCTGTGAGGAAGTCATTCAGCATCAAGAGAGGGCAGAGAAACAGACAGATTTCCCTTCAGAAAAGATGCCATGGTGCTGTGTTCAGTGTTCAGCATCCCCATGCTCTGGGCAGCAAACAGAAATCCTTAATATTAATGCCAGTAAAGGCACAGAAATTGGTTTCCTAAGTTACAAAAACAGCCTAGGCTCCAGGGGATTCCCTGTCCCTCTGAGCACTTTGTGCCCATCTGTGTTGCAGATAGCAATCATTATCTCATCCAAGAGAAAATGAGCAGCGTTTGCAAAGAAAAGGCAGAAGAACAGCAGCCTTTGCCAAACCAAAGAGGAGCCACCAATAAGAAGATGGTTATTTTTCAATAAGGGCCTATTTTTACTAAAATGTGATAAAATGTGTGTCATTGTGAACAGCCACACAAATACTTACAAATATTGGCATCCATGTGACACACGACCTTTGTTCCTATGGTGATTTTGTTCAAAAGAAAAATATGTATCACTGACTCAGTGTGTTTTCTTAGCGTGCAATGCTTATATTAACCCAGCAGTATCTTACAGCATCACTACAGTGCTTGTGTCAGCACTTCCATTGCAACTAACCCTTTTCGGGACTGTTTGGATGAAGCAGGGTATGTATAAGGCTGGTTAGGGGCAGAGTTTCAGTCTTGATTTTGAAAGCATTTGTTTTTATATATCATTAGATGTACAAGCTTCTTGGCCTCATATTTGATCAATCATGACTTAAATCCTGTTCTGGGCAGTAGTGGTTTTTGTGGATGGGATTATGGCTATCTTTTCATAACTGGGAAAGGAATCTGGCCAAATAACATGATGGTAACATTAGTTTTGCAGTATGCAGAGCTATTCCCGAAGACCCAGCTCTTAGCTTTTGTGAACTTCTGAGAAAATCCTGCTTAGCTTTTGCTTATTTCCTGCTCTGTAGAAAGAGTAAAAAACCCAGTTTCTGAGAGAAGACAGCGTATGTTAACTGTAAAGATTCTAATACCCCAAGTCAAATGTAAGAACAGAAAGACCATTCTTTTTAACTAATATTTTCAGCCTGTAACTTTTCATTGTTATATGTTAAATATATATATTCAACTGATATATATATATTATAGAAGGTATACATCTATAAATATCATTTTATATGGCTTATATATAAATAAATATATTTAATAAATATTTTCAGTCTTCAAAGCTTATAGACCTGTGACAAGACTTGTGACATTCAACAAAGTTAAACTGACAGTGTTAACAGTGTACTTTAACTTTTAGAAAAGACAGAAAATCCCCACAGTCCAGCCTACATAACCACTGTAATTGAATCAGGGTTTCTGGATTGAAATTTGATTACAAGTTACAGAAAGAATAGAAGTTACATCCATGGCAGCCCAGGGTTTTGGGTTTGAGTACAATGCACATGTTCAACAAAGAGGCAGTCCAGTATTAGGAGTGTTTGTGGACAGACATGCCAGACAACTGAAAGTCACTGGAGGATAAGAGGGTGGTCGTGGTTATACACGAGGAGTATCTTTATATCTATTCTGATGTGTATCAGAAAAGAAATTTCCCCATAAATTAAACAGTTATGTCTCAGCCTAAAACAACAAGAGAACTTTTAGAATATGGGGTTTTACATAATTTGGGGAATAGTTTTTTATATAAATCTCTACAGCCAAAAGAATGGAGATAGTAGTAAAAGTCATATGTAGTCACTGTTGATAGTCTGACAAGCCTAAATATTTTTCTAATACTCTGTACTGTGCTAGTGAGTGGTAAATGTAACGTGTATGCAGAGCTGTTTCACTGTGAGAAAGCCTTTATCTGACATCAGAGAGGACTTCATGCATTTTTTATAGTATTTCAAATTACAGCCTCAAATATTTTTTAAAACATAGAAGAGACACATTGGGAGGTACTCACAGGTGTTACTATTTCCTTCTTTGTGGACGTTCTTTTGGGGTAGGAAAATAAATGGATTGTTTTTCCCTTTAGAAAGAGAGGTGGAGAGAGAGAGAGAGAGAGTATTTCTAAGGCAATGAAAAAAAACCCCAACATTGAGTGCAATTATCAGATCTAGAGGAGTAATCATAAATTCTACATTACATTCATAACACGTGTCAGTGTAAAGACACATGACTCTCCTGATAGACTGCAAGAGGTTTGTTGTGCTGCAAATTAAAATAATGTCTCAGACCAAGGAGGACATGGGCACAAGAGCAAAAGCCATGAGCAAAAGCACCTGTCCCCTACCAAGGACATGCAAATAGGGCAGCGACCAAGCTCTCCTTTCTCCTTCTCAGGCTGCGGCACTAACACAAAGGGAGGGCAATCTCCATATCCCTCAGATATGGAGAAAAAGGTGCTTGCTATCTCCATAACAGAAAATAATTCAGAGGCGTGGAGCAAGATGCTGAGGTGTCAAACATGCTGCTCACAGCCAAGTGCCAGATCCAGGAGGTGGCTGGAAGTCCTCACAAACACCCACTTGCCCCCCGTTTCCTCCTCCCCTTTTCCAGCCTCAGCACATTGGTCTTTTCTGGGCTGGTTTTCAGAGGTGCCTGTGGACTGAAGGGGCAGCCTAAGCACCTGACTCAGAAGTCTGGATTGCCCGTCTGGGGTTGTACAGCTCCTGAGCTATCTTTAAAAAAAAAAAAAAACAAGTCTAGCTCTCATCCTGCTCCCTTGCAGGGAAAGGGAACACTTGGCTTCGAAATAAAGGGCTGGGGAAACACAGACTTATTCTCAGAACCCAGTCACGTCTGTAGCACCTTTACAACTGACTCCTTCCCGTTTAACACCGTTTCTTGAAAAATCCCTGTTCTTTTCCCTCCTTGGTTGTTTCATGGCTGTGAATCTCCCTCTAAAATGAAAACAATGCACATTGCAGTCTGCTTGGTTGTAGTGGCTTTGACGTGCCAAGTATTTTCATGCACATTAACAAAGCAAAAACTGAGAACTGGCACAGCTTTCTCTTAGTTCAGTTTGTCCTTTTAATGCTTGTTCTGTGGATGCAAGCCGTACTGTCAGGTCTATTCTTTATGAGATGGAAAGAAGCTCTTCTATTCTTATAATGGGTTTCATTGAAAAGCAAAGCCACTTCTCTGCATTTATTTAAGTGCAGAGCTAGAATAGAGACCAGCATGATGAATTTTAAACAGAGTTCACATCTGGTCCAGAAACCACAATCAATTTATTGCTGTATCTGAAACATTTTCAGCATCTGTCATATAATATATTTTCACACGTTTCTAACAAGACATTTTCTTGGACATAACATAGACAGGTATATCTGTCAGTTCAATTTCATGCAAACAAAACAGAAGAATTTTTGGCATGGTTTATTATACTGTCTTTGGAGCAGTGTAACTATCATGTGAAAAGGGTATTATTTAAGGATGCCAGAAGCACAGCAATTTCTTCCAAAATGTGGAACTACTGACTACACAGCAGATTTTTTTTTCTAAATCTATGCCTTCTTTTTTTTCCATTTTGATAGAATCCATTATCCAATGAATTTGAGAGAGAAGTGGATACTTGATATTATAAAACTTAACTTAGCTCATTCTGGGAACATTCACGTTTTATGTTAAAGTGGAATCTTCCACTCATGATGGCCATTTAATCACAACTTTATTCAAAGTTTTATTAAAAATTAAATGGCAATACAAATCATATTAAAATTCTTAAGAGCTTCACATTTTCACCCAAACCTGTCATGGGCTTTCCCACACAGAACCACAGATGTATCAAATAGCCTGACAGCACTGCAGCCCTATAAATAGGTACGCCAACTTGCCCCCATATTGGCCCCAGAACAACCATTTACCACCTCATTTTTGGCTACATAAACTGCTTCTAAGCACTTTCTCATTTGAAAACCCTGGGGTTCCTGTAAGAGCACTGCATCAGCAGACAAAGTCCTGCACTCCTCACCCTTTCCCCTGTGCTCACATAAGATCGTCCACAGCCATTACCTCTCTGATTAGACAAAGAGAAGTAAATCAGGGGTCTCATGTCCTAGTGATAGTTTACTTGGTTTTCTTCTGTTTGTTATCCCAATTAATTTGAGATAAGCTGAAGTTTGTCAGGGCATACTGTGGCGCACACACAAGCAAGCAAGCTTGTGCTTTGGCTGTAAACACACTCAAAAAGTGGATAATCATATGGCCCTGCTGCATAACAGTCCCCATCCTGGGAGGAAGACCCTGAGATGATTAAACATCTGTTCCTATTAAATTAATGTCTGCCATAATTAAGAGTGACATTTGGCTCCTTGACCCAAGAAGGAGGACCACACTTGACTATCAGGACCTGGTAGAACAACATGGTCCCTTCTGGGCAGAGGGGTTTTGGTCTTTTGAGATTGGCTTAAGCATTGACAGTAATACCGAACAAAGTAACCTGTGGCTGCAGAAAACACTCAGGCAAAATTGATGGAGGAATGGGAGGTTTGTAAGCAGTGACTGTCCAAGGCTGTTCACACCACAGAGGGGATGTGAATGGAGACGCTGCAGCCACAGGGCTTGGCATCCCTATGCCAAAGGACACCATGGGCTGGAGGGTCACAGCTGAGCAACAGACATAGGTTCTGGTGATCCCATACCAATATTTGTTTATTTTCTTAGTTTGCAAAAGTCCTTCCATCACTGGACAAAGAGGAAAGTCTTGTAAGAACAGAAGCAGAAAGCAGCACCCTCCCCTGCACCCACATGAGTCTTGTGCCTCAGAGATCCTCAGCAGTTTGTTTTCCCATGCCAAAATCTGTGTGGGAAGCAACAGTGCAGGAGAGGCCAAGGTAGGACAAGGTGGGTGCCTTTTTGCTGGGCTGTGGTGCTCTCAGTCTTATTGTCACCTCTGAGTTTCTCCCCCGGGACCTCTGGATAAGGTTTGACTCAACGATGTAGCTTTAAAAAAAGTGTCAATTTGATTTCTATTGCATTTTAATTTGTAATAAATGTTTTATTGACTTTCTTGGTAAGGCTGTGACAGTATGAAAGTTGGTTTTTATGAAGCGGAGGTATTTATATCATTTAAAGACCTTGTGCTCAAAACAAAACCTAGGAGCCTGATTCATACTATCAATCTTGTTTTATTTTTCTCCACTATGAACTCAGGTTTTCACAAGCAGATTCTCTCAAGGTATTTTGTGTGGGCTTGGTTCCACCATAAATATAAATGTATTTCTAGTGAATATGCCACATGAGACCTGCCAGCTCCTTTGAATAAGTTTAACCATTTGACTACTAAGTGGCATAGCAAGTATATGGTGCTGAGAAATTCCATGTCTTGTGTATGCCTAATAAAGGTATGCTTCAAAAAGTGCTGGTATCTCAGTTAGATGTTGTTCTTAAAAGAAGCCTATAAAAGTTACAATGGCACAGGCCAGCAAAGGGTTAAAGAAGTATGTCTCCTACTGTGGCATGTCCTGAATTAATAAGAAATAGAATTTCTAGAGAGAAATTAGGTGATATCTAAAGTTTTCTTAGAATACAGCTTTTCAATATTTATTTCCAATTATTTTAGCCTGAAAAAGAGAACACAGTGCTTCACTTGTGACTCTGAAGGATTGTACTGTCCCCATTTAATTGCAATGTTTTAAAATAACTGCACATCGCCTTTAAGTACAAGTTACTCAATAAAGTGAAGGACTGATGGGTTACAGAAAATCACCTGTGGAAAGAGCAGATTTTTATCTTTTTCAAAACACTGTGATATGTGTTGCCAAGATTTATAGTTTCCCTAGAAGCTAGAAATCCAACTTTCTCCAAAGGCTTGGAGAAGTCAATGACTGCTGTGCAACAAGAAAGCCAAATCTGTGGAAGAAAAGAGACTCTTGAGGAAGTGAAACACATCTATTTACATATCCGCAGTCATTTGGGACAACTGACATTCAAAAAAGAAAATTCTCACATTTTTCTCCCACTTAAGTCATAAATAGTTGAGACAAGGTCCTCACCTGCCTTAAATTTTGCTAGTGTGCTGTAAAGAGGTCACAGGCAGGCAGGGGCTGACTTGAGAAGCAGATGGAGACAGGGGCTGCAGATGGATGGTAGGGAGTGGCAGGAGACAGCTGAGGGGGTTAGCACATCCCCCAACATGTCCCATGGGCAGGCATCAGGTGACCAGGGCACCAAGCGTGAAATCCTGGCACTCCAGTGGCAACCATTCCTAATGGCCAGGCTGGGATCTGACTGACAAGTCTTAGCCTGCATCGTAAAGCAGATGAGCAGTGCCAGGTTGTACCAGATTAGAAGATGCACAGTCATGTTTAGGGTTGCAAGTATTTCAAATCAAAATGCAATGATCAATTTTCCCCTCTCTCCGACTGTGCAGTTCTGCAACATGTTTTTACTGTCTCAGCTATAAATATTGATGCTAAACATATGTATAGTATGACAATCCACAGGCCTCTTGTGCTTTAATTCTGCAGTGATAACTCAGCTGTCTCCAATACCACACATTAGTTGCAGTTTAGTGTTAGCAAACCTGGTACCCTGTATTTCTTCAGCATTTATTTCTTGCTGTTTGTACACATTATGCTTGCTTCCTGTCACTGCACATCTTGAAGTCATAGGAAATGCACATGAGTACCCAATGTGTCTGTGATGAGCCAAGTTTGTGAGTTAAAGCAAGACCCCTTAAACATCTTTCCAAAAAATAATATGGCCCATACATCTCTAATTCCAAAATGTGACATCATTTACCATATCCAGAATTATGAGTGAATAGGAGCAAAAGAGGCAAAAACTTATTGCATGGCCTTTGCCAGAAAACTACATAAAATTGCAGCTTCTAACCAAAAGGCAAATTAACCACTGCATCCAAATCACCCCTCCTGAGCCTTGAGTTGGCCAGCTCACTTTCTTTACCACGATGCAGGGTTTGGTTGGTTGTCAGGGTGGGTCTGGTCTCAGTGAGTTCTGTCTGTCCCTCTAATTCCCAACAGAGGATCCCTTGAAGCTGCCTCAGGCTGTAAACCTCCAAAGGCTCAAAGGAAAGGATGGAGTTTGTATTACTGCCTACAGTTCTGTCTCATTTACCACAACTGTTCAACAAATGTTGCTCCTTCGTAGGAGAGAGAGATTTGGCTGGGTCACCACTAGAGACATCCATGTCCAGCTGAAACACAACACAGAATTTTTTTTTTTTTTTTTGCATGCTTGTGGCATCAGGACTCAAACTCATGACAAGAGCTAAGCAAATAATTAGACTTTTTCATCTCACTAGCCAAAACTTGTTTGTGGTTGACCAAAACCAAATAATTTTCAGTGTCCCCACCCAAAGCAAAGCACTTAAAATCTTCAATCTAACAAAAGGTTTATTTCAAATAAAAGTAAATACAAAGACTTTTGTTTTCCTGGGGAGTGGAGAGGGCAAGAAGTACTTCATTATTTTTCAATTAAGGCTAGATTAGTCTCTAAAAATGGAAATCTCAAAACAAGCACAAGAATTATTCTTTTTCAAATATTGAGTCAAAATGTTTTGCTTGTTTTTCTCCTTTGCCTCTCAGAAAATTTTAATGACTTAAAAGCGCATTTTCAGAAATAAAAAAAATAAACAACAAAATTTCATCCAGATCAACTTTTGAACCGTTGCTTTCAGGAAAAGGAAAAAAGCCCATTGCTCTGCTGTCACTCCATCTGCAGCCCATGGATGACTGGGATCAACACCGCAATTGGGAGTAGTCTCCAAAATCCTTGCAAAACAGTGAACTTGCAAAGCAACATGGTCATGGTTTTCCATGCAACCAATGGGTGCGCCAGTGTTTTCCAAGAGAAAGATGTCAGAACTGGCTCCCTGCTGCTGGCTATTTCCATGAGGATCGTCCTTAGGGTCTCCAGTTTCTCTGATGAGCCTGTTTTTTTAAGGTTATTAAAGTTTAGGTGAAATATCATCATTTTGTGTATCTAAATAGTGAATATTAAATATTAAATACTTTATCTGTCTTCCTCTTTCCCTTCAAACTGGTAAACACCAATGGGACACAAGATGGCAGTAGGTTTTCTGGTTTTCCCTTTTTAACTGATGGATGAGGTGGTTGTTAGTCTGAAGAAGCTTTCCCTCCTGCATCAACTCGGAATTAATTGTGTGAACATACCTGGCAATTATCCAGTAACGAGCCAAGAACAGAAATACAGAGAAGGCCTGTTTCTCCTCACTTACTATGATCTGTGTATGGGCATAATGGTGTTTGTCACCCAACGCATCTGGCAAATCTCATCACGGTGTCAGGCAATATCTGTGTCCACCTCTGCTCTGCTCAGACACAGACACACACACTTAGAGGAGATGACTCCCACCCATAGACACTTCAGTGGCTAATGCAAAAACACAAATACAGAAGCATTCAACATGTGCTCTCCATTCCCAAATAGTTCATATATTTGATTCGATAATCATGTAATACCAAAGAAGTAAGGCCTCCCAGAATCCTGAACTTCCAGCTGAGATAAATAGTCCCCAGGCTGGCAGGGGAAGCACACTTCTTCTGTGGCACAACAACAACCCTTTGTATTGTGTGGCCAGGTTTAGGTAGTGGGAGGGCTACAGGGACAGCTTCAGTGAGAAGCAGCCAGAAGCTTCTCCCATGTCTGGTAGAGCCAGTGCCAGCCAGCTCCAGGACTGACCCTCTGCTGGCCAAGGCTGAGACCAGCCTCTGTGGTAACACATTTAAGAAGAGAAGGGAAAAAAAAGGGGGGTTTTCTTCCAGAGACAGGAGAGAGAATATATGAGAGGAGAAACTCTGCAGGCACATCATTGGAGAAGGAGAGACAGGAGGTACTCCTGACACTGGAGCTGAGATTCCTGCTCAGGGTGCAGAACATGGTGACGCAGCTCTTCCACTGGACCCCATAGAGAACCACGGGGATGCAACCTGCCACCTGTAGAGGAAACCCACACGAGCAGGTGGGCGCCTGAGAAGAGACTGTGACTCCATGGAGCAGGGTCCTGGCAGGGACCTGCACACCTATGGAGAGAGGAGTCCACACTGAAGCAGGTTTCCTGGTTGGACTTGTGACCTTGCAGGGGGCCCATATTGGAGAAGGCTATGCCTGAATGACTGCACTTTGTGGGAGAGTGACCTGTGTTGCAGCAGTTTCTGGAGAACTCTTGGCCATGGGATGGACTCATGCTGGAGAAGTTTGTGGAGGATTCTCTTCTTTGGGAGGGACCCCATCACTGTGGTGGGAGAAGGTAGAGTCTGGGAAGGAGTAGAGAGTGGGAAGAAGGTGTTTTTAAGTTTTATTTTACTTCTCTGATTGTGTTAGTAATAAATTCAATTAATATCCCTGAGGCAAGTCTGTTTTGCCTGTGACAGTATTTAGTTTGTGATCTCTCCCAGTCCTCATTTCAACTCTTCGACCTTTCATTAATGTTTCTCTCCCTTGTCCAGCTGTGGAGGGCAGTGATAAAGCAGCTTTGGTGGGTGTCTGACATCCAGTAAGGGTCAAACAAGTATAGTCTTCCTTCCTGTGGCCTGATCAGGGGAGATGGAGGACACTTGTTGATGGCCTTCTGCACCCACAGAGGTGGAGCCATGGTGCTGAGGGATGGAAGTTGTATGCACAGACCCCTTCACAGTGAGTGAAAATGAACCGTTTGTCCTACTAGACCATGGTCCTTTTAACATCCAGAGGGACGTCTCCTCTGCTGAGCGGTGACACCACAGCACCCAACCAGTCGACAGGGAAGCAATTCTGGGCAAATACAGCAGTGTCACTCTGGGATGCACTGGTCAATATCCAGTGAAGTCATAGTAATAGCACTACATTACATGCTTCTAATAATGAAAAACAGGGTGCAAGTTTTGAGGAACTGTCTGGGATTTGGACACCTAAGTTCTACTATGTTTTTTTTTTTAAGCAACTAAACCCTCAGCTGCTCATTTGAACCTCTGGGCCTAGAATTTCACCACTCATCAGCCACTAGAGGTCTGTTGACTGATCCCAGAGGGGTTAGAATGAACATCAAAACTTCCAGGCTTTGACAACTGTTATCTCAGGTGGATCCATTCTTCAGGAAGTACATTAATCATCAGGGACTGGAGCTGTACTTTAGCTACTATTGGAGTACTTTAGCACTATGAACTGCACATCAGAGGCAGCTATAAACAGTGATGAGATAGATTGACTTGAAACTGTTGTAAGTGGGTTATCTGGTCTGATTGGTTCCTGTAAAAGTTGAGTAACAGGGAATGAAAAAAAACCCGAACAGTTTTCCAAAGAACCTCTGTTAGCAGTCGTGTGGATCCCTCTGCCTCTGCATCTCTGCTGACAATGTGCTCTCAGACATTTCATTCCCCAGTTCAGCCTTATTTCACTACATTTCCTTCATGCAACATGAAGAAAAGAGATGTAAAAGACACATAAATATGAGCTGGGAAGCTTCTGAAAGCTCTTTGCCAGATAACTACTTGAGCTGATTTTGTCCTGGGCAAATCATACCTTCCAAAGAACAATTTCTGCCACTGGGAAAAAGCTATCAGTGAAGTGCTGCTGGAATTGAAACATAAGTCAGCAGACCCAGTAAGAGGCAAAAAACTGATCAACAATTTATCTTTTTTTTTTTTTTCCACAAACTGTCCTTTCCACATCAAACCTCAGACATGACAGCAATATAAAGAAAACTTCCAGATCTATAGCAATGTATTACAACAGAGTAAACTGCTTTTCAGGGACGGAAGTCTGGCTCTTTAAACAAGCACTAGCACTAAAAACCTGTTTTAAAAGTTATAGAAAGCACACTCTAGCCAATTTGCTCCAAAATGTGAAATCAAATAGACTTTGTAAGTTCAGTATCACTAAGGTTGGTGAATAATCAGTGGAATGAAATCTCTGCCCAGAAAAATACCCTGTCTATGGAGTAATGCTGTAGACACCCCTGAACAGATGGGACCCAGAAAGGTCCATGACATCTAGAGATGAAAACAGCTTTTACAAAAAACACCAAGATTGCAGGCCTGATTCTCATCTCACCTTGCTGTAAATCATAAGCCACTCTGTTCAGGCTGGAAGTTAAGTGAAATCAATTTAAGACACTTAATTTTTAAGGAAGGATAATTATCTTATTCCCTTCTTTCCAATTTGAAACAGCCCATCAGGAATCCAGCTGGCTGCAGGCTGTAAAAGAGCAATTCTCTGGATGAAACCAACCCTTCTCCCTCCTTTAAATCCCTTGCCCTCTAGTAAAACACTTCAATAATGTATAAGAGCTATTTTTGTTGGGGTATGCCCAGTTGTCCCAGACATAATATAGACTGTCTCCCAGTCCAAAATCAACTCAGGTGGCCACTGTGAAGCTGTGAAGTCAGAGACATGAAGCATGGGAGCACCAGAAGTACCTTCCAGAACAAAAGGTATCTCTTTCTCCTTTCTGAGTCAAATCACCTGCAGCCAGTGGAGACTGGACTAGGAAATAGCTTCCTGGCCTGTTGTTGGCCTCAGAAGACATCTGTCTCTGAAGGGCTCTGTTTTTAGGTAACAATCCATTTTTGGAACAACTCCATTTCTTTGTGGAAAATTAAAAAAATTACTCCAAGGTATATTTCTTCCTGCATCTGTCAGGGTAATGTTACACATCCTGATGTGCATGAGAGATGAGCAGGGTCACAGATGTGTGTTGGTTTTGAGCCAGACACTACCAATGTTAAAATGTGCAGCTTCTGTGTCCAATCCAGCATCCAAACTAAAACTGTGAAAAAGCATGCAAACCTCTCATTTGCCTGATTGCAATAGCATTAAACCTTCTCCAAGCAGGGTTAATTCTATCTTTTTAACTTAAATGAAAATTTTCTCCTTTTCCCATGCAGGCTTGTAAAGTCATGGGAACATATTCTGCTGCCTTCCTGACATAAATCAACGGATATATTGGAGGGTCAGGCCAAAAAACATATACATTCCTTGCCCTTCAGCTCTATTTCACCCATAAGGGTTTGCCCACATCCTGGAACCAAAGAAATGTTTTCTTTCCATTGAATTTCCGACTTTCATATTTCTGGAGGAGTTGGCCATCACCACACAGTTGATATTAACAACTTGACCCAGAATCTGTTAGGAAGAGAAACTCTTTTAACCAAATGACAATTATAATTCATTGAAAAATACCTACAAGCAGAATAAAGTGAAATACAAAGGAATATTTTTCTTGAGAATACTGTGTAATACAAACACCTTTCCAGTCTGACTCTCCTTCAAGCATGCCACTCTTCAATAGGTAATTGCCAGTTTATTCATCCTAATCCTGTTCAGAACATGAACAAAATCATTGCTTTGAATGTAACAAAAGAATAAAGATCTATGGAAAACCAGACATTTCTTGTCCAAGAATGCGTATACTCTGACAGTTTATAAATTCAGGCTGCTGGAAAGTGCAAGTTTATGGTCCTCACTAAACTACCATATACAATAGTTACAGGAAAATGTTAAAAAAAAATGTGTGCTCGAAGGAGAGAAAATCAAAATTTAAATTAATTGCATGTAACATGCTGTATGATATATCTATCGTTCCTGTGGCCCACTGTTCATCTGGGACCTGTGCATGTCCAGCAAACCTCAGGGCATGATTCTTATCCATACCTTTCATAACAAGTATATGTCTGCCAAAAGTAGTGTTCTCCACTGTTTTATTTTCAAACCTATCTTGAGCAAAATTTTAAAAGTTTCTAGAGTGCATTCCAAAATATTCTGTGACTGTGATGTATCCTCTTTCTTCTGTCAAAGGAACATGTATGACTCTGGCCATGTTGATATAAGAGGGTAGTCTTTACTGAATTCACCTTTAAAGCAATCCTTGCAATAGCAACCCTCAGCAACCCCTTGCCCCAGGGTAGAGAATGGTGTCTCAGGAAAATCATCATCAGGATTCATCACAGTGCTTAGACAGGTCTTGATGCTCAAGTAACTCCTGCTGGATGACTCTTCCTTACAGTCTCACCTGATGATGTGAAGGACCCTGCAGACTAAAACATCACTCTTAGAAATGAAATTCAATCATCTACTTTGATCAGCTCTAATCTCTGTTATTTCTTAATTGATCTCACACTTTGCAGTTTTGACAGACCTTTTAGCAAGGTGAATGCAAATACAGCTGCACTGTTTCTAGACAGTGTGTCACTGCAGCAATAACAGCCACTTAGGGACATTTCTCTTTAAATAGAAAGTTTCCAGGCAGTAAACAGATTGTCTGAATTATTTTATTTTATGTGTATTATTATGCATTACTACATTGACTTTTTTTCCTATTTTCCTTGACATTTTTACTCTTCTCAGAGGTACATGATGAAAGGATAACACAAGCAGTAGCATATTACAAAGTCTATTTGGGTATTAGGAAAGAAGATCTTATGATGAGGGTGGTCTGACATTAGCACAGAGGTTGCAGAGCCTCTAACCCTGGAGATATTATGAATTTTACAGGACATGACCCTGAAAAAGTGTTTTAATAGAGCTGAAGTTCAAAGTTATCCTTGCTTTACATGGTGTTTGGACCACATGGCCTTCAGACATCCTGTTCACTCAAGATTATTCTGTTAATACTCCTGTATGAATGTCTCCTTAAACTTTAATAGTCGTGGTCTCCCCATTTAATTTTTCAACTTTTGACAGGTTTTCTCAAAGGTCTTCTCTTGTGTTTCAGTGGTTTTGATGCTTTGAGGAAAGACAAGTCATATGGGTTTGCATATGAGCCCATCAGGGCAGACACTTTTGTTTCAGCGCTGTAGCATGTCCATCCCTGGGCTGACACCAGACCCAGACATCACTTATGTGCAACTACCCAGCAACTGTGGCCAGGAGGCTGTGCAAGGAGCCCTGGTTCCCCACAAGCCTCCAAGATCTCAGAAGAAGTTGAGGATCCAACATCAGCCCACATCCTAGACATCCATCATGAAATCGTGAAAGCCAGTGGGTTTGGGCTGCCCTTCTCCAGCAAGACATCATGCTGAAGCAGTTGCTCATCAAGTCTGAAGGCAGACTGATTTTATTAAGGCAAAAAATTTCCCCATGACACATGTCAGTGTCCAGACCTGGTGGGAGCTAAGGGAGAGCTCAGATAGAAGGTAAGCTGAGAGCATAGCCATACCCCAGCACACCTGGGGACCTGGGTAGTACTAGAGAAATTACTTTCTTTTTCCTTAATAAAGCAAAATAATTTATTTCCTGGCCTTTGCACTTCTATTACAAGCTGTGTAAATGGCTTTGTTTGTTTGTTCTGTAGTTTTATAGCTGAACACTTTTGTAATTAAGGGTGTTTTTAAGTGATATGTGTATAAAATTGAAGTGGGCAAGTGGAAAAAATAAACAGAAGGAAAGTTTTTAAGAAGTTATTTGAATTGGCCGTGATATTCTTCCCCACTAGCTAGTGAGGTTTTAATTAGCATCGAAAATCATAAGTAACTGGAGATGAAAGAGCCCCATTAGGTCATCCAGTCCAGTTCCCTGCCAGTTCAGAATTGTGCCCAACAGTGTATTTCCCAGTGTTTTGTCAAGTCCAGCACTAAGCCTGTTCATTACATGAATAATATGCTCTTTTGAAGTAGCAGGAGGGAAACTGCTCACAAACCATATCCAGGCACTTTCTTACAGTTTGTAACCAAAAAAAAAAAAAAAAAAAAAAAAAGATAAGTGAAGAAGTGAAGATTCAAGCCAGAATAAAAATTTATATGCAGGACTCCACATGGGGTATTTACTCTCATTATTCTTATCAGAGAGCTCACACGTGGCTGCGTAAATATGAGTGATGGACTAAATGTCATAGCAAGGATTGAGGGAAAAGTGTTTAACTGCTTCACTGAAATGATTCTAAAGGGGCCCAAAAGAGGGAGAGAGGAGGAGCTGCAAAGTCTTCACTCAACTCCTCCTGGCCTAGGTCAGACTTCATCCCGCAGGAATATCTTACCTAGTTGTGTTTTTCAAAAAAATCTGAGCAAGAATTAAAAAACAAACTAGCAAGCAAAGAAAAACCCTCTAGAGCATATGTGTCAGGTGACAGATCCCAAAAAACAAGCAGCCAGCAGTGAGTTTTCAAGTGGAGGTGAAGGTTTCTTTCAGACCAATGAGTCAAACCAGAGAGTAGGGACGCTCATAGAAAAACTACAGTTTGTCAGATGGGGGTGAGGGATCCTTCCATATCCATTACTCAGGCATCTTTAGGATTTCTTTAAAATACCTGTGACATTTTTCTAATAAACATCTCTTGCATATAATACAACTCTTTATACATCATTATAGTAAAAATTATGGACAGTAAATTGTGACAGCAATTGTGATCAAAAAGACATCAGCATGAACCATAAAAAGCCATTTTTAAGATTTAGCCTGTTTAAATACAGTTTTATAGAGACATAGGTCTGCAAACAAAACTTGACAAATGCTAGAGAAGATCTTTCCAGGCATGCAGACAGGCAGAAAGAAAGGAAGGCAGGAAGGCAGGCAGGCAGGCAGGCAAGCAAGCAGAAGGAAAGAAAGAAAGAAAGAAAGAAAGAAAGAAAGAAAGAAAGAAAGAAAGAAAGAAAGAAAGAAAGAAAGAAAGAAAGAAAGAAAGAAAGAAAGAAAGAAAGAAAGAAAGATTAGAAAGAGAGATTAGAAAGTATTTTGTCTCAGGATTCAAAACTAAGAAACAAAAATATAAATGGACCTTCTTAGTCAGCCAAATGCACACTGTCATAATCAGGAAAGATTATGACATTTTCTAAAAGGCCATCCTGATGAATTTAGATATAAAGGAGCAATAAATGACAGAAAGGTGAAGAAAGAAAAGAGAAATAATGTAAACTAAAACTTAAAGTATGTAAAGTTAATATAGAAGTCTGGATATATCAGGATAGACTACACCTAATAATAACAACAAAGAATAAAGCCTTGTTATAATTTAAAAGTCATTCTAGACAATATCTGATTTGCATAAAAATGTGTAAGGATGCAGAAGTGTTCGGCATCTAGTTCTGCCCTAGGCATGGAAGGCATGGTAAAACATAAATAACATATTCATAACACAAGAATATGACAAGGAACACTTTATTCCATCACAATAAGAAGGATGTTAAAGATCTACTAAAGGTAATAATTTTTATATGAAAAGGCCCATAGACTATACATCTACAAGTCCTTAGACTTCTCCTTAAGGTAGCAATTAGGCAACTTATATTCAGTTTTGATCCCTCTTTGATTATATTCAGGTTTTGATTTCCACTGGCTACATTCCAGAAGTTTAAAGGGTACAGTGATGTGCCAAAACACAGAAAGGACAGGCCATGAGGTGCAAGTAGCCAAACTCTGGGTAAGTGGATGTTAATCCTGGACATAATTTAAAAGTTGGTAAGGAGTAAAGAATGGGATGACAGGGATATAATTATTAGTATTCTGTACAGTTTCACAAGGAAGACGTCTTGTCACCCTAAAAAATAAGCTGGACTGGTCTTTATTAGGTTGTTTTAAGTAGCTAAAGTATGGCTCAGCTTCTAGGGTGTGTTCATCTCCCTAAAATTAGCATTATACACAGTCAGTAAAGGCTGCAGTAACTGAACCAAGTGCTGGCTTCGGTACACACCCAAAAGTAGTTATCAGCAGGCAAATTTTCCATATGGGCGCACCTGATTGAGAGGTCTTGTGTGATCAGGGCTGGGCTCTACACTATTCAGCTCGCTTTTCATCAGTGGCTTGGGAGTAATAAAGTAAGAATGTTTTAAAGTGATCAAGCGCAGAGCTGCACGCCTAACAAGGAATACAGAGCAATGTGGGGCTATGAGAGTCCTAAGCTCTTTGTATTTTTCACCAAATTTTTTCCTCATCAAACAGCTTTAACCCATAACTATGTGATGATTAGGTCAAGCAGAAGATTTCCCAAAGGAGACAAGAGCTCCAACTCTGCAACATGATGAGAGTATTCAGCTGCTGTATGGTCAGATGGCATAGCTGATGATTTAGCAATATGGCTCCCACAGAAGAGGTGTAACAACAGCAAAATCCACTCAAGAGTGTCTTACTCAGGCAACAGGGATGGAGATTCAAGCCTTTGGCTGAGGTCCCGCTTCTCAATTTTCAGGAGAGGACCACAATTAACTTGCTTTCTGCGAGCTCTCTGCAGAATGAGAAAGTTCTTTAAACTTCTTAAATGTAAGAATGTACCGAGCAGGAAAAAGTTTTCCACAAATTCAATCACTCCCTCCCTTTACAAATGATAAAATAGCAAGCTAGGGCCAGAGAACAGTGTATGCCTGGGCATCGCCCACAAGCGGGTGCTGAGACAGTGCTCACAGGAGATATACATCCAGGTCTAGGATTTAAAAAAATTTCCCTATATTTTGGCAAGACAGAAAGATTTTATGCAGTTCTGCCACTCGTCTTCTTAAAAGGATAGACAAGCACCTGAGAAGACAATTGTATAATTTTTAAGTGTTTTTAAAATGAAATATAAATTTCCTTATTGGGAGAAAATCATAAAGCACAGTATGTTTGCGTTACTTTTTTAACAGCTAGAGAGAGGATTGGGATGTATCCTAATAACAGCATATATAAATACCCTCATTTAGACAAAATGCCATGTTCCAAATGGCTGTGTAACCTGGCAGGAAAGGCATAACATGAACCAAAGTCTGGATTCAGTTTCCAACCAAATTCAAATAAGAAACAAGGCACAATTTTAAATCATTGTTACAAACTATCAAGAGAGTGTCAAAGACTGTGGCCCTGGATGTCTTCAAATCCAGGTTGGATATGATTCTGGGTCTTGTGAGTTATCCAACTCTGACATTATTTGGCTCAGTAGGAGGCTGACTGGGTGAAATTTAATGGCTTGTGATGTACATGGGGTCAGACTGACTGTTCTAATGGTCCCCTCTGGCCTCAAATTTTGTGGAAAACTTCAGCTAACCAGCAAAGCAAATGCAAACAACCCAATGGTTGCAATGTATTGCTCCAAATGCAGCTGACCAACTTTAAATAATTAATTATTATCAAATCCTGTCTTAATCACAATCAGAAGAACAGAGGGAGAGAGGGAGTCAGCCCCTGAGAATAGTTCACTCAGCCTTAATACAGAGAAAAATTGCATCAAACACTCCAGAAAAAAAGGCGTGCAAGTCTTTTTACAGAATCAAACCTAGATTTTACAACTAGAAAAATGGCTTACACACTTAAAAGTCCACTTAGTGCTTGGCATAGAGCTATTCCTTTCTACACTGAGTGCAAGCACACTTCAAGGGCACTGAGGATCCGATTACTATCCTAAAAAGTGTAGGGGTTGGCTGAACAACCCTAGAGTAACTCAAATACCAGGGAACCTGGCCTATTCCCTGTCCATAAAATACACAGAAAATGATCCCACTCCCTGACATTTTTTCAGCTGGGACAGCTGCTATAACAACTCAGAGCTTTTCAATCTCTGTACAGAGCTCATGTATAACCTCTTCAAGTCCTCAGCCTGGAACCACTTTTCTTCCAAGCCTATTTCACTGGAGCAACCAAAAGTGTTCAGGGAAAAGCTGTTTGATAGGCTCTGAAGGGGGAGCATTAAATCAATGAAGAATTTAAAAGGTGGGGAGGGGAACAGAGGAAGGAGAGTGGGATAGAAAGATTTATAGCAAAAAACAACATACAGCTTGAACCTAGTCCAAGAGGAGCCACAGGGGGCTGGTGCCAGTCATCACTGAAGAAAGCATTTGGATTTGTCAAGGAGAAAGATGCTATGTAAAAATTGCATTCAAGCCCCAGTGAAATTGCATTAAGGGGCTGGTCCCTTGGAGTTTTGCCTGAGCAATGATTCCAGATTTGTGTGACTCTGGGTGCATTCCAATCCCCTTCTTCATGTCCCATTCTTCCCCAGCAGCCCTGCAGCTCCTGCTAGGGCAACACTCCCCTCAAATGCAACTTAGGCTGCAGAGAAATGCTGTGTTTAGAGAATCAGCTGCTTCAACACTCACTGCTTGATTTAACTGTTTAGCAATGTTTTCCAGCCACTTGACTCCCTCCATCACCCAGCCCAGCCAGAAGGCTTAGCCTCTTTGGAGTGTTTCTTTATATGTTTTTTTGCTCAGTGGAAATTTGCTATAGTTATGATGTGACTCAAAATCCTGCCCATGTGTCTGCGTTTGGGGCAGAAAGCCCCACAGCCCTCCTCTCCCTGGGACAGGGCTCAGGAAGTGGCTGCAAGAGCTGCTTCCCATCCTTGCCAGCTCCTCAGTGCCCCTGGCACCCACTTCCACAGCGTCAGGGAATGGGAAGACTAGCAATTTGTAGTACATTCGTAGTAAATGTAGTTTGCTTGATTTAAGGGGCTGATGGTATCCCCTCTAGTATTTGGCATAGAGATGTTACCCTTGGCTGTACTCATACTCAAGGGCAGAAGTTTCCAACAGCAACTTAAAAGCCTTATAATGGAAACAAAAAGGCAGAGTCAGTATGAACTCTCCACCAGTGAAATCTGAAGCATTCAGCAAGGAAATGCAAAACACAAAACAGCAAACACTCTTCCAGCTAGCTGTACACTGTTACCTATTGACCAAAGCAGTCAGTCAATATTCAGGGAGTTAATCTTCCCAGTGGGCTGGAGAAATTAATTCTAGTGTCAGTTGTTTCTTTGATGCAATACTACTAAGTTTGAAAGACTGTAAATACAGTCATATTTCATGGAACAAACTGGAAATCAAGCCTCTCTTCAGTCACATTAAAATCAAAAAAATGCTTCACATCTTCTCCAGCCTTCCTCATTGTCCTCTTCTAGGCGCTGTTGCTTCCCAGGTGCTGAGCAGTGACTCTCTGAATCAGCCCAAATCCCACCAGAAAGGGCTGGTAGCCCACCCCAGCACAGTGGCTTGGCAGCTTCAAACTCTGCCTGCACATTAGGCAGAGGCTCCTGCTGTTTCAGTGCCCTCAGCCCAAAATACACCTCCCTAAATTCATTCCAAATAAGGGAAGGGCAGACCTGGCACCAGTACTGTCAATGACAACCAGGGCAGCAACCTCAGCCCCACAGGTTCCTGCTCTGCCCCTCCACACCCCAGGCACTGGGCTGCTCCACTGGCCTCCAGCCATCTGACCCGTCACAGGGATAAAAAGAAACTATGCTGCAAGCAGTCCTTCATTCCAGGGTAGAGCAGGGACTTTTTCAGAGGGATTCGTGAGATACAAATTTTTTCGCCCACTTCTGTAACCCCACAGCACCACTTCAGCTGCAAAGACATGTGCACCACATCTAAATCTTATGGGAATTTTGCTTCACTAAACTTTCGAAAATGTCACTCTGGTAATCTTTCAGGTCTCAGTCCTGAGGGTGGAAATTTGAGGTACTGCTTGGCTCACATGGACAGGTTCTTAGGGATCTTCACGGGAAATGGCTTAAAACTCAAGGAAGTACGTTCAAGTTGGATATGAGGAAGATATTCATTATTATGAGGGTAGTGATGCCCTGGCATAGGTTGCACAGAGAAGCTGTGGATGCCCCATCCTTGGCAGTGTCCAAGACCAGGTTGGATTGGGCATTGAGCAATCTGGTCTAGTGGAAGGTGCCCATCACAGGAGAGTTCGTCCAACCCAAACTATTCTATGATTCTGTGGTTCACATCAGGCCCAATTCTGCATGACCAGTCCAGGTTTTACACAACAGGCAAATGCAACTCCTGGTTTCCATAGGAATTTTTTAGCTTATTGAGTTGCAGCCATGATGAGAATCATGCTCCCTCTGGAAGAGAAGTGGGCCTATTTGTGCCACAAGACCCATAGCTGTCCCACACTGTGGCCTAAAGGATGTGCAACACAGCTCTGGGAATGTGAGAGATAAACCCAGGCTTTAGGTATGACTTCATTTCTTGCTGGGTTTTTTCTATCTGACTTGCAGCGTCACCATTGGCATAAACAGCCTTGACTTCTCCATCAGCTATTTCCTTCTTTGCTTCCTCCTGCACCAAGTGTGTGTTTTTCACATTTGTATAGTACTTGCAAGCTCAGAAAAGCTCATCTGACTGTGGCTGAAACTCTGGCACATAGCTTGATTTTTTTCCCCTTTTTACTGAACTAATTTTTGGTTGATATGCTGCCAACTTTACTTTTCCACCCTTCCTTCTATATAAACAATATTCCCCTTCCAAATATTTCTTACACATTTGATAAAATGTGTTGCATACGTTAGATGACTTTGGCTCAATTTTATAAAGAATTGGCATAATGCAATATACTAACTCAAGTTTGATTCACTAAAAAAATATGTCATTAAGAGCTATATATATTTCTGATTTTAGTGTACAGCCATGATTGACTGTTTCAGTGGTAAGTGATGAAGGCACGGCTAAATATAAATAAAAGCTGTACACCACCTTTCAAATAAATGCTTTTTATTTATTTCATAGGAATGGATTAGGTTCTAAAGTTTTCAGGAGGTGTTGCTTTACCAGTGGCACTTCTGCAAGTGCAGCGGTGTTAACCTTGGTTCCTTGGCCAGATTCCAGTGTGGTTAATTATATGCTGCACACTGTGAAATTCCCACATAATTTTCAATTAAGGAAGTTATTTGCCACTTCTCCCACTCCTTGAAAATTATTGGTAAGATATGCTGCATGCAAAATGGCTGCTATGGTCCATCCCAAGAGTGCCTGTGTGTTAGCCAACACTCATGAACAAAGATGATGTGGATATAAATAAGTTCAGTCTTTTATTCTAATCATTGTCAATAGAGATTCTTTGGTCTTATGCCTCATAGGCAAAAAAAAAAAAAAAAAGAAAGGTCAGAGTCTGGAAACATGAAGATGTCTAAATCCATGCACACACCTCACTTTGTTAGAACTGTTTGGAGCTGATCTGCACCCAAACTTTAACTTGAAGAAGTGAATTGTTTGCATTAGAAGTCACCTTTTTGCTGTCGAACCTTAGAGAGTGTGACAGAAAGATTACCTTTGGCTATTAATCTCTCCCCAAGAAAAGGAAACATTCAAGCTAACATTCACACCACCCCTTTGAGGACATCTCCAGCCTTGGTGGTCTCTGGCAATGACAAACATACTGCTTGCTGGCCAACACACCCTCAGGCAGAGCCAGAATTGCTTTGCCCTTGTTGTTCCAGAAGACTCTGGTCTTGTTTTCCAGCCCATCTGCTACCCCAGGAGGTTGCTGTTGTTCATGAGGACTGGGAAAAGGCAGTGGGAAGGAGACTATTTCTGGGGCTGTGATCCAAGGTCAGTACAGGAATTCCATGCCAGACACTCAACACTATGCCCTGTTTAGCCAATGAGGAGCCTTTTCCAAGATGGCCAGGTCCAGCATGCCACACCCCTCATGCCTTGCACCTTCAGCATGCACTGACAAGGTTGGCTCATGCTCAGAGAGGGTGCTGCCAGGACTGCTGAGAGTTTCAGCTTTCACAGAACGTATCACAAAGGGGAAACTCCTTCCACTTCAGTACTGAGGGAAGGATCCATGCTGGAGTGTGCTTGGTCAAACCAAGGCTGACCTTGGCCACATGCTCAGTGAACAGGTCTTCTGCAAGGACAAGGTTTTATCTGAAGTCACATTCCTAACCCATCACATTCTTCCTAGTCCTTGGCTACAGTCAGTTGTTCCTTTCCATCTCTGCTGAGCCTTAAGACACTGGAGTCTTCATTCTTCCTTTGCATTCCTTCCAAGTTTCACTAACTCCCTTACTATTAAATTAACACTTTTTACAAGCTCTTCTTTCATAAAAAGTACATTTTTCATACTTTCTATAGTCCCTCATCTGCCATCTTCAACATGTCCACTTATTTTTGGATGTCCCTGTCCTTTCTTGTCAGAAACACACATCTTCTTGTGAATTAAAACAAGAAAAAATCTTTGCTCTCTCCTTCATTTTTTTCCAACTCTGGCTAAGTATTCCCCTATACCAGAGGAGTAGCTGTTCCCTCCCTTTCCAACACCCTTATGTGACACAGCCATAGTGCTCTGTACACTGGATAGTCTGCCAAAGTGTCTCCATCAGATGTGTGACCCTCCTGTCTATCCCAAAGTTCATACAAATATATATGTACACAACGAGTCTTCTGTACTGAAACACCATCCCAAAATTGCCACGCTGCCAAAGTCTCTTCTTGCAAGGCAGCTTGTGAACAGATGCCCCACCCTTTCACTTTTGCCCAGAGGTCACACCTGAGCACTCCCCCCCACCACTACTGCACTGTCACCTCTTGGCTCTGATGCCACACGACTCATTAGTTCTAGGATTCTACACGGGTAAATGAAACGATCTTCAGGAGGAGCTGACAGAAGCCATTACCTCAGTGAGTGAAGTGTGGTGAAGAGTCCAGCTTGGCCTTTTTTTCTACTGATAATGTCCTCGCCGTCTCATTTCTTAAAATATTTTCAGAAGTGGCCTATTCCATGCCTTTGTCAGCATAAGGAAGGTCTCCTACGTTTCATTATAGATTGCTAAAATTGAGGTTAGCTATGCCATAAGTACTTTTCCAAATACAGGCACTGTTTTGAAGGCCAAATTGTTCAATAATGGCCTACATCTGTCAAACAGGGGCACTACCACTGACCAAGTGATAAATTTAATCCATGAGAAAGCTCAGAGCACATAAACTATATTGTTCCCCATCTGACTAAGCTAGAGAGTAGTTAACTCGCTGTGAAGCCGTTATTTTATAACATCTGAAAAAATGTTCATAATAACGATTCTGTGGAGGCCGTTTTAGAAGTGGGTATAATATTGGAATGCCTGTGGTAGTGACCCCCTGGGAAGAGCCCCTTGTAAACCATTCATAAACAACATGGAGAGGGGGAGCTCTGTGTGTGGTCTCGACTTGATCTTGCAACTTTGGGAGCTGAACAGCTCAAGGTGGATCCATTTCATAATCACTTTATTTGTTTTGAAATCTCTCAGCATCCTTCAGATGACCTTCATAGGAGTGTGAGGCAAGAACTTTAATTATTATTGTACATAAATCTAACGCTTATCACAGAGAGGCCCTCAATCTCTATTGGAACCTCTATGTATTACTGCAATAAAAACAAAGCAATACTCCCACTAATTACAAAATGAGTATTTAATCTCTCTGTCAGTAAGTCTGATGCTGCCAGTATGGCTTACAGAACTTCCCTGGTAACTGGCAGACAATAAATTCTACAAATGCTACATGACAGACATCTATTTTGAATATCTGTCTCAGCTCCTTAACTTCCCATGAGTTTCTCAAAATAACTTGGTAAACAACCTGCTAACAGGGATAGTGGGAGCACTGCTAAAATTGGTTCCTACTTGTCCACACAAGCCCTGGGATTCCTGGACTTTGGCAGTCCAAGTTTTTGTGGTCATGCCGGGCATATGAAGTAACATATATTGCAGTTTCTTGGCTAACCTGAATTAATCGTGGCATTCAGACCACCCTGCCTTGTAATTCCAAAAAGGTCACCTCAAAGGCCACTGGTGCAGACACAGGAAGAGACAGTGTTCTTATTTTATACAGCTGTGTTGCAGAAAGTCCCAGCAGTGGAAGGAAATGACAGATAACTGTTGATCCAATATTTCTTAAGTGTTTGGTTGTAGAAGCAGGAATCCAACCTTGCAAAGTTTGATATTTCTGTTATATCAGAAAGGAGAGTGTTTCAAATAGGTTTTTGTATCTCTGAAAAAGTCTGCCTGCCATTTTATGGAACAAATAAGAAGGTGTTGTCCATGCAAGAAGGAGGTAAAATCTCATTCCAAACCTGTTTAACAAAATGTTATCAACTGAATATGTAGAGGGGAAGAAAGTACAGAGTTTGTTTGAAGGAGTAGTATGTGGGCCTTGCCACAGCAGGATGGGACATCATCATTTTTGCTAAAAAGACAAATAAAATCCCTTCAGAGAGATATAAAACTTCTTAAAGATCTGAATGAAAATAGAAAGAAGAATTATTTACTCAATGGACAGTAAATGCAATCTAATCCTTCTCCGCTTGTCTTTTTAGTGCATGATCAATACAGTCAACAGAGAAATAAAAACTGTTAAAATTATGGCAATTGTTTCTTGTGCAGCAAGGTCTGACATCATCTAATGGGAGGTTAATTAATAGTTAACTGGATAGCACAATTACCTAGTGAAACCACATTATTAAACCTCTGGCTGTAAGCAGCTTGTAACTTGAGACGAATTTGCTCATATCTGGCTCTGGCCCATGTTGGAGACTGGGGACTTTAGTGGCTGCTGAATTCTGGCAAAGCAGCCACATGGTGTACATCCAGCATGGAATTCTCCTGGTTGAGGTCTAAACATCAGATACATATACACAGGATTGACTCAAAAGAACAGCAAACCAGTCTGTAGCTCTGCAGGGGAGGATGATCAGGTGAAATGTGAACTCTGTTTTCACAGTTGGGCTTTTTTAGTTACTAGTATGGTCCCTCAGAGGTATATGATTTGGATGATACACCCTGAGTCCAAGCCCACTGTGCCTGGGCTTCTCAGTGATGCTACAACTGTGACTCTTGCCTGAAGTGCAAAGACTGAGGCACAGAGTTCTCACTGGGTGAGCTGATGCAGTCATATGTTCATCTCATGGGGTTTGTGACCCACATGTCTCACTATTTCAAGTCTCAGCCAATGTTTGCACAACCTCTGACAGAGAAGGGGATGCCTTGCTTCTTAAAACTAGCTAAAAAGTTACTCTTCATAATTTCACCTAAAGTCCACTTCTGAGATCCAGAGAGCTAGTGGACCTACGAAAAAGCATGAATACTCTTTGTTTGTGTCTATATTGCTAAGATAACCACTGCCTGGAAGAAGTCCTGTGTCCTGGGAAGAGGGATCATCCCTACTGTTAAGCTGTTGGAGTGACCTGATTACAGTACAGTTTGGGCCAGTGCCAGTTAGAGTGTCCCCCTGCAGCTTCCAGGCACAGTTTGGGAGCCAGAGGGTGTCCAGGAGAGGATGGTCCACAGGCAGTGACCCTGCTCTGAGTGCTGAGCTCCTCTGCCTGCCCAGGCACTCTGTGTTTGGCCTCATGGGGGTCAAACCCAAGCACGTCTCATGGACTAACACAGACACAGCTTCAACTCCCAGAAGAAAAAGCCTGGCTTAAAGCTGTCAGAAGATATGCAAAAAGAGCAAATATGCTTAGTACTTGATGATTAAAAAAAATAGAAAGTTAAATCAAACATTTTCCAAAGCTAAAGAGTAGACTTCACTGGGGACAGAAAATTGTCTTCATTGAAATGCTACTAAATTATTTTTCTGCACAGATATGTAGAAGTAATTTTATCTTGATTTCAAAAGGATTTTTTTGTTGTTGGTTTGTTGGTTGATTGGTTTTTGTTTTCAGAAGCAAGTATGATTTTGCTTTCACATTCTCCATTTCTCTCTGCTCTGCCTTTCCCCCCACAAAAAAAAAAAAAAAAAAAAAAAAGGAACTAGACTGAAGGGAAGGGGAGACCTTTGGGATTCTGCTGTCATTTGTTTTTCTCCAGAAGATGGTAGGGAGGAATAAAGCAATTCTCCTGCCAAAGAATAAACAGCCACTAAATCTAGCTGCTCAAAAGAAGATGGAAAATGAGAATGAGAATTTCTGGAAAATTCCAATAGGCATAGGGCATGGGCGGAGGGAGGTAAGGCACTGGAAGCAAGGTTGCACATAACGGTTGACTGGAGATGAAATCCATCTGGAGCTGACCAGCTGCTTGGAGTGTTTGCTCAAGCTGTACCAACATGACTTGAACAATGAGTCTTCTGCTGGTGCAGGTCCAACCTCAATTCTATAGCTTAGTCTGCACGCTCTGGATATCTGCATCTTTAACAAAAAAATAATCATCAAGATGAAAAGAAAGGTTTAATTGGGCATATGGGACCTTCAAACGGGAAGGACAGAGATAGAGCTTTGTTTCTATAGCAAGGAATTTTGTTTCATTTCCTTGGGTAAAAGACACATGCACTGTATAGTAAAAAAAAAAATAGGAAATAGTGAGATATTGGTCAATAGAGCAAAGAGGAAAATCCAGAAAGCTAAGAAAGGGTGGATAATAGTATATGATTTTAATCAAATCAGTTAAGATCCATTGAATCAATGAAGTCACATGCTTGAGATTTATTTCATTTGCCAAGTAAATCTTGGCACGATCAGGAGTGAAAAAGTTTATATAGACACTTTTCTAGGGAAATCAGAAGTACTGCACACAGTCTCAGGCCAGTTCCTGTCTATTTGCATTTCATATGGGAGAAGACGCAAAATAATATGTCACTTGCAGAATTTGATTCACTGATAGAACTCTAGATCCCATTTGTTCTGATCATTGCTTCCTTTCATTTGGTATTGCACTAATTTGACAAAATTGAAGGATAATTCACTTCAGAAAAAGAAAGAAATTTTAAAATGTAAAGATTACTGTCAAGATCCCCAGTGATTTGCAAAGCATAACATTGAATCCATTTCTCCCATTTCTAATTTGCAAGTTCATCTCTGTATTTAGCCCAGCAGTATTGCTATGCAAACACTTGCACAGGGGTACTAAGAGCCATAGGCCTGAACAAAAAGCCCTGGAGACAGTGCCCTGGAGCTGAGACATTGTTAAGCATTTGCCATTTGTGGCTGGTTGTGCTCACATGGTGCTCTGTTCCAGTTATTCAACTGGAATCACCAACTGAGACTGAAACCCTGGTTGCTATGTGGCCTGCATGCTGAGAGAATAGAGGATTTCATACTATACTGCATTTTGTAAACATTAATTTGTTGCATGTAAAAAAAATATTTCTTCATGTAGGTTTCAGAATGTCAAAGAGCCAGACCTAATTAAGGTTCAATGACAGATTTGATAATTTCAAGTTTGGTTGTTTTTGTTTCTTTTTCTGTTGTACTTTAAAGAAGAAAAGCAATGGCCATTATGTCCTAATTTGTAAACACTTTATTTGATGGTTGAGACTGGAAAGTATGTTAGTGTTGTTTGTCCTGTCAAAGGCTTTGGAATTGTTTGAAGTCTATTGAGTTACATCTGCTGCTATTTATCAGGGGTGGAGGAGTCACCCTGTTTCTAACACAATTTATAAAAGGAAGAAAAATTTTAAACTCTGCAATTAGAATTTAATTAGGGGACTTTTCCCCCCTAACAAAAATTATTTAAGCCAGTCTTTGAACTTCCAAAAAGAATATGTATCTTGTAACCCAGAAACCCAAAATGTTCTTTAGTTTTGTGTCTTGCTTGTGGTTGCAAATTCTTGCAGATGTTCAAGTTCAGAAGTGAACTAGCAGCAGGAGAGCTAAGCTCAGAGGCCACATTTCTGTCCTTTGCACGTTCTTACACCATGTAGGCGCCCAAATGTCTTCTCAGGAATGCCCATTGGGGCAGTGAGCTGCTTCCTATGTCTGCTGCTCACAGGACAGCACCCAAACCCAACACACAGATCTGTTCTATGGCAGTTTTAAGCACAGAGCTGGAAAACCACAGTCTGTCCATCACCCCACAGACGCCAACAATCTATAATTATTAACTTGGTTTTACTCTCACAACACCTTAGAGAGGAAGGAAAATTTCATACCTGTTGTACTGGAAGCTGAGCCAAGGATTGAAACCAGGTTTTCTGAATACCATCTTAATACCCTGCCCTGTCTGCTGTTTGTCAGCTTTGACGGCATACCTGTTGCTGTGCCAAAGCCAAGACTAAAGTGAAACCTTCTCCTTCCATCTTCCTTCCCTGCAGAGCAGACACAAAAAGAGGCAACCCACCATCTATGCTTGTGAGCACTTCACAGGTCTGCCAGCACTGGGATTTCAGTGTGTGGTTAAATAAGATGGAGTCTTCTCAGGGAAAAAAAAAAAAAAAAAAAAAAAAGTGTTGGAAATTACTCCATTCTTAAGGGACAACCAAGAAAGAGGCAGAGACAGAGCACAAAGCAGGCACTGAAGAGACCATTGAGACTGGTACCAGCAGCAGAGCTGAAGAGTTATAGGGTATACAAGGAGAAGAGCTTTTCTCATAGTATTTAAAGAAAGCACACCCTTGGAATAAAAATGACAATTTAACAGTCAGAGCCATAGGCAGGGGATATATACTAAGCAGTCATGTGGGAACATCACACAAAGGGACTCAGGGATAAAGAAAACAGCAGTAGAGGGGCATCACAAACCTTAGTCTCTTTCCAAGTGGGAAAAACTTGGCTGTAAAGGAAGGAGAGTGTCAGCTTAGGGAGGTGAGACACAAATTATGAAGTCATGTCTCTTCAGTGTCACTGCCTCAGCTTCCTAAGATTATGGGGGAAAACTCTTCTGTGATATCCAAACTTTATTGAGAAACACAGAGCTGTGCTTTCATCACATCATTGTGTAACACCTCTTCTAAAATGTTCAACAGCACAGATAAACTTTAAAATAATCTGCAGCAAAATTCATGCAGATCACATATTTGTTGTCTTAGAAACCAGTAGGGATCCAGCCTCCTGATCAAACCTAGAAGTCAATATTTATAGCAATAACAGTACAAGTCAAATTCATTTTCTTCTTGCAAAAAGCAAATTCTGGGGAGGGGAAATAATTAACGAAATCATGGGAAAAAATATGCTGTAGTAGTATTTTGTGGGAGCCATAATACAGGTCTTCTGTGACTTTTTCCTCTTCTGCAATCTGAATTCCCTTATTATTCTGCATTTCACATACACCAGAGACTTTGCTCTTGCAAATAGAAAAAGGAAATCCCATGTGGTTCATTACCACAGGAGAATAGTAGGAAATTCTTCCTACTATTTTCATTTTTCATAGAACTAATTCAGAATACAATGAATTAAAAAAAAAAAAAAACTTTCGTTTAGCTAACCTGAATTACGGCAATATTATTTTTTACCTGAAATTATATCAGTCCTTGTCAATGCACTTTGGCCTTCTAACAGAATAATAAATAGGAAGCTCACATAGAAAACTGGTGTTTTCAAAGGAATGATTTCACTGAAACACCAACATTCTGGGAGAGGTCATTGTGAATTGCCAACAAGCATTGCTAAGTATTTTGCTTTTAGTATTACTATCAGATGAAGATATGTGAGTGGAATCCAGCGCACCACCTTTAACAAACAACCTGAGCTGTCCATAAAAACAAATGGACAATTTGGTTGTTACAGTATGAGAAGTGATTACAATTCAGTTTCCTTTTTATATCTTTTTTTTTGCCTCTTTTAATTCAATTTTATAATTGTTGCAGCAGTAATGTTGCTCAGCACTCACACTCTTAATAGTTTAAAAAAAAATTCCCTTGTTTTTCAGATTCTCAGCCTTTCCTTGGCTTTTCCTTGGCTTTTATGCCATTGGTGGCATAAAAATCTCTAAAAATCTATTGCAAGAGGTACTACAAGCCATCCATCTTCCATGCCACATTAGAAATATCTGTAGGACACAGGAGGGAGGTGGGATGTGTCACAAAACCTAAGTTCAACTTCCAACAAACTTTAGGAAGCTTTTCAGAAATTACAGAGTCCAGGAAAAACAATGGGTGGCATGAAGCCTTACCTACCTCACTTCCTCTCCTAGTCTTTGCATTACTTTGGGTAAAACCATAGTGTCCACCAGCCACACTTGAAGAGTCCTACATTACACCCTTAGCAGACTCAGAATTGTAAAGAGATTCCTCTTGAAGAGCTGCTGGACACATCCCAAACAGCCCAGGAAACAAAGTCAAAAATATATTTATTTCTTGCTGGAATTGGCATCCTTGATACGTTTTTAGGAACCATTGGAAAATACTGCTTTCTGAAATGCATTCCTTGAAAACATTGCTTTATTTTTAGAGAGTATTGAAATCTTAAATGTGCTCAAATATACCCAAACAGCTTGCAAAAATCAAGACAGAACATCACAGCAGTTTATTAGAGAAGGTGATGAGTGTTAGATAACAAGTGATCCATTAAATATTTTGGTCTTCAGTGTAATGAATACTTCAAAACAGTCACATGAAAGTTAACAGTCACCATAGAAAGTGGCATATGCTTACACAGGAGGAACAACAGGAAATACATTTAACACACTTTATTAGTAAAATCAAAAAGGCATTGAAATTCCAGCATGTTAGCATACTCACAAACTGAGTGACTTTGCTAGAATCAAATGACTTATTAAAAACTCAGCTCTTGCAGAAACAGCTCCCTCATTAACTGTTTGTGTTCTTTTTAGTTTTAAAAAACCTTCTCATCCATGTAGTCTATGTAACAGCCTTGAAATTCCTTTTTCTCTTGAGTGATCCCAGATTTGCTTCATTTCAGCATCACAGTGTCATCTTAGCCACGGACCTGCCAAGTCTTCCCTTTGTAAGGATCTCATAACTAATGGACTAACCAGGAGACTTGCAACTCCAACATCTCATCCATTTCACAAGTGTACAAAAAAATAAATTTTTGTGCTAAAGAATTAACACAGTTACCTTCAAACAGAACCACAGACTTCCCCCTCAAAATTTATCATTAAACCTTTGGCTCCAGAATCAATCCTGTTATTCCAGATATACCTATGTCTGTTAAAGAAATTAAGAAATATTTTTTGACAGGCATCTCAGAATCATGTTCCTGGGTTAATAATTCAGCATTAAGTGTTGTTATGTAACAGACAGTGTCACATAATCCTCAAAGGTCATGGTCTCACTGTGATTTAGAGCCTTTAAGTGAGACAGGATATCACTTCTAGGAAATCTAAAGTCAATATGCTTTGTTTCAGTTTTATGGAAAAACTCTTCAATCTGTGATGGCTGTGACAACCTATTCTGGACCCATGGATGTAAGCTTTTCTCTCTCACCCATCCCTTCTGAAGATTGAGGAAGCTCATGATGCACATAACAATAGCAATCATTAGCTCCACATTAAGATAACAACCACAACTAAGTCTCATGCTTCAAACTTCCCTTGTATTTATCAAGTGCCTTCATAAGCTTGGCTCAACAGCTTTGAGGGCTGGACAGGATTTCCTCTGGCCATGCTGGGAGAAGTTTGCTGTCTCTGCTTACCCTGGTGCAGTGCACCAACACCTATCCACCTTAGCTGTACAATCACAGCAGACAAGAACCTTCCCATTCTCTGCCAACAACACTGAGTTTTGACAAGAGGAATATTCCTTCCCATCTTGGAAAGTGATTAAAATGTGACAGTGATGAACAGGAGATTGTGCATAATCTCTGTGAAATCTATGACGTGTCGTGGCTCTGGAATCCGAGTGCATTTCTTTGGAGAATTTGGTTACTGCCTTCTCAGTCACTGACCACTAATTAACAGGGTAAATGTGACAACTGGCTCCTACTGCACTTGTTTGAAGACAGCACCTCTTGGAAAGGATCGGTCACATTTATTACAAAGGGTCAATTGGATCAGGTACATTGGGTCTGACTGAGATGGAGTGCATTTTCCCATAGTAACGTCACAGGGCCGTGCTTTCTATATGTAACTGAAAAGGTGTTGATAACACACCAGTGTTTTGGCTTCTGCTGAGCAGTGCTGGCACAGCATCAGCCCTGTCTCTCCAACATTCTGCCTCCCACCAGTAGGCTGGGGGTGGCAAGATCTTGGAAGCAGACACAGTCAGGACAGCCGACCCCAAACCACTGGTGACATTGGCTCAGCAATAAAAACTAAGTGAGAGGAGGAGAAGGAGGCAGGGCATTCATTATTACAGGGCTTTGTCTTCCAGGGCAATCCAGGCACATAATTAAGACCTACTTCCCAAGAAGTGGATGAGCATCACCTGCTTATTGGAAGCAGAGAATAAATCTTCAGTATACAACCTTTGCTTTTGCTTTTATTAAACTGTCTTTATTTTGACCAATAAGTTTTTGCCATCTTTCTTCCTTCCACCTCCATCCTGCTGAGGGCAGAGAGTATGATAGAGTGACTTGGTGGTGTCCAGCCAATGTCAACCCACCGCATGAGGAAATCTGGTTTGCTTTGTAAGAAGTATGAGTCTGTAGGCTGAGGAAGTTAGAGGCTGTTATACATCTCTCTTGGTTTAAACTAAAAGCTGAGTTTTTAGCCACGTTTCTACAGTCTCACATCACTGCATCATTCCTTTTAATCCATCACAGAAAACAAGGAAATACTGCTTCATACTGCATCTGTGTTGTAGGTGACAACATGGGGTGAGGTGACATCTCCAGAGAGAGAAGGCACAGGCAATGGCACCTCTGCAAAGAAGCACTTCATTTGTGGGATTATGTAACAATCATTTAGGTCCTACCTGACTTCCTCTTTTCTCTATTTTCATTGTGTCCTAATCCAGCCCCATAATTTCTTGCAGTTCTAGTTCTCCTCCTGGATTAATAAAACTGCACTTTCAGTTTATTCATGACTTGTCAATTTTTCTAGGTTCTAATGGACAAACATAATCAACCCAACACTTCCCCAAGTGTCTATGGCACTGTTCTAACATTTTGAGGATTCATATGCTCCAGAGATATCAATGAGTTCTGCAAGTACCTCCTTTTAGGTAGTTGTAGGGAGGAATAAGGTCCTCCTGAACCTCCTTTTCTCCAGGCTAAACAATCCCAGTTCTTTCAGTAGCTCCTCATCAGACTTGTGCTCCAGACCCTTCCTCATCACCATTGCCTTTCTCAAGACATGGTCCAGCACCTCCATGTCCTTCTTTTAGTGAGAGACCCAAAACTGAACACAGTACTCAAGGTGTGGCCTCACCAGTGCCATGTACAGCAGCCGATCGCTGCCCTGGTCACTCACACATATAAGTACACCGAGCAGTTTTTCAAAGAAATACAAGGCCAGATTCATAAAAGGCTGCCTTAATGCTCTTTCCATCTCTGCAGTTATTTTACAGAAAAAAATGTTTAAGGCTGAAGTATGGAAAAGATATTACAGAGTCCAGTAAAATTTTGGAGAAGACTTCCAATACATCTGAAATAAATGTACTTCTATTCTGTTCTTTGTCATTTCACTGCTATCCGTAGTGATGTGCTGAGCATAAGTTCAATGTTCATTGACATTCAACAATGAAAAACCATTAATCAAACCTCATAAAGAAAGAAGAAAAATCTAGAAGACATTAAAAAGACAAATTTGACTTCTCCAAATTTATTTTCTTCCTCTATATAAATCGAAGTTCCATTTACACTAATTGTTGTGGGTTGAATGTAAAAGGTACGGCTAAGCAGCCATTGAATGTTTGGGCTTATTTCAAATATTTGGACATATTTGGTAAGATTTTCAGACCCTGCTCATTCTCTGTCTCTTCTGCTCTGTGGGAAGGCTGTTTTTTAACAGCTTGACAGGCCTCTTCAGATTTCCCCTGCATTGAGTTGAAGTGGGTACAGGACACAGCTGGGGCTCTGAGCCAGCCTTACACTTGCAGGGCTTTAGTTAATCATTTTCCTTCCCTTTCCTCTTATCCAGATGGCTCATAAATGACAGAGAAATTATATTTAATATCTTATCTACATTCTTTATAAGCAGTAGATTGGGAATTCCTGGTGTCATTCCCAACAGAAGAAAGGAATCCACATAGTAAATCCTTTTCCATCACTAGGACTATATTTTTAAGTTGAAGAACGTTGTGTTATCCATCAAATCTCTAAGATGATCTTTCTTCAATATTTCTTCAGTATTTGCCCTCATCTCAAGCTGACTTAATAGAGAAATTAAGAAAGTTTCTTCTATCCAGTGATATGTCTACTAGGGGGAGACATGAAGGATTTTAATTTCCAGGGCTATTAGATCATCTTCTGAAGGGTGGTAGATGAAGTTACTAGGAAAGCAACAGCAGGATTATCTTCACCCAGAGAAAAACTATTACCTAATCATAGGAAGGTCTAAATCCAGCCCTGATGGACAGGCAGAAGGGAAGAACATCTGATCCTCACATCACAGAGGGTAGCCAACTCAGTGGTTTCTTAAACAGAAACAAAAAATATTTCACTGTGGCAATGTGTATCTTGCAATAAATGAATATCCTGAAACAGAGGCAGCTTGGGTAGGGAAGGTTCCTGTGCCATATGAGACATTTATTCATCCCTTCAGCTGGTACCTTTCTTTTGTTGCTCCCTTTCTTCCTGCATCATCTCAGCCAGGGAATGGGTGTGGGTAAGAAGAAAGGAAAGCCCCATGGCTATGCCGTTGTCCAAAGGGAGAAGAGATAAGAAAGGAAAAAGGAAAACAGCTGAGCCTGATGGGACCTCTCCATCATCATTACCTTTTGACTCAGAGGTCATCCACCCAAATGAACAAAGCCCAAAAAATATATCTGAGGAGCCTGTTCCTACAGATTCACTCCATAAATTTGTGCAATTTGTTAAAATCCTCTGTATGCAACATACTCTGTTTGTAAAATGAAGCTAGGAGGTGCTGTCCTTTAGAAAGAATTTTCAAAACCTCATATGGAAAGCGCTTAGCTGTATGTCTTATTTTTCCCAGTGTAGCTGTCCTGCTCAATTTATTTCTTCCTGGAGAAAGTGGGCTCTACAAAATAAGATAATACATTTTTTTGGCTGTTTTCCTCTAACACATGAATACAGTCCCCAGCTTCACTGAACATTGTAGCAGACAAGCAGAAGACATTGTTTATAAAGTATTTTTGTCTTAGGCAAGCAAAGGAAATCAATTGCTATTCATACAGTCCATTAGTCAGCAGTGAGCTCATGCACAGTACTGAAACCACACCTCTTCATAATATACATATATCATACTTTATCTATATTTTATCTAACTGCACTTCAGCAGCCCACTCTAAAACCCTTCGAGAGTCACAGATTTTGACTGGCTTTGGATTAGAACATAGATATCTTAGCTATCGTATAGTCACTCAACTGCATGAATTTCCATTAGTATCTGAAAATGAGCCTCGCTCAGAAACAGGAAAAAATTTCATGCCTTATTCTCTAGCTCTGTTCTCCAGACCCATGCACATCTGGCCATGAAGAGCAGATGCCTCATCTCACTCCAAATATACAGTGCTCACCTGAAGTTTTAAACTTCTAGCAAAATATTGTTAAGAGACAACATAAAAAGTAGTCAAGAAGAATTCTCTGCAGCTCACAGTGAACTCCACTGGTTTACAAAATCCAGAGACCACTTTACTTGTACTTGAGCACCCACGTCTGGTACCTGATTGGCAAATGGAGTCTAGATCCAGCAGCTGAAAAATGGTGGATAATGATGTGCTGTTCCATATTGCCACAGAAGCATCCCAAGAAGGAAAATGCAGAGAACAGAAGAGGACGGGGGTTACAAAACCCATCCCTGGGTCTCATAATGTAATGTATTCTGGATATCACAATCTTGATACAGAACTCTGCTATACCACAATGTGCACAGCACTGAATTCTCTTAAGACTTCATTCCCATCAACACATGATGAAAGCAACAAATTTCCCTTGAAATCAATACACATAAATAGCTGCTTGTGGTTAACCATGCTGCCACAGCTCCTTGCACCTCAATGAGGAATAGCTTTTTCTGTAAGTGTAGGAAAATACCAGGTGAAATATTTAAACCTTGTGCCACAGTGAGATATAAGAGGTCTTTTCCAAAGAAACCAAACTTTTGCTGAGCTCATCAGCTTTTCAGGAACCTGACACTGTCCAAGGGCACCAACTTGAAATGCAGGCTCCCCTTGGTAAAATGGGATGGGTAGGGAGTGTTCAAAAAAGTAAGACTGTGGTCTAAGAATTAGGCACTAATTTAAGATTTACAACATTAATTAAATCCTTTTATGACACAGGCAGTCACAGACACTGGAATTTGTGGTTCTTACAGAGGTCTAACAAACCTCTCTTAAAGATGGTGCTAAAGTTTCTAGACTACTTTTGTTTTGTGGAGGCTCCAGGTCCATGTTGTACTTCATGAGGATAGATCCAATCCTTTATTTAATGCGGATGCTGTGGCAGAATTGCAAAGATGAATTATCTTTTTGTTCTTTTGGAGAGTGTTTGTGTTTCTTTTGAATGTACCTTTGAATACTTGAGGTTCCTATGTCAATGCCAAACATTAGCATACCCAGTAGCAAAAGATTTGCATAGACCAGGTATATGGGGGAAAAGAAGGTGGACCTTGAAAGGCAGTGGATTTTTGCCCTACTAGTAAAGGCAGAACCACAGTCTGCTGTATGGAGTTGGTCCTTTGCATGCCAGCTTTGGGGTTTTTAGTGAATAAAATGGAATCTCTTTCTGTAAGACAAAAGCAGAGGGCCTGATCTGGTAGCCACACGGTAAACACAAAAGCAAATCACAGAGGATACCCTATTGAAAACTGGTGGGCACATTACACAGGCTGTGCTCTTTGCTTCCTTGAATTTCATCAATCTCTGAAGCAGCAGGCTGAGAAGGAAAACTGAGTGTGAGATGCTCTTTCAGCCAGAAGAGAAGAACTATCAGGATATGGAAGCTGAAAGTGGTTGACCCACCATCCCAGCCCTCCAGCAGCTCCAACAGCTGATTTCCTTCTTTGTGATGAAGCAGTCACTGCGTACACGGGGATAACAAAGTGGCTCAGAAATGCCTGGCATACAGAGCTGTGCATCACCTTACAGAACCACCTTGGCCCCATTCTCAATCCTCTCCTCAGCTCCCAGCACCAAAAAGATTGTATCATCACAGTTCGGTGCAAACCACACCTTCAATATTTTGGCCTGCTACTGAGGGATGTATCACCTTCAGTTTACAGATACCAGGCATTGTGGGAGTAGTTACCAAGAAGCTGGCACACTGGGAAAGCTGCCATTTTCCCTGGAGTTTAATACCAGAAAGGATTTTCTGCTTTCACCTTTAGCTTTTCTGCTTTTCTTTGCTTCACTGCAAAACCACGTGAATGCCAGACACAACAACCACAGTTTAAGCAGCACTTGCCAATCCAATTTCTTCTTCCAATTTTTCACTTGCCTTAAATTTTAAAGACTTTATCTAACCCTGATACAGGTTTAAATCCCTGACAGCAGTTCGAAAAGACACTTTTTTGTTTGTTTTTCTTTACTTCTCCTCCCTCTGAAAGGGGAGGAAAGGGCATAAGAAAAGGATGGAGCACTGTACAGTTTTAACTATAGCTAAGGCAGATGCAGTCCATCTCTCATAGCTTATACACATGTAATTGGTAACAGTGCTTGGACCTTGGACTAAAACTACAAATTTCCTCTTATTTAGCCAGTCCTTCGCCGCCGCCCCCCCCCCTCCACACACACACACACACACACACACACACGCCCAAAAGGCCCTAATCTAAATCAGATCTGGGTATTCAGGAAACATACAGGCCACTACAATGAGTAAAGCATTTGCGAGTTATCCAGAAACTCAATTTCCTTCCTAAAGGAGTAGCACAACAGGGTTTATTTTGTAAGGAGAAAAAAATTCCTTTTTGGTTGCCTACACTAAGTTCGTTGTCTCTTTGGCTGAGCCCCTCTGAAGCGTCCAGGAGCTGAGGACAACTGGCTCATTTTTTAATGATTTTTTTATCACTACCTTGTTCACTTCCAAATGTGGAAAAAAATCTAGCATCCCACTGCTAACACCAAATAAAAACTTTAGTCATTTCCACCCTCTCAACAATAAAGAGAGAAAAGTGATGATAGTAGAATTTTATTGGCTTTATTTAAACAGGCTTCTTCTCCCCCAACAATACTGTGCTGCTACTATAAAACTTTTCTGACACATTACTTTAAACATTAGCGCATGGACATGCCAGCTCTGCACTTCAGGAGCTACAGCTCAATGCCAAGAGCTATTAGTCACATTAAGAAGTCTCCTCACAATACGGCAGACAGAGACAACAGTGTCTGAGTCCTCCTGCCTTCAGTGCCACCCTGTGCCCTGTCACCCCCTGGCTGTGGCCAGCTTGTACAGGGCAGCACAGAGAGGTTTTCTGCCAGCAGTTGGGAGCATGAGAGGTTTTGGGGAGCACGAACTTTCTTTCCCCTGGTTTCAAGGTGGATGCTGCCGCAGAGCTCCACAGGGATTGCTGCAGCCAGCTGAGGACAAGTGCTGAGAGAAGGGAAGAACAATGAAGTTAAGCAAACAAATGTCTCGTTTAGGTCTGGGGAACTTCTAGTCTAAATACATCACTATCCTCCTTCGGTATACATGTGTGTGCTGCTCCTCAGGACAAATGGGGCCTTTCTTTTCAGACCCTTTGACTTCAGCAAGGATTGCACAGCTGGGATGATGACTTGTCTTATTAAAACCACTTCTTGTAAGTGTCGGCTGTGTCTCCTTGTTCCTCTGAGTCACTTCTTCAGAGGAAAGAGAAAAACAGAAAATAATTTAAGAGCCGATCTATCATCTTTATGCACTTTTATCTATATTTAACCTGGTATGGGGTGAGAAAAATATATCCAATGTTATTAAAAATTGTGATTTATTAAGTAACCATTCTGGATGTTTATCTGTGTACAGTTTTCCCCATGTACAGGTAAAAGCAGGAGAATCTGAAATGGCCAGAGCACTCCTAAGCTAAGACACAGCCTAGACAAAGTAGAATATTCCATAAGAGACAGAAAGGGAGGCAGCATCCAGAAGGAATCAAACAAACCACATATATGACTGAAGAGAAATCTTAATCATATCTATAAAAATAGTAATATCAGTGGGTTGATTTTTGTTTGTTTCTTTAACTTTTGCATTTAAAACAAGCACATTCTCCTGCTGATCTCAGGCAGTGCCAGTTTGTAACATAACACACATGCTGAAATACAAGATGGAAAATATGTACACACACTACATAAGAGAAGCTACAATCTGCAAAAGTGAATGTGGCATCCATATATCAATTGAAATGACCAACAATTCAGGGAGTAATTGTTTTGAAACAATCTCACATGAATTCACCTTCACAAGATTAGAGGCTGATGTCACCAGGAGGGTGAAGTCATCAGCAATGACTTAAGCTAATGGGATAATGCCAGAAAAACTCGAGCAGTCTGTTGAGAACAGCTTAACTCCTTCCAAGCAACAAGGAATGCTGAGAACTATTTACCTCCTTTTGTTTGCAGCATTTCCTGAGTAGGTTTTAGCACAGGAAAGCTCACGGTTGACTAATGGGAACAGGGAATGAAATCTCCTTCCTACAGTGTAGCTGGTGATCGCTGTTTGAAAATTTTAAAGCCATATGTCTGAATTCGAGTCGAACTTCAAGACGGAGAAAACTGGCAGTAAGCTGTGGGGAGAATTTTGTGATGTACAATTGATTCCAGCAACACCAACTCATGGGAGTAGTCCCTGCTCATTTTAGGTCACCGACACGGTGAGATTCAGCAAGGGGACTTGGGCTCAGCTTTACATGCATTAAAGACAAACATTTAGAACAGAGACGTGGCCTGTGGTGACTATGGCAAGCTTTTCCCAGACATCACAAGCAAACGGAGCTGCCCATAGCTGCACATGGTGTGGCTAACCCCAGGCCATACCAGGCAGCAGTGCCAGCTCAACACGTGTTGGGTGTCTTCCTGAGGTAATAGCAGAGCACATGATTTAGAGTCAGTGGCATTAAAAACGATTGGAGTCATCGTGGAAAGTACAGATATTTTTGTTAGGCTGTGTAATGCGTGCCTGTGTGGGAGTGGTGTGAGCATGTTCTATTTCCAGCCTGTGAATACCGAGGTGTGACAAGCCCGCTCCACTGCTCCTTCGGCAAATGGTGCCGCCAGTGCCACTCCCTGGCGGCTGCAAGGAGCTGGGGCACAGCTCAAACCAGCTGAAAAGGCGTTAAAACCAAGAGGTGGGCCTGACCCTGGGTGCCACAAAGCTCACTGCCTCCTTGCACTTGGATTCAGTGCCCCAAGCAGAGCATACAGGAGGGAATTGCTGGTGTGGTCAAGTGGGCTTGGCCAAGCTGGTGTGCAGGCTGCCTTCACTCCTGATGTGGATATTCTCGATACACACAGTTGATGTGGCAACTCAGGCAGCTCATTAACAGCATTTAAGAGAGTCCCCAAGTCCCACCTTGGCAAGCTACAGCTCCACACACAGCTGCACAGCCCAGGTGGGCTCCAGCTCTAATGAAGCCAACTCTGCTCTGCTCTGATTCCCTGGAAATAAGATTAGAGCCTGGCCCTTTGTCTATCTGAGATATTTTTCATGTTTTAAAGCCAAGTGTTTTCTTTAACTCCCTGTTACTCTGCAGCACTCTTATAACTTGTTTACTTCATAAAGCTTGAAAGAAAAAGCATTCTCTTACAAAACAAGTCTACCTTTCGAGTTGAAATGCTGAAGGTTAAACGTTGAAGTCTGCTAACAGTATACACTGGTTGGAATATAAATATGGAGATGCACAAGTCCAGCCAACATGACATATCAGTCCTAAAAGAACTTAAGTTACGATCTTTCCAGAATGGCTCGGCTGGTAGCCTGTAGGCCAGATGTTGCTAAGTAGGTTAGCCCATCGTCTTTTTCCACAAAAGAGTTAAAGGGTGGCTATCTGGACAACAAGCAGAGACAAATGCCCCCTGTGCCTGCCCAGCTCTCAGATCTGCCACCGGCACAGATACGTGGGACTCCAGCCTGCTCCTGAAAGACAGACAGAGAAGTACTGCCAGTCCCTCTGGCCAGGTCACTTTAGCTCGCAAGGAGAAGGAGATCCCAGAAATAATTTGTCATTTTGGCCATCAAAATGAAGTCACCTGCACTTAAAAGATCTATGTTCTACCTTCAAATGGCCTCATGTTTAACAGCATGTTTTCCCAAGCAGGAGGTATTTGTTCAAGAAAAAAATCTACAGCTGCAGAAAAAAGGACTCTGTGGGATTTTAGGGCCAGGTTTTTCTTGTTTCACAGGACCCACACTGCACCAGACAGAGAAATACTGAGTGGTTCAGCAGTGTACTACAGACAAATATAATATTTTTCTTTTCCTTTTCCACTTCACTCTCCATCCTGGCAGATTAGTTTCAAAGCAATCTCTCCACCCTGAAAATGGGTTGACTAAGTATGAACTGAGCATAGTCACTTGCATAGTATTAGAAGACGTCTTCCACCCATGTAACTCATGCCTGTTTTAAAGAAATTAAGAATCCATGGACTGGGATGTAGCTCAGTTTTTGCACTTTCTAGTTTGGCCCTACATTGCTTACATTTGCTTCTTACCCAGGCAAAGAACCTGATGGCACTGATGTGAAGACAAATTGCTCAGTGTCCGAGAGGCAAATATTGAGCTGCATAACATGCTTACAATAAAACAACAGATGAGGGCAGAGCTAAGAATATTGCTAAGGTTTCCACAGAGTGGGAACTACTATGCCTTCATCTCAGGAGACACTCAGAGCCTTTCCTTCTAATAGAGAACTCTTTTGGGACCATCTACCTCCTGGAGTGAAGGGAAGAGAGGAGGTAATTCTACCTCTCGTTACCCTGCTGTGCCTCATGTAGTGACCCATACTGGAAGCTTATAAAAAATATCAAAATACCCTTATATTCTGTAAACCAAGCTCCAAAAAGGGAAATTTCTACAATCTTAATTACAATTTGCTGCAGGAGGTCCAATTCCAGCCAGTTTTCCAAAGCTTGTGGCAGCTGACTTATTATTCTAGCACGCTTGATGGAAATACAAAATTGCATATCCTTCTTTGTAAGATGACTTCTCGGGCTCTGGCGCTCGCTGGCTGTCAGTGGATTATATATTGGATTTTTCTGTCAGCATGTAATAAAAAGGAAGTTTTAAAAAAAATTAAAGCAATACATGAAAATAATTCCATTCATATTAGGTATTTTAAAACCCACCAGCTAGTTTTGGGCTGCCCATGTATGGATAACTGAATGAAAAGTACAAAGTCTTCAGCCCCTCACAGAGCTATGCAAGGGCTGGCCATTAATTTCATTTTTATGCTACCAGGGAGAACTGGGGATTTCCTGCTACCAGCAGCGCTCACACACTGTAAAGGATTGGCTCTAGATTTTGGCCACCTTAAATACACAGAGCTAGGGTAACTGGCAGGAGAAGCTTACACTGTGTTTTCTCCCAATGCATTCATCAGAAGGCTTTCCCCATGTTGACTGGATGACATTAGCCAGAGAAGCACCAGGAAATAACTGTGGGGATGTCTTCCCCTTCCTCTTTCTCCTTCCCCACTACCTCAAGCTTCATGTAGCAGAGCAGAACCATAAATGTCTGTCCTAAATGCCTTAGCAGTGACCTTCTCAGAGCTTGCTAGCCACCAAATCAGGCTATTTAACCCATCAATAGCTGACACTATCCCATCTTCACCAAACAAGGCTCCCACAAGCAAATTCAGCTGTTCTGATCTCTGACAGATCCAACAGGATGCAGTGCACGCCACTGCACATCATGCAGCACGAGGAACATCTTTTTTTGGCTACTGCAATCATCTCATTCCCAGTCCCCACATCATACAGGAAACAGCTTTCACACAGCCAGTGAAACTGATAACTTACCTGCTTGAGAAGGCAGCACCAAAGTGGTTTAGCAAGTCAACAGAGCTACTTTGCTGGTAAGACTTTAGAGAACTGAAAAGGATAGAAGAGTTAGAGGAGTTAGACAGATGTATCTACACTCTGACTCAGGAGAAGATTTTCAATTACATTATTAGAACACAGCTGAATTAATAGAGCTACTTTAAAATTATCCACAGCTCATACTGTATCTAGATCTATACAAAAATCTGTTCTTCAGTCCCTTGACAAATAAACTACAATGAACAGGAACAAAATCATTTTGAGTCAAAAATTATTAATTTCAAAGTGCAATTTAATTTGTGTACTTAACGTTAGGTACTTTTATATACAAAATATCATTTTGGAAACAAAAAAAAATTTTATTTAGAAAACAACCTTTAAAAAATTTTAAAGGAATCAGCTGTTTTTCAGCCAAAGGAATTTGACGAGGTCAACACAAATTTTGCCAGCAGCTCCAATAACCCAAATCTGCCTTTTTTGGCTGGTTTTTTGGTTTGTTTTTTTTTTTTTTTGTATATATATTGAAAGGCCAAAACATTTCCCTCAGCCCTGGTTGCAGCTTTAGTCCTAAAAGATGTCCATTTTTCACTTCCCTGTGTTGGACGTGGTATATTTCTCTTTACTTGCTCTTTCTATCTTTCATGATATTAGGGAATTTGAATAGTAAACACTGAAAAGAAAAGCTTGCTGTTTGTTATCTGATCTTTAATCCCAGCTTTCCCCTTTGTACATTTTGTCTAGGGAGCTATGTTTTTCAAAAACATAAGGGAAACTCATCTGCTAATCTGTCAACAAGCCATTCATCTGTAATGTCTGCTCTACATTTGTTTTGCTATGTCACTATGCACTGAATGTTTGATGCAGATGTCTTGACACAAGTGGTAGAGCAAAATGAAATTTGTTGTTTCCTGATGCCACCACCCTCAAAAGGTTTTTATTAAACAACAAAATAAAAATAACAGAGTACTTCATGACAACGTGTGACTTCCCAATACCTCCCATCAAGGTGTTGCCTTTCTGTTTTAAGGAAATTACACCAGCAAATCTTTTATACCTTCTAAAAAGATACAGAAGAATGATTTCACTCTGATTTCCACACTTATGGTGGAATCCAATGCACAGCTTCTGTTAGGGACAAGTAGAAAAGATAGTTTGCAACAGGCACCTCCCAGATGAGAACTAGTCCAAACACTCAAAGCCAGAACTGAAACGCTGCTGTCTGTTCCCATATGTTGCACCAGTAATTGTGCCAGACATCTCACCACCTGAGAACGGATGGAAAGACATCTGCTTCCTTTCAGACAGCACCTTACACCGAGCTCTGGGCTCCTGCTCACTCAGTCCACTTTCTTTAACTGCTTCCACTTCAGGAGAGGGGAAGGAAAAAAAAACAAATCCCTCTTTCCAGCAAATATTACATGGGCAGTGTGACTCATGTACAAATGGTTGGTAGGACACTCAAAACCAAAGTTTCAGATTCAGACTACATTGTCAACAGGTCAGTATATATTCTAAGGGATATGTAAAGGCATATGAAGTCAAATCACCTGGGTTAGGCTGGGTGGCTGGATAACCTGATGCAGTTTTTGAGACACCCTAATGTACGTGTAAGGGACAGGCCATGGCCACATCACCCACCAGTGGGTGGGATCTGGCATCCACATGCACTGTGGAAGGGGTTGATGGGTATATGTGCCTGACCCAAGACCCCAAGCCATCCTGTCTTCTTTCCTTCCATGCAGTTCCCAGGGCAAAAGTCTGAGGACTGTGCTTGGGAGCCCCTACTTACAGCAGGGCTGGCAGGTGAGTTTGGACTCAAGAACAAACTCAGCCCCTCTGCTTATGTGTCCACACAGGCACATCATAAGGTTAGTTCATCCCATTGACTTTTACTTACAGGCCCCTTAAAATCACTGGGTTGAGATAGGCTCCCCCTGGGAGCAATGACTTGCCTTAGGAGCCTAAATTTAAAGTAGATCACATCTTAAAGCACCTCTTTCTCTCCAGGTTCTTGAAAACACCTACCAACTGTCTTAGACCAGGTGTCTAAATGTAGATGGAATCAGCTCAGCCATAGTGCCAGCACTAGTAATATGTAATATATATATATATATATATAGTGTGTGTGTGTGTGTGTGTGTGTGTGTGTGCATTTCTAACCATCTTCACACAAAAGGATCCTCAAAAATATTTTGGTTTAAATTTACAGTGGAGAGAACTATGTCACACTACAAAGCCTGGATGAGGTGCCCTCAGAAGCCATAGACGAAAGGGTCTCTAGGCATGAGAAAACCTTCAACCTGTAGAGGAATAAAATGAATTCACAACTGTGAAGATGATGCCACCTGGACTACTTCCAGAGGCATGAGGACCACTATAAATTACCATGTGGCTGCCAGCCAAGAGTTTGCAGCTGAGGCAGGTTTTCTGCTATCCAGCTGGGAGGATGAAGCACATCAGGAGAGGCAGACTGGGAGCCAGGGAAAGGAGAAAAAAACAGGAGAGCAAAGGACTAATAACTTCTAGCACTGAGTTTCATTGTGCGACTGGATTCAGTAGCTAAAAAATGTAGCAGTACTTTGACCACTCTACACCACCTCATCCTCTGATTCAGATTAGCTTTTCGAGTCATTGCACCTCTGCATTTCTGTAAGCATGACTATGCTTGACTGTGTTTCATATCCAATTTTTACATCCACATTTTCCCAGTGTGTTCATCACATGAAAAAATAATATTAAGCTAAAAAGCCATTTTCTGGAATGACCCTGTGAGAGTTGAAGAGAACGAGACTGCCTTTGTTTCCTTCTTCTTGAGCTAGGTGACTACAAGGATAGAGAGCAATACATCTCTTGAGAGGAGCCATTTAAGATATTTTTACTGTAAAAATATAATATGAGACCTTGGAGGAAGAACTACCAGCTTTCTAGCTGCCTTACCTGCTCCTGTGCCAGCTGCTCTCATGATTTATATGTATGATACACAAGTGCTGATAATATCAAATATGTCCATCCTCTTCATACAATTGTACTTATTGCAGCTTATCCAAGAAGTGTACATTAGCAGGGGAAGGAACCATAATTATCTGAAATGTGATAGCAAGCACAGCTTTTATGTTCAGGGATTTTTAGTTATTTCCCCATCCCTAAATCTGCTCATGTAATTTTGGAGAGCTCTGTGGATTTTCAGTTCCCTGTCACACTGCACAGCCAGTTCAAAGTAGCAAAATTATAGAAATGCTCTGGCTGCTTCAGCCATTTCAGTCTGAGAAAGATTTGGTTTCAAATCAGAAAAATCAACACAGATCCATTAAAGAGAACCATCCAAGTGACTGCTAAATAACTTAAAGAGGAAATTAAGAACTAGCAGATGGCACAAGAAGTTGTATATGGCTTCATAAGCACCAATTTAATCTGCCTAACTTTTCCCAAAATTTGTAAAGACACCAATCATGTAAATCGAGATGAAGTTGCTCTGTGCAAATCATCTGTTTCCTTGATGTGTTTTAAGTTTGAACTGTTTGAATTGCTTTGCATCTCCAGGGCTTGTCTGGGAAGTAAGTATTAAGCCCCAGGGAAAAAAAAAACTGTGTCCAGGTACATTTTCAGCAATCTAGAGAATGGCTGTGCATGGCACAATGCTTTTCTATAGGCCAAATAATGCTGATCTTTTTTCTTATTGCCATGCTGCATTGTAAACTCCTGTCTACCGTGTCATCCTCAGACATGTCTTTCAGCACTTCACCTCACCATGGAAACCTGCATTTGCAGTCCTTCTTCAGTGGCTCCTGCCCAGAATTTATTCAATTTCATTATTCCCTCTCCATGCATCAGTGGGTCCCGAGGGTAATCCTTCTACATCCATGGGTCCAGGGAGTTTTTAATTCTTCTGACTGAATGGGTACATCTACTTTAGGGTTTCAGTTTGGATTGGGAGCATGCTTTGAAGTGAATTTCCAGGCTGTCCCCACGTAATGTGCCTTGGTTCATGTCACAGAATGGGCTCAGGGCACATGAACTGGTTTCCTTTCAAACAAAGTTTGCAGAAATTGTGCCTATGGAGCCAACCTGCTCCATCAGCCAATGGATGTGCTGTGAATGGCCCAGACTAGAGCCAGCACTGAGTAAACTTCCCTGGACATGTCTGGTGTAGGTGTCAGGACCTCAGACACAGCTTTTTTGCTTTACAAACCTCCTGCTGGTCTGCACTGCCTGCTAATACAGATAGTGTCAGCAAATGCTATAGGAAGTCTAGGCTAAATTCTGAGCCTAAAATCCTTAAAATGAGTGTAAAAAAAACTTACTTAAAGCAATAGAAAAGACATCTGGCTGTTGATATATAAATCTTATCTTTGTGCGAATACAGTTAACCTGCAATACAGGCGTTCCCAGAAGCACAGCTTATTTCTGGTGTAACCTGAGTTTACATTTGGTCTTTTACTAGTATAAATATTTTAGTAAAACAGGCCAGATCACAACTGGCACAGTTCTTATGGTAAACTTTTAAGTCTAAACTGTTTTCAGAGTGAGTGAGATTCGGTCCTTCATCCACAGTCTAAGTGACTGGCATGAGACTGTTGCAAAACGGGAGCCAGAGATCAAGGCTGGGCAGAACATCAGAAGGATGCTCCTCGCTGGAGGAGGGACAAATCTGTGACCTTTCCTGAGGACCTCTAAAACTTCAGTGATTACAGAACAGGTGATCTGCGTGCTAAAAGTTTAAGTGTAAATGTTGCTCTCCCAAGAGTTAGTAGAAAACTCTGCACGAAAAAAGTTCTCCCTTTGCCTTTGGGGAAACCAGTAAGTGTGATATTCCACAAAATTAGCATGTAATGGAATATTTACTTGTAAAACACAAGAAATGTTGTCATGTACTTTTTGGGGTTGGGCTTGCTTACCTTTTCACTGTTTTTATGCTGATGTGATGATAGCTTACTATAATACAGCTGCTTCTGATTTGCAGCACTGCAAGTGTTAAGTCTGGCTTTTTAGGTGTATGGATATTTCAAAAGGCATGAGGCCAGTGGGTAAACAGGATACTTTACTCAAGGATAACACTGATCTCTTTGAAACATAGTGTGGTTCATCCCATTTCTGCTATAAAATGAAAGTTACAAAGAAAATAAAAGAAACAGCTCCATCTCCATTTACAGGAAAATATTTTACATGATGTGATACCATTGGGAACTGGCAACTCTCTCTGTTCAAATCCATCAATCTAATACCTTTTCAAAATCATTCCCTGTATTACTGCTACCACACCTTCTATTCCAAGCAACTAAGGCTTTGATCTAAGAACAAATTCCTCTGGAAAAAGCCAGCTGTTAATGTGTAAGCTCATATGTTGATGATGTGCTTAAATGCTTTCCTAAACTGGAACTGGTGGAACATGACACAGAAAGTTCAGTGCGTTCATTTCTAGAGCAGACATCCTTATTGCACACATTAGCACACATAGTTCCCCATCAGCACCATTCACACAAATTAATTCCTTCAGTGCAGTGTCATTATTTATGCCCGTGCTCCTATAAGTCCCTGGCCAGTAACCTTCCTTTGCTCTTCACCTCAGACCAGTTTCTTTGCTTAAAATTTTGTTTTGCCAAATCAGAGGACTGAAATAATAACTGATGGTCATCTGCACTGTACAAATAAAGAAGATCAAAATGCCACATAGAATAAAATTAACAGTGCATTCCTTGAAAGCAATATCCAAAACACTTGAAAGATACTTGCTCTCCTGAAAATTACTGTGAATTTCCAACATATTTTCAAGCAGACAGAGGGTGTATGTAAATGTAATTTACTGATGAAAAACCATTTAGCTGTTCTGCTAAGGGTGAATTGCTGTGAATACTGCAGAAGACTTCTGAATTTTGAAACAACTTTCATATAACTTTGAGACTGCTGAGAGGGCCTTGTCTGCTGTAACAACTCTATACAGTGAATTTGCACCTCCTTATATGACTTTCGTTTTGTATTATTATTATGAATTATTCTTGTTTTGGTGTTTTCAAAAAGCCCTAGGAATGGTCTAGGGCCCCGTTGTGTGAGGATTATACAGGCACAGAAGAACAGACACAGCAGTGTTAAAAGTAATCCACAAGTTGCACTTTGTCTGAATATGCTGTATTTGGAGATTACTTTGTAAGCATTTTTTCTAAGCATCTACCACTCGGATAATGTACTGAAATACCTTCGGGGAGTCTCTGCATGACAATATGCATTCGTGTTAGACACAGTAAATTTAAAGCTCTCTCCCCTATTACACATAGTATTAGGCCCTTTGAGTTCTGTTAAAATAAAAATGTCTCAGGACTGTTGTACTTCTGCTAAGCATATTTTAAAGTCTAAAGGAAATAAAATTATGTAATGAACTACATGCCCTTATCATTTAATTATGCAGTTGTGTCATTTTAAACTATGAGCAGGAATTCTGAAAAAAAATCAGACAGAAATAATTCTCCATTTATGATTCGCACTAACATGTTTTATCATTAGCAGTGCAGATCAAAGAAAGAACATGTAGAAAAGCTGGAGAGTGTTTCTTTGCCCACTAGAATGAGAGTTTTGTGAACATAAAGCACAAGAGAAGCCTCTTTATTTAGATGCCTATTTAGTAGCTGGGTCACGTACATATTGTTGGACATGAAGGAAAGTTTTAGAATAGCCTCACAAAATCTTACCTCCCTGGGGTATTTTTTTAAATTGAAAATATCAGCAGTGTTTTCATTATCATAGCAAAGGATAGGCAGTGAGTTCTGTACCCTGGCTGGCTTATGACCATGATAATTTTGCAGAAATGCTTTAGGATAACATGTCAAACAGAAAACAAGCAATTGACTAGCTCTTCCAATTTTTACTCAAGTGTGTGCCTGCAGTGCTCTCTGCCAGCATGTCTGAGCCCCTCTCTGCCTCATACGTGCATTTCCCCCTCACGAGAGGCAGCAGTGCCATCACCAGCACAGAGAGGCAGACAAAGCACGACAGCATGGGATGCCAAGAGCCACACCTGCACCCAGAACAAGGACTCCTTCCACTCCTTCCACTCCTTCCACTGTCTCCCCCCTCTTCCCAGGTGTCGTCCTCATAAAAAATTATGAACATCCTCAGTGCTGGGGCCAGTGCCTGCCTCTCCTCCAGTGTTTCCAGTCTGCGAGAGGATGGGGCTGCAGCAGCAGGGTGCAAAACCAGCTCCAGCCCAAAATGTTGAGACCTCCAGGAGCTCGTGTCAGTGAGGCTTGGGGAATGAGGGGCCACCATGAGGTGAGGGCAGCTCTGACCAAGGACATCTGCTAGGATGCTGAACTTCCCAGGATCCTATCCCCACAGTGGGTCCCATCGAAAAAGACCCTGACTCAATGAGACGGATGCTGCCAGACTAATAGAAAGGAATTGTATTTGTTACAAGTTCTTCTTACCTCTTTAGCATAAGAAGAGCTTCAAGGACTCAGGCCAACCAGAGCAGTGACTCCAGCAGGGACAGGGTGAAACTTCCTTTGCCATGGGACATCTGAGTCTGCAGCTTTCCCCATCTGATCTTGGTCACCCAGGGGACTAGGTCTGCGGTGGGACTAGGTCTGGATGTGGGAGCCCTGAGGATTTATACAGGTGGATGATGAAAGATTGACCTTTATTATGTATTCCTTTTGTAATAACACTTAATGCACCCTTTGTCTTCCTGACCATTAATAAGAAGGGAGCTAATGCTAACCCTCTCTTGAGAGGCAGAAGTTAAGTACAGACATTTTGTTGTACACATGTACATAGCTGACCTTATTTTTCCTCTTGTGCCTCACCTTGCAGTGAATTCCTGGTCCCTGTGTGTCTGCTGTTCTGCTAGCTTTGCCTTATTCATGTCTCAATCACCCACATTTTAAAATCTTCATGCAAGTCTTCTCAGCTTCCTTTAGTTTTACTATCCTATATAATCTTAATTCACTCATAAATGTTGGTACCTTGTACCATACCTTTTATTTATAAAGATGATGATCTACACAAGACCAATGGAAACCTTCAGGTGGTCTTTCTCCCTTGTGTAAATAAATAACTTTTTCCTTGTCCTCTTTCTCAACTTTTAATCAAAATTCAGCCTTGGTCCCCACTTAATTCCATTACAGCTTTGAGAATTGTGAATTAAAGTTTTTGAAAAATTCAATCCACTATTTTAATCATACAGGATTTACCTGCTGCCTGCCTGTGGGCAAGAAAACCTAAATTTTAGGTTTGGCTCTAGCCAGACTCTTGAAAGGAACTGCATATTTAAAGCAAATGTTTTCTAAAATTTTCTGTTTTCATATGGTCCCTAGGGGAATCATAACAATAAACAAGCAAAGCAAAATTTTCACTTTGGCCTGAAGAATGACTTTCAACTTCACATGTGCCAAGTTTTGTGAACAAGTTTATTCTCCCAGTTATGTCAGCATGCAGCATAGATGTCTAGTTACCTGATTTGTGGGGGTAATTGGGTACTCAAATGACCTAAACTGTGCAATTGCTGGTGCTGGCAGATTACATATGGAAAACAAAGACCAGGCCATAAAAATTTGATCTATTGTGTCCATAGTCATAATAAAACCGTTATGGTTGGTGATTGATTGTAGGAATATTAAAATGCAGAAAAAGAGAAAAAAAACTGCTTTAAATTGCATTGTATTCTCATGTTCAGGGAAAAAATGATTGCTGTTATCTTGACATGTTTATCACTTTGTGGCTGAGCCAGTTGCTATTGTGTGAGTTCATTCTGTCCCAAAGCTGACAAATTCTATCATGTACTATAAAAATCATTATGGCTCACTTTTGCAGCTGCAATAAAACAGGAAAGCAAATACAGTACTTATTTATATTTAGGACTTTTGTTCTAATGCACATCCAGCAAAACTGGCATAAAAGTTTAGACAGAAAACAAGATAGATCCTCAACCTGGATGCACAGATTTTATTCCATAACTGGTCTCAATGGCAACCATTGATTTTTCTGTAAGAAAAAAGAGCAAACAGAAACAAAGACAGAATATTGACATCATGTATTGCTGATCTCATTTATTTGCCTGGGACCCCTCTATATTTTTTAGCATTTTTACTTCTTTCCTTTGGAGGGAGCTTGGAGGTCTGAAAGTGTCCCCTGGCTGCACCTCCCATGTGAATTTTCTCGCCATAGCACATTTTGCAGTTACACTTTCTGCAGAAGTGTTCTCCCTCAGGGCCTTCTCCCCCGAGCACCATTCCGTGAATATGTGCAGGTTGCTGTCACACTGCCAGTGTTGTGCTCAAACTCCAACCCCCAGCTGTCCCCATAACCTGGGTTGTGCTCCACCATGCACCAGCTGCTCCCTCGCCAAAGGATGCCTGGGTACATTTGGATACTTCAGACAGAGGTAGGACAAATTGGTTTTAGAGATGTCCAGTCCTTGTACATTTTCCCTGCAGACATTCATCAATCCAGTGGTATTGTCAATCATACCAATAACAACTCCTACTTTTGTGGAAGTGATGTAGGGTTTGTTGTATGCCTCAGTTATGCTCCTCAACCAGGACCAGATGTATATCATCTTGGTGTCAATTTGCACCTTCCCTTAACAGCCTGCTGCCAGACTCCCACCTTTTAGACTGAGGGACTGAAACAGTTGAGCAATCTCACATGCCCCACTTTTAGCTTTTTTCCTCATTCATCGTGCTTGAAAATGCTTGAAATATCTTTTGGGTTTGATCACAGAAACTAAATCAGGAATATTTCACACTCCTCATTTAGCTTTCTCAGAAAAAAAGAGTCAGATCAAAACTGTAACGTGGCCATGGACACCTGCAGGATTAGAAGATGCAGATGGCCTTTGCTTGCATTTATAAATGCACAGGTGTGCTTCAAGAAGTGAGAACTATGGGTTTCATCTGTTTTTCTCAGTTCAGGATGCTGTAATTTCCAACCTCTAAAAGCATGCCAAGCAAACAGTGAAGATAAGTACACAACACTGAACTACAACATGGGACTTCAGGGCCCATCTCAACACTTCACACCAGTGTCTTCATGGACTCACATCCCATCAAGGGAGGGAGGACAATGTGAGGACAGGTTTGGCCAGATGACCAAATTTGGCACCATGCAGGATCAGTCATGAGACAACATCCTTGGAAGACCCAACCTCATTTATGATGAGCTAGAAAAATTAAAGACAAATATTGTACCCAAGACACTTCTTCCATGCTTAAACACACCCTCCAGATGATTCACCATAGCATGTATCAGTCAAATTCTTTTAAAGTCACCATTCATGGCTGATGTTAACTGTCCATAAATATTACCAGTTCAGCAGCCTGAGCACCGAGATATGGGTAGGTAGGCTGAGTTAATACATTGCCACAAAGTACTGAAGGTTCATCTGAAAAAAAAAAAAAAAAGAATCCCACCTCAGGAGAAATAAATACATTTACAGCCTAATCCATCAAGCGATGCCAGAAAACCTAGTAAGGATCAGCTCCCAGCACCTCATCCAGCAACCATTTGTTCAGAACAGCTTTTAACCAGAACAAACTAAAAAGCTCTTTTCCCTTTTTTTTTTCAGGGAGCCTCAGGAATATAACCGCATGAAATGCTTCAGCACTGATTGGCAAGCTTCTGTATTGATTGGCTTCAGAGGCTGATTAGATAAGACAGAATCAACTAATGAGACCCACTACAAAAATCTACTGGAGTGTTATCTGTGGAGATAAACTCCCCAAACTCCCAAGCCAGTCTATTTAGTAGATCTTTTATCTAAACATTTCCTGATATTGTTGACAGTATTGTGCACAAACAAAACAAGGGACATTAACAAAAGGGCTTTGTTAAAACAAAAAAAAAGTAACTACTGTCCTGGAGGAAAAAGAAAGTAAATAGCCTGGACTTTAAACCCAGAAGTATGAAGTAGGAGACTGGCATGAACACCTGCCATCCCTTATCTGTAATTTAAACTCTCCTTCACCCCCAAAACATAAAAAGTAAGCCGTAGGATAGTTTTGATAAATACCTCACATCCCATCATACTGACCACGTTAGCCATAACCTCCTTCAGAGGAGCAGCTGGATACTGGATGCCCTGTCTAGAAAAAATACTTTTCTTAAGCTGTGTGCTCTGCTTATCTTACTTCTTTTTACTTTGTCATGTTATTTTTTAGCTATTGTACTTGTATTGTATTTTTAGCTTCAGGATCTGCCTGAAGCCCTCCCTCAGTTTTCACACAGCTCTTTTGGAAGTGAAAAATCTTGCTGACTCAGTAGGGGTTTTGGCTGATTAAAACCCAAGTAAGGGAGGCAGGGAAAAGCCCAGACTTTGTGCTTCAGCCTTTCCCTGCTCAGTCCTGCTCAGCTTTGGGACCCACCGTTCCAAATCTCTGTATGCTCCATAGTGTGGAAATACCAGTTGTTGGAAGTGATTTGCGGGTCTACAGGACGTGAGGGGAACGTCCTGTGATACATGACCTGTTGAGATCTGTCAGATGCACAGCACTCATTTAAGGCAGATGTCCAGGAAGGAATCCAGCCCAGCCTTGGGCTTGTGCATCAACCTGAAATAAATAATAAGTCTAAAGAGGAAAAAAGGAGTTTGAAGACACTTTGTGCTCTGAATTTCCTCAGAGGGGTTTGCCTGGGAAAAGCAAGAAGCATTCCTCACCCTGCTCTGGCTCACACTGACAGGAGGTTAAGCTGCAGGGATGTTCCAGTATACTGAACTAGGCAAGGGGTTTTCAGAGCTGTTATCTATTTTAAAATAAACATTCCAGTATGTATTGTTATCATATTTTGTCATGCTCTCATAATTTGGGAAAAAAATAAATAAAGGCTTCTGAATATCATTTTCAGGGGGTATTTGTATAGAATCTGGCTCACATACCAAAAAATTTTCTTTTTCTGTTCATTCTTCTATTCAGCTTTTTATCTAAAAACAACTTTAGATCCCAAGAATATAACTGCTCCTTGAGACTCATGTAAAAGGTTTATTATTAAGCATACATGGCAAGGCAGATGGAAGCCACATCTAGTATTCTTCCTTTTAGGGTTGTCCTTGCAAACAGTAACAGTCTCTCACCTATTATCTTAAGTCTAGAAAGTCCAAACTACCCAAGAAAAATTTCAAATTGTTTCAGGCAGTCTTTTCCTTCATTTATGATACTGCTTGCCAAAAAATACAGTTTTCTGTGCATCCCAGAATCTGCTCACAGGCCTTATGGCACCAGATCTGGAATGCTGATGCTCCCTGCAGAGCTCACACGGTACAGTCATGGTTTGGGTTTTTATGGAGATTAAGTAGTATATGAATTCCTTAGATAACAAAGCAGCAGCAAACTTCAACTGTCTCAAAAGAAGAATGCCAGGAAACAACTAACTGGCTGTGTAAGACCTTCCTACCCCTGGCAACTGCGAAAATCCAGGTAGCTGAGCAGATAAGCAGAGCTTTGTTACCATTTAGTTCTTAGCAAAGCAGCAGTACATATTCAAAGCTGTTGTTATCTCAACACTCCTATAATAAAAGTTCTGCCTTTCAAGGCAGTGTAAAGGTTATCAGCTTGTTTCTGAAACACAAATTTGCTATAAATCATCAAGAGAGCTGGAACAACTGAAGTGTCACTTTTGCAGGTGCCAAGGGGAGAGGAGGACTGGTGTCCAGAATGCCAAGCAGCTGAAGGGGCCAAATTCCACCCTCACGTTCCCTTCAGAGGGAAAAATGTTGACTTACGTGTGCCATTTCACGTAAGTTATTACGTCAAAAGGCAAAAGCCTATTGGAAATCTCAGGGATTTGGATCGCTGCTTAGATATCTCTCAGACTTGAAAAAGGGAGCTCCTTTGGGGGATCATGTATAGATAAGTCACTAAGATTAAGTTTATCCTAGATTTTGGTCTTCATTTTGTCTTCTCCACCTAGAGGATGGGCAGGTTTTCAAGGGCTAGGTAGGGGTAAAGAAAAGGTGTTAAGGGAACTTCACAAATCAATATGTGGATTTGCCTACTCACTTTGGTGCTTTGGCAGGAGTTGGGCGACTCTGAATACCTACCTGCAAGCAGTTGTGTGCTCTGAGTCCTTTAGGAAAACCCGTCCCTTAACACTTTGTGATTGTTGAATGTTTTGTAATTATCCATGGCCTTAAATTGTGATTAATGAAAAAAACTAAGGATTTCCCAGGCTGCTGAACTTTGAAAGCTGCAATATTTTTTTCTAATTATTTATTTACATCTAAGTTGCAAGGTTCAGTTATCTGCGCATATGATTTATTAATAAGACAAAAAAAAAAAATCACATACAAATTTAAGTGAAACCCAAGAACATATAATATAGTTTTTCTAAAATTTAAAACAATTGGTTGACCACTCAAGGACTTTGCACCTTCAATATGGATGAGTCAGTTCTAACACAATGCATTAGCAAAGATTAGTTTCATATGCTAAAACTGAGTCACACACTACAAAAATTAAAAACACCCCATATTTTGTGTCCAGGAGTGCTTCACATCCTGAATTGGACAGAACAAATGAAGACAAGAGTCTGTCTGCAATCTTTACTCAAAAGAAACAGAGCTGAAGTTGAAATTGGCTCAGCAGATAGCAGCTAGTAGTAGGAGAATGGGAATTACATCAGGTCATATTTAAACCATGTATCCCACGATGAATGTATTCACAGCCAACAAAAACAAGATTCTAACATTTTGTTCTCGTATAGACTGTGTGCTTTAAGGGAGACTAAAAACCCATCTCTTGAAGAAGCAAGGCACCACTGGACTTTGTTTTCCTTCCAGACCTGCATTCTTGTGTTAAAGCAATTGTATTCATTAACCCATATTCATGACTTGCTTCATTTGGGCATACTGAAAAAAATAAAATGAACACTTCTGCTACCAAGTTTGTCCTTTCTGTGTGGAAAATCATTAAAACCTCAGAGACGTTTCAGGTCTGATGGGAGGTGTCTTTCACTAAGTTTAATCAAACCATACATATGAGGAAATGTTGACAGAATGTTTCTCAGCAGTAAATTACCTACAAATGTGAAATTGTGATGTGTTAATGGTAGTGCTGCTTTAAAAAGTATTTACTGATGATTTATCTCCTGAAGTCACATAGGTAATGATACTATTTCCCTCATTTCTGCATCCTCTTTGTACAATAAAATATCTTCCCTGAGAAATTTTGCTGTATTGAAACCTGTCTTCTCTTACATCTCTATTGCTTATATCTCTGATCATTGATGCATTTTGATTCTCATTGCAGACAACTAAATTAACATTTGATTATGTGTTCTCTTTGCATCTAGTATAGATTTCTTATATACATAAAAGACACAATGGAGAGTACACATTCACATCCTGCTTGCTGTATTCAAATACAATAATTAAGGTGTACTACCACTGTGACATGCAGCTGTGTGTATATCTATTGTAGGATATGATAGAACAAGGAGGGATGGCTTCAAACTGAAAGAGAGCAGGTTTAGATTAGATATTAGGAAGAAATTCTTAACTGTGCAGGTGGCCAGGCACTGGCACAGGTTGCCCAGAGAAGCTGTGGATGCCCCATCCCTGGCAGAGTTCAAGGTCAGTTTGGATGGGAGTTTGAGCAACCTGGTCAAGTGGAAGGTGTTCCTGCTCATGACAGGGGTTGGAATTGGATAATCTTTAAGGTTCCTTCCAACCTAAACCATTATATGATTCTACCTTTGCTTTTACACTGATAGTGGAGCTGAACTGCTCAGATGAGAAGTAAAGATTGGGCTTTTTATTATTATAATGGTGTAAAATGGAAAAATCTATGTGGACTTTAATTATGGTATGAATGTTTTGATTGAGAACAACTTGTTTTGATAAGGAAAAAGGAATTTTTTTAGCATGTCCCATTCCAGAATGGGCTTGCAAGACAAGAGTTAACCTAAATAAATTTGCTCAGCATAAGCAACAATTCTCCTGGAACAACATGAAAACTTTTTGCACTACAGGTTGTATAGAGCACCCAACAATCCAAGGGAAATGCAAGAATCACATCAGTCTCTTGCATTTAGACTGCTAAGGGTATGAAATATTTCCAGAACTCTGTCTGAATCTCTGAGTACTTGCCTAATTTCTGCTGAGCTCTTACTGAAGCAAATTCTGTTTGCACTAGAACAGAGTTCATTATGTCAGCTGTGCACATCACACACACAGCTGTGTATCCCACCTCTGCAGGGACAGGCTGTCAGCAAGCACCTGAAGATGAAGCTCTGTCTTTCTACACCTATTTCTGTATTTTATTAATAATGTTGTGCTGTGGCCAACAAAATGGGAAACAGGCTGGAGCACAGCTTTGGTGGCTAGTCATCTGATAGAATTTGAGTTAAACCCTTTGCAGCTTCTGGAAGCAAGAGGAAAAAAAGGTGGTCTCACAGCTCAGGCTGTTAAGCTCAGCTTTAAAAATCTGTACCTATCCCTGTTGCTGCTGCAATGTCAAATTAACAAGACCAAACCTGTCACTCGAGTTCACTAATGACTTGCACCTTTTTTCTTGCAGACATAGTTTGGTAATCAGAGGCCCAAAACATTAAGCACTCACAAATGCAAATGAAGCCAGTGGAAAGGTGCCTGAATATACCTGTACAATGTAATGCTGGCCATTATACAATGACAGCAAAGGTAAGTTGGAGCATACATTGCAAAAGACACGGAGTCACACCTTGATTGGTGGGGGTGAAACAGCTCACACAAAAGCAGTCGCTTCTTGAGGAAGGCAGGCAAAGAAAAGAGTCATCACCTGATCCAATGGGAGTCATCACCAGTGACCAACATTAGAGGCAGTGATTGATTTTGCAAGAGCAGCAAAGACCTTTTCATCTGCTTTTAATACACTATGGCCTCTGTGCATTTGAGTCCATCAGCTGAGTATTTATCTCTCCTCAGCACAAAGACTGCCATAGAGACTGCAAAAGGTGACAGATGGAGAAGCTGTACTTTGGTATGTAAGGAAAATTCAGCCTCCTATATGACCCTTGCAAATATTATCTATGTTAAACTGAAAATGCCCCTACCAAAGATCAAACTGAGCTCCTCTCATGCGCTACTCTGTTCATCTCCTGAAGAAGCAAGCCATAGGAAAATCAGCTGAGAGCTGAGAAGTGGAGCTCAAATTGTACTCATGTAGGAGGGACCATTATCCATAAAGGCCCAGCATTTAATCAATATAGAAACAGTTGTCTCCCAACTGTAATAGCTTATGTAGCATGGAAAAAAGTAGTCAAATTCCCAAGGGATACAGGCTTTGAGAGTGGTTTACACTGAACCTCCAGGGCTTCCACAGCTCTCAGATCTTTGTCAGTGCCTGATCAAGGCCTTTATCTTAATCAACAAAACCACCAATGGATTAAAACCAAACATCTCCATGACAGGCTGAGGCAAGTCTCATTTACTTGGGCATGCAATAACAATGCCAAAATTTTTCTGCCATAACCAGAAGCAGGAAGCAGTACATAAAGCTCAGAATTTAAAATGATATTAACATAAATTTGAAAAATAAAATTTAAACACCCAAAAAAAGGAGCTTCATAAGTCCCAGAGCAGTGAGAGGCACAGCTCCCTAGTGTATGCACTGTCTCTGAAAGTAACATTACCTCATTATCACTGAAAAATGTCAAAGAAGGCCAGAACGGAAGAAAAAGAAGATGCAAAGTTTATGCTTTTCTCTTGAGTCAATTGATGAATAAAAATCAAAATATCACAAAAGTGGCTTCCCCAGCACGATTTCTGTATTAGAGTCAAAGCAGGGTCTCATCGTAGCATTTAGGAAGACACTAAAAATGATAGACCTAGTATCCACTCATGCATCAAGGAGAACATCCAAAGGGTGTTTCAGCAGCACCTTGGTGAAACAGCCAGCACTTGACATCCGACTGAGAACTCTCAGCTGCACCATTTAGCCCTGGGACTTTTAAAAGCTGCATAAATTAGCAGGGTGTAATTGCAAATATGATCCAAGAACAGTCTGAAATTAGTTCTTGCTGAGTCTGAAATGGGGTTAGGATGACATGTTTCCCTGACTTCTGGAAACAAGGAGAAAACTTAATCATGTTTTTTTCCCTGGCCAGATTGTCTTAACCTAGGATTTAATAATTTTTCTACACTTCCCTGAGACCTGAAAATCTTTATGCAGAAAAATACTGCAAGACATTTCTTTTGCTTTCTTTCAGAAGAATGTCTGTTCAGCCTCTAGCAGTCCATTACAGAACCAGGCCCTGCAGAGGGAAGGAAAGATTAGGCTTTTAATAAGTGCTTTGTCCCAGGGACTGATTTTTGGTAATGGAATCTCTTTTGGTTATTTTTTATTTCCTTCTCCTTGTTATTTCTGTATTTTTATCCTTTTTCTTTTCTTTTTTGTCTCTTCTGGTATGTATTCCAGACCCTGGATCCCATATTAGTTTCTTGAACTTCTCCAATATTTGTTCTAGCCATCCTGCTTGTCTGCCATAAGTATCAGTTTCCTTCCTTCTAGTTAAGAGGGCAAGGAGGGATGAAAACTGTTCCCAGGCCAAGCAGCAGTGCCACTCCGGAGATCATTTGGTGGGTTGTGCAGCCTGAGAATGAATCATTGCTTGCAACACTTAAATCTTCCTCCATTTCTCACTTTCCCTTTTCTAGGGAGCAAGGAAGAGGTGGTGCCAGAGGCTGCTACATTTAGTAACGCGTGAAATAAAAGTAAACACTTAAGATTAAAATTACCTTGATTGTTATTTAATACCCAGGAAGAGGGCATGACATAATGCTGGTCAATTACTCAATTTTAGCAGCACTTGCAAATTTTTAGTAGATTTAAAGTGAATCAAACCACCTAACCTATGCAGCAGCTGTAAGCTTGCTTCCCACAAGATGCCTCCACTTCTCTACTATACCCCTAAATGACTAATGGTGATTACTGAGATTTCCTCTGTTGGTCTATGCTTGCTCTAACTTCTTCATTCTCCATCTGCATCCACTGCTTGGTATTCTTTCCCAATAAGCTGTCTTTTCTGAATATGGTTTAATAACCCACTCTTTCAGCTTGAAGTTGTGCTCACAAACACATCAGTTTCCTCTCAGGTTATGCTCCCAATCTTGCTGTAGACCCTTGCATGACAACCTTAAATACATGGAAATCACAGGCAGTACCTTAACATTTCACTTGCAGTTAGTCCTTCATATAAGAGCCCTTTCTTCACCCTTAAAGGTGTAAATTTAGGAACAGAGTGATGTAATGCTCACGGCCACTGCTGCAGAGGCACCACCAGAACACGGGCTTTCAGGCCAAGCACAGACAATGCCCACAGCCAGTTTGTCTGTGGTACCACTCACTGCTCATAGGGCCTTTGCACTTCCCAGCACAGGCTCAGTCCTGCCCCCACTGACTCTTGTAGGAAGAGTATGTTCTATGTCTCATCTTTCAAGGGTCAGTGCTTAAACTCACAAATCCGTCCTCTTTGACATTCTAATCTCTGGTTGTAAAATGGATTTAGTGGTTTAACATTAAAATTTCAGGCACAGTTAAAGAAGGAGATTGCAAAAGAGTTAATAAGCAAAATAGTTTAACAAACTTTGGCAGAGAAAATTGAAAAGCTCAAACATGTCCTGACCAAAAGAGTTTAGCCCTGGATTTGCCAGTGCTTCCAGCCCAGCACCTGGACACATCAAGCTATCACAAAGCAAGTGACACAAAGTTCCTATTTTGTCTCTTGTCACTGTATATTTATTTTTTTTTAATGTATTGAACAGGCCCATTACACCAAAAAAAGTGAAGTCATTCATTACTGTCTGTAGAGTGGGCACCTGGCCACAACATCTCCCTGTTGCTCTGCAGTGACTGCTTGAAAGATTGTGTTTATTGTTCCACACCACCCTAAACGTACCTGCACACATCCACACACCATCAGCACATTATCATACTGCATTACAGGAAATAATAGAGATAAAAAGTGACTGGAGTCTTCACACAGAGCCAGGTGTACTTAGGTACATGAAAAATGCTCATGCATGACCTTTAGCAACAGTTATAGCTGGTTAACAAAATTAACAAAAGAATCTGAACTCCTGCAGGAGATGAAAACTTTAAATATTTTAAACTTACAAAAGTAAAACAAAATCTCATTTTTGAATGCAGAGATATTGCAGGTCAAAAACCACCAGCAAGGAGATTTTTGATCTAGACAAACAGCAAGAAGTGGATGTGCACCTGCTCTATTAAGCAAGACAGTAGATGCACTGCAGCATCCACCATTCACTTTTGGTTCAGAGACATGGGAGATCATTTTGTTCTTGCAAGCACACACTCCCACAACTTGTTCACCCTAATAACCATGTTCAGGATTGCAAGTGAGAGCACTGATTCATTCAGGTTGATTAACACACTGGTGGCACAATGCTAAGTGTCAATACCAAGTGACAAGTCACACACTCAATGCCACAATGAGAGGGCAGTGTTACCCTGCAATCAGCTCATGAATGTTTGCATGTTTGCCCCTCTTCCTCTGCTTCATTTTGTGTCAATTAATAAAATAAAATGGGGGGGAGGGGGAGAAAAAAACAAAGGGAAATATTATGGGAAATGAAAAAAGACAACATTATTGTGCTAAGCCCAGGGCACTGCAGCACAGGTTGAGGTATACTTAAGACACCAAGACATGTCATGGAAGGAAGGAAAGCAGAAGGAAGGAAGCTAACACAGTTTGCACAAATACTGTTTCTGAATGACTCATCTTTCATGTCCAAGTGTGAAGTCTCTTAAAAGGCCTGGCTTTCAGAAGGCATGAAAATTTTCTTTTATTCAAAGAGTGTGTCATGATGGGCTCTTGGGTGTGGTAAGTCCTTAAATCACCAAACCATCCCATCTGAGAATCTTTTGTCTATACACTTTTCAACATCAGAAAGAGGCCACTCATTCCTGCTATGTCCCACAGTAAATAATTTCTCTTCTCTTTTTTAAGTTTTTTTTTTTCTAATGCTATGGGGTTTGAAGAAATTAAAATCCTGCTAAATAGCCTGCTCTCTGCCATGTATAATATCACTCATGCACTGGGAAAATAAAAATCCATCATCCTGTATCTACACCATATCCTGCCTTTCTTGGCAAAAGAAAAAATCTGACTGGCACATATCTGCAGCCAAAGATGACAGACACCACCACCACCACCCCGTCCAATGTCAAGGACCTGATGAAGCCTTGGGGAGACGGCAACCAGTAAATCACATGGGCCTTTTCCAACAATTGGAGACAATTAAAAATGGAGGTGTTTTGGAGGAGGTGTGCAGAGTGAAGTGGGAAAAAGACAGGAAGGAGTGAGAGCCAGAGTAATTGTTCAGGGAAAAAAAGAAGGAGAGAAAAATGAGTATTTTACTGTTTCATGAGGTGAGTTGGTGGGTGTGAGTGCACATGTGCACACGTGCCTCTACCCTCTCCTGGAAAGTAAAGGAACTGCTGATCTTGGCCTGCTGCAACAAGAGCCAAAAACAGCTCCTTGCAAGCAGCCCATTGCACTGGGCAACCAACAGACTGCTCAGCTGTAGTGTGCAAGCTACAACACCCACCTTCCTGTATGCCTGAGTGCCAGCCTGTGGTGTGTTTTTGACGCCTCTGGGAAGACCTGTGTCCCACTTTTTCAGCCCCTTTCTTTCCAAGGCTCCCCTGGTCCTGTCCAAGTACACCAGGCAGACATGTAGAACTAGCAGGACCAACTCTCACAGGTCAAAAAGGAGGCATTTGAGAGGGATGAAAAGGATGCTCATTACAGCAGGTTGTGCCTGTGCACTTGTGCATCTCTGGACCTGTAAATCAGAGGAACAGTAAAAAGGACCATGAATTCAACAAAACACCATGCTCAGAAAGGCAAGGGTAGAAAGGGCTCTCGCTATTCTAAAGCAGCTCTCCACCTCCAAGGAGATAAACAGCCAAGACCTTCTCTCTTAGAGGACAAGAGCCACTGACAGCCCTTGTCTAGAGTGCTGAATATCCAAATATCACCATGCAGTGGAAAAGAAAGCTACACGTTAGCTCAGTTTACACATGGGATGTTTCTGGAAGAAGCATGGCATCAGCCTTGCCTCATTGGGGGAGCAAGCACAGCAAGAAGGGTGACAAAAGCTACATGTGCAGGGAAAAGAGAAGACAAGAAAGAGTGAGCACACTGGGTTTTAAATAGAATATTTGTGTGTGAGTTTCAGTTCTGAGGCGTATCCCTGGTAAGTGGCTGCCACACCAGTGTTTATACCAGTGGCTCATTTAGCCTCCCATCTAAATGCAGTGTGCTCTATTTTCTTGGTAAATACATCTTGCATTATGGCATATCTGCTTACATTTTAAAACTACCTAAGGAGTAAATAATTTTCTCTTTTCAACAAGCATACTGGGAGTTTCAGTCTGTTACCCATTTGCTTTAAATATCAGGCTGTAAAATTGTGCTTGTGTTTTTGGCTGACATCATTGTTAATGATGCGCTGTGCCTATTCTCTGGTTATGGAGGAATTCTCACATTATTTCTGGTGTAAGCTAATAATGAATGTTACTCAGAACAAATCTTATGTTTGTGGTTGACTTGCTGCCAGTGTAGGAAATCATGTTACGACCATTATCTCACTCTACCTCCTCCCTCTAAAGTGCAAAGTTTTAATATTCTTTCCAGTGCAATCTGTATCTAAAGAAGCAGCGCCTATTTGGTGTGCAGTATACTGCACCAATTCCATTTAATAGTGTCAATGTGTCATTCATACTGGGAGGAGGAACCATCCTGGAAACTCATCTTTCCAAGTTTCTTGGGGGAAGCACTTCATTTATTATGTTCAACTCTATACCCTTCTCTGCTGTGCAAAATTTCCTTCAGCAACTCTCATCAAATGAACATACATTAAATGTGATCATTTAAATAGGTTTAGTTGCACTTATTTAGCATTAGAACAAAGAGAGAAGCAGCATAGACATCCCATAGGTTATACTTGTCACACTGCAAACACCCCAGTAGAGCAAAACAGAGCTGTTCACTTCCAAGACTTTTAAAACAGAGCCTTCAGGAACAACGAAATATGTCTGGAATCAGAGTGTTGCAATTAAGGTCTTGTTCACACTAATGATTGGAATGGCATTGAAAAACAGTCTAACAGACTGCATTCAAGCTCTGTTAAGTGGTTGCCTTCACATTTGGGATCCAACCCGCCAGGGCCTTCAGAGCTTGACTTTTCTCTGATGTGGTTACCAAACAGTGGAACATTTCTAGCATGACCAAAACTTAGTCATGCCTCAGTAACTTAACTCAGATTCCACATCTTCAAGCCTGAAAGTAGTTTGAGGGGCACAGTTTCATCCGTGTCATCCATAAAACATAATCTAACCCTGCTTTCAGATCACCTTGGATGTTGTGGTATGCATATATCACCTACCCTGCTTATGTGCACCGTGCTGTTAAAGAGGCCATAAATCCTGTGACTGCAGCCATCCAGATATGGCATATGAGAATTTTCCTTTAAAAAACCCTCTCCAGTGTTAGCACAGTCAAACTTGTACTCTCCCTGTTGTTAGAATCAAAGCTTTCAAACAGCTACATAACACAAGTAACAGGGGCAAAACCACTATCTACTTTTACGATGGAACGTGATCGGTGTGTGAAAGGTCTGTATGATGTGGTGACGACAGCAGAAGGAGACAGGACTGAGTGACTCAAGCTTTCCTTCCAGGTCCCTGTTAGTGTGAGGGTTCCCATGGGTTCTTCTCTTTCTATAAGACAGCACAGTTCTTTCCACTGACGTGTAGTTATATCCAGTTCAGTGAAAACTGAGCTCGTTCCTTGATTTGCTCCTCTCTGAACATCAGGTGAGTTATGGCATGGGGAAAAAGGACATTTCGTTTCCTCCTCATCTCACTGCCTACATGGCAGTGGCAATATTCAAGTCCAGAAAACTGTTTCTTGATGACTTAGAGTGGCAAGATCTCAAAAGAAAAAGACAGACAGTAAAAGCAGAATATCTGTCTGAATATTATCCAAGGATTTTTTTTTCCATCTACACTTTTCCCTTTCTCTAACTTAGATCCAGGTTTCCCTCATACCTAAAATGGGTGTGCCGCTTGAGGGAGGTTGAAACAACCTTTTTCTCTAGTCAGAAAATGGCAGGTCAAGAAGTAATAGACAAGTGAGAATCTTATTGGTGTCACAACACCTTCTCAACTAGCAGACCTCCTCCACGACTATCCTTGGAGCCTCTTCATGTTACTACTTGGGTTTTAAAACCCTGGTCCCTGGTATACAGCCAAAGAAAATAAGAGGCTAAACCAGATTCAAGCATGTTGGTGGAGCCCTGCATCAGCACATACAGAATCATGCTTTAAACAACTGTCGCAGAGGTCACCGCCTACAAGTGGAACCGTTCTGCCAGTAAAAAGCCAATTCATTGTGATACAGTAGATGGCATAAAAGAAGGCAAAAAATTAAATTTAAAAATACCCTTGAAGTCTTATTTTACAATTTCAGGCTGTTTCATGGACCACTGGTTTTAAAAAGTGTGTGATTATGGGAAGTGAGGTGTGGAGAGGGATGAGTGTTTTTATAGCCAAGTGCAATGGAGAGTGGTCTTGAGAAACAGAAGATGTGATTCCACAATGGATTAAGCAGAGAAAATTTTACACACAGAAAGTGTTGGAAGGGTGAACCGTAAAAAGAGAGAATTTAGTAAGTTACAACATTTTCTTGAACATTAACTACTTACAAGCCAGTAGTACACAAGCTTTCCCTTTGCTACATTAAAAGTGTACCACTTCCACATACAAGATGAACAGACTTCAAAGATGTCCATGACCAGTCAGGGTAATTTCAGGGTTGCTTTTTTTTTTTAATATGTGCACAGGAGTGGTCTCATTGAAGTTCTAGAGAGTCCCTTGGAGAAAACATTTTTCTGGAGATTAATACATTTTTGTGTGTGGTCTGCCAGCACCTAATCCACTTTCTTTTCTGCAAAATGAGTGTTCTCTGGGAGTTTTCTCTTGGGATGTCTAGCAGCACAGAGGCAGAAATCCCCTCTGTCTCAGCACCCTGATGCAGCTCCATGCTGCCCATCCTCCCTTACAGTGTTTCTCCACCTCGTCGTGCTCTTGCGCCTTTATCTCGTTAGCCAACTTGCTCTATCTGCCCACGGAATTCTCTGCCTGATGAAAACCTCCTGCACACAGCTTTTCCTGGTCTCAAAGCTTGTCTCCTCTCAGACATGTAGACATAATATGGTCTGAGGAGATCAATTTCTTCTTTGAGGTCCAGTCTTATCTCCCAGACAGTGGTTTATGCAGTGGGTTCCCTGGGGAACTTTCCTCTTTGCACATGGAGCCATTCCCCTGGCCAAAGCTAATGAATGTGGCACTTCTCCAGACCGCGCCACGAAGACAGGCAGGAAGGATGCACAGCCAGGAGGGCTTCTTGTGCACTTAGGGATCTGCTCTGAAGCATGGAGAGGCACTTCACTTCCCAAATCAGTGGAATATCCCAATCCCTCAGCAAGGACCTCTCATGCAGACAGTTTGCCTTTTCCCCGTGTCTTCAAGGTGCACTGAGGCATTTCATGGCTGAAGTCCAAAGCCTGTATTTCTCCCTCATCAGCATCATGCTGCTATCACCAAACCCTCAGCACTGTTCCCATTGTGGGCAGTGTTAATTACCCATGGACTGCAATTAAAAAACACCAACAATTTGTTTCTAGGTTTTCAGGGAAGGGAACCAGGCAGGAAATACTGTGCTTTGGCTTAGCTCAGGGTGGCTTGCTCCCTTCTTCAGAGACATTGGCCCTTTTGTGCAGGTTTCCCGTGGCTTTTGGGGGGCTCTGGGGTGTAGTTTGGACTCCAGTTGTTCACAGCTCTTTCCTCCACGCTGTGTAAGATCAGTCTCTACAGTAGCTCTGAGGAAGCCAGTGCCCTGTTTTTGCAGAAAGCAGCATGAGCTGGAAAGTTCAGGCCAGACACAAACCTCTTCCAGTTTGGAAACATCCACATATGGGATTTGATTAAGAGCCATTTCCTGCTATTAGTGCCCTTGGCTGTACTCATACAGGCTTGGCAACAAGCAGTCCCTGCCAGGGAAGCAGAGCAGCTCAGTGGTGGTTTCTGTGTGGACACGGGGACTGCTAGTGTAGGGTTGTCCTACTGAGGACTGGACGGAATATCTGGAGACAACAGATGCTGCATGAAGGACCTTCAGGGTGTGGGATCCAAAGCCAGCTGCATCAGTTTATCTTGCCTATTTACACATGTCCCAAGCCAAATAAATACCTTCTCTGCTGCACTCTCCTCTCCCACTGCTCAGCACAAGATCCTCCCTTCTTGATACAGAACTATGTGGTGGCAGCAAGTCCCCTAAACCACCCACTGGGTCATCTGGCCCTCTCTGGGCAGAGATACTGCACCCATGGCTCAGGACTCCAACTGCTGGGGGAATGACCAGTCTACTTCAGTGTATTTTCTCCTGCTACCTGCCCCAGCAAGGCACATAAACTGCACCCAAACCTCAAATTATTATCATCACCCTCCCCCTTTCCAGATAACATGCCTGTTTCCCCAAGAATTCAGCTGCAGAGTTATTATCTTTTCCCAGTTTTCCTCTAGAGGGACCCTCACCTTGATTTTAATTTTATTGTTTAAAATTTAATTTATTTAATTATAAAGAAGCCTCACTAAAACCAAGTGCTAACCCTACAGAGGTGGCACTGTAACCATTCTTACCACAGGCTGTATTAAAACCAAGGGGAGTCCTGGATGTGTGAGGAATCAAGACAGGACTGCTGCAGACTTAGACTACTAAGTTTTAATGAACTATACAAAGCAAATGTATTTGTGTGTTTAATCTTAAATGTAATTAAATGTTTCAGTAGCAAATTAAGTGAAGAAACCAAATCAACCACATGTTTCCAGATAGTGGGTACATAAATATTAAATCATTATAAAAGGCGTATGAAGAGGAAAATGCAAACATTATGCTGATTTTAATTTCCTCAATTATTTCTAATTCCCCCAGAGCCCTACATTCATTCCCAGTGATTGCAGACAGACTAATCACTCAAAGCAGGACACCATTTAATAAGATGCAGCAGCTGAAACCCAGAGTTTGTCACCGGCCCTCTCTTGGCACTGTCAACACGGTGGCACTGTCGCCTTGATCAAGCTCCTCAGCCACAGGGGCCCGTGGTTTGTGACTCTTGTGGCTGTAGGTATGTAGGTGATGTGCATTTCACACTGTTCTGCAGTCTATCTGGGGAGATCTATCCATCAGCATCTGCCTTCAAAAGCCTACAGAGATCTATTTATGTAACTCCCTCTCCGGAGGAAAGGTGCTGGGAAAGCAGCCAACAATAAATGGAGTGGGTGTGGGAAAACGAAAAATAAGCAAGCAGAAATACTACATAAAAGAATGACCATATGGCTTAAGCCACAAGCTATGTAAGTCACAACTATAAAGTTTTGTCTGATAACAGATTCAGCAGAGACATGCGTACGGCCAGAAGCTCTGCAAAGAGGGTCCCTTTGGGGGGTCAGGTGTGGGAAACAGATGCAGGCTCAAAGACCTCTGACAAGCACGAAAGAAGTCAAAGTGAGCCCAGAGGCAGCTCTGCCTTTTCCCAGGCAGCCATAGGCCTGCTTTACCCATCCACAGACACACCTGCCATGGCATCCAGCGTGGATGAAGAGAACAAACACCACTCAAACTCACTGCTCCACTTAGAGAAGGGGTGTTGAGACCAAGGTGTTGATTCTCAATCAAAAAAACTGTGCATGCTCTCCTGACTTATTCCCAGTCTTGATAAGGTCGTTCCAGTGATGTCCAAAGTGACTGTCCAGGCAGACAAAGATAAAGTCCTTTGTGTAACTCCTCTCTCTTTCAGTATATTGTAATGCATAGCCTGGGACAGAATTTAATGGGCACCAACTGTATTGAAGAAAGCAAATTAAAGTCTTTGCTCTTCCAATTAATCTTTAAAACAACAACTCCAAAGCAGCTCACTGTTCTGCTGCACAACACTGGGACACAAGTGTGGGAAGGATTCCAGCTCACCGCACATACAGCCCCACTAGCAACGTGGTGTTCAGCACCCAGCGCCTATCAGGGCATTGGAAATGCTCACATAAACCAAAGCAGGAACATTTGAAATGAGTGATGTAGTCAGTTTCTGTGGAAAAGGGGAATTGGTTGTCACTTCTTAACATGCACCGAGATGAAACCCTGGGGATTAGCTCTCTTTTAAATCTGGCACCTTAGTTAATTAGTTCCACCATGTAAATCCTCTGGCCTGGTGATGATAGGGACTCCAGAGATGGATGACAGCAGTCACTTTCCAGTGAGAAGGTCAGCTGCTTCAAAGGAAAAAGTACTTTTTTTCTCAAGACAAGGCACTCAAATGCTACTAAAATGCCACCATAGAAAGCTACTTCAGGGTGAGAGACTCTGATCCAGAAGAGCCAGTTTCCCTCCACTGACTACAAAAGGACCTCAGATTTGGACCTTACATTGGATCAAGGTGAAGCCCATATCTTCATCACAGGAGAGCACTGCACCAAAACATTCATACTCTGCATGGAGTCAACTGGCATGAGCCTGTCCTTCATGTAAAGACATTTCTTTATGATCTCAAGCCATGTTTCAAAATAGACTCCTAATCTCTCAACCCACAAAGCTAAATCAGAATTCAAAAGGCCATTTCAAAAATCCTCATTTTCCTCCCACTCAGCTTGGACAGGCACCTCTACAGAGGGTCTTCTCCAACTCAGCAGCGGTGCTGGAGGTGACAGCAAGGTGGGCAGACTTCATCCCACATCCCAGCAGTTCTGTCAAGGAAGTTTGAAAAGGATGAAAATGGGAAACATTTTGTCTGTGCCTGTTTGTGTCCACGGGAACAGTGTGTATAAGCAAGTAATTTATCCTCCTCAAGCTTCCTGGGGCAACTAGCAACCAGAAAGTTTGGCAGATGACAACAAAATGAGCACGGGGCAGATCAGACTCCAGGGCACTGTTATGTGCACAGCACAGTTCAGTGCAGTCTGCAGAGCAATACAACATTCAGAAGGAATAAAAAAGCTGAAGAAATAGCTCATCAAGAAGAGAAAAGGGGTGACTGACAAAATGAACGTCACTTTGCAAAGGCCATTTCTTCTCCTGCCGCCCCCACAAATGAGCTCCAAAACCGATGTAAGCAGTAGTAACAATTTCTAAAGCAGGCAGCAGCTCTGGCACTTGCAAAGATGGGTCAGAGAATGGAAATCTGAGATTGATGCAACCATTACATACTCAATACTCCCCAGGGTATTTGTACAAGCTTTTTTTTTTTTTTTTTTTTTTGTATGTCCTCTTTTTTGTCAGCAAAGAAGACTTCTTATTTTCGGGATTAAGTGCAATTCTTGTCGGATAGTTTTTCAGCAGGAAATGGAATTTTTAGTTGTGGTTGTTCAGTTCTATTTTTCCTCTAAAAGTGATTGTTTCCCAGACTAAATTTCAACTTTTCATCTTAAAAAAAAATCCTTAAACCATAGCGTTTTAGTGGGTTTGGTCCAAATCCAGCTCAAATTCAGTATACTTTGAATATTATTCTCTCTGAGATGGGCTAACCTATTTCAAGCCACCTCTTACCCAGTGTAAGGTGACTTTTAATGTAGGGAGACACCAAGGCACCCTGGGATCTGTGGCATGGCAGGGTTGTCTGATCCTAATGGAAAAGTGAGACATCATAGCTTCAGCACTATGTCTTTAACCACACCATAATTCCCAGGAGGCACCAACATGCTGTGCCACAAACCAGAGCTATCATTTGCAGCTGAAAATAGTCACATTTTGATTTTTCACACCTAGTGGGGTTCTCTAGAGGGAAGATGATGCAGTCCCATGTAAGGACATGTGTCCCCTGTGTAATACAGTGAAATGTTTGAGTTGGTCCTGCCAGAGTGACTTTGTTTAAGGTCATTGGTGGTGGGGCAGAGGAGAGGAGGAAAACATATCTGCTCAGAGTGGAGATCATCCCAGGACAGCTGCAGGGGCTTAGAGAGGAAAATGGGCAGGAAGTGGATGCTGACTGAGGACGCTGAAGTGAAGTGCCTCACACGATGAAGATGTGGCCACCAGCGAGCAACTGGCCTGACGAGCCATCAGACTCCTTCCTGTTGCAGGGCTGCTCTTCCCATCCTCTCTGTACTCCTACAAGCATCCTGCTCTCCCAATGAAGACCTTTGTCATCCATTTGGGGTTTCCATATAGATCATCACTGACATCCCAGTGTGCCGTTCAGCTCAAGGGTAAAAGTCTGCACACCACTCACTGCTCCTCAGAGACTGCACACACACCCTGCCAAGTCAAAATGCAGAACACCAGGATTACTTCTGGCTCAAGGTCCTACACATGGCAGCAGAAACTTTCACCTTTCCACTGCAAGATTTCATTTCCTGTCCCAAGCCTGTGACAGACGTGGCCACGTCAAACCTCTAAATTCTTCTTTAGGAGTTTTCCTTAAAAAAAAAAAAAAAAAAAAAAAAAAAAAAAAAAAAAAAAAAAGAAAAAAAACTATGCCATTTCTAGGAGGTAGGAAGCTACAGACTGTTGTCTGGTTTGCTGTCTGTATATTTTTGAAACTGAATGAAATATGTTCTGGATGGATACAGAGTAACAACATGTAAGCCTGAGGCATCAGATGGTTAGAAAGCTGTATTCTGTGTGTGCGCACAGATGTAATTCACTGCAAGGAATATGTGACACCACACAGCAGTTCAAAGTAGCAGGCTGGTACTAATTACTATGCTCTTAATGATTTCATCCATCAAACTGTAGCATATTCTATAATTATAAAACTCAGCCATATGACAACCAAATGCCCAGCCACTCTTTCATAGAAGATAGTTACACAGCAAAATTCTCCATTGATTACAAGCAGAAGACTTCAAAAGTCAGTGCACTTGGAGTTATCTGATCCCTCAGAATTGTTTTATTATACCCTTTTGTGAGGGGAAAAAAGATAAAACATTGAGGGTTTGTGAGGTAAGGGGTTGCACACAGATAAGACAGAGAGGCTCTGGTGTGTTTTGCCATTTTTCGTGCAGGTCTGGAATGTCCACAGCCTGTGACTTGGACCACTTAAGGACACGAAGTGGACATTCCTTGGCCTAAGAGAGTTGTCTTTCTCTACAAGAACAGCTCAGTGGTGTGAGTAGCACCACACTGCAGCCAGCACAGCTGTCACACAGGCCAGCTGTGGCCTCAGCATCTTCAGAGGGCACAGTAGTGGAGAAGATTAAGTTTTTCAATGACAGATCCTGAAATTCCCTGCAGCTATGTCAGGGCTTTCCCAGGGTCTGGGCACCATCACTGTTCACACCACCTTCATCTGCATGAATACATCCCATGTCTTGGCTCTTTCCCTCTCTAATATGATCACACTTAGCACAAGTACCATCAACAGCCACCCTCGTCCCCAGCAAAACAACACACTCCAGTGCACACACTTCTCCCCTGGGCGGAGGACATGAGATTAAACTCTGCAACAGATCCTGTTCTCACTGCTTCCTGAATTATGAAAAGGTGCTCTGGTGCTAGAGCAGAGGAAAGCAGGGCTTGGCTCCCAGTTTTCTGCAGTCTTTACTTCATTCCCTCACGAGATCCAGTCCCTTCATCACTTCTGCCCACACAGTAACACCCTGCTCAGTAGTGCAGCAGAGATGGAGGTAAGAATAGTTCATCCACTCATTATTTGTACAATGCTGATTTCACCCATTTCCTGTACCCATCAAAAAAGTGAGTTTCCCACATTTTTATTTGCTATTTCACCACTGCTTTTCTTCCAGGATTGCTGTGGAGGGTGTTATACACCAACATAAAAAATAAAACTAAAGATAATATGGAATTTTTAGGATGAAAAACTTATTTCCAAGCTAACAAATGCTGAAGTTAACATTGCACAGATACCCCGCAACAGACACCTGCAAGTCCTAGAGCTGATGCTGATGGGCTGATGGGCTGATGGAGGCTGTGGTGGGTCTGGATGCACTGAGCTCTCCTGTCCTCTATCCATCACCACAAAGCCGAAGGTTTGTTCCCACTTTTCAAGCTTAACTTGCATGTCACATCCAGCGGGCTAATCTCCCTAGAGCTCCTTTGTAGAGCTGAATGAGGTGAGAACATTGAATATGTGAGGCAGCTACCTCTCCTATACAGCACTAAGCCATGGACTTCATGTGCTCATTTGCAAGATGCACTGGCACAGGGATGTAAAGCATCATATTTATTAAATAGCATGAGAAAGCAACAGGTTTAGAAAAACGTGGTCAGGAGAAGACAGAATGCACCAGATTGGTTCTTATGTCCCAGCTCAGCAGAAATTACTGAACTTCAGTGAACCAGGTTTTGTCCCTAATTTGGGAGATTCAGCTTCTGGGAAGGGCATGACACAGACCAGTCAGGCAAGCTGAACAGGTAGTCTCCAGGAAGCACTAAAAAATGCAGCTGTCTTGCATGATACATTAATCTTCAGCATAATTTATGCCACATATCATCAAGGTCATAGGCACAACATTAGTTCAACAAATTTTATCAATCAATTGCTTACTTTTCCAATTCATGGGTTTTTACACAGATACTGATGGTTTTTCAGACTCTTTACCCAATCTGCACTCCTGATTCAGAGACACAAGTTCCTATCACACAGAAACAATCAAATGCCTGCAACAGTATAAAACAGAGCTTTATTCCGGGAAAAACAGAAAAAAATATTTTGTCCTAAAAATGGACAAAATGTGCAGGGCTTTTTCTTGTTAGAATTTCCTAAATCTTCAGAGTATTTCACAATTTAATTATTGGCATAAATCTTGCACTTCATAAGTCTGGAAACAAAGGTTTGAAGTGTCTTTATTCTAGAGATAGTGCAAGTGCTTACCTGTATAGGGCTTTCTTGCAAGATTAATATAATTGCTGAAAAAGACCTACATAAAAAAATTCTACTAAATCAGTTTTTGCATTTTTGCTAAGTGTGACAAGGTCCAATACTCATTTTGGTGGCATTTCTGCACTGATGTATGACACAAGGCATTCAGAGTGCTGTCACTGTGCTTTCCTTTCCTATCTCCATATGCCCTCTGGCAGCATTAACTGCAGAGCCTCTTGGAGCATCTTGAGCACAGCAACCATACCCTGCTTCACTGTCACCTCTCCTCTTGTCTCCTGGCTGTCTGGAGCTTCATCAGGATGGTTGCATATCCCAGACATCTTCTCCTCCTTCTGACTGCCAGGTATTTTCTGTGGCTGTGGGGCACAGACACTGTTGGAGTTCTGTTACCATAAGGGTTTTGTAGCACCTTGAGTTTATCTACCAAGTCCAAGGCCACTGCATAGTTTGCTTATGGCTCTTCTGATTAAAACACATGGGACAGCACAGGCATCTCATAGAGCTGTTGAAAAGATCTGATAATGAAACAACACATCAAAAATGTTTTCTTTTTTTTTCCCCATTTATTTTGCCCCCACCCCAAGCCACACCCTGCACAGAACAGGGCACTTCTTGAGCCCCACCATTTGCTGTCTGTCAAGTAGCCATTTACTGCCACATGTCAATGCCTGCCTGTAGCAATTTCTCACTCCTGTACCCACAGATCTTCCTTATGTGGGATTTTGTCAGAAGTTCAAATGACTGAAGTCAGCATATCTCTCCTCCTACGTACAGTCCTGTTGGTGTCACAGAGGAGATCAATTCATACAAGCTCAGGAAGAGCTGCTTGCACCTAAAGGAGTCAGCATGGTTAACCACAGTGACCTGTTTCTGCACAGGAACAAAGAGCTGCCGTCTCACACCAGGCCATCAGCCAGCCTGGCAAGGTGACACACTGCCATCCCAGACAGTGCAGTCCAGGCAGTGCTGGCTCTGAAAGGAAGGAGGAAAGTTGCACTTGCAGCATATGGAGGCCACTGGCACCTGAGGAGACACTGCCAGGTACCACCAGTTTCCTCCTGCCTAACTGCAAGTCTGAAGCCTCCAAGGAGACTGCATCAGTTGCTGTTCTCTGACATGAGGAATTCCACACCTAAATTGGATTTTTCACAGGCTTACCCCGCACCTTGACTTTTTTGCATTCTGTGCCTGAGCAGTAGCAAGCAGAATAGGGGAAGATTGGCTTAATACTGGGATCTCTTCTGCCTGCACCAACTCACTGGAGCTATGAGCTCTCTCTGATGGTTTGCACCAGGCCAGCACAGCCAGGGGTTCACTGCTATGTAGTTTTTGACATGAAAGGAGATGGTTACAGTCAAGATCTCCATCAGTCAGTGGTTTATATTTCATATTGTGCCATGGGGTTGGTTTTTACTCCCTAAGGCCTTGTAAACTGTTGAAAATTATATTCCACCTCTTTATCGTCACCTCTTTATCTGACTCTGGCAATAGGCTGGGCACAAATTACATTCTGCACCTCCCCAAACATAGCCTGTGTCGCTCAAAGCCTTGCAGGTTGTTCAGTTTCCCCAGCATTTTCCTCTTATCTCTGCCAATTGCTCATCTATGTCCTGCCTTTACCTCAACAAATGCTCACTGGCCTCATTTACATCTACTCTCATTTTCTAATGAACAGATGAACAGAAAGAGGAAAGTGTTCATAGACGGTCCCTCTAGCTAAATATTCTTTATTGCTCCCATTCAGAAAAACCCAATTTACCCTGAAAGTTTTTCACAGCTTGCTTTGGTGGGGTTTGGTTTCTTTTGTTTCATAAATCATTAATCCAAGGTAGTATCCAAGTCCCTCTGTCTACAAGGAAAGCAGCAGATGGTCCTCCTGAGACTGCTGCCCTCCACTGCAGTTTTTTATCTGAAAAAAAGGAGGAAAAGAGTTTCAAAGAAGAGACTGCTACTGGGAAAGCACCAAGATGAAAAAAAAAAGAGGACCAAGGACAACTGGAAAGAATTACCTCATCCTGCATCCTGCATGTGTCATCCCTCTCCACACCTCACCTCTTGTTACAGACTCCACACCAACCTTTTCCTCTTGCTCGCAGCACCAGTGGCTACCTCCATTCTGCTGGCATGGAACCCACTTGCACCCAACCTTTTTATATTTTTCCTAAATCAACCAACAAGTCTTCCCCCTCAGAGCCCACAAGGACACACAGATTTAAGGACATTTCTCAGTTCCCAAAGTCATCCTTCCCAAGGCACCCGCAAACACTTTTCACCCAGGTTCATAGCAAGTGAGCAGTCAGAAGAGTATAGGAATTGTGAAGCTGGAAACCCATGAACTGGACCAGGAGGGCGAAAGATGATTCATTAGTCAATCTGGATATAGCTCTCTTTGCTTTTCAAAAAAGAGATTAGTGGGAGTGCTCTCAACACTTTCAGTCAGTCTTGAAGAAGGGGATCACAATATTACATCAGCCACATGTTTACTTTCTTTTCATTATCACTACCCAAAAAAATAGTTAATCACACACAAGAAGACTGTGTCAGAGAGAAATCATCTTCTATAAAAAGCCTATTTCATAATAGGTGACTGTATTATCTTTCCTGCCTTTGGAAGATGATGAGAAGGAGGCTCATCACCAGCCACACTGTCTCCAGCATGACAAGTCAATGTACAGGTGGTATTTCACTCCACTTAGGAAAAAAAATTATATTCCTCTCTAACATGGAAGGACATGAAAGAACTTTGGAGGAAGTTCATGGAATGCCAGGCAATGGTATTGTGGCCCCAAGGGAGGGGCATTTTTAAGACTAAAAACAATAGACCCCAAGAATCAGAAAACACTTAGCAATCTGCCTTGCTTCCTCACCTTGGAAGTTCTTGTTCTTGGTCCACAGGCCATTCCTTCTTTCCTTCCCTTCATACCACAGTGGCATCTCCTCTCTGTCCTCTCCTACAAAAATACAAAGCCCCATTGGACTGTGCAGGACAAGAAGGAAGTATGTGATCTGTAACTCGTGCTCCCTATTTTCAAAAGTTCAAAGGGCATTTTAAGGACCTTAGTGGGTGTCCTGCACTTTAGAAAATGGTTCCTTTCAGAGTAATTCAAACAGGAAATTGTATCATCCAATGGACCCGGACACTAAGAATCAGTAGACCCGAACTTCATAATTAGTTTACTAATTACCAAGCATCAACTCCGGAGCCCAGTTTTTTTGTCTAAAAACTCATGACTTTATGTGTTCAAAATGTTTTGAGTGTTGTTAATAAAAAGTGACATTAGGGAAGCATTTGCTGTTCTTACATTCAAATCCATTTTCCCCCCTGGCCACCCCCTTACACACACCCCACCCCCCCCGAAACACACACACATTTCTTTCAATTTAATACATTTTCTAGACTTCATTGAGTAACATTTTGGAGTGGGTTAGCAGGGAACTTGACAAGAAGAAAGCAGAGAACCTACTGCCCTAAAACACAGCAGGAGAAAAGAGGGTATGTGCTCTTTTTGGTTTTTTTCTTCCTGACTCAGTTACTTATGGGAAAATGTGATGTGGTTTGCAGGGGATCTGAAGAGAGAAAAAAGTCATCATGAAATGACAATACTACTTCTGAACAGAAATAGTACTGTGGTATTTTATTTGATCGAAGCTGTAGGCAAATGCAGATTCAGAAGAAACAGGAAGCAGAGACTTGATTTGGTCTTGAAAATTTTAAAACCCTTGCTGGCAAATAAGTTTGGGGGCTGGGTTGGGTTGAGGTTTTTTTTTCATTTGTAGTTTTTCTTTTTGGCATTAACTTGGTCTCACAATTGGTGGCATGGTAAAAATTATTGCTGAGGGATCTCAGTTCTGGCTTCTTGGGTTTTACATGCATAATGCCTAAATGAGGAGCTATGTGCTGTGATGAATGCCTTGTGCATGCCAGCTGACTTAGAAAAGGTGACTTGGAATTTTTCAAGTTCAGTATTTTTATTCTTTTTACAGTTCTCTGTTCTTATCTCCTCCCTCTCAGCGTATTTCCTGTTTCCTCATCCTGTAATAGTTATGCACATTCAAATAGTGGATCAAACACCTTTCGAGCTGTTGTTGTCAAGTTTCATTAACATTTCTCACATCATTTCCTGTTTTGAAACTGATACCCTGGCAAAGTCTACACAGGTGGGCAATGTGGCTGATCAATACCTCCTCTGAACTGCTGGCAGATCATTCTCTTCATAGAGCATCATCCACTCCCAAACCTATTAAAAAGCTGGTACTGCAGCCATAAACTTAGTAGACATTGGAGGAAGCATGTTCCCCACCAACAGAATTCAGCCAGCTTTGAGAGAGATGCAATAAACTTTAAATATATCAATATAAGCAAGACTGAACATGGACCTAGGCCAGGCAGTAGCAAAGAAAGTTGCATGTGTCTGAAAACACAGGGGAGGTGTATGTTGGTAGAAAGATGTTTCTCATCCTGGTGTAGGCAGGATGCCTCCCACAGAAAACAAAGATAAAAAAAAGCCATTTTGTTTGTGTAGGCTGCAGCACCTCAATACCAAGCCCCTTTTCTGAGGTTACACTTCCAGTAGTGCTGTGTCCCAAAGAGCACTGGAGACAAGCACTAATAAATTTAAGAGAAGAAATAAAGTTTCCACTGACTTCAAAGCCGCAACTGCAAGAACAAGCCTTTTGCTTGCAAGCATCAAGGTCTACTAGCACAATACTTGGCCTGCAAGATGTCTATAAGTATGCAATGTCATAGAAAATCTGATTGACTAAGCCAGCACCAAGCAGTGACTTGGTGGAGGTTTTTACATTGCTCTTCCATACAATCTCCCTGCATAATACAGCAATATTCTGCTACAGAAATAAAAAATATGTGTGTCAGTAGGAGGAAACAAATCTAGTGTTCTTTGTTAGCCAGCAATATTAAAAGCAGCGGACACATCAAGGCACATTCAGAACATGTCAGACAGTGACTGAAAGCAGTAGGGAAAAAAGCTTGTGTTCTCCCACATCAAGCTTCAACAGGGTTTGAGGGAGGGGAGTGGAACTTTAAATGGTTTGAGGATTAAAAAGAAGCCAAAAGAAATCATAAGAGAAAGCCATTTCAGATGCAGTATATTTGTGTTTCTAACCAAAAGTCTGTGTTAAAAAAAAGGAACAGAGACGTGTGTTTTTCACTATTTTCTCTTTGGTGTTTTGCTAAGTCTGTTACTTCACAGGATGTTCTATTGTCTTTACCGCCACAATGCACAGCAATACCCTGCAAGCCACTGTGGGCTCTCATACAGTGTCTGGGGGCATGAAAGAAGTGCTTTGCTTTTAATACCAACAGACTGAAAATCAATATTTCAGAGCTTTGCCACTCACACCTGCCAGGCAACTTTCCCAGTTCAATCAGATTTAAATGTTAAGGAGAAAAGCCAGTAAGTCCTCTGCATCCAACTGCAGGTTGGTGTTTGTCAGATTCCTGAAATCTGTTTCCTAAAGAAATCCCAAGATTCAACTGTAATTGTGCTCTTTTTTGCTGCTTTCCATGAACCTAGCGGGGGGTGGAAAGAGGACCACAAACTTTTCAAGCTTTTATTTACCCTGCTGGAGGCAATCTATTTTTCAAAAAATATTCACAGCCAGGGTTACTGTGTAGTCAGCTTCTGGAACTACATGAAAAAGCAGTTAAGCTTTTTCTGTAAAGTTGTCAGCACATACCTGGGACTCCACCAAGATCTGCAGCAGTCACATCTTGGCTCTGGTAATCTGAAATGAAGGCCCAGCATCAGAGAGAGGAAAGGCCAGATCCTGCACCACAGAAATCAAGATCCCTTTTTTCTCCATAACTCAATAGGACCTGCATTTCCCCATTCCCCAAGAAGCAAGGTCTGAAGCAGTGGTAGGTAAGAATGGGAAAAAGTTGATGTCCAAAGATGTAGGACTGCACTGCAAGAGAAGGACCAGACTTAGGGTGACTTACCTCCACCAAGACCTTTGGCCACCATCTGGCACATCTACAGCAAAGGACAGCTTAGGTCAAAGTGGGCATTTCCACCTGGGTGGCTTTGGGAAGGTAAAAGCAGCAGACTCTGCTCATATAAGGCTCCCTCTGGAACCAAAAACAAAAAGCCTTTGTGAAGAATAACTTCAATAGCCCCCTGAAGATCCAAATCTACCTCCATGGACATGTCCTGCCCTCTCCCGAATGGCCCATGGATTGGTTGGGATGAATCCTGCCTAGAGCTTCCCCAGGGCACATGACCCTGAAAGGGCCAGGCTGAGCAGCCCAAGAGGAAGTTCAGGAACACCTTGGCTTCATGGAGACACCAGGATGCAAATGAGACAGGGCGGGGGGTTCCAGAAATCCTATGTCCTATGTTAGTGCAATCCTATGTTAATCCTATGTTAGTGCAGACCTCTGCACTAACACCAGAGTCACCATACCTAAGCTCCACTGTGGAAAGGAGCCAACCTGTCTGGAAGAGTATATTCTTGGAGAAGACCATCTATCACCTCCCAGACCCATCCATTACCATAATCCAAATGTGCTTCTCTTCGTGCACATCTGTCCCAGAGCACACTCTCTCATGAGCAGAGAATCCCCACTAGTCCACTGACCCTAATTTCCACCTGCAGCAGACCCCATTGCAGAGTGGGGTGTGCAAATCTCTCCTTCCTCAGCATTTGAACCCAGTGTAGGATTTGCCTCAGCTTTCAAAGGCCTGTGATGCTCAGTATCTTGCAGATGACTGGTGGTGTGTATCCCAGAAGAGCTGTTGGACTTGTCTTGTTGCCCTTTTCCCTGACCATGCCCATCTACGCTACAGTACACTCTGGTTTGGAACACTGAAGGTACAACAAATCCCTCAAAGAGAGGTGAAATGAGCCGAAGTGCCAAAATAAGATCTCTGTGTGAGCATGGTCACACCCAGCTTTGAGGCAGTTAGGTTTGGTAAGGGGGGATTAAAGGTATGGGAGGAGGTTAGTCCGTGTCATAAAATGTCAGTAAGCTTTTTATACAACCACCAGAAAAAAGTCTTTTTGGGGTGTTTTTTTTTTACACCTACAGAGTCTTATACGTTGTCTTTTAGACGCCCCAAAAATTCCCCTTAGCACTTTTATCATTCAGCATCACTCCAGAGTTTAGTCAGCCAAACCATACTCTTTCCCAGTGTTAGATAAATTGCATCTTGAAAACAGCACAGACACTAATATCACATCATCCTAGAGCTGAGCCACATGTGAAATCTCTATCCTGTTTTTCTACAGAGATGAGTAAGATTTTCCTGTGTAATTAATATATAATATCTTTCTGTGCATTTGTGTAAATATATAGAGCAAAGATACCACTGCAAAGATAACAAATTGCCAAAGCACTTTTTGCATTCTTTCAAATGTGGTTGTTTCACTTGCAGTTTACTGCATTTTAGTCATGTTTTGACAATTGAAGAATTTTCACTGAAAACAGACATTGTACCAATAACAGAACCAGACATAAAACTCATAGTAATAAGGAGCAGCAGTAAACAACAGATGCAGTATTTATTGCATATGTTTATTATGGAATAGAGTATTTAAGCAAAATTGTAATATTTCTAGTGTTGAATTAATGAGGCTAAAAAACATTATTTAAGTAACTTGCACATTTTGACAGCAAGAGTAACCACTGATACACATTTTTTTGGTCAAATTTTGCCATTTTTAGACAGATCACCTTCTTAAAGACAAGACATCTACTTCTCAAAGTCCCTCATATTGTGAGGAAGGCAGCAAATTCTCTAATAACACTAAGATAAAAAATAATTTATAAAATCAAAAGAAAGCAAAGTCCTGACTTTGCCCATTATTGCCAGAACTGCAAAGAATTGGGGATTTTGGCAGTTTGGGATTCAATCCTTATTTAATAATTCTGCAATTATATTAAAATTATCAAGTAGATCAAAATATTCATTTTATTAAAGGTTTTTACAGGATAAGAGTTACTTCATGATAAGCTGAGATATGAAGCAGCATGTTCTTGAGAAAAAACAGGAAAAAATTCATGAGTCACTGATTTGGGAGCAACAAACAGGGGGCATGGAAAAACAAGACTATGCCTAAGATGGACAACCAGTCCTATCTACATTTGTTGGATTTGGACAGAAGGCAATTTTTCAAATGCATTCATTTTTAGTGGGAGACTTTTCACGTTACTTTTCCTTAGATTCTCCCAGAAATACGATGTTTCTGATCTTTTGCAGGGGTAGGAGTGGTTTTTATGCACCATCTGAAGCACTGGAGCAGGGAAGGTGACAGGGAGGTTGTTGGCTGCTTGACATTGCCAGGCAATGCTTACACAGAAAAACATTAACCGGCTCCACTTCTTTGAGCACGCCTAGCACAGGCCTTCCTCCTCTTCCTTCCCCCTTTTAGCTGCCCTTGTCCCTCCCAGCTTGAAGTTTTCATATTCAAAACAAGGCTGCTTGCAATCACAGCTGCATCTGCAGTAACCGTGACACCTGCTCCCAGCAGTGCCAGCCCTTTGCCTTCTGTCCTTTGGGTGGCCTTCTGCAAAGCTGTACAGCTCCAGCTTGTATTTATCACCATTTACTTACTAAATGTGGGGCACATTAAGGTGGCACAGTTTACTAAGCACAGCTTTCTGCTTTGCTCTAAAATCTGCGCAATAACACCAAGGAAAACAGTTCAGCAACATACCATTGCCTTGGTTCTTGCTCTCTGCTCCCACCTCTTTTGGATTCTTTTAATTTCTGAATGGACTCAGGCACAAAACCACCTGTGTGCCCTATGGCTGCAACCCACATGTGCCAGCAGGTCACCATGTCCCATGGCATGCTGCAGCTGGGAACCCCCACCAAGGGCATGTTCAGGTATGAAGTCTGACCAGATAGGCCAGAGGAGGAGGATGTGAAAGGAAAAAGGGAAAGGGCATTTCCCAGGAAAGGCTTGGCAGTTTGACTTTTTGCCAGCTTTGCTTTGAAGAATTAGTAATGCTTGGGAATGCAGGCTGTGCCGTCAGTTAGTAGGGCGTTGTCTGGTTACCCGCTCTGAAGTTGTCTCCACATCTGCCAGCAGCATCCAAGATCCCAATGCAAAGTGCTGCTCTCTCATACACGGTGTGGGGCTGTGGCCCCTCTAAGAGGCCAGGCCCTGCCCAGCGGCTGGGCAAAAGTGCACAGCTCCCCAGGCATGGCAGTGGGCAGGGAGTAGGCAGGCACATGGAGTGCCACTGCCCTCACAGTAGCAGCATCTGTTGTCTCATCTGACAAACTTTGCCTGAGCAGAGAGGTCAAATTCAGAGGCTAAAGCAAAAAATCCCCCATCATTTATTTCAGAAACACATTTCTAAATGTTTCCTATTCTCCTCCCCCACCTCAGCAGAGCTCCATCTTCAGAAAATGGGTGTGAGGAGAAGTCCTGTTCAGCAGGACATGCTGCAAATACAAGCACAACACAAATGTCTTCTCAATGAACAGCATCTGCCCTACTTGCACCACAATGTCAAACAGTCAGAAGTGTCTGTGTCATACAGAAACTAGGTTAAATGGAAAGGGTGTAGCTCTGTGAACCTTAATTTCAGCATTGTTTTGTACCTTCTGGGTCAGGATCTGAAGGTTTTTATCCATTCTTATACAGATAGAAGTAGATCTATCTGTATTGGAGGAGGAGGTTTGCCTGAGTAAGAACTAAGGCAGGAAACAGGGATTTAAGCTTGCTGCTGTGAGTGGAAAAATACACCATCCCGAAAAATAAGCCTCATCAGCCTCCAAGTGCTGGTGTCTGTGCATGTTTTATTGTGTTTTTAGCTGTCTCACTAAACCCAGCCTTCTCAAAGGATGCATCAGAATGTCAAGCTGTGAAGCTGCTGATACCCTACCTTTCCAACTACTCCAAGTCTCCCTGTCAAAATAACAAATACTTGAACCAGGTAGCACATTGTGCTGGGGGCAGGTAATTCCCTTGCTGGTATGGACACACTCCCCATCCCTTGCCCCCCAGCTCTCACACATCCTCTCTGCCCAGGGACAGGGATCACCTTCCCAAAAGCTACTATTCACAACCTTCAGAGACAAGACATACGCTGACAATAAAATATACTGTTTTGTTAGAAGAGACGTGGGAGAGCCACAAGCAACCTGCAGCATAACTCTGGGCAGGTTACTCATAACTAACTCCTACATGGGAAACATCTAACTCTGCAAACATGGGGCAGGGGCCCAGGCTGTTCTTTCACAAGCAGTTCAGCTCAGCAAGAGAGTGAGAAAATCTGCTTTACTCCTCATGGCAACAAATCAGTACACAGCTTTCCCAGGTAATGTCATATCTCCCATGCTTTCAGCAATTGCCATTTACATTGGGAGAGAAGGAAGAAGTGGCTCATGCAGTCCTGGGCTTGTCTTTAAAGGGGATATTGACCTTAAAAGGTGATCTAAAGTTTAGCCAAATAAAATTTCATCAGTAAAACATCAGGACATACTCTCCCAATGAACTTTCAGGTGGTGGACATGAGTCAGGTCACAAGTCTGTAAACTCAGGTTTTATTACAGGTAAGATATTTAAATGCTGCTTGCTCATGTTGAATGCCAATGACATTGGGCTGCAGTACTTGTTTTTCCATATGTATCCATAATGTGGCCATCAGCACCAATTGTGGTTTTCATGGCCTAGGTAAAGACAGCTTGTCTTTATTTTCCTTTTCAAGACTGTGCTCACTAGTACTGGCTACTGAAAAACAAGTCCATTAGCAGATTCAGAACAGTCTCTCATCTCTGTACCTTCTTTTCCTTCCTGGAAACCTCCTGCTAAAGTGCTGTTTAATACATCTAGAGAACAAGAGGAAATCAACATCATACAATTGTGGTTTAAGCACAAATACCAACCAAGAAGATTCTGCAACATTAAAAACTATGTTTACAATGTGATAACGGTGTTTTCTCAGTGGGAATGGTACGGACAATCATTAAAGCAAACACCTTAGACCATGTCTACTGAGCAAGCTTAAGGTATTGGTCCTGGGGGAGCACGAGTACTCCCATGCTCAGCAGAGGAGCTCTGGTATAACATATCCACTGACCTGCACTTGAACCTACCACTTGCTGTTTTCCTCTTATAATCTAAATCTGGAAATGCACTGTCTGGTCAGTAGCGTACTACCAAATCATTCAGCGAAATGCTCTGGATGCCATAAAAGCGTGCCTGTGCTTGCAGCGCCGTGGCAAACAAACTTGTAAAATATAGCCTGAGCAAGGCTCACAGCCACTGGCATCGCAGTCAGCGCATGTGCTGCTGCGAGGCACCTTTGTAATGCAGCCAGGCAGCAGCTGTGTGCATTGCAGACATTGTGGGTGGGTGGCTGTCTGAGAGCTCAACAGCTGTCCCTGCCGCCACGCCGGGCCAGCGCCCAGCCTCCCCGGGGAGCGCCCTGCATCGCTCAGCCAGAGACCGATTTTGGAGCACCCTGTGAGAGTGGTGCTGCTGCTGCTCACACCCCTTCCCCTCGGTGGAGTTTTGGGGGATGTGGCTGCCTCAGTCACAGGGAGAGCCTGGTCAGCCTGGGCACAGGGTTCAGCTCTGAGTAACTCAATTGGCTGCTGTGTCCATCTTCGCAAAAAAATTACTTCAGACACCAACTATTTGATGGCTATATTTGTGTTAAAAAATACCAGGCAGTAAACTGTAGCTTTGTAACTTGCCTTGTTTTCATTCCCCATCCCTGAAGTTCAGTCAAATCCATGCATTTTGGTGAGCCTGCATGCTTGCTCCCTTTCAGTAAATCCTGTGTGTGGACCCTGGTTGCACTAAAGTCATACACATGTTTGTGACTGCAGCTTTTGTAAAGGTTACAAATAATCCTTCTTACCTTTTGCCATTGAGTAAGAAAAGCAGCCCTTAGATTTTGTTACCCAAAGAAGTTCAAAAGCCTTCATTTCCAAGTCTACTTGATCTGCCATGACTGGAGGGATGGCATTGGCCACATTTGTAGAAGCCACTGCCTTGCAGTGTGAGGAGGCTGGGTTAGGCCAGCATCTCAGAAACATGAACCTCCAGAACTGCATCTTCTCACTGAAATTCAGAAACTGGTGCAGCAGCTGTAAAGGCTACCACAGGCTTGGATGGCAGTGAACCCCAAGCATAATGGCAGTCAGAGAGAGAAAAGTGCATGACCTCATCTAAAACCGCCTGAAATCACTGCATCTTTCTATTGACTTCAGTGATCTTTGCCTCCCTCCCTGAATGAGTAACAAGGATCCCCACACATTAGGCAAGTGAGAGGCATGAACAGACAGCAATAACAGCTTTGAAAGTGCTTACTTATATTTAGATACTTTTAACTTTCTACAAAAGTCTGACAGTCTCCACGAGTTGTCACAGGTTGGCTTCCAGTTTCGTAGCAGAATCCCTACCAGCCATTTTAATTGATCCTGTGAACATAGAGCATTTTTCACTGTGAAATGAGTGTTTTTCAGGCTGTATTTTGCTCTGACACTTGAATAACGTCAAGCAAACTGCTGATTCTTTTTAAGTTGTAATGTGACACTTAGAAAGCCTTTAAGCAGGATGATACACTTTGTTCATTCAGATTAAAACACTGGAGTTTTTAAAGCTGCACAATATGCAGGAAAGCACCAACTGTGCAAGTAAACCCTTCTTTTTCCTTCCAAGGGTAACTGGTAACTGAGCTCTACTGGATTTTCCATTCTGGTGATTTGCTCTGGCCACAGAGGCAGGGCTGTGGCCCTTGGCAGAAGAGGGGTTGGCAGGGCTGGGCACACAGAGATCTGAATCTTCAGGACTGTTTGGGGAGTGCACAAAATATGAATGTGAGGGCTGATTTTAAAAATGGCATCTTCCTTCCGACTTTTGATACTGAAGCTCCAGCTCAAAGCACAAGGATCACAATGATGCAAGTGAAGGCTAAGCAGCTTCAGTGCAGGACTGGGAAACCATAGCTCTAAATCCTTCTGCAACATCTGACTAAAAACAGAAGAGGACTTCTAACCGGCTTGATGTCATACTGAAGGGGATTTTTCTGGGCTTGGAAGAGCAAGGGAAGATGGAAAAATGAACAGAATTTTTTTAAATCCTTCTCTGATTTCTTTTTATTTTTTCACAAGAGAATATTTGTTTCTTTCTTCCTCTCTCTTCATATGGCAAAGGAGCTGTGCTGCCCCCAAAGTAGGCAGGCACAGGTCAGGTATTGGGGCCAATTGGGCAAGCCTTTCTCATTGCCTGGCTGAGGTTCTTTCTCAGCCATGAGTCTGCCCTACCTTACCTAGAAACACCTTCTAAAAGCAAATTGAGAAGGGAAAAGGAAAATGGAGTTACTTAAAGGATTTCTGTCCTGCTTGCTCCCTCTGACCTAACAGAGAGAAGAGGAAGGCAGAAGAGGAAACAAGCTCAGAGGAGTCTGAGCAGATGCTTTTGTGCTGCCTCAAAGCCCTCTAAGTGCACTGGAGACACCTCAGAGCCCAGAGCTAGTGGCAGCACAGACACCACAGGTCTCGGCAACACCCCGCACAGCTTTGTGATTCTGGAGTTGTTCCACTTAGATAACAGTGAACAATAAGCACCAGTGCCCACGCTTCTCAGCAGGCCTCCAGGGCTTGGCAAAGGGGGCCCAGGTCCATTTTGGGGACCTCTTTTTCCCTTGAAGAAACTAACTTACAAGCCAAAGGGGAGAGGTAGATCTGTGATTTCCAATGAGGCCTATGGGCCAATGCCAGAAAAAAACTAAATGATAAATTACATATTGTATAAAATTATCAAATCTTAAATTGTGTGTTAAGAAGTGCCCAGAAACAGTTACTTTCATTACTCACTGAGGACCATCTATCTAGCAACAGAGTTTGGAAGTTGTTTCATCAGTGCTTGCCAGACACCCACTTCTCTTATCAGACCTTTGCTTGGAGGGAGCACCGGGCTGGGAGAGTCCTCCTATCCTCACAACTTCTTCTTGGATCACCATGAATTCTTTGTATTAACAAAATCTTTATTAGCCCCCAGAGGCACCAGATAAAGACAAAAGACCATAAAAATGTCCTTAGGAGGTCAGACTAAAGGTCCCTCTAGCCCAATATCCTGTCTCTAAAGTTGACAATGGGGAAGAGTACAGGACTAGGGCAAGCCTATAGTAAAACTACCATGATATACTCTGTCAACCTCCAGTGATTTGGAGGTCAGGGACTTCCTGACCCAGAAATTGTATGTTTGTGTTTGAAGGCAGAGAAGGATTTGAACCTCTAGTCCAAGCATTTGAATACTACAGGAAAAAAACACTTAACTCAGTTGGTGAGAGAAATAAAAGTTCAGTATAAAACAAAGCTGGTGGAAGCAGACCAAAAGTTCATTTCAAAGCCCATGACATTATCTCCAAGAACAGACTCAGATTTCTGAGGCCAAGAAGCATATTTTAGCCTGAGAGGCTCTGACTGCTCAGTATTCCTTAAGCAGCACTCACTCAGACCTCTTCTTTCTTTCAGCTGATCCTCTAAGGAGGATGAGGAGCTCTTAGAATGTAGGGGTGGGCCATTTGAAGCCTTCCTCTTCAATAATTCTGTCAAATGCTAAAGGTTCTTCTCAGAATAAATAGCAGGTTAGGTAGGTGTTTCCTTCAGGCATCAGACCAAAACAGTATCTCATACTGGACTGTAGTGGGCAAGTGAATTATTTACTGGCCATAGCACAGCTATCCCAGTGGCAGTTAGTGCAAGGAAGTAGTTCAGATGTTGAAGTCAAGGGGTTATCACAGTGGCCCAGACTCAGGCCAGACCACTGAGCAATGCCTACACACTTGGCAAGTGTGTGCCAACAGCACCTCGGGACCACACAACTCCAGCAAAATGCTGCCACACCATGACCAGTAGTGCTTGGACCCAGGCCACAAGGACAGCCACCACAATGGGTCTCAGCTGCAGCAACAAAAAAAAAAAAAGCACAGGTCCCTCTGCCACATGAAAGGCTGCACAAACATTCGTTCCTTTGCAACCTTTCTGCAGGGCCCTGGTGCTCACATGAAAGAACAACAGCACTTCAGACCTACCCCACTTCTCTCTGTCAGCCACCACATCCCCTATTGAAATCATTTCCTGTTTTATTTTTAAGATTACTGCTGTCATAAGCTGTTGCTGGCATGGGGGTGGGGATGGGAAGGTGGTGTCTGTCCAGTGAGCACAATAGCCAGCTGTCACTTCCTTCCCAAGATAGCTTTTACTGTTGCTGCTCTGCGAGATGGCATGGTGGCAGAGGCCACACCGAGAGGAGCAAAGACAGTGATGCTTGTCACTTTGTAGCATCTCTCCTGGAAAATCAAGGAAAACAGGCTTGATAGGACAAGCAGAAAGAGCAGATTTGATGTTTCAGATCCTTGACGTGCAAGAACATAAAAGCTGCAAGAGACAAGAGTATCTCTTTGAGAGTGAATCTTTGTAATTGGAACAGAGATGCAACGCAAAAATCCAAATTCTAGTTAGCAAGAGCAGCAGCTGGCACAACTGTCCCCTCTCCTTATAGCACACATAGCAGAAAAAAAAAAAAAAAAAGCAAATTCAAACTGAAAATGGTGCTTAATTATATTGTTAAGCTGCATTTTTCCTAGTATTATCTTTGCCTCTGGGTCCCAGGTTCATGCTGAGTTTACACTGGGACAAGTCTCTTGGTCCATCATGCCCTCCCATGAGGTTTTTTTATTTGTCTTAAAAATATACATAACAAGTGGCATAGTTTGAGTGAGATGAGGCTCAGATTGGAAGGCAGAACTGAAATTAGTAACAAACCAGCTGCTGGAAATTATTTCACAGACTCTGGAACAAACTACTCAGTTTCACTAGGGGCCACTGTGCAGCACAGGATCGGCCATTTCCATGGGGCTGCTGAGAAGGACCAGTCACATCGTGGGCACCACTCTGGAGAGGCGGGTATGTTCTGGTGCAACAAATTGATTTCAGGATAGCTAAGATATTTTTCACAAAGCAATTTCTTAAAAATTCACCAGAAATCCCCTTCTGAAGCCAGAATAACTGTGAAATTTAGCTGCTTTTTTAATTTTTGGTTTTCTTTTTTTATGCCGGAACTCATGTAATTTTCATGGCTGTAAATCAGAACATCTTCATTCTTGTGGCATGTTTTTCACTTTTACGAACACTAATTTCACTACATTTTTAGAGTGGTGACTTTAGCCACAGCATGGCTGCTGCTAAGTTCCCACGGCTACCAGTAGGACTTTTATGTGGGAAATCTGTGGGCAGCAGGGAGCCTCCCTGTTTGTATCAATATGAACTTCCCAAGAACATCAGACTGACATTTTCTCAGCCCCAGTAAGAGCACACATGCTCTCACTTAGAGCTCTCTTTTCCTAAGCTGAATGACATGTGTGATCATTTTAATTTCATCAGTTTTCTAGCAGGCCTTTTGCATACACAAAAATGCTGCACAAGTGAGGGTTTTTTCCTCTCCAGCCAGCAGAAGCCAAATCCTACAAACTGCTGAGTGCCAGTTGTAAGGCCCTAGGGGACTCAAGCAAACACCAGGAGATCCTGGTATGGGACATCCTTCCAGCTTTCACAATCCCAGCATTCTGGAAACCCTCAGTGCTGCAGAGACACCCATGATCCATTTCCACCATCAGGGGCCAGGCTTCCAGTGCTGGCAGGTCATCACTGGCACAGCCGTCCACAAGAGTTTCCCAGCCTTTTGCTCGGCAGCGACGCATTCCAGAGATGACCAGACACAAACACATCTCCTGTACTTGCATGCTGGAGCACTTTCTGCAGCTGGATAATGAGTTGAAGAGCACATTAGAAGCATATATATGCTGTCTCTCCCAGCTGAAAAGAAAAAAGCTGCATTAGGAGGTATTTTTTCTTGTTGGGATTTTGGGGTTTTTTGTTGTTTTTGTTTTTTGGGTGTTTTTTGTTTGTTTGTTTGTTTGTTTTTGGTTTTGTTTTTTTTCTCTCTCAGAACATAAAAATGTAGTGAAAGGGCAAAGAGTGAATTGTATGGCTTCAGCTTTCTTAGAGATAATACATTGCAGGGAAAAATTAGCCATGGTTCAGTCAACCTTCAGAGAAGCCCACAGACACAATAGGACCATAATTAGTGATCATACCTAACTATTGCTTCCTATTTGCAGATCTGCAGGCTTATGAAAAGGTTTCAGGTTCATAATCACTAATAAGAGGCATCCATACTCAGGAGTGTGAGGCACTGGGAAGCAAAGAAGCAGAAACATTCAATCAATTATTTATCACTTTAGTCAAAAAGGCTGATTTCTTTGTCAGTGAGAGATGCTCCAGCTTTGCATTAAACTGAAGCCAAGAGAAATCCTTAAATGCTGCTCCTTCAAAACACTCACAGCTCACCCTTTTAAATTCAGTGCTCAACTCTTTTATGAACCTTTCCTTTGGAAGCTGCTGCAACTTTCAATCTTTGTACCAGGCTGCAGGTGAAGTCCACAACACACTGCTCTGGGTATATTCCTCAACATCATGCCCCAAGTCCCACATGAAGACAGCAATGTTGTGAGATAGGCTGCCCCTCAGCTAGCAGTGAGAATGTCAACATATAATTGAGAGGGCTTGAAATGGAAAAGAAAATATAAAGCTGAAGGTAGTTTTTATTGTTGTTGCAACCAAGATACTCTAGGACTCCAAGTGTGGTGAGGTTTGGAAAGAGGCCCTATCTTTCCCAAGACCAACAGACATATTTGGTGGAAAAACAAGATAACCTTCCTCTAGCTCAAAACTGTCACTTCTGGGCTTTAAAGTTCTGCATATTTCACTGCAAAAACCTGGAAACTCTTTTCCCAAGCACAACTGTCTTGCTGCTGTGCTCGTTGTAGGTTTACAGGGGAAAAAGGAGCACGTGCTCAACTGCTGAGCACTGCATGTGAAGTGAACTGCATTCACCTCATGATCAGAGAGAGCCCTGGGCATGTCAAACACCCACGACCCAGAGTGGCAGTGGGGAGAGAAAACATGTCTCCAGCCCATTGCTAAATGGTGTTATGTTTTGGCAGTACTTTATTTAAAACACTCAGGACAATGAGCGTGTTTTTAGAGTGGAAGCATTGGAGAGTATACAGCAAAATTCAGAAGCTGTGAGGTGCACCAGGAAGATTTATCACAGAGGCTTTGTGTACTTCTCTGATATCAGGATAATGGTTTAATATACCTGTTACGAGATCATTGAGCCATTTGCAATCTCCCTTATTCTCTTTATCTCAGATAATGAGACTGATAGTACATTCCAGGCCTATTTGAAACATCTTTCAGTGAAAACGAGAAAGTGAAACATCTAGAGACACAACACCTAGACCAAATTTCCCAGTGAAAATCCTCACCAAGGGCTAGTGTAACCACTAGTGCAAGAATGACAAAAAGATTTCTCTTCTGTCTATAACTTAGGCCTGTTTTGAAGGCAATGTCAGTGTCTGCATGTGCACATCTGTGTCTTTTCTCTTTGAAAAGCTGCTGAACTTGGCCAGAGGAGCCAAAAGAGATAAAGATCTCAAAGTTACCAGCTTTTCTAAAAGCCACATGAAAATATTGGCCAAACAGAAAAGAGGAGAGCCATACACAACATTTAAGTTGACTGTAAGAAGTCAGGCTGAAAGTGGGGCTGTGGTATGAACCTCCATGTCATTATGTCCCCTGACACTCACCCTAGGGGGAAGAAGCTGTAACACTTCAATAGCGAGAATGGCTTCAACACCTCATTGTGCTCACCTGTTACACAAATCCACCTGCTCTCAGCAGCCCTGATGCTCGAGTGATTCCTCAGGAGCGAGCTCATTTTCAGGGCATGGATCTACAGATGGGGTTTTGCTGGGGATCTTGGAGTTTCATCCCTTTGAGTCAGCAGCCAGCTAACCACACTCTACTGGTAGTCACAACTCCCTGAACCTCAAACGTCCCCTGGGCAATCCCACCCAGCATCTACAGGGAGAAGGTATATGTGGAGGTGAGTCGAGTGTTGGGCTGGTGAAGAGGAGCTGGAAAATGAGAAATGTGCAGAAGAATAAAGGGAGTAACAAAAACAGGGCAGAAAAGAAGGTCAAAACTTCGGAATCACTCTGCAAAACTTGTAAGAACTTTCTGGTAGCGAGTCATATGAAGGGAAAGTGGGTGGCTCTTGAGACACAGTAAAAATGAGATTAACTCACCTACTACATTCTCAGTCATCCTCCTCTTATAACCACTGCCAGGAAGTATGAATAACCAATCTAAATTTAAATAGAACAAAAAAGAAAATACTATACAGTATGACTAGTCCACAAAGAAACCATGAATTTGCTCTTTTAATAATTAAAAGCAATCCAACCAGTTTTCCAAAGCATTCATCTCTTGTTCATGAAATAAAAGGCTATCTTCACTGCCCATGTATGCCAAGTGTGCTGCATTATCTGCCCAGATAATTGCATTATTTTTCCCATTTGGATGAAATTGCATTTTGTGAGAGTGACAAAGTAATTCCCCAAGTGCCAGTTATTTCTCTGCTTAGAAAATACCATGTACAATTATTCCATTCATGGAAGAATTGAAATGCTTTAACTACCTACTTGCTCATATTTTGTAAATTATGGAAGAAAAAAAATGTTCATTGCCACTACCAGCATGAGACAAATGTTTTACTGCATATGACCAGGGCTGACAAAATTTCCACCTCAAGCCAATTTGAGTTCAACTTGGGACAAGTCTTACAGACGTTTTTGGTTGTTTTTTTTGTTTTGTTTTGTTTTTTTTTACTTTTTGCTGTGCAGAACCAGTATACTCCTACAGCTTAGCTAATAGCCTACACGCTTTGACCTTCAAATTCAGATTTATAGATATCTTCACTCTTGGATATTTCTAATGTGTTTACTTCACTGAACATTAGAAATATTATTAATATTTCTAAGTCTCAAGAGCTCTCCTCCAGATGCTGCCTGCAATGTAGCTCTCTGAGAGCCATGTGGAGAGAGACCATTTTTAATCCCTTTCAGCAGAACTTTTTCACTCAAGTCAGTGAGTGTTGATATTATGCAAAATAAGTAAAGGTGGTAGGAATGAGTTCACAGGCAAAACTCTCCATGAGTCAAACTGTACCCCAGCTACCACATTAAATTGTGCTGATAAGAGGTGAGATTGCCAAATGCCACTAAGAGGGCTTTGGCACTTTAGTGTCTGAGAGCATTTTTACCAGACAAGAGTGTGGTCCCAGATCTGAAGTCCATTAAAGCCTTTTAATCACTCTGGATTTGGCTTTAGGAAAGAAGGGCAGTTTCTGGCGTTGTTGAATTAGAGTGAGTGTATTGAAACAACCCAAGTCGTTGAACGGTCGGTGCCGCTGCAATGGAAACGAAGGAGGAAGCGGAGCTGAAAGGATTTCTGAGAAACGTCGCAAACCAGTTAAGTGGGCAGGAATTGGACAACCTATCAAGGCATGGGGAAAGAGGCTGCTTTCTAGAGATATGCCACCTACAGCCATTTTGTCTTTCAATGCTCCAGTAATCAGATCCATACATACGGATACATACTACTGGGCAAGAAAAAATATATCATTCAACAATGTCCATAAATTACAGACATAATCAAAGTAAAAAAAAAATGTGTCTGTTTCTGCACCACTAAGCACAACAGCTCCTGACTAAAAAGTAATAATGTATTGCTTACTGTGCCTACATACTGAACCTCGACAAGTCTAATTTCATGTTAAAATCACAAACCTTTGCCTTTTATCAGAGAGAGAAAAGAGAAATTAGCATTCTCTTTTTCATGTTTCAGAACAGAAGTATGAGCTTTGAAGTCCTGTATTTGTGAAAGAAACCATCATAGCCTGTTAAAATGAGGTTTTGGTAGTGAGAAGGTTAACTAATTTGGTTTCCCCGATAAGTTTATCTATGATCAGAACTGAGTCATACAGAAAATACTCCTACAAGATTTGACCTTTTACTTGTATCCCACACTGAGATAATATACTTTAAATGGATATCAATAAGAACTTTGTTTTTAAAAGCATATTTAAAATAAATTACTTTTAAATAACAGAAACTGTTTTCAATTAGCCCTGTTAAAGGAAATCAACTAGAAAGTTATGTATGCTTTTTTATTTTCTTTATATAAATTATACCCAGGAGTCCTATGATAGCAGCACTGTACAAACTATGCACTACCTTTATATTTATTTCTTATCAAAATAAACTTAACAAATTAGATTTGTTTTTACAGCACTTTATATCCAATAATGACAATGTTGTATTGGTCCCAGGATAAAAACAATGAAAGTAGCAGCTGAATGGTATTTTTATTAAGAGTTAACAAAAATGTCTTGTGCAAACAAAGTATATAAAGAAAATTAATTCCATAATTCCTCATGATGAAGGCGTTCTTCTCTTTTTTTTTTTTTTTTCTCACAATATCAATCTCATTTGGAAAGACCATTTTGAGGGGAAAACTTTAAGTTTTAGCATGACTTACTCAGCAAAATGATACTGAACTTAAACATTGCTGACTGCTAGGATTTAATATTAGGACCTGGCAAATGTTTTGATAACTTAATACTTTTTGAAAGTATTTTAAAACAAAACTTGTTTGTTATTGAAGATTTTGGGAGCCCAGAAGAAATACAATCTGAAAAATAACAGAACTAAAGATCCAAAGAGATGTTTCTTATTTTTCCCATTTTTTCCATTTCCTCTACCTTAAACTGGTTCCTCCATGCTAGCAATTTAGAAGCCTTTTTACTAGTGGTAGATTCAGATATATCCAAGATATTTGCCATACAGCTCAGCAAGAGTCCACATTTTCCTCCAGCAGTGGAAAATAGTTAGGCAGGGTTAATAGTCTGGGGTTTGTTACTAAAAATGAGTCCTTATACAAAAAAAAAAAAAAATTAAAAAAAAAAAATTAGAACATTGTTTAGAACATGTGGTTTGCTGCTATTAAGTTAACAGTGGAAAATCTCATTACTTTTTAAGTTAATTTTATTTTGTGGTGGGATTGTTCTCTAGACTGAAGCAGATGTTGTCTTAAACAGAGACTCTAATCTTACCTTACAGTCTTCTGTTCAGCAAGTCACTCTCTGCATAGCTTGGCTGGATGCATGTTTAAAGCCAAGTGATGAATTAAAAGGTAAAAATGAAGAAAAACAACTTTTCCCCACACATGCCCCTGGGGCTTCTAGCAGGCAATTGTGTGCCATCTTCTCTAGCTCTTGCTAGAGAACAACTTAACTACAGGAGTTGTCCAATAAATATCATGGGTTAAAGATGCTCTTTTACAAGTGCTAACAATGTTTCTGCTTCTAATGCAAGATTAGAGCGCTCTGCTGGGACAAATTAGAGGTTGGGCAAATTCTAACACCAGCTCCACGCAGGAAGCACCATGGAGAAGCAGGGGTGTAAGAAAAGAGTAAAGTGGTCTGATGGCCCAAGGGCTCTGAAAATCAAAGGGGTGCAACAGAAAAGAAAGTAGTAGCCTGTAAAGATTTCTAGTCCAGGTTTGTTTTCAAAGTTTGAAAGCAACTAAGCTGACTTCTGACTTTTGATTTAGGCTATAATAATTTACAGTAACAGAGAATTAAATCTGCAGTTTGAGGGGGAAATGACCTCAAGACAGAAGTCTTGTTTATAACCTGCATGCCAAATATGTAGACATATATATATATATATCCTACTTACAAGTTATAATGACTCAAATCTAAGCTCTCATGTTTTAAAATATCAAGTGAGATTCAGAATCACATAATATTTGCATTCCACCAACAGTCCAATGTTTTGGGGCTTTTTTTGGTAACACATGATCATACTATATAAAATTCACTCTTGTACAACGGTGAGCCATTATATTGTAAATTCCACTCACAGTAACTCTTGTGTAGCTCAAGTCTGTGAGTTATCTTTCAAGACACCCATAAAACTTTGTACTCAGCCACTCCCCTTGCACTTTTCTATACAAGTTCACCAGGAAAATCTGGCACATTAATAACCAAAATACATGCACAGAAGATAATTGATTATTTGATATTAATTTTTTTTTCTGAGCATCACTCTAGCTCTTCTCAACTAAGTTGCAAAAGTGTAAGAGCTACATATCTAGAAGCTGACTACCTTAGCCCCACTGCTGCTGAGGCCTTGCTTCTCCATCAGTGATAATTTAGAAAACTCAGGAGTTCAGTCCCTCAGTATCTTTGGGGAAAGAAAATGGACCAGCTGCCTAGCAAACAAAGGAGTTCTGACCTGTCTGAACTTATAAGTACTCAGCAATGCTCTGTTGAAAGTGTCTCTGCCTCTCACAGTTTATCCCCAGATGGCAATCAAGTACCACACAGCCACTTGCTCACTTCCCCACCTGCAAGGATGGCGAGGCAAATTCAAAGAAAAAGTAAACCCCTTGTGTTGAGATGACCAATGATTGAAACAAAAGAAAATATTAAGATAATAGCAAATGTAATGAAAAACACTGGGGAGCTAGGAGGTGTGTAAATAAAACCCAGCAGAAACAAGTGATGCTCTATACATTTGTTCACCACACACTGCTCAGCCCACCTCCAAGCACTGATAGCAGCTCTCAGCCAAACTCCAGTTTATATACTGGGCATGATGTCCTGTGGTATGGAATATCCCTTTGGCTACTTCAGGTCAACTGTCCTGGCCATGTTCCTTCCAGATTCTTGTGCACTTGCCCACTGGCAGAGCATGAGACACTGAAAAGTCCTTGGTTCAGAGTAAGCATTACTTAGCAACAACTAAAACATCAGTGTGTTATCAACATAATCCTCATCCTGAACCCAAAACACAGCACTGCACCAGCCAGCTGAAACCAGTTCAGTATCAGAACAGCATCAGTTTGTTGACTTACACTAAAATTTTACAAAAACTGAAAACAGACAGAAGACTGTTCACTGCCCCACTGTGAATAAGAGCACATCAAGATGAGGAGTCTAATTTTCACAAGGGCATGAATTCCTGCAGCTCCCATACCAGCTAGGAAGAGCAGCAGGTGTCCAGCACCCCTGAAATGCCAGATTTTGAACTTAAAGCACATGAATGCTTGCATGACCTCCAAGTGGTGAAGTGTCTACTCTCATTTTGGGACTAGGAGCCATTTAGAGCATTGATACAGATTTGGGAAATGAGTCCACAGTGCTGGATACAACTATAAAAAACATACAGATTGAATTTGGGTCTTACCACAAATTCCTTGTTTTACAGAGGAACAAAAGCTCAGTGTAACTAACCTAGAACTAAGAAAATTTCATCTGTTAGCAGATGTCAAAAATATAAGCCAAGATAGAGAATGAAAGTGAGACCTTGCTCAAACAGAAGGCAAAGCTTTAGAGCTGTGGCGTTTATCTGTGCCATGGGGTTGTGAAAACAACACATTTTTGACATCTCACACATGTGCAATTGAAAAGTGAACTTGCAGAAAGGGGTTATTTCAAGAGCTGAGTGAAACTAGCTTGCTCAGTTTGCAGAGCTTTTGTGCCAACTTTCTTATGTTTTGCTTCATACAGTTCTATACTCCAGGAGTTTTGTTTTGAGTTTTAGCTTCAAACAAAGCAAAACTGATTGTAAACCACTGTATTTTGACTTTTCATGTTGAAACTGTATCTTACACGGAAAGTTTCAAAAGCCAAAGTGCACAGGACTGGTAGCCTGGGATAGTTCAGCCTGTATTTAAGCTGACTGACTGAGGGTCAGAGACAAGATCTCCCTAAATGTAGCGATGCTGATACCTGACTTTTCTGTGCAGTCGCATGTCTGTATGAAATTATCCAAACCCATCCAATTTTATGTCATTTTCTTCCAGGAATAATAGAAGATGCTTATAGACAGAGTTGTCAGATTAAACTAACATTAAGTAGTGGCAAATTAGTTATTTTTTGTATTATTAGATTTGTTTCTGCCTAGATCCAATAGGATTATTATAAAGGAATTATTTTTTCAAACAGAAATCCACACATTCAAATAGCACTGTTTTCTGCTAAATGAATGCTGGTTGTTTACCTGTATCTTATTAGATATGATTCTTGACAGAAGCTTTCCTTTATTTTGAACATTTATGTTCTTAGCAGCCCTTCAGCCCAACTAACACATTGGAATATTTTAAATGGATACAGAAAATATTTTCTGTCTGATTTCCAACAGCGCTCATTATCATATTTCCATTGTCATCATTTAACTTTCCATTATATTAATAACTAAGACAAATTTTACCCAGCAAGCAGCAATTTAAAACCTCTAACTTGACAAAAATATCCTGTGCTTATTTCTCTTTCTAACCATCAAAGAAAGTCACTACAACAAACCTGGGTACCAGCATTTTTCCTGTGTGATTCACTTACACCAAGCAAACTCTCTAGACCTACAGTTTTCCTTTTTTGAATTTCTGCTTAACCAATATGATCAACAGGTCCCCTCCTCTGTGGGTGGTGATAATGTCAGTATACCACTGCCCAAATAACCTTTTCTATAGGGAAATGTTAACATTTAACTCTTTAAATTTAAACCACATGTATTTTGGTCTCATAACTGCACTCTGTATTAACTGACTCGTTATCAATTTGTATCCCTAAAAATCTTAATGAAACCAGTTATTGGAAATGTTAAGTACAGCAGACATCTGAAATTTGTGTATGAGCTAGCATATTTAAATGGTGACTAAATATTTTCCCCAACCATTATAAACATGTTTTCAGAATCGCTGCTTCTGAAACCACCATACACACACCACTGTGTGTATGTTCAGTGTAAAGCTGTGTCTCAGAAGAGCTGTTCTTTCCAGCCCATTCCAGGGAACAGAAGCAATGGCTTTCAAATGGTTTCTGTCTCTTACCTTCACCTTATCCAGAAACATAAAGTGTCATTCAAGTGCTGCCTACATGAGACCTCCACCAAGAAGAGCAAATTCTGTGTGCATTGATCACTTCCAGTTTCCCTCCTGATATTCCCTGTGAGAGGCAGTGCCGCTGCACAGGGTCGTTGTATGCATTGCCATCAGGTGACCACAAATTTATAGCTGCCAGTGTAGGAAAAATATTGGTATTTGGGACAAATACTTGGAGACTTCTTGTTCAAACAACACAAACCACAGATTCAACTGTTTCCCCAAACTAAATTATTCCTCAGTAAAATTTAACACAACTGCAAATGTTAAAAAGCTGGACACCAGCTAATACATGGATTAGCTCTAAAACAGCAATTATATTAAAAACTAGTGGGGGGTGAGGTGGAAAGACTGTATAAATTCTTACAGCATTTTCTGTAACTTCTAGAAATGAAACAGCTTATTTAATGTTTACACATATGATTTAGGTAGTACTTACACAGTTCTATAATTATAGCCATTGTTTTAATAATACATTTCATGTTTCATCATACAGATGTGTTATTTAATACATATAAAAATGGAAAAAGTTATCTTTAGAATAGCTTTTTTTTAAACAGCTACCAACTCCCAGGTACAAATTTGCACTGCTTTTTTTTTTTTTTTTTTTTTTTTTTTTTTTTTTTTTTTTTTTTTAATTTGAATTCTGTAGCAAATCTCATAAACTGTATGTTTCACTGCCCAGAATACCCTCCGGTCCCCTGGAGTAATATTAATAAAAGGAATGTATTTTCCCAGTCTGTCTGGGGAAGGGTACATGGGCTTGCAAATTATATTTTAAAAACACCAGTCATCTGAGATAGTTCCATCACATCAAGATATTCTGTGGGCTTGGTTACAAATTTCAGAATGCTTAGGTTGTAGCTCTCCAACTCTTCCCATAATGTGAATTCTTTCCCATTTCACAATCTTTTAATTAATTCCCAATCCATAAACTCTTAACACATGTCCTGATATTTGGTAAAAGCTTTAAAAATGTCATAATACCCCTCTTAAGAGACAAACCATTCCCAATTTTTTGTAGTTTTCTTTCACCTTCATTCAAGCTCCAATTCCCAGTGATCAGAGATGAATGACACAAAAAGGGTATCTGTTTCTTATCTCAAAAACCATTGCAGCCATGCCTTGGGAGTCCATCCTGAAAAAGATTGATAAATACTTTTAAAAAAAGAAAGGGAAAAAAAAAAAAAAAGGAAACAATTCTCTCTTTCACTACTAAACTATAAAATTAATATTGTAAATCAGATGTTTTGATTGCTTTGTAAGTCACCATCCATTGTGGCTTTTCCTGTAACAATTCATTTCTTTAACTTCTACAAAAGTAGTCCAAATTCCCATCAAGCATAATGCTAGTGAGTCATTTTAAAAAGTTCACAGGAAAGTGTTCTCTGTCTACACAATCCTAATTAATGCCTGTGGTGGATTTTATCCAGAATTCACTACATTCCATTAGCTTTAATTTTACTTTAGGATGAGTTATGTATTTTATACATATACAATATATAATTTTTATGCATTATATACAACAAATTGCTGTTGTTATAAAATAACAATTCAGAACTGTTCAATCCCACATTGTGCAATTTATATATAACTATACTGACTAGTATCATCAAGATTTTTAACTTCCCTCTTATTCAACAGACCATCACAAATGGACCTGATTAACATAACTTTCTAATTGTGTATGTAATTAATGCATTCTTTAATATAATTTCTTTAATTTAAAAAGTATTTTTTAAATTAAATAAGTGTTTCTTGTGTCTATCTCAGTGTCTTGCTACCTGAAACTACCACTTTTTTCAGGAAAATTAATTTGCTGCATCATGCCCAAAACTCAGAATTAAACTTCCTTTAGCCAGACTCAAACCACCACAGTCCTGATGAGAAGCCCCAGGCTCCTAGCCAGGACCTTCTGTGGTGCATTTGCTGAACAGGAGCCACTCCCAACTCACACACAGGTTCAGCTCAGCCACTGGAATTCAAAAGACTCTTGACAGCATCCCATTGAATACAGCAACTCTGTCCTTGTTAGGTATGAAAGCATTCTCCTGCCTCTATGCCTTGTTAACCTGAAATAAAACGCCTTAGAGGGAATTACCCTCCCAGACGCGATATCTTTAATTTTCTTGAGCATTTGCAGAGGCATATTACCTTTTAGAGTAGTTTTCTAATGGGGAATTCAGGTTCCTGAAAGAAGATACCTAATGCTTGCTAGGATCCCCTGGAGAACCCAGGATATATGTGCAGGGCTGGCATGTTGGGGGACCTACAGAAGACTTTTGACCTTTGACAAAATCCCAAACCTTTGAACTGGCAGTGAGAGACCAGACAGGATTCCTACAGGCTCTAAAATGCACAGGCCTATGTTTAGGCACACGAGGTTTTCTAAAACTAGTAAAATAAACCACTAAAATTAAAAGCCAAGTGAGACTAAACATAATTTTATACAATTTCACTTAATTAAAAACCTAGAAAAAATAGTAAAAACTTTAAAGAAATAACTTTGTCTTAATCTCATCCTTTACTGCACAAAAACCTGCTGGAGATTATCATTGCTTGTTATATTGATCTTATAAAGGCCATAATGAACTAGTCATATTCACAATACTTTTACACTTTCTGACTTCAAATTTTAGAACACTACTACATTTTCAAAGTTAAATACATAAAAAGTCAGAAAACATTAATACAGGCTTCATGCAAACCCAAGAATACAGCCTTTAGCTATTTTGGAGTGAAGTTTTTAATTCTGCGTTTATATACTATTTTTTCTCACTCAGCAACTGAGTGCTTGATACTGTTCATAAGAAAAGTGTTGTTACATTGTAACTAAATAACATATTGGGAAAGACACGGCTGCCAACAGGACAATTATTTTACATCCCTTCATTGAAATAAAAATTCTAAAAATGTAAAATCAGTTCCCACTTTAATGTGCTCCTTGCAGCCAAGCCTTGGAACTTGTTTTCATGTTTTCCCTCAAGCAAATTTCCCTTTGATTCCAGGAAGAGTTTTGGCAGGCCATCATATCACAGTAGCACACAGTCCTTTGTACTCCTTCTAGAAATGGCTGAGGAGAAGGTAAACGGGGCTAGACTAGTCAAAGGGAAGATGATTATGATGAAGCTACAAGAAAGAAATTAGACACAGGGCTAAATGTAGCAGGTGAAGTATTTCTAGAGGGGTGTGGAAGTGCTTGCATTAATGTTGCATGCAAGGCAGCAATGAAGGGTGCACACTTCTGTGTACTTTTGTTTAAAGCTGATCCATTTAATTTAAAGTAATGCCAGGGGATTGGAAACCTAAGCTTCTGGAAGAAAACCATGCTAATTGTGTTTGTTCAGGCCAGGATGCTCAGGCCCAAATCTGTCAGCTAAATGCAAATGCAAATGGTAGGGGGGAAATTATTTAATGTAAAAGGGACAACAGCAATACAAAGGATCTGGATAAATGCAAAAGACAGAAAGACAGAAAAGTATTTATAATCATCAGAACTGTGATGGGTTGAAACAAACTTTCAGTAGCATATAGGGTGTTCAAGGCAGCTCCTGCATGGATTTCACAGTAAGTTTGGTTTTAAGAGCCAAAGACTAGACTTGATAGACCAGGAGCCCTCAGCAATGAACCAGCAAGGTCTTGGTTCTTTACAGCTCTGCCACAGCTTTCTCACTGAGATCAAAAACAGTCTCCACATATTAGAGGAGGTTGAAGTTAATACCCGGATGAACACTTAGAGGAAAACATAAACACTATAAGAGACATTAAAATTATTATCAGATTATTTTCTGCCTGAGGCTTATTTATGAGGTAGAAAGTTAAATGCTACTTTTGGTTATTTCAAACTAAATTCCAAACGTTTCTGCTTTCTTTTGCTTTGATAGGATTATTTCAAATTTACCTTGAAGTAAACAAGATCTGAATTCAACATCTTAATTCTTTGTTTCTTGTGGAAAGATTGATGAATATTGCTGATTTCATAGTCATGGAGGGGGATAGTGAGTAAGCAGTAGTAAGCATGTCACAGAAAACAGAAGACATGGTAAAAAGCAGAAGACAGCTTTAAGTACACATTGGTTTGCCTTACCAATTGTCTGCCCTTTCCTAATTATAGGTCAAGATTACACACTGCAGAAAGATTACTTAAAAATGCAGACCAAACAGCTTTCTCTTGGTTTTAGTTTGGAGTAAAGTATCCTTCAAAAGCTATATTTTAAGCAAACTTTTTTTTCTTCTTTTTTGTCACAGCCAAATTCTCCAGTTCAGGAATTTACAATATTTTCCTTTTTCCAGAATGACACCTGCTGGTGGGAGAAGCATGGATGAATTGCAGATATTTTAAAGGTTTGATTGTTGCTAACCAGACATATTCTCTAAGCATGCTCATCACCTGTGTGCAGGCCAACAGTGGAAAATAAAGATTTGGAAACTATACAGGTGTTATAACAAGTTGGTTTTAGAAGTAATACCATTTTCCAATATGATTTAATATTTGCTCTTAATACACCACAAAGCTACCAACCAAGACAGTGCTTCCATGGTGTTTCAGTGCTGGACATTAGCCCTATTTTGGGAAGCCCAAAGCATAATGCTGTTAGACAGAGGTAGCAGTCAGAAGGAAACCCTCCCTACCCAATGCAAAAAGCTGCTGGGCTGCTTCAAACTCTCAACTGCAAGTAAAACCAGCTGCTAATGCAACTATTTATGCTTACCATCTCAAAAGATTACAAGTATTGTGCACATGTTCCCGACTCAGTATGAGAGGACACAACTATGAGAGACAGAAAGCAAAATGCACTTTTGCCAAGACTGTGACAGATTGCTTTGCTCAATGCACCAGGCAGCATTAGGCTCTACAGCAGGCTTCCTTATTCACAGCTCCTCTGCTGCTGGATCTGTTGTCACAGCCTCCCCAACAGCTAAACCAGAGTCAGACCTGAGCTTTTAAGAGTTCCAACACATTTACTGCAATATTTTTAAAAGTGATTTTGAATGCTAAGAACAATATATAACTCTGTTTCCTTTTTCTGAGTTCCAAACCATCTACTCCCTTCTGTAAAGGCATGCTGAAGTGTAAGGTGCTCAGGACCCAGAAGAAGACTCCAAAGTCTGTATGTTTTAAACAAAACTTATGAGGAAGTCGTTGTGGTGAAAAAAAAGTTATAAAGAAAACTACTCTATATTAAATTCAGGACTGGAATTCAAAGAAATCTTTTAAAGTATTTACAAGAACATAGGCAAATATACACATTTAAATGTGTTTCCCTTGGATAAATACTTAGGTATTTTTATGGCATATCTCATTGTAACATCAGAAAGCAAACTTTCTTTTGATTACACTGGTTTGTTAATGGCATTAGATGGCAATTTAGGAAATTTAGCTTCTACACCTGGATTTATCATTGGCCTCCTTTACAGCTTTGAACAGGTAACTTCAGAGCTCTGTTCCCTTCATTTCTCCCATCTGTGAAAAGAAGGTAGCATGGCACAATTCTGATGGTTAAAAGGTTGATTTCCAAAAATTGATTTTATTTTGGTAAATGCAAACACATGAAAAGGGACTACCTTTCTACAAACTCACTCATAAATATAAGATGCACAAGACTTCAAAAGATAGTTTAGATCTGGAGAGGTTTTTGAACATCTTTTTTGCAAAGTTGATCAGTTTCAGTCCAACAGATGGTTGCATATTCTTCTGTTTCTACTGTCCTTGTTTGTCACACATATAATTATGACTATCAAAATCTGGAAACATGGTTACTACGGTTTATCATTCTTTACCTCCTTAACAAAGCAATGGCTTCATTAAGAGCCCAGCTGCATCTCAATGCTTTCAGAATAGCCCAGGGTAAGCACTTTGCTGCAAGCAGTAACAGGATGGAAGCAGAGAGATTGATCTGACACCAAATCTGTGATGGCCTGGACATCCCCACAAGGTTTGGGCTAGCTGAAAAGCAAAGAGGAAACAGCAAAAAAAAATGCTTGTCCAAATACATTCCTACTTTTTAGAGCTGGAACCTGAGGAGGTTTAGTGAAACGGGTTTTCTAGATGCTTCCACTTAGCTCAAGGAGTCATTATCAATGATGGACCCCGAGCACACCATTATCAATGACTGACCATGACCACCTCTGTTTCATGCTAGATTCTAGCAAAATGACACTTCTAATCCCAAAGGCATAACACAACTTTTCGTGTCAGATTAGAGGTCAGCTTGAGTTTGAGCTCAGGTTACTGCTCACCCTTAAGCAGTCATTCCACTTTTTATTGCCATACATGGGGAATGAAATGCATGCATGGGATACAAATAGCCTGCACCTCTGCACAAGGATAAGAATTTGGCCACATTTTTCTCCTCTCTACTTTCTACCTATCGAACTCACATTGCATGGAATAAACTTGGAGTAGGAAATGCTTTCATATCCCATTCTCTTTATTTCACCTAAGACACTCTTAACTTCAAGCCTTTAATTCTTGCTCTCTGAGATGATACGTGAGATGCTTGTGATTGCTATAGACCCCCCCAACTTCTTGTTCAGCAGCTATTGGGAAACTGGTTTGGACCAGAGCACTGCAATGTTTTTAAGCAGTCTCATCACTTCTGGCAATCTGTTTCCAGCACTATTTCCCATAGAAGTCCTTCCATCCCTTCCCCCTGACCAAGCAGCATATGCCCCTTGATGAGACACAGCTCATCCCAATTCCCTTAGATGCCAAACCACAGTATGACCAAGAAGCTTTTCCTCAAAGGCATCTTGGCTCCAGTTGGCCCCCTCAGGGACAGCCATAGGTTCTGCAGAAGTGACCTCTAACATCAAAGTTAAACATTACTTCAAAATGATACACACAGAACAAGTCATAACCATATATGAAACCATGGTTTCATTTCTCACTAGTTTTGCATGTGTAGCTTTTCTTGTGCTCGATGGACACACTTTTCTTCTCCCTGTAACCAGCTTCTTCCAACTCTAGCTGGTTCTGTACTTCTAAGAGTACTTTCTTCCCTTCAAAAAATGTCCTTACCTTCATCTCTTTTGTCTCAAGCTTTCTCTGCTTGTCTTACCACATAATTTCTGTATTTTTATGGATCAGAACGTACTTTTTCATTTGCCTCAGAGAAATTTGTCTCCTTCTAACCATAGTTCTTTGTAGTCAAGTCAGAAGGAACTGATTATCTGTAGGGTGCAGTAACTTCTTTGGTCTTCACAGACACTCTGCAGCCACTTCTCAGTATCAGGTATTTGTTCCACAAGGATGAATGCCAGGTAACATATAAGTTTTGGGAATGTCACTCTATATTGGCCTGAAGAGATCTGGAAGACCCAGTTTTACAACTGGGGAAATAAGTCCATTTTTTCAGAGTACTAAAGGCTGGTAAATGCTGGGAGTCTCCAGTGTGCAAGGGGATGCAGGAGCAGTACTGGGAAGTGAAATACTGTGTAGGGAACCAGAGTTCCCAGAAACCTGAACCAACCCGTCTGTCTGTACATCTGTTTGCTGGTCAGATCTGATTGCAGATACAAGTATGTGCTACCCTCACCACCCCTAAGGAAAGTTCACTGTGCTTTTCCTGGGCAGAGTCTCCCTGTCCAGACCACAGGGCAGCAGACAATGTGTACACCACTGTTTCCTTCCCTTTGGGAATTGTTAGTGCTATAAGGGTATTTGACTGCCAAAAGTGATACAGATCCAGAATCTCAACAGTTCCCTGCACAGTGGAAGTTTTAAAGTTCCTGAGTGTTGCATATTTTTGTATTTCTCCTTTTTGCATTGTCTTTTCTTCCTTTCCACACTGTTTCTCTTTCTCAGAGTTGTTTGTCATTTTACAATCCTATCCTGAACACCAGAATGACACTTATGGTTCTCCATATAAAGACAAATACTTTCAGCCAAAATTTTATATATTTTAAACTCTGGTAAGAGCAAAGCAGGAGAGAATCCACACTGTGAGTACCTTCTGCATCTGCACAAGACTGCTAAACGCTGCAGACTGCACAGGTTATAATGTCAGTCCATGGGGGGAAAAGCACAATTTCCTGACCCAAACCAGCAGATAAACTCAATCAGAGAATTCTATTTCCTACTTTTCTCCACCTTACATTTCCCCTACTTCCATATTTGTCTCTCTCCTCTCAGAGGTATATTTTATGGGGATATATCAAATATATTCCTGTACCACAGAAACTCTTCACTGAGATCCAGAAAGGTTAGCTTTTACAAGATGTCACTTTTCCAGTAAATCAAAGTACTAGACTTGCATACCATGTACAAAGTGGGGAGGTTTTTTTTAAATTAATTTCCCCCCTCCTACTCCACATTTACTATATAGAAATTTCTTTCCTTCAATATCTCTTTTAAAGCTTTACATCCTGAGGTCAGAATAATAGGCCAATCTTCACACCAGTCTTTCCTCTCTTCATACACAGAGGAACTGTCTTGTCACATGGTCCCTTTCCTCTTCATGAGACATTCACACATATGGTTTCATATACCTGTTCTGTCTGAATTTTGAACAACAGTTATCCCACTACCCTGACTGAAGCCCATGAACTGTCCTAAGCTTTGTTCTCTCTTTAGCTGGTCATCTGCCATTTCCACGCCCTGAGTAAGCCTCCAGACTTTGCCCTGTTTCTATCATCATTAGTTTATCCCACACTGATTACAGTTCCTCTTCACAGCACGAAAGTCTTTCCCTTTCCCACGTATTTTCTAGATAAGAACTTATTTCTCAAATGCTGCCTGAATATTTTTCTCAAGCTACTCTCACTTGTTTTTTACTTTATTCCTGCATATCCTGCCTCTGAGGTACCACTTTCTATTCTGATCCCCCTTTTTCCTCTGTCCTTCTATTACCTACCAACATCTTTTCTGTGATGATTACCCATCAGATTAGAGAAGGTGTTTTTCCCAACTCTCTTTTGTTTGCAATATAAGTTCTAGGCAGCTTTCACATCTAAGGCCTTAAAAACTTTACACCTCCTCCACATTTCAAGCCCAAGGCTCTACAGTCTGGATGACTTGAGTAATTAAATCATATAGTTTATGAAAATTTTCCTCTTCAAAATCAGGAGCTTTAATTACAGTCCTGTTTCTATTTAGACTTATATTTAGAGTAAACACAGTAGACCTGTAAACACTTGAAATTTCTTTTATTTTTATTCTTCCATAGAAGCCATGGCAGTCCTCAAAACTAAGGCAAAATAGGATTAGATGAGAGGTCATTTGATGAGGCATTTCATCTACTGTGTTCATAAGTTCCTCAAGAAATAGATCCTTACTTCTGCACACCTTCCTCCAACCTCCATCTAGCAAGTCTAAGTCTCACTTAGACATATAATTTCCAGTTGTCATTTATTTCTCTAATTACACTACAGAGATCTCTGTCCATGTCTAGACTATAAAGATGAACTAAGGGCTACAGCAGCTATCTGGAATGATTTCTACAGGTTCTCTTTTACTAACTTTTACCAAAGTAGTTTTGACATATACAAATTTTGTCTTAGGCCAGAAATAAATACTAATAATGGGTTTTTTTGTTTTTGTTTTTGTTTTTTGTTTTTTTTTTCCTGAAGAATAATTTATGACACTCTGGGTTTTTTGAGAAAGACAGTATACAATATTTCCAGGTCACTCCCAAAGCCATTTGGACAGCAAAAACCACGGGGCTGCTGGACTCCTGGCTGCCCTCGCACTGGGATATCTCAAAAAAAGCAGTCTAATGAAGCCTTGAGGAAGGATAAGCAGAAGAGGCAGCAGCCTGAGGACTCAGTAGGCTTGAGGGAGCCCACCACAAAGGTCTGATCTGTCACTAATCTAGCAGCAGGCAAGGGGAGGAAGCCAGAGAGCTGCTAGCCCACTTGCATGGACAAGGTAGGAGGGGGCTATGCTAGGGAAGGGAAGACTTAGGGGCTGGAGGGAAGAGGTGACTTAATCCATTTCATTATTTATTTATTTATTTATTTATTTATTATTAATCATTACTTATTAATTATTATTAATCATTATTTATTACCATGTCATCTGATTACCATCTCATTACCATCTGATCAGCCCAGCAAAGAGCCCAGGGCTGGCTGGGGGGAGCAGTGGGGACCAGGCAGCAGCCCCTCAGCTCAGGTCTCTCTGAGGCTTCAGTGGAGTTGATGCAGCCCAGGGACAGCGTTTCCACCCTGCACAAGTTGCATTTTTCAACTGAACATGGCCCCAACCAAACATTTGCGGCAAACTCTTATCTGCAGCTCTACCAACTCCAGTTACCAACAAAATATCTAAATTTTTCACAAGTATCAAAAGTGTGAACAAGACCGGTATTTAAGCCACCACATGAGTAATATCTGAAGCAGACTCTGCAAGAAGCTTGTGGGAATTTTTGTCCATTATTAACTACTACAAATTACTTACCATATCTAGCCAGTTTAGACTGCTGTGCTTGTTACACTGACACAAAAAAAGCTGAATTCTGGGAGTCTTTTTCAGTTTTTGTGGTGTACTGTCACTCGCTTTCACTAACACAATAAAAAAAATGATGCCTGGAGTTACAATAGTGTGGTGGAAACTTTCTACTACACTTCAGTGAACCTTAAGGGAAAACACATACATATGTGCTTACAGATATTAGGTGCATTTCCAGGGACCTTGTCAAAATGGATCACACTAAAGAAACCCAAAACAATTAGGAAGAAAACTGTTTCATCAACTTCTTCCATTATTCATACCATAGAGCAGACACAAGATCAAAATCAAAAGTGTAATTTTCAAAAGCCTTTCGAAAATTTGAACATTTGGCTGGATTTCTTACCTTGTCACCTCCATGAACCCCAGAGAAAATGAGCAATCTGGGATCTTTTGAGAAGGAAGAAACAACTCAAAGCATCAGCATGGTTCAGGATTAGGTCCAAACACTGAATTGTTTCATTCAAGAACAAACCGCATTGTACTTCACAAATGCATCTGCAAACAGAATTAGGATATGATGAAACAGAAAATTCTCCTTGTGGTTTTGTGTATATCATCCTTGCCACTTTCATAATTAGAGGACATAGGCTACTATTAAAGTCAATTGCAAAGTTCCCATTGACTTCAGTAGATGTAAACCAGAATTTAATATTATGTTTTTCAGTTTTCTTGAGGTTTAAACACCTCATAAAATAAATTTACAGATGAACTAGTAAATGTACACTTACAAAGAAACCTCCTGAGGAGTCCCTGAAGCCATATTTTTAAATGCTGCTATTCATTCAGGTTATATCAGGCAGATTAAGGGACTGTCAAACATAGATCAAGAACAGCAATAAGAAATGTTGAAAATATACTCCAGAATTATAATATTAAAAATATTATTTTATACATTTGACGAAATAGACTTAGAAGAGTGTTTTATATTATGCTACATATTTTGCAAGCTCAGAAAACCATCTATTTATCTGCCTATCCATTCCAGTGATCTGTAAATGAAAATGTGTACCATATATACAGCAAGTTCTAAGAACCATTAAAAAAAAAAAAAAAAAAAAAAAAAAAAACTCACATAAAAATGCAAGAAGTTAATTGAGAAAGAGAGAAATAGTGTGGGAGTAGAGAGAGTCTAACTGATGAGAAGTCAGAAATACTACCATCCAGAGCTGACATTTTCTGCTATAAAGCTATGTGCCCATTGGGCATAATTTTTGGTCTTGCAGACTTTCCACAAGTAAGACTCCAACTGACTTCAGTGCAAATGAATGAACTGCAGGATCTAATTAACCCTGCTGAGGTTTGAAAAACAATCTCATATGCTGCCTGAATATTTCAGTGAATTTCAGAGATTGTCAAGATAGTTTGCCCAATTCATTGACAAATAATTATTTATAAATATTTATAAGTATAAATTAGAACTATAAATAGAAGGTGAACACTAGATAAACAGATACAAGGAAGTAATAATCACCTAACCTGACTTGATGAAGGCTTTATTAGATGGAATGCCACAGACGACATTACCAAAGAAAGAGTTGTGATTGCTGGATGACATTTGTACAGTCATCTTGTTCCAGATACTACTGGAACAAGCAGAAAGGGTCTTTTAGCAATCAAAACCACTGGGGAAAAGTCTGCCCATTACCAAACAGGAAGACAGTAGAAGAGGCAAGAATTCTGTCCAGCTCTCCAGAGCAGACTTCAAATACTTAAACCTGGATATCTTGTTTTCTTTTTCTATCATGTCCCGTTTCATTCAGAAAATACCTTGCACCTTCTCAACAAAAAAGCTAGAGTTCTGCAGTCAGCATCTACCAACCCTCCTCAAATCTGCTTCATCTCCAGAGCAGATCCATGCTAGATACAGAGATGAGTCCATATCAGTGAAAACACAGTGCTATCACAAAACTAGAGTCAGTGTTTCCCCACAAACACAGGTTGGAAGCATACTGAAGTTGCTGAGATCATTTTTTTAAATCTTAATTTTAGGATACCTGTCCATGCATCTTGAATATTATCTTAACAAGGTGTTTTGAATTCACTTGTTTGCAAAAATAAAGTAATAAATACTATTTCCACTCTGTGCACGGTACCTACAGAAACCCACCAACTATGATGTTGCCTTTAGGCCTACACACACTAGTGGAGAAATGATCAGTAAAGAATCACAGAACCATGGACTCTCTAAGCTGGGAAGGACCCTCAGGATGCTGTCTATTCCCACCCCCCTGTTCAGACCAGGACTCATTTCACCATCAGATATGGTTGCTCAGGGTCTTGTTGAAGTTGTCCAACTCTCTGTGTGTGTTCAGGCTAGTGGCAAAGAGAAACTATGCTGGAGGCTTGCCAACAGCATACAAACTAAAATTTTGGAGCCCTAAGATGCATTCCAGCTCAGAAGAGACTGGCTCCCTAATCCCAGTTCCACTGCAGAGCATCGCTGCGGCTCAAAGTAACACCCAGGGACAACACTACAGGGGTTGCCTCAGTTTTGGCCTCTGGTGCCCCCAGCTAGTGACTGTTCAGTCATCCTGTGAGGATGGTGTATGGAAAGTCTGATCACGGGAAGGAGCTGTGCAAGGCGGAGAAGATGAAATCTCTGGAAATATTTGCTGTTAGGCTTTAGTAAACCTCTATGGGATATTTGGTAACTGTGTTTTTTTCCATGTCTTAAAACAGTCAAACAAACTTGAAGGGCTTTGTGAGAATGGCAAAAGGCACATACCTGATTCAAGGCAGAAAAAGGCTGGTCTTTGCTCAAAAATACAGGGGGCAGACATTATTTTTTTAAAAAGCAAAAATCTAGCCTTCTTCTTATAAATAGTTCAACCACTTTTCAATTCAAAAACTTAAAAACTTGGAGACTGGTTTAGGATCCTTAGAAGTGAACAAAATCGTATCTCTGAAGCTGCTGGACTGCATTTCTCTGCTCCCCATTTTTCTGCTGCAGTATCTTGCTGTTAATTATTGTCATTATAAAACACTGCTGGCTGGTGGGAGCACCAGTCAAGTATGTTTTCCTCTGGAACTAAACTCAAGGAAAATAAAAAACTCTGAATATGCATTGCATCAGGATTAAAGACAAATTTTGAAGTTTGCTTCCAGAGCAAATGCTGGTGCATTTAAACTGTATTAATGTACAGGAGAGCCAGTGCCAAAGGACGAGAGCACTCCACAAATACAGCTGCAATTCCATGAAGTCAGAGCAAGCAGCTCCTTGCCCACAAGATGAGGTAAGTAAGGGATGTAGTGTAACAGCCTACAGAACACAAACGGATCTTGCAGTTCTATCTCAGTTGTGAGGCCCCAAAACTAACAATGTTAAATACATCATATGTATACAGTTTTTGTATTCAGCTTGGGTTTTATTTGACAGTCCTAAACACTGACTTTTTAAAGAGTATTTTTTCTATCATTATTATTATTATTAAGGGTTGTTTTTTTCTGAGCTTCCAGTATGCAATGTTACTAGCTGGTAAGGGATCACTGATGGACTCTCCATCCTATGCTACAGAGCAGAGTGGTTGCTACTGGTTTCAGAGAAGCAAGATTTCACCCCACAGGAAATCAAGGTAAGCGGGAAATAATACTCATTTCATTCAATTAAGTAGTAAAGCTCACACATTTTCAGGATCTCATTCCACAGACATTTCCTTTTTCTGTCACAAAAATGCAGTTGGGAGGATATGTAACATAAAGTACAAAAAAAGGTGTTTTAACATAGAGTAAGACAAGGGGGCCAAAGCTGTAAATTCCTTCCATCGACATGGTAATCTGTATTTGTAAAAGGCCAATATTGAGCAGGCAGTGAAAACAGAAATGCATAACCACATCACATCATTCCACTGGCAGAAACATTCATACTAATTTCCACCATCAAACACACAGTAAGATTACTTAAAAGCGTTTTTAACTTATAAAAACAAAATCCTCAAGATGGTATAACTTCTCATTTTCATATTCTGTAACATGAATATACATAAAATTGGCAACAATATGTACCTTATGTACAAGCCTCCTTCAGGGTCATTAACATGGAATCAACTCCTTGCAGTAGGTAAACACTTCTTTTTCTTGGGTTTTATGTTAAAAATTGAAAATTAATCTTGCAAGTCATTTTAAGCCAGCAAAGCAGGATTGACAAAGCAAGCACTGTAGTATGATATCTTTTATTAGGCCAACTTAGAGTTCAAAAGTATGCAAGCCTCCTTGACCACACACAGGTTCCTGTATGCAGAACTCCAGGCTGGAGCCATAAAATGCATTAAATTACTTGCTTTGTCACTACCTATATATAAATATAATATATATGTATATAATGCATATGCATACACATTTGAAATGCTTCAGAATAAACTGTTCATTGACACAGGTTTAAAATAACAACTCTGAAGGATTTCTGTGGGTTGGCATGTAATCTTGCTATGTATTACTGGGTTTAATAATTTATCAGTACACAAAACAAATCCTGCTTCTGATTTCTAATGATGTCTAATTCCTAGGAAAAAAAGTCATAAAAATAATGTAACCAAACATACATTGTTTGCTGTTTATAATAATAAAAATGAGAATACCTGGCAAAGATTCAGCACAGTGTTTCACATCAAGTGTTTTACAAGGAACAATACAGAGCATCACTAACCTTGTAGTAGCTGTGATACTTCAGGATGCTTTATGCAGGTAAGACCCATTCTAAATGGAAATCTCTTCTGCATAGGAACTCAAATGTTTCTAACATTTTTATGTGCCCCAGCGAGGTGTGTGCATTACCTGCTCAGCTCTATTCTCCATGCCATAAGTACATAAACAGATACCACCACCATGTTATTCAGCAGCTCTCAGTCCACCTGACAAGCCTTCTGTCCCCAGAATAGAAGAGCCAGTGGGGGAGCTATACACAAAGAATGTATCAAAGAATGGTGACAGAAGCAACCCTTCTTCTTCCTTCAAGTTCTGGCACCTGTGAAGCTCCTTCTGGGTGTTTCATTAGGAGTGCTGTCACACCAGCAAATGAAAGCCAGTCAGGGTTACAAAGACTGAAGAATTGGTGTTCCTCAAGCCTTTGGGCTATCAGCACATGGAACATTTCATAGATATGAGTATCAATTGACACTGACTGCACAGTGTCTCTACAGCCCTCAGCTACTGCAACTCTGCCAGCACAGGCTGCGGCAGTGCCTTGTGCTCCAGTTGTACATACCTTGGGATGGGCTGGTGCGTCTGATAGCATCAAATGTGCCTCTGATAAAGTCTGCTAACTCACTCTGAATGAGCCTGAAGTTGATGCTACATTTTCTTAGATTTAATCCTGATCAACAAAGGCTGTTTAAGACCACAGAACATCACAGATTTGTAGAATAACTTTGTCTGGTTACATTAGTGTGCTCACAAAGGATCAACATTTTGATCCTTCTGCTTGTGAACTGGGTCATGGGAAAAATATTAGTAAGTAGATATATTGATTAATAAGAAATCTGAAACTACCTTTAGAATAAATTTAAGATGTGGCCTCAGTGTTACCCTATCCACCTGAAAATAATATGGAGGATTAGACATGAAAGCTAGAACGTCATTTATCCCTGAGCTGAGGTAATGGCTACTAAAAATGTGGATTTCATTGGCAGATGATTTAGTGAACATGATGACAGACACTCAAACATGGCTCCATTAAAGATAAAAGCAACATACTTAAATCTCATGAGGAGGGATATTTTTCTTATTGGTAGAAAATGTATGTCAAGACCTTTAGAAACTTAGGAACCACATAACAAGAAAATAACAAAGAATCAGCACTCATAAGTGTCTGGCTGAAGTTCCCACTGAACGAGCTTTGATAGATCATTTTTTCCTGACAACAAAAGCACCAGAGGGATTGGCTGGATTCTAGTTCTTCACTACAACTTATGATGAAAAATAATTCCTGTGGCCAAATGAAAAGACAGGAAGAACACTTTCTCCCTGAAAATGTTGGTTTCTTTGCATTTCTAGAGTGAATCTAGTCCAGGGATATCATCCAAGAACATTAATAACATCAGAGCCAAAGGGGGAGATGTAGGTATGAACGTGTCCCAAATATTGGGACATTGTGTTCTTTGAAGATGAGAGTTTCATCAATGACTGAGAAGACACTGAAAATCTAGAAACTAAAATTAGTTATTATTTTGCTTCTGAGAGTTCAAACTCCATTGCCAGCTGTAATGCAGTGCCTCAGTGTTAATGAAGTGGGCTCAAGGGCCAGCCCAGAGCTGTCCCTCCTTTCTCTGTGGGCCTCTGACAGCTGACTGCTGCTATAGCACTGATCTTCTGGCAACACTGGTTTTGAGTGCAGCTGAGGACAATGGGTGGCCTCAGACCTCTCATTAACAGGACACAAGAAGACAGAAACAGACACTTCTAACATAGTTCTTCCCACCAAAAAGGAAATGTCAAAAATAGGTAAGATGAATAATACCCCAGAAGTACCCACTTCTCTCCTAAGGTGACAAGCTTAGATACTAACATTCGCATTGCAGATACCTACAATTAGATTAGAAGAATCCCACCTCAGACATCTGCTTTTCAGAAGACGAAAACATTGGAGCCTTATGATACAAATGCAGCTAAGAGGTGATAATATCATCACAGTCTTATACTTCATGAAGACTAAAATTTTGAGTCCCAAGTCTTCTCTGGGCATTCACAAAAAATGTCAAACTGCACCTTTGAAAGGAATGTGGCCTGTTTCTCAAAAGGAGAACATACCTTAAGTCCATCATGTCATACACCTTTCACACATGGCTTAAAGCCTGAGAATTTCATAAAGTTGGCTATTAAAGGAAATTGCACATATATTGACTACTATTTTACTTATTTGCTGGAAATCACCTATGACAAAAATATGTAGTAACTATGAATTAAAGTCATAATAAACTATCCCTAATTAATATATCCAAGCAAACACTAGGAGTGATCTATTACTTTGTCAAGGAACAAAAAAGTGAAGATTTGTAAAGTTTGAGGCTGCTTTTCACCTTTGGATAGAGTCCTTGTTGAGAAAGTATACATTCTGTGATTTAAAAGACTCAAAGAAAAATAAGCTTTTAATATTTCTCTATAACAAGATTCCTCCATAATATTTTCATGATTAAAAACTAGGAGTAGGCAGGTGAGAAGCAGAACTGTTCCATGTGAACAAAGAGATGAGAAAGAAAGACATAATTTGGGCTCCTACTTCCAGTTCCTACTGTTCAAGTTATAAAATTGCTGTAATGTCTTTATAAGAAAGATTTATGATTTTTTTTCATAATGTCTTCTGAGCTAGAGTAGACCTAAAGCTTCCTTTGATATGTTTACACTGAATTAACATTATTTAAAGATAAAGGGAAAAATGAATGATCTCTTCAGCTGACCAAATATGGACGTCTAAACAAGAGTGAGATCAATTGTCTCTAAGATCCATTGAATCTATTGACTAGTCTATATTAGGAAAGATTTCTTCACTGAAAGATATGTTAAGTATTGAAACAGGCTACCCAGAGTAGCAGTGGAGTCATCATCCCTGGAAGTGCTCAAAAAATGACTGGAAGAGGCACTTCATTATATGGTTTAATGGGCATGGTGACATTAGATCTAATATTGGACTTGATCTTTCAGGTCTTTCCCAACCCCGTATGATTCTGTGATCTATGATTATATGACTACAAGGGGCATTTAGACACTCAAGTCACTTGTAGACATTGACAGTTATGCAAAAGGTAAACATCTAACATCTCTCCCAGGCTTCACAATTCTCACTGACAGGTAAATATTCCAGACTAGCTTAGTGATGAATGAAATTACCCTAAAAAAAGAAAATGGAAATGGCATTAAAATAGGAGAGAATTCTATTGAGATGAGAATAAAATTCTGCACTTGGACAGCTCTCAAAGGATATTAGGCTAAGGAACAATTCCAAGGAAAAAAATAATAAACTGAAGATTAATCAGTAGTGTTAATTGGTTATAAAACCCAAAACAGTCATAATATGATGGGATGCACAGCTGGCAAGGCTTATGAAGGGATCCTTCATTCTCTTTGTCACATCTAGGAATGCATGAGGAAAGATGGAAAATAAAAGTAAAGCTACAAGAATAGCTGGAGGTCAAGAAAAATAAGTTATCTTCAATCATTTTCAAAACAAGATCCAGAAAAGGTAGCAGTGGGCTTAACTTGCAGCAAAAGAGACTCAGGTTGCAGATCAGGCTTGTATTTGGACATGTCAAAAAGGACAGTTTTCTAAAATTAAACACTGGATTTAACTACCTTAAGAGGTTCTGCAATCTCCATCCTTTGAGGTCTTGGAAAGCAGGTTAGTCAAATACCTGTTACAGAGAACATAGAATATTTAATGTGACTGGATCAGAAGGAAGGAGTAGATGACCTCATACCTGCTCTAGCGCTGCTTTCTGTAATTCTGTGATAACAAGTCACTTTAGAGATTTGTCTTTGGCTACAGCACTGTCATATCCAGGATTAGAATGCTCTATCTTTTCTCATTATTTTAAATAACACCAGACAGTAATATTGGCCTAGTCTTCAGACAAAAAAAAAGAACAAAAAACATCACCATTGGAAATTGAGACAAAAAAAGCAGAGGAGTAACTGAACCTTCTCCATGTCTTCTGTCACTAGTCTTCCTATTTATTAGGGCAGAGGTTGGTGGCGTAACTCTTGCAAATTAAAAGAAGAGCATAACTAAATTATTGTTGAATCTTAAAATACAAACTGAGCAATTTCATCATTGTTATGTCTAAAAAAATCACACTCACATTCACAGCCACATCAATTACATAGCACAATAAACATATTACGTAGCAGATACAAGACTGAGCATGCAATGTCATGCAGTACTTTTGTACCTTTTTAAGTTTCCTGTAAAATCCCTGAAACAAAAACACCAGAGAAAACTCTGAAGACTCTGTCATATATAAACATCACTTTCATTTTCTTCAGCAACCTCCCTGCAGAATAATGTTATCACAGACCCAGAAATACGGCCTCCCTCTTTGAGCTTTTCGAAAGAGATGGGTTGGGGGAATCACCATGAAAACTGCAATTTCATAATCTTCTAACATAACTGTTAAAACCCTGTGCCTTCTCAGAAACATGCTGTCCATTTGCACTGAGTTAAGGCAATTTTCTGGCATTATATTTTAATGACCTTATCCCCAGGGCTGAAGAATTACTTTGTCATTTGTTCTAGATGGTCCAAGCTTACACCCACTGCTTCTGTGAGGTCCTCCGGCAATTATACAGTGCCTTCCAACAAAGTGATGTTTGGGAGGAGAAGTATGAACATGGCAATTAGCATTTTAAAGCCAAGTGTTCTTTTACGTTTGTGGCTTCACCTGCCTATGCTTCTTCAGTCCTGAAATTAATTATCATGTTACTGTTATCTGTTTCTTAGGAGCTTTTACCAAATTTTAGAATTGAATTGAATTGAATTTCCTAGTTCTGTTTCAAGACAGATATTCTTATTTGCATCACTGAAAACAGGGGGAAATTCATGCCTAAATGGTGTCTCATGCTCTGCATACCACTATAAATGGATTCATAAAATGTCTGTTCTCTGTGCCTTGGCAAAACAATCTTAAAAACTGCTCTTCAGGATTTTGGTTGTTTATATACTGAGCTTAAAAAAGTAGAAAATGTACTACCAACTTTTAATACTGTGACCCTATATACTAAAAAAGTCATCAGATCTATCAGTTTACAATAAAATTCTAATGCCATTATTTTGCTTCTATAACCCTCAAGCAGCAATGTAGAAGCCAGTGGCTCTGGGACAGGCACTGTTCTCTAGAACTCCACCAGTGACACTTGCCACCCAGATCTACAGATACTGTAGCACTGAGAGTTTATCTCTGTCAGCAGATCAAAGACGCACTCGGGGTTTGTCTAGACAAGGCACTTTGAGAAAACTTATCTGGATCAACCAAAGTGAACTGTATATTGGATTTAAACTCTAAGTACCTGTGTAGGTGTTTATTCCTATTCAGTAAATCTGCATTAGAGATCTATTGAGATTAACTTCCATGTCTCACAGATAACACAGTGGCAGTTTCTTAACAGGAACTCCCTAATGTGAGCCATAAAGCCATCCTCTTTCTTAAGACCTTTTCAGCCAGGAGAGACTCGATCTAAACCTGCAGTTCTTAACCAGGCAACAAGAGGAACAATGGCAGCTATGTCAGAAGTGATCTATCAAGCTGACTAGAAGTATTTGGTATTATAATCAGATCATTTAGATATTCTATATTTAAATTGTGCCCGGCTGCTATCAAGCTTTCCTAAAATTCAAACTAATGGCACATTCCAAATGTGGATATTGTCTCTCTTTCCAGAAGAATTGGGAGAACAGAAGTGACTTGTTATGCACCTGAAACAAAGAAAACAACAACAACAACAACACGCATAACTTAACATTAGACATATAAAATATATATGTCTACATCTTACCTGTCAGATCATGCTCTGCACAATTGGGTATTTATGGGTGCATCTCCTCTCTAAAATAGATTAGATGAGTTATATATTTAAAGTATCTATTTCTCTCTACTGACTGTAAAGAAGTGTAATGTGACATGTATACCTCATGTATACATGTATACCTCTAAACTACATTAATTTCTATCAAGTTTTCCCGAATATTTGTTTCATCTTGGCATGCCCTGCTAACAACCATCAAGTTAATGACTGCAGGTTTCAGATCTCTGGCTGCAAGCTGTATCTCCCCTTCTCCTCAGCAGGTCATCTTCCATGCATTTTCATCTTGTATCTGGATGAAAGTCATATTTCAGTGTTGGTGGGGTTTTTTGATGTGTTCCAATGATCCATTTATTTTGCTACAAATAGCATCTGAACATTACTTGGTTCGAGCACTGGTGTTTTAAGACACCACACTCACCTGCAGAAAAGACAGATGGAAAATGCTCAAGGACATTGTCTCACATCAGATTTCTCTGGCAGTCCTGCAGCTGAGACTGTGACACCACAGTAACCCTGGCAGAGGTACTTCAGCCTGTGAGCCCCACTTCTCCAGTCTGATTTCAGGCAGGTTGGTGCACTCCCTCAATGGCCCGGCCTTCACTTGAGGTCACAGTTTGGGGAACTGGTGCTCCAGGCCTCATAAAGGCTTGAATTAAGCATATATGGCATTTTCTGGGTAAGACTAGGTGAAATCTAGTTTCCTTCTGTGGCAGGATAACAGATGGGAGAAGCAGGAGGTGTCATATCTTGACTGTTTTTGACACTGACATGTATTAATCTTCTACCTCAGACACAGAAGCAAGGCTTAGAGGAAGCCAATATAGGATAAGTAAAAACTGGCTGAGAAATCATTCACTAGAAGCATTTATCAGTTGCTAGTTATTGAAACGGAAGCATATATAGAGTGGAATTCCTCAGGAATCCATGCTAAATTTGGGACTTCTCAGTATTTCCATTAACAATCTGAATGAAGGAAGATAAGATACATTTATTCATTACTACAGATAATCCCATAGAGACCAACAGCTCAGTAATAGAAAATGCAACTGAAATTCAGATTATCTTGACAAGCTGGAGAAATAGTCTTAAAAATAGGTGGCAAACTTATGTAAGGACATATGTAAAGTCCTGCACTTTCACACTACATAAATAAAGGCTAGGCAAGAAGTTGTAAGACAGCAGCCCCATAGAAAAGGGCTAGGGAAGAACAGCCAGAGTTTAATCAACAGTGCTGCTGCAATAAAAAAAATAAAATGAAATGAAGAGTAAACCCCACAGTGGGATAGTAAGAGTAAGGAGTAAGATAGCCTTGGGAGACTTGAATTGTAGCAAGTTCCTATATGGAATACCAAGTCTAATTTGAGATACAGCAACAGAGAAATTGGACAGAGTTCAGAAAAGAGAGAGAAGAATTGTGAGAGGTAAAAAAAAACAATAGCACACCAGTGGAGAAAATGCAAAAGGATTGGCATGGTTTAGTCCACAGATGACTACAGAAGATGCACCAAGAAAACATTTCCAACATGACGGGTGGTTAAACATTGGCATAGATTGCATGAGGAGTATGTGAAATCTCCATCTATGGATATCTTTAGGAACAGGCTAGACAAATGGAAAAGACAAAGGGTAGCAGATCATTAGGGCATAGGGAGAGGTTCAAGGATCTCTGGGGTCCCTTTTACCTCTATTTTCTAGGATGTAGTCATTCTGCATCTTCTAAACTTTTTGTTGTGAGCAGTTGTGTTGAGAGTAATTGTGCAAAGACTAGCATTTCTCATTCAGCATCCTTGGAGCTGAGTGAACCTGAGCTTTTTACTTGTTATAAATTCAGTAAGTCCGCTACTGCTCAGAGTTCACTGCACTAAAGCTAAGGCAGTTAGACAGCCTGCTTTTATAATGCTTTCAGTGAATAAATTTGCACAGCTGCTACCTACAGTCTACATTATTGCTCAGCACCACTTTGTTAATTTGGAATCCAGATCTGGTGACTGATTTAGGAAAACAGTTCAGCTAATCCCTAGTGAATAGAAATCCTCAGCCTAAGATTGTATGGCTCACCAGATTCCCACACGTGCAAAAGCAGCAGCTGCCTTGCAAAGGGAAGTTAAAATATCAAGCACAAACTTTAGGGGGTTTTCATATGACATGCTTATTTTCCTTCCTCAGAGACCTAGGGCTCCAAAAGGAAGGAGTAGAGACAATCACAAACTTTCCCAGTAGATGACTTTCACAGTAAGGTGGAAAGTGCATGTATGTGTTCTAGAGAGCTCTGCGAGGGCAATGATCCTGGTAAGACAACAGTGAGAGCTAGTGTTAAAAAAAATAAATTCTGCTAATTAGCCTTGTCATGTTTCTTAAATCTGCCAATACAATTAGTGTGCATAGCCATGTGATATCAATAACCCATATATTTTAAACTATGTAATTGCCTTCTGCATGATAAAACACATTCAGGCAGAGTACTGTGAATTACAGTTCCTTGGTGAGAGTTTCTGGGCTAGAATTCATTGTTATGGGAAGGCTCCTGTGCATCCTTCATGCCTGATGGGAATCCCTTGACTGACCCACAATCTGTTGAGCTTTGGGAGATCATATAAGATCCATTACTTCACTCAAACTTGGCAGGAGGTAGGCAAGCAGCTGGGATGTGGAGATAGGCCAATCAGTCAGACATACGTTATGTACCATACCTGCTCCTGCAGTAGCCATTCCAATTTAGAAATAAAAAAAAAATTACAATAAAACCAACTATTTTAATTACAAAAATGAATATTCATTTCTTACTCGAAATTACTGTTATAAAGACATAACAACTGCTCTCAGATAAGTCCTCCTGAGTGGCACTGCACTAGTGAATAGTTCTACTGCAGCTGGAACTAGCTTCGATTAAGCACAAAACTTCCACCTACCCATATTCAGGAGAATACCCTCTCAACTATGATTCTCTCTATTTTTATATTTATAATACAAGCTTTGAGAACATTACATAATTTGTCTAACTATATATTGATTTATAGATGCCTCTGGATATCTCAAGCACATGCCTCCCTTTTCTCATTCTCGCTGTGCTCTTGCACTGATTTTTTTTTTCATTTCCCCCCCATGCTTTCTTCCACTGTTTCTGAGATGTCTTTTTTTCCTTCCAAATTCAGATGTATGGAATTAACTTTAGAGGCTCCATTTCAATAGACTTATGCTTCTCTCCTCTTCTTAAGAGCAAAGAGATTTACTGGTGAAATACTCTTGCCTCCTGCCAATTACAAAATGGAGCTCAGTTCTCTAACAGTGCACTGCAGGCCACTAGAGCAGCAGAGCTGGAATCTGTTCATTAGAAGTAGGATATTCTTGTCCAGGGTTATTTTTTAGCAAGTGTACATTTACAGGTTCAATGAGAGATCGCTAATGCAATGCCTAAGAAAAAAATTAGGCTCAGAATGTAAAGCTATTTGGACACTTACCTCCTACTGCCCAGAAAGAAATATTTAAATAGGAGTCAGATGCCCAATGCCCAAGGATCCAGGCCTGTGGTCCCATCTGAGCTACCCAAGCACTAAACAATTCAAGATGCTCTCAGGTGAATAAGAGTCTCATTCAGAAAACTTTGCTAAAGTTTCTGAAGTAAATATACTTCTGAGAAGTGAACTAGGTGTTGCTGGTCTGTTTTCTGAGATCTGTATTACAGATAGCCAATGTGTACCAGAAATGATTGTGTGCAAACCATGTGTCAATTGTGTTAACTTACAGTTTTATTGTGTCACACAATGCTGAGCCACTTGACCTGTTTAAAAAAAAAATAAAAAAATAAAAAGCCAAGCTGTATTTACTAAAATTATGTAACTAGCTTTTGATTAGCAAATACTTTCTGAATATCATTTTAGGCTGACAAGACCTCTTCTTTTTCATGTAACATTTTAAAATTTTTATCTTTAGCTAGATGCTAAGATATCAGGTCAGGGACCTGGCCTCTAAGGCAGGATACACACTTCCAAATCAAGTGCTTCAATTTGCTGTGAAATAGATGAGAAAATCTGGACTCTCAGAAGAATGATAAATATACAGTTGCACATTAAGCCATATAGAGTCAGATACGTGAAGCTGCTGAAATCTCATTTCTCTCTGGAATTAGCATACCTTGAAGCAACAATTCAAAACTAGTTTGAATTCTAGACCAGCACCTAGCATCTCCTGGAAGCACTGAGCATTGCTAGTATGAGTGAGCACTTCAGCAGGAGCAGTACTATTACATTTGCACATTGCAAATCTCCAAAGCCACAAGCACGCACATTTCATCACTCAAATACTTTCATGTCTACTTACGCTGGTATACATTAGAGATACTGAAAGTTTCTCCATACATTAGCCATTTAATACACTAATCATTTTGGTTACTCTTCCTTCAGTTCACTCTAGAATACTTAGTCATTTATTATGAGAAGTAATATTAATTAATTTATTAAAAGGAGGAAATATACATTCAGATATATGCAGGGAAATATTTTTTTATTCTCTGTTTACTCTTAATTTACATCTTGAGGAGTCAAATCCCCACTGTTACACTGCCAAGTCAAATAACATTTCATCATCGATTAAAATTGTCCCACGGGATTGTAGAACGCAAACATCTTCAATGAATTTGGTCCGCTAAATTATGATGGCCAAAGAAAAAAATCTGCATTTTAAATCTCTAAGCAAAAGTAACGAAGGGGACCTCTTTTCAGAGCCACTACCTTTTCAGAGGGCAAATATTTTTTTCAGTAGAGGAGCATGGGTGGAACAGCTCCACCGAGCCGGAGGGGGAATGGCCGGGGGTCTCCAAGGGAGGAGGCAAAAGAAAAATCGAACGAGGAGGGGAAACAACAAGTTGTATTGGCGCAGCTGAACAGAAGCCAGAAGGGACTGATGTTATCAACAGCCTATTCGAGCTCTGAGCTAACCATCTAGTTGTACAGGGAAGAGATGCGGCATGCGGACACTGTTTGAACGCCGCATCTCGGCGGCTCCGTGTTAGCGGAGAGCCCGGGGGGAGGCGGCGGCCGGAGCGAGCCCGGGGCGAGCTGAGCGGAGAGCGCGGGGCCGGCCCAGCAGGCCAGCCCTTCCCCCGGGGAGGCCGAGCCGGGCCGGGCCGGGCCGGGCCAAGCCGCCAGTGTCCCGGGGCGGTCCCGGCTGCGAGAGGCAGAGCCGAGGCCGAGGCTGAGCCCGCCCGGTGTGGGGCCGTGGCACAGGCAGCTCCCTCCTCCCGGCACGTCCCGCCCGCTCGGCCTGGGCGCGACCCGGCGCTGCCCTCCCGCAGCACGGACTGACTGCTCCGCCTGGCCGGCACCGTCCCGAGAGGCTCCAGCGCTGTCCGAACTGCTCCAGCCCTGTCCCAGTCTGTGCCAGGACTGTCCCAAGGCAGTTTCCAGACTGTACCAGCACTGTCCCAGATGTTTCAGCACTGTCTCCAACGGTGCCGGGGCAGTTCCAGTCTAACCCAGCTTTGTGCCAGCACCGTTCAGGATGTCCCAGCACCATCAATACTGTTCCTACCCTGTCCTAGCATCGCCCCAACTGTCCCAGCACTGCTCGACCATAGTCACAGACCTGTCCCAGGCTTTCCCAGTGAACTGCTGTGAACAGTCCCAGCACAGCGCCAGAACTGCGCCGGCAGTGCCGCAGCTCCTCCGCGGGTACATCCCATCCCCGGGGTGCCCTGGGGCCAAGCTCGTCCCCCGTGCACCGGCCGGGAGGTACGGAACGGAGGGACTTAGAGAGTGCAGCCCTCGGTGAAGTTCCAGGGCCACGGGAAGCGTTAATCGTGCCCCGGGACAGACATGGCCACTGTTAGAGAGAGAAGAACGGGAAAAGGAGGCTCTGAGCTGCTTTGCTGTGGTGTTTGCAGTTACTGTGCTCAGGGAAAGATCATCGACGCTTCAGCTCCCCAGGAAAGTCCGATCACGGCAAACCCGCAGCTCGGGGTTTCAAGTTTGCAGAAAATGGCCGAAGATACTTTTTTTTCTTTTCGGTTGGTTTGGGGTTGTGGGGGTTTTTGTGGTTTTTTTTTCCTCTTCGCGTTTTCTTCCCGGAAATAAAAACAATAAGCTGAACGCGGGAGATAAACGACTGTCTGCTGGTAAATAGTGAGCAGCAGTAGCAGCAGCAGCTGGAGGCGGATCAGCAGCAGTGCCAGCGTGTTATAAGGGCAGCGTTCGGAGGAGAGAGAGCATGAGCAAGGTGAGATCGCCGGGCTGCCGCAGCTGCCTGCGAGCCCACTGCCTTCATTGGCTCCAGTGGCTGCGAGAAAAGAGGCTGCTTCAGAGAAATAACAACAAAACAAACAAACAAATATATATGTATACATACATACATACATACATATATATATGTGTGTGTGTGTAAGGGGAAAGAAAACAACAAAACACTGATCATTTGGAAGGAGCTGCAGAGCCACTGTCCCCGGCAGGGCAGGTGGCAGCGGGTGGCGGGGGCGGTGCAGCCACCGGCCATAAGTTGTCCCTCTGTCCTGCACAGGCCAGCCAAAGGGGGAAAGGGGGGAGCAGGGAAAATGAATCCCGGCCGAAGGGAGACCCCACTGCCCCCCTTGGAAACCTGCAGGAAATGGATAGGGCGCCCCATAGGACGGATGGCAGGACAGGCGATAAAGGATTCCCCCACTCTCCAGAGGTAAAAGAAAATCTAAAACTCCCCCAAGCACACACGTTTACAGTTTCAGTGGATAGGTACGGAAATGATTGTCATTCTCCACCAGGTCCCGAAGGTTTCTGGGGAGTCAAAAGTTACGTTTCGAAGCGGTGTCATTGTCATTTCTGTCTTCACGTATTTCCAACACAGCGGAAAGTTTCCATCCGAGCAATCTGAACATTTTACAGTCGCCACTCTTTTTTTTTTTTTTTTTTTTCCCGGAAGCAAAAAGCAGCCTGGAAAGCAGATCTGCAGTGGGCAGGCAGCTGCTCTTCGCCTCGCTTGTCCTGCCCAAGAGGCGATGTAAACACGGCTGCACTGGCAGGACCCCCCGGGGAGCGGGGGAACCCTAAACAGTTGTTGCTTTTTAGATTTTTTTTTTTTTTAATAGCGACATTCCAGTTTTTCCCGACCCTCTGAACTTTTTCGCTTACTTGCACCGTTTGACCTTCTGCTAAAAAGAAGTGATCCTTCGCTTTTTTTTCCTACTTGTTAAATAACTCCTGATGTGCCAGCAGAAATAAAAGTACCACCAGACACATGAGGTGTCGAGTATTTTAAATCACATAATTTAATTACGCCAAATAGGAAGACAAACAATAACAGAGTCGTCTGTAGAGCTCAAATACCTGAATTTACACCCCAAGTCTGTGCAAAGTTTGACAAGAGATGAAACTCCACCTCGATGCCACTGGAGCGGGAGAGAGACGGGGGACATACAAAAATATGAGCTCGGGGACGTCTCTGCGGAAAAGGGAGTTCGAAAATGGGACGCTGAGAAAGCTGACATCGAGGGGATGAGCAGAGTGATGAGCCTGGCACGAAAGCGAGCCATTATTTTGATATTTTGTTATCATCGGAGAAATCTGTGGACTGGGGAACGAAAAGGAGGGAGAAAGTTAATGTTTGGGGAAGGGAGAAGTGATGTCCCTGTGGCCACGGTCCGGGTGTCCGGCAGCCCCTCTCCGGCCACAGGCGGCCAGGCTGCCATGGGGGACATTTATTACACTCCCTGCTCCTGGACACAGTTCTGAAATCACGGAAGTTAAAATAAAATTAAATAAATAAATAAATAAGAAAAGGAAAAAAAAAATAAGGAAAAGGCAAGTGCTGGCTGGGACACCGGTCATGCAAAACCAGGCTACAGCATTTCTTTTGCTAAGCGCTGTCATTATTTGCTGTATATATCGTCCCACCAACCAATGGTGTTAAAGACCCCAATAAGTTACAAAGAACAAAGACACTTTTAGCTACGCTAGGAAAGAAAAAAAAAAGGATGGAGAGGGGAAAAAACAAACAAACAAAACCAAACAAACCACCAAACCTCGCCTCAATTGAAAATAACGATTTTGTTCTTGGACGGCCAGCAGGTTTTGGCTCTTGCCGTCCCAGGACTTTGATTTAATCTCAGTAACATCCTGCAAGGCTACAGTAACTCTGCACACATGGAATCGTACCTTTTCTGTCCCGCACCAGAGAGCAGTGCCGAGCTGACGGCAGCCTCTCCACAAAGGGACTTTTTTTTTTTTTTTCGGTAAAAGAACCGTGATGAGACGCACGGGGTTAAATTAAAACCTCGCAGAGATCCAGTTTGTATAAACAAAAAATCGCCCAGTCTTTAACCATCTGGGGACACACGCTGGACATGGACAACGGTGTCTGAAAAATGATTACGAAATTACGCGGGTCTAGACACACCAAAAAAAAAAAAAAAAATCAGACAAAAAATAAATTTAAAAAAAAAAAAAAAAACGCCCCGAAAATTTCTGTAGAAGTGACCAGTGTTAACTGCGGTTACTGATCCTTCAAGCCTCGCTTCCACAAGCAGATCACATCCATTCTCCCAACAGGTTTCCCAAAATCTCGCCTTCCCAGCCCGTCCTGTGGGCTTTGGGGGAGAGGAGGGGGCTCCGCCACCCGCCCCCGTCCCGCTGGGGGCTGCCCAAGCCCTCCGGAGGCGTTTGAGCGAGGGGTAAGGGGAGGTCCCGGGGAGTTCAGCCCGGGAGAAAGCGCGGGGCTCCCGCAGAATTCCCAAGAAAAGCGCCGACGAAGAAAGCGAGACGCCGGAGTCGCTCCCGCTCCGCTGGAAGTGCAGACTCACCGTGTCAGCCTCGGTATAGCTGAAGCCCCCCCTTCTCACTCCCTCTTCCCTCACTTCTCTCTCCTCCTCAGCTATATCTGGGGCTTTTATTGTCGGGCTTGGATTTTTTGTATTTAGGTTTGGGTTTGGTGTTTTTTTTTTCACTTTTTCCTCCCTTAAGCGCAAATATGTTCTCCCCCTTTGCCTTTGACATTTGGAGCTTGTGAGCAAGAAGAGCTCTCTCTTTCCATGACATCACGGGGGAATTTTAGGGGTTCTTTGAGCAATGAGATATGGGGCAGGCGAAGGCGTTGACTCTATTGGGTGGTGGTTGGCAGCACCCGCCGAGCACAGAGCTGGAGGTGCCTGAGCGACAGTGGCGCGTCCCCACGGGGAGACAGCAGGGACCATCCCCGGGTCCAGCTGCAAACACATCTGTTGGGAAATGGGGCTTGGGGAAGTGCCACCACCACACTGAGAAACAACTCTTTCCCGACACCCAAAACCACAGGAGGCGTTTTCCTGCCCCCGCTCTGCTTGGGGCCATGGGGAGCTGCTTTCAGTCTCTGTCTCTGAATTTCGCTGGTTTCTAAAGAGGAGATACAGAACTATCACAGCTGCTACAAGTTGTTACTAAAGAGCATCCTCTACCACTATTGTGATATTTTCTTTTACAAATAAATAAAGCAAAGGAAATTAGATTTTTCTGTCCTATTATTAAATGTACGAAGTTGCCGTACTCGACCAATAAAACCCTAAAAAGTTTAGAAAAATGTATCAGCAATAATGACAATAATAACAAAAGCAGCTCTGGAAGCGGTGTGCAAACCCGGTAAACGCCTGACCGGAAAACCAAGGCGTTTGGAGCTGAGTTTTGTCGTTTCAGTTCTCCTGCTGGTGGCAACGACGTGTCGATAAACAAAAAGTGAGAATTGAGGGGGAACGGCGGGGGGCAAGGGAGAGGCGGCGAGCGCGGCTTTCCAAAGGCGGAGTTTTCTGAGGTCATTCCATCTCGAGTCTTTCGTCATTTTCAATATCAAAGAAAGCTGACTGGGTGATTTTTTTCCCCGTCCCTCGCCTGGCCGGGGTGATGCGGTACCTACGCGCACAGATTACTTTAATCAAGATGTTAAAACATTCTGGGTTGTTCCTCTGGGTTGTTCCGTGTGTTTAACAAACGCTCGGCTCAACTGTCCCAGCCCCTCTGCAAACTGGATTCAGCTAGGAATCTGGACAGTGTGGATATTTGGAGTTTAATCGTTGCTACTTTTACTTTACATTATAGAAGAAATATGGAAAGTTGTTTGGTAAGTTTTTGATTGGAATTTCAGAGTTTCTTTATCGTAAGAGCAAAGCAGTGTGCAACACGTAGTAACTTTTCCCTATAAGGCATCTATTTCTCGGTGCACAAAACAATCCCTTTCCCTTCGGAAAACAAAGTACAGCTCTTAAAAACTTGGGGAAAAGACCTTTTCTTCCGCTTAAGCTCTTTCCCCTTCAAAAAAACCAGCCGATAAAGCAGCGCTGAGGCAGGCAAACTGCTCTGTCCGCAAACCTGGGAGAAAAAAAAAAAAAAAAAAAAAAAAAAAAAAAAAAAAAAAAAAAAAAAAAAAAAAAAAAAGCGGCGGAGGCATTCCTTAGAGCAGAAGTGAAACCGTCTCGATCCAGGCGAGTTTGTTTGTAAACCCGGGAAGCAGCGGCGGCGGAGGGGGGGCGGCTCCGCCCAAGGGCTGCGGGACCCGCCGGGGCTGGGGCTGGGGCTGCTGACTCAGAACAGCAATGTAGGTCAGAACGAGTTGCCTTAAGTTACCTAAGTTCCAACAATTCAGCTTTTCTTTAGAGACTTCCAAAGTGCTGTTGCAACATTTCTGAACGCCGTGGCTTCTGCTGAAGCTCAGCCATACCCACTTCGCTACTTATGCCTTTTACATCTCGCTTTTATCATCCCATTTACACCACAACGCTATTACGCTATTTTTTTTTCTTTCTCTACTCTTTACTCTCAGAATGTTAAAAAAAAAAAAAAATAAAAAGTACCAACGCGTCGCAGTCCTTTTTCAGAACAGAAGTGAGAGAATTGCCTACCTACTCTCTACTCACTTCAGCTCTTTCCAAGAAGGCTTATTCACGGTTCACAGTTTGGATCTGTCCTTTATTTCCACTATTTACTACTTTCCACCACCAGTCAATTTTTACACCATCAGTTAAAAGTGTGTTAAAAGAGCTCACTTGTGCCAGGGGTTTTGTACGCAAAAAACCAATCCGACACTCAACACCGTCCGTCTTCGAACTACGGAATTTTCGTTAATTTTTTTTTTTTTTTTTTTTTTACCCTTTACTACTTTCTTCTCTCTCTTTTTTTTTTTTTTTTCTTTTTTTTTCTTTTTTTTCTTTTTTTTTTTTTTTTTTTTTTTTTTTTTCTTTTCTTTATTTCTGCAACCACAGCAGAAAGAGCAAAGAGCAGCCGCAGTCCCCCTGGAGAGCCCACGGAAGATGAGGAAGCGCCGTGTCTGTCGCAAGAGCAGCGATGTGGGACGGAGATCTGGGGGGAAATTGTAGAGGAGAGGAAAGCCCGGCATTGAGGGGACGCTACAAGAAAAGCACCACGCTAATGGAATTTATTTTATTCGCTCGGAGCTTTCCTCAGGCATTACCTGCCCTTCAGCTCCGCAGGGACCGCGCGTGGGTTGGGCGGAGCAGGAGAGGGAGAGTTCTTTCCGAGGGAATAGCACTCTCCCCCAGAAAATCATCATCGCCAAGGCATCTGGTGTCCGAAGCATAAGAACTCATCCACCCATAGAACTCAGGAAAACAAGGAGCGGGGGGAAAAACCCCCAAACGTCGCTCGGTTGGACGGCTGTGTTTGTGCTGGGCAAGAATCGCCCGCGGGTCCATCAGGGGAGTGTGTGTTTAGGGCGATCACATAACGGGTGTCACTGTCACACAAGTCTCCAGCCTTCCTCCTTTCCTCCGGTGACAACCTACCGGCCTGTGTGTGATAGCAAGGAAGCATTTTCCCGTCTGAGCATAGAAAGATTGGCTTAACCGAGCAGGAGCCCCACGGCTGTTTCCCCGAGCTGTTACAATAACAGCAGCAGCAGCAGGTCCCCGGAGCCCCGAGGCCGGAGCCGGGAGCGCTGGGCAGGCTCGGGCCAGCCCGGCCCCGGCCTCCGCCCGCCCGGGGCACCGCGGCTCTGCCTCCGGCCCGGGAGGGACAGGCCTCGCTCAGGAAAAAAAAAAAAAAAAAAAAAAAAAAAAAAAAAACAACCCAAAAAAACTCCCCACCCCAAACAACCACTTCCCCCCTCCCAAAAAACAACAACAAAACAAAAAAACAAAACGCAAAACCCAAAAAAAAAAAAAAAAAGGCGACAACCACCCCCCCCCCCATCCCCAAAAACAAGTTGAAAAGAAACAAACAAAACAACAACAAAAAAGAGCACACTTGTTTAGTTGGTGTTTTTTTTTCCAGGCTCCCCTGCGCCGTGCCCGCCGGCAGAAAGTTCCCCCCGTCCCGCGGCAGCCGAGGGCGGTGCCCGGGGGGACCGTGGGCGTTGGGAACCCGGAGGGGAACGAGGCGTGGGCAAAGCTCGGCACCCCTTTGGGAACGCGTCCCCCCAGCCTTGGCGGCGGTGGAAGGCCCTCCTCTGGTGTTTGCAGTTTTCTTTGTTTACATTCAATTTAGAAACATTGGCCTACGGCCATAAAAACGACGGTTCCCCTTCTCTCTTCCCGCTTCTGCCCCCTTCCCCCTGCTTCTTCTTCGGTGGCGGAGAAAATACTGAAGTTTCACGACCCCGGGTTCTAAAACGCTTTCCCCTCGGCTCCCCACATTAACCCTTCGGCGCTACCTCGTAAAGAAAACGGAGCCGGGTGGTGCGTGCACCTGCCCTCGGAGCTCCCAGCCGAGGGCTCGCAACAGGTTCTGCCGGGAGCCGGAGGGTACGGGCGGGCCGATCGGCGCCCAGGCGAGCGGCGGGTTCCCCCTCCCCGCGGCCCCGGCGCTGGGCTGGGCTGGGCGCGCCTGGCCGGGCCGCCCGCGGGGCGGTGCTGTGCGGCGGGGCCGGGCGGGGAACGGCGCGCTTCTCCCGCCGCCGCCGCCGCCGCCGCTGCTGCACCGCCCGGGTCCCCCCGCGGTCGCGGCTGCAGCGGCGGCGGCGGGTGGGGGAGAACGAGCGCTGAAGTCGCTCGTACTCGCCGGGCTTGTACGTCCCCCCCCGCCCCGCCCCGATATCTTCCCCCACACCCCTCGGCGAGGAGTAAGTGCCACCGCTCCGCCTTCTCCTTTTCGCAATGTTGACGCAATCTATAAATAGTGGAACAAAAGGACCAACTTCCTCGCAGCTTTGCTGAAACTGCACAAAAAAGGCAACCGGGGGGGGGTGGGGGGGGGGGGCGACACACACACGCGGTTATTTTTTGATTTTATTTTTCTCCGATTAAAAGGCGAATCCTCCTCCCCCCCTTGCTCCCTCTCTCCCCTTCCCCCCCTCCGCTACTGGAAGATCTTTTTTATTTTCCCTTGCTGCCTCCTAAGCCGGCAACGTCCTGCGAGTGGCTATTTTGCTTTTGCACCGAGAGAAGAGCTTGCCCCCTCGCCCTCTCCTCTGACAGTAAGTGCCATTTAGCTACTGCCTTTTCGGGGGCTGGGGGGGGCGCCTACCTGCCTGCTGCTCCGGAGAGCGGGCAGCAGGGACCGGGAGCTGCTGGGGGGAGCTTGTGGAGGCGGTGAGGGGACAGCGCCGCGGAGCGCAGGGAGGACGGGGCGTGGGGGACCCGCGGATTCGGCCGGGGGGGCCGACCGGTGAAATAAGGTGATCGGGAGGGGGAACGGCTGCTGCCGCCCGCCGAACAAAAGCTGACGCTGATATTAAACGGGCTTTTGTTAGGGGGAAGTGAGTGTGCGTGCGTGCGTGTGTGTGTGTGTGTGTGTGTGTGTGTGTGTGTGCGCGGGGGGGACACGCCGCCCGCAGCAAGTTGCCGTGCAGCGGAGGGCATCTCAGACTTGTTTACCGCTCGGCGCGGCGCTCACTGCCGTGTTTACCCTGCACACACGGCGCGGGGCTCCCCTCCTCCCCCAGCCCCAGCCCTCCTCCGTGCCCCGGGAGGGGAGGGATGAGCGGAGCGGGGTTTAAAGCGGCATTGCGGGGGGAGAGGGGGGGAAGCGCCGCCAGGAGATGCTGATACGATCACGGGTAAAACAACCACCCCCCTCCGGTTTGCAAGTCGGCTCCGTGCAAGCGCAGGCAGTCACTGGCCGGAGGGAGAATTACATCATCCCCCGCTCCAGTGATGCTACCTTTGGTGCGCTACCATGCGCGCAGGGGAACGACCGGGGGCGCGCCTCACACCCCCCCGGCCGGCTCGGCGCCCTCCTGGGGGCGGCGGGGGGGAGCTGGGGGGCGGGGAGGCGCGCCCCCGCGTCACTCACACACACACACGCCCGCCCGAGTGTTTACAGCGCTCACACAGGCGTATTGTGACGTGGCCTGAGTGACAGCCCGCCGCGCCAACGGGGGGGTGCGCGGCCCCGACGCGGCGGCAGAGCCCGCCCGGCCCGGCCCCCCCGGGAGCGGCGCCCTGAGCGGGGCTGCGGGGCCCCGCCGGGAACGGGGATAAGCGCTCCCAGAGTTAAATCCTCCGCACACGCTCCGGGACCGGCGCGGCTGACGCCATGCCCGTCAGGTTGAGTTTATGACGTTCTGTGACGCTTTAGGCGCACGCTGGAGAAGGGGTCGCTCGTGGGAGAGCAAGCGGGGGGTGTCTGTGAAGTGACACCGCTCCCCCGGGAGCCAGCGGGGACAGGGGGCCGGCCTCTTGCCGGGGAGCACGGTCCTGGCAGGACTTTGACGTAGAAGCTGTCATATCGATGGCCCTGGACGCTCCATTGTCCAGAGAGGACAATAAAAAATATTACTTTTTTTTTTTTTTTTTTTTTTTTTTTTTTTTTTGAGTACCGAGGACAAAATCTGAATTTCACACATCATATGCTTTCCCCAGTGTTACAAGTGTAATGTAATAGGGTTAGAAACTTGTTGCAATATGCTACTGGGTTGGGAAAAAGTGTCTCTAGGGTTTACTCAGCCTGTGAAAATACTGAAGCAGTACTTACCCACTGTAAAGTCAATAAAATTGAATCACACTAAAACCAACAAAAAAGTGCTTTACAAATTGACATCCGTCAAGAATTGTCTGGCAGAATGCAGCAGTGTAAAAATTAGTACCAAAACACCAGCGTCTACTTGCTGCAAAATTCAAGCAACCACGAAGCTCTGTTTAATAGTACACACAGTTTTTAATGTGTTAATGGTTTGGGTTTCTTCAAAGCATATTACTTTTTGAAGTCTGGGTGTTTCTATTTGTGCAGAAAATAGACTGAGAAGCTTTGAGCTCCTACTGTTACAAAAGTTAAAAGGAAACAAAGTTGAGCTGCTAAGTCGGCAGTCTGGAATGAGTCAATAGTATCTCCTTTGTCCTGCTAGCTTTCTCTGCTGTGGTGTATCTTTGCTCTATTTCCTCTGCAAAAGCAAATGAGCATTTCTACCCTCAGCATATTTGATAGACTTAATAGAACTCCTAGCTTCTAAATATTCTAATCTATCAGTAATATTCCAATGTTTCTGCCCTTCCTGGCTGTATAAAACAGTTGTGATACTGTCAATGACAGTACACTCACTTCTTTAACCACAGAGATATTTCCACATTTTCCATTATCTATAATTAATAGAGCAAATTATTCTTGCTTTGTTGTAGTAAGCCTTCATATGGGAACAAATATGTCTTTTAAAAGTCCTCCATTATCTCTTGGCTTTTTGGTTGGTTTTGGTTTGTTTTATTTTAAGGAGAAGTGTAAAAAAAAAAAAAATTGGGCTGGAGACATGAAGGAGATGTAAAACCCTCTTCATTTACTTGGGGATTCCCTGGGAGTCTCAGAGGGCAGGGAGGTAACATAGCTGGCTTTTACAAAAGGATGACAGGTCCTGACACAGGGTCACAGAGAATCTATGCTTGGCTAGCCCTGTGCTCCAGTTTTGTTCAGCTGGTAGCTAGTCCCTTGAGGGATCAATGTCAACTTAAGCATGCTGACTTCTACAAGCAATGGGCTGGCCAGTGACCGAGAGCTGTGACTGGCTCCTCCAGGGCTCCCTACTTCTGCTGCACTTCGAGCTTGAGTGCTGCTGCCAGGCTGCTTCTGTGGCTCTGCAGCTTGTCACAGAGAGAATTAAAGTGGCAACAGTACAAAGCAAGCCCCAACACTGCCTGTTCTCTGAAAACAAAAACTGGCTAGATGTATTAGGTGGGTAGGAAAAGCAGCTTCGGTAGGGACATGGCTTAATGACTGAGGCACAGAAACTGGAGCCAACCCCCATCACCATGAGCTAAGTTCCTGTGTATCTTAAACCCACTTTGCCCTTAAATTCTGGCCTTGAATTGGTATTAATTGTTCCACAGATCTGTCACACTTCCAGAGATAAAAAACAAATGTAATTCCAAATCCCACACATAAAGGTATTCAATATCAACCTACTTTCTCTTTTAAGATATGTATATTTAAATTTATCAATTAGGGAACAGGGTATATATGTGTGTGTGTGTGTATGCACATACACATACACACTTCCTCATACTGACAGTCCTTTCTGGTTTAATTTTCAAAACCCATTGGAGATTAGAGGTGGGTTACTAGAGTTCAAATAAGAGTGAATTTGTATTAACTTACGGGAGTTGAAACCTGTATTTTAATACGTACAGTATGACATTTTTATTCAGTTTTATGTTACAGTATGAAGGCTTTTTAAGTCTGCAAGATCACAATAATTTTTGTGTTTATAAAAATAAGGCTTGTTTGTTATTAATTTATCTAACTCTGCTTTTCTTTTGATACTTGAAGTACATAAATGAGTAATTTAGCACATGATTAGCTGAATGACCTTTCCTTTCTTTTTTTCCCACTTGAAAAAGTTTATCACTCAACTACTGCTGTATTACTGTTTATGTGACCAGTCTGTCTGTAACATTTGATGTCTGATATTTTGAATTTTTTTTGTAGTCCTATTCTGTACGTAAGATCCTGGTGTTTTGGGGTTTTTTTATTATTATTTTTTTAAATTATTTATTTTATTTTATTTTATTTTATTTGTTTGTTTTGCTTTGCTTTTTGTTTTTGTTTTTTTTTTTTTTTTTTTTTTTTAATGCAGCCCTATAATTTCTAATAACAAGCAGTTTTCTCTGATCATCACAAAGGCCTGTGCTGTGGATTTCTACAGCTTTCATTTAAAACTCTAGACACATTTCCATCTTTTCATTTGTAAAGGGTGTTACTAACTTACGTTTGGAAATGTGACTGATTCAGACAGTACACTCTTCCTGGTTCTGCAAGCAGGCAGTTCCAGTGTTTCAGCTTTTGCACAGTAGCACTTTAACAAGCAGCAGCCATGCATAACTAACAAGACTGCAAGTCCAGTTACTGCTTTTTAGAAGCCTTTACCCAGCTCTTATGTTATCCAAAATGTCCATTTTATCTTGTTGTAGCTGTATGACAGTACTACTAACAGCAGGAAAGTGCAGTAGTTATTTACAACGGATAAGATACAGGGGGAGAAAAAAGAAGTTTTAAAAAATGGAGCCTGAGGCACAGGAAGAAAGAAGAACAGCTCCAGCTATCCTTTTATAGTAACTGGTGTTTTATGGAAAGTGGTTAAGAAAGGAAAACTCTCTCTTCCTTCCAGCAGTTAGCCAGTGATGGCATGATACTTCTAACTGAAGACTAATAGCATTCTTGCATAAACCCTTATGCAGGTTTCATTTCTAGTATCTGGAAACAAGCAGTATTGTTTTCCTCAGCTCCTTCTCTTGAACCTACTTTTAGATTCTGGGTCTTATCCTCTAACTATATTGATGGATGTCTAATAGAACAGTTTTCAAGTTTGGCACTAATGCTTCATAAAAAGTAATATATTCTTCTGAATATATTAAAAGTACTGTAGTAGTTTTCATTGGTATTTTTTACACATACAGTTAGTATTCTGAATACAACATATGAATAGATTATATTAGCTAGTCAGGGCATCACTTCAAAATATATACATTGTGTGTACACAAGATACACCTAGTACAGACTAAAAAAAGTATTCTTAGCATGGATTACAGGTACAAATGAATACTTTGATGAATGGAAACCAAGAATTCAGTAGTAGTTCACCAGATGAGAAATACACCTTTAGACTCCACAAGGAAGTAAAAAATAAGTATGCTGAAAACTAGGCAACACTAGGTAGAAAAACACTATCGAGACCACTGTACTTTTTAAGGACTCTTAGTATCCTCATTTCTGTCTGAATGTATTATTTGCATAAACCTTCTTTTTTTATAAAACAATAAATTTTACAAAGTAAAATGTACAACACTATTGATTGGCTGTCACAACTACTGACTAAATATTAATTTTGGTAGTCTTTCTAAGTTGAATCTATAAACTCCAATGTCTGGATAACTTTTAAAACCTTACACACGAGTGAAACTCTCAACAAAACAATTTCCTGACTTACAGATTGTCTATCCTTGTTTTTAAAGATTTGGTTAGTAATTTACATTCATTTGTCAATTTTACTTCTATTAGATAGAGAAAAATTAGATGGTCTCTTTTGTTTTGAAGTGTATTTCATCTTAGTTTTATTACACTATGGAGCAAGCTAACTAGGAGTTCCACATTAGTGCAATCACTTTGGTTTCATAACTCCTACAGATTTTTATCCCTTACAAGCAATAATTTACATACCATTGAGGGAAAATGAAAATGAGGGGGAATCTCATTATGACACTGCAAAGTATACTTAGCTTCTCCTGACATGGACTAGATTAAATCTGGCCTATGTCACAAGAAATGTGAAGGGTGAGAGCAAAGGATCCTTTCTCGTAATAGCCATGCACAATTAATGCTCCCTTCGCTCAATAGAGAAAATCAGACCCAAATTGAGGAGGACTCCTATTGACTCCTATTCTTCCACCTTCATTCCCCACCTCCACCCTCTGAGCTGTAAAGAAAGGATCAGGTTGCACTATTTTAAAAGCTGGTGCAGTACACACACTTCCTCACTATATTGGCAAGCACTGGGAAAAAATCTCTCTCAGAACTCCCTGCAGGAGTTCCTGCTGCTTCGTAACATCCTTTACTCAGGACTGTGACTTCTCAACAGAGCTGCTTCTTCAATAAAGTGATGAGAACTTCTGCCATAAACATACAATATTTTTAGGGACATATAGAAATAACAGTATTCTTGAAATAACTTACCTTTGACACGTGGCTTTGAATGCTTCAGGCTTGATGTAAATCATAAAAATCAAACTATCACAATAGCTCAGTACTACAGGGAAAGCAGACCTGTAAATAAATTAAAAGAGAAGTTAAGTAACTTACCATAGTTTCCTGAATATGCTTTCATAAACAGGATTCATGAACACATTAAAGAATATAATTGCTCTGTCTTTCATCCTACTTTCTGAGCACAGATTTCTGGTTACCGTTCCTATAGACACTTCAAGTTAAATCAAACTGCTGTTAAGTCTATATCAAGGTGGAAGATGGATGGTGTTTTGACCAAAGTTTGGCATAGGAGTCTAAACAAGGACCAAAATCCTGTCCTTCACTCAGAATTTCACTGATGACTTTTCCATTCTAAGATAGGGACAGTTAAAACTGTCCTACATCTCACTGAATCCAAGAGATAAAAAAAAATGCTTATCGGATGTGCCAATGCTACGCATACCAGGGTTATAAAAGTCTAAAATAATCTAAGATCTGAAAAAAGTGTTTAGCAACATTTCGTTTGCCTGTACATTTGTCTTTTTCAAAATATAAAACTCACAGGCCCCAAGGCAAGGTGCCTAGCTAGCAATGCCTGATGGGTGTCAAGAGGTTAATCCAACTATGAAGGTCTCTCTTAAGAGGAGTTCCTGTGCTGTATCATATCTCCACATAAAGAAAAGAAACCCAGAGTTACAGTGATTGAAATTCTCACCAGTCTTCACTCTCTTCACATTAGATACGAAGACCTGACTGGGAAAGGGCACTAAAAGCCTCATATCTTACCCAGGGATCCTCCTGTAGGAACTGTGGAAGGAAGCCATAAGCCACCTCCTGTTGGAATAGGGCAAGTTTTGCACTGGGAGAAAGAGTCTGCACAAAGCTCTGCATAAATGCTGGGCTGAGCCAGTGGCACTCAGAGGCTAGAAGATCTGTATCAGTCTGTCAAGTGGCCTAACAGTGAGAAGGAATAAATCCTGCTTAGTCTTGCCTCAGCCACTATTACCTGAGCTCTGAGAGTTTTAAAGGAACAAAATCTCATTCCAGGCTTAAAAGAAGCTTGAGGTCTATGGATAAAAAGCTGTATACTACATCTAGGTACTACAATTGCAGGTGTTAATAATACACAATTTCAGCATACAGACTGGGAGATATCTTACTTGAAAGCAAGAATGAAAATAATGGCAGGTTGTATGACATCATATGACAATGAATTTACAAGTAACAGCAAAACTATCATTTTCTTATGCATAAAAGCCATAATTATAGAGGGAGAGCCTGCTGGAAATATGGAAGAGGCACACGAAAATGGAAGGAAAGATAAGAAGTTCAATGGAAGATGCTGATCTAGATGACTGAAGTCTTCATCAAATAAGAAAGCAGTCTCCTATTTACTTTCTGATGCTGTGTAAATGAGTGAATCAAAGCCCACACATTCTCTTGCAAATCATGTCACAAGGATTCTACATCTCTATGCCCCTGAGGTCATGAGTGACCATGTACTGACCCCTGACAGACTCTTGCCTCCTTTCCTTTAATACACCTCCCTTCACTTGAGCCCCTATGAGTGCTATACATTGCATCCTTCCTACCCTTCTTTTCTTTTATTTTAGCAATCTATATCCCAAAAATTTCCTATAATCTTGTGTGTTTCTCTACAACCTTTCTCATACTGAGAAGTTTCTCAATACTTAAGCAGACATGTTAAGGAATAAGGAAGAACATAAAAGATAAGATTATTTCAGTGAGAGACTCAGCAAGTTTTCAGAAAAAGTATTTCAAGTAAAATCAATTTGTTTTCAACTGGAAGAGACTTTTATTACCAGTAGAACTTGTGCTAAAAGAGGAGGAAACAGTAATTGTAGACAGTAGTTCAAAGTAGTTAAAAAAGAAGTTCTGTTACAGTATGGACCAAAAAAATTACCTTCTTCTTACCAGGTATAAAATATGAACTAAATGCAAAAAAACAACCCAAAAAAACAACCCAGCATTCCAAAGACTGCTGTAGATGCTAGACATACTGGCCATAAAGGAGTAACTCCAACAAAGAAGAGACTTGCAAGTTTCAGACCTCTAGTTTGAACTTATCTGTGTTTTCAAACATCAGTAGGTTCAGTGGAGTTAGAAATATCCAGTATGTGTAATGAAAACAATCTCTATCAGCAGATACAGCATGAACATGATAACTTATGTTTTTCAAGCCTAGAGCAATTGTCAAGCAATTACTGTTTGTGAAGACAACCCACTTGACAGTCGGGGTCATCTAACCCCAGGTCATCTCCTTCTACCTTACAGTGAGGCAGGTCTCAGTAACTCAGCTGCCCAGCTTTCTTTAATTTGCTCTGAAGCCAAGCTGCAGACGCAGGTTTCCCTCGCTGCACGCAGCCAGAGATGAGGGAGGCGGCGGTGACGGGGCTCAGCCCCTGCGCCGCGATGGCTCAAACTGGCAACAGATGCTGGGGTTTTGTTCCCAGGGAAGGAGGGCCCGCGCGGGTCAGAGGGGACTCCTGACAACTGATTATTAACCAGGCCTTTCTAAAGCACTTGCAAGGCCCATATTGTGTTTGTTTAGGACCCAGAACTACAAGTGCATGTTATCGGCAGACTGAGTGAATTAGTTTGTGTCTCTGAGTTCAATTACCAATTCTAGCTACCTTTTAAAACAGAAAAGAGAATAGCCTTGTCTTATGCAGTCTATTTTGGTCCAGTTTTATATTTCCTTTTTTTTTTTTCTTTCATTTTAAAGACCCTTATTCAATTAAATATATCCTCTTTATAAGACATTATTCTTTTTGCTATCTAGATTGTGATTTCATGCCTGAACAATTTTTATTTAATCATCTACATAAGGAACTTCTTATTCTTAATTTTTACATCTTATGATAAAAAATTTAATGGCTTCCCTTTACCATGACTTTGTCTTCCAATAATAATTTATGAAAGTGTGTATTTAGATGGAAAATGGAATTGAATTGAAATGTAGCAAAAGAGGCCTTCATTTTTTTTCTCAGTTAAATAGCTATGACTATACACAACGCGTAAGAAAAAAACTTATCAGAACGTACTATATTGAAAACTGATTTATTCAACAAGGATGAATCTTTGCTAGTTGGTGAACTTAAGTGATTGTTTCTAGTTAGCACGACCTTCAAGACTGTACAACTAGTACATCTCGCCCTCTTACAGATTTCATTCGTGGGCCTAATGAGAAAAAAATGAAATTACCTGCTTTTTATCTCCCAGTGTATTTTTCAATTTTGAACATACTAGTCATTAATATAAAGTAGATGAGTATGTTAAAAGAAAAAAAGAAAAGCTATCAGAAGCTTTGGTTCCACAAACCAAAGAAGATGATTCCACATTCTGCAGGTTGTAACTCAAAATGCTCTGCCAGTGACTTCCAGCCCTTCAGTGGTTTGACTTTATTTAAAACTTTGGCATAAAAAATGTGTGGCACACTGTTTTTGTTGTGTTATTTTAAAATACTGTAGTAAATTTATCCTTAATACTGGCTGCCCTAATTTCATAATTAATTTCAACTGGTCTTGTTAAAAAAATAATCTTTTAATTTAAAGAAAGCATACATAAAGAACTCATTAAACGTATATTAATTGTTCCAGGAGGCCACACAAGTGACAGAAAACATGATTTCCCTCCTTTCTCTTATAGCCATTTAGACTATAGTACGTTCAAACCAGCACGGGTCCCTACTGTGCCTGCTGGTGTACATATAAAGCTAAAGAGACAGAGCCCTGGCACAGAGATTTGCCTTCATTTCCTCTATACCTGAGGCATTAGAAGTAAGAAGCCAAACAGGATAGGCTTTTTCTTTAATGCACTGCCTGTTCAGGTGCAGATTTACCAGCAGCAGAAGGGAAAGGGTGAAAGGATGCTATAGAGAGCTCTAGATCATTCCCTGTTCCTCCACCCTTCTCATCCTCCTCAAGATATAGCTGCACCTGTGCCTATCTACTGAAAACTGAACAGACTTTGGGCTAACCAGGGAACTGAACATAAGAATTCACCATCTTAATCTCTGCTAAAAATAGAGATTTACCATTAAACTTCCTTGTCCTTGCAAAGTGACTTAGAAGAATAAACCTTCTGTCAGGAAAATTTCCCAAGTTTAAAGGGAAAGAAAAGTTATTTCTGAGAATTTCCTATAGTTGTGAACCTGGCTTGCTGCATTTTGGAATATGACTTACAGATTTGGTATCATGGGTCTGTGGATTTGATCTATTCACTCAAGATGGATCAGAATGAAATTCCTCCTCCTCCCAAATTACTGTGATGGAAACAACACAATCCCATGGATTTTCTATTATTTTTCTTGCACTTTTCTTTGCCAGGCTCAAAGATTTCCTCTCTGTAATAATAATAAAAAAAAAGTGTGAAAGCCAGTATAAGGAACAAGAAAAGTCACTACTCAGAATTACAATGGTAGCAACAAGTTTCAAGAGAGAGAAAGATGAATAAAATTTGATTTAAGGAAGGGCAAGATTAGGTAAGAAAAAAGGGAGAGGTAGAATAATTTCATTAACATATGTTATAAAATCTTTGAAATACTACAGACTGGGAAGTTAGCAAAATTGAGAGTGCAGTAAATGGAATAAGAATGACTAAGGTTGCCTCTAGCTGATTGAATTTAAAGAGGGGAAAGTCCTGAAACTATTTTGTCTCATTTTTGCAAAGACTGTGAGTAGGTAATGATTCATAAACAAACTTTGTTTTAAGAATACTAGAGAGATCAGACTGGTTCAGGCCAAGCATACACTTGGCCCATTTACCCATCTCCAACAGCTGACAAAAGTCAATTCTTATCCAAATATTCCCTCAGTGAACAGCAGGACCAGGACAAGCACAATTGATAATGCCCATACATTCCAGCATCCAACTTTGTTTTAGCTTGGAGGGTTTCCTGAACCTGATGTGGTTCAGGTGACCTTCCCCAGATCTCTTTTCCAGGGCCTTGTGCAGTCTCTGCTTAGATTGTTGCGAACTTGGTTAATCTGTACTGTTTTTAGTAAAAGAATGTTGTGAGTATAATACCCATGAATATATAAAGCAATATAATTTATTGAATTATTTACTTTGAACAGGCCTACTGCTGTCCTCTGATGCACCCTTATTTTTTTATTGATAGGGAAAGTGAAAAGTTGATCCCTGTTCATCCTTTTTGTTTGTGACTTTAAAACATTTATTGCTGTTTTGAAAACAAATTTTGCTGTTTGTTAGAGGGGTGCTGTAGTTACAGTCTCTGAAGAAGACTGCATTGCCCCAGGGCTGGAAATCTATTTCTTCTTAGCTCTGCCAATCAACCACCAGTCTGCCTGCTATCTGCGGCAGATGCTGAAGCTGCTATTGCAAAGAAGTCCTTCCAAGATCCTGGGGAACTGGAAGCCTAGATGAGCACATTCTGAGAGAGCCATTCTTTTCCACTGTTAGGGAAGATGCATTAGAGGAAAAGACGCAGTCATGCATATTGTGCTCTTAAAGCCCTGCTGGTCTTTCTGCAAGCAGAATCTAAAAGAATCATAGGGAGTGGAAATAAAGGGGATAAAATTTGCCAATCCACAGAAATCAGCCCTGTTCCAAGAAAATTACTTGCTAATAACTAAAATCCAAGGAATCAATGTAAACTTTATCTAAAATCTGAAGCAGAAAACTGAAGCTAAAATAGTTCAAGCCTCCTCCAGAGGAGGACATTGTTTCTAGAGTAGACCTTAAGTGGTCACAGTTAACATCATAATGAAAACCACAGAAGCTTGTGAGAGTTTCCTATTATTTCAGTAGGAGATTCTTTATTCATGCAGTATTCTCCCATTTTCCCTGCCATGTGTTTTACAAGATACACCAATATTTCTCAGGCAGGCAGGAAAGCACAGTTTCTATAAGTAAAAAAATTATACAGACAGGTAAGACAGGTCCCCATTGTTAGGTAAAAATATAAAAAATATAAATAAAAATATAAAAGTCTTTCCTAAATCCTACTACAAGTTAAGATATATTGTATCACTGTGCAGAAAAAGATAAGCAGCTTAATAATTGCAGAATAATGCACTTTTAGAGCAATTATATAAACTCCACTTAGTGTCAAAATTATTAAACAGTCCTGTACTATTGAAGTAGAAGAGGTTAAGGGAGACTGACCATGCCAGGACACTCAAACAGAAAGTCTTTTCATTCGGGTTTGTGAGTAACTCTAGTTAAAGTGATTCTATTTGACACAAAATGATCTGTACTGTTGCAAAATAGTTTCTGTCAGCAGATTTCATTGAGGCAACGCCCTGTCTATCAGCTGTAATCACACCGGGTTTGGCTGTAGGACCTGATTATTATGTCAGAAGGGTATGTCTGGCTAAGCAGGTAAAGAGAATGTACTGAAAGTTTCACAAGACACAAAGAAAGATTTTTAAAAGGCACACAAAGTCCGTGTTATAAACAGGTAAACAAAACATTTTGTCAGGAACTCTCAGCATCCCTCTAGTTAGAACAGGACATCTATTTGTATCTGTTATGAACAAACACACATTTAGAAGTCCCCGTTTGAAAAATGTGACTCTGGAAGACAGGTCAGTGTTACTGACTACCTGCTATGATGGCTAGATATGCTGAAGGTTAGAAAGGCTCAAGGCTCTAACATTATCAGCTCTAATCTCAAATGTTTCCTAGTTCTGACTGGCTTAACTTAGAGCTATATGTCACATAAAAGCTCCTGAGGGTGGTCTTGCCCCTCACTGGCTTGTTGACAAAAATACATGATTAATTACCCTGTTGTTTACTGGACTTGTTTGGGAAGTCCCTGAAAAACAACCTCAAATTTATTTATTGTTCAAGGCAGAGAGTACTAACTGAAATATTTATATGGAGAGCAGGTATAAAGATTTTGAATATGAGCAAATCTCTGTCTCTGAATAGATCTGTCTGTCCCCCAGACCTTTGGTACTTCAAGGTATGGAGGCAACACCATATGAGTATCGTTCGTTCAAAGTTTAATGAGGAGAGGACACCTTTGTGTACCCCAGACATCTGATGCAGCAAGTACCAGGTCACTGCAAGGCTGTGCTTTCAGAATGTAGCTAAAGAATAAAATGCTTTGGGAGAGACTCTAAATGCTGAGAGGTTTTTACTGATCTTGAAAGATGACCTAGAAGCTGATTTAATCAACCTGTTGCTGTCTACAATCTCTCCTCTGGGAAGTAGAACGCTCTTGATAATATGACGTATAACAGTAAAACCATAATAAAATACTTTAAATTGCTGTTGTTTCTCTAAGTCTGAGAATTGCTGATGATATAGTTTTAAACCTGTGTGAACTGAATCAGTGAGCTGTTGTGGTACTGCACCTCAGCACTTTATCTTCTGAAGCAGGCTGTGGTGATGGCTACTTTTTTTGTGAGGAATCAGGACAAACACCAAGTCAACAGAAAATTCCTGTTTCATTCATGACAAAGACTCAAGGGTAGCACTCTGTCATGTAATCCAGAGTACCTATGAGGAATCTAATGTCTTTTCTCTGCTGCATGGATCCCTATGTAAAAATAGACATCTTGCAGGCTGGCAGTTCAAAATCCCTGAGGATTAGTGATTGGTTAGGAGATTATGGATACTACTCCAATCTGAATTTGAAATAGCAAATGAAATTGCTGAGGCACTGATAGTTGACACTGAACTGCTAGTCCCCTCACCCTTCCTGCAGAGACAGAAGGCTGTCACTAATTTGGAATGGTACATTTGCTTCTGCAATCAGTCGTAGAAGGCATCCTGTTTCTGGTGTTTATTGTTTCTAATAAGCTGGACAGCTTGTAAGAGAATGAGAGAGAAAAGCCACGAGGCCAACAAGTCACTCAGCACTATGTATGACGCCATGCTGAAATACAAAGACGATCACTACTATTTGGGCTATAAATACATATGGCACTTAACACAAAGCCAGCCACTATCAAGGTCCCTGCAGAGAGTATGAAATAATAAAATTAGTCTTTTCAGGACCTGAACTTTAAAATACATCAACCAAAGACATGTTATATTGCTGAGGGATATTTTATGCCTTCTACATGCATGGGCAGCAACTTGTACTGAGAACCAAGTTCCTCTTGCCTCCAACAGACTTCCCTACCAATACAAGTGGATCCTGCTAATGGATATGTCCCAGAAGATCAGAATTCCAACCTGTAGGACACTGAACAAGAGATAATGTCTTAAATCATAACTATAGCTTTACTTGTAGAATTTAGAAATAAACTGATCTCTGTTTAAGGGAAATATTCTCCCCTCCCTCCCTTCCCTGCTCTATGTTTCATCTCAGAAAGAGGAAATGTTACTATGGGATGTGTTGCTCTCTGAAGAGTCACACTAGGGAAAATCTTAAACACCAGTAACCTATGACTCCTCTATCCATATACAAAGATGTATATCTAGTATGTTAACTCAAACTGTATTTTGCTAATGATCATTAGGGGACTTAATTTATTGTATGAAATTAATTATACTATTACAACTAAAGTTAAGTAAATCACATGGTACATGTACTGCATGATTTCCATATCTGTGGCATGATGGAAATAATTAAATCATCCATGTTTGTATTCACGTGGCTATTTAATGCCCTGGGGTCAGTGGAAATGAGGGTGCTTCAAGTATCTGCTGATAACGTTTATTGGACCTTTTCGTTTGAATAATTTGTCCTCGCACTCATGGGGCACATGCACATCAGCAATTAAACATATCTACACAACCACTCAAAGAAGCAACCAAGAGCATCCCAGAAAAGTTATTCACATTCTTTATAAAAACTGAGCAATTAAAGTAACTGTCTGTGTTTTGGCCAACTCAAATGGGAAACTGGGCTATATAAACAAACATACACACAAATTAATAACGTAACTATCTCTTTATGCTGTTGCTGTACCTCACACTACTGGTCTAGAGAGCCCAAAACTGCATAGAAATGCAATTTCTAGTTCTCCAAATATATTTTTCTTAATTCTGACATTTTCTTAATTATTTCTCAAAACTGGCCAAAAAAAATTATCACTGCTAAATATTAACACTTTCCAATCTATATCTTTCTCATGTGCAGTTTGTGCTACTTTGTTAAATCCAAATGCAGTTACTTTAAATTATTAAATTTGCTAAAATAGAATAACTCAGAATAACTGCACACCATGTTTTACCAATTCTACCTCCAATCATATATTCTTCTGCCAACTTAAATAAATATTATATCATTCTAGTTCCCTTGTATGTGGCTGTTTACCTCACTTAATCAAATTGCTTATATTTTTTCTTCCTAACCACCCTTTAATTATTCTGGTTTTGGATGTCCTTATTTAATCTGTAAGTAATATCTTCAAAACTATTAAATGATAATTTCATTAACACCTTTCAAAATGGGGGTTAGATCCATTTATATATTATTAACTCTATATGTTTCTGAGTACCATACTATTCAAAATAGATACAGTCATCTTGCTAGGGATTGATTTCTGTAGTAGTAGCGCTGGGCTTTATGCAGGAAAACTAAATTTCTCATCCTAATGAATCCCCTCTGGTTACATAAATACTTTCTTTAGTCAGCATTTTTTTTTAAACTGTTCAGTAAAATATTACATGGGAAAGCTTAAAAAATGTAATTTGCATTTGCAACTTCAAACTGTAAAAGCAAATGTTCCATTACAAAAATTCTTAAATTAATACACATGTTGAGAAGCAAGTTCTCACAAGTAAAAAAGTAAAACCAGAAAACCTTAGGTTTTAATTGTAAGTAAAAGGAACTTTAGTATTTCTTCTCAATTTGTTTAATTGATTAAGGCATCTTGCCATTTAAAACCATTATTCTCTCCCCAGGAAACACTTTGGTTCAGAAATTACTTTTCTGACTTACATGAGAAATCAAGTCACACAATTTTCAGAGGCCTTTTAAAAGCAGTATTCACTTCTATCCAGGAATTATAATTTCCTATCCTTGTAAAAAACTGTAAGTTAAGCATTCTAAAGTCATTTGTTAGATATCTTTCTCTAAAAACTTCTCAGAACTACACTGTTTTTCTTCTATATAAACTGTATTAATATAAAGATGCAGTGTTATGTGAGTCATATTTTTGAATGATTCTATTCAAGCTGACAACAATCTTTCTTCAAGTTGGCTTGTATCATAAAGGTTTTAAAACTTTGGAGGTCTCTTTCTAAGTTAATTCTCAAATCTGCATAAGCAGATGCCTCCTACTTCAAAAAGAAACAACAAAAAAACCAACCAACAAACCATAAACCAAAGCCAGGTGAATCTAAATGGTTCAGATGCGGTATTGAAGAAAAAAGTCATACTGGAACCCCTTGGTTCCTTATCAAGATAACAAGATACAATGAGCCACAAAAGTGAGGAGGTGCTACTTTTCTTTTTTTCTCTCTGAGGTGTTAACTGAGTGAAAGCTATTTGATTAGAAAGCTGCTTCTAATAATTGAAACTTTTCTAACACAATTTGAGGGAAGACGGTAGATTAAAATGTCCATTTGTGAATGTTCACAGCCTTTCTTGTTGCAGACCCAATGCAAGAAAAAACACTGGAAGATGAACACTTTAATTTGAAGATTTTAATTACTGTTTGATATAAACATATAAGTCCTCAAGCATCTAACAACGTACAACAGAGTAATAATTATTAATACTTTTTCATCATCCTTCAAGTTGAATTTCTAAGAGAGAACAGATATGCTAGCCAGTATTCTGAATAGACTGAATTCTGTCAGTATTCTGAATAGTTAAATGATCTTCATTCCTTCAATATTCTTGTTCTTATGTTACATATTTTATGCTCTAATAAAAGCATATACATGGATTATTCCCATTTTAATCAAGGCCGTGAATGTTGGTAAGATGAACCATACATTTTCTTTTCTATTGTTTTTGAGCACAGGAAAATAAAATAACTTGAGGTTTGGAGCAGAAATACAAGTGATACTTTCTAATATCACTAACTAATTTCACTTTAGGGTTCCATTATCACAGCACAGATACTAGGTTTCACTTTTATTACTAACAGACTTTATTTATCACCGTAAAAATAGCCTGTTAACCACAGAAGTAAAATTCACCATCAAAGTTCTGGTTCTGTTTAGGAATCAGACTTTTTCAGATATTCTGTCAAGTAGTAAACCCTAGTTATCTATATGTGGCTTAAAAGAAACTACATGTGTTCTGAATTCAGAATATTTCCCTGTAATATCTACAAAGCTATACATACCTGAAGAACATGTGCTAGAGAGAATTAGAGGACAAGAAAACAGGGCATTGGCAATGCTGAAATCAGCTTCCTGACCAGAGAACCAAGCAGTGCAAGCAGAATAATAGCACTGCTTGCATGAACAGGTAACATGCTTTACCCTTACTGATGATCTGTAAATAGAAATGATATATAAATGAACTTTAAAATTAAATAAGTGAAAATTTAAATACACAAAGGCATGCAAAATTCAAGAATACATCTATTGAGAAAAAAAAAAAGAAACCTGTATTCATGATGATTTATCATGTGTTCAGATTATACAATTTTATCTCCAGATTCCAAATTTATTTTTCAAGTTACAACTTAATATTCTGGGTTATCTATTCTGTGGAGCTAACATTTATGGAAGAAAATAGATGTAAGAGCATTATTATAACAGAAACATTTTGTCTAATCTGTTCTAAACTGTCAGTGAGGAAGATGCTGCAGCTTCACTACCTAACTTGGTTCCAGTTTTTAACTGTCCCTGTATTTCAAAGGATTTTCCAAATATGTAGTCTGTTCTTTTTGACTGTAAATTAAGATAATTTTTTCTTGTCCTTCTGCAACTGGGCACAAAAGACCATTGGTGACCATCTTCTTCACAATAATCTTCAGATGTCCTACTATTTTTCCCAGTCTTCTCTTCCCTAGACTAAACAAATACAACTTTTTTGAAATATGCCTTATAAATCTTGTTTTCCAAAAACCTTTTCACTCATGTGTTTTCCTACAGATTCCTCCTCACCTGAAAATTGAAATAATTTTCCTTTTTTAGACTTTATTTTAACACAGAGATCAAATCATTTTATTCACTGATTTTTATTCTGGTCATTTTGCATGCATGTTCTTTGATTTTGCTTCATCTGTAAAACTAGGTAGTATCCATGTTACTTGAAATTTTGTGGAACTGTGGAGCAGTAGGCCCCACAGACCCATGAAACAAAATACACCTCTACATCTCTTCAGTAACTTTTTTTTGGAAATCAGTAATGACAATTTTCTTTAAATACAAAGTAAGTCACTTTTTAAAATTTTTTTCCTTTACTTCAAAAAACTGGATACACCAGGGATTTTGTATATCTTCTTAGTTTTACATTTAACAGCTAAAAAAAGAATTATAATATTCTTAATAAATAAGTGGACAGATGGACAGATGGATGGATGGACAGACAGGCATAAATCCAGTTTTTCTTTGAGAATCAAGCATAATAGAAGGGAGATTTGACTCAGAGCCTGTAGCTCTCTCTGTTACCTCAAAATAGGTAATGTCTGCTGAGCAGAGTTAGAAGGATGTTGGTAGCTGAAGTACACTAGGAATCTCTTTTTGATGATTACACAACTACTAATTTGTGGTAAAAATATGTCACATTTTGCATTATTTTCAATAAGTTTTGCCTGAATGAAGAAGAAATATTGTGGACCAAGAAAAGTAAAACAAAGGATTTGAGATAATAACATATCAATTCGTCAGCAGCTATCTGTATTCATATTTATTCCCAAATGCCTGCCTTTAGAGCATCCAGTCTCTTTACTTTTTTAACCACAGATAGTTTATTCCAGGAATCTTCAAATTATTTCCTTGGAAAGCAGGCGGCAGCGAGGGGGGGAGACAAGGGGAGGGGGAGAAGAAGTGATAAACTGCAGAGCAGTTTATGACATTTAGCCCAGATTTTCCATTTCTTTGCTCTACTTCATTTGCACAGACTATGCAACTATACCATAATCACATATGAAAGTTCTTCTCAGAAGTGGTTTCTACAGTTTGGTTTTGCTTTTTACTATTCATATAGTTTATGCATAAGGTACTTTCATAATGAATTTCTGAAATGTAGTAGTTGTTCTTTGTAATCTAGTTAATCTAACAATGGGCAAAATATCCCTCATACCTAGGTGAGCTCTCAAGAGGCTAAATGAGTAAATAGGCTGAAGGACTCTCCGCAGCACTACACTCCTGCTCAGAGCCACCCAATCTCAATCTCCAGAAAAGCCTGTACCCTTCAGCCAAACTTCTGAATGCAGTTATCTCCTCCTTCCCACACTTCAGTTCAGCTTCCAGCAGCTCCTAAAAACTATGTCCCACACTTCCTCAGGAAACACAGGCAATCCTTCAACAAGGATTATTTAAGAAGGAGCGGTGGACATGGAATGTAATCACAATGAAGAGAGAAGCAGCCTGTGAAGACTTATCTAGCTGACCTGTCCTATCTGCCCTAAGGTTTTTCAGAATCTCTTTTTGCAGAAGTTTTGAAGCAACTCTTTTCCTCAAAACAGGAACTACCAGTTCTGGGAGTTCAGTCATTAGGTTTAGCATATATAATGTATTCTAGAGAGAAGTGGATGACTTCAAATATTTTGTTTGGCTGTTTCGTGTAATTTTCTAAAACTATACTCAAGGGCATCACAGTACTGTAATTTTATGTAATTCACTTGCATTTCCAAAATACAAGGTCATTATAAGAAAGAAAACTTCTTTTTATTCAGTTAGGTATGTAATATGTGTGACAGATTGGCTTTATGTTATTCTCTATGTGCACCTAATTCCAGTTTCTTATATTCTTCATTGATATTCTCTATCTTCCTTTAATGTAGCTTCTAGTATTGGCAAAAACATAATCCTACTGATGTAAAGCAAGCCAAATGTACAGATTCGTACATTCATACTACAGAAGTGGTTTTTCATAATGCAGTTCCCTACTGTGCTGCACATCCGGTTGATGGCAATATGGTAAAGCCAGAATAGCTGGTTAGTTCCTCCAGAAAAGCTGTCTGCATTTCTGCAAAACAGCTTCTCCAAATGCTAAATCTACAGGCAAATTTACACTGAATTGTTGGTCTATTTTCTTAGTATTCCGTTAAGAATAGTTTCATATTAAGAACTGTTTCCAAATCTCTACTCCTAATCTTACTTCTCAAACTCTTGGCTATTTTCCTTTGATCTATAGCATCCTACAATTTTGCCCAATTTCTTTCATTTATGTACTTTGTCCTCAGCACTCACCAGGGTAGCTGACGACTTTCAGAATCTGTATTTGTTTTTATTTGAGCAGTTTATTTCCTCTCTTTACCTCTAAGTGACTTAAAAGACAATACTCAACTGAATGATAATTGATCATGTTCCAGCATTGTCTGATGTGCCACATTTTCTTTTTTTTTTTTTCTGTCTTTAGACTTTAGCAGGTAATCCCAGGTCACAAAGCAGTATATGAAAGTAATTTCATTTTCCCTTTTGGTGCAGTTTTTTCCTGCACATAGTTTTCTAAAACCTGTAAAATTAGAAATTATCATGGAAATAACTGGTGATCTCACAGGTCAAAAGGTGACCTAGAACTTAATGGTAATTACATCACATACTGAACACCTGTCCAAGTAATACAGAGATTGCACTCATTCCAAGACAAAACGGATTTTTTTTTAAACTGTATAAATATTCAGTAGAGCCCTTATCCCATCTTGTGCATGATGAGGTGACTATTTTATATTGAAGCATGCCCACTTCAGCATCAGGTCCTTCTCAAAAGACTCAGAATAAAATACCACAAGCATATTTCAGGCTTTTATCCTACAAAGTAGATGGGACCCAAACTGCATTTTAATAATGAACTAAATTTATTGGTCCTATGCTGAGTTCTTTATTATAATCTTGCTTATCTTGAAAAGAATATTCAGTCATCTAACTGGCTTTCAAGTTTTCCATGTTAAAATACTTCCACATCAGATAAGTACGGTTTTCCCTTCTATTGTCCTCTGACTTTCTTAAATTGCCAATTTTTCAGATTTTCCATGGTTCCTTCCCTTTTAATTGTCACATATTATATCCAAATATAATACATTAATTGAATTTCTAGTCAATAAACAGTAGTCTGTAAGATTGCTGATTTTCAGCAATGCCATTGCATTTTTGATTTGGAGCAAGCTAGTACAGTTGTAATTACTGCCAACTGGATGTAGTTCCTAAGGTTACATCTGTGTTACTGAGCTGAAGAGGGCTCAGGCACATACTTGATCTCTACCATGAGATAATCCACACCCTTTAACTGTTAGCCTGCTCTTTCATATGCTTTTGGCCAAGGCCAGTAAGCATTCAGGTAAAATACTGCAGGAGTTGAAGAACAGTATAGATTGGGGAATCTTCTAATAGGCAATACAAATGAGGCTCCCCTGGCTGAGGAGAGCAGGTGGGTTAGCCAGGCAAATGTGAGCTTAGTTTGCTACTGGCTCTTGACTGGGTTGTGGTTCATTTTCTTTTCTATGTGACCTAAGAAATTAAATGCAGCCAAACACTGGTAGAGAGGTACCTTCATAAGATGCCAGTCCCAAACATGCACAGAGGACGTGAGCTGTTGGTGTGGGAGAAGGACAGACCAGCGTTAGGCTGTGACTTCCCCAGGACAGGCAAATTCTCAGCCTGTGAGTAGGAATGGATCTGGCTACCTTGTACTACCTCCAGTGAGCAGAACAGGGGTACAGAATATGAGACCTTTCATATTTTCAGATACTTTTCTATATTCTTAATTACCATTTTTGTTTGCTGTTTCTTCAACTATCTTTTCAAATAAATGATCCGATTCATAGGCGGTTGGTCTTAAGACTTCCTTCTATTCAGTATTATTCTATGGAGAAAAAAAGAAAAAAAATAACTGTTCAAGAAACTTGAAAAAAAAATCTGCTTTCCTGGGTTCCTTTAAGATTTTCACATACTTTCAGAATATATTAGAGAAATTATACTAATTGAGTGGATAATTAGGCTTTCTTAGTATGACGATTTGAGCTCTCTTTCTGTTCTTTCTTTGCATGATGGCAAGTTTAAAGTTCTCCTTTCCAGTTCCGTTTCCTTTTCTCCAACTTTATACTTCACTAAACATTAAACATTTTTACAGTGGAAACCCTCTTATTCTATTGCAATATTACTCTGAACCAGCTTTTTGCGATTACTCTTCAAACTTATTATCTTTCTGTCAATGATTTTCACAGTATGTTTACACTTTATCTGGTCTTTTTATTAAACCAGAAGTATTGTACAGTCATAAGGTCTTAATTTTAGATCTAGTATCTCCTTTTGTCCTGATCACTATCAGATCCAGTACTGAATTAACTATCATTACTTCTTCCAGTTGTTCTAAGTACCATACAAAAATTCTGTAACCTGTTTTGAAGCACCTCTTGCACATTACTCAAATTCCTCTTTTACAGCTTTTCATACATTTCCATATATATAGCAATATATGCATGTATAACATGAATATGTCTGTGTATGTATATATATATGAAATCATGGAGACCCTATAAACCTAGAGAAAGTCAAACAAATCAAACCTTTGATACAATCTTCATGGATTTTGCTTCTTCCATATTCATTTGTGAAATTATTTCTATGACTGCCAGCCATGTGATCTGCAGAATCTGCAAGCAGGGTGGTTGATTTATAAATTATGTTTCCCTCACTTTATATTCCTTATATAGCTACAGATAGTTATAGTCTATTTATGTCTTAGCCAGTCCTGTTTCTAATGCAATCAAAGAACAATTCTTGGAATTTGTAGTGGTATTGCATCTCTCAAGACCACCTGTACCTAAGCTGTATTTATGAACAGAAAGACGTATTTTTTCATTATTATTTCCTGCAGGACTTTATAGCTTAAATATGTTTTTGCATCTCAGTGTAGCAATTCATTCAACTTTATTCTTCTCTGGCAAATGTTTCCCTATGGTTACACCTATTCATTTACTGAATTATCTTTCCTGCTTTGTTAATATTTCCAGCTATGCTTTCCTTACTGTTCCTCATAGATGTTAAAATGAAGACATTTTAAGTTATTTTTTTAAACAGAGATTTTATCACTCAAAAATTGCAAATCAAAAATACACAAAGTTGAGTGTAAAAAAAAATTTATCATCAAACTGCAAGTCTGAATTTTAGATTAGTAGTATTATCAAAAAAGCAATAGTTTTGTAACTTAAACGATACCAATACGGTAATCTCAAAACTAGTTTTCTAAAACTGTGCTAAGTCATTTTGAGGTACTTCCTTCTAACAATAATTTGCCATTGTTAGAATTGTATTATTTTTCACGATAAGCAATGCCTTAATCCATAAGAACTCTGCTGTAAAATGAATACGAGCATTCATTTATTAAGCCGCAGATTATTTCGGGATCTGTATTGCCTTATATTGTTAATAGAAAGGACAAATCTTCAGCAACCAGTAGTGACTTAACTGTATGCTGTCAATGTGCATCATTTGAGGATATACTGCAGAAAGCCTCATCAGGTTTTACATGGGGTTCTAATATTCTTTAGTTTTCTATAGAAAATTTTCATATAGTTTTTCTTTATGAACTTAGTTGCAGTCAATGCAACTTTATTTTAGCAAAAAACTTACTGCTTCTACTATTTAACACAAACTCCTCATTGGTGCAACCGTTTTAGAGATTCTGAATTTCCTCTGCTTTCTAATCATTGTCTGTAATGTCATCCTAATGCTCAGTACACACATCTGGCAAAGGTGCTTTGTTAATGGCCTCAAAATTATGCAAAGTCCTGCAGGTAACTACACTAGTTAAAAACTTTTAGGCATCATAAATGACATTCTCACTCACACCTCCCTTTTCTGGTATATTCGTATTATTAGTGCCATTATTGTTGCCAATTATTGTAGGTATCAGAAGAGGCTACAAAATAATATTTTACACATATAAAGCAAAAGTTCTGAACATGACTGTTTATGTTTTATCATAGCATTTCTTTTACTGCAATCCAAATAATTTAGATTATCTACGAAACATTTAGTATACCTAAAGATAGATATGTAGGTATTTATCCCATAAATACATTAACTATTATTCAGTATTTCTGCTACAACAGAGCATGATTTTCAAACATTCTCCTGATTTTATGCATGTATACCTTTTAGTTGCCTTTTTCAAAGAAAACTATCTCCTTATATTGCTATCAATACAAAGCACCCTTTCCAATAGCAGTTTTCCTTATAGGCAAACAAAACTGAAAACATTTGCCATACCATTTATGAACACAGCATGGTTTCATTCAGATGCTCTTTTTAAGTTAGCATTCCTATATTAAACTCAAGTACCATAAGTCTTTATTTTTACAGGAATGTTTATCTCTGTCTATAGTTACTATTCCATTGATGTAGGAAGCAAGGTACTTTGATCCTCTGAAGGCACATGTATTATAAAAAGTCCTAAAATGCTGTCATGAATTTTTAAGTTTCTTCTCTGCTTTACTGAAGTCCTAAAATAGCAGATCCATCCAGCATTTAGAAGTAAATATATTCTTGAGTATATATGACCATGCTCAAGGCAATATTCTAGGCAAATGGATGCAAACATATGAGAAAAAAGGGATCAGTATTGGACCAAAGGAGTTAGGAGAGACCAGTGCAGAAAGGAACCACAAACTTAGGTTAACAAAAGGAAAAAAGAAAGGGAGAAGACAGAACTCAAGAGAAGGAGAGATCTTTAATAGGTATAAACCAAGAAAATATTACCAGAGGGAGAAAGAAAATAATTTGACCTTTTAATAATTACTAAACAGAAAAAGAAATTCCACCTTTTAGTAAGTCGGACTTTACTAGTATGCAACTTTGTAAGTCTACCCCACTTTTTGCAAATGAGCCATGTAGGACTCAGTTGTTAAAATAAAGACTAATGTTATATTTTATTAAACTTTTATGCCTTTAATATGGATTTATACTCTTCACATTTTGTTTTACAATTCTACAAACATCTTTAAGTTACAATTACATTGGGAAACCAACACATTTTATATGAAGGCAAGAGAACAATATTTTTTGACTACTCAAACCATAAAAAAAATTCATGAGTAACATAGTCTTCTTTTTCTATATCTTCATTACAATACTATCAGTCAAGAAAATACTGGTATCAGCATCAAAGGAAGGGTCAGCAATCTTCCACATCAGAAGTTAGGACAATACTTTCAACATGGAAAGTAGGATTGTCAGAGAGGTAGCAAGTGAAAAGCTTCAGAAAGGATGGCAGCTGTAAAGAGTCAGGAAAAAAAAAAAAAAAAGAAAAAAAACAGGGAGAGATAAGATAACAAGATTGAAAAGGACAGGAAAAAACAATACACAGGAAATGGCAACAGCAACCATCATGTTTATTTATATTAGAAACAGTACAAGAACACTGACAGAAAAGGTGAGGAATAAGGCAGCCATTCTTAGAGAGGTCTAAAGAAAAGATCTACTATGGTATGAAATGCTCAGTTATTTTTCAATGAAAGTGACAGGCCAGTCACTTAACTTTTAGTTTGAACTAGTTGGTTCAGAGCAGGATTCCTGTGAAGTCAGCAAACTAAAATGGGCACCTCCAGAGGGCGATTGATCCCATCCTAAGGTCTGAATCTTAGACTCTGAGTCACATATTTGAAATGTAATTAATTTTGAGGAGTTCACTAGGTATTTACAAAGCTAGCATCTGATCTTCAAGGTGAATATTTATGGGTAACATCTGGATTAAAATAATAAGTGATTCAGCATATTTTCAACTTCCTTTAATCAGAACAAAGAAAATTTACTGATGACTTTCATCTGCACAGAACATCTAATAGGTTTGTGCTGCATAGTATTTTTTACTACTGAACAGTACTTGTGTGCAGTACACTGAGCACAAAAATGAAGTCTGACCCAAATAAAAGGAAATTTGCTTTTCCATTAGAACTAATTTATGTACTAATTTATCTGTTGCAAATAAAATCTAAGCTTAACATCACTGGAATTCTCTATTCCAAACTTTAAGAGACAATTCATTAAATATAACATTTAACTTTTAATTAAAATGGCATGGCTGACATTTCATTTATTTGTTACTAAATATAGTAAATACTGCTGTGAAAAAATGCTGAAATCCAACATCATGGTCATGGACACATATTATAATGGTTATTTTAAATGAACTATAATTAAATAAAAGAGTCACAGGTGAAGGGCTGGTTTTAAAGTTGGTATACAGCCCAGTCTGTGCAGGAAACTTCAGTGTGGAACTGGTCTGTGGAAACAACCTCTTCATACCACCTTCACCAGCTTGCCAGCCCAGGTGCAAAGCCAAGACTGTGTGCTTACAGAACAGCAGTACCAGAGCATAAATAGAGAAGGGGATGGGAAAGTGAGGATTCCCCCTGGGCAGTGATCTGGGGGCTGGAAGACACCGAAGGGACTGCTCACCATTGGCACACCTTTGTCAAGATGGAAAGTTTGAGAGACATTGCCCTGGGACTGGAGTGGTCTTCCAGTAATGACAATTTCAGAATATAGTCATCTCGATACTGCCTATTACATGAGAACAACCCAGAGCTGCCAGTTACAATGCGCTTAAAAAGACATCTTTAAAATCTAAATATACTTGAAATATATTTTGCACTGAATAATTCACATGACCTAAACCATTTTAGAATCATGCAACATGAAATAGTATAACATCAATCCAAAACAATGTAACAGCAAGGGCTTAACTATGAAGTAGACTAAAAAGTCTCTTATTTAGAACTACTAAAAGTTTTATCTCCATTTAATTTCATTTTCCTTTTAGAATGAGCATGAAGAGTACAGTTATGTTAGTTTTTTTGTATTCATATCTTTACTGGGTGCCCTTAAAAACTGCTGCCCAGTGACACAGACATGGCACAGGAATGGGAATCCTATCACACAGCAATTTATAGCATAGTTCTTATGCTGACCTATCTCTATCAGCAGAAATTAATACACTACATTCCAAAAAGTAGATGTTACCATTCCAAAATTAATTGTGAACTGGCACCATAAGACCTCTCCCTGCCACACCCATTTTCACTCTCTGTCCCCTTTTAGAGAGGATGTTATTCTGCCATACATCAGCTCAGGGCTCAGTTACACTGAAGTGTTGCTCAGGTGAACAGTTAAAATGTTTTATGTGTACCACAGAGTGAATGTACAAAAATGGGAGATCCTTATCTCTAGTTAAATGGGGTTTTTTGCATGGTAATTTATGAAGACCAGTCACTGTATGAATACTTGTTAATTGCTCAGTTTAAAAACTATGGGATTTCCCTAAACACATATTCTTGCTATAATATTATATATACTTATGGGAATCATGCAGAAACTAAGAGCATCTATGAACAAATTACTGAATGAAACTTTTTTTTGCAATTTCCTAATTTATTTTATTTTATTACAGCTTATGGATGAAAGCCACACTGATGTCTAACCTGTAATGAGTGACAATGTAAGTAATCCATTGTTTTACAGCTACATTTGATTGACTTTGCCTAGTCCTGCTAAGTTAATTAGCAGTTTCTATTTTCAATTTCAGTACTATTACAATTAGATTTTACACAGAAATTCTGACAGCCTTAACTGTTATTGTGTGCCTGCTTGTGCCTTTTCCCAAATGCTAGTGACTAGAATTAACAGAAATATGTATTTTTAAAATGGTTTTGATTTTTTCATGCCTACTAGTGGATTTTTTAAGAGCTAACCCGGGAAGACAAACATTGCGGTAGTCATCATTTCAGCAGCATAATGAATTTTGTGACTCAGGTTGGCCCTGAAAGTCAATTTAAAGCCTTCCTTAGAAGTGACTGTGCTAAAATAAAAATGCACAGTGAGTAAAGTACAGCTCAGAACAGCAGTTAGAAAGCTGAAGTCTCGCTCTGTTTTCCATGCAAGCACAAAGCATAACATATCTGAGCATTATATAAAAATATTAGTGGAAATACTCACCTGACTCCTCTCTTTCATCCTATTATTTCTCCTATGTGCATTAAATTTTTTTTTCATCTTTCCTTCTGTAAAGGAGAATAATTTCCTTCTCCCCATTTCAATTTCCTCCTTTGCTTTTTCCTACTCACCTGAACAGTTTCTGGAATTCCAGAATTTAAAAGATTTATGGTTCCAGTCCTGGGGTTAAATACCAAGTTCTGAAAGCATTAGCATGGCTGAAGATCAGTAACTTAAATTGTGTTTGTGTTCTCTTACTTACAGCAAAGATATAAAAACACTAGAATAAAGTGCAGCAATTAATCTATTTAGATACCTGTAACCTTAGAATGAGATCACCATTCTCTAAAGAGCTATGCTCATACAGTAACACATTATGATTTTTATAAATTTGAACTATATCATTATCTCTGATAACTTATTTTCATGTTTGGCTGTTATGAAATGGCATGTCCACTTCTCTCCTTTAGCAGCCATTCTAAATGATGCATACAATGCTTCAACAAATGAAATTATTCATATCTTTAAGTATTTATAACCACCTTATTATAAGATATTTAGGAGATAAAAATAGTGAGAGCTAAGACTAGTATATTGTACTATATATAAGTACTGTCTATCCTGTAACAATTCATAAACAACATTTATTACCTGCATCCATGACATACATTTTTAAATGCCCGGTCTTGTAAACACAAAATCCATCTGTATAGCATTTTTTCAAGTAGCTTAATAGCCGTAATATCAAATGTTGTTTCATACATAGTATCAACATTTGATGTTTCATTGACACAGTAACAGGAAGCCAGTTCAGTGTAAGTTACTTTGTAGAAGATAGTGCCAGAACTTCAAGGTGTTACTTCTCAGGAATCATGAACTCCAGCAGTCTTTAAAGATAAAATGACATATGACAAATGATAAAAGTAAAGTAAATTTTTAGGGACCCATGTTGAGTATCTAAAAAAATTATCTCTATCCAGTATGGAAATCTGACCAAGAGAGAAAATAGTTTCCTTTTAAAATAACGTACCCTCTTAGAAAAAAAAAAACAACCAACCAACATCCTCCTACCCCAAAAGTATGGTTTTTTTACTATCGTTATGGCAATCTTGGTACATAATCTATTTGTATAGTCATGTGCTGACAGGATTATTAATTACTGAGTTCCAAACTTGAGTAGAAATCATGTATCTTGATGTATCTAAGTTTAGTCATAGACATAAGTACGCAATCATAATCAATATTGAAAAGGCAAACTGTTAAATAAAAGCTTAAGACTTATGAAAAGATCTGTGCCAAAAACCCCCTACTGCATGCAAAAAAAGGGCCTTTCATTTAAGGGGATGTCCTATGATATTGCTTTCAGTCTTTCTGCAGACTCTTTAGACTTCATATACAACTTCTTAGAGATCTGCAAAATTATTAAGAAAAGCAATCCCACTGTCCATAAGCTTCAATTTAACACCAGTAGGTGTAATAATCCACTAGATTAATTTATTTTCAGGAAAATCATAGATCACAGGAAAATGCAAATCAGAGACCAGGATTTAGGAGTCCAAGACTTTTTTTCTGCTGTTTAGTGAGACAAACATTATCTAAAAGTCATAATTCATCATGTGGAAAAAACTCTATCATGTTCTTATGAATGCTACAGAAAGAGGGAAAAGGAATAAATGAATCCATCTACACTCAGCAGATTTCAAATGATGGGACATGTCCCACTTGGAGAAGATGCCAACTGTACATTGTAGAGGAGAAGCATTACTATTGTGCAGCCAGTTTTCCACAGCATCTCATTTGAATCCTTTTGTATTCACTGGTGAGGCCACGCTGCCAGTACTGTGTTCAGTCTGGGGCTCCTCACGACAAAAAGGACATTGAGGGGCTGGAGCATCAGAGAAGGGAAACAGAGCTGGTGAAGGGTCTGGATCTCAGGTCCTGTGAGGAGCAGCTGAGGGAGCTGAGGTTGTTCAGCCTGGAGAAAAGGGAGCTCAGGGGGAACTTTATCTTTTTCTACAACTGCCTGAAAGGGGGGTGGAGCCAGGTGGGGGTTCTTCTCTTCTCCGGAGGTAACCAGTGACAGGACAAGAGGAAAATGACCTCAAGTTGTTCCAGAGAAGGTTTAGATTGGATAGAACAGGCTGTCCAGGGCATTTAAAAGACATGTACACACAGCATTTAGGGACACAGTTTAGTGGTGGACTTTTACTATTAGGTTTATAGTTAACGATCTTAAAGGTGTTTTCCAATCTGAATGATTCTATTCTGTGATTCATTTGTCTGTCTGCATCTACAGTGCAGAATTCCACAGACAGGAGGCTGAAGAAATTATAGTGGGACAGAAGACAAACTTTAGACGTAAAAGATTCATAGGACCATTTGTACCTTTGCATGTAATTGTTCCTGGGGTAAGCAGGAAAGTAGGTTTTCCACTTAAAAGGGTCATGTGCAGAAACTGGAGAAGAAGCTGAGGTTACAGAAAATAGATAAGGGCGTAGCTAGGACAAGTGTGGCATGAGCTAGAGTCAGATAGATAGCTGTAGCCATGTTCTCTAGTAAAGTGACTTTCAACTGACCCCAATGTATTTATCCAACTATGATCTTTCCAACTCTTATTGAAACCCCTTCTCTGGCACCTATTCCATATTCTTCACTCATGTGCACTTAACATGTTAGGTCCTCAGACCTAACAATGCACCCCATCATGACTTCTATACCGGTATGCCTTGTCTGGACACATAAATCCCTCTCTCCTGTCCCTCACAGGAGAACCAAGAAATCAAGAAACCACCTTTTTCCACAGTATAGCAGAAGTCACTCTCTCCTTCCTTACAAGTTGCTTTCTGATACAAGACAAAGATTCCCCTCAAACTCATATTCAGCTTGTAGCTCAAGCCTGACCAAAGACAACATCAGAATCATATAAGCTAGCAACAGATATTTAGCAAGATAATATAAAAATAAGCACAACCCCTCTCATTTCCATGTTTGTATCAGAAGACATGAGTAAGGAGAATGGAACAAAAACATTAAACAGAGCACCTGTCAATTTGCTTTATCCTTTTTTTAAAAAAATATTGTCAGTATTTGTTTCTAGTATTTTGTTTAAATTTCATAAAACACGTTATAGTGATTTTAGATGAGACAAATTATTTAACATATTTCTTTAAGATAAACACATTTATACCACTTGAATACAGCTTATAGTTGGGTGTACCTCAAATTTAACACCGCCACAATTCCTAACAAAAATATACACAGAAGGTTAGAAAAGCTAACATCTCTACAAATTTCTTATGGATTTGCTTGTATGGTACTCAGGACAATGGGAAGTAAACTATGTCAAGGGCAACTAAAAGCACTGATAATATAAATATTTTATGATGGTGGAAAATTTTCAATAGCAAGAAAAAGGTAATAAGAGACATGATATAAGGACAAAGAATCTTTTTACAATGTAAAATTATCATTCAGGGAAGTAAATTTTAAAAAGTTGAATAAATACAATTGGGATTTTTGAAAAAGTAACAAACGGGTAATAAGACATTAATAATTGTAGGGAAAGTTTATGCCCATTAATAATGACAGAATGGAAAATTCTAAAATCTGTTTTTCTGGCAATGAGAAATCAGGCTTTAATTCAAAGAAGGAGATATATATTGTCATTTAGAGGAGTTGACAAGTCTATTTTTGTCAGATGAGGACCCAAGACTTGAAAAATCATATTTACCTATCAGAAACTAAACCTACTAATTGGAAGGATATATGAAAATAGGACTAGTGAAGAATTTTAGGGTTACTCAAGGATGATACAATGATTCAGAACCCTGTATTTCTGTTACTGGGGAAGGTGTGATCAGGACAGAAGGATTAATGCTGCCAGACTACTTTTCCTGGCTCCTTTCTGGGCACCTCTTGCTGTTGCTTCTTGTAGAGAGGTGCACAATTTACCTAAAAATGAGAAGGTAGGGCATGCTCTCCACTTTTTCAATGCTCCAGGACACTGGTTCCCACTTTGTTTTGAGCAACAGATCACTATCAGCAATTTTCAAAAGCCACCACACACCCATCTGATCAAACTTTTAATTGGAAACACTATTTAAAGGACTGTTATGGTTTAGCCAAACAGATGTTCAATTCACCATAGCCTTGGAGTCCACTAGGGATTTGCAGACAACAGCTTGGAAACCATTCCAGCTGCTGCAAAGGTACAATGATATCTTCTACTCCATCCCTCCCTCCAGACCTTCTGGTTCCTGTGTAAAACATTTCTGCTTCTTTATCTGATTTCCCCTGGGATTAATTTTAGGGCCTGCAACTGCTTTTAGCTTCTGAGGTAGCAGCAAACTGGCATTTTCCTTTGCCCACAGGTTTGTGAACAACAGAAGTAAAACTGATCAGCCCATCCATAATATTGCTACTGCTAGAAAAAGGAACAATGAAAAAAAATCTACAGATTTAAGAAAATGGGAACAGTATACACTTGATATATGTTTAAAAGTTTATCATCAATGAGGAAAAGACTCTTATTTACAGATTCAGAATGATTTTAAGAAATTAACAGAAGCTGCTAAAACTCCATGCAAACACCAGCAAGGTGGCTTGAGAGCCCTGGCATCTCACAGCAGCAGCAAGACATTACCTATCACTTTAACAGTGATATTACAACCCTGTAGCAGGCAGGAACTCCAAGTTCAAAACATGTACTTTAAGATCGTTGGGGTTATGAAACTGAGAAAACTGGGAGAAAGAATCTTCTCTTCATTTTGCAGCCCCTGCTGTTAAAAAGAACAGCTCTAAGTCCCTGCCTTCCTGAGTGGCAGGACTGGTGACAGCCTGCTGAGCTCACCGTTTACGGGCTGATGGCTGCTGTAATCCAACAGCCACTGTGCCTCTCTCTGATGATGGATTCGGCTGAGCAGTGGGGTCAGCGATATCTGGCCACTGTGACAGCCATGGCTCCTGGATCACCACAGGTCCTGCTGTGAGATCCTTCTGCAGCTCTTCAGGGTCAACATTAGGTCTGCCTCCAACTGTGAATATTTTCCTTTTATCACCTGCAATCTTTACAACTGCACTTTTTCAGACTGTTTAGGAACAGGTGAACCAGCAAAGGTGCCAGTACATACCTCTGTGAGGGGGCAGTGTTAAAATTGCCCATTAGTCACTATACTGTTCCTTATCTTCTAACCCTTTACTAATCCATAAAGAATTTTAAGTGACTCCCTACTTCATTTTCTAAACAGTCTTCATTTATAGAACTTTTTAAAAACTTTTGGGTCACTTTTTCCTGCACATTTGGAAATTACTCCTTCAAATAACTAGCAAAGCTGTAAGACAAAACTACTTGTACAAAAGCCATGATGGTTACCATTACACCTATCCATGTTCCTATTAACTGTATGCTTTATCACAGTCACTGGCATTTTGTCTGTCATGGTAGCCTGACTTTTTAGTCCATTAGTCCATGACCATAAAACCCTTTTTAAAACTAGAGTCACATTTGTCACTTTCCATTCCTCTGTTATCAAGCTAATTTAAGTACCAGATTACACAACACAGTTCATGGTTTACTTACAAATTTAATTTCTGAATTTTTCTAGGACTGCTAAATGAACAGCATATTATTGGGCAATTTATTAATGTTTATTCAGTCAATTGTTTAAAAAACTTTTATTGAAATATCAAATCTGAACTATTCCCTATAAAAAACAACTCCTATTGGGGATGTCCCTAATCAACCTGTCATAAACCTTGCCCATACAATAAGTTCAATTTCTTTCTGTAAAGGCTTTGTCTTTCTCCTTAACCACAACTATCTATTAACTCACCTTCCTACTAGCAAAATTTACTCTGGAAAAAAGATGAGGTTTGCTTTTTAGAATTTTAGCCCAATGCATTTCAAAATCTATTTGTTCTGCCTCATGTTAGGTCTACACTTGCCAGAATTGTGCTCTTTTCTGCTTTGCTTGCTTGGATTTTGCTTTTTTAAAAAAATCTGTATTTATTTCTAGTAGCTTCTTTTACTACCGAAGTGTGTTGGAAAAGTCTTACTTAATTGGGTTAGAATCGGAAAACAAAGTCTCAAAGTATTTTTAATATTTATTTAAACTGTGTCTTCATTAGTATACAATTCTTTTTTAAACATGACTCTACTTATTTTTTATTCAAACTTGAGTAAGATTTTCTCACTACTGAATGGTTCTTCCACAGTAATTTGTTGTATGTTGATCTAGACTAAAGATTCCCTATCTTGTTAGCTCAAAAATTAGTGCTCAATGATATCTAAATGCACAGCCTGTGCATGATGGCCTAATGAGTCCTAACATTAAGTTTATCCAGTCTATACATATATAGCCAAGAACTGTTGCTATGATCAAGCTTTTGGGTTGTACGGACTCCCCAGTCCCCCACAGTATTTCACAGGAATTGCCTCTATCTCACCAACTAGCCCAGAGCTCTTACTAAAGTTCTCCTATTCAGCCATAGAACCATATGGAACTACATTTTGTGGTTTATTCTGATAAAATTAATCTATTGGACTATATTTTCTTTGGTACATACTGCACCATTTGTCTGCACAGTCCAATCTACCATCTCTGTAATCAGCCAGGCACTCAACATTACATCATCTCTGCATGATCTAAACACTGACATTTCAGTGTACCTTTAAAAGAAAGGGTTATATGCAGACCCAGAAAGAGGGTGACATACCTGGGGAATTCCTGATTAAATTCATCCTTACCACTATTCTGAAGACTCATTACTTTTGAGGCACAATAGAAGCAGAGCACTATGAGATAGGAATGTTCCAAGATACCAAATAACACCTAGTGTAGGTTCCTTCCCAACAGAGATCAAATGGCATTTGAAAAAAGGACTGATGAATGGCACAGTTGTGGTTATTCAAGATTTCTATACCAAGAAATGCTGTGTCAGGACTGGAATACATGAAGGATGCTATGGAAATATAAGAAGTCCTTCTGCATACTCTGCAGACCTTTGTGATATTTGCATTCACTTCCTTATACGAGAAGGGAGAATCTGTTCTTACTGCTGTGGAGAAGTAGTTATGGACTTGAGTTTGACAGCTGAGAAGGCCTCTGGGGCTAGCATTTTTTCTGTTGACTGCAACTCACTTCTTTTCCTTTTGTGAGGCCTCTGGTTGGAGCACCTTCTTTCTGCATTAAATTATGAGATGGAATTAGGCACAACAAAATCCAAGATCCAGTGTATATTCATTATTATTTATCTATACTACCATCAATCTTGGAAGGCCTCACCATGGGCCACTTCATATTACCCTGGGCCATGAACAAACACACAACAAGATATAGATATGCTTAAATTCTACATAAAGAGACAATGGAGGGATTATGACAGAGTCCAAATGCAATGACACAGTACTACTGTGATATGCATTGGCATTAATACACCTGCAATATAACTGTTGTCTAGTTGGATTGCTTAAAGCTCCACAGTACATAAAACTTTTAAGAAAAAGTTAGAGAGAAGATAGTGAACACTTCTGTTTATGAAGAAGTCAACAAATGCATGAAAGGCAGCTGAGGAGAAAATTTTCAGTGTGGTCTGAAAATTTAATGACCAAGTGATGGAAGTTGGCATCATATCTTGATCAAAACCAGAGTCAACTTCATGATACGGAAAGAGAGGTATCAGGTAGAAGTAGTCCTGATGAAAATAAAGACAGATGGCTTATCTTTATTGCTTTAAAATAAAGCAGGAAATTGAAAATGGCAAAGGAGTAGGTTTGGAAAACGGTATTTACAGTAGAGCAACAGTTTGACTAGCTAATGAGCAAGTCAAGGCTGCATTTTGTCAAGGCAAAGTAAAAATTTTTCAAATACTTAATCTATTAAAAACCTGCTAACAGAGAAGAATGACCATCCTTTAAGGACTGGAAAAAAGATTCCCAAAATGCAGCTTTACCCTAGATTTGATGACAAAACCAATGACAGCATGATGGTATCATTCATAAAGAGTCCAGAGAGGTTTTGTGAGGGCATCGACCTAAATACAAAGAAACCTACTAACAAAAGACCAATAGTTGTAACTGGAAATAAAGAACTAAGGGCATTGCTGAAGAAAATTTTCATGCATTAAATCTGCTTAGGATTGGGAAAGAAGAGCTCTATGAACCGCATAAAACATTGTTTTTGCTAGAAATACTGTGAGATGAGAAATTTTTTTTGCACCACATTTATTACTAAATTGTTACAGCTATCTATGCTACCATGTTTTGATTTTCAAGGGTTGAAGAAAAACATTGTTCATGATCTTACAATGTGAGGAGTGCCTCATTCAACACAAATAAAGACATGCTACATTCAGGACAGTCACCATACAAGCAGAGTGCCAACAGCAATAGAGGTAAAGATCTCAGAGACTTACAACTAACATGCTGAATGTTCAGGTGCATTCCTTTGCTCTTCCTTCTTAATGCACGGAAGGAAACTTAGTGCACTCTGTTGCTGTAGTTTGGTATTTGTGTTTTGGTATTTCAGCTCTTGAGGTATTCTCAAGAGCTGACAATATGTAGCTGTGCAGCAAATGCCCACTCTCTACATTCCAAAACATCATGTCCTTCTCTTGATGTTTTCTTGCTCTTGTTCTGGTTTCAGTCGTTTGCAGCATCACAGCTTAGTTAAACCAAAGAAACAATCAGATCAGGTACTCAGTAACAGGGGTAAGCAGCAGTGAGTACTGGAGAGCTGGTTAGAGCAGGACACAATTCAGAGTTCCTTCTTTTCCAAACATTTGTAGCAGCACTGCTGCAGGCAGGAGAGAGCTATGCCCCAACATTATAGTATATCCCTCATAGTACTGGGAAGTTGCGATCACAGGAAGGGGAAGCAGTCCCACCCAGGTGATCTCAGTGGTGATGAGAGGAAAAATCAGATAGAGATGGAACATGCAGAGGATTCCTCATACCCAATTCACTGGCATGCCACTTTCCTTCCTTTTCTCCTCTGAAACTAGATCTGAGGCACTTCTGATCTAAAGGCACAGCTAGAAGACTGTGTTTAGGTGTTTTTTTGCAATCACCTGATCTCCCTCTGCTTTTCTTTCTTCTACCCAACTTACTGCAAGTAAAAAATATAAATGGCAAATAGGACTAAAAGGTGAAAATAGCAAACATATAGATCTAACCACATTAAAAAGAAAATACACTGAACAGGATTTTTTAATGCAAAATGAAACATTCGGAGTTCTGAAACATTTCAGTTTCTGAAATGAAATTATGATTTCATTTCATATTGAAAAATAACAATTTCATTTTATATTGCAAAATCTCAAAAGAATAAGTGTTCAGGTTTTTAAACAAAACTCTGGAAATACCCATCCCATCATGAACATAACAAAATTGTGGCTTGAGCGCTGTTGAAGGTGATGCATTTCAAAATCATTAAGTTTTGAGTTTGAACAAGAAATTATAGCTTCTGCTTGGCACTAATTTTATTTAGCAACCCATTGTCTTCTCTTCTTAGTTGTAACTGTCATCTTGAATCCCCAATTCATACTGTAATTCACAAGTAGTCACTGAGTCTTCTTTAGTGCTTCAAAGTTCTTATACTCCTCTCCAGCAGAAGAAAACCAAAAACTTCAAGAAAAGCATTTACTGAAAGTTTTAAACTTAAATGTATCATATATTCAGTGCAATGAAAAATACCAGTAGCTATCCATTTAATTCTCCTCTCAGGTATACTTTTCAGACCCATATTAAGGGTTTTGGTTTTGTTTTGGGGATTTTTGTTTGTAGGTTTGTTTTGTTGTTTTTTTTTTTTTAACTGCACTCTCTAGTCTACTTCTGATCTGAGTCTGATTTCTTTTTTGATCTTGCTCTTTCTTCAAATTACTTTCATTTCATGCTGCTCTTGTGCCAAGCAATAAAAATAATCCTGTGTTCCTTAACCCTTACTCATCAATTATTACCTGTGTCCTTGCTTTATGAGGAAGAATCTCTAATTGTCTTTACACACAATTCCTCCAGACCTTTACAGCCCCTTGACACAAATTGAGTAACATTTCCAGTTCTTCCATTTTTTTTGATATTAAGACACAGCTGAAAACATCCTTGAATTTAAATACCAGAAAGGAAATACAACATCATAAAAAAGGGCACAGAGTTTACAATGCCCCTTTTGTTATACAGGGAAAACACCTACATGTAGCTTTTGCTCATTTGTATATAAAAATAGGAGTCAAAGCAATGACTGTACCCATAGCTACAGGAAAAGAACTTCCTCCTTAACCCAAGCATAGATATTTATAGCTATTTTTGAGTGAATCTACTGACATATGATATGGTTAATATGTAGTTCCTGCCCAAGACTATACCTAATCAGCATGTATGATCAAATTCACTCATGATGCCAGCTCAGTTTAATTTAACCAAGGTACACTGACACAAATAAAAGTGTATATTTATTAATATTTCAGCATTCAACCCAGCAAGACAATTACGTTAGTAAATCAGTTTGCAATGTCTATACAAATATTGGTGGTATAAACAGTTTTTACAGATCTACAAATTTCAAAAAGTTTATCGGTCAAAACACAGAGCAAGTCAGAGACACACCATTCTGAAAATAAAGGAAACAAACAACTTAGAACTCCCTACATAATGGCAGTAGGGAAGAACTTCAGGGTCCCATGGTGAATTACCTAAGAATAATAAAATCCTTAACAGGTATACTGTATATATTTTCTAAAAAGAACTGAAGTAATTTGACATAAGTCAAACCTCTTGATTCACGTTTTTATCACTATTAGTTTGCCAACATCAGTAAAGACTAACTATTGAAAAAGTCAATCATTTTGATGTACTTACAGCTGAATTTTCTCATCATGTGACCAACTATCCACAAAGCCTCAGTGCCATTAAGAAGTTTTGAGGAATATAGTATTTGGTACTGCCAAAAAAACATAATTAAAAGAATGCATGTAAATTATACTAATTTTCTAATTAGAAATGCTTTATGATTAATTCACATCTAAAGTACAAGTCGGGGAAAAGCAGGACTTACATTATCCCAATAGGCAGGTTCCAGTACAATCAATGAGACAGTGACAGAATGCACAGTAAGGAGTCACAGTAGGGTCCTGATCTTGCAACTGAACTTTCACAAAAAGAACCCTGCACTACTGCAGAATCTCCTGAATTTCAATAGGGCCCTACCCACACATAATCAATTACAGAGTCTGTCTATGTGGGAGTAACAGCAGAGAGAACAGGACCTGTTCCTCCACACACCTGCAAAAATACCAAGATTAAAAAAAATAAAATTAGTAACATGCAGTAAAATCTACTGATAGCCTGTTTTATTACAGCATTTAGCACATAATACAGGAGTTCCATACCTCTTCAAGTTGCATATTATTTATAGGAATTTTTAGCTCCTTCTTTAAAGAATGTTGGTTTAAAATGCTTATGAATTTTACACGTAGTGACAGCACATTATGGAAGCCTTTACTGATATTACTTGAAATATAATTTCTTAATTATCATTTTCTAAAAATTAATTATCCTAGTTTCTTTGGTCTATTGTGCAATTGTCACTTTTTAAATTGTCAACCTTTTAATTGTCAACCTTTTTAAAATCTGTCCCACAATATCCATTTTACAGACACAGCATAGGCCTGTGAATTTATTGAGGTCTCCATGACTGTGAAAGTATCTGACCACATATAGTAGCAACCACAACTAAAGTCTTCAAAAATACATAATGAAAAGCAGTTTAGAAATAGTCGTTTTTGGACAAAAAAAGTGGCAGTTTAAAAAAAAAATCCTTATGAAAAACTTTGCCAAGTTTAAGGACTTCATGAATACCATTTAAAACACAGGAAGAACACAACATAGTGTTAAACAAGAATACACCACCACTTTGCTGTTCACATAAAATTTAACATCCATTATTTGACCTTACTCTTCTTATTAAAAACACATCTATGTTGATCTTTAAAAGGAAAATGTTATAAATTACAGTATCTTTATATATCATAACCATTTAAAAGCCAGTTAGCCATAGATTTCATTAAGTAATATTTAACTGGTGACACAAGGCAAGACTTTTGGTGATAAAGGTATTAAGAACCAATAGATCCTGGAACCATGCAAAAAAACATTTCTTCATCCCTTTAATGCAGATAGCTCTGCGGAAACAACAGTACTTAAAAACAAATAAACAAAAAAGCTGGGACCAAATGAAAGGATTTGAGAATCTAACAACCCAAAAGTTGCATAAAATGGAATGCAGTTTGTTTGAGGATTTTTTGTAATGACTAATTGTTCTCTTCTTGGCTTTGATTTTGTGACAAAAAAAAAAGAAAAAAAAAAAAAGAAAAAAAAGAAAATCAGCAGAAAATGGAAAAGAGTATCACAAGTTTTTGTTCCTTGCTGCCAGGTTGATAGTTTTCTACTGGGCAAACAAAATTTGACATTTCAAGACAGTTGCCTTATGATATTGAACTGAAAGTATTTGTTCTCATGTTACTCCTTTCAAATTTTACATTTCATATACATGACTCTTGGCTTCTGTTATTCTGAGAAATTTAACTGTTTTTACAGAATACGCTACAGCACTACATTCTGTTTAAAGAGTGTTGTATCTTGACCCATGTCTAACATTACACAGAAAATTTAAATAATACCAGACATATGCCAAGTTAGCTATGCCTACCTGAGCTTGTACAACGAGTGACACAGCACCTCTGGCAAGTGTAATCTGCCCATTTCTCACTGACTGAGATGAATGGTCAGACAAGACCTTTCAGTACAATTTTGGTGACAAAATCACGCAGCTACAGATTTAGCATTTCCCAAGTTGCAAGTTGTGGTAACTTGATGAAGCCTGATCCTAATATTGTTTTCTCCCCGTTTATCTAGCTCCACATCTTTCTTCACAAAGGAAGTTAATTGGAATACAATACATATTTTCTGCACTGTTCCAAAAGAGTAGGTTGTAGGATGGGTCAGGGACACATAGCTGCAGTCTAAATTACACTCAGTTTCTGGAGAGAGCTGAAAACACAGTTTTACAATTTTGACAGCCTAAGGAATAACTCAGAGCTAACATCCAAACAACCAAAGAAATGAAATACTGAAGCTGTCTCAGTAGTTCCCTTCTCTGACATGGACAAGAAAAACATTTTTCTAATCCAGATATAGAAAACACCATATCATGGAATGACTCACAAGTGTTTTGGGAGACTAGAAGGCCCTGGCAAAACCAAGGGTTTTTTCATAACTAGCAGAAGTAATGAAGTCTAGTTACCTACCTGCACACTCACAGGTGCCACCAACACACTTGTGCCAAAGCTAGCCTGGCTGTTTTCCCATTCCTTTCTAAACAGATTACTCTGAATTTCAGCTGCTGGTGTTTAGGAGAACAGGAGGCAGTTCACATTGTGGCCAGGTCTGAGCTACACGTGTCAACTGGCAGACCAACCAAGCATGCTGACCTGCAAGGCAACAGGTTGAACAGAAGAGAAAATTTCTGAGTCCATGCTATGGCTTTTTCTACCCTGGGGGCACTAATTTGAGTCCCTTCTCAACTCACAGCTGCTAAATTTCATTCAAATTGCAGAAACTTGACTTTGTGACCTCTACCTCTATATCAAACGCAGCTAAAATTAAGCAGGGGATTTAAAAGTTATTAGGAGATAACATGATCTTATATATCTTGTTTTGCTCAGAACCTAGGCATGAAAACACTGTAGCATAATCACTGTGAAAATAATGATTTTTATGTCACTTACTGTTTTTATTCAGGAGTTACACCACAAAGTAAGACACAACAGAGAACAATTGTTACACAGTGATAGCATAAATGAATCCAGAGAATGTAGAGACTGTTTCAATAAAACTGGGTTCATTTTGCAAGGTGAACAGGGCCCTGAATACAGCTTGCTTCATTCATGCTTTCATGTGAAAATTTAACAGAAATACAAATTTTATTTTATTTTTTTTTTTACATACCATGATTATAACTGACTGCCCTTCATGGAGATCTCTGCTTCTCTTCCAACTCCATACTGTCTTTCCTAGGGCTTAAAACAAGTTCAGTGACACACAGTTCAATAAAACAGCCTCATCAAGTCTAATCAGTCTATTCAGTATACCTGTACTTTTATGGTTTTTTTTGGTTGAGTTGGTTGGGTTTTGGTGGGGTTTTGTTGGTGGTGTTTTGGTTTTGTTTTGTTTTTCTGTTTTGTTTTGGTTTTGGGGGATTTGTTTTTCGTTTGTTTGTTTGTTTGTTTGTTTGTTTGTGGGGTTTTTTTGAATAAGCATAGTGATTTTGAAAGCATCACCTTAAATCCTGATTTTACTGCCTGGATCCCGATATCCCAAATTAGCGAATAGTTTTTAATAATATGTAAAACCCGGTTCCTTTTCTATAAATAGCATCCACAATGCTCTGTTTACCCTTTTGATTGATATAGCACTACATTTTTAACTTGTGTATTTCTCACTAAAAAGGCAAACTTGAAATTAGAGGGGTTTATTTGTTGCTGGATTCCAGCAACTGATGAAGGAAGGAAAGAAATTGAAAATGTATAATGAGCTCTCTAAAACTCCAGTAAAAAAGAAGAGAGACAAAGAATAATCAGTGTGGAAAAGTTAATAGAAAACTGGACTTCAGAGGAAAGGTTAGCAGGACACAACAGGTGTAAGAGTTAGGGAAGTGAAAGTGATTCAATCAAAAGGGGATGGAACAAAAGAAACAAAGTTATATTCTAAGCAGGGTACTGAAAACAAGCTTTTCAAAACTGGTTGACATTGGCCTACTTCTTCTTCTGTTGAAGTGAAAGAATTACATCAATTCAAAAAATGCCTTAAGAAAACCTTAAAATCATTGAACTTCAAGCACTTGGAGTAGCTAAACTCTGCTCAGCTAAGCAACTAAAGAAGTGCTTAAATTTGGAAATCAATTTACATCCTATTGTTATCTTTCACTAGGTCTGTAGTATCAAACACACATTCAGAAGAGCCTCAGCTCCTTACCCTAATAACACTGAGACTCACACTTTAGTGCTAGTTGGGGTCCAGCCCATTGGTTACCAGGCAGGCAAAGTCAAATACAAGATGCAAGGGACTAATATGGATTCAGGCTCTTCTCTCCCATACTCATGCAAGTATTTTTACTCAAGTGCAAGATTAATTGTTTGATTAAGAGAATGCAGATAGTTAAATGCTCAAAGTTAATTCAAGAATCAGCTCTCTAAAAAAAAAAAAAAAAAAAAAAAAAACAAAAAAAAAAAAACTAAAGAAAAAATGGCTGAGAAAGAACAAAGAAACAGATTGTTGAATCTGTATTAAAAATAAATGACCTCTGGATTACATGTCAATGCACTGTGCCTGAAAACTTCTGCTTCCTTTTAGTTTAAGTATTAAACCTTGTTTTTAAAACATGAAATGGTAAAGAACCCTGGCAAAGATTAAATAAGTTTTGTGATTGATAACAGTACTCAAGTAATTCTTAACACAGGGTGTAGCTCAGATGCTGGCATAAAGGGCTCAGCATCTGTCTTGGCTATTTAAACACATTTGTGCTTCCAAACCCAGTTTGGTAAACAGCTGAGACAGGGTTAATGTCCCATAATGTCCAAGAGGATAAACTGTGGAAATCATAAGCCACTAATAGGGTTCTGTCCCTTCTACTCCTTACTCTAAGATACAGCTACTAAAGGAAAACAGAAATTGAGCCATTTGTTGAGATACCAAAAAAGGTCTGGGGCATCTGTCAGCATTCTCTGAACTTCTGGTCACTGTGATCCATCTCCTGAACTATGGATCATTCTGTGCACCGTTATTTTAAACTGTCACCTATCTAAATTACCAGGATTTTCCGTCCTTTATTTATATCTCTAAAAGAAAGGAAACTCCTTGTTTTTTAGATCTATGCTTAATAAATCCATACATATAAAAATCATTAGCTAGTGATTCTTATGAGTAGGATTAAAGACCTGATGGAGGCAGTGAAATAAAGAGAGAAACAGTTCCTCTACAGTCAGTCACCTTTTCACAAAACGGCTGAACAAAACCATTTTTTGTTCTTTTCATGAGAATTATGAGCACTACTAAAATTTTATAAATGTTGTGATGCTCAGAGTTCAAAATTTCCCAGAAACTGGGAAACTAGAGAAGCAAATTAACATCTTGCATCAGTCTTCAAAGAAAAAAAAATTGTATGGCCAAATAGCAAACAAACTAATACTAGCTAAAAGCACTTTCAGATCCCCCACTCCTACATTCATTTCAGTAGTATTTAATTTAGTTGCAATCATACACATCTCCAAAATTTAAACTTTGGTCTTTCAAACAGTTTCATGTATCCTGAAGTTCACTCTTCTAAGTAGTGCTACTAATAAAACTATTCATGTGAACAGAGTTAAGGACACGCATGGGACTAAGAAAGTAAAGAAATAAAGAAAGTAAGAAATAAATTAACTAATTAATTCAGTGTGCCACTAACAATTATTTTTGAAGTTAAGGACAGCAAGGAATAAAGCAAAACTTGAAAAATTAACAGCTGAATATGGGGTGTGGAGGAGAAACTAGGTTATGGTCCCAGAAATGACCCTACAACAATCTAACTTCAATACCTATAAAATAACAGAATCAGTGCTAAACAGCAAAAAATAATAAAGCATCCCTAACTTAATAGTCATGACAATGACATTCTTTTCTCACCATTGGATGAGTCTTCTTTGGTTCAAAGTTGAAGTTTATGGGTGCTGTGGAGAAGATCACTTGGCCACTGTTCTGCTGTAATTAATCCATGAAAAAAAGAATGGGCTTCAGTTTTCACAGATACCAAGCCAGAATTTTTCACAACATTAAATCCACAAAAATATTAAAACGTTTAGAAATTACAGTTTGACCATTTAAGCAAAACTTTATAACAGAACCTAAGTTTAATACCAAATCCTTTCTTAAATCACCAGGGATACATTTGTTATTATGAGCTGGGCCTACAGATATGTTGGAATCAATACTATAGGATGCTAACAAAATACAGAAATCCAACCTTTCGATGGCTATGCCACTAGTCTTTATGCTATATTGAACATTTTAGTGGCTCCAAAAAATCTAAATGGACTGTTTGCTATTGAAGACTCAGGAGATAAAAGAAAAAAACCTAGTTTTATTTTTCATGCGGAAGTTCATAGGAAATCTAATAAAGTATATGCATGTCCTAAGACAGCACATACTTCTTGCAGTCTTTACAGTCTATGGAAGAATCCTTAGATCAGATCTGTTCTGGCAAATTCAAAACTCTGTTTTCATTGTACAATAACAAATGCTGTCCACTTCAGTCCTTTCTAGATTACAACCTCTATCATTGCAGGCAGACTAAAATTGCAAAAGCAATGAATTCCAAATCCTGTATTTGTCAGGGTAAATTAGAGACTGAATGGCTACAGCAAGAAAGCAAAACAGACACAAAGGAGGATGCCCAACTACAGTTACTAGGTTATTAAACTGAAACTTTAAACATCAAGTGATACGAAATTTACAGGGGAGGCCTGAAGGGAGGCTTAGATGAACCTATAGCAAGGATCTAGAAGGCTAGATGAGCATCAGGAGCAAGCCAGGGGTCAAATTAGAAAAATAAGTAGGAAAAAAATCGAATTTCCACTGGCTCTATGTCCATATACAATACAAACACTGAATACCAAAACAATATGTAGGTGTGCAATCATTATAATCATGTGGGTGTAACTTAGTGCCCCCCAATTGGTCTAACTTACCTAGGAACTTTCTAGATTAAATGAAATAACATGCAGGAACCCAGGCAAGCCAAATAATCTAACTAAAAAGTTACATAGTAATGACACAACGCCAGTTTTCATTACAACAAATTCCTCTAATCCTCATAGTTGTAAAACAAATCTTAAAAACACATAGGAAGGCAATTTGTAAAGTAATGCATGCCTGGGCCAGAAGACAGCCTCCAGCTTTCTAACCATCCCTAGCTATGAGCTTGTGTGTCATTTCAGCAGAAAGACCAAGTGCCTTTGGTTTTGTCACCTCTCAAATGGATCTAAACAATCCAGTATATCCAAGCAGGAAGCCTGCTGCAGATAGGAAACTCCAAGTACAGGAAGCTGGGGCGATGTCATCTCAGCAATGTAGGTTATTATAAGCCCCTCTTTATACTGATTTTCTGACTTTTAATTTACAAATTTGGGGTCTCAGGATTCTCCACAGCATAAACCTGTGAGTCCTTAAGAGGTGCCTTCTAGGTCTCTAGACTGGATCCAGTTGTCAACAGTTTCTCTTGTCTGACATAAGAGGATCCATGCAAGAAGTGGGAAGAAAAGCTGAAAGTTTTACAGACAGAATTTTTCTCGGGGCTGGTCAAAGTCTAAGGAATGAAAGTGCCTAAGAGCTAAGGGCCATCAGAAATTTAACTGCACCTTGCTTGAAGAACAAAACACATTACTTCAGCCTTACCTCACTAACATAAAGACATAACTTTTATGGAAGAAAAGACAGATACAATAAATTGAAAACATTCAATTGCACATGCTCCTTCCCCTGGCAACAAAAGAACAGAAATACGACAAATGCTGGTCGTGTCACTTATTACCGTATGAGGAGATCCTCTGACCATTTAATGGCACTCTCTGAGGAGAAGAACCTGTAACACAGGACAGGCACTATGAGGAGGTGTTCAGACAGTGCTGTAATGAGAACTGCATGAAGAAAGGAGTTGATTACAGAAACTGCAGTTTAACCTCCTGTCTGCTACCACAGGAGATAAGACATCCACCACTTTGATGAGTCCAATTTGTTTGGGATGAAAATTTGATCTAAAGGATTGACATTACTTTTGGTGAAGCTCAAAATCCTTTTCTTTTCCTTCTGTCCTCAGCTGTGTTCCTGCTGTGACTTTTTGGCTTGGCTAGTCACTGAGGAAACACACTGATGATCCTCTCCCAGATGCTACAGCTAAAGAATGCAACAGCCACCTCCTCCTACATGGATTTTTACACTACAGCAATTGCCTTTCTCCCTTGTTCTCACTTAAATTCTCACTTAAATATTTACCCATTCTGATCCACAAATTATTATAATTGTCCATTATTTAAGTTAAGAGATATGCATAGAAGGTGTAAACTAAGACTATTACATTAGGTTTAAACTTTATGCAGTCCTAAGTAATTCTGAGAATAATGATTGTGTAATGTCACTATTAGCTTTGTAAGTCCAAAACACAAGATCATAGTAATGAAAAGAACTACTCAGTGTTCTAATAATAATACACATTTCAGTCTGTGCAGAACTGGGGCCTATGTGCATTAAGAATGGAACCTAAGAGCAAGTACTAGGTATTAAGGGATGTAAAAATTTCACTTTCATCAAAAGTCTTAATGAAACCTTAGGAATGGTATCTGAAAGGACAGTAGTGTCCTATTCATATTAGAGAATACCATGTATCATAGAAACAGTGTATCACAGAATATTGGCATACTATTTTCTACATCTTTTTTTTTATATTAGGGTTCGAAAAATGGGTGAAAAATAATAACTAGAATTATTTTAGGGCAAAACTATACAAAATCTATGTACAGAGAAGTGGTATCAGCAACACCATAATTTTATATTTTCCTTTACTCTTTTCACTGCCTATTTCTACTACAAAGTTTTATGTTCACAGGTACATAACCCTCAGGACAAAAAAAAAAAATCAGAACACATGTATTATCATTCTTTTCAGTTGAAAGGCACACTTTTTGAATTTTTTTCTCAGAGCAATTTTAATAAAAGAAAAGCAAAAAAATAAATATAATGCAAATCATTTATATTTCCTCCTTTTTATAGAATGGCTTTACGATCTGAAGTCACCTGGCTCATTTTCACTGAGAACCTGGTTTAAAAAAAAAATTAGGAATCAGGTTTTTTAGCAGCATTAAACTTCAATTCAGAGGAAAATACAATAACATAAATGCATAATATTAACTATGTGATTACTTACATGTTGCATTGCATTTTTTCCTTAAGGTACTCCAAAATTACATACTCTCTGAGTAGCAGCAGTTTTTGTAGCCATGATGGTCTAGGCTTTTTGAGCCCAAAAGAGCCTGGTGTTCTGTACTGGAGCAGTGGCTTAAAAAAAAAAAAAAAAAAAAAAAAGCGAGAGAAATTACCTCTCCCTTTCAAAACTTGTTCTGCTTATATTTTGTCAGTGCATCTCTAGCAGGAGCAGTGGAATCATGAAAAGCATTAGGCCCTGAGCCTGCTAGCGCTGGTCTGCCAGCAGTCCAACCGAGTTCAAGAGGACTTGCTCACAGACGTGAGGGGAAGATTTTGAAAGTCAGTGGCAACAGAGCTCCCAGACTCCCATTCTGTACTTTTGAAAAATCTTCCCCTAAGTCATGAGAACAACAGTTTGCAGGTCTGAGGCCCCTGCTTTCCTTTCCCTTTCAAAAAAATGCATCGGATTAGGAAAAAGCCCCGACAGGCTGAGGGCAGGGAGCCCGAGGAGCGGCTGGCAGGGATGCGCTGGGTCTCCCGGCCGAGGCAGGGTCGGCGGGGCTCCCAGGGAAGGTCCTTCATGAGGCACAAGTCAAGTGCAGGCAGCGAGCGGCTCGGGCGGCACTGTATAGCCTGCCTTCCCCCGCGGCTTTCGGCAGCTCGGGAACCTCCATCTCGGCTTCCCCATCCCTGAGAGGCGAGCGGGAGCGCTAACCCGGCCCTCAGGTACCTTACGATCGGTCCCAGCTCGGTGCGGAGGGGAGGATGCGGCGTGAAAATGAAAGTTCGCCTTCCCTCCGAGCGCTCTGCGCGCAGCCGAGGCGAGAGCGCTGCCCGAGTTGAACCTCGCTCGGTCAGGTTCCTCCGAGAGGCTTTTTTTGCCCGGTTTGGTTTTGTTGTTGTTGGTTTTTTTTTTTTTTTTTGGGGGGGGGGGGTTTGGTGCTTTTTTTTTTTTTTTTTTTTTTTGTGTGAGGCTTTTTTGTCGGTTTGAGTTTTTGTTGGTTTTTTTTTTTTAGTTTGGGTTTTTTTGGTTGGTTTGTTTTTTTGGTGGGTCGGGTTATTTTGGTTTTTTGTTGGTTTTTTTTTTTTTTTTTTGCAATGAGCAGTGCAGTGCGCTCCGGGCCCGCTGTGGCTGGGGATGAGCCCACACGGCCCCGCTCCGCTCCGCTCCGCCGCTGTGGGGCTGCCGGCCAGCCCGGCCCGGGGAGCCCCGGGGCGCTGCCGCCCGGAGCCGGTGCGGCGGCGGGAGGGGGATGGGGAGCGGCGGCTGCCAGCCGGGATCCGGGATCGGGATCGGGCCCGCGCGGTGCGGGCGAGCGCTCCGAACCCTCCTGTGGCTGCGGCGGGTGCGCGGCCCTGAGGGGACAGGGGGGGTCGGGCTGCAACCTGAGCGCAGCGGGAGCCGCGGGGGTCCTCAGAGGCGCGGGAGGGGCGCGGGGGGGAGGCGCTGTTCATATTTTCCTCAGGTCCTCTTGGCGCACATCCCCCTCCCCCAGCCGGGCTTCCTTTCCCTACCTTCCCAAAATCCGCTGTCGTGCCCCCCTATCCACCCCCCTCCCTTCCACCGGCGCCTTTACCTTGACAAGTTCGCGGGGCCAGCGGAGGTCTCGCTCCCCCTCTCTCTCTCTCTCTCTCTCTCGCTCCCTCTCTCCCACACACATCTCTAACGCGCCACCTCTCCCCCGCGGGCCCGGGCTCCGGGTGACATTTCCCTCTCTCTCTCTCTCCCTCTCTCTCTTTTTCCCTCCCTCCTTCCCTCTCTTCCCCCCCCCCCCCCTTCCCCCCCTTTCCCCATTAGCGGCGGTTGGGTCGGGAGCGCGCGCGGGGAGCGGGGAGGGCGTGGAGCGCGCGCGCGCGCGGGCGGGAGCGGCGGGGGGAGGGGCGGCACTGACAGCGAGCGCCGTGTCCGTGCGGCGCTGCCGCCTCAGCCCCCGCGCGCCCCCCCCCGTTCCCGGCATGCCCCGGGGCGGCGGGGCTGGCGCTAACGAATTTGAATGAAGAGCCCTCCGCTCTTTCGGCGCCATTTTCGAGTGATGCCCGATCGCATCGCTGCTGCCGCCGCCGCGGGGGAGGCGCGGGGGCCGCCCGCCCTCCCGCCCCGCCAAACTCACCTCCCTTCCCCTCCCCTACCCCGTTTCCACCCTCACCGTCGCGCTTCGGAGCGAGTGCCGCCGCTGCCGCCGCCCGCACAGGCGGTAAGAGCCGGAGGGAGCGGGCGCGGCTGGGGCAGAGGGAGCCGGGCGGGCGGGCGGGGGAAGAGCGTCTTTGGAAAACGGGGGCAACCTGCACCCCGCCGCCGGGAAAAGTCACCTCGGGAGCCCGGCAGACAGCGGGCGGGAGGCTCCGGGAGGCGGCGGCAGGTCCTGGGCGGATCTGTCACTGGCTTCCCTCAGCCTCAGCGGTCGGGAGCGGCCGAATCCTCCGGCAGGTAAAGCGCTGCTCCCCTGGGGCGGCACCGCGCCCGGGCGGGGATCCCGGGGCGCCGCTCGCACCCGGCCCGGGCAGAGCAAAGCGGAGCGGGCGGGGGGGCGGGCGGGAGCCGCGGGACAGCTGGAGCTCCGGAGGGTCCCGGTGCCCCGCGCTCCCGGGACATGACAGGACAGACTTCCCCCCTCATCTCCCCTCCGCTCCCGACCATCCCCCCCCCACCGCCAGCGGATCCCGCCTTCTCCCCGCCGCTCTCCGCCGTGGAAATTTCGGGGCAGCGCCCGGGACACGGAGGCTCCTGCTTCCCGGCTCTGCAGCAGCAGCAGCGGCAGGCAGGATGACTTCCACACTTACATGCACATCTCCCTTTCTCGCCCGCCGCCCCCAAGCCCCCCCCCCCCCCCCCCCTCCGCCTCCTCCTTCCTCTCTCCCCGTGTTTTCGTAAGCTGGATTAATGCCCCTTCGCTCTTTCTCTTCCCTTTTCCTTCTCCCCCCGCACCCCCCCACCCAAACAAAAAAATATAAGAGGGCAACCTTCGGGGTTTTTTTTCTCCATTTGTTTCCTCTCCATGTTAGCAGATTAACTTCTCCGTTTAAGCGCTTTCTCCACCTCCCACTCAAATCGGTTGATTTCCCGTGTCGCGATACGGAGCCGCCTTTTGCAGGAACCCGGGTGACGGTCGTGCTGCCACATGCTGTCACATTTATCATCTCTGCCCCTTTGGGTATTAACGAATGACCAAAGTGCTCTTCATCCCCTATTGCACAGAGCTATTTTTTCCCCCTCGTAGCGTTAAAACGCGGGTTTCCTTCCTGGACTGGAGGGGGGGAAACATAATCCGAGACCCTTTGAATCGTGCCAGCTATTTGTAGGTGTTTTTCCTCTCCTCCCACTCACCCCAAAACCGAGTAAATACCCTCCCCCATAGATAGCCCAGCCTAATACTGTGATCGGAGCTGGCCATTCACCTCCTCTTCTCCGCCTACAAAATTCTCTGTCTCTGTCACCCGGGTCGCTATTTGTCATTGGCTTAGCTATTTTTTGGTGGTTGTTTCTATGTCATTTCTCGGTGGCCAGCAGCTCTCGGTCTCTCGTAGCTGTACGAGCGCGATCGCGCTTATTGTGATAGGCTCCGCGATCTCTCGCAGCCTGAGCGCCGGGCGATCCCCCCTCGGCACACACATACACACAGAATATGTGACACGGTGCCTTTTTCTCCACGACGCCGTTTAACCCCCTCGGGGCCGGCTCTGGCGTGGGCGCTCGCCTTTCGGAGTTGCGCACACGGGCTCACAAGGCATCTTTTTGTGGCGGGAGCGCCGGCGGGGACAGCACCGTGCGGCGGGGCAGGGAGGGAGCTCGGGCGCTGCCAGGCCAGCGGGCTCCTTCCCAGCCACAATTTCTAAGCGCTACTTTTTATTCCTCTTCCTACTTCCCTCTTCACTTTCGAGCGCCCGACCTTTTTTTTTTTTTTTTTCTTTTTTCTTTTTTTTTTTTTTTTTTTTAGCATTGTTATTTTAAATTTTTTTTCCGGAGGCAGGAAGGCGTATGGATATTTTCCCCGATGCCGTGTGAGCGGCGGGCGCCCGGGGCTGCCGTCGGGCGCGCAGGATGCGCAGCGAATGCAGCAGCACCGGGCCCCCCGTTAAGGCGCCCGCTGAGCGGAGGCTGGACCGGCTGCTGCCCCCCCTGGTTGCCCGCGAGGACGCGGGGCCGGGGCCGGGAGGTTGGACCGGGTCACAGCCTTTCCCCGCTCCTCTTCCTCCCCCCAGCCCGTCCCCCCGCGGCCCCCCCGCGCATCCCTCCGCCGCCTTCAAAGCCAGGAGCGGCCGCCTTGCGCTCAGCACCCCGGCCACCGAAAATAACGAGTTAACCCAGGGACGTAGGAGGGACGTAGAGAAGAGTTGGGGTGCAGAAGTGCCGTACAAAAGATTTCTGTGTACATGGCTGAGAGCGTGTATTCTTAAAGTGAAATGCAAAACTTAGCGTTTCCAGCATGGCAACTGGGTTGTGATTCAAGGTATTTTCTGTGTAATGCAGAAATCCAAGAGTTCAAGGAGATTTTTCTGTCTCGAATCCCTAGATTCTCTGGATTGTTTTAATCTAGTACGTAAATTACACTTTTCCAGTTATTTTTTTTCCTGGGAATAGCTGCTTAGTTTGTCTCTGCAATTGATACCTTTGTGCCCTGGTAGAAAATTCTGCTTAATCCTTGAAATTGAGATACTAGTAAGATCCTATTGAGATTTAGCACTCATTTCTTTAGCTCTGCATCATTACTTTCAGAGTGTTTTTAGAAACATTTTTAGCAGTCAGTATGGGAATGTGCACAAAGCCGTTGCAACTGTAGCTGTGTATACTTGGAAATATCAGGATTTGAAGAGATTTACACTACTCAGCTGTGGAAGTGCACTCACAAATACTGACTTTCACTTTCAATGAAATAACTGTCCTGACTCATAGCTAATTTACAAAAAAAACCCTATAATTCAGTATTGTACAGGTGCGTGTGCATTTTCCCCCACTATTCGATAGTCATGTTCAATAGCATGCAGTTTATTCCTATTTTTTCATTTTAATTAAAATCTGTGCTTAGCAGATTTGACTACACGAAACAACTGTTCTTTTAAGCTTTCTTATTTCTCAGCTGCACTGTTCTCATATTTTACAATTACATAAAGGTGGGTGTGGCTAAAATGAAAGCAGTAAGCAATCTAATATGAATATATAGTGTATTTTAAGTAACTTTTCCTTTCTTATATTTGATGTACTCCTTATTTTGAGATATTTAGGGGAGAAAAATCTTGCAGCTTAAATAGACCCTTGTAAAGCTGCTTGCATTTTTTACCTCAGTTAAAATGTCAAACATTAACTGGATTACTTGGCCCTGGAAAAGTTACATTTGGAGGAAATATCAATTGAATTTAAATATCTAAATGTATATATTTATATTTTATCAATAAGTGAGAGCTAAAGTTCTATGCTTAATTAAACTTTGCTTAGGTATAGCATGTAGCATGGTGTGTAATTTTTTTTTAAAATTTTTTTTTTTAATTTTTTTAATTTTTTTAATTTTTTTTCCTTTGTTTCTTTTAAGTCTAATCCTTTATCTTGATTCTGAGGAAGAACATCCAAATAACCTTTATTTGGTTGGGGCTTAATTTTTATTTTTTTTTTCTCCTCTAAAGTTAACCTGAAAGTTTCCAAGAGGTACCCTCTCATTTTATAGATACAAATCTACTGAAGCTCGAAGTGACTCTTGAGAATTTTTAATTTTCAGAAATAACAGTAATTTGAATATCTGACTGTGTATCTGTGTGACTTTTTAATGTGTTAGGCTACAACTTCATAGGAAGCTTGTTGCAGTAACATTTTAAAGGCAGAGTACACATACGATACCAAGGTATCATGGGGTTCCTTTTCTCTTCAGTTCGTTGTTTGGGTTTTTTATCCTTACCTTCTGGAATTCTGAACCTATCACTATTCCATCCAAAAGATTCATGGAAGGAAAAATAAATTGGAGTCCTTAATTCCTTAATTATTTTTATGACTAATAAGTGAAATTCTGCAGTGAAGTACAACTGGAACTGCATGCAGACTACCTGGCTCTGTGTCCCCTGCCTGTGAACACTGTGTGAAGGTGCACATCTCGCCCATCTTGAGTGTCAGAAGCCATCCTGACAGGTGTATCACTGCTTTTCTGATACACTATTACACATGTAAAAGCACATGAGCTTTCTTAACCGGAAAAGTAGCCACGTATCAGCTCGTGGTCCTTTTATAGGACCTTACTGGGTTTTGTTATTTGCTCTGGGAAGCAATTAACTACTGAATATGTAAGGGAGACCCAAGAAGCTTATTGCTGTATTCTGCAAATATGCTGCAGGTATTCTGCTTTGTCGATGCAGTCATCCACCCACACCCAATGGCCCATTGCAAGTTATTTGAGTAATTCACACTCATTACAAACTGTCAAGGGTGCAGCGCATCTTGGACTAGTTTTGACTGTCTGCGAAAGAAATAGGTAATAAAATTGTATGTTTTGTGTAGAAACAAAAATATTTTTATCAGAAAGTTTTTAAAACTAAAAATAACTTCATGTACACCAGTAGGTGTTCTCCATGTTTTTGGAGGGTTTTTTCACTTATTTATTATTATAAGTTCTAAGCATTTAATATCTAACACTGGAACCTGATCTCAAATAATTGTTTTCTAGTATCAGTAATACTTGGAAAATTTTGTTTGAACAGGCTGCCCAAATTGTTTTTGAACTTAGTCTTCTAGCTCTGACTCTTCTCATAGCCATCTAATTTTTTAATTGAACTAGTAATATATTTTAAATATAGGGAAAAAAGGGTGATATGCCCCTCAAATAGAAAGGGGACATCAGGCGAAGTAGAGAGATGTAGCCACAGATTTCCAGTAACCAATTTTAGTCAGTGAAAATGCTGCTTTGCAATTTATTTTTTTTTTGTGCATTATTGGCAGGAATTTGAGTATGTCAAATTTTTAGATTACTGGTGTATTATTACATAGATTGGATTTTAAAAGGAATCTATTTAGTGAAAAATGTCTTAATTGTGGATTCTGGACAATTTCAGAAATATTCAGAGTAAGCTGGGTGTAAAAATTTCTGCCCATAAGGGTATAAGGCAAAGTCAGTACTGATTATTTTTTTAACCCTTTCCTGTAAGTTTTTAAAGCACTTATTAGAATAACAAAACTTTGGGATACAGTTGATATTACCACAATTGAGGAATAGTTCTGGTCTTAGCTTTGAATGCTCTCTGAAAACTTTAGAAGATTTGTTTGAGTATTAGAGGAGGGAGCACAACTTGAACTCTAGTCCAGCTAACACATAAAGTTGATCCATTTTTTATTCTAATATTTGCATGTAATAATATTTTTAGTGAATCATTTAAAAAAAAGTTCTTTTTACAGAGAATACTAAATTTTAAAACTTTATCTAATTCTTAACACTTTTCCATAGCTCGATAATGGATTGTTGCTAGTGTATAAGGATGACATCACACACACATATTTATTACCATATACATACAACAGAAGCAAATATAAATTATGTACATTTAGCTTTTATTTTTTTAAAGATTTCCCAAGATGTCTTCTAAAACTGAAGGCGATATTGTTCTATTGCTCAAAACTGAAACATAGGAGTGACTTTCAGTGATCGTTATTAATGTCTAAAGGAAACCACTGTTAGAAATAGGACCCCCCCACCCCGTGACTCTTTAGTTTGTTTTCAGACACTGCAGTGAGTGTATCTGCAGTAAATAGATTATTAACAAACTTTTCAACACTGAATCTGGTTACAACTAATTATTTTATTTAGCATGAGCTGAAATTCACTTGAAGATTTGGTCTGAGAAAAAAGATAATTACACATCGTGTGGGGCTTAGGCATGTATTTTCATTTTAAATAGCTTTATGTAAGTCCAGTTTCAATATAAGCTTCAAGTATGTTAAATCTCAATATAAGCACAGAAGAGGACCACAACTTTGGTGGGTTGGCTTTAAGAACAAAAACATTTTTTAAAAAAGGTGAAATAGATGATGTGTGGAATACATGAAAATACCAACCCCTTTTTCTTGTTAAAGCAGGGTGCTTGAATATAAGTCCATAGCTGTGAGGGAGTTGTAGTATTTTCTGGAATACACTTAAAAAATAAATTAATGGAAGTATTTGTAAGCAGGTGACCTGATCTAGGCATCAGCTACTCATTTATTAGCCATAGGATGTCTCTTGTTATGGTGTCTACAATGAAAAAGTTCAGATAAAGTCAAAACAGATTTAAGATTTTGGCTGTGTGAATGCAATATTTCCTCCAGTAGCTGTTTGGCTATAGTTACTACATCTGTCAAGTTATACTTTGTTCTTACCTGATCAGGGCTGCTTTTTTTTTTTTTTTTTTTTTTTTTTTTTTTTTTTTTTTTTTTTTTCCCTTAAAATTTTATTTCATTTCTCAGGATGTATTATATCACTGTAATTTTTCCAGTATATGTTTTCAATAGCAAATATTTGTAGGCTGAGTTTTAATAAAAGCAATAATGGTACTGCCTTGAAGGGCAAAAAAAAAAAAAAAAAATCTAACTCCTTTAAGTGAAGCACTAGAATTTAAATACTTAACAGTCAATAGCATATTTTAGGAAATATGGAAATATGACAGTAATCCATTAAGTAGTTTACTTACTAAAAACTTACCTGATTGCTTGTTTGAGGGTGGAGGGAGGGATTGGTAGTGGGTAGGAAGGGAGAACAACACCCCTTCACCCATTACTCTCTTTTTTTTTTTTTTTTTTTTTTTTTTTCCCCTCCTCCTTCCTCTTGCTTTCATCTTAAAATGCTGCGGGAAGAATGAAAGCAGAAACATGCTAATCTGATTTGTTTCAGGAGGCTTCTGATAATAAAGAGGCATATCACAGGTGTTCCTAATCAAGTCAGTTTGGTTTTTTAAAAAAAGTATTTTTAAAATTAGGATTTCCTGTAACATAGACAATGCGAGGGTCAAGCTGATGACCTACATCTATGTTTGGGGATCAACCATGAAACTGTGGGTGTTGGAAATATGTTATAATACATGACATTTTTATTGCAGGTTTTGACCTTTCAATAGAGAGCTGATTTTGGAGAACGGCTTACTCCTGTGATTGAAAAACTCTCTGGAAGGCTGATGGAGCATGAGCATGGTATATATTATATTAACATTTCTCTTATTACATATGTTATTTATCTTAAAAAATGTACACAGTAGTATAACTTATTCAGATTATTCAAAATAGGCTATGTCTGATGGGATTGTTCAAGAATTTATTATTTGTTAAAATAATTATTCTTTACACTCCTCCTGTAAAATCATAAAACACTAACTAAAAGTATTAACACAGGCTGTGCTCAGAAGGAAATTAAGTGGCCAAAAATATGTATAAAAAGCTGAGTTTGCAATAGCCTTGATCCATTAGAGCTATATAAATTCTCCATATAGTATTGTTCTCATATTCCTGTCTTGGGAATTACTCCAACTGAAATGTTGCTAATCCAAAAACAAGGCATGGGTGATATAAAAAAAATAATTTTCAATAACTTTTTTTTTTTTTTTTTTTTTTTTTTTTTTGGGAGAGTGTGTTTAAAGAATAGAGAGCTAGCTGAGTGTATTTCCATGTAGTGTGTAAATTTTGGTTTTAAAGGCATTAATAAACTAGCTACCTGACAAAGAAGCAGAAAACAGAAAAAAACAGGTCTTTAAAGCCCTCCATCTGTACCAGAATATTCAGAAATTTTATTCATCTTATTTGTTGGCAAACAGATATTATATAGTAGAACACTGAACAATTAAGGGGAATTAATATGAACTGTGCTACACTCATATTGCAAGTCCTGCTTTGCACCAGAAGTGCTCATTCGGCTGAAACTGAGAAATCCATTCAGAGTAATCATAACCTATCTACTCATATACGAATAGTCTTAACTAACCATTTACACAGACAATTGAAATTAAAATAGTAACTGGTCTTGGATTGAGTAAATTTGTTTAAATACTAAATGGAGTTGTAAAATCTGTAAGGCTTTATCTTTAGCAGAATATATTACAGTACAACAAATTTTATGAACATGTTGTGACTTTAGCAATTCCAACTTTCAGCTGGAATTTAGTTTTTTATCCTTAATCAAATCTGTCTGTCTTCAAGAGCACATTTTTTTTGTAGGAAGTAATTGTACTATAAAATCAGAGAAGTTTTAAAAACCCAAAATTTCAGTTTATCCCAGTAACTCCTAATTTCTACCAAGTAAATCCAGTGAGGTGTAAATTTTGTATTTCCTCATTGTTGTAACTCATGGCTGGTAGAACTGAAGAATTATTGGAATTTATCAATAATACACCTCCTGTTACAGAAGTATTTGAGGCAGATGGGTTCTGAATATATTTTTCTGACAATACTATGATTTTAGGGTAATTAAGGCCTCCTAGATAAAATTATCAGTTGAGTAAGAAAACATTAAATACAGAAAGTATAGGAAGTAAACCTTAACTTTATATAAGCTTTGAAGTTTGTGATTAGTGAGTAGGTAATTATTTCAGTTTTAATCCTTTCTGTGATTAAACACTCAGCAAAAGTACTTCTATTAATGCTGTGACTATGTTTGGCTAACATGCCTAATATGCTTCCAAATAAATAAATATTTTGGTCTGTCCAGAAACTGCTTTGGAGGTACTGCATTGCTGTTGTTTCTTTTTCCCTTTTTTCCTTTTTTTTTTTTTTTTTTTTTCTCTTTCTTTTTTCTTTTTATCCCCCCCCCCCCTTTTTTTTTTTCTACTAGCTTTTTTATAAAAATAAGGATTTTAGGATTTCACTGAAGAGTTTGAGTTTGTACATTTTTTTTCCTGTACAAACGCAGTTACATTCTTGTTAATGAAAATCAGGATTATATTGCAAGGCAAAGGTATCTAAGGCTCCCTTGTGAGATATTTAAAAGGTGAAAGTTTGATATAGTGTTCCTTGGTCTGACACAGGTTCAGAGTATTTCTCATAGATTCTTATTCAGCAAAAAAAGTGGTTTCTGGTTCACAACTGTAAATCAAAGGGATTTTACATTTAGGGCCTAATCCTACAAACTTTAATATACACAAGTAGTTCTAATGACTCACAACCATGAATAAGGATTTGCAGAATGTTATTCTCATTAGATGCACACCTTCTTTCCTTTTACAAATTTAGTATATATTAAAGTATTTAGAACTTTAAGACAAGTCTGAATGTTTTTTTAGAAAGTGCAAAGAGTTTTGCAGTAATGTAGTAATTGAGTCTTACCCATTTGCAAGCTCCAGTATCTTTTAGGAGTGCTGCAGTTGTCAGTTATGATTAGAGTCTGCTTAAGGTGTTGATTTGCTCTAGAACATTTTTGTGCTGAATTTTGCCTCATATTAATATTTAATTTTTTTTCCTAGAGCTACTTTGTACTTGGTAGTCAACATGAATGTTTCTTGACCCAAAGAGTAGGTGAAACTTGCAAGAAAGGTGCTGGGGTGTGTTTGTTTTATTTTCCTACTCTTAGCGTCTCCTATTGTAGTTCTTATTTAGCAAAACAACCACTGATTTTGTTGGAAGTTCAGCCTGAATGTGCTTGCCCCTTAAAAACTGCTGGTGTGGCTATTGCAAGCTGTGTGCTTAACTTTGTAAACTGTTTTGCAATATCTAATTGTAATGAGGTTGAAAAGATAAAAATGTGCAGACTTCTTTACTGAAGTGCTTCAGATGTGGAACTTTCCATGGCCGCTTTTACTGTTCCTGCTCTAGGTAAAACACTTGAGGCTCTACAAGTCTTGTAACTAAATCATAATTTGAAAGCTGACAATGCATGCTTATTGCTCATCCAAAAGGAACTGTTGCAGATTACTTTTACAATTCATTTATTATTTCTTTAAGGACTTCTCTTGCTTTACAAAGGCAACTGAAATAATTTTCCTGAAAGAGATCTGGAGCTATAAATGCTCGTTACTACAAGGCATGTAAAATCAACCATTGTTTGATATCTGAGGAATGACTATTTTAAGTTTTAAATCTGAAGCAGTTGAATTTTCTGGATTTTGTTAGTTTAAACTACACGCAGCCCTACATTATTTTAAAATGGAGTTTTGTGTACTATTAGATTTAAATAGACATTAATTTTTATTATTACTTCAGACATTCAATGAAACATATATATGAAGGATTTAAGACAGACATACTTGCACATCATTTTTCCTTGTCTGTTGATAAAATGGTCTTGCTAGGCAATAGGAAAAGAAAAGCAAATAGCATGCAAATTCTTTAGGAAAAATAATTAAAATATGCTATCTGGGATATTGAAATGCTTATTCTTCTAATTCAAATGCCAATATACATAAGTACAGTATTGCCCCCTTTTTATTGTTATTTTTTTTTAATTTCAGCAGACATCAAAGGAGGAATTTATGTAGACCCATACATTGAAGGTTCCAGTGAGGGAAAGAGAAATGTAATCAAAGTTGTTAAATGTTCATATAGTGTATTGATGATATTGATGATAAACACCTTGGTTTAGACTGCTCTTTGCACAATAAAAACAGGGCATGTATGAAATTGCATGTATGCAATTGCTAATGGAGTAGTGTGTTTGAATAAACCATTGTTTCTAGCTTTGTTAATTTTGAATTTCTTTCAAACACATGGATATTCATGGTAATTTTTTTCTGAGTTTGTTTGTGCCAGGACTTTTTTTTTTTTTTTTCTTTTTTTCTTTTTTTTTTTTTCTTTTTTTTCTTTTTTTTTTTTTCCAGAAATTAAGGGGGGTTTTGTTTTTCTAAATTTTTAGACCACTATTATAAGATAATTAGTAATTTTTTTTTGAAATACATTATCAAGATAATCTGGTCAAAGCAAGATATCAGCAATATCTGTTTTTAATTTGTGAGGTCCTTAAAAATCTTAGTGATGTGCAAATACCTCTGAAGTATTTACACCTTTTCTTTAACCCACTAAATTTTAAGAGGTTGCTTTTTACTTCCTGTGAGTGTCCTATGGTGGGTTTTTTTGTTTTGTTTTGTGGATGGTTTAGTTTGTTTTGGTTTGTTGGTGGGTTTTTTGAGCTTTTGGTCAAAAAAATATTTTCGTGATTTTATACTTCCACTTCCTAGTTTACATGAAGAGCAATTTAATTTTTTTTTTTATTTTTTTTTTAAACTGCACTTTCTTCCTCCAGAAGGAAATAGATTTTAGTATTCATATGGAAGTTCGCTTAGATACTTAGAAAGTAGTGCAATTATGAACATGATTATGGTCTTCCCGAATTTAACTGATCATTTCCTACTTCAAAATAGATATAACATCTTATAAGCCACTTCTAGATTTAACAGGATTTCCAGTGGGTCTGGTAAATGAAAACTTTTGCTTTATAAATTCTGTATTCCTTTGGAGCAAAGTTTTCTCTTGGTAGAATGGATAGATACTATGGTCTTAGGAATGTTATCACTTTATTCTGAAAACACCTCACTTTCTCTTGTTGCAAGTTAGTCCATATTTTAGTCAGGCTTAAAAATTAGACAAAGATGCTCCATCTGGTGTGAAACATTGCAATGGCTCTTATAAGAAAGTCGTTCTCTAAGTGAAAATATATTGAAAAGTTTCTTGTGAAACAGAGTTCACTTTTGATACTCTAACACATACTGTCAGCATTTTCCACAGGCAAAAAGGACTCCTGATCAAAAATAATAATTATGTACTGGTTACCTTGTCCCTTTGCTCCCTAAAAGCAAAATATTTTTTCCAGGTTCTCAGGAGAAGAGAAAATGCTGCTTTTAATGCCAAGCACGGGAGTTATAAAAGCAGCACCCAAATCTGTACTTTTCTTCATCTGTGTTAATACCTAATTCTAAAAATATTTTTTCAGCTCTCAGTCAGAGTGAGGGATTGTAGTTCTGTATGACCAGAGTATTTTTTACACAAAGGGTCATACACTCATCTTTAATTCTATGTATGTGGAAATCCACAGCCTGTATGACATGCAAGTGTTACTAATATATTCTCTATACTTAAGTCCCTTATTTGTGATCTCTCTGAAGAGTTCGAGAGCAAATAAAACATGGCTTGAAATAAAATCAGAGGAAAATGCTTCCTAGTATTACCAGGTTTAAAATCTGGATCTTCATGGTGCCTATGTTTTGCATCTGACTTTAGGGTGTAACGAGGAGACTCTTGAATTAGCAGTGAGGGAATAATTCCTTCGGGGGTATTGGTACTGCTAAACTGTGTTCTGTTGACACCAGCAACTCTGGGTTTTTTTATGTTTTGATCCCACCATAATGACAGTGAATTTGGCTGTGAATTTTAGAAATTGATATTTTTGTGAAACTGCATAAGAAACTCACTGAAATGTAAAATACAATGTTCATAAGTTCTCTCATAAATTTGTTGTCCTTGGTTTTTTAAATTTTTTTTTAATTTATTTATTAATTTTTTAAAATTTATTTTTTTATTTTCCTCATTGTTGGCCATTTAGGTATATAGACTTCTTGTATTTTGTATTTTTGGTGTGTAGTACTTAATTTGTCAACCTCACAGTCTTCTGACCTGAAAACAAATTTGAAACACTGTTCAAATTTTTTTTGTTTAATTTTTTAGCTTAATATAACTTAGTTGCTGACCCACTTTCCGTTATTAAAAACCTGAATAGGATTTGTCATTGAGGTAGGAATTAATGAAGGCTAACACTAGAGGGCAATTCAAAGCAGCAGCCTACCCCAGAACAGTTATGAGTGCCTGTGGCCCTGAGATGAAAAAGAGGGAGCCAATGGAGGCTTTCCCAGGGTCTCCCCCAGGCAAAAGCTGCTCTTTGTGATTACCCTCCTAAATGGTTTATTTAACTCACTTTTCGTATATTGGAGTGCTCCACTGAATGAGAAAGAAGTTAAGCCAGTTCTTATGCTTTGCTGAATTACAAGTTAAGAAATATCTTCCACAGTGTCTTACCTCATTCACTCTTGCCATTGTCAAAAAGGCATAACTTCCTCGGTGGTGGGTTTTGTTTGGTTTTTATTTGTGTCACATGCTGCATCAAACTCTTGGAAAGATACTGAGGTTTAGGGGGTAAGATAACATTGCAGAAGAGCTTAAATGTCTTTTGTTAAGTACTAAGAAAAATGGAATATATGGTGAGTAAAATATTTTCTTACAAAATACTGCAAAGTTAGTCAAATTGAGATGACTATATGAATATTTAATTTAATATTTTAAAAAATACACAAAAACCAAAACACATGATAACCAAGATAAAGCTTCAGATAGATATTTGTGTCTGTAATTTTCTCAAGTAAAATATATTATATAGAATGGAAAAAAAGTTGAAGATGAGCAATAAAGTGGTGTATTTAATATTTAACTAAGTAGAAGAGATCATCTGTTGTACACAATTTAAACAATTTATATAACAGTGCATTACATAATAAATTATAGTTTTCACTGTTGCAATGTTCATTATAGATTTACCGAACATCTTAAATACTTGTAAATAATAACCTGTAATGCAAATGGCGGTGTCATGGTTCTTGAAAAGCACTCTAGTATTCTTATTTTAGCAATGCAAATTTTCTCATTATATTGAAATGTATGCACCCAGCCGTGTAAATGCTTGTGGCACAGTACAAATTTGAAAACAAAAGGCATTTTATATAAGAGTGTGTGTGTTTATACCTGTCTTTCTGTCTAACTTTAAGTGCATATATATATATAATACCTTTTATATTTTGTGTGCTTGTATATAAAAAAGCTGATCTATGATTAAAATGGCATGTTTGTTTCTACACTCTGGATCAATTTGTCAAGTTGTATTTTCTTTGTATTCTTTTGCACAACTTGCTATTAATGTCTAAAATTTGCTTTAGCCCCTTTCAGGTTGTTTTTTTATAAAGAGTATTTACTTGCAATCACTCTGGCAGTGCCACAGATTAATATAAATACTGAAGTGCATTGTTACAACAAACATTTACACCTGTTTTCTGCAGGGCTGATCAGCAACTCTAGTGCAATTTGAAAATATGTAATCTGCTGGCAATGATGTGCCCAACCTTAACTGGTACTGGTGCCTTTGGGAGAGAGATATTGTGTCATAACACAGTACGTATAGTCCAACAATGAGTGGCCTTCGTCAGTCTGTCCAGGAAGAAAAGAGGTTTCGTGGTTTTTAATTTGCAAAATGCACAACAAGGGGGGGAAAAGGAGCATGTGAAATTTAACCTACAAAAATTGTAAGGTTCTCTGGAGTTTAGGGGAGATTTTTGGTAAACTGGGGAAATGGGTTTGAGGAATTAGATGGCAGCCATGTACAGTGATAAAAAGGTCTTAATCATACAGATGAACTCTTGGTTTTGGAATGTATGTCTGTGAAATCTGTCTGATACTAGGTGATTAAACCAAGCACGTATGTAAGCTCTTAAGAAACTGAACCCTTAGTCTTTTGCAGGTAAGACACTACCATTTTAAGAATAAGTATTTTCGTGCCAATATGACTCTTCTTTTTTTTTTTTTTTCTTTTTTTTTTTTTTTTTTTTCTTTTTTTTTTCTTTTTTTTTTTTTCTTTTTGCCAGCTTGATTTTTGGCCCTAAATCAAAGAGATAAGTTCTGTCATTAACATTAAAGCAGTCTTCAGAACTTTGTTTATTTGAACAAAGCAAGAACAAATGTGTAAGTACCAGCAATGTGCAGACCAGTATTGCAATATTGGTCTGTTCTGTCTTTAAGCAGGTGGTTTCATGTGGCAGGCTGGAAGAGAGACTCTTTTTCTTCCCAGCTTTTGACAAAAAGATGACGCATATGACTCAGAATTAGAAGGGGAAATCTGCCAGTTTGCATCAGTTCCTTAACTTGTGGGCTGCTATTCACCACAAGAAAAATCAGTATACTCGTACCAGTGCTTCTTGAGAGATGAGGAGTAATCGTTTCCTTCAAATAGTGTACGATGATTGGAGTAGGCCTTTCATATGTTACACTAGGCTTTTCCTATATTAAGGTATTTTTTAAATTATATTAAATTTTTAGAAAGAAAAAAACAGATAATTTTATTAAATGCTAGATTTAATAGTTAATATAGAAATCAGATATTATAGCTTTATGTAGATCAAAAGCAAAGCGATTTGTTTCATGAAACTTCTGTTTTGTTGGCACTGAAACTCAGCTGTTAGAGATCTCCAGAGTCAAAAGGTAAGGTTTGGGGCTTTTTTGTATATTTTTTAACCTAATTCCACATATCTGAATCTCCAGTTCCAGCTTTTAAGTTAGTAGGATTGAAAAGAAAAATAAAAATAGTAACTTTGAAGACAGAAGCCATCTATTTTGAAGGGGAAAATAATTACTTGAAGTATGGAAGATCTGTGTTTTCAAAATGTCTTGCCCTAGACTTGCTATAAAAGATAATGCAGATAATTTTGGTTCTTTCATAAAGGTTAGGATTATGATAGAGACACTTCTTGCAATACTGATATTGCTCAAAGAGCACACTGTCGAGTAACTTTTTATTTTAAAAAATTGAAATTCTGGTTTTCAGAGATTTAACATCTTTTAGGTTTGTGGGTATTTATTAGTTTTAGAGTGCAATTTGGATTTTTCTTTTTATTTAACTACTTGTGTACTTTAAGTATTGGATTATAAACCTTTTTTCTTAATATATTAACATCTAGTTAATTCAGCATGGTTTTACTTTAAGCTTTTTAGTGCAATAGTGAAAATCTAGCTTAATATAAAGCCATAAGAAGCAGCCAGCATCCTTACCTCTTGTATTTTTTTTCAGTGGTTAAAGTTCCTTTCATTTGTCAAAACCCTTGTTATTGTTTTGGGAAATGTTCTAAGTGAAGTTTGTTTTCCAGCTAAAAAATTAAATTCACTGCTTATCGATCTGTGTCAGCCTTAGAAAGCACCATTTTATTTTGTATTAGCTCAGTTCTGTAAGTAGTGGGTCTCATTGATGGAAAGGGGAACCAAACCAGAAATGTTTCTGAAAGGGAGTACACAGATCTGTGTGTTAGATGGTATCTATTAAGATTAGTAGTATTCTAATAATATTTCATGGAGAGATGGGGGAAAGATTGCTGCTCTAGCTGCCACTGAGTAAACAATAAGATAATATGACCAGGAATCTGCACCCCAAAGGTGTTATGGACACCTGAAACTTCTGCTGAAGTGATTAATTAAATAATGAAGTTGTAGAAGTACAGCTAACAACTGGAAAAGTAGCAGTTACTAGGAGGTGTTTCTCTTCTATTAACTAGTGGATTCCCTTAATAGTTGAGCTGATTTCTTCAAACAGGTCAGACTCACCTTTCATAAGTCACGCTGTTGTCTGGCATTTTATAGAAGTCATGTAGTGATGATGTTAAGAAAAAGACAAATTTACTGCCTGAGCCAGAAGGCAGGCTTACAAAAAGCAACTCCTTTCACGACACGAAAAGCTCTTTGTTCTGTGGCCTTGGTCTTTTTGTGCTTTGACCCTTATTTTATAGCATTGTCACTCTGACCTTAAATCTTTGAAAGCAGACAAGCAGCAAATTTAGCCCTTTACAAGTGGAGTTTCGTTCTGAGCTATGAGCCTGGTTTTTATCTTTAGGCATTATAGTCCCATACAATACTGAGATGTAACAAAATCTCAATCTAAGATTTGTGGGTTTGGCATAGTGTAAATAGTTATTATTTATATATAAGGCAATTGAAAAAAACCTGTGTTGCTCTGTTACTGGCCTATGATTTGTAGATATTTACCAATTTGAGATAAGACAGCAACTAGGAAGGCAGTCTGGCTAATACTGACCAATATATTTTCCACTTTCCTAGAAGTACTTTGGAAATTGATCCTGTGCACAGACCACCAGAGTTTCTGCAAAAATTATTTGAATATTCTGTTGAGGAATAAAAATGCTTTGCTGTACATTCTAGAGTTAGAAGATTTAAACAGCAATACTTGCATGGCCTTCTTTCATTAAAGACTCTGCCAGCTTAGGAGAGCACAAAATTTTACATGAGGTCTGTGACTATTATGTGAGCAAGTCTTCTGAGAACTTCATAAAACTTTTTTTTTTTTTTTTTCTGGTAAGAAAAACAGAAATTAATGAATGTAATAGAGAACCAATAGTTGATAGATTTTAAAGTTTTAGGTGTTTTTTTTTTTTTTATTTCATATGTTTAAAAGGAAAACTTGTTTCCCTGTCTTAATAACTTTATGTTATGTAGCTGGTTTGTACTGTACAGTTATTGTTATTTGGAGAGGGATTGTCACATTTTCTTTTATCACTAATGATTCTATATACTTCAAGTTTTGGAAACTTAAGCTATTATAATGGGATACTATTTTCTGAATGTAATAGTGTAATAATCTAAGTCTACATGTATTGGAGAACTTGAAATTATTATTTTTTTATTTAATTTTTTTATTAATCTGAAAAGATATTAGAATTTTTTTTAATACTCATACAGAAACTGAAGATTATATTTTAAGACAGATTTGGCTTTCTTTTTGATAAATCTGCTATATTTAGTTTTAATATTTTTTGTGATAAAATTGAGGGGGGAAAAAACACTTTAATTACTACTATAATGAAATTTAAAACTTACTTTGTAGAACTTCAGAAAATAACTTCTTCGTTTTTCTTAATTTTGTATGTGTCCTTTCAAGCAGAAAGAATGCTGGTACAGATTGAAAGTGTTCACACAGTTTTTCTTCCTGTGTGCTTGCCAAAGGTGCAGAGAAGACAGATTTTTAAAAGTTGTGTGCAAGCTATACCAATGCAGTCAAGAGGGATCTGGAAAGCTTTTCTGAAATGCAACTTTTACAAACTCAGCTAGAACTTGGAGCTTGTTACACTTTATAAGTTCCCTGTAAAGTTTTTCATACAGCAATCTAGTTAATGCATCAACTTCAGACAAAACTCGTTTGAGAAGCTGGAAAAAGAGGTGGGAGGGGTTAATCTTATTCAGTTTTATTTTTGAGCTACAGTTGATTCTAAAATACACTGATAACATACCAAACTTTACACTGATAAATTTTTTGTGTCCTGTATCAGCTTCCCATAGTTATGCTTTTTTTAGCTAGCAAGTTATAAAAATTGATAAACTGTACTTGTTCAAATCAGAACTGACTACCTTTAGTTTTTTGCCTTTCACAGAAATCCACTGCATTCTGTTTGCTATTCATCACTCCAACAGAAGCATCAATATTGCAGAACCAAGTAACAGTCTTCATTTTGGTTTGTTTTCCTGAGTGCAGTCAGCAGTGGGGGGTGCACCTCATACAAATTAATACATGAGTCAAGCTAGTGTAAGCAGTAGTTGGAGTCTTAGCTTAAGTAAAAAGGGTGTAAAACAGAATTTGATGAATGAGAATCCTTAACTGCACTTCTAAATTTCCAGGTGTTTTTATACTTCTGAATTTCTCAATGGTTTTACTTCCTGGTTTTTATTTTTAGCTGGCTTTGTTATTTCATGTTTATCTTATGCAGTAGTTCTCCAGCTAGTCTAAATCTGTTTGTTCATGATCCTTGGAGAGATGGCTGGACACATGATATAGATTCTCCAAATTTAGTAGCAGTAAATTTCAGTAATCAGCAGTCATCTGCTTTACTTTAGTTATTAATACTTCACATTGCAAAAATGTAGTTCTCCCAGTCTTTTGCCATGGTTATGTGGGGAGTATTGCTGACATAATCAGGAAATAGTGAACATGCATTTTTTTTCTTTTTTTTATGTCAAAGTTTGTGCTACCAAAACTCTAAATTAGTGTTAGTAATTTCTGTTTAAATATTCATCTTTTTGTTCAGCTAATTATTTAAACCATTGTTTGTGATTTTTTTTTTACACAACTTCATAATAGTCTTAAAAATATTCAGCTGCTTGCTAGAAGGTATGGGAGGACCTATTATGCATAGAGAGTGTGTATAAGCTTAGTCCTGGATTATTGCACCTCTTCAAGGTGAAGTTAGGAAAATTTATTGCTGTGTTAGCATTATTTAATTAAAAAAACAAAACAAACATATGCAACAAAATTGCTAGCTTAGAGACAGATTTTTTAAATTTTATTTTATTTTTTATTTTTAGAACTGCAGTCTTAAACAATAATTAAAAATCTCACTGTTACTTCCAGAGAAGAGCAATCAAGATATATAGTTTAATCTCTAAATTCTTCTTCCTCAGACCAGAAAGTAACCTCAATTAAGTTGAGTGAATTAACTGAGTGTTGTAGGTTATGCCTGAACTAAATAATAATGGAACAAAAGTAGCCAAAAATACACTGATACCTTTGAAGTTAATGTTCTGAAATATTTCAGTGGAACCTTTCTTTGTTTTTAAAAATACATGCATATCACTTTAAAGGCTACTGACACCACAAATTAAATGGAAAGATAGTTCCTTAACAAAGAAACAAGAAGGCAGGAGTAAAATAACATACTTCTAAATCTTAGAATTTATAACTCTTGTTCATTCTGAAATCTATTCTGTTTGCAGTGTAAATACAGCAGTGTTGAGTAAGCATATGACAAAAATAAAATGAAACTATTGTTTTAGCTTGGAGGGAGGGGTGTAAACAGTGTACAAGAAAGATACAGCTACATATGCTTTTAGATCTCAGAATCCTAGAGAATGAAAGTATTCAAATTTCTTGGTAGTGGACAGTGAGAGTCTCTAATTCTATCTTTTCCCAGATTAATTCAATAAAACTAAAAGTATTTTCCAGTGTCGAACTGCCATTGTATTTATTCATATTTAGTGGTGTGTTAGTGGCACTGAACTGTGAGCAGGGAGCTTGGCAAATTCACCAGCAGTTGTCCGAAAAGATACACTGCAAAATGTCCTGTCTAACATAGAAGTAACTTGCTCCATTAATGGAATGCACAGAACAGGACACACTTGTCAAAGATGCTGCACTTCATGCTGTGTCATCTCAGTGCAAACCCTGTCTCATTTCTGGTTAAACTAAGCTAACCTAGGAAAACTGAGATGGATGTGTAATTGCTGATGTCAGGGCTGTGGAGGAGAGTAGCACTGGTGGACAAATGTAATGCTTTTAGACTGTGGAATACTTGCGTCTTTCAGGTTCACGTTTAGTTTTCTAATTTTAATCTGAAATAAGGTTGGGAAAGGGTCACGATGAACAGTGAAGCAATAGCCTTGCTTTCATACTGGATCTGTGTTTTGCATTAATGAGTAAGGAACAAAAGCAATGGAATATGGTTGTGAGCAATGGTGTATAACACTATTAATGAGGAAGAAGTTTTGGCCAAGAAGTATCAAGAAAGTGGGTTTTTTGCATGACCAAAAGGCACGAGGTAAATGTTTACATTTTACATCATGTTTTTGGGTATTAGAGACAACATACAGTATTTAATACAAAGGCCTTGGTGTATTTTACTCCAAGTCAGTGACCTGTCAGTCAGATTGCAGGCCTAGTGGTACCTTCTGGATATAATATGTTACATAGATGTTTAAGGAGGTTATTAGTAGTTATAGTAGCATTTAAGGAGCTTATTAGTATGTATAGTAGCCAGAAATTGACTTGTGGCTGGTTTTCATAGGGTCAGAAAAGACTGAGTTTGGCTTGATGTTGTCATAAACTCTTAACTATAAGCAATAAAAACTGAAAATGATATTTTATATTGGGCTTGGTCTTTGATAAATCAACTAAGAAATACTGAAATCAAGGAAAGGCTCTTTCATTGCTTGGGAACACTCCAGTTGCTAAAACAAGCACAAATACATATACACACAGTCTCTCTCTTTTTTTCTTTCTCTTTCTTGTTTTTTAACAGTTCTAGTACTTCTTTTCAAAGGGCATTCCTGACTGGTGTGTATGAGCAGCTTCATTGGAATTTCAGTTTTGCATCTTCAGAATCCTTCCTCAGCAGAGGTCTTGCTTTTAGGGACTTGGGAAATGTAATGGAGCTGCTTGCATACATGATTCCCAGCTTTTACTGAGGTCTCCTTTGTCTGTCTGTCTCTCATCCACAGACTTAAGACACAAGGATGGAGGTAGGAAAAGAACTCTTGGTAACGACTATATGGACTTTATGACCAAAACCTAATGGTACACAGCTTTGTGCAGACACTCCTCGATTTCAGCAGATTGCTGGCTCAGCTATTAGTACACTTCTTATCTTAGATTTTCTCCTTTCATGCTTTTCCTGTTCCACAACCCCGTCTCTCACATACACTGCCTTCAATTTTGTGATAATTTGCTTATTCTCCTTGCAGATGATATCTATTTTAATAGCAATGTAGAAAACATACAGTCACATTGTGTTGAATTTTGGATTGGTTGAGGTTTTTTGGGGGCATTTTGTAGTAAAGTTTAAAAAAAAACAAAACAGCAACAAAAGACCTTTAAAATCACTATTAAAAGGGAACTCCCCTCCAAAAAACAAACAAACAAACAAAAAAAAACCACAACAACTTCAAATAGCCCAGAATCCTGCCAGAATCCTGTAATTCATGCAAGGTTTTGTGTCCATGTTTTGTATGGGTGGCTGGAATTACCTGCAAGTTTTCTTACTAATATACTTACTGTAGAAAACAGCATAAGAAAATAGCATAATAGTTCTGCCAAGTCTTCATTTCATACTGTGTATAGTTTAATTTTAGAGGGATTTAGTTATGCAATAGGAAAAAAACTCTCCATACTTAAGCTAGAACCTGAAATCAACCAGACAGTGAAAGAATAGTATCAGTTAAACACATGGAATTTCAAATTAAGAATTTGGCCTGAATGTAAAAATGAGAAATGCACTTCCAAAGATGTTAGATGTTGCAGCTGTCTTACTTAAATAATTTTCTTTCAAGCTTTTAAGGTAAATGTACAAGTACCAAGCAATATTTTTTCCTGCTAGAGAATGTTTTTCATACACTTTTTCTTACTCTTAAAGTTGGAGTAAATCTCTTACTGCTGGCTAGCATTTTTGCTCACATCTATCTTTATGCCTTCCACATTTTATATATGTGTGTGTATATATATATGGTGGAGGATTTTGTCTTTACTTTTTCTTCTCTTGGCTTCTGCCTAGCACAGTTTCTTCAGGGAGAAGACCAACTGTCAGAGCATATGTTTACAGTATAGGTTTATTTTGACTTTGCACTCCTGCTTTAATTCACCATGGTAAGTTGGGTAAGTCATGCCTATTTTAGCTATCTGTTCTAAAAACAAACATAGGTAGTAAGAGGTGGGGCGGGTTAAGTGTAAATATAGCTGTGCATGTATAAAATATACTGAAAATGGCTCTTTGATGCAGTTCCTAAAGATAGTATTCCTCTGGATAAACTGTATAAAAAGTGTTGGTGCTGCTACCTGCAAATTTACACTGGCAATCCCAATTTAATTGGCATGTTTGTGGCAATGGACTCTTCTAGTAGATACTGCCCTGCTGTATCAAAAATAGGAAAAGGAGCAAAGAAAAACTCCCCAATCTTTCCCCCACATGGCCTGCCAAATCTCTTCTTGTGCTTCCAGATAGTCCTGTTATTTTCCAGAAGTTGTCTGTCATGAACTGACTAGAAGGCTTATTGCAATAGAGTGGCATGCTTGGGTCCATGCTGTGTAAGTAGCTTTTGTCTTAAATTTAGTATAAAAACATTATAGAAAGCATAATTCATGTTATCTAAGAAACCAGTAAAAGGACTGCACACACTTAAATCTCTGGCATTCTTTAGTGTAAGAAAATGATACCTGGCAGGGACATGAATTCTACATCTCCTGCCTACTTCAAGTGAAGTGGCATGGTCATTCTAGAGTGGGGGCAGATGAACTCCTGCTCATAATAACAGATAAGTTACTATTCTTGCTAACAATTGTTTTGGGCGGTTTTAGGTTGGTTTTTTTTTTTTTTCCTTCTGAAATTATTAAGACTCTTTGGAGTCTTGTCTGTCCAAAAATTGTACTAAGGGTAAGCTGCAGAGCTAACAAATAGCTTGAGGACTGATAGAGTAGTTGACAGCTTATTTTAAAATTAGCTCTTATTATCTTACATATGAAAGTTGTTGGGGTTTTCTTTTCACATCTGAGTTTCCAGATGACAAAAAATTAGATTAGAAAATAACCCAGATTTTTCTGTTTTCTTTTGAAATAAACATCTGCATAATCTTTAGTTCCTCTAATCAAACACACAATTGTCCAGTTTGTCATTCATGTCCCATTAAGATATTTTGCTCAGGTGACAATAAAGTCTGGAGCTTCACTATAAATGAACAGCTTGGCAATGAACAGATGTTTTCTAAATATTTTGTAGTCCATTGATACAACTGATGTTACTACATGAAAGCTAAAGTTCAATAAGAAAATAATGCATTCATCTCTGAGAGTATGTTTCTGGTTTTTTGAAGCATGGTAGACACCTTGGCATAACGTAGCAGCACATAATGGTTTGTGGGTTTTGAAAAGGTGCAGGCCATATTGTGCTGCCTCAAAAATACAAGGATTTCATCACCCTGAAGAGACATACCACTCACTTATGAATTAGTCAATCTTGTGATGCTGATGTCTGTCATACTTTAGCAGCACGTAAATATTGGTGTTAAGACTGTAAATATCTCCAGTATTAACTGTGCTGCTGAAGTAAGGCTAGCCACTTCTGCACGTGAGTCATGGAACAGGACATTGCATGTATTTCTTATGCCTTTTTATTTCTATAAATTTATATATTGTTTTTATATGAACATTTTCTTAGCTTTTTTTTTTTTAATTTTCATTTATTCAGAAACTGTTTAGAGCTTCATAGTATCTGATGGTAAATGTAGAATTGACATATATATATATAATTTTGCCTTGGTTTATGTGAAAACTGAACTTTTTAAAGGAGCCATCTCAAGCTACCCCTGTCTAACAATGCTTTGGTAAGTATGTTTTGTTTATATATTTAAAAACTATAAAAATTATGTTACTTTAATTTACAGCACATTTCATTATTAAAACTCTTAAAACTGTGTTCATTTTTACAACATTACATTTTAAATTAGTGGAACTGGGAAGTTTTTGATCATGCCCTTAGCAAAGAGAACTCATAAAGAAAAAGTGCCTTGCAATTTTTTTAACAAAATTTATTAACCACTTCATTTCTTAAACCATTGGGCTATAAACAGATAACAGTTTTATGGTTAAAAGTTTAAATTCTCCATCTGACTGTGAATTTACTAATTTTTTCTCATCTTCCACTAAGATTTTTTCTCTTGCAGGAGAATCTTTCATTGAGATGAGTGAAATTGCTGCAGTGAGAATGGAAATTACTTGGGCTTCTTTTCCTTTTAAAAGCTGCATGCAAGAACTGTGTGGTGAGTCAAATGTAGACTAATGGTTATGTAAATGTCACTAATTTTAGATACAGATCTGAAAGTGTGTTTCCTTTTAAGATTTTATTTTCTTCACTATCATGACTCAGTATCACTTGCTAATCTAATTTTATTAGCCCTGTTGTATTTTACCATTTAAAATACACATTACCTTATTCAAATAGTTGTTCACAGAGTCAAGTTAATGTATCATATAGATGTTTTAAAAGGAGGAAAAAAAGCTTATCTGCACTCAAGATTTGTTTTGATTTTAGCCTTCACAGGCCTGCTGCTGGTGTAGTTGCACAGGTACAAAGATGATAAAAATGAATATGAATCCAAGTTGTTATAATTCATAAGCTTGCATTATTTGACCATATTTCAGTATTTCAGACTGGTAAAAATCACACTCTCATTGCCTACTACTGCTATGGTTTTAAACTGGCAAAATTACTAATGGCTAAAATTTCCAATTTAGTTCAGACCTGAGCAGTTCTCAATAGCACAGCTATGGAGAATTAGATAGCCTACAGCTTTTCATCAGGAACACTTGTGTGCACTTTAACCTACTACATTTCTCTTAAGATACATGAGCAAAATGAGGTTGGCTACTTAGAAAAAATATCCTATCTAGATAAAAGTTGGATAGCTTTCTCGTTGAATTTCTTCAAGTAGCACTATATAACTGCTAAATATTACAGACCTGCACATACACTTCAGCCATTTGAAGACTTAGAATGCTTGGAAAGACCTTAAAGGTCACTGATTTTTTTTTGAGTGTGATGCAGACTGGTGCTTGCAGCAGGCCATCCATCCAGTTGCTCTTGTAGATCTAGTGTTTTAATGTACCCAGGATTTTTCCCAAGGACTTCTATGAGTAGATGTGAATCTAAAGAGCTGATCAGAAACTTGAGAGCATACAAGTCTGTTTGCATGGCTTTGTCTAAGTCCAGTGGCCAAACTGTTTGTTCCTGACTACTTCATTGTGCTCATGTTGGCCTTTGTGTGAAGATAGAAACAGTCTGTGCTTCCTTCTGGTTCACCATGCAAACTCCTATCACTGGCACAAGGGCAGGAAATAGCAGAGAGCAGGAAGAAGCAGAAGGGCAAAGGTTGGAGCGCCTCGTTTGGTGGCCCTAGCGGCTTAGAATAGTTCAGTGACGTGGTGAAAACACAGTTTGAGCATTTGCAGAACCAGAGTTCAACTGAGGAACCAAAGTTCCTGTCTGGATTAAGAAAACTACTTCAAGTGCTTATGAAGGCCTACTCAAATGATTTAGTTCCTAAACCTTTGAAAAGGATGTTACATTTCTCACATGGTTCACAGGTGGCTTAATATTAGCAGTTATATATTGTAGAGGTTTGCCGTATAGGAGGTGCCGGAGATTGTGGCTGGACCGAACTCACTTCGCATTGCAGCTCTGGGGTCCTAAGGACTGTGCCCGATGTAAGAAAGGAAGGCTCACTGTTTTCAATTCAGGGGCTTATTTTCTTCTAGGCTTAGGAACTATATGGGAAAAAGATATTTAATTAACATAAAAAGGCAAGAAAAGATAGGCCTGCTTGAAAAGAAACTGAGACTACTAGCTGTATATGAGTGAAGACAACTAGTGTTAGGAGCATGTCTAAAAAATGCGGTGTTAAAAGGTTGGAGCTGAGAACAGATGCAGGAAGGACAGATCTGACAAACTGGAAAATCAGAAGTATTGAAATATACTGGGCAAAGATTTAGGGGTTTGTTTATTGAATTTGGAAGAAGCAGCAGCCTGACAGAGGGGTCTGGCTTGAGGCAAAGCGACAGAGTCAGGTTTAGGGAAAGGGGCTTGCTCTCCTCAGATGATTCCTAACATTCACGGGAATGCTCTGCACTTTGGATCCAGAAGAGAATGCAGACTGGAAAGTTGTAGCTTTTGCTATTATATGGGAAATCATTGTCAATTTCATCCCCCTCATCATATTCCACAGAGAAGAGGGCAAACCTATTAGTACCCTCAGCTACTTCATGGATTTTGGTCCCCGAAAAGAAATCCCAAAGTAAGAGCAGTTGAGTTTGTAGGGGAGAGCTCTAGTTCAAACGGGATAGTTTCTTTAAGGCTATGTGCAGTCAATTTTGAATATATTCAAGGATGGAGATTCTGCAGCCTGTCTTGTTCAGCTAGAATTTCATGCAATTCACTTCTTACCTGTTGCTTCTTGTCTTGTGTCTGAACACAGCTGAGAAGAGCCTGGCTATGCCTTTACTCTCCTGTACCCCCACCAGCAAGCATTTAGAAAGGTTGCTGAGATCACACAAACACAAGCCTTTTCTTCTCCAGACTGGAGTCTCAACTCACTCAGCCTTTTTTCATGTGAAAGATTCTTCAGTTCTCTCATCATCTTTGTGGAAGTAAATAAAATGCTTAATATAATAAGGGGAATTAGAATTCAAAGGAGGAAATGTTTTTGTGAGGAGAAAATGAAAAAAACAAAGCACAAGCTAATAACTGTTAAAAGAAGAAGAAGATGACAAAATGAAACATTAAGAAGTTAGATAACTCCTGCTTTAAGATTCTGCAATCTTCATTTGCCCCCTTGTGTCAGTATACTATGAAGCAGTCTTTGTGATCACACAGAATCTAATCTATTGATAGGGTCAGCCTCTTGTGCTGGGCCAGGGAAGATGTTTGTGGGCTGTGCAAGCAAGAAGCCTGATGTTGCTATAGATGCTGCAGAAATTAGTAAAAATTCTGTAGGCAATGGAACAAATGGCTGCAAATAGAGGAAACCAAATAGAGGTTATGTCAAGTGAGAATTCCTAAGAATTAGATGTGATGTTTATTCTTCTGCCTTTATTCTCATGTGATGCTGGACAAGTAACCAGGCCATTGTTTCTGTTGTGCATATATTGTGCTTTACTTTAGAAGTGGCTGATTTAAGATTCACATGTCTAAAAGAAACACTGGTGGTTCACATTGGTAGCTGAGCTGCTTAGGAGTTGTCATTTGAATTAAAATGCTCTGTAAAGTTATGTCGCTGACAGTCTCCTCTTCTTAAAGGGAACTTGAAACTGTTGCATACTATGATAGTTTCTACATCTCACTGTCACATTTAAAATAGAGGTAATGGACACATACCTTGAAGGGCTCTTGGCTACTTTTGTTCAGTAGCTGTGCCACAGTAATGCATTTCCTTATGGAATTTTCTATGGCATTTATTAATTCTGATTTCAGAGGAAGAGGTGAGTACTGTGCATCTTTTAAAGACCAGATCTGCAATCAACTTTCCTTGTTACCAGCTCAGGCTGGGAAGCAGAGTTTCTGTGCTGTTTATTGGTCTATTTCTGCAGTCCTGTGAACTCTAAAATACTCTGACTTGTGTCCTGTCTTGTCACTGATTCATTTTGCAAATATAACTCATTATTAAACATTTGTGTGTGCCTCTTTTTTTGCTTGTCATTTTTGTAAGTAACATCATCAACATTCTGCAAAATCTTCTATATACTAAAGGTAAGGTACATGTTTGAACTTCAGCATATTTGACAATAAATTTACCTGTGAAGATCTATTTTCCAGAGAGAAAAAAAATGAATTAGTTAAATTGTAACAATTTCTTAATGTACAGTGGTAAGCACTGCATTTTCTAGAAATGTAAAGTGACATATTGTTTGACTAGCTAGGACAGCCAACAATAGTATAAGACTGTGGTTCTACAGCCTTGCAGTTCTTGAACCAGACAAGTTTGGGAATGAGTCTTCTTGTTTCTTTCACTATTACCCTGGCTCTCATATGCCTTTGGTGGTTTCACTGAATGACTTTAGGTTAGTTTTTGGTAGGCTCAGCCAGCTGAATATGCTTACTGTAAGCAACAGTGCCAGCACCGAGAAAATGCCCTTCACTCCTGAGACTGGCACTCCAGTTTTAAAGTCCATTTCACTGCTTAAATCACTGTAAGGAATATTCAGGGCCTTATTCTTTGTTTCTTGACACTACTACAGACAGACTTGGCCTATCTGCTCTTTAAATTGATATCAAAGGTCTAGAAACATTTCGGTCTATCTCTTTTCTTGTACAGAAGATTAGTATCAACATATGAAACCAGCACAAAAATGCTCATATAGATATAGCTTCTTAGCATCTGTACTATGCCTTTCCTATTATCAAGAAAATGTGAAAGTCTCCCCCTTTTCCAACAAGCAATATCTGTTATTCTCAGACACATCAATAAATACATTAAAGCTATATTATCCATCTATAATGAAACTTTCAGATCAAAAACACAAGATTTCCAGTAGTATGAGACAAAGATGGACAAGAATTCTGTTTTGGAGGTATGAAATCTGTTAAATGACTTGTTCTTCAACCAGTTTTAGGAAGTGTGCATGAATGGTAGGTTGTACAGTCAGGAAAAGGATTTCACTGCAGAGTTGATAACATTGTGTAGCCAGACAGCCCCCTGTTGGTTGTATTGCTGTGGAGGTTCTAGAAAGAAATTGTGCTTGAATTCAGCTGTTCATTGCACTCAGCAAGCAATTTTTTTCAATCCCGTATCACAAATAGAGAAAGTGGAGGGAGAATAAAAATGGTTGTGCTTGTAAAAACTACCTTTGAATTAAGTTTTCTCTCTTGTGTATAAGAAATGTTAAAGCTTGGTTAAATAGAGGGCCTGCACACAGTTCCTTAATGCCTTTATAGAAGTTTATTTTTAAATTGCTGTAGTAAAAATGTAGAGCAATGCTTCATCCTTGTGATAAAACTTAAGACTAGCATGCCTTAATATCACATTTATAGCCTAAGGCAAAGTATTTAGATAAAGTTCTGTCAAAAATGCAGGGTTTTAAAACATAAAAGTTTGTAAGCTGGCAATGAACTAACCAGGTACAGCCTTATTTAATAACTAAGACTCTTGCAGGCATATCTGTGAGAGCTTCTGCTATTTAACAAGGTACAATTTTACCAAGAGTGAGTCTTGGGTATTTTTTAATAATTTGCTTTGCTTTAGGATGTTTTCTGTATGTGTTTTAAGTTGCTGCCAATGCAACTAGTACTGTGTTTCTCATACGTTGAGAAATGGAAGAAGTTCTTATTCAAAATGAAATTACTGTGTTATGCTGGCAATTGCAGGACAATTATTAGGCATTTTGGCTTTTTTTTTTTTTTTTTTCCTAATGTGTTTGTGAAAAGAACCTAAAATCTCCCTTGTAATGGTCACTTTATATCCATCCACAATAGATATTCTATGAAATTGTAGTACTGGGTGATGCAAGGATTCCAGAAAGAACTTTTAGAGAGATACAGAGTCTTCTGCTCTGAATTAAACAATACATAAGTTCTCTTTCTGCATCAGGTATGGCCAAGGTTATAACACCTCATCTTCATTTAAGGAATTGGATTTGTGGCTGAAAATCCATAGCTGCAACAGTGCTAGAGAAATTGATGTGACAGTTAGTTTCTACTACAGCACAGGAGACTAGCGTGATGCCAAGAAAGCCAGAGTGCTGGAGAACATTTTCTCACTCTTAGAACTCATTTTAAAAATCAGTGATCAGGTATCTTGGAGCAGCTGGCAAAAACAAGAGGGTAAGTCTTACCTGCTGTGACTAAAAAGAGGAAATGGGAAAGATAGGGACAGAACAAAGAGCTGGTTTAAAATTGTCATGACTTGCTAAAATCCCTCAGAAAAGTTTTAAGAAACTAGCTGAAACAATCTCAAGGCAAGGGGACTCCTCCATGAAACAGAAAACCAGAAGCCTGAGGAGATTCAGGTTCACATCTCCTGCTTCTGAAAAAATACCCAGTGGAAGTTGCCCACAGATGTTCCCCATCTTTCTTGTTAAATCAAGGATATGCGCAAAAAAGTCACAAAACGATTTTGTTCAAAGTTGTTGGCAGTGATAACTATTGCTGTTAGCAGATGAAAGCAAGCTGCAGGTAGAATTTCAAAGGGTAGTGGAATTTGTTTTTATTGGACTAACTGTGCAGTTCCTTGCATGTTCCATATTCTTTTCCTAAGATGTTTCCTGAAGTAATGGTAAAGTCAGCATACAATAAATATAAGTAACCATTAAAGCGCACTAAAAGGAATACCTTATGTTTCCAGTAGATGTACACTGAGATAACGAAGTATTTTTATATAACAAAGATTTGTGAATTGCATCACAGTCCGCTATTATGCCAAAGTTCTGGGATAATTGCTGAAGAGAGCACCAGTAAAGGTGGCTTTAAACTGCTTTATGCTCCTACATTCTCTAAGTCTGCTGAAGGTGGAAAGCAGGGAGCCAGCATTAAAGAACTTCAGCAGCTAGCAAGGGGATTCACCTCTTCCCTCTTTGCAATCTACCCTCAAACTGCTTCCTTTCTGTGTTGGAAGCAGCTTTTTGAGTCTTTGGGTTCCAGAGGTATTTTGGTTTGGGTTGGGTTTTTTTCACAGGAGAGTTTACAATCCCGCTTAAAAATTAGCAGCATAGGTAAGAGCCTGTTCTAGGTTGAAGAAGATTCAAATAATTTACCCAGTTCAGAAAAATAAAATATTCTTCTGAGGAGGAAGAGTGGTTACCCCATTCCCAAATTAGGATTGAACTTCAGGACTTCTTCATTGTTCTAAAGTATCATTAATTTTTAGTTTAAGTAATTCTAGTTACTTGGAACATAGCTGGTATGTAACCTGCGTACTTAATTCAGGCATAAAGTAACTAGCCTGAGAAAAGCACTCCCTTTTGCTATGAATGTATCTCAGTTTCCTCCAAAATTGCAGGTTTTTCTCTTTAGCTGTGAACATTTGTCCAGACCAGTGGACATAATTTTTAATCATAATTGACAAATCCTAACTTTATCTCTAGGGGATTTTTTATGTTTACTGCAGGATTCTTTTTATAACAGCACCTGGTCCTGATGATTTATAGTGTTTGAGTTTCTCAGGCTTTCAACAGGCTCTTTTGAGATATCTAGGCCTGGGAAAACTCCATAATCTGTGAATCTTCATAAGGCACATCCTTGAGATAGGAATTTCTCTGTCACCCTTTATGTTGAAACCAAATAATTTATATTGATCCCATGACATTTTCTTTCATCTGCTTCTGGATATTACATGGACAAAACCAAAAAATATCCTCCTGAATTATAAAATCTTTAAGAATACTTGTAATTCTGTGTGTGTGTGTGTTGTGCATTGATACAGGGGTACTGCCTGAAGCCATGAGTACCAGTCGAGCAGAACATCTTTCAGCAGCACCTGTGAAAGCAATAACTGCATTTCTTTGTGCAAGAGTAGTGTTAATCCATCCCCTCATTCTTCAGACTACCAGTGGCTACAGAGAGCTTTTCATTAGCTAATGATAGTAGTAATTTTATTTTTTCCCTAACCTTCATTAGGTTTTCCTTACTTTACTTTCTTACTTGTTTACATTAACACTTAATGAACTGTTAAGATGTGGTTTAGTTAAGAAACTATAGCATTTCTGATTTGTTGGGTTTGGTTTTTTTCTGCTTTGGTTGGAGAAATTGCTTCAAGAATTCTATGTCTGTGCATACCCCATGAATGAGCACGACCTCCCTAGCATTTAGACGTTTACTGTGTAATGTAGTGGTGTCATTAAAGACTGCCTACATAAGATACACTTTACTTGAGTTGATGAGCATCACATGAATCTTCTAAGAAGGCTGAGCAAGCAAAACATCTTGCCTCAAGATGTCACAAGTGATACAGGCACCTGGCCTCTGGTTCTAGTTTGCCTGAGCAGAAACACTTGAGAAATACCAGAGCTCTTTTGCTTTTCTAACTGCTTGTCCTGGGCTGTCAGTAAGGCTCTTAACATGGCTAGACCTTGATTAGATGGAGACAAGGAAGAGAACATTTGCAAAACAGATCCTGATTTTATCCTACATAAATTCTGAAGAAGTTAAGCACAGCTCAGACCTGGGAATACTGGGCAGTCCAATGATGCAGAGCTGGAATTTTCATGATACAATGGTCTACAGTTCTTGGATTCCTTGGCATCCATAATTCTAGAGAAATTATTAGTAACAATGTGGCACCAAGAATTAATTATAACAAGGTTGGAATCACTTTTGAATCTTTGAGCTCCATCAGAGAAATCCAGCTCCTCACTGTCAAATCAGGTTCAGAATCACCCCTCATAAACTTCAACGGGTGTCTGGCCCTCAGCATTGATTCAAACATTCTCTATTCTGCTAGTACTCAGAGATCATTTTTTATAAGCTTCTGGCATCCTGTAGGACTAGTTCCAATAAAATACTTGTGTGCTTAGTCAGAACCAGAAGAAGACTGAAAGGTTCTGTACAGTTCCGCTTAGCTGGATGCATCCTACATCAGTAGAGAGGTAGGTGTGGTTCACACTAGGACAGCTTATAGAGATGGGAACTTCCTGTAATTTTCAGCATCTCACAGATTCCAAAGTGTTAAGGTTGGAAAAGGCCTCTAGTCCAGCCGTTAAACCAGCACCACCATGCTCACCAATAAACTATATCCCCGAGTGCCACACCCACATCCCTTTTCAGCTTCTCCAGGAATGGTCATTTTGCCTGGGCAGCCTGTTCTAATGCTTAACCACCCTTTCAGTGAAGAAAGTTTTCCTACTGTCCAATCTAAACCTACACTAGCACAACTTGAGGCCATTTCCTTTCATCTTGCCACTTGTTACCTGCGAGAAAAGACTGACATCCACCTTGCTACATCCTTTCAGATAATTGCAGAGAGCTTTCTTGTTTGTTCCTCCAGGTAACAAGTGACAGGATGATAAAAAATGGCCTAAAACTCTACCAGGGGAAGTTTAGGTTGGACATTAGGAGGAATTTCTTCTCAGAAAGGGTAATTAGATATTGGAATGGGCTGCCCAGGGAAGTGGTGGAGTCACCATCCCTGAAGGTGTTTAAGAAAAGACTGGATGTGGCATTTGGTGCCATGGTCCACTTGACAAGGTGGTGTTCAGTTGGTCATAGGTTGGACATGATCTGAGACGTCTTTCCCAAGCTAATTTATTCCGTGAAAGCTGCCTCCAATGACAGGAAATATTGATAACTAGAGCAAAAAGATGCTGAAGTTTTGTCTCTGCTGTAGAAAGAATTACCTTCTGAAAATGAGGGTCTCAAGTAGCATATTATTAGTTCATGCTGCAAATGCTAATTTGAAATGGAAAGCATTGCCACAGCCATCTAGAAAGGAATTTAGATATGGTGCAGTAGAGAGCCTTTATTGCAGTAGTGACATTTCCAGAGACAGACATCTTGATAAAAAGTATTTCTATGGGTTTTCTGAAGCACAAGGACCTATTCAATGCTTTGCATTCTCTTTTATAGACAAGTTTGTACCACACTCTTCTTAGATCCTCAAGACAAGTAAACACCAGTTGCCAAATACAGGCATCACAAGAGCACAGGCTTTCCAACCCTGCAGGCTTACATGCCCTCCCGCAAAGCAGCACAAGACTTAAAGAGGGAAAAAAGACAACTTCCTTGTGTGTAGCAGTTCACCTGCTTCTTTCATCTACATGGCAGTGTCTGAATGTTCACACCAGAACATTTGGAATGTTTTTGAAGTTGTACCTCTTCCTTTCAAACACTGAAATGGTTTTACAAAGTGTTAAAGCCTACCAATTGTCACAGAGATTTGGGTATTCTATTTTAGTCACTCATTGACTCCTTTTTGTCCAAAGTGTTTTATGAGAGCATGTTAGATCATTAGTAACACTGCTTCTTTTCCTATGGAAAAGACATCCTCTTTTTATCTCTTAAAAAGGGAAGGGGATCTCTTAAAAAAGATGGTAGTGAGCCAATTCCAATACAGTATTCACTTTGGCTGTCCCAGAACTCAAGAATGTAAATGCACGGAGCTGAAAGATCAGCTACAAAGAAATGTTTTCAGCCAGCAGTTTATCACTACCAAGGTAGAAAGCCCTGAGAGCTCTGAGTTTTCAAAACAGTTATTTCCACACTGTTACCCACCCAGCCTGAAGGAACAGTGTGGTCTTTCTAGCAGGCGTCATTGCCTCCAGTATAAGACCTGTGTGCTTGTCACTGCCTCTTTCAGAAGAACAAAAACCCACATATGCATGTGTGTCCTGAACACTCTGTAAGTGATCCAAGAACTGTCATTACATCCTTCATTCTTGGTTTTGTCTTGGTCCTCAGGGTAGACAAGCAGTCAGCATAGATCTCTCCACAGAAGAGATGATCCAAACCATAGCAGTCTGATGTTCCATTAGCCTTCTGTGACTTCACATAACATTCAGCTTTTCTATTCAATCTCAGAGCCTATCTCAGAAGCTCATTGAGATCATGGGTCAGAGGGTGGTGAGGCACTGGCACAGGTTGCCCAGAGAAGCTGTGGAAGCCTGGAATTGTTCAAGAGCAGGTTGAATGGAGCTTGAAGCAACCTGGTCTAGTGAATGGCATTCCTGCCCACAGCAGAGGGGCTGGAACCAGATAGTCTTTAATGTTCCTTCCAACCCAAACCCTTCTGTGATTCTAGGGGCAAGACTTTCAATAGCTTAGCACAAGACACTGTTACAGCACAGCTTATGAGGGCAAACTATAGCCAACAAAGGAATTGCTTAAGTGTTCCTGTGCTTGCTTGGGCATTTCCAGCAGGGAGTCTCCAAAAGATGAATCTTGAAAAAATATGATCATTTGACCATCATTTTTCCAACATGTATTTGTAGAGATTTTGAGACTGTATATGGATACCAGTGAAGTCTAGATTGCACTATTACACTTCAATTGTCAAAGAAATCTTATAAAATAGGAGCAGAAAGCAGTTTTAGCCTAACCAATGATGGAAGAAACTTCTGTTACATCAGGGGCCATGCAGATAAATTTTTCATTTACATTCTTGACATGGCCATATTTAAGCTATTAATGTATTCTGGGGATCCATGGTTTACTGAGCCATCTTGAGAAGATAATGTTTTGAACAACTATAGGTAGCAAATTAATATTATATGGGTTAAGGATAGAATTGGAAATGGAGAAAACAAAAGGTAAACCAGTCTGTTCCAGGAGATACCTTTCCCATTTATGGAAAATTAGGAACTTATCAACAGGGTTAGTGCTCACCATAATGCAACTGGCATTGAAACAAAGGCTACCAACAGGACATATCCAGCTTAGCTTCTGTTTCTAAATGTGAGGTATCAACATAGTCAAATCCATCTGATGTCTGGATCCTGCACTGTTTCACTTCACAACATGTATGCAGAAATTACCTCCTAAAGAAAAATTTTCTTCTTCAGGTATGTGAACTATTACTGGAAGATATTCTATAATGCATTAACCTAACACATTGGAAAAAAATAAAACATCCCTATAGTCTCATGAACATTTAAGTTCTTTGTCCATGTTATTCTGTGCCATTTCCAGGTTTGTACAGCAGCTATTACCCACCCATTTGTTCACCCCTGTGAGATCTGCTTTTCTTTGTCCAGTGGCATTGACATTTCTGGCAGCTCTGTCCTCTCCTCAGTACAGTAAATTGTGTCTCTGGGCTCACAAAGGCCATGACTCTTTCCAGCCTAGTTTTATTCCTTTACTTCCTCTGGGTAATGGGAAAGAAGTGAGTTTGCCGCCTTCTCTGATCTCTGCCTGCCCTTACCACGTAGTCCCTTCCTCTGTTCCACCAGGACCTGGCTGAGGAGCAGGCTGAAGACATAGTAAAAACACAAAGATTAAAGGATGGAAGGATCAGCATGCCTTCTGTTTATTGTTGAATACTACATTGTAAATAAACCAGTATGTCAGCAATTACTTTATTACTCAGTTTAGATATCACTGGGGAACAAAAACCAAAAACATAAACCAGCCTTTTCAGAAGGCCTTCAATGAAAGCTACAAACTGCCTTTAAAAGTCAAAGAAAACTCAGTTCCTTACTCCAAAGTACTAGTAAAACCCCAGACTTGATGTTTCCAATCTATTGCCTTTTTTTTTTTTCGAGTGGAGAATCAGGATGGAACAATGTTGCAATGTTTAATCCTTCGCAGTTTCAGCAAGCACTAAGCTGACTGCTCTAACTGTAACTTGCTTAGAAAGCAAAGCCGTAAATTAATTTTCTACAGCAGACTTGTACACATTACTGTTTCCAGCCTTTAGGGCTACATTCATCATCCTGCTAACCAGAGAGAAGACACCAATTATTGAACCATTGCATTAGAATGAAAACAGTAGAAAAGGAGGAAGGATTCTTGGAAAAATTTACACATCAGATCACACTTCAGGAAGTTGTTTCAGCAGAAACTACATGATGGTCTAAAAATCTTTTTTTTAATAGAAGTCAGATCTATTTGCATTTTATATGATGACTAGTGATTTACATCTTACCCACTCATTTGAGAATATTCAGGGCTCTAGGCATATCTCCAACCAGAACCAGAATATTCAAATCATTGTTGGTCCATCCATTTACTAGTTACAACAAGGCCTTCTGTGACTAATTATGGTCTGACTGCAGCAGGAGAGGCAGCTTCAAAGAATGGGAATCTTCAGACACACTAGCAGTTCCCTTGGTTCCCAAATTCATTATTTATGTGGATTACATTGAGCTGACAGATTTAACTGGGCTGTTGAAGATATGGTCAAAGCAGCAGAGTCACTCCCTTCCCTTTTATTGTCTTCTGAATACATAACAGTCATATGCATCTGTCACTAGAGAGAGGAAGTTCTCCATCACTGGACTTCATTTGGGGTTTTATAGGCTGTTTCAGTAGCATTTGGGAATAGATCAATATAATATTTCGTAGGGAGTTGTATTTCTTCATGATGCACTGTAAATCTTTTATTGAAGATACTCCCACTGTTTATTGTTGAAAATCGATAAAAATAAACCTTGTAAAGTCAAAGCCTGGCAATGGTTCAGCACAAATCAGAGGGAAGGAGTAAGAGGCAATGAGCCTCCCTCCTCTTCTTGGATAATTCCCAGCTTGTTTCTCAATGAATATTTAGTAACACTTTCCAGCAATCTAGGAACAATTAAAAAAAAAGTATTCAAAGTTATGAATGCTTCGTTGTGAACTCAAACAGGACTTTTGATCCACTCTGGTGGCTTTCTGGTACTGAATTCAGCTGTGGATCAAAACAAAATATCACCCAGGTTGTGTTGGATGTACCTGAGACTTAGCCACTCAAGAGACTGACAAAAGCACATCACCCTTGCTTAGGTCAGATTAAGGGAGTTATGTTTGAGCATTGGAAAGCTGGAAACCAACCAAAATAGGTAGAAACTGGGAAGAGTTCACCAGGCTCCAAAGTTAACAGAAGATACTATCCCTGAGCATGATGCAATTACTCCAGCATCATTGTTTTGCCCTATGGCTGTTAATTCCTCATATACAGCATTGTAGAGAGGATCCAATTAGGAAATGAAAAATTGTTTGGAATTACTTAGTAAAGGGGGAAACTTCCCAGTACTATGGCCAGTGCAAAGAGATCAGTCTTAGTCTAAACAGTATCTTAGTCTATTGTATCAATTTCTAGAGCTTTATTTAAACATCTATTCTTAATCGTTTATACAATCACGTGAGTGCTGACTGCAGAACCTATAACAATGCAATGACTGCACTTCCCAAAGAAGTGCAAAAACCCTCATGAAGTGTCAGTGAAATCAATACCCAAAGAACAAGAAGGTATTTCACAATAGTCCTTCCTGGTATCAGCAGGATACTGAACAATTCAAGTGGTAAATAAATGACATGTCCCTGAAAGGGATAAGAATGACAAAAGAGAGACTTCCCAGTGTGTGAAGAAGCAGACAAAAAGTTACTTAAAAGCACAAAAAGTGTCACCCACCAATCACTAGAAAAGGATGTCAACATGGTGCAGGAATGGGAATGGAAAAAGTGTGTGGTACCTCTATCCCGTTGGGACATCCAACAGGCACCACAAGACTGTACTGGGAAAGCCCTTGAATATAGAAACACAGGATGAAACCGAGCTATAAAGGAGAGAAAAGTGATTAAAATGAGAAAGTGTACAGCAAATGAGGCATTACTTTTCTGAATCGTCTGCCTTTTGCAAACCCCACAAGCCAGCACCTCATTTTGGATGATCTTCTGCCATGTAACACTGCAGTCCCCATGAGTGGGGACAGGATGAGGTGCTGCCTCACCATCCAGTTTTTTTTTCCCCTAGGGCTCTGTCTGCTTGCCTGTTACAAAGCACAGAGAGCTCACTGTGAGTGAGTGAGTGAGTGAGTGAGTGAGTGAGTGAGTGAGTGAGTGAGTGAGTGAGTGAGTGAGTGGGCTGCCCCAGCATTGTGGCAGCCCCTTTCTAGCATCACAGGCATTAGAAGTTTCCACATTTCTGCTGAATCCAGGGAAGATTAAAAAGGCAAATACAGCAGTGAAGTTTACTGAAATCACCAAGTTTTGCATCTTCGCAGGAAAAAAATAATTCTCTTAAGAAACTTGGCAATGACTTGAAGAAGTAGATTATTTCAGGGTAACAAATTACTTTATTGGAAAATAAGTCAAAATGTCTCAAAATCCATTCCCATTTAATCAAAAATAGAGCTAGATGTGAGGAGTTTCTGCTTCTGTCACAAGTAAAAGCACAACCAAGTCACCATCTCACAACACACTGCTAGTCTAGCAGAGATGGTGTTGTGAGATACCGGAGTTGAATTGCCTGCCAAGGTTTGGGTGCAAGTACTTGGTTTAGCACATAATGTGGTTTTGACGACATAAAGCAGCTTTTAAAATCACTCGGACTTGTAGTTCCTATCAGTCAAATTCACTTCTACAGCTGTTCCCTTCTGTGTGAACAACTCTGCTGAGCACACACCACACAGTCTGCTCTCTGCTGCATCCCTGCTTGTTTGGGGCTTCAGAGGGGAAGGTGCAGAAAAAACATTGGCCACTATTCTAAACTCCTGCCTTGGTGCCTGCAGGTTACATTGCATACCACTTCAAAGGAAACAGAAAAACTGCCATCCTGGCTCAGCAACACTTTACAGTAGCATAAATAACCTCACAAAGTGGAGGCCAGCTGAAGATCCTCCTAGTAAATCAGTGCTATTTTTATATTAGTTTGTAAATGAACATAATTTCCCGTTCCTCCATGATTACTGCTATTTAGTTTTAGCTTGAAGCTACACAACACCTGTAGCTCTACCATCACTGCTTCCTTTTTCTGTATAAAGAAATCCAGTCAGGTGCTTTCCTTGAAGAACCAGCTTCAATTAATTTATTCAATCAATCTTCCATTAAAGTCATGGGTATCCTACTGGTATCAGACAGACACTTTCAACAGATTTCTATCAGGTTGTTCACACACATGCTGTCAAACTTATTTAAGGAACTACCAGTTAAAAAACAAACAAGCAAAAAAACAACAAAGTGAAAGCATTGTGTAAGAAAGAGCCTAGTCATGTTCTCTGCAGGAACACAAAATGACAGAAGGTGACATTTCTCAGTTCAGAGCTAAGTAAGAATAAATGCTAGAACTCTGGGAACCCAAGCTTGTTGATAGTCATGTGCTTTGCTTCCAAAAGAAGCAGAGTCACAACACACTGTTACCCAAGGGCAAGTTAAAGCACATATGGCTCTTTACATGACAGCAACTTGCACTGGTATATTTTCCAGAGCCAAATATTGTATTAATAGAATAATGCTGGTGCTAAATAAAGATTAAACCCATGAGAGGAACCTGAAAGTGCTCAGTCCATCATAAAGTACGACTGAAATGGTTGTATCAAACATTAATTTTTCCAAAGACATGGAACATGGATAATGGCACAGGTAAAAACTTTGGGGCTCTTTAAAAACAGAAGTATTTTGTCTTTTCTTTAACACCAAAAAAAAACCTGGAATCTAAACCTCAATTTTCAAAGTGGCTGCTGCAGCAAGGAAAACAAAGTCCCTACTTTTGTGGTACCTGAAACAAAACAGTGTAATTGTTACTATGAGGGGTTCTGAAACTTGGCTCACCTTACATCACTGCTATTGGTGATCATTTAGGGCAAAATGTCAAAATACAGCCTCAAGTCTAGTTTTTTAACTTTCCCTGTAAGAAGTTGTTTGCTTGTTTGTTTTGTCTCATGCTTCACATTATTATTGGGTAGTCCCTCCACCTACAATATCCACAGTCAATGACTCACCCAATAATCAACATTAGTTTCCAAACAAGGAGTTTTGTCTGCAGCACAGCAACTTGTGGGGACAGTCATCCCACACAGCTTGTCTGCTCTGTCACCCAACAGTGGTCTGACCTTAAAGCCCACCATGATAGGCTTTTTAGCACAGACCTTCACAGAAGGTCTCCACAGAATCAAGGAACAGGCCAGGCTGGAAGGGAACTCAAAAGATCATCTGGCCCAGTCTTTCATGTGAAACAGAGCTACCATGAAATCATTTAGCATCCTCTTCAAAACTTCTAACAATGGAGACTCCACCACATCTGTGGGGAGGTTGTTCAGTGAATGATGGTTCTCAATATAACAAATATCTTACTTCAAGACAATTATGAACATATTGACATTATTGACCAAAAAAATTGCCATTTGAAGTGAAAGCATTCACTCTTACATTCCCATTTATTACATTACATAACCTGTAAGCAGCTTAGGAGATGTAGTCCCATAATCACATTTGAAACCCAAACAGCTCTAGAACAAGCTAAGAGGACCTCACTGTTTCTGCTGAGCTTCTGAACATGGCTGAAGCTGAAATGCCCGAGAAGTAGCCAAAGAAAAGAGGTGTCTGATAGTGGCACCACCAGTCTGGGAAGATAATTTCATTGAAACTCCTCAGGGCAAGAAATAGATGGCTGAGTCCCACCCCCATTATCAAGTGCTGCAAATAAAGTAACACATTCACATTTTAAAACTTATGAAAAGCCAGATCTAACTGATCAGTCAAGAAAGCTCAAAGTGGTTCTCTTGGACTGTTCAAAGCCTTGGGAAGATTGTGCTTTACCAGCAACAAAATTGAGATGCAACTAATGAATTCCTGAAGTTATTGCTATCTTCTTTCCCTGCCTTGATGGAAGGACAAAAGATTCTTAATTTATAAAGCTTCGTTAACTTACCTCTCTCAGTACCTGAGCTAATTTTGGCATCTTTGCAAAGCTTTGTACAGGACTAACATTCCCAAGGCTCTTAAAGCCACTTCTGCTAAGCATTCCAACTGTGTTGTACTTAACAAGTGCTAAAAAATCCTTTGCACTATTTTGTTTGAAACTGTACAATCTCTTTCATCTGAAGGGCTCTTTTTCACATTTTCATCCTTTTTATGGTGAAAGCAGTAAAATTAACTGACCTTCACAAAGATAATTTATTATTTAATTCTCAGAAGCAAAGAGCATCATAATGCCACCAGAGTGGGAGGACAGAGGAGTGTTCCACAACAGATAGTCATACATTATTTCACAGACCTCAGCAATGGCTTTTACAAAGCCACACAGCAGCACACCTCGGGATGTTCTCCTTACACTGCTCTCAGCCAACTGCAAGAGAGTCAGTGAGTGGAAGCACTAATCAATGGTTGGGATTTGCATTCCTCCTCCAGCCACTTCTCCAGACTCTTGGGATGACAGTTGCATAAAGATGTTATTTCTTCATGTATTACCATGTTTTTAAAATCTACTTGCAGATTAGCACAGAACATAAAAAATATTTTCTAGAAGGGATGGCTGATGCTTTGGAAGTCCTCATGTAAATTTTAGCCACAGAGAAAAAACAAAAACAACTCTTGGAAATGCTGAAATCTGGTCCACAAACCCAGTATTGAATTTGGGCTTCTTTTACTTAAAGAGGGTGGAGCAGTAAAAGGCAAGAAAGCATTTTTCCCCTAAATACTTGAAAAAAAATGTTTGTTACTTCCGTCAATAGCTGCAGCTTCAAACAAGCCAAAACAAAACAAAAAAAAGGCCACCAGTGCTGACACATCCCTCCTCTACATTCAAAAGATGGAAGGAAAAGCCTTTATTTCCTTTTCTGCACTTGGCTTCTCCTTGCCTGTGCTACCCCAGAGCTCCCTGGGGTTTGGTTCACCATGATGGCAAGGCCTGCTGCCCTCTTCATCCTTTCAAAAGTGTAGCATTCAACCTTCTCTTCACTGGCAACTGTCCTGGTGCTTATGAGGTGAAATCCATCTTTGAGTAAAGTGTCAAACAGCAGGCCTAGCACATTAGTACCATTAATCAGCTTTCTATTATCAGGCTTTATGGAAACATACCTAAAATCAGGAAAAGGAAAAAAAAAAAGCAGTTACAACACACTTTAACTACTTCTTGACAGCATAAATCAGCACAGCCACACAGTGTTTACAGCAACCAACACTCCGGATATTTTTTTCCTCTTTTAAGGACAACTGGACTCTTTCCTTCATTATGAGTAATTCTCAGTTCATCGAGTTATGTGCTGGGGAAGAAGAGCTTCTCTTTCACACCCTCCCCCGCCACAAAACTTACTTTCTTAAGAAATATCTGTGACAATCCCCATCTTGTCTCACTTAATGGAGGAGAAGGGAGCAGCAAGCTCTGCAATGCTGCAACAGTTTTTCAGGTAAATGATGGACAGCAGAGTCACATTCACCCCAAAAGCATCACTCTCCAACGTACAGGATCTCTCTCTACAAACAGTGACATTTATTGCAAAGTTACCTTGTACAGCAGGTCATGTGGTAACAAATACGAAAATCATTTTCACATGGCCTCAAATTATTTAATTTGATATAAGGTACAGTGTAACAATCTATCTAGACATTCTGAGGAGCAGAAGTCAGGTAAAAATACTATTACAAAATATATAAACTGACGGGTGAAACTGTTCCACAGTTCACAGGCAAGTACACCAAACATTCATGGAAAGCACAAGAAAGGCAAAAAAAGTCCATGTCACCACAAAGATTAAGGAGACAAATTTAGAAAGGCAACATAATCAAATTTGACTTGTTTCATTACTCAAGATAAGCTTTTTTATTGATCTGAAGAGGGAAATTTTTACCAAGTCTAAAGAAATAAATGAAAAAATCAGAAATATTTTCCCCACTACTTAAGTTGCCATAACCTCAACCAATTGCTCGTCCATTAAAATTAGTAATATGTTACAAATTTAAGGTTTGGCACACAAACATATATATTGCTTCACAAATGCAAGTAGTTTTTATTCTACTTTCTTAGCCAAAGAAAGCTGGAAGAAAGATAAACTTTATTTTCTTAAAAAAATAATCAAAAGACTGCTGTGTTGGTTCATATATTCAAAGAGAATAACCCTTTTGGAAATATTTCAATGAAATTTCCATAAAATTCCAGATGTTCTAACAGCCACAGAGGACAAATTAGTTTAACATTTTCTTATACAGTAAGAACATGTCTCCATACAATAGAGACATCCAGCTAAAGATAGTTTAAAAAATCTAAATAGTCATTAGAATATGATACTGCTATCACAAAAATTACTGATACACGGTTATCTTAATAAAAACAGGACCTGGCTCTGAATTCAAAGAAAACCCACTGTGAAACATATAGTTAATAATCTGTCTCTTCTCCCTCCCCCTAATAAAAAGCTCTACAAAAGCTTTGCAGTCCCCAAAATGCTGTCTCAGTTCCACTGGAGTTTTCAACCCTTCTTGCCATTCTGTTCCCTGTTTTCCATATGAAAGCCTTTTTCACCACAAGTTAGTGGAGATTTTAGGCTTCCCCCCAGTACTTCTTTACTTTGTTTCTTTTGCTTCATTTTACTGTGTTTTTCATGTTCTCTAGAAGGTGATACTGTGAAATTCTAAAGTCAGTGAGGAGGAAATGGCAGAGAGAGAGAAAAACCCAAGTGAGCTCATAAACAAACATCAAGAACAATATTTTAGAAAGCTGAAAAACAGGCAAATCAGTGTAACAAATTAAACTGGGTGTTTCGGAACTAGAAAAAGCATAACATTGAACAGAAAAAAGGAACATAATTCTTTTCTTTCAATTTCTTTAAAATGAGCTTTGCTACCACGTAGCATGCACTTCATGAACTGTAAGTCACAAAGACATATCCATAATGAGAAGTCACTCTAGGAACAGTACCTGGCCATGAACTGGTCACCAGAATACTCAGTACCACACAGAAAAACCAGATCGTGATGAGAGGGTCTTTCCAAAGGAAGTGGAACAAGTGGTTTCTGAGAAGGAAAAGGGCTGTTCCAGCCCTGTCCTGATTGCTGCCCTGTAAACACAGTGATCTGCCCAGCTAGTGCCTCAATGGTGGTACTGCAGGAACCAAAGATCCGGAAAAAAGTCTGCATTTCTTGGAGAGAAAAACGCACTTCCAAGATCTCCAGCCTCGGCTTCAGCAAATGTTCTTGGCTCAGGAGGTCGGCCAGGGGGCAGAGTCCATAGAATTCTGCTTCTCTCTGCAGCCTCTGATAGTCTGAGAAATCAGTTGGCAAGGACACCTGGAGAGTCCTCAAGAAGTCCATGATGTAACTAAACAAAGCTCCATCTCTGTCCACAAAAAACTCTCCATTCTCCAGTTTAAATTCCCGGTCATTGTCATGCACCATCCGTGCCAGCCTGGACTCAGGGAACTGCTGCAAGGTGGAAACCCGGGTTACAAATCTCACACCTCCCACATTCAGAACAATCACCTCTCGACTACTCATGGCTACCTCAGCCACTCAGGAATCACAGCTCTCTCATCTACATGTCTGGGACTTGATCTTTCCTGAACTACAAGGCATCTGCAAGAACCATTGCGTGCTTTAAGCAAGTGTTTGGAGTGAGGTGTGGAGCAGCAACAGGATTCCCAGGCAACAAAGATGTAAATATCATGTACAATAGTTTTGTTTGCTGGGTTTGGTTGCTTGGAAACTTTGATTCTTGGAATTTCGTGTTTTATTTTCGAAATGAACAGCTTGCAAGGACTAGCAGAATATAGTGAATTGACTGTCACAACTTATGAAACCTTGAGAGGGGCCAATGAATACTCCCAAAGTATGGCACACGTTATGTTTGTTTTCAAGAAATGTCAGTTCAACTTTTTCATTCCATACACTGCTGTTCACAGGACCACTGCAAAAAGAGGTTAGATGTGCTTCAGGCAAGTACCATATGCTCTGAAAGAAGGGCACTTCAGAGAACTCAAGCTTAAGGTTCCTTTTAAATCACTGTTATCTAAGGCCAAGTCCACACAACCAGAAAATTCAATTAGCTCCTGAAATGAGATACACAAAAATAAAGTAACAGCAGGAAAACCTATACAAGGTTCTTCAACCACCAACATCCATACACCTGCTGCATCACATAACCTGTTCCAGGAATCATCCAATCATTTTTCCTGGCTTTTGGAATTGCAATCTGGAGGGGCAGAGAGGGACAGGAGAGCAGCTCTTGTACCTGTCACCTCTGCAGGGCTGGAGCCCAGGCTGCCTTCCTGTAGCAGACCCCTGCATGCCTCTCACTGCATTAAATTCTTCATATTAAGGCCAGTTTTTAAGAAAGTGTGACTTCAGAGAAACATGGACAAAACAGTCCAGCTCCCCAACAATTTGATGTTAGAAAAGTAAACTGCAAAGTATGAACTATCTGCAAAGTACCATCTTGCAGCCTGTGCTTATCATTACCTCTAGAATTTATGCTTGCCCTGAAGATACATTTTTGTATAGAATATATAATCTGAATGCACAGGGTAATTACAACATTTGGTTATACAAATAAAACCCACACTACAAAACCAAACCAAAACATGTAACTATTTCAGAGAGAAGTAACATCATCAGATAGAAGCTGGTTCCAGAAGGTGAATGATGCACACTGCATTTTGCAGTGGAAAGGCAGTCCTCAGCAAACCGGTCAGCACAGTGCCCACCTCAATCACAACTCTTCTTCCTCTTTCCAAACAATCTCCCCAGTCAGAATTTTTTTAAACTACAATCTTTTATCTTATTCTACAATTACATTAACATCAAACTAAAGATACAGTTTGGCCTTATATTTTGGTAAGAATAATGATTTATGGTGAATAATATTCCCATAATCACCACTGAAAGAAGAATCCACAAAGTGTATTTCAAAGCTCCATTTCACTTTCTGGTGTAGCAGTGCTCAAACTATGTGAACATTATGAATGTTTTGGAATAATTTTGAATCTTTGAATGTTTTCACTTGGAAGTCTGAAGAGACCAATTAATTTAAGAAGTTCCATGTTTTCTTCCCCAGATCTCTCTTAGTTCTTATATTCTAGCAGACACCTCACAACAGTTTATATTTGCACACAAACTGTGCAACATTATCCAGTACAACCAACGTATAGTTTTTACACTTTTCTCTTAAAAGTGAAGCTCCATCTGTCATCTGCTCCCAGTAAAAGACTGCATGATCTGCTATCTCCACGGTATCTGCCAAATAGGACAAGCAAATTGTAAGGAACTGAGATTTCCAGCACTGGAGATTGTCAATGACTGACTCCACAAAGGACATTCTGGTGACAGCAAGAATGAGCAAGAAAATAAGAGAGTTCACTATAAATCTGCGCGAAAAGACTGAGGGAATCTTGAATTTAAAAGTGTTGCTTTCCTGAGGCAAGGAAAGTTTGTCCACATCAACAAGTTTTATTCCATTCCACTGGCTGGTATCAAAGCTCTTCATTGTAGGACTGATGTCCACAGTGGAACAAGGTAAAGGGGTTTCTTTGAGCACCTTGATTTTTTCCCTGAACTCCTGCATCTGTTGCAGAAATATAATGGGTTCAGATACATCTTTGAAGGCCTCTGCAATGTTAAAAGCCATCCGCTGCTCTTGCAGAATCGTGTTCAGTTTATTGATTTCCGGATCGTAGGCTTGCATCACTGCAAGCTTCATGGTCTCAAAGTCAGACAGAATCTCATTTCGCTTCTGCTCCAGCGTGTGCTGCAGCTTCTCAAAGAACTCCTTCACTTTGTCAGAATCTTTTGTCAGCATCTGCAGAGCTTTCCTCTTACTGGTCTCTAAGGTATCCAGCCGCGAGAGGGCATCTCCACAACGCCAAGTTTCAAAACCCTGAAACAAGGTTTCAAAAGCCCTCTTCTCCTGGGAATAAGCTTCTTCAATGGAACAGAAAACATGCTTTGTGTGGTCACCACGTGTGGCGCAAACCCCACATATCAGCTGCATGTCTGTCCGGCAAAAAATGTTAAGGGGTTGTCCGCTGTGCACTTTGCACACAGGCATTTTTGGAGTTACTTTGATTTTGTTGTACTTCTCCACGATACCTTTCAAGGAATAGTTGACCTGCAAGCTGTTGACTCCAGTGACAGGAGTCTCCTTCCTGCATGTGGGGCACTTGAAAGGGGATGGCCTCCAAAGCACGTTCCGCACATTTCCCTCAAGAATCCCTTCCAGACACTTTCTGCAGAAATTGTGTGAACAGGGCAGGACACGAGGATCATCAAACAGGCTACAGCAAATGGGACAGGTGAGATCTTCCTCTAGGAGCTCCATCATATCCTAGGAAAGAGGAAAAAGATGGTAACTTCTTTTTTGTATTTTGTATCTTTGTATTTCTCCCTCAAGGAGACCACACAAAAACCAATCTCCATTTGAGATACGTCTCAGTGAGAAAAGGATGTATTCTTTTCCTCCAGTATCTTTAAGCCAGAGCCTCAGCTGGCTTTCCACAGCCAATACCCCTTGGCTGTGGTACCTGGCCAGCAAACGGCAGGCACAAGAATGGTGCAATGCTCAGGCAGAACCACTTTTTTGGATTCTCAAGTAGAAATGCTGGAAAAGAACATTTGCCAATCCCAGCAAGGATTCTGAAAGAAAATAACTAATGTACTCATAATAACAGTACAAGACTTACTTCTTTCCTTGCTGATGCAATTCACAGAAATGGGATTTGCACATAAAATACACAGCCAATACACCCTGCTAAGATTTGATTACTTTCTACTTGCTCCATTCATCCAAATCTTCCAGTTTCAAACCCCACACACTAGTACTGTAGGCAATACTAAAAGTGACTAAAAAAGCCCAGCTGCAATATTTCTGCTGCTACAGAATACATTATGTGCCTTTTTGCTCTACTTGCAAGGCCAAAGGAGAGTCACCACTCACTTTAAGAACTAGCTTTCCTCTTGCTCCTGCAATATTTTTAAATAACCAACTGAATGTGTTACTATTGAGCTATTCAGCACAAGTTGCTGAATAACAGCTGCCCATAATCCTTGATAATTCATCATGAAACAAAACTGTTAAAACGTTTTTACTCATCTGCAATCTCTATTTCCAATTCCATTCTCACATCATTCATGTCTCAGTAATCTCCTTCTGTGGAGAGAACCAACAGGTAGTATATTTATCATGTAATCCTTCCTACTGTAAAGTCTCAGTGAAGGGACCCAGTGCACTACCCTCCCCTTGCCTCTAACTAAAGCCAAGTTTTCAGATGCAGACACCTTGTAACTTACAGCATGCTCCAAGAAAACAAATAGCTAATAAAGACCAAAACAGGTGACAGTCTGCATCATCCAAAGCTCTCAACCACTTAGTTTTGAGCTATAATTAGAAAGATGCTTCCCTTGCATAAATTCTTTCCATATTATACAACATATATTATTACATTTATTACATATGTAATAAAATTCCTTTTATAAATTGAAAGACATCACAGAAAAGTCCATTAAAGTACTGCTGTGACATCAAGGCACGTGAATGAGCTTTTAATTAGTTTTGATGTAATTTCTAAGGTTTCTGTCCCCTCAAAGAAATATGAAGTGGAAAATGTGGGAGCCAAGAAGACAGCTGCAAGGGAAAATCCATGCTGCACAGGACAAGAAGAGCAACAAAATCAATACCACTGACTCAAGGAAAGCAAAATTCACTACCAGGAAAAAAGGTGAGGTCAGTCCTGACTTTCCTTCATAAAAGGACCAATAGTCCCAGTAAGACTTCACAGTAAAAGCCGTTCTTGGGAAGTAAGCAAACCTCCCATGCTTTTCAAGTGAGGAGGAGAGGCTGTCACAACCCGGAAACTCAGCACAAAGTCTCGCAGGGCTGAACAAAGGCAGCAGCCCAGTGCCAGGGAACTCCTGCCCTTCGTTATACAGCCACCTTAACTCCAACAGCTATCACACCATTTAGTCGTAGAAGGTTGGCTAACAAGCTCTTAACTTCTACAATGAACTTTACCGTGCTCCCAACTCTGCCAGCAAACCGGCACAGAGCAAGGGGTAAAATCTGATTGCTGGGATAGAACCAGACAGGAGAGAGTAAAGACGGAAAATAGAGAAAGTGAAGGGGAAAGACTAGCAGTCCTTAGATCCCTCATCGTCCTGCCACTGTGTATGGTGCAGATCTGGGACCAACAAAAGCGCGGGAGGATCCGCTCCCTCCCTTTTACAGTTTCCCCGGGGCACAGCCCCTCATTTTTGGCGCCATTTCCTGCTGCCGGCGCAGGCGCAGTGCGGCCCCGGAGCCCTTGAGGGAACGAGCGGGGCTGGGGCTGTGGGGCCTGTGGAGTGCGGGGGCTCCTTTAGCGGGTGTCGGGGCTGACCCTTCTCTTGCCCAGGCACACGGACCGTGAGCCCCCAGGCTGCCCCACAAGCCCAGCAATGAAAGGGAAGCCGCCTCACAACAGCGCTGCCCTGCCCTGCCCCAGCGGGACCCTCTCTCCCAATCCCAACTCTCCTGCCGCAGCACGGCAACCACGCTTATGTGCTTGTGCCCCTCCACATGTTCTCTGTGCTTGCTGGAAGAAAGAGACTTTGGTAAATTTGCCAGCTTTTTTACTCAGAACTAAAGTCAGAACAAGCCACCACTGTAACTGGGGACAAAGTCCCAGAGAAAAGGTCTAATAATTAACGGGTGTCCCAGAAGCCCACAGATCCCATTCAGAAACATCATTTTCCGGGAGGAGAATGTAGTTCTGAAGCACCTCTCATGCTCTCAAAGCAAGGTTTTTCTTCCATTTTTCTCCTAGTGCTAAAAATAATGGGATGACAGGAAGATGATAATTTCGTCCCTCCACTCCTGAGTCTTCCTTTTTGTGAGCAGCCCTCTCTCTCCACCTTGTACTCAAGGCTTTTAGCCACAGCAGCAGCACAAAGATCAGTTCTGCTCATGTGTTAAGAGGACAATAACTACAAAACCAAAATGACAGTCTTCCACCTCTTAGTAAATGGAAATGCACAGGGCAGAAAATATTTGCTCTGGTCCATCTCCTTTACCAGGGAGGTTTTTACTTCCCAGTTAGGGAGCTGGAAAAGCACCTTTGCATGTCTGACAGCAAGAACTGCAAACCAATGCAGAAAATGCTTACTCTAACACTTTCCATCAACATTGCAGGATAAACACTGAAGATTTACACATTCCTAAAAATACAAAAAACCTACACAAAAAGGCTTCATGATGCAACTAAAACTGTCCTGCTGCATTTCAACCCTACTTACCCAATTACATAATTATGCTTTATAAATACAACTGAATTTCAAAATCTTTATACAACATCATTAAAAACACTGAATTTAAAAAAATAAATGGGCACATCTCCAAACTTCTCCCCCTCTTACAACACCAGAAATGCCAAACCAAAAATACTGAAGACTTGTATGACTGGTTGGACAGATTAACTTCTGTCTTCTTTAGAATATTAATTTCAGACAGAAAATTATCTGTGAATTGAAACATTCCTTAGCAACCTGGTATTTGTGAGATGAACTACAGCGACATTTCAATTTTTCCACTGGGAATTTCTCTGTGTAACTTCTGACCCATGTTTGGGTGGCCCTGGAATTCTCCACTTGTAGCACACAGACCAAAAGCACCTCTGGGTACAAACCCAACAGATGTCACCCATCAGAAATAGCAACTTGCAGAGTTTTATCATTAAAAAGAAGAATGGCAAACAACATCAAACCATAAAAGTAAAACCAATCACAGTAGCTTTTTCCCACACTCCAGAGAGAAATTCATTTAGCATGCTCCTCAGGACAGAGGTTGGGTTTATCGGCCAGCAGCATGCTGAAAGCAAAACCAGAATTTCACCAGGCTTCAAACAAAACAAAAAGGTAAATCCTGAATTACAAGTTTCCTGCAATGGTGTGTAGCTGTTCTAAGTGAGAACTGACCAAGTCAAGCTACATTTCAACAAGCAGTTGAGCTAGACAGGAGAGGTCTCATCTCCCTTCCTTGGCAAGGACCCTGGTCTGTGTCAGGACCCCTATGAGCAATTTCACCAGCCTTCTGCCAGACTGGTGTGTTGAATCAGTCCTAAAAAGAGTCCCACACAGAGGGGAAAGGAGATGGAAGATCCTCCTTCCAGCAGCAATGATCTTAACCCTGTTCACTCCACTGAGAGAAACTGCAATCTAATGGAGGGTCATTGTATACATTTTAATGTGGAACAACTGACTTCCATGAGCAGTAGGTAACATAGGGTTATAGAATGTAAGGGGTTGAAAAGGGCTGAAGAATATCTAGTCCCAACTCCCCCTGCCATGGGCAGGACACCGAGCACTAGACCAGGCTGCCCAAGGCCCTACCTAACCTGGTCTTGAACACTGCTGGGATTGGGGCATCCACAACCTCCCTGGGCAACCTGTTCCATTGTTACTACCCTCACAGTAAAGAATTTCTTCCCAATATCTAAACAAAATTTCCCTTCATTCAGCTCGTACCCAGTACTTGTGGTCCTGTCACTATAGTTCCTGATAAAGAGTCCCTCTCTGGCTTCCCTGCAGCCCCTTCAGCCACTGGAGGATTGCTATTCAGACAGCCAAAAAGACCTGGCTAAATTGCCCATGCCTTAAACCTGGTATTTCATGGCCAGAAGTTTTTCCAGGAGCACCAGGCAGATCCAACCCGGTCAGACTCTAGAAAGGCAGGAAGCCCTGGAGAAATAAGCGATCTGTGCTCAGTGCATTCACAGCCCCAGGGACAGCGTTTCACCCCCAGGGCTGGACGGTCTGTCGAGCACAGGGGCTGCCCCAACACTGTCCCTTGACCTGGCAGGGGTTCCCTCGCTGCTCCTCCTTACAACGCCCCTCTGCAATTCCAGCGGGAATCGCCCCTAAACATGGCACTGTAACCAGCCCCGGCCGGGCCTCCCGGGGGTCACAGGCTCCGCCGGGCACGGCAGCCCGGGGCAGGGGAGGCCCTGCTGGCCCCGCGAAGCGCTCGGGGCTCTCGGGGGATGGCGGCTGCCAGCGGAACCGGCGGCTCCGGCCGCGGCCGCGGCGTCCCCCGGGCCGGGCGCTGCCGCCGCCCCTCACAAAGCCGCGGCCTGCGCTCGCCCGGCCGCGCCCGCCCGTCCTGCCGCCCCCGGGCCCCGCTACTCACCATGGCAGCCGGGGCCGCGGGGAGACCGGGGAGCGCCGGCCCCTCAGTCTCTCGCAGGGCTCGCCGCCGCTCCCGCCCCGGCCGCCGCCGCCTTCCGCGTCCGCCGCTCCCGCCCCGCCGCCCGGCCCCGGCCCCGGCCCCACCGGCCCCGAGCTGCTGCCCCGCCGTCCCACCCACCTTGGCCCGCGGCCGCCGGGCCAGCCCCAGGGCAGGAGCTGCTGCGGCTCTTCCCTTGCTGCACTTGCCTGGGAGCGGCTTAGGAGAGCTCCGGAGCTCCGGGATAGAGGCCCGGCGGTGGATGCTGCTGGCCTGAGGCGGCGGGCGAGGCTGCAGCCTGTGCCTCCGCCGAGATATACACGGGTGTCTGTTGTTTGTTAACTCTGTGAAATTGCACTTGAGCCCGCAGCTCACAGCGCACGGTGCACAGCCTGAGGAGGGGCGCTGCTGGGTGACAATCCTCCTGGCATCTGCCACCTCCCGAAAGCGCTTATTAAAGAAAAAAAAAAAATAATTTGAGGCAGATCGCCTTATGTGCTTCATAAAAGGATAGCGACTCATTCTTATTTGCTTGAACACACCAGTTATTCCGTACCCAGCTGGTGAATCTCCTGGAGAGTTAACGTGGCCTGTAAAACCTCTGCAGGTTTTCCACAATAACACTGACTAGTCCCAGGGAAACAGAGCAGAAGAGATCCCGTGGCCACTCGAAAAAACATTCCAATTACAGGACTATGAAACTGAGTCTGGAAGTTCTGAAATATCAGAGGACCTTTGTCTTGGGTATCTCTTTCGCAGTTTTGTTAGTTCTCAGTCAACAGAACAGGTCTCACATTAAAGTCATACTAGACTTATTTTCAAGTTAGACTTTGTGAAATACTACATCAAAAGATGTTCCCGAATGTGCATACTCTGCCTCCTGCATCCCTTCACTCCCCTACTCTTCACCCAAGTGCAATCACATCACTCATCAGCACAGGGGAGACTTCAGTCCGGGACTATCCACACAAGGAACATCACAATTCAGACCCTATTTCTATCAAATAAAGCCACCTCACACATCTGACATATTTCTTCTGATTATTTAGGGACCTGGATCTTAAAAGCCATGCAATAACATGCCAAGGTTATGCTTCCCCAATTCACTGCAGTCAGTTACTCCTCACCCTCTCTCCTTAATGCCCCACACAAGTTGGGCTGCCTGCTCAGCTGAATTCAATGGGAACAGTTTGACCAAGGACAAGCATTTTTGAAAATTCTTTTCAGAGTGGCTACACACTGAGGCATTTCTTCCACTATCCACTGAAGAACAGCTCCAGGAGGTAGAGTTCCTGCACAAAACAACCGAGGCCTTCAGATGTATTTCAACATCCTGCTTGTTTCTTCTTAATTGTCCAGCATCTTGTTTGTGTCTATTAACAACAAGTAATTCCGTATAGTTTCCCTCAGCCACCTAAACTGCTTTCAAGTGATATCCCAATGCTTGTGCATTTACATTTGCTGAGTACTTCTTGTCTACACTTTCCCAACAGCCACTTTTACATAAAGAATTTCTGGGTCCTATTAATCTCTGTGATTTTACGGTTAAAGATTAACAACAACATGGCATTTTAGATTTCTCACTCATTATTTCCATATATTTCTCATATAACATTTTCCCTGATATATTTTTAGAGTACGTTTTATTCTCTATTAATTCTTTGGGCTGGTCCAACTCTGTCTCCTTATAAATGGAGAAGGAGCTGAATGGGTGGAAGAGTGGTTGCTTGCCCACTTGGGGTAATCCCTCTTCATTAGGTCCACCTGAAAATGTTCTCCTTGTCTTTGATGTTGTTCCTCCTTGCCTTTGATTTCTTCTGTCAAAGAGGAAAGGTTAAACTTCTGGGCAAAGACACAGCAGGATTTCTGTGCTTGGTGCAGAGAAACACTGCCTAGCCAAGCCAGCACCCTACTTAAGTGTCCCACAGCTGTCCTGAGCATGATCAAATAGAATTTGGTCACTCTTCTACTTCTTATCTGACTGATGGAGTCATACACAACCGTTTTGCACAGATACAAGTCCATCTTTCTATACCTTTTAACTCTGCTTCAATAGCAGCACTTTCAATAGTAGTTTGTTTATGGGCTTGCAATCCTGCATCCAAGGCAGCATAAAAGGCCAGTTGTGGAAGCTTTAGGGAAAAGCTCTGGCTAATAGAAAAGAACATTTGTAGATCTGTGGAGCAGTACATAAACAAAGCCAAAGGAAACCTAGGCTCAAAGGACAGGCTCAGCTTGAAAGGGGCGTTAACCCTCCCACTTAGTTATGGGAGGGTTAAAAATACAGGGGTAGAAATTTGGAACAAGTTATACAATAGTGGCAATTTCCAGATTTTCAAGACAAGTATCATATTTGTTGTAAGACAAAGGGCAATCCTCTACTGTCATCTTTAAGCTACAGAGAACCCAGATCATGGCTCTTCTAATAAGCACTGCCAGAAGATTTCTGAGAGTGAATTCTCTGTGTTGTGGTTCATTCAGTGACCTCAGGGCTGACAGCTACTACTCCCCTTGCCTGTCCCAGCTCTGCCAGCCTCTGCAGATGCTTTACTGAGCTGATTCCACCCACTCAGCCAGCAGAACGCTATTCCCTTTTCTTTGTCGAGGTGAGTTTTGTGTTGATTCAAAAAGTTAAATCAGTCCAATGCAAGATTAGACAATCACCAGCTCTAACATCAGAAGGGTGAGGAAAAGAGGAACAAGATTTTTCTCATTCAGTGGAAGTAAGCCATTAATGTGACTCAAGCTGTAACAGGTAATTCTACCCTGACAGGCAGATTCTCAGGGGGTTAAGCCAAGACGAGGCTGTGATACTGGCAGAAGTCATCATTCCATCCTTTCCCCTTTCCTTAGTCATGCTTTCCTGATGCCTCCTCTCCGCTGGCTCCAACACTAATGCAGTCACACGTTAAGCCAGATGGGCTTGCCAACAGAGCTGAAAGCTAATTCAGTTTACAAAAAGGAAAAAAAAAAAAAAAAAAAAAAAAAAAAAAAAAAAAAAAAGGAAAGGAAAGGAAAGGGAAAAAAAAAAGTTTCCAGCGGGATCAATTTTGGCAGCCAGCTTATCCTGCAGCCATGCAAACACCAGTGCCAGGATGAGCCAGTGAGAGGGCCTGTTTCGGTGGCAGCCTGCACACACGTCAGCATAAACCAGAAGTGCCCCCACAGGCCATAATTTCACAAATGCTTCCAGCCAGCTATTGCCAGCACTGCTGCCAAAAGTAACACAGCCTTGCCCTCGGCCACACCAGCTGCTCATTCCAGGCTCCAGGCACCCGCTGTGCTTTTCTGAAGAAGAACTGATTGATAAATATAGCTGGAGTTAAAAGCAGCATTTTTTTTTTCTCCCAAATTTGTATTCCACATCAGTAAAGCACCTCTGAACTAAAGACCTGTTGGATTGTAGTTGTCTCCTGGGGTGAAGCTCTGGAAAAAAGAGGTCAGTTGAGGGCATTTTACAGTCTTATCCTTGGCTGCAAACCTGCCTTCCCACTAAGGCTAAGGCTTCACGTCCCATTACAGAGGTGTCAGAGCACACACAGAGTACACTCCAGCCTCAGGACAGAGACTTCTTGAAGGACTCTGCTTTATTCAGCTGTGCTGGGCCGAGCATACTCTCAATCTGAGGTGCATAATGTAGTTGCTGTAGGGACCTAAATATGGACATAAATCTGCAAGAGCTTTAGAGCAGCTTGATAAGAAGACACTGTAAGATAACACAAATAAATAAATTATTCAAAACACCTCCACATATCAAACACCTTATTGATGTATAAATCTTTCATAACTATATTGTATCTGACTACATTTCTTTTCAACAGATACATCTGGACTGTATTAAACATTCCAAACAAGGGATCAGAGAAAGCAGTTTCTTGTTATTGTTCCATAAAAGCTACTTTTAATATGGATTGTAGAAATACCAGGCATTAAAAATCCATGAAGGATCATCAGCAATTGAAATGATCAACTGCTGTTTTGAGGTCTGACTTTCAGAGACGGCCTTGATATCTGCAGGATCTCTGGTGACTATTTTAGCAGTACTGAAAAGCTCTGTAGTTTTGCATACAGAACTTTGACCCACAGAGTTAACTAATATTCAGCACTTTGCCAGATTTTTCTGCAGAGGGATGTGGGGGGGAGAATCGATGATGAATTCAGTCAGCTCCTTAGTGAAATCGTATTTATTTACAAAGAATGTACAGCCACGTCCCATTTCCTTGCACGCAGAGGAAGCAAATGGGAGGGAGAACTGTGCAGCAGTCCAAGTTTGCTGCTCCAGCCAGGATGCTTGCCCAGAAGAAGCTGTCCCTTGGCTTTTTCTCAGGGCCGTACACCACTTCTTCTCCCACTGTCTGCTGGCTCTTGCGTGGTGTTTCCGGTCCCAGACATGCACACAGGCAAGCACAGCTGCAACCAATCTGTGCTCTTGCTGCTGCGTTCACAAGCAGTCCCTAGAAAAGTCTCCCTGACTTGCCCCAAATTAGTGCTTGCTCATACAAGTTAGCTCATCTTAGCACTTGGCCACACACCCCCGTACCATGGGCAGTGGTTTCTCGTTTTTAGCTATCTTATGCCATAAAAGAACTTAATCGCTCCTTCCTGAACAAAGCCTGGCCAATGTGCCTGTCAGTTTTAATGAGGTTTGGGATTGCCTATAGATCAAAGTTCTGCTCCAGTAGGTTTTGCTTGTATTGCATAAAGAGGAAAGGAAAAGTGACCTCCAAAGCAAACAGAACAACAAAGAACAAAATTAATTTCCATATGTAATTTCTTCTATGATTTGGCAAGCGTCAGATTAACTGTGTAAAACAGAGGACTTCCTACAGAATGTTAATCCTCACAAGAACTACGTTAATGGTGAAGATTTCAAAAGTACAAGCACAACCTGTTTTTCATCTGAGACCTTGTCTGTATCATCTTCCAAACCACAGGCCTGACCCTGGGAGTGGAAGGACTGCTTTCAATAAACAAACCTTGATTTTCCAGTTCTGTACCATCATTTACTCCTGTGCAAGTTGCAAGGAGACATTACTAAATCCATTCCAACATACATAATAACTACCTTTTTTTCTTTGGTTTTCACAGGTGTGAATGCCTCCACAAAGCATATGGCAGCAGAGAAGCAAGTCTGATTGGTTTTTACTTGCAGGACAAAGGAATTATTTTTCTGAGAAGGGATTAGTCATGTATAATATAACATTGTTGTAATACGTGCTGCCACAATGGGAGAGAGCTGCCCTGTCCAGCAAATTTGGTGTATCAGGGAACCTTTCTGAAAACATACTTGTCTGAAGCCAGTAGATGTCCTTTGCAGGGCTAATGAGAGACAGTTGTATTTTGCGAATGAAACTCTAAGCCAGAGAATGAAACAAGTCAATGACCATCATTTCCCTTCAGCAGGTCCTCCAAATAAGTCTGCATTTGTGAAATGGATGGGAGTGGTCGTGTTCTACTAGCGTGGTTCCCAGACAAAATGTCTGCTGCTACTGTTCAAGGAAATAAAATTAAAACACTGCAAGCAGCAAACATGTCTAGGCATGCTGAGCATAATTTTGCATCCAGTGTGGGAGGGTCCAAAATACTTGGCCTCCCCAGTGAAAGAAATGAACACTCAAGTAAGCAGAAGCTGAATTAACCCTTAAGTACTAAGCACAATTATACTTCCAAATATTGAAGGCAAGATCTTCATTTCTTTGGGGCAGTTCTTTGTGCACTGTAAAGCTTCTGGTGTTCACACACTCTACAAACAGGCTGACGAGCACATTTACAAATACAGTGCTATCCTGCTGCAATTGTTCACCTCATCCTTCAAGAAAGGCATATGAGTAAGCCATATTTCTTACCAGCTGACTTCTGCCTTACTTCCACCACACCAGCGGATATTCTGCTGGACTGTGTCCGGCACCAGAGCCTTCACTCAGGGCACACAAACACCTCTGCTGCCGCTCCTGCCCATGGTGACCCCAGCCTGCCGCTGACAGGGTGCCCAGGAGCTGGGCTCTGCATCTGCAGGGAGACAAGGTGGGCTCGAGGATGAGTTGGTCCCCGAGGCTTCCTGCCTGCCAAGCACACCGGCGCTGGAATGAACGTGCTCCAAAGCAGCACCGGCAGCTTTTCCAAGCTGTGGCGTGTGCTTTGCCGCACCAGGGCTGCGGTCTGCTGGCCTGTCAAACCAGCCTCTCCAGTTAAGAGAGTAGTGCAGCAGGAAACTGGTAGGGAGGCACAGCCATACACTGCTCCCCAAAGCTTCATCCCCTGGAGTCCAACAGATTTGGCAATGCTGACTTCATGTGGCGAGATGTGTTTGTATTCCCAGTGCTCATTGTGGAGAAGAAAGGACATAGTGGGGCAGAGAAAAACATGGGACAGAGACTCATTAAGAGCTTAAGTCTCTACCTAAGTTTTCTTTTCTTTTCCTTTTTTTTCTTTTTAAAACTATACTAACATTTATCTTTTAGCACTTACTGTAACAAACCCACAGGCAATAAAATTCCCACAGTGACTTAAATGAGACTAAATTTGTGAACAACAAGCTGCCAATAAGGATCCCGATGCCCTTCATATGAAATAAATAAACATCAGTTTCCACCTAATATTTACTTCTTGGAAGTTAAAGACTAATCCCGTTTGGCATATTTTAAAGAAGTGAGCTCTTGACCTCAAATGTTTATGGGCTGTAACAGTAAGTCCAATAAAAAAAAGAAAAAAGAAGCATATTATAAAGCTGGTCTTAAAATCAGATTGGTTTTAGGCACCATTTTGAGAGAGACAGCACTTCACCCCATGTTTCGAGTAAAAGGGGGTAAGTGTGACTGATACAGCCCATCCAGACCAGTAGGATATTTGTGGCTATGAACGTTTCTTTTAACAAGGATTTCTGAATATCTGTATTAACTCCCTGGCCCCCACAAGACAAATAACATAGTAGCACATGGGTTACATTACTTACATCATACTTCATACTGTAATAAAATGTTAAGGGAGACTTCTAGGTGAAATGCCACAAAATAATACACTGATTGAAATAATGAGAAAGAACAATTTCATCCCAAACTTGTTTGGAGATAAAAAAGCCTTCAGATGCAAGTAATCAAATTACCCGCTGTCTGCATAACATTCTACATCAGCAGCTCACAGCACAACATTTATTTGATATTTTTCTGTAGATAAATATAAATGTGACGTGGGCACAGGTAGGCTTCTATAGTCACATTATCAATATTTACTGTGTTTGCTTTTTGTGGGTCCTCCTCTGGATGCTGTGTGTGCTGTAGGAATGCAGAAATAGACATAGAAATGCTTCTGTAACCCAAAGACCACAAGTCACATTACAGCTTTTTTAATTACAGGTATTCTCCCTCTGCGAAATGGACACCAAGCTGGCCCCAAAAAACAAAATTCTAAGTGCAATGACAGCACACTGTAGCTGACTTTGCAGTTGAATTTAACTGAGAAAATTAGGAGAGGTTGTGAACACATGAAGAGTGCTCCAGGAGCAAAGAGAACTTCTTCAATCTCTCTGGGTTAGGATTCAGAGATGGAGGGGTCTGGACAATGAGGAGACAGAGCAACTCACAGGTGGTCCTGGAGGCCCTGTGTGAACCTTCCATTTCAGTGAGCCAGGCCTCAGTTTTCCAAGAATTAAAAAAGAGAAAGGTGGAAGGGAAAGAAGAAAAAAAAAAAAGGACAAAGAAATAAAATAAACGGGGTTCTTGTTACATGACGCCAGGAAGAGCTGAGCAGTAAATTTCCATGAAGGATTCCCTTCTCACGTGTGAGGCTCCTGGATGCCAGAACTACCACCTGCCCATCATAATCAGTGTCCTCGTTATGTATGTATGTATGTATGTATGTGTGTATATGTGCATATATACATGAATTACCCTTCATATGCAGGTACGGATGTACCATTCATCCTTTAGGAGGCCGCGCCGCTCGCCTCACGCCACGGCCACAACTGCGGAAAAACAGCAACAGGGCTCGTTGTCCACTAGATTTAAACTTCCAGAGGGAAGATGGGGCTTTAATTTTGATTAAAAAAAAAAAAAAAAAAAAAATTATTTCCCTCCATCCCGCGCTGGGCGCTGCAGGCCCCGCCCCCAATTGGCGGCGGGGCGGGGCCGGCGGCCGTTGCGCCTGCGCGGTGCGGGGGGTGCGGCCGGCCATGGCCGCCTCCGTCTTCTGCTGCTTCTCCTGGTGCCGGGATGGCGGCGCCGGGCACATCCCGCTCAAGGAGATGCCGGCCGTGCACCTGGACACGCAGCGCATGGGTGAGCGGGGCGGGGCCGCTGCCGCCGGATGGGGCTCCCCGGCGGGCAGGGCCGCAGCCCTGGGGCGCGGCGCGGGGTAACCGCTGGGAAAGTCGCTGTAGGGCTACTTCTGTAGCAGGAATTGGCAGTTCTCAGGGAAAAAACAAAACAATAAGGAAGGTTGGCCTGAAAAGTGGTGTAAAGCAGTTTGGGTTTAAGTGAAGGCGGTGGGCAGGATGAGTGTGAGGTGCCCAGGGGGGCGGGCGCCCCTCAGGGGGGTCAGGGCGGTCAGGGCCGGGGGTCCCAGTCACACAGACACGGAATGTGTGAGGTGGGAAAGGCTCCTGAGGGCATCCAGCCCGGCCTGTGACCCCACACCACCATGGCAGCACTTATGCCACGTCCAGCATTTCCTTAAACATCTCCCGGGACGGAGACTCCCCCTGCAGTGAGGGCAGTGGAGGTGAGGAAGGAGCCGGGCCGTGCGGGGTCTCCTCCGCTGCTCTTTGGAGGATCACCCTTAGCGTGACCTGCCCGCAGAACCGTGCTCGGGCTTGGTGAGGACAGGAGGGATCTGGGCCAGCAGCGGCAGAGCTGGGGAGGAATATAGGTACGGCCCAGTGCTCGAGCACAATTGTTAGCAACAGCCTCCCCTGTGCTTGGCCGTGACAACAGTGCCTAAGGATGAAGTCGTCCAATGGAGAAGGAAAACTTAGCAGAGGATTTTTTTTCTCTCTGTATTGGCAGGCACATTTCTGATAGAAGGACTATTTCAGAGACTTACTAAACACCTCGTAATTCCGTCAATCATTTCTACCCGATATGCTTTTCCTTCTTGTTGCAGAATGCTTTTTCTCCGATGTTAGAGAACAGAGTACAGGGCTTTGGTCTCACAGTGAACCCTTTCTGACTAAATTGTAAGTTATACTTCTGATGTGGCTAAGCAAAGGTTGTAATCAGCATGGTGCCATAAAGCCCGAGAGGTGACAATTAGATCAGGCTATAGATTTTAAATAAATAACCCAAGTGGAAAGAGAACTAGCCTGTAAACAATCTTGCTTCAAAGCACGGCCCATCATCATATTTCTCACAGACTAATGAAACTTTTACTTGGGGCAGAAGTAACAAAAACTGGTCTCAACATTTACGGCTTTTGAGGGCTGCTTTCAGATTTCTAAAAATGTTTTGAAGTTCTGTGTTGTTTTTTTTTTTTCTTCTTGCAGGAACAGATGTCGTCATTGTTAAGAATGGCAGAAGAATATGTGGTACTGGAGGCTGCTTAGCCAATGCACCTTTGCATCAGAACAAGAGCTATTTCGAGTTTAAAATCCAGTCCACAGGTTAGTCAGCAAAAACATGCAACTTTAAACTTGGGAGGTATGTTACATTCCCTGCTGGTGGCAATATCTCAAATACTGAGCACGTGCATCTTTCTAATTGCATCCTTGAACTTGTGAACATTGGAGAGATTTATAAGGTACTGTGTGAAAGGAAATTTCTTTTTTTCTTTTTTTTTAAATTTTGACTCCAAAATATTAAGAATAATAGTAAGGGTATTACTAGAGGAGTGCAAATACTGAGCCCCCACATTGTTTTGTATGCTGTTATAGGCATGTTTTTCAGGTGGCATATTTTAGAAATTATTTTTGCTCAATAAATGCTTATGACCACATAAAACACTGTATCTATGAAGTATTTTTTAAGGAGTGCAGTTCATCCGATGATACTTATATTTATTTGTCTACTCTCATTTGCTCTTAGCAGGCATGGTTTGCCCAAGCAAGGATAACACTCCTTGTGCTACCCTTTCCTCTTCAGATCAAGTGTGTAGCACTTACTCTGACACTGCCTTATCCAGGGCAGCCTTTCAGCACCTTGTTCCTTTTTTTACTCCTACAAATACAGTCAGCTTCACTACTACAGAGAGCACTCCAGGCTTGCCTGTGTTCTACCATGAAAAATCAGCCTGTATTTTTAAAAGCTGCTAGCAGACACTCTGAAAATGAAGCTGTGCTTTCCCTAAGAGTGTGTGGGGAGGAAAAAAGAAGGGAAGTGTTAGTCCAGAGACAGGCCATGTGTACCAGCTGGAGCTTGATGCTGAAACTTTTTGGGTAAGACTTATTTGCCTTCAGGTGGGTCAGAGTGCAGGCAGCCTGGACACAGATCAGCCCAGAACACCTTACAGCCCAACTAGGTGGTTAGTTTCAAGCTACATGTAAGCCCATATCCATCTTAACTTGGCAATTTTATCATCCTTTATGTTGGAAAGAATCCATTGCAGGTGTTGTTCATACACGGTCATTATTCACAGATAGTGTATCCATGTTCTTACACTTGAGAAACATGGGAAATAAACTCTTCTGGCTCCTGTGAGCCTTTTTTTCCTCTCTTCCTGTGCCCCAAGGCAGGAGAACTGTAGAAGACTTAACGTAAATCTTTGATTTCCAGAAGTGTCTCTTTTCCAGAAGTGTCCCTGCACAGCCATTTAGAGTTTTATCTGTGGGGTCATTCTGACTATTGTAGTTTTCCGAAGTCAAATCACACTCTTGTCCTATCACACTCTTGTCCTTTTCATTCTTGGCATTAGAATGAAATGTAAAAATTCATTTTTACAGTTTCATCTTTTAAAAATAAGTTTCTTACATTTTTGCCTCCTTTTAGTCTTCTCTAGACTAAACAGTCCCAGTTTATTGGGGTGTTTTTCATTGTCTCCTTATAGATGAAATTTTTATACTTTTGAGGTAGAGTGCTCAAAATGGATGTTGTGCTTCAGCTGCAGCAGCAGTAGATGACCTCATCTGTTTTATACATGCCACATATCCAGAAGTTTTCCACAGCAGCAGGGCACACTCACACTCAGCAAGTGGTCTGTGAACTGGTTACCAAGCCACTACTATATTTGTGCCACTTACTCTTCCTACTTACCTGCTCTTCTTCAGAATTTAGTAAAAACAGATGCACTTTCTTTATTTCTAACCAGTTAGTCAGGATCACTTCGAACTTGAGGGGCCTCTCAAGAGCTTGCAGTCCTGTCAGGTTGGGATTGGCAGCACGTTTAATCAACACCTTGTTGTGTTATTCGAGTAATTGGTGGGGATACAGAACATTATCTGACCTTGTGCATTCAATGCAAAACCTCAAACTCCACTTGAGTCATCGTTTTTGATTTGACAGGGTGCTACTGATGAGTAATCTTGGAATAGTTTTATAACCACTCGTGCCTTCATATTGCTGTAACTGTCTAGACCATGTTTTCATCATTTGACTATTTCAGTGTTGTATGAGTTTCAAAAATATTACCAAATCAAGGTCTATAATATTGATACTTTCTTTTTTTAATAAGACTAGTCTAACTAGCTGAAAAAGGAAAATTTGTTGTTTATAGACCCATGCTAGTTGGATTTATTGTTTTTATTCTCCTACAGTTTCAGAGTTTGTTTTCAGTGTTTTTCTGGGAATAAAAGCTGAGCTGAGTGGTTACAATTCTCTTTTTCAAAGATCCTTCTTTTTAAGATAGATGCTGTTTGTGTTCAGTCTGCTGTGACTATTTGTGCTGGGTCTGGTCAGGATGAAGTTCATTATCTTCATAGCAGCTGCTGCTGTGGTTCTGTGTTTTAGATTTGTGACCAAAGCAATCCTGATAAGAAAACAATACTGATAACATGCCACTATTTTAGCTATTGCTGGGCAGGGCCTGCACAGCATCAAAACCTCCTGTTTCTCACTCTGTCCCTCCAGTGAATACAATTAGGTTTGCATAAGGACTTGTGAGGGGACATAAGCAGGTGGGTGACCCAAACTAGCCAAAGAGTTATTCCATACTACATACCACCTGTCTTGCTCAGGAATAGATGGGAGAGGAGAAGATTTAGGGAGATTAGCATCTTTTGCTTGAGAATTGCCTGAGCATCAGTCTACCCATGCGGGAGGTGGTGAGTGATTGCCATTGCATCACTTTGTTTTGTTGTCTCTTTCACTTCTGCTTTACTTACTAAACAATTTTTATCTTTAGCCACAAGTTTTCTTGGTTTTACTCTTCCTGTCCTCTTCCTCCATTCCATGGGGGCGTGAAGGGGAAGAGAAATGACTGGCTGGATGGTGCTCAGCTGCCAGAGCTACCAGAGTTAACCTACAATAGTTCTGGTATTTCCAGGAGATATTTACCGGTAGTACCATCATGGCATTAGTTAAAAAACAAATTCTTTATGCTGTCCTTCAAAATAACATGTCTTTTTCCTTACTATGTTAATGTCACATTTTAGGGATTTGGGGTATTGGAGTTGCAACCCAGAAAGCAAACTTGAATCAAATTCCACTTGGTCGAGATGTCCACAGCCTGGTGATGAGAAATGATGGAGCTCTCTACTATAACAATGAGGAGAAAAACAGGCTACCAGCAAACAGCCTTCCTCAGGAGGGTGATGTGGTGGTGAGTTTCTTAAGGCTTTCTTACTTCCTCACCTCTTCCCAAATGCCTCTTATTTACAGCTCTGTGGTCAAACTGATTGTTTTAAGTTCAGTTGTTCAGTTTGCATCTCCCAGTTTGGAAAGTGCTGGGATATAAATTTCTTTTGTCTTTGAATGGATCAGCAGCCTGGATAATTGGTGGACTTCATTCTTGGTATTGATAGGTTCCTAATGAGGGATGGACTTGACCAGAGTTTGAGAAATAGTTTCTGATGGTCTATTGCAGTATCTACCTGACTGAAAACTCCCATCACAAGGATCTTACATTGTCTGAGATGGGACCTGCCTGAACAAATAATGTGCTGAACAAATAATGAGCAAACATGTGCTGGAATGCATTCCATGGCTATGCACCATGCCCAGCTGAACTCAAGATCCCTTAGCCAACTGGTTAATGATTAGAAGGACAGAGGGGAGCAGAGATGGGTCCTGGGTGATAAATTAATTAATGTATTTTTAGCCAAACTTTTGTAGTTTCTGGGGATATTAAATGGAGAGGGAGGTAATGTTCAGTGGAAAATGACTGAGAGAAAACGCTGGGTTTGTGCCTTAGTATTTCGGGTTTCTCAAAACATCCTTAAGTGACTTTGTTCAAAGTGCTGTTTTTTTTAGTACTGTCATTTTCTCCATGTCTTCTTTCATATTTTTAAAACTACATGAGAGCAATGCAATGAAATTGAGATCATTTACCACCCCTACTTTTTCATGCTGGTAACTTCTCTCTGTATAGCCATGGCTAGAAATGCCATCTTTAGAAACCCCAAACAGCTAAAGGTGACATCTCCACCCTTTATCCTCAGTACGATACTGTTCTTTTAATCCCCTTCTGAAACTGTTTTTTGAATGGTTGCAGACTGTTTCAGAGTTTGGTGAACTAGTGTGGTCTGAACAGCTTCAGCTAATCACAAAAAACCCCCCAGTGTGTTACTGCTAACTCCCCCATTTCCATAAATATCCAGTTATTTTGTTCTGTCATGAAAGCAAATTTTTGAAGTCCTGCATGAGCACACAAATTGTCACGCTCAGAGATACTGAAGCAGTGAGCAGAGTCCTTTATCTAACAGATAAGTAAGTTACTACCTTGTTAATGCTATCACTTTGCTTTCTGCTCTGTGGTCAGCATATTTATAGCATTGTGTGTGAAACCACAGTCTGGTGCTGCCAGCAGAGTAAATGGAACTGAGAGAGGTTTCCATATGGAGGCATGGAAGGATAAACTTGGTTCATAGCATCATTATTTATTAAAGTTATTTCTGTAAGAAGATACAAACAAAAAGATTGCAAACTGCCTCATACTCAAAATCATTGAACATCTTGTGTTTCTTTAATGTGGTGAAGTTTGGAAATTGGTTCTGTAAACTCAGAAAGATGCAAAGTGTATTGTGCAGTACTCTGCTGCATCCCTATTGAGCTGGTGTTAAGGACTCCTGAGTATTTGAAAATACAGATGTTACCCGTCATTTATTAACTTCTAGGCCTTGGCAGGAGTATGTCAAGTGAGATGTTTCTATGATGCTGTGGTTTGCATAATGGTGTTAAAATCTGCCTGTAGCTAAGAAAGCTAAGTTAAGCACCAGTCTTATGTGTATAAACTTGTTGATGCTTTTTTTTTTTGTTAATTTTCTCTACTTTGTAGGGCATTACATATGACCATGTAGAATTAAATGTATATTTAAATGGCAAGAATATGCATTGTCCAGCTTCAGGAATCAGGGGAACTGTCTATCCAGTGGTCTATGGTAAGTCAGAGATTTTAAAACTGTTTCACATTATGGAAAATATTTTCATTACAGTTCTGTTTTGTGAGCTGTGTCCCCTCATCATCTTTGTCACCATCCTCTGGACCTGCTCCAGGAGCCCCATCTTCAGTTTATCTGGGCCTCATCTAAGTAGTAACCAAAGTCATTTTGGTCTTAAGGATAACATGATGTAGCTACATGATGGGGATAGTTCTTAATTTCATGGTGGGTTCCTAATGAATTGTTGGCATGCTTCCATTTATATCTTGATACATTCTGGTTGATACGGAATTTTATGAAGAAAGTCCTCCAGATGTGTTGTAGAGTCTGAAGTCTATAAATGCAGCTGGTGAATTACTTGGTTCCGAGCCGTAAGGGTGGAATCGTTTTATATGGTCAAGTTGCGATGTGTCCTTCAGCCACGCGATGGCGCTGCTGAAATGCTGTGGCAGCTCCGCGGGATCTCCTCGTGCAAAATCCTCATGGGCAGCAGAAGAGTCACTGCGTGGCTGCATCTTCCCGAGATTTTGGAAGGGGTCTTACACAGCGTGAAGAATGAAGGTTGCTTTCGGAAAATACTTGGCGGCATGTTACCCTACTGTTAATCTTCTTTCCCTGACTAAAAAAGTTTCATGCCTGGGGAATGCAGTGACCTTTTATTGCCTGGCTCTTTTTGTCTTCTTCCACAAGTGGGCATAATTTCATCAGAATTATCACGTCTCCTACATATAGCTATAACTTGAAGCCTGCAGGTTGTTTTTGTACTCTACTTATATGGTATAACCTTCAACTACAAGTGTCCATAATTTAATGTGAACTTCTAGTCCTGTGGAAGGATTTGGCCATACAGAAGAGAGTTTCTCAAACATTTACCCTATTCAGGCTAGAACTATAGATATCTTTTTAAAAGGAACATGGTAGATCAGGCAAAACACAGTGCCAAGCTTGAGAAGATAAAACAAAAAAAATGGACTTAAAGGTTATTCCCTACAGCAGCTCTACCTCAGGCACTTTAATGGAAGCAAGACATAAACACTGTGTAAGTACTAGAGAACTGTACTGATAGGAGTTTTCACAAAGACTAGGAGGGAAAAATTCCAACCTTGTCTCTGAGATAGCTACATTCTAAAATATGGAGATGAAGCTTTTCTTGTTTGAACAAACATTGATAGTTTGCCAGGTTCATCTCAGAAGTTGTCTTTGAAAGAGACCTTGCTTTTCTGACTAGGTGAGCATTTCAGTTTGCTAGTGAAGTACACAGAAGCATTGCTCTGAAAATACTCAGCAGTTTCTTTTTTATATTCTACATTGAAAGTACAGTTACAGGTGGGTAGATTATGCAGGGGGTCCAAATCTGAGAGAACTTCTGTAAAAAAACAACATAAACTTCCAACTTCAAGAAGCAGTCAAAGAAGCTCCCTTTGGATCATAGGCTAAAACTGATGGTTTGATGCCAACCACTGCAGACGTGAAACCTTGTAAACCTTTAAAAATACACTGTAGACAACTGAAACTCCAGCAGAATTAGGAATAGAAAAATATGCACATCCCTGCAAGGTTTATCTGGTAGCATCCTTAATCTGTAGATTTCTGGAAAAATGGAGTAGAAAATTTGGAATCAATAGCCTGAAGCTCTGCTAACACTCCCAGTGAAATTAGACATTCTCATTGACTTCACCAAGGAACCTTTACTGAGTAAACAGCAGGAAAGAGAGATGGTTTGTTCTCCTGGCATAAGACTTTACCAAATTCGTTGAAGACATTTCTTTTAATTGTGTGTATGTAATGGATGTATTGAAGAAATTCTTTGTGGTTTGAGCACAGTCTACAGTCTATTAAGATGGTGTAAAAGAGGATCAAACTGGAAGTGTTCCTTCTCTTAATTCCTTCTTTTTGGTTCTCTTCTGCAGTTGATGACAGTGCCATTTTGGATTGTCAGTTCAGTGAATTTTATCATACACCTCCACCCGGGTTTGAAAAGATCCTCTTTGAGCAGCAAATCTTCTGAATGTCTTCATACTGAGAATTTGCACCCTGCACTGTTACAAAAGCTTTGTCATCTTGAAGCCTCACTTTACTTTTAGGAAACATATCTGTATTTTTAGTAAGTACTTGTGACTTTTGTCTGCAGAATAAATATGTTAATTGCAACACTAGGTAAATGTGTTGCAAATAAGAGTTTTCTGGCATTGTTTTGTGGTTGAAAATGAGTGTTTTGGGGCAGGGTTTTTCTCTGATTTGATGCATAAGGAGATGTACTTGATGCATAAGGAGACTAAGGGATGTTGCTGTTGTCACTATTATATTCAGTATTTTGAATAAACTGGAGCTCTGTAAGGCAAATAGTTCTTACACATATGATAGTTATGGAGATGGGTAGTTCTCATGATGTTTTCCCCCCAGCCTTTTTCTTACAGAAATTATGTAATTTCTTTAAAGGATGCACTTTGTTTCTAGTCTGAGATTTGGAGTTGTGGTATCCCAGTTCTGCACAATGACTAATAATACAATGGCATAACTAGCAGCTAGATTTTTTTTTTGGCAAAGTGTAGGTTACTCCGTTCCCTCAATCTTAGACCAGCAAATGCAGCTTATCTGTTGCTTCTAGCTTTTAATTTGCTTTTATTGTGACCAAAAAAAAAATTATAGTAATACTTTTTTGTTGAACCTTAAAAAGTAAACCTGAACACTGCCTGTGTGTTTGAGGACCACCATGCTCTGTTACTCTGGTAAGAGAGTAAGTACAGATTACTCAGCTTGGGTAAGCAAAGATCCAGGGAAGGATATAAGATGTTATGGTGAAGCATTACATCTAAACTGTAAATTAATTTATTCTCTTACGGAATAGCATATTTAATTTCTTCGTGAATCATTTATAAATGGCTAAGACATTGTTCTAAAATGTGATGCCCTTGAATATACATTGTGAGATGCTATTTTTTCCCCTCTTGTCATATTTAATATACTTCCTAGAAGAATTTTTATTGTAAAAAAATATCTTCATACTGAATGTTTGTGTTTTGGTTTTGGCTTTTCCTGGGTTAATGTGTTTGCATAAATTATTTTATTTAAATATTTTTAGAAATTACATTATTCTGAAATTTTCAAATACAAACAGCTTTCTCAAAGCCTTTCACCTTAGGATTTACTGCATCTGTCTTAATTCTGTGGCCCACGTTTTGCTTTCTTCTAGCCTTGCTGTCACATGACAATATTGAGTAGAATTTTTCAACCTTTTTAGCATTATGGTATAAACCTTGGGAGATTAGAGTGCAGTTTTATAATTTCCCTTTGAAATCTGCTCCAATCAGAGTAGGGTAATGAGAAATAAAACCTAAATCACCTTTCCCCCACCCCTCCCTTCTTTCTGGGCTTAAATTTTTTCCCAATTTGCTGTACCTCATTCCCCCAGCAGCAGAGAGGGACAAAGAATGGGGGCTGTGGTCAGTTCCTCACATGTTGTCTCTGCTGCTCCTTTTTCCTGAGGGGAAGGACTCCTCACATTCTTTCCCTGCTCCAGCATGGATCTCTCCCTTGGGAGGCAGCTCTCCAGAACTTCTCCATTGGGAGTCCTTTACATAGGCTGCAGTTCTTCACGACCTGCTCCAGCATGGATCCCTTACACTGGGTGCAGTCCTTCAGGAACAGACAGCTCCAGCATGGGTCCCCATGGGACCTCTTCAGGGTCACAGCCTCCTTCAGGCATCCATGTGCTCTGGGTGGGGTCCTTCACAGGCTGTGGGTGGATCTCTGCTTCCCCTTGGATCCCTATGGGCTGCAGGGGCACAGCTGCCTCACCATAGGCTGCACTAGGGGCTGCAGGGGAATCTCTGCTCTGGTGCCAGGAGCACCTTCTGCCCCTCCACTGACCTTGGTGTCTGCAGGGCTGTTTCTCTCATGTTCTCACCCCTCTCTCTGGCTGAAATGGTGCAGCTTTTCCCCCTACCCCTTCTTTGTCTGTTATCCCAGGGGCTCTACCACTGTCTCTGCTGGGCTTGATCTTGGCCAGCAGTGAGTCTGTCTTGGACCCAGCTGGCATTGGTCAGAAATGGGGGAAGCTTCTGGCATTTTCCCATGGAAGCCACTCCTGTAGTCTTCTGCTACCAGAACCTTGCCATGCAAACCCAATGCAGCTTCTACACAGCCTGGGCTTTAGATGTCTGAGGCAGCCCTCCAAGTCCCAGGTTGCGGGAATTGCCTGTGACCTCTGTCTGAGGCCAAGAAAAATGGCCCTCTGTCCTTCCAGAGATATGCTGTCTTGGAGAAGCTGTGCTGCCAACTGGATGAGTTCAGGAGGCACTGAGCAGGTGGCACATCAGAGAACAATAGAGGGAGACAGACAGGATCTTCTCTGAGTCTTAACAGCTTGAAAAGCCTCGGATCCCACCTGTAACAGGGAAGACAGCAGTGTCTGCCTTGCACTGTTAAGGTAAGCAAAACCTCTGGAGAAAAGGATGGATGGAAGCTGATGACTTCTGGCACCAAGAGGAATGTTCTTGCCACACCTATGGGTTTACAGCTGCGAAACAGGTTCGTTGCTCTCTTAGTTGAAGAGAAGCTAGATGAGCATGGGGCCCCAGGTGGTGGACAATACCTTGCTGGTGAGAGGAAAGGGAGTGAGAAGGAGAAGGCACTAATAGGACAAGTCAGTAATTAACTGCAGATCTAGTGTTGGGAACATCCCATAAGATCCTGATAGGTTGTGGTAAGAGCAGAGAGTAAGGTGGACTGAAAACTGGATGAATGGCCAGGCCCAGGGGCAGGTCAGTGGCACTAAGTTTAGTTGGAGGCCAGGAACCAGCTCTCCACTTCAGGGTCAGTACTGGCTCTGGTCCTCTTTAACATCTTCATTAATGTTCTGGATAATGGTGCAGGGTACCTTTAGTGAGTTTGCAGCTGACACAAACTTGAAAGGGTTGGCTGGTGTGCCAGAGGGTTGTGCTGCCATCCAGAGGGACCACAACAAGTTGGAGATACGGGCTGATGGGAAGCTTGTAAAGTTCAACAAGGAGAAGTGTGAAGTCCTGCAGTTGAGAAGAAGCAACCCCATCTGTCTGAACAGGCTGAGGGCTATCCATCTAGGAATCAGCTTGGCAGAAAGGAACCTGTGGGTCCTGGTGGACAACAAGATGAACTGAGACAACAATGTGCCCTTGCAGTAAAGAAAGTGAACAGTATGAATGGCTGCATTAGCCAAAATATTGCCAGCAAGTTAATGGAGGTGATCCTTTGCCTTTACTCAGCCCTGGTGAGACCACATTTGGACTGCTGTGTCCAGTCCTGGATTCCTTGATACAAAAGAGAAAGAGATACACTGGAGAGAGCCTGAAGAAGGACCACAGAGATGATGAAGGATGAAGCATCTTCCCTATGAAGCAAGGCTGGGAAAACTCAGACTGTTCAGTCTGGAGAAGAGAAGGCTCAGGGGATTTGATCAGTGCATATAAGACACCTGGAGGGAGGGTGAAAGGAATGCAGAGCCAGGCTCTTTGCAGAGGATCACAATGTCAGGACTGAAGGCAATGGGCAGAAACGTGTGCAGGAGGCTCCCTCTGAACATCGAGAAGCATTTTTTACTGTCAGGATGTCTGAGCACTGGCGTAGTGTGGCCAGACTGGTTGTGAAGTCATCATCCTTGGGAGATACTCAGAAGCCAACTGGACCTGGTCCTGGGTAACTGGGTCTAGGTGGCCCTGCATGAGCAGGAAGGTTGGACCAGATCATCTGGAGATCCCTTCCCAGCTCATCCATTCTGTGTTCATTGAAATGCTTCACCTGGAATTATATTTCTCATGTTCATGTGTAAAGGAGGAAGTATTTAAAGAAATTCTAATCACTGTATCTAACTGCATCCAGGAAACAACTCTGTCTGAAGGCTGCTGTGGTTAAGAATATTTAACCGTAGAAGCTGCTACCTTGAGCTTAATGTAGATTTGCTTTAAAATAGAGAGGAGGCTGTCTTCATCAAAGTTGGTATTTGAATGGAAAGCATTTTGGTATATATAAAATACTCAAAATATCTGCTACATTCACCAAAAATATGGAAAGAGCCTACTTTTGTGGCTTAAATTTGCTCATTTCTCATCTTAAACAGAATAAGATGCATTTGTAATAAGGCACAATGTAACTGCATATCTTCTGTAAAAGTCAGAAAACTTTTTGTTTTATAATTGGCCACACAGGAAAACACAAAAAAACCCAGAGATTAATAAAATCTTATTAAATCATTATAAAATCTTACTATAATCTATTAATCAAAGTGGAAAGAAAGACCAATTTTCACCTGAAAATAAGTTTTTGATGAGAGTTCTTAAAAGAAGCAAGGCTAGATTTAACCCCATTGGCCACGGAAATAGAACATGAGTTAACCTGTGTCTCAGCCTGTTATATCAGCACTTGGCAATGAATCCAGATGTTTTCCCAGAAGTGTTCCCAGTCCCGGCTTTGTCCAAAGAAATGAGATGCAATACCCATTTCTAAAAGTTGCATTTCAGTAAAAAGTAAATTTAGCAATATATTTACTAGTAGCAAATTTATTTTTACAAGAATGAATCATATTTCCCAGTGAAAGGGTTGAGGTATTTCCACTAACTGTTTATACCCAAAATGTTTTCTTAGTCTTTGAATGTTACAATTTTGACACCCTGTGTCTTTGAGTACAAAACTTTGTATTAACTAATGTTTCCTGTCTCCTTTTGACATTATACTGTGGCAGAAAAATATGAGGTCTGAAAAATACTTAATTATTGCATCCACAAATCAATAGAAGTGACAGGACACATAATGCAGGTTACATATAGATCAGAGGAATTGTTATTTTTATAATACTGGAACTGCCTGTGGTGCTTCTGGGGTAGATGAAATCAGGTAGTACTATTCCAACAAGATTAAAATCCTAACTAGATACTAGAAGGCTAGAAACACCTGACAAGGATTTCCTGAAAAGGCGCTCATCCACAAAAAATCAGGATCCAGTACCATGTATTCTCTGCAAAGAGAAACTTCATGCTGTGCATTGGGTCTCTTAAATGCCATTCAGCACAGTTCTAATCCCACTCTCCAAAAGAGCATTCAGAGATGGCAGGACATGGTATTCAGGTGCAGATGTTCACGAGAATAGAGACTTCCATGAATATTTGGGCTGGTTTTCCTTTTCTCAGGCCTTCTTGGGAGTGCACTGCTGTTCATACAGCTGTGTGCAAAAACAACAGAAGGAACCAGGTTCTATAGTGGGAATTTCTTTACTTCATCTGACTTCTTAGATTATTTTTGTGTCCTCACTCATCTTTCTTATCAGTTTGTGTTGATGTTGCCTTGCATACTGGCAGCCAATCTCAGCTCATGGCTGAGATAAGGTTCCACAGGGGTCCACAAGTAAATAAGTAAGACATTGTTTCATACCTTTGTCTCTGAATCCGGGCTTCAAGGCCCAACAATCCAGCCCCTCAAGTAACCTAAGGTGTTCAAAACCACTGTTGCTTCTGGAAATGGAATACCTCTTGCTTTAGGAAAGAACTGCTTGCATAAATGTGTCCAAAATTAAGCCACTAAGGTACTTAAAGGAAGCCTGTAATGGAAAATTTGGAACAAATTTAAGTGCCTCTTCACTCCTCTTCAGTGTTCCTTGCCCAGTTCTGCAATAAAATAGTTTTCAGTATAAATATCTTGGACTTCATAGAATTATAGAATCACTTAGGTTGGAAGAGACTTCTAAGATACTCAAGCCCAACCAGCACTGCCAAGTCCACCTCTAAACTTTGTGCCCATGAGCCACAACTACATGTTCTACCTGCAGGAATGAGGACTCCACCACTTCCCTAGGCAGTCTGTCCCAAAAGTTGACAACCTTTTCAGGGAAGATTTTTTTTCTAGTATCCAATCTAAACCTCTCCTGGTACAACTGGAGGACGTTTCCTCTTGTCCTGTCACTTGTTACATAGGAGAAGAGACTGACCCCCACATGGCTCCACCCTCCTTTCAGGCACTTGTACAGAGTGACAAGGTCCTCTCGTGAGCTTCCTTTTCTCAGCTGAACACCCCCAGACACTGCTCAAAACTCTTGTGCTTCAAACCCTTCAATACAGCTATGTTGCCCTTCTTTGGATATACTCCAGCACTTCAATGATAGAGATTTCTAAACAAAAGTGCAAAGCGTTAGGGAGAGCTCTCAGGTGCTTTGTACCTTGGCTTTTCTTGAGTGCTTCATGTGTAAGCTCTCTCTTGAGGCAACTCTTGATGGCTTGAATGTTGAATTTTTGTTTGTTGAATATTTGTAAAAACAAAGAGTTAGAAGTACCGTTTCCCACCTCACCTGGCTTGTGCAAGAGCACTTTATTATTTTCTTTATTTTAGTTTCCCCATCCAGACTTTTCGGTTTTTCCTAGCTCCTTTTCTAGCTCTGTGCTGGAGCTAAGAAAGCTGATCTGATCTGGCTGCCAGGATGAGTCAGCATAAGGGTTCTTTGTCCCTCCACATAGTCCTAATGTCTGACACTTCTTGGGAAGAGGAATAATTTCTTAGACACTGGAATTTCCTTTGCTGCAGTCAAGAGAGATGGGCTGGGGATTAAATGAGATTGAAAGAACATTCTCATGGGCAGTCAACTGCTAAAATACCGGAAATTCAGTGTGAGTGCGTAAATAAAACTAAGGTCACTATTCCTTAATTCCAGAGCATGCCAAGAAAAGGATTTATATCTTTGTGTATATGTATTTAGGTTGCATTGTGTCTGCAATTTAATTCAAGATAATATAGGGAGAGCAAAAATTGAAGCCAAGTCACATCTGTGGAAAACTCTGGCATGTTTAGTAGACAAGACACTTCCTAGCTTCAAATGTGAAAACTTGAGTCATTTTTCTTGGATGTGCTCATTTTATTGGCAAGCGGTACATGTTAAAATCCCCATTGTTGAGAAATCTAAATTCCCTTTTCCCTTAAAATATCTGTACTCAGTATAGGAGGACTTATGACCTTTTCATAAGTGAACAAGTGTTATAGTGAATAATGGTTGCAGTAGTTCAGTGAGGATTTTGTGTGGAAAAAGTGCTGCTCTTGGCCGAAGTAAATGCTGGCAAAATCTCAAGATAAGCTGGTGTAAGAGGCATTTTTCATGCAAACTGGTAGCTTGCTCCAGACAAAGTCATCTTTTCCTGTGTGTAGGATGGAAGTAGCGCTTCCCTCTTCAGAGGGTTGTCAGGAGAACACATTGAGGGAAGGTGAGGCAGTCAAGGCCATGTTCAGACTGCTTGTACCCTAATGCCTGTCACAACTCCATCTCTCCATTGTCTGAGGAATCAAGTCTGAGCAGTCTGAGTCACTCATGACTAATTTGAGTGTAGTAGTTATAACTCCTAAATTAAGCTCCCCGAGTAGGGAGTGTGAACACACCTTCAGATGTTACAGTAAAGGGAGGACCATCTAAATTATCTTAAGAGTCTGTATTTTCCCAGAGATTTCTTTAGGAAAGGACTGGGTTGCTTGTAGTCCATTTCTTCAGTTCTCTTTCAATTAATAATCTTTTTTCATCTGCTCTAAAAGCCCATTTTTCCATCAGTGTTAAAATAAGTGGTACACCAGCCATTTATTTGTTGCAGGCTGACAGTTCCCAAATTCTGGGAAACTTTGTCTCTATTCAAAAAGCAATGGTCAACATAATCCTGTCAGCTAAAGTCCCTGTGGGAGATGCATGTCACGCAGCAAAGGATCTCTGCTGATGCTGTTTGAATTATTTCCTCAGACAGAGTGAGTTGTAGTGACAGATGGCCTTTTTTCCTATTCTCCATGTATTGCTGGAGATTTGCCTTGCACAACCATGCTGGTTGGGATAAGGAAGCAAACAGAGCTGCCTCAAGGCTTCTCAACAGCATAAGCACATTGAAAGTTGGGGCTCTGGGGAGAGGATCCAGAGCTGGACCAAATGGTGAGGACAAAACCAAAATCCTCTCCATTTTCTGTGTTTGCTGCTGCTGCTGCTGCTGTCACAGTGGGGTGGGAAAGAAGGTGGTGAATGTAGCTGGTGCAAAAACACACCTTGTCCACGCCAGCAAGGCTCTGGTAAAACTCTAAGTATTTTATCCCAGGTCCCACAGAAAGTTCCAATCAGGTGAAGCAGGCCGGCTCTGTCGGTGAGGAGAGGGGAGGGCTGATATCCCCAGCTAACACAGCCATGCAAGTGGGAAGGAGCTTCTGAGCTAGTGAGTGTTAAACATTAAACTGTCAAAAACATTGCTTGTAGCTGCATCACTGCTCACTGCATTCAGAAGGGTGTTACACTGCTAAAAAAAAAAACAAAAACAAACCAGTTTTACTGCAATAGCCCTGTCCTTGCTAGACATGCTTTTGAGGATAGCACACTGCTATTTCGGAGCTGATAAGGCCGCCCTCTCATGCAGATAGCCTTGATGCTGCTGCTATTTGTTCTCTGTGGAATGGCAATCATAATATTTCACCCTTTGTCTTCATCCTAAGAGCCAGGGATGTCAGATCCATCCTGGGGAAACAGCCAGATCCCCCAGGTTTGGCTGTCAATTCAGCTCTGCATCCGTCACTCCACAATGAGCCTCCCACTGCGGGCGGTTGTGGGGGAAGGTAAACTGTGACCTTGTGTAGCAATGATCTGCATAGCTGTGCCTTGTTGTCAGTGCCTGACTGTTGCTTTCAGGATTGGTCCATAAGAAACTTCCCTTTTCGGGCCATCTCTGTTCCTGCCCTTTGTTTCTCTTCCCTTCTTATTTTCCTGTGTCTGAATCTAGCGACGCACATGATTTATACCAGTGCAAACCCTGTTGCATTGATGTGGAAGGATCTGCAGCTGCTGGTGTTAGCTTGGCTGGTGAATTGCTCAGTGGCTTGAACTCCTCCTAGCGCCTGGAGTCATTCTGCAACTCAACTAAGTTAAGCTTCAGCAATTGCTGCCCAGTTCCTCTCTTGGGCTGCATGATCTTGTCATCATATGGATTTGTGCTGGCCTGCAGCCAGGCTGCACGTCTTTGTGTCCATGTGCTCCAGAAAACATATCTAACATATTCGCTTAGTTAGCTAGATGCCCTACCTAGGCCCAGTGCTTGCTTTCAACTGGCTCTATTTTTTTTTTTATCCTCTGAGGAGAGGAATAAGCACAAATCCTGATCTCCCACCAAGTTGCTTTGGCCATCTACAAAGATGTCCAGACCAGTCCCAGTAAAACCATGGAAAAGATTATTCTGGGAGGTTTTGAAAAACACCTGGATGACAAAGTCATTGATCATAGCCAGCATGGCTTCATGAGGGGTAAAGTCCTGCTTATCAAACCTTACATCCTTCTACAACCAGGTAACACACCCAGCTGGTCGTGAAAAGCCAGTAGATGTAATGTTGGACTTCAGCAAAGCTTTCAATACTTTGTCTCGCAGTATCCTTCTGGATAAAATATCTGGCACACAGCTGGATAAACTCGCAATGGGTGAGCAGCTGGCTCATGGGTCAGGTACACAGGGTTGTAGTAAATGGGGTGACATCAGGGTGGAAACCTGTCACTAGTGGGGTTCCACAAGGCTCTATCCTCAGCCCTGTGCTCTTCAACATCTTTGTTAATTACTCGGATGCAGGACTGGATGGGATACTAAGTTTGCTGACAGCACTAAATTGGGAGAAGCTGTTGACTTCCTTGAGGATTGAGAGGCCCAGCAGGGAGACCTTGACAAATCAGAGATCTGGGCAGCCACCAACCATATGAAGTTCAACAAGGGAAAGTGCTGGATTCTGCACCTGGGGTGGGACAGCCCTGGATATATGGACAGACTGGGAATTGAGAGGCTGGAGAGCAGCACTGAGGAAAGGTACCAGGGTTCCTGGTCAGTGGCAAGTTGAACATGAGGCAGCAGTGCCCTGGGAGCCAGGAGGGCCAACCCTGTCCTGGGGTGCATCAGGCACAGCCTGGCCAGCCAGGCAAGGGAGGGGATTGTCCTGCTCTGCTCTGCACTGGGGCAGCCTCACCTCCAGTGCTGGGGACAGTTTTGGGTGCCACAATATAAGACAGATATGAACCTTATTAGGAGTGTCCAAAAGGGGGCTACGAATGTAGTGAAGGTCCTTGAGAGGAAGCTGCATGCAGAGTGGCTGAAGTCACTTGGTCTGTTCAGCCTGAAGAAGGGGAGACTGAGGGGAGACCTCCTCCCAGTCTGAAGCTTCCTCCTGAGGGGAAGTGGAGGGGCAGTTGCTGATCTCTTCACTCTCATGACCAGTGACAGGACTCAAGGGAGTGGCCTGAAGTTGTGTCAGGGTAGGTTTAGGCTGGAGATTAGAGAAAGGTTCTTCACCCAGAGGGTGGTTGGGCACTGGAACAGGCTCCCCAGGGCAGTGGTCACGGCACTAGCCTGACAGAGTATACAAGAGCATTTGGACAATGCTCTCAGGCACCTGGTGTGACTCTTGGGGTGTCCTGTGCAGGGCTCAGTGATGCTTGTGGGTCCCTTCCAACTCCATATTCTGTGAATCTATGATTCTATTATTAGTTGTAACTAAAAGCTTGTTAAAACTTGGAACCAAAACTGATTATACATTTTTTCAGTAGTCTGAACATTGGGGTTGTGGAGAATACATGATGATTGTGCTCTGTGGACCATCTTCAGTCCTGTAGCTAGAAAAGAGCGGATCTTGGTAATGATTTTCTGGACCCAACAGTCACCTGTACAATGACACCAAGCCTTTTTCCTGCAGTGCAGGCAGAGGCCAGCCTGGGAGTTATCTGGAAATATGATTCTTCGTGCCAGCTTCACAACGGGATAGTGAGTGATAGCAACGAGCAGGGACTTTCTTCTCAAAGTAGCACTTTGCTACTACATGAGGCTGCAGCAGCCAAATAGCATAAGGCCCGAGGTTCATCTGTTCTCCAGGCAGTGCTCCTCCCAGGCACACCTTCCTCTGTAACATCTTGTGGGGACACAGCAACAGCCCCTACCCATAATAAAGGCATTATTCTAAATAATATTTAGTAGTCATAAATGTTATTGCACATGGGTACTTTGTGCCATTTGGATATGTCTCTGTTGAAATATTTCCTGATGCCCTTAATGATATTAATGAGGAAAAAACTCTCTTTTTGTTTGTTTGTTTTTGTTTTTTTTTTTTTTTTTTTTTTTAAATTGCAGGAAACAAATAACAATCCTGCTGCTTTCAGATAAGTTGTAAGACCTGCGAAATTAGCTACTAGCATCAGTCTTTGTATTTGCAAAAGGCATTCTTGCTTTTTTTCCCCCAGTATATTCCACTGAATTTTTTTAATAATAGTGACCCCTTCGTAAGTATCCCACAGCATGGTAGTGGCATTTTAGTCAGCAAACTTTAGTGGGAGGTATTCTGGGGAATTGGCTGTTTTGGAACAGGGTGACCTTCACAACCACATTTTTAGATGACCCTTGTGAAAACCGTTTTTAAAACCTGTGTAAATTAAATGAACTAATGCAGCAGTCTGCAGGAGACGATGGACTCACAGTCAGATGGGAACAAAGGCCACATGAGAGGAAATTCAACTTAGAGAGTGCTAATTCACACCTATAAACTACCGTGCACAAAAGCAGCTGGGATAGAATTCCCTGCTCCTCTTGACGTTAAAGACACAACTAATAATTTGTAGCAATAATGGTTTAATCACCCTTCAAGAAAGGCTCTTGGGGGAAACTGAATGGGGTCAGGGAGAGAAGAGGAGAGTCGGGTTTAAGTTCAGCAGCAGCGCCAAAAAGTCTGGCTGTAGATGCCCACAAAGGTGCCACTGCCTCTGCTTCTGCTCCCACCAGTACTATGGTAGTGCAGCTGATGGTAGTGGCAGAGTCTGCTTCTGCTCCAGGGATGAAATGGAACATTTGAGGAAGTGAGCAATCTTGCTAAAATTCCAGATTATTATTATTATCATCATCATTATTTTTGCTCTCTAATAAACCATAAGCATGCCAGGCTCTCCAGTGAGCATGCTCAGTGAATGCAGTTGATGTTAATCTTAAGTGATACATTCCTGGGTGTGCTTCAGCCTCCACACCAGCATTTTGCTTGGAAAGGAGCAGGGCACCTGAGAGAATGTCAAGGTGCAGCCTGTCCCAACCTCTCAGAAAGCTCAGAGGACTTGTGGTGCAGGGGTGCTTACCAGTGACCTGTAGGTTGGCTCAACAATTTCTCATCCCTTCTAAAACCTCACTCATCCAACCCATCCTTTCCATTTTTTCCATGAGAGATTCCCTGTAACTGCTTCAGAGCTTCGATGCAAACACCTTTGTTTGAAATACAAAATGACAGCAGCAGATGCCTTCATAGACAGCAAAAAGCTTGGAGAAGGGCAGAGTAAATAAACAGCAAAAATTAAATATATAATATTGCCACACAGAGAGGAGCTTTCTCCTCAAAATGAAGCAATTAACATGTACGGACTCATTCTGCCGGGCTGGGAGGAAGCAGGAGGCACGTTATTTAAACAAATTGCCATGTAGCCCGTGATTATCATTAGGATTCATTCAGACCCAGGCATTCAGTAAAGCTTCTGCTCTGCGGCTGGCTCTGTGCTGCCTCTCTATCAGTACCTATTGTTTCATAATCTCGCCATACTCGACGCTTTTTTTATCCCAACCAAGTCTGCCTTGTTTATTACCCTCCCCACTGACTAAGCTGGAGCACATTAACAATGCAGGGTTTCATTCAGCTCTTTTTCTCCTGTGAGCTGAAAGAGGGATGTCTTCTCCCCTAATTGCAGAGGATCTCTTCAGCTTTGCAATTTCTGCATTGAAGCTTGTTTAGGGGAAGGCATGAGGCTATACATAAACCTGAGAACTCACTGGCAGGGCAGATAATTGCTCTTTCCTTCCGAACACAGCAAAGCCCTCCTAAAAACAGCTCTGCACAGCCAAGTTTCTGCATGGCAGACAGGAACCTCACACGTGGCACAGCAGCCACAGGCTCTCTCCCTCCGTCCCAGCCAGATGGCTTCCCTCTGTTCACAGCAGCACAGCTCAGGTGGGCTATCCAGGACCAGATCTGGCCCTTCCTGACCATGCTCTGCCCAGGGGCAGACCTCACCTGGAGTGTGAAGCTGAGTGGAACAAGGATGTGCTGCTGAGCCTGCCTCTTGCACAGGCACCACCACCACATGCTTCCCGCTGGGAAGGGAATCACTTCCCTTGCAAGAACAGGGGACTTGTCACAAATATTTCCAGGTTTTTAATTTTTTTCCTCCCTCTGTTCTGATCCAGAAAAAATCCAACACCTTTTTGTTGCTTTAGGAGTATTTACCTGACTGAAGAGGAATCTCGCTTCCTGGATGCCAGGGTGAGCAGCCTGATCATCTCCAAGGTGCCCCAAACTTTTCATGGTCACTTTCCCCTTGGCACATCTGCCGAGTCCCCAGTGCCCACAGTGTCCTGTGGCAGATGAGCTGTAGCACCAGGGATCCATCCCTGCCCAAGCCTCAGCATGCACAAACCTCCCTTGGCATCTTCCCTCACCCTTGCTCCTCTTCTTGAGTACCTGTGCCTTCCAGTGTGGGTCGAGCATATCCAGCATCCAGGACTCCATGGCACAGACATGCAGACTCACCATCGTTCTCTTCTCTCCTTCTGCCAGGAACACATTGTAAAACCACCAGTCTCTTCTGCAAGAAAGTGGCCCTCTCTTCCACAAACCTCTGCCTCTCTCCTATCAGAACCTCAAAGTGATGTTTACAGGAGGAATTTAAAGCATCACTCGGGGTGGGTTAATCCAATCAGAACTGGGCTGTGTTTCCCTTTCTGCATGCTGTATTCCAAAGATGCACCCAGCACAGCATCAAAGCCTCTCCACCCACAACTGAAGGGAAAGTCCAACACTAGGTACATAAAATGCAAAAGCTACCATAGCCAAATACGTATTTTGCATATAATGTGTCCACATACACAAAATTTATAAAGATTATATAAACATATATATACATGTAGAGCATTCATATATGAAACAGATATTAATACTACATAATGAACACAAATCTATATTTATATACTATATGCATTTATGTACATTTATAAAGATATATTGTGGCTATACAATGTAATTGAGCCATTGGTTTTAGCTCAAATAAGTAATTTTTCAGACTAACGTTTCAGACTAACATTTCTACTTTCCAAGTAGAAAAGGCTGTGCCTGTGGTTCAAGTACTGCAAATGGGGATGGAGAGGGAGTCTGAGAGAAGCTTCAGTACAATGAGCCGGGAGACCTTTAGCAAACACAGGCTCAGGGCTTTGTTTTAAATTGCACCTCTTATGTGAGGGGAGAAGGCGCTTCCTCAGCTCACTCCCCTTGCTGCTGTCTGAAGCTGTTCCTCTGCAGTTTAGGGTAACCTTCTGGTTGTCCAGGCCTGGCATGACAGGAGGATAACCACACTCAAGAAGCTGTGCTCAGCACGATGAGCCATCACCCAAGGCAGGTCTCCAGCAGCATTTCTGCAGGGTGGGCTTGGCTGGGGTGCAGGTCGCTGGCTCCTGTTGCCTCTGCTTTCTAGGTGTGACCTGCACTGAGGCCGTGTCCCCAAGTCTGAACCCTCTCCAACTTCAGCAGCAGCATGCACAGGATTTTGAGGTTCACATTTCTGGATTTAGGCTCAGGAACTGTGGGCTGAGCTAACCATAGCCACTAAATCTCTTTCTGGATCAGGACCTTGGTGTGGTGCAGCCTCAAAAGGACCTTTCCATTGCAAAACAACAACTGGCTGCTATGGGATCCTGAAGGGACCTGGGGCTGTGCATGACGTGGCATCTGGAGAAAAGGAGGCTCAGGAGGGACCTTATCACTCTCTACAGCCACCGGAAAGTATGGTGTAGCCAGGTGTGGGTCAGTCTCTTCTCTCAGGCAACTAGGGAAGGACAAAGAGGAAATGGCCTCAAGTTGCACCAGGGGAGGTTTAGATTGGATACTAGGAAATACTTGTATCCTGATAAGGTTGTCAGGCATTGGAACAGGCTGCTTAGGGAAGTAGTGGAGTCCCCATTCCTGGAGATATTTAAAAGATGTGCAGACGTGGCAAGTGGGGACATGGTTTACAGTTGTACTTGGTAGTACTGGATTAACAGTTGATATTAGTGGCCTTTTCCAAGGCAAACAACCATGTGATTCTATGTGCTCACCTGTGCTAAATCAGGAAAAAATGCTGTGCTGTAAGAAGCAAGACTAAATCCAGGTATCTAAGAAGGGTTTTTACCTTCAGTTTGAGCCTTGAGAAGGCAGTGAGCTATGCCCAGCTAAACCTCCTGTCCTAAGGCTGTTTGAGATAGTACAGGCAGATGAAGCCCAGTGCAAAAGTATTGTGTTCCTGCAATTTGGATGTGAGAAAGATACAAATAACTTCCTAGCTAGTTCTTTTAAAATATTTAAAGTAAAATAGTAAACAGGTAATTGAATCAAACACTCCAGTACTGATCAATGTTAGATTATCCAGGCTCAAAGAGATTTTTCTTCATTGGATGAAATGAGCACTGCAGTGTGGTGTTGCTGAAATGAGGGCTGGCTACAGTTCCTTTGGCACTACTGATTCCATCTGAGATTAGCTTTCACCTTCCCAAGTAACTTGTGCAATCTCAGCTCCCACAAGGGATTAAACTGCCACTCCACAGCTCAACACCTTGCTTGGAGCTGGCTCTTAGCATGAAACCCACAGCCCTACACGAGCAGTGATGTTCCTCATACTTGCACAAACCTGTCAGAGCTCACCCAGCCTGACATCTCAGGACCTGACATGATCCATGACATCATTTCAGGAGTCCATGTTTCCCCATAAGACTCGAGCTCTGCCCATCATCTCCCTTTGCAGCAGGCCACAGCAGTGCCCTTTGGGGACAGCTGCATAACACCTTGCAGCCAACATGACACATCTCAGGCTACCATGCTGGCCCAAAACTGGCAGCCCCAGAGGGTTGGCCCCCTTCCCTGGCACACTGGAGAGGACAAGACAGGACTGTAAATCCTTGGGGTGGATGTTGCCAGCTCTGGGGCAACGCCCTATTGCATCCAAATAACTGTGATTGGGACAGGATGGGGGGATTGGCCATGGGAACAAGCAAGGCAGTGCAGGGCAGCCTTGCAAGCACTGGGTATCTGCTGTAAACATCAGCCAGGCAGGAGTTGCTCCAGGCTCCCTGTGATGGCGGAGACTTTGGAAACCCTCCTCCAGCTTAAACCAGATTTGCCTTCTTCAGCACAAGCCTAATGGGATTGTAAGCAGTTAAATCCCTGTGACTTTCTCAGACAGTGTAATTTTACACAGCCTTGCCCTCTCCTCCTCCTTTCTACACTATAGCCTTAAGATTGGACAGTTTTCTTTCATTTGAACTTGGGTTTATTTAAAAAAAACAAATCGATTACTCTCTGTCCAGTTTAAACAATTGTCAAATTACCTGCTGTGACCAGGCAGAGAGAAAAAGTGTGAAGGAAAAATTCCCTGCCTTCCCCTGCCAAGTCGCCTTCCAAAGCAGTGTCTGCTCCTCCAGCCAATTACAGGTGTCAGGCTGCCTCACGATCTCTTGGTGATTTTATAGTGATCCATCAAGGAAACACATTACACAACTTTGAGCTGATAGGTTTATCCAGGCAGCTGAAATATACATGCATGCAGAGATACAGCCCAGGCCATGGCCTTCCTTCTCATGGCAGGGTGGTTTTGCTGGAGACCTGGGATGGGCTCCATGATCCATGTCCTGCCTGGTGACCTGGGCAGTTGGAGTCATTCCTGGGCAGAGGCACCGGTGCTCATGGGGAGAAAATTTAAGAGGAGAAGGTAATGCTTTCTAGGGCAGCATCTGAAGAAGGATGTTAAACCATGGCAGTGTGGAAACCTGGAGAAGATCCTTTTCTTTTGGATAAACCACAAATTCTCAGTTTATTGAAGATAAGAGATAGCATATAGTTATCAAATTAGGGTTAAACAGGTGTCATTTTTGTATAACTTCAGTTTTTGTCACTCAACGAAGAGGTGCAAACATACTGTGGCTTTTCCTGCTGTCTATCCCAGACATGCTGATGTTTGCTGTGCACCAGAAACAAGATCTGCTTCCCAAAGCATGGCATTAATAACTCCAAAGCTGTGGGTTTGACCCCCATACGGGTCACTCTCTTAAGAGCTGGACTTGGTGATCCTTGTGGGCCCCTTCCAGCTCAGAATGTTTTGTGATTCTGTAACTCTGAGCTCACCTCAAGTCAGATGTGGTCAGCAGTTCTCTGTGTCTGTCACCAGGAGACACTCAGACACCAAGGCAGTGGTGCTGTTGGAAGCTGGTGTATTTTTTTGTGTATAACCCAGTGAGTGTCACTGCTCTTGTCACCTTTTTATCCTGTGTTGCACTAAGAGCCATGGAGAATTTTGAGAGAATGGCTTGTGTCCCTCAGCTGTTTCCAAGGACACTTGTCTTTCCAATAATGGATTTGTGATTCATGGCAAATAATTTTGTGGTTTATGTGTGCTTTTCTGCTGGGTCAAGGATATTTAAAAAGTCTTTGACCCCAGAGTGTGTGTGTCCATGTTAAGAGGCTGAAGGTGATGGGTGCAGTCCATACCACCCATGCTCCTTGCTCAGACAGCCTGGCAGTGGATAAAAGAGACCATTTAATCTTTAATCTTCCTACTTTCTCCCCAGTTTAAATCAATACCAAAAGCAGAAGGGATACTCTTGTGATTTGGCTTAAATCTGCTTCTGATCTAGGTAAGATGAGTTGAGATCAGGCATTTTTACACCAAAGCATGTGATTTCTTACATATAGCCCCCACCATTTCAAGAAATTGGAGAAAGGAAAGGTTCACAAGGGAAAAGCAACAATCCTGTAGTGACAAAGCCATTCCTGTATTTTCTGGGGAAAATTGCTATGGGGACCCATCAGAGTGGTCCATAAAAAACTCCACACCAGCCAAACTCATCTTGAAGAGACCCAGGTGCAACTAAACTGGCTGTCCATGCCCTTTACAAGGCCTGGTAAATCTAAAGACAAAATAAGATGTTTGGAAAATTAATTACTTGTTCCCTAATTGGGTTCTTTGCACTTCCCTGTGTTGGCTTCCTGCTCTTTGAAAAGCAATTTGTGGGACCAGGGCATGAGTTTGCTGAATCTTGCAAAAAACCCACTGTAGATGAGAATGGTAAGTGTGTGGGGTCTGACAAGGTGACAACAAAGGGTCTCTGGTGTCACTAAGTTCACAGCAGATCAAGGAATGGAGCAGACACTGTGCCTCCAGAGACAAACTGTAATTAAAACCCATGGGGCAGCATTCAGAAAGGGACTGACATAGCATTAGCCATTATTTTTGAAGGGTATGTAAGAAAGGAAAAGTGGCAGACAATTTAAGTCTGAAGCAATCCAACTTGTGGCCTCTGCTTTGTTAGCAGCAGGCATCTAGTGTGGTTTTCCTCCCCATTTTTTAACTTCTCACAGGTGAGTTAAAAAGCTGTTCCTTGGGCCATGGGTACAGCTGGCACATTGAAAAATCACTGCTGCAATAGACTGGTTTGGACCTGCGCTTGTGACAGTTATCCAGGTTGCTGCTGATGTTTCACATGCCCATCACTGTGGCATCTTTCATCACCATGACTGACTGTCCTCTGCAGAGGTCTCCTGCTGATCTGCCAGAAATGCAACCTGGGTAGCAATTAAGGACACTTGATGAAAAGCATCTGCCTTCCAATTCATTGTTTCACTTCTTGGCATCCTTTTGCAGAGTGAACTGAAATATAGATGCTAAATAGTACTCACTATGAGGGATTTATTACTTTTTTTAATGCTATAAGTAACATTCAGAAACTGTAGCTCCAAATAACATGTGTATTGGTCAAATATGTCTAAGAGGTGAAGTTTTAATGGCTGCATTTGTCTTACTGTATTGCATTTCTACTAGATTTTAAAAATTTAATCATGTTTCAATCTGGTCTCTACCAATATATGTTTCTAATGAACAGCACAGAAATCTTAAAATTTCTGCCTGAACTCTTAATTGTAAAAGTTAAATGTTAAAGGAAGGTGAAGAATGAGTGGTCCTCTTTCCTCCTCATAATCTGCAAGGATTCCCCCTCCAGCTTTAGAACCCATATGTATCTCCCTGTATTTGATACCACTCAAAAATGTGACTGTAATTATTAGCAAACCTAGTGAGAATTTGAACAGAACCCCAAATGTATTATCTGCCAAACCAGGTATTTACATCTGACTGCATCTCTGACTTCTGAGATTCTGTAGTAAGCAAAAGATGCTTATTCTGGCACTTTCCCCAAAGCAACCTACCAGGTTTCAGATATTACAGCCATCAGTCAATGCAGGTTGAGCATATTTGCAGCAGAGACCCCCTGCACTGTTGTCATGGCTGTAAGATTAAATTAAAAAGCATGGTTATCTTTTGTAGCCTGGAGCACTGTTATCTCTACAAACACAAGGAAGCCCTATTCCTTTTACACTGACAGAGCAATGCCAGGGACTCACCAAGTATGCTCTATGCAGCACTGTTTAAAAAAAATAAAATCTGTGCACTGAGATAATTATCTGAACTCTCATTTATTATGCGGAAGAAGAGAAATCTGGCAGGAATTTTGGTAGCTCTGGCACTGATTTTCTGCCAGGGAAGGAATTCCCCATAGCCAGCAGGGAGGCTTTCAGTTTCTCATCCACTTGGCCTCCCTCTTGTTGTAATATGAGCTTGCTGAGTGCTGACAAGGGACGTGGTGATGTGCAGCTCAGCATTTCACAAAGCCCAGCTGAGGAGCAGGAGGGAGGACGTGGGTCTGCCGAGGGGGTCCCTGGGGGGACCCGCCCAGCATTCCCCCCAAACAGAGTCCCCTGTCACTACTATTTTTCAAAGTGGATGGAGAAAGCTTGCAGGGTTTTGGGGTTTACCGCTGTTGTTTTCCCTCACTGCTTGTATTTACCTTGGCAGCTGGGGAAATACTGATCTGTGTCACTGAAGGTTTGCTGGAGAGTTTCTGAGAGGCCCTGGCGGTTTCTCAGTAGCTAGCTGAGGGCAGGAAAAACAGCCTGGGAAAAGAAAGAACACCACCACAAACATCTGCCTCCATTTTTTCTCTTTTTCCCATGGATCAGTTCTCTGACCTGGTTCATGACAAGCCTGCCAACCACCATACTGGCACATGGCAGGGGACGTGGAGAGCAGAACCAGCCCTTGTGCCTGGGGCTGGCAGTAGGGATACCAACCCAAAAGGCAGCACTCCTCTCCTCACCTAAAGCAATTGGTGTAAAATACCAATTTCAGCTAAATTTTAGTAGCCACACCAGGCTGGCTGACACCCAGTTCGACTGAGCCAATTTTACATCAACTGCATTGAATCATCATAAAACTATCTGCAAGCAGTTGCTTACAAAAGGCTTCTTCCTTTCTCAGTTAGTCCACACTTATATTTTTTGCTCCTGCTATGTTTTCATCATCATGCTTTAGCTTTAGATACAGCATTGCCAACACATACTGCTTGAGGTTGCATTTTAAATCCACTCTTTGAGACAAGCAGTGAATTAGGCACTAGAGCACTCATTATTTTTCTTTTGCTCTCCTCTCCTCTCCTCTCCTCTCCTCTCCTCTCCTCTCCTCTCCTCTCCTCTCCTCTCGCATATTATTTTCCTGCCTTTTCTTGCCTCTGTCTGCTTTTTCCTTTGCCTTGACTTTCATTCCTTGCTTGCCCCTTGCTTCTCCCTTTTCCTTGCATTGCTGAAAAAAGCTTAAAAGTCCTTCCTGGGCTCACCATGAAGACAAAGCCAAACTCAGGACTGGCTTAGCTCAATCCCTGCTGCTGGAAAACAGCAGCTGGTGAATCTGTTTTATCAGTGGGTTGGATGTCCCTACCCAGGGTGACAGCATCCATTGGTGGATGCTGGAGACAGGGATGGCAGTCACATGCAGTGATGTGTCCCAGTTGCTGCCAGATGCCCCATGCTGAGCTTGGAGGCAACAGGCCCCAATCTCCTCCAGCAGGGAGCTGACAAGTCCAGTGCAGCACCTGGCATTGCCCCATCCTGGCCAGTGAGATATGAGGCCTCAGTCACCTCATCCAAGTCCCATGGGATGCCTGGGATGCCCTTGTTCCAGCTGGCATGTGAGACTCAAGCAAGGGGCTGAGGGCACTTGCCTTTAAGCGAGCAAGCTCGCAGCTGGCGAGATGTCATCGTAGCAAGTGGTTGTCATCACTCGCTCCGCTGGTTGTGATAATAAAAAGAGACAATTTAGAGTTGTGCAGCTCCAACTGGGAGTGTTTCCCAGCTGTGTGTGCTTCTCAGCCATGCCACAGCTTTGCTCTGGGTTGAGCAGAGCTTGAAGTGCTTCAGCCTGTGTGACATGAAAAGCTCCTGTCTGGAGCTCTGCAGGCTCCTCACTGCTCCCTTCCATGCTGCTGGAATCTCTTGGGCTCCCATGCAACTCATATTGGTTTTGTCTTATTGCCACAGCCCTGCACCCGCAAGCCCTGTTAGGACAGTCTGCCATTTCCTTTCCTATCTCTTTTCCTATTCCTGGGCTGTTGCTCTCAACTTACATTAGAGAACACAACAAAATCATAGCATCATATAATCATTTATAAAATCATAAAATCATTTAGATTGGAAAAGACCTCTAAGATCATTGAGTCCAACCAGCCTGAGTGGGTCAGAAAAGAAAAACAAACCTAAACCCCCTATATACTTACTATGGGAAATTTGTCACAGAGAGGTGACAGATGTCAGCAGAGAGGATGCTTAGGGCAGGACTTTCTTCTGAAGACCTCTTGTATCTTCCCCTCCCAGCTGGTCATGGGGGTGAGCTTTCTTTTCCCTTCTGTTTTGCTTCATTCATTTTTTCACCTTTCCCAAAGAGTAGCTGTTATCTCTGAAGTCAACCCATGTCACCTGCTACAGACCCTGTGAACAAAGCTTTGTGTGGGTCCAGCTGTCTCAACATCTTCCACACAACAACCTGGGTGAGACTGTGAGCAGCTGAATGCCAGCCAGCAGGTGAGCACCAATGGTAAATGGTGACCAACTTCCTGAGGGACTCTTTGTCTGCCGATCCTGGCATTCCTGCCTAGGGATCACACAGGAGGTAGGCTCCAGAAGTGATGCAGAGTTGGCCAACCAGGAGAGAAAGTCCATGTGTTGTTTGGTGGCCTGCAGAGAGAGATTCATCCAGTCACAGTTCTGCTGGAACATCCTCAAAGGACTAAATGAAGGTCTTCAGAATGGCAGAAAGCCATTCTTTACTCAAAATGAGTAAAGGAACTTACTATGTAATTGACTCTTCCTCCATTGCACATTATCTTCCAACACCTAAGACAGCACCAAAGATGAAAATAGATTTCTATTCTTAACCAAAACAACTCACAAGGCTTCCCATTTTGATTAGCAGCTCCAGTTCCAAGGGGGAACATATGATTACCCAAAATTAAGCTAGAATATATTTGTCTCCCTCTCCTCTTCCAGCGGTTCTGTGCTGGGAAGAATGATGCCTTATGGGTTCCTGGTGCACGTACACCACACCAGGTATCATTAGAAAAACATTCAAAGGGGTGAATGCAGATCTGGTTTAAAAAGTGACAATACAGAAATGTCACTCTCTCACTTGACACATCTGACCAAGTATCTGTATGAGAGTATCTGTATGTGGACTTGGGAAATTGCTGTTTACTTTCATGGCTGAAATGAAACCCTCACCCCACAAGCACACACTGTTACGCTTAGCCTTATGCATACGTGGCATCTGGTTTATTCAGTCAAAATAGCTGTGCACATTGTTATTTTCAGGCTTTGAGAAGCTATTGCCATGGGGACTGAAGATCCAAATAGATCCTGAGATCAGATCACAGGAGGTTTTAAAATTATATTGCCACTTTTGCCAATAATCATGTGAAACCAGCTTCAATGTGTAAGCACAGAGATTCACCACCTTGGTGACTTCTTACAAGTCATAGTTACTGAAACAAAAAGGATATTCTATATTGTTCATAGCAGACTGGTACCAAATGTATTTTCAGGATTTAAATATAAAGAATGTCTCCTCAAAGGAGAAGGAGATGGTGGCAGCCAGCTGTAGAGGATTTGTGTTGGTACCATAAGTCCAGCTGAATTTCTTTTCCGTCAAGGAACACAAAGGCAAGTATCTCTTGTTCCAGATTCACATAGGACTGCACTTGTGACTTTCTTATCTCTGCAGGAAGACAAGCTATTGCAGAGAGAGAGAGAATAAGAGAATAAATGTAAATATATACATATATACAATTATGTATAAATATATATATATATTAACTTCAAGTGAGTAGAAACTAGAACTTGTTTTGCAGAACGGAAGTCACTGGAATCTGCCTCTACTTTTGTGTAATCTCTGCAGTGAAGCAATCTCAAGCTGTGCTATCAGCTCTGGCAAATGAAGCGATGTCAGGGCAGGTTAATACTTGGATATGAGAATGTGAAAGAAAATCCGCCTTTCTAAGGATGCTGTAATCAGAGCTGCATTAACCAGGGACAGAAACAGCCTGCTCTGGCTGGGTGCAGGGAGGCATTGGTTGCACAACATGCACACAGTGTGCAAATGTATGTTGTGTTGCTGGGATCAAGTGAGGGGGTTGGTGGTGGGGTGGAACCAGAAGCCCCTCAGATCTACCTCAGTAAATCTTTGCCTTTTTTGTCACAATTATTGTCATTAAATTGCCTTTGCTTACAAACAAAAAAATTCCTAGTCTGAGTTAGTGAAATCAGATCAAATCCAAGTGAAGGCTTTGGTGTCACTGCAATTCCACTTTGAGATATTTCTGCCTTTTTTCTGCAGTGCAGATGTAAGTCCTTCAGCTCTCAGCAACTGTGTTTAGGGGAAAGAGTGCATTGCTAACATGTACCAAAATCTGAAACAGGTCATCCATCGTGCTTTGTGACAGTGTGGTGAGTTGACCACCAGTGCCCACCAAGTCACTTTATTACTCTCCCTTCTCAGTAGAATATAGTGAGGAACACAGGACAAATGCTCATGGGTTGAATTAAGGACAGGGAGAGATCACTCACCAATTACTATTGTGGGCAAACTAGACTTAACTCAGAAAAAATTATTTTATTGAAAATCAAATCGGAGCAGAGTAATGAGAAATAAAACCAAATCTTTAAACGCCTTCCCCCCACCCTGTCCTTGTCCATCAGGTTCATCTTGGAGCCGGCTGGCATTGGCTCTGTAGGACATGGGGGAAGCTTCTGGCAGCTTCTCACAGCAGCCACCCCTATAGCCCCTGGCTGCCAAAATCTTGCCACGGAAGCCCATCACAGATGGTAATGTGCTGGTTCTTCACATGTCTGCTAGCTAAACACATGCAACTATGGTTGATCAAACCACTCTTTCCTCTTCAAAACATCAGTGTCCCAGCACTGTGGTGTTTAGGAAGCTGTCAGTATGGCTTCTCATTATTGTTCTGGAGCTGATGGAGGTCACCCCAACCACAGAGCTCCAAACCTGCAGTTAGGTTATTTCGGAAGTGATCCTCCAGTGCCACCAAATCAGAGGCTACTAGAGGCAAACTACCCTTTTCCCTCGTGCCGCCAAAATACAAGACTTTGTCTGATAAGCAGAGCCAAGAGTTGGACTTCAAGATACTTGTGGGTCTGTTCCAACTTGGGATATTCTATGGTTCTATAAAACTTCTCATTGCTTGGGTTGTCAGCATAAGGGAGTTTGCAAGTTGAGATCTGATCTCACAGTCTACCAGCACTCCAGAGACTTTAGAAGTGTTCACTAAAATGATGTTGTCCTGTCTGGATCTTTTTTGAGAGACCAACCAGGGCTCTCCTGTGTTTCATGGTCCAACTGAAGCCCTGAGGTGGGTGTACAGGCTGGTTTGCAGAAGCTTCAGTAGTTCTGGGGAGGACAGGCCATGGGCATGTGTCCTGCCAGCTGTCAGGAGTGGGCTGTGACAACAGGGCTGCCTGTCCCTGCTGAACCTCACCAACACCAGGCTTGGGCAGCACACCCAGCTCTGAACTGTCTATCTTATGCACACACTGTGACCACACAGATGTGTGCAAGACCAGCACCCTGCTGCAAGTGATGCTGACAGTTGTCTCCATGATCCCAGTGGCCACCTCCTCGTAGATGGAGAGCAGTAAACTTCATCTGGCCCATGACTCTTACAGGATGCAGTACAGGGGCCTTGGGTAGCTGGTGTGCATCTCACAGCTCCCAGGACAGGGTTTCCCTCAACCACTGTGACATTCTCCCCTTGCCACAGTCTCCATGGCTTGCATGAAGACTTTGAGGAACCCTTCTGCTTAGAAGATGTAGCAAGGCAGGAAATAGAAAGAGATGGCAAAGGACCGTGATTCTCACACTGGTGGCCATTATATCTCATGGGAAAACTTCATAGCAAGGCTTGCAGGTGCAGGGCCATGACAATAAGACAAAACTCCCAATTATGCCAATTGAATTATCCACTTTGAAATATAAATTAAAAGTCATCCTGTGGACAGTCACTCCTAGGTCCTCAGGGACCTTTCCTGTAAATTGCATTCCTTTAATATCTCCTTCAGCTACAACATTGCCTGTGCCAGAGATTTCTTGGCCCTTTTTGGCTCTGGGCTTCAACCAGTGCATTTCTGGGCTGCCTGTGCAAAGGCTCTGGGCCATGGGGAAGACTGCCCACAGCCATTTCTACAAAATATTTTTAATAGAAAAAACAGCAAGCCCATGAGGCTTTGCTGTTTATGGCACAGCCCAGCCCAGCCTCCTGGCTGCACCTGCATCTCAAGGCCAAAGCCAAGAGGGTGGTGGATCCATGATTCTGCAAACAGTATTTCAGAATCCTCTGGGCAGGATGACATTCTGGCTCCTGATCATCATCTACCTTAAATTTGGAAAAGCTGGTGTGAATATCCATGACCTATCAACTTTCTGAGGCTGCCTGGAGCTCAGACATCAGGAGAAAGGGATGCCTTCATCTCTAGGTGGGTGCCTGGCCCTCAGCACATCCCCCTCCTCCTGGGGTTGGGCTGCCTGGGCCCAGGGCCAGCTTTGACAGTGCAGCTGCCTGGCCTTGAATCAAAGAGCTGTTTGAGAACAAGCTGTGAGGAGCCTTGGCAAGGACTCACTCCCCTTATCTCAGGCACTGTTTTTAAGTAGGGCTTTTGCCCTTGGTCTCTGTATGAGCTACATTGCAGCTATCCCTGTACCTGGCCATATAACTCCCTGGTCCAGACCTGGGCATGACCTGGGACCTGCCTCAGCTCTTCTTGCTTGGGTACCATAGCAGGAGATCCTTGCCCATGAAGCCCCTAGCCCATCTTGCTGTCACTCCCAACAGCAGCTCACCAGCTCTTGAATGGAGCTGCCTAAAACCAGGAAACAACAGAAGATGAGGAAATATTGCATACGCTGGGATTTCCTCTGAAAACAGCAGAGAAGGAAAGCGATGCTCTGAACCAGAAGGAGCAGAACCGAATTCTCCCAGTTAAAGCATGGACAAAGATGCTGAGACAGCAACTTGGCTCAGACAGAACACAGAGAACCTATGAATAACCATAGGTTTTACAGTTCCTCCTTCACTAACAATGTCCCCCAGATTCTGAAAATGCTAGCAGACTATCCAGCTGCTCCCTCAATGCTTCTGTTCCTCATCTGCAGATAATGAGGCATTTGTAAATCCTGACCCTGGGCTGTTCACTGGTCCTCCCAAAGCCAGCCTCATGCCAGCTCCCTCACCAGCTCTTTGTGCTGCTCCCAGAAGTGACTTTTCCAGCAGAAAGGGAAGATCTCTAGGACTGCTCCTGGCACAGAAATACTGAGGAGGGCCCACATTTCCCTGAGCTCTTTACCAGTCGGCACAGCTCCTGAGAGCCCACTGGAGATGCTTGTTTTTGCAAGGTGCCATTGACCATGCTGCCTGTGGGCAGCAGGATAAGGTGCTCTGCTGCAGAGAAGTGTTTCAGACTCCCAGATCTGCTGAGACACTGTTAAAAGACTGGGAAACAATATCAGGGAGCCAATTTGATAAGATGCACAGCCCCACTGCAGCCAGAGAGCATTGCCTTGTGCACTTCATCCAAACCTATGGCTGGAGTTTTCTTCCAAAAAAAGCAGCTATTTTCACCCCAGACCGGAGTCTGGCACAAGGTGAGCTGCCTCCAGGGTGGGTGACCAGAGAAGGGACAAAACAGCAACAGGACAAACAGGTGACACCCATAACCTACTGCTTTGAAACTGGAGGACCACACTCCGGGACTACTCGGGTGTCAAATTCACACTGACATTGTTCACTGAGCACTAATTTTCTGTTATGAATGTAAGGACTATTGTGGGTCAGACCAAAAGCATGTGTGAACAAGAATTCAGTAAGACTGTTGCATCTCCAACAGTCACCAGTAAAAGGATGTACTAAGAAAAGTATAAGAAAGAGAAAAAAAGTGATGCTCCCCCCAGCACTTTCCCAGTGTTTCAACTGTTTTCAGCTTAGGAATTTCCTGACCTGAGAGCTGTGGGTCTTTCTACACAGCAACTTACCATAGGCTTCTCTTCAGTGGACCCATCTCATGTCTCCTGGTGTGCACATTACCTCTTAGCTCACACTGCATTTGTTGGCAGCCTTTGACAAAGCTGGAGTGTCTACCAGGATTTAGCTCACTGTCATTACTAAGCCATAGTTGCAATGAGGTAAGAACATAATTCTTTTCCTATGAAGACAAATTTTTTTACCTCAGTGATGGAGAGAACTGCAAACACGCATTAAATGGTCTCACCAAAACAGTACATATACCTTAAGGGAAAATGACTGTCAGAGGCGTTGCTTTAATTTACTTCATGTGTTACTCATCCCTTTTTGTAAGAGAGCAACACCCAACGAGACACTGCTCAGCCAGTTGCTGGAGAGCTCTCTGTATGGCAGGACAGCCACAGAGTCTCTGGGCAGGGACCCCAGCTGTGCAAGGGTCTGAGCCTGTGCCAGTCATGCTGTCTCTAGAGGTACTAGAAGGTAAGGCACGAAAGTTAACATCTGCTGAGAGTCAGCACATGAACAGTGCAGATTTTGTAGAGCAAAAAGGCTCTCTCTTGCTTTGCTGTGGCAGTGGTAACACCTGGTTACAGCTGCAGTGCATCCCAGGTCAAAGGTGCTCCGGTTTCCCATTTTAAGGTGGGGGAGCAAGGCATGGGACTCATGAGCGCTTTAGGTAACAGCTTAAACTTAAGTAGCAATCCTTGTATCTTCCTGTGATTACAAGTTGCATGATTTTACAGAACGTTCTTGACATGTGGTTTGTAGCCAAGTGAGCAGCAACGTTTCAAGACGATTCCACCTTGCCAGCCATCCTGTTCCTCTGCTGAGGAGGCATCCATACCTCCTCCACCCCAAAGGTCTTGGCTTCAGCTGCTCATGGCTGTGAACAGAGACTGAGGAGCTGACACGTTTTATTTGTCTCTCCTGCCTCGCCTTCTAACATCCATTAGCAGGGTGGGACTGCATCTCAAAATAGTGCACCTAAACCTCTCCAATCCTTCTTGGAGGGATTGCCAGCAAGAACATGATTCAGGTTCATTATGGGTTTTTTTACGTGCTGGTTTTCTTGCAGTTCTGTTGACTGGTGGATGCAGACAAAATTGCTGTCTTCAAAAGAACAAGTGACTGGCAACCACAAGGTGAGAGGCCTCTGACTCTGACACTGCAGATGGACTCCTGAGCTGACCACATGCTCTTCCCAAAATATAGCAATATTCATTGGGCTGATCCAGTTTTGCTGGAGCCAATAGGTCATCCCAGAAACAAGCACTACTCAACTTTGTCCAGTAATGGGACACCTGATAAGTTCCTACTGCCACATATCTTTGAATTATGAAAGATCTTCCCTCCTCCTAGCTCTTTAAGCTTCAGAGTTTATGTGGTCAGGGCAGTGAAGGCACCACAGACCTTGGTGGCCCTAACCACCCACATTTGGGCCAAGGCCACAGTGGAAGTTGAGACTGGCATCACTGCCGCATCACTGGGGCAAAGGGTGGAAATGGAGCACAGGGAGGCTGCTCAGGGTCAGTGAATCCTTTAAATGTGCTCGTGGCCCTGACACACATTTTGCAGGTCTTGGCAACAGGAACATATTGATATAAAACTCACGGTGATGAAGAACGGCCACACAGATCCACATGGTTTGTTCCGTTTTCAAAGTAGCAAAGTACTCATTCCTTATATTTTAGTAGTATCTGTTAATTGCAGTGCCAAAAAGTAGTATTTGCTTAACTGCATCAGAATGTTTTCTCTGAGTATATGTGACTTCAATTACCAAGACAAAAGCTCCACCACAAAGCTGTATTCAGGCAGTAAAGCCAAGCAAACTTCCATGTAGCTCTGTCTAATCCTGAGTGTCTGCTAGGACTAATGAAATGCACTATAGAAACTCTGAAGGGCTCATATCAAGGAAGAAATGGGAAAGAAAAACCCAGTGAATCTATAAATCCTATCTTGTGGGATGGGTACAGATTTATGGACTGGTAAACTGAGTTATCCCAACCTGGAGACACTTGACTTGTAGTTGCAAGTTTTCCTTTTACTTCTCAGTTTACGCTGAGTGGTGCTGAACAATAATCTTTTGTTCATGGTAAAGGTGACCAATTCTTCCAGAGGAGAACAAATCCTGCCTGGCAGGGATCATATCAGCATTGCTCTGCTGTCTTACCAGGCCTGTGTCAGCCAAAGCTGGACGCTACAGCAACCTTCCTCGGGGGGTAGAACAAAGTTCTCAGCTGCTGAATCTGCTTTAGGAGCTCTCCTGAACACAGCTGGACAACTGGAGCCAAATTTCCTTCAAATGTGTGAGTGACAGAGCCTAGAAGCCATCTCTAACAAATGCTGGCCACATCAGTTATGTTTCTGACTCCTCTTTCACTCCTAGCAACAATGGTACAGCATGCCTGGATAAAGCTGTTGGGGAAAGGCATGGAGGAAAGTGTATTGGGAGTCAAAAATACTGGGAAATGAGAGAGATGGAAATGCTATGTTGATCTGTCAGATAAGAACATTTGGCATGCAGCTCAGTGACACTGAAGAAGAGCATTAGTCTTCCAGATTTTTACTCATCTCCATCAGGCTGCAAGCCTTGTTTTTCCAGAGCTGTGAGGTACAAGTTACAGTCACTTGAATGATCCAAAGAGGGGTTGGGAGAAGGCAAATAAAAAGCTGAGCTGTCAGTTAGAGGGAGAAACTCTGAAAGAGGTCTGTGAAATTTTTATATATAGCTATAAGGATCTGTTGCAGAACCTGATGTGGTATAAGATGAGCTAAATTTGAATGTTACATGTTTTCATTATTTTGGGGTTTTGGTTTTCTTGGATAATACTCTGCTTTATGCACAGTGTTAGATCACTGCCTACCACTGTCTACAACTACGTCACCCACATACATCCTCTTTTCTACCATGAAAATTCCAGGGCACTGTATTTGACCCAAACCGCTGTGCCCAGGCCACCATCGATCTGAAGCCTTGTGGTGGGGTTGGTCTTCAGTTTGTCCAAACACTCCTAGAGCTGCACAAAAGGAGTTGTGCCGCAATAATTTTGTCAGTTTGGGGACAGTTTGTTGGGCTGGCAGAGCTCCTTTGTGCTCTGCATTAGGTACAAGGCTGCAGCTGTCTCATGCATTTGTAGTAGGTGTGTTGGCAAAGCTCTGGATTTTCTTTTTCCAGGTAGGGCTTGCCTGCATGGCAGACCCACTCACCAAAGGGAGCTTGAGGCTTTCCTAAAGCACCTGGATTTCTTAGGTGCTGGTTGTGCAGTGTTTCCTGGGCAGCATACAGCAATGTCAGTGCAGTCATGAGGAATAGAGGGAGGGGCAGAGCAGACCCTTGACACAGCCTTGGCTGGCAGAGCTGCCTGAGGCCACTTTGTGCCTGAGCTGTGCCAGTGGGGTCACCCCAGAGTGCGTTTGGGGGGACAAACCCACAGCTAACAAGACCAATGGGATCCTGGAATACATTAGGAAGAGCAGCAGGTGGAGAGAGGTGATCCTGCTCCTCTGCTCAGCCCTGCTGAGGCACACCTGGAGTGCCGTGTCCAGTTCTGGGCTCCTCAGCACAGGGGACACAGGGAGCTCCTGGAGCAGGTCCAGTGGAGAGCTGCAGGGATGATCAGGGACTGGAGCATCTCTCCCATGAGGAAAGGCTGAGGGAGCTGGGCCTGTTCAGCCTTGAGAAGACACAAGTGAGAGATCTCATCAGTGTCTGTGAGTAAGTGAAGGGAGCGTGCCAACAGGGCGGAGCCAGGCTCTTCCCAGCGGTGCCGATCCATGGGACAAGAGGCAACGGGCAGAAACCAATGCACTGAACATGAGGAAGAACTCGGTTACTGTGCGAGTGACCACACACTGGAATGGTCTGCCCAGAGAGGAGACTGTGGAGTTCCCTTTACCGGAGATACCAAGAACCATTTGGACACAATCCTGTGCCATGTGCTACAGGCTCGCCCTGCTTGAGGAGGGAATGTGGACCAGATGTTCCACTGTAGTTCCTTCCAACCCGGCCCGTTCTGCGGTTCTGTTTGCACACACGGTACCGTTAGGCCGTCCCGCCGCTCTGGGGGGTCTCCCGGAGCCGCCGCCCGCCGGGCCTACACATCCCAGAATGCCACGCGGGGCGGGGGCGGGGAAGGAGGCGGGACCGGACCCGGGAGGCCGCGTGGCGATTGGACGGCGTCCGCCCGCCCGCCCTCCGCGTCACGCGCGCTCGCGCCCCCCGTTCCCCGCCCCTCCCAGTCACTCGGCAACGGCGCGCGCGCGCCAGCGGCCCCCCCCATCCCCCCCCGCTCCCCTCCCCGCCCGTGCCCCCCCTCGCGCTCGTCACGGCGCGCGCCCCGCGTCCCTCCGCCCCTCGCGCGAGCCGCCGCCGGGAGCCGCCGCCGGAGCCGCCTCGCAGGAGCCGCCGGGAGCCGCCATGGCCGAGAACGCCGCCGCCGCCGGCCTGGAGAGCCACCGCATCAAGAGCTTCAAGAACAAGGGCCGCGACGCCGAGGTGCGTGCGGGGCCCCGGCCGGGCCCGGCCTCCGCCTCCGCCGGCGGCCGCCACAGGAGAGGAGAGGAGGGGCCGGGCCGGGCCGGGCCGCGCTCGCCGCGGGAGGAGGCGGCGGGGGGAGCGCCCGAGGGGGGTTTTTCTCGGCCGTCATGCGGCGGGCGGGCGGGGGCGGAGGCAGCGGCGGGGGAAGGGTTGGCGGGGCCGGGCCGCCCGCGGGCCCCTTCCCCTTCCCCGCCCGGCTCGGCGGGCCCGGGCAGCGCCCGCGGCGTGCGGCACCTTCTCCTCCCGCCTCACCCCGGCCCGGCCCGGCCGCCGCCCCGCCCGGCCTGCCGCGGGCCCGGGGCTCGGATGGCCCTCGGACAATGGTGCGGCCGCCTTTGTGCCGCCCCCCGGGGCGGTGGCGGCCCTTCCGCCGGGGCTCGGGGCTGCCCTGCCCGCAGGCCCCTGCTGCTGCCGGGGACCGCTCCCACCCTCCGGTGAGCCTGGTCACAGCGTGCCCTGCTGTCCCGTTTTGTTCCCTGCCTTACGGCGTATCCACCCCTTTTTTTATTTCAAATTTTTATATTCTGTTTTCAAATGCTGGTAGGCGCATCAGTAATGGTCTGCTGGGCGTCTCCTCCTAAATGGGAAAGGAGTGCGGTGCTCCCTGAGGATAGTGGGGTAGGAGTTTACTCCCCCGAATTTCAGAGTTTCTGGGTTATTGGGAGTTTATTCCCCAGAGGTGTTCCAGAGGTCTTCGAATCTCCGTATGGTTATCGGACACATCTTCAGTTCTACTCGCAGTCGAAAGAGGAAATCCCAAATCTCGTGTTTAAGTTTCTGTGATAGGAAAGGAAGGGGGAGGGAGCTCTGAAATCAGGCTAGGATTGAAATCGGCTTAGGATTCGCTAGAGTGAAAACCTAAATGTGTGTCAGATTACTTAGGCTTCACCTGAGGGTGTTTTCCGTGCTTCTGTTGATTTTATCACTTAACTTTTGTAATCAGTAGACTGGAATTTTTAGTCCTCTGAAAGCATATTTTGTATTTTAGCAGAATTCACACTTCTGCTGCTATTGTTTGGGTGGAGACGATTTTATGCAGGTCAGGCTTAGCAGCAGCAGTGTCTTTAAGATGACATTCACAGTGTAAAGTAATCTTTAATTTTTATTTAAGTCTGTGGCAGTGAATCTTTCTCCCAGAAAATATTGCATGTCAAGAGTATGAGAACTTCAACACTTATGGCTAACGTTAGTAAATGTTATAAAGTAACTAAAAATTGCCCATCCTTCTGCTTAGCAGTTGCTTCTCAGGGTAAGGAGGGGGCGTGGTGCGTTTCTTTTTCCCTTTCTCATCCAGTGAGGCTCTTCCTGCTGCTCCTCATTCATTTTGTCCTTGTCTCATCTCTCCGCGTTGGTGACCGGTTTTGTTGCTGCTTTCTCAGTCACTGGCCTGAATCCATCAGAGCTCTAAACAGGGAAAGGTTAGGTATGTTCCTGCCTGGTGTGAGCTGATCTGTCATCCACGCTCGCTTATGTTATAGCGTGCCCAGGACTGGGGGAATTGAATATCTGCCTCCGTGGGGAGCAAGGAGGGAATGGACTGCCTGAGCTTTGCTGAGATTATTTCTGCCAGGCCAGCTAAGGTAGTTTAGCTCTCATTTCCCCCTGAAGGGGAGTAATTATTTTGGAGTAGTGTATTTGCTCTTATGGAGAAGTATATCCCTAGGGTTGTCTTCCAGTGTGCTGACAGATTCCCTTCCTGTGGCTGAGCCTCAGACTGGTGCAGAGCTCCAGGAGTGGTAATGTAGTTACAGCTGTCATAGCTGCCTTTGAAAAGGGTTAAAATATAACTAACGAATTTCTTTTGCACCAACAAATAGGGAAAATGCAGAGGTATTTTAAAGTTGTATACCCATGGAGATATGCTAAAATGAAATTTAGGTTCATTTAGAGGACTTTCAAAGATGGGAAATGTTTCAGTGTCCTTCAAAGCAACTTAATTTGTATTAAATGTCTGAGATTTTCTACTAAACCTCCATTTCGACTCTTTTCTGATCCAGGTATTTACAAGTTCACGTTAGAAGTTCCCTTCTGGAGTAAACTTTATCTAACTTAAGCCTCTAAAAGTGAAACAATTTAAGTTAAGTTTAGAGCAGAGAATGAACAGCCCAGCAGAGCTGTGTAATTGCTGTTAGTTACTGTGCCTCTCTTGAGGAACTGGTGCACAGACTGACCTGCTGATTGCACAGATTGTCTCTGTGTAAAGATATTGCCTCTTCACAAAGAACTTGTTTTCTAAATCAAACAGACCTGATTCCCAATTGTCAGCAATTAAATACACTTGGTTTGCTCCCTGTACTGCAATAAAGAGTTTTACGTAGAGATCCTGCCTCAAATTTTCCATACTCAGCTTTGGAAATCAGGAGGCATCAGTGCTTTCATTGGCATTGATCTATATCTTCTCCTTTTGTCAAATTCCACCAAAGAGAAATGAAGTGTTTAGAATGATGGCATAATAAATCATGGTCTGATATCTAGGTTCTATCCTCTGGAAAATTTAAAACATTCAAAGCTGTACAGTCTCAGCTTCAGTTTGAAAACAGTGGCACTTGAGTCACCTTCTGCCTGGAAGCATCACTGCCTTTGAACACATCAGGCTTGAACACATTCTTCAGTAATCATCCCTTGACTGCTATTAAATACTTGTGAGTTACTATTGATCCCCTCTGGGTACAGACTCTTCTGGCAGACCAAAATACTTACTCCTTTAATTTGTAGTTAACTCATATTTTATTACTGGGTTTGCTGGGGCATATAATTGTATTTGCTTTTTCTTAAGGCAACTTTAAGGGAAACAAAAGATGAGTAAGTACTTTTGGATTTTGTTATGTATCCCATGTAGCTTCCCATTGTGCTTTTCTAAGAGCAAAGGAACAGATCTGTTGAGCAGAAATCAAAGCTTCTGAATCTTTGACCTGCACAGGTTCATTTTCCTTTTTCTAGTTTCAGGTTTGGGTGGAAGTTCCATACCTCTTTGTTGTCTTTCTCTTTTAGGGAGGTAGAGTTGTTGATACTGAACTGGAATTCTGGTTTAGGGGTATTAATATTCAAAAAACCCAAAAACTTAGCCCTCAAAAGGGCTAATAGCAAAATCAAATGCCAGAAATTAAGTGTTCTTCACTTAATGTGAGTTTCTGTTCTTTCTTTTATTAGTGAGATTTTTCTATTTTTATAGGTACTGATACATGATTAGCAGCAGACAAAGTTAACCTCAACCTGCAGAGCTGATCAATAAGGAGCCAAGACACTCATGGCTTCATCTGGACAAACAACTGCCAGTTCTGTCCTCACAGCCTTCTGAATTCTGTGTTCTCCAGAGATGTGAAAGAGGTTTTTGAATTGTTATGCATGAAATGAGACGGCTTTCCTGTGTTCATTATGGACATGAGTCTTAAATCTCACTGGGGTTTTTTTCCTAAATATCCAGCACGAATTATTCCAGTACAGTTGAGGCTTTACAAGACAAAATTAAGCACTTGTAATCACTTTATTTGTCACACCCACTGTAACTGGGTTTGTTTATATTGATATCTAAGTTAGCCTAGCTTTTAGAAAACCTAATTTAAACCTTCTGATTCTTGCAGTTAGTAACATCCTTCATAGCCTTTTTTGCTCCTTCACTGTCTTGGATTAGAAATATTGCTTTTTCTTCATTACAGTAGCAGGCACCCATTTGTTGACTCACAGTTTTGATGTTGCAGGTGATGGATCAAACAATCACCCCATTTCTTTCTGTCAGGATTAGTCAGCATCCCTGACTAAAACTGAGGAAAAATTCTTGAATAGCAGAGGTGTTATAATTTGTAGGGCTGTCTGCATGATTTTCTGGTGTTTTTTGTGTGTGATATAATGAGACTCTGTGGTCATGTAATTAGCAAAGTGCCTACTAAATTAAAACTCTATGTGCACTCATTTAAAAGAGAACCAACCAGAGAAAGAAACCCAAAACCTAGTAAGGCGTTAGTGTGTTATAAACTGAATAACTTTATGTAAAAATGCTTCAATGAGTGGGATTAAAATTTCCTTTCTGTATACTTGTCATACCCCTAGTCATAAGTCAAAAGAAGACAAATCCTTGATCTTCTGTTGGTTAGGCTGCAGGGTTATCATTCTGAAATTTGTTGAGGGCCATTTATGAAAAGGAAGCCTAGCTTCTCTCTTTTTGTCTTTCACCTCTTCCTGCTCTGTTTGATTTTTAGTTTCTGATGTCCTGGTCACTGGTGTCTTTTCCTCAGTTACAGGCAGCTTTATCACCTTTTAGTCTGTATCACCTTTGGGATCAGTAACTTCAAAGGATACATTTTTATTTGGTACCTTCAGCATCCTCACCCCAAATGAGGCAGAAAAAGAAAGTGGGCTTAGCCCAGATCTCCATCATCAGCTCTGGCAGATTCAGTGTATTTACTGCTCCTGCATTGCTAAAAGTGAGGATCTGGTTTTTGAGGATGCTTGAATTAGTTCCCATTTTTCTCTCATGCTGCCATGGATTTCTTTGCAAGCAGAGGAATGTCATTCTGGGGAGGCCAAATCTGTGCAGTCTTTGGGCATCTGGGAAAAGGTTCAGGTTGACTTAAAACCACATTCATGTCAATTGTCAAAGGCTTTTTGCAGTGGAGATCCCATCCCTGCACAGTGTGAGCGCATGAACAGCCCTGCTGTGGCCAGCTCATTCCTGGGTGCTGTTCTGTGCACTAAGTGGAGTTTTGCTGTCTCCCTGTATTCTCCTCCAAGGCTGCATGACACAAGTAAGGGTTGTAGCAGTCCCAGAAACCCTGTTTCTCCCAGCTACTTTGTACCAATGCAGTTTATTTCAAGATTTCACAATACAGATCAGCTCTCTGCCTTTCACTTCGACAAAGGAAAGGATACCAGAAGGGATTAGGGCTTTTACAGCTGATTTGGGTAGGTTTAAGGTACTATGGAACTGCTGTCCTGAAAAGTTCACTGGCTTATTGAGTGAAGACACTGGTGTCAGGTAGGTTCCTGTTGGGAACTAGATGTAATACAAGATCCTGTACTCTCATGCAGAGTTTTTAACTCCAGCCACTTCTTTATTACCCTTTAAAACCAGTGTGTGTATATATACACACACACACTCTTGGGAGAGCACAAGTGTGTTCTTGCCAAAGCTGTTACCCTTGGAAAGAATCACATGGGTAGGAAGTCAGATACTGATGTGGGAAGCCTCTTTGGTTGCTATTGCTGCAGAATTTTCCAAGCTTTAGTCTGCAGGTAAATGGTACAACACTGAAGTGTTTGTGACTCTTGGCAGAAAGCAAACACCTGATAAGTCCATTTAGATGTGTTGTATAGTGTTTTTCCTTGAGGTTCAAAATCAGTTGAATGAATTGCATTTTAAAGTATTTAAATACACAGATACATTAGGAAATCATTGTTTATTTCAAAAATACCTGTGGAGAATGCAATTTGGAGATGGTATCTCATGATGAACATAATCTTCATAAGCTGATTGGGATCTGTGCTTGCTGTATTGAGGCCTAATTATTGCTGTTTGCTGTTGTGATATACCAAGCCTCTGGTAATCTTCCTGTAATTACAGAATTTGTTTTTCTTCATTCTTGTGTATTTCTAACACTACAGCAGTGGCACTGGTATCTCTAAAGCTTCTTTTATGAAAGGATTGATTTTTAATTTGTAGAATATTGAAGTCTGGTCACAGCTGGTAGCAGTGTAACAGTCAGACTAGTTTTTAAGGGCTCTTTAACTATTTTTTTAGATAAGTTCTTTGAGGCTTTTATAATTGTATACTTCCAGCACATATCCAAGCAGGATATTTTGTCCTCTAAAATGGTGTTATATGAAAAGACAGCAATTAGGGGGATGCACCAGCTACAAGTAACTGATCAGATTTGTATTTGTTGTGGGATTAGAAGTGGAATGAGGCATCTAATTTATAACAGCTAGAGGAGGCAATGAACTAGTAGATAATGGGTTGTGTCATCAAGTAGTAAAGACAAATTGTTAACTGATCTGATTTTAAAAAGAAATCCAAAACCTGTATCTTTTCCAAGAAGAGTCTGTTAGTTGTTTCCGAAATACCTGCTGTGAGAAACTCTGATACTGAATTGACATTCCTGATTACTGATATAATAGCAGAAACTGGGCTTTGTATTCCATATCACAAAATTTGATGTGGGTAGTCAAAAGCACTGGTTTCTTCCAAAAAGTTAGTCCTGCATCAGAACTGTCTGTGCCTTGGAGTGAACTAGCTGCAAAGCTCTTCATGTTTCTTTAATTTTCTGCCCCTTAGCTTCCTAAGCCAGCCCTTCACATCTGGAGAAGACCAGTGGTGGCTCAAAGAGGTCAGTGTGAAGGGGAGTAGGTAAATCTTGTCTGTGGTATTTAACTGTGGGATCGTTATCCCTTCACAAACAGATTAACACCATTAAATCTGCTGGGGAGGCTCCTCTGGGTCACCTGACACTTGTCTCCTTTCTCAGGCTAACCAAATGTTGCAGTCAGCTTTAAACTTGATTTTGTGTGTATTTAAAAATACAGCAAGTACAAAGTAGGAATGTATAATGTACTAGTGTGCAGAACAGGAGACAGATTTGTATCTTCTTCATTCAAACACCTGTTACTGAATTACTCATTTCCCTCATACTCTGTCATGTCTCATCAGCTGAGGACTCTTCTCCATCATTTTTAACCTTTGTTATTGTCAGATTCAGTAACAGGTGGACTTTGGAGGTAGTGATAGAGTAAGTGATTTGCAAAATCAGTTTGGAAAAACAGCTGCCTTTCAAGACTTGTAAGCATTGATGGAGATGTGTTTTATTGAGTGTTTAAGCCCCACTACAAACTTGCTGGTGTGGATCACAGTCAGAGCTCATCTGCATGGGAAGGTGCTCAGTCACACAGGGTGGTTTGTGCCAGGTTTTCAGAGGTGCTCCTGGGGGATTCCTGACCAGGTGCAGTGTCGGATTTCAGGTTTGCAGTTCCTGGGAGTCCTAGTCCTTGCTTTTTCTTAGTCAACTACAGTGTAAGTCAGAAGGTTGATGAAATTCTGTGAGAGACATGGTTGTGTCTTGCTGAGGGAACTGAAGTCACCCTCACCAGCAGATACTGTGTGCAGCTTTTTGGCATCAGGGCCTTTCACTTCTTTTCTTCCACGTGGAATGTTAAATCCAAAGTTAGTGGTAATGATTTCTCTGCAACACAAATCTCACTTTCAGCCAGATACTGAAGGCCTTCCACATCAGGAGAGGGTCCTGAAATGAGGACCTGCAATTCATCAGGATCCTGTTAATCACTGTTCACCAGGTGTGCAAGAAGAACAGTTCATAGCACCGATCAAACAGCACTGAGGAGCAACCTTTCAGACAAGACAAGACATTAAAGGAGCACTGACATGTGCAATCGATGTGACAGCACCTTTTTTTTAAGGGAGGATGTATAAACTGAAATTTTGAGAAACCTAAGGAATCCTCAAGGCGAAAAGTATGATACACCCAAGATGCTCAAGTAATGTAAGCACACAGATTCTATGTTTCTGTCACATTAAAAAGTGAGATAGAAGCATCTTAAATTCAGGATACTGAAATGATTAAATCAAAAGGGCAGCTGACAAGGTTCATAAGATTGTGGGATGTTGCTAGAGTGTATTTTCTAATTCTTAATGCACCATCTTCCTGTGTTGTCAGCTGGGTTTGTTGTTTTCTCTTGCATCTTGAGCAGAATGATCTCTTCATAGATTCAATTAGACAGCTAGCACATGTTTAATCTGGGGTTTTTTGCCTTTTAATTTTATCTTTCAAAAAACAGCAAAGAAAATCTGATTTCATTTGAGCCACGTAATATCATACCAAAAAAGTTTGCTGTGGTTGAATATAGCTTGTTTTTTTTCATGGCACCCCGTGAATGTATGCAAATTGTAATTATATTCCCATTTTATAGATGGAATAACAAAACTTTTTTCCCCACTTCACAGGGAGGTGCTTATAAGTATATCGTGGATTCATAGAATGATTGTCTGAGCTACTGTGATATTACAGTTGAAGACTGTTTTAAGTATCTGAAAAGGGAGTGTCTTTATTCAAACACAGGTTGCACAAGAAGATATCTGGCTAGTATTTAGACTTGTATGTTTTCTTTTTTTTTCTTCTTCCTAAGAGAAACTAGTATAAATAATTGGCAAGCTTAAGAATCTCTGGTCTTCTGGCATTTGCCACAGAAATCTGTGAAGCCTTTCTGACCAAACAATTTTGTAATGAATTTCTTGAAAGTGGTTACCTACAATTTCCTATGTTTTTGCATCTGAAAGTATTTAAATCTTTATGTTGATCTGAAGATCAAAATTTTAGTCAGTTGTTTGTACCTAGTTACCATGGAAGGTCCTAATTTTGCTCTGTTCCTTTCGTGTCCTGTACACCAGTGAATATTGTATTTTGTCTGTGAAATATGGTATTAGGTGGTGGGTTTGGTTTCTGGTAACATCTATTAGTAAAAAAATGGAACTGTACCTGAGTTGGTCTTTTACACTCTTCTTCAGACTCTTCTAGTTCTTCTGGACTGTGGAAGGGAAAAGGCCTCCTTGTCTTCCGTGGAGGCATCAGGTTTTCTGCTTGACTAGACAGGGCTGCTGCTTTCTCTGCTCAGTAAAGGGATGGGAGGGATGCTTGCTTAGAAACTCAGGGAGAGGAGAGAGGGAGTGGGTGCGTCATTTGTTCTCCATCAAGGACAGGTTAAGCTTCTCTTTCCAGGAAACTAAAGCATTTACTACACTGCTCATGCAATATAGGAAAATTACTATTTACCTTTTTAGAAGTTTGTGTACTAGCAAAAGCAGATTCCTGTAACACAAAAGTACCAAATCTCAAATCCTTGTACCTATTTAATGTGTCAAAAAGCCTTAATCTTCTAACTTTCACAAGAAGTATGTATAGGAATCACTTGTAATTAGACTATCTTGGTTTCCACTATTCTTGGTGTTTATTTGGTGTATTACAGTATTCAGATAAGGTAGAGCTGGCATCTTCGTGAAATTCAGAATTTCCTTCTCTTTCCAAAAGATACAGGAGAAGAGAAACTCGAAGTAGATATCCATCAGTTTCTTTTGGGCTGCAGCATAAATGACCAAACACTGCAGTTAAGTTTTTCAAGGTAGACCTTGTCAAAATGGAGATGGCAAGTGACTGCATTGCCACTGCTTTTTGTGACATGCTGTGGAGAGGTTCCTTGCCCTGTTAGAGCCACCAGTCAAAACTGGTTCCAGAACTTGGAATTACTTGATGATCCTTGCTGCCTGCCTGTTGGTTTGTGCAGACCAGCTGTTGTGCAGTGATGAGTTTATCTTGGGTTGCTGTTGAATTACCTGGAAACTTGATTTTGCCTTCAGGTGAAGCCCAAATGGGTGCATTGTGGTCTTTGGTCTATGTCAGTAAAGGTGTGATAAACAGTGTTAAGATGTACATCTGCTTGGAAGTGCTGTAAAACTTTTGATAGGGTATAATGTCCTTGATTCACACAACAGTAGTAACTGGAAATTGGCTAGATTTTGTATTTCTTCCTTGAGTTTTGATGTAGAAGAGAGAATTCCAGCTCCAGGAGATAACATATTCATTGTATTCCAGACTGCTTCATGTGCTTCAGAATTGGTGCAGTTTATGTTGAATGCAGCCAACTAACTTGCTTGGAGTCCAACCTCCTCAACCTTCTGAGGGTTGTTTGATAGGTTTGTATTTGTAAACTGGGTAATTGCTATATGGGAATGAAAACATGGGTGCTCTTCTTGCTTCTCTGCTGGTAGTAGCTCAGTATGGAGGTGGAACAGTTGCAGAGAGGATATGAAGACCTCGAAGAATGTCCTTACAAAAGAGCTGGTAAGAAATAAACGTAGCAATTGCTTTTCTGCCAAGATCTTTTGGAGCAGTAGAAGCAGACAATGTGGATGGGCAGCTGTGTCTGCTTCCACAGGGTTTTCAGGTGAGTCAGCATCATGAGCAGTAATAATTGGAGGTTTGTGGCTTTCCGTATTGGCATGAGAGTCTGACTTCAGTGAGTCATTACCCACCACTAAGTAAAAGAGTTACAGTAGATCTCTCATTCATCCAGTTTGCTGAGGCTAGCCAGGTTCAGATACTTGAATTATCTTGTCACAGACTGGTTAACAAAAGGCAGCTGGGCTTAATTTCAGGGGCCTCAAACTGGGGATTAAAAAACAAAGTGTGGCAGCTCCAGCTGCAAAAAGATCTACTTTTCTTTTACTGGTCTTTATTAACCCTGAGGGACACAGGTCCCAGATGGATGATGGCATAAAATACAGTAGCATAAATACTATGCTCTGCTCTTAATGTACCTAACTAGCAGTGTGTTAAATGTTACAAGCAAAAGGAAGCTTTAAAATCTTACGGTCCTGCAGCACACAGAGAATTTCAACTGAGTTTTAATACCTTCTGCAAAATAATAGGATGTTTACCTAAAAGAGGAGCAAATACCTTTTGGGTCAAATAGTAATAAAACTGTCTTGGCACATCAGATCAAGGTGGAGACATGTTTTAAGTTTGTTTGGCTGCTTTGGTGAATCTGTTGCTTGTACTGTGGAGTCCATGCCCCATGCCTGCATTTTTAACTGGGTCAGCATAATTTAATGTGGAGCTATGATAACAAAGCCAGAAGTGAAGTTGTTCTAACTTTGTAGTCTATGCAACTGGGGAAAAAAATCCCTTTTTTTTCTTAGAAGGACAATTTCAAGCTTTATATAGGAGCACTTGGTAACTAGGTAAGTCTCAAAATTGAGCTTGGGGAAAAAGAGTCTGCCTAGAACATACACTGGTTGGGGGAAAAAAGATGGGTAGTAATCCATGATGCTTGTAGGTAGGGGAATAAACTTAGCTAGAAGGGTAAATTTGGATTAAACATTTGGTTTACTTTGGCATGGATGTCAAATCTTTTTGTATATTGAAAAAATCTAAATGGGATTGGTGTCCAGAGCATTGTTTTTAATTCCTCCAGTTGTGATTAAGTAGTTGCATTCAGATCATCATGATGCAGTCCCAGAATTCTTCCCTCCTGTATTGTGATATACTTGCAATTCTTGGAGTAAGGGATATGCACTTTGAAAGTGCAAACAGGTAGAACAGCAGTGTCACCTCCTGTCAGTGTTCTTTGTCTTTGTTTTTTATCTGAAGTCAGCTGTCACCAGAATAAGTTGAACAATGTCATCAGTTTAAGCCTCAACTTTACACATACTAATCATATGCCTATGAAAATTAGGAATATTTAGCTTCTGATGTCAACCAAAGATAGGCAGCTGACAATCTTAATCATCTTATCAATTGTATACAAACAAGCGTTTTGATGGGGTTTTTTCTGCCCAAACCAGCCTGGCTCCTGAGGCTTCTGCATTTTTATGTGCATTGCAGTATTTCATACTTTTTAAGAGGTGTCAGGGAAGGAATAGGGGAAAAAAGCCATTAAAGCACTTTTTAGGGAAGAACAGTTTTTACTTCATCAATACAAACATCACCTTTTACTGTCTTGCACCTGCACCTATATGTTATGAAGTATATAAATTGTACTCAAGGATATGCTCATGTGCAAGAGGGAAGGCATTGGTTAAATCCAATCCAGCTGTTGGAACTGGGCCAGTTTTTTTCTTTCAGTTAGTCAGGTGGAAGTAGTCTAGAATTGACTTGCAAATGCTAAGATGTTTGGGCACCCTGTATGTTTAATCAAGCTGCTTTACTAACCCAGCTCTGTGTTCAGGGTAGCTCTTTCCTCTGAGCCCATAACCTGTGATTTTCTGAGACCTGTTTCTGTAATGTCGAGAAGCAAAAGCAGAAGTAAAGAATTTGATGTTTGTAGATTCAGAGAAATTAGAAGTAGCCAGTGAACTTGTTCTCTCCATTTAAGAGCTGAATTTTCAAAGGAATTAAATACACATCTTACTAAAGTTCCTGGAAACGTAACTTTTGTATCCACAGACTAGCCAAAGCTGACACTGGGCTGTGGTGTTCATCTTGTCAAGATGATCCTGTGGGGTAGCTCGAGGCTGGTGTGTGCTGGCTGGCCTGCAGGAGGCTGGGGTAGGCAGCTACCTGTTCATGGGACAGCTGGCAGTGTTGGTGTGCTGCCTGCATAAAAACATCTGTTTCCTGCCTCTTCATTTCTGATCCTTTGTGGATGTGCTTGCTCAAGTTGTAATGGAAGTGATCTAAATGTGTTGATTAAAAGTTGACACTGCTGAGGTATCCCATTTAATGAGGTAAATGCTCAGGATGAGCACCACGCTGAGCTCCCTATCTTGTTGTTACAATGGTAGGTAGATTTTTAGTTGTTAAATGCTGGTAATGCTTTAGTCTTCCTTCCGACACAATTGGTATAGCTAAAGGTAGTTAAAATTATTAAAATTCCTACCATTTACTTGCAGCGTTTGATTATTTTTTCTGTGCAGAGAATGTACATTATTAAACACCCTGTACATGAAACTTAATTTTTAATTTTGTTTAAGGATTCTGTATCCCAGCATACAAAATGAAGTCTAATGACCTGACCTTCTCATTAGTTGTATCACCCACACATTTAAATAGTTTTGGTTTGCTGATTTGTACTGTAACTGGGGATGAAATAATCTTACCAAGTGGCCAGAATTCTGTGACTCCGAAAGTGATATACTTAAGGGACTTCAAAGTTTTTATAATCAATTAAGATTGATTTTTAGATATGAAGTAGAAACTTAAAATTAATAGAAACCCTAAGACTAGTTCTAATATTTATGGATGAAATTAAGCTTGCTTAAAGTAGTAAGATTGTTTTAAAAAATTCTTTCATAAATGGAGGACTATTCTGACTGCTTTGTCTAAGGGGTGATTTTATCCTTTTGGATAGCTTGATCTTTTTCTCCTGCAGCCTTGTGTATCTGTAGTAGGGCTTGGGTTTTTGTTCCCCCCCCAGTCTGGTACAACACTTTGTTTGCTACAGAGGATTTTGAAAAATGTTATTTTATTCTCATGTACAAGTACACCTGATTGGTTTTGGGGTTCCTTGAATTTTTAGTTAACAGAAGCTGTATGGATTGCCTTTTCAAGTAGTTTAATGTATTATGCAGTTAAATGTTTTTTATGTTAAGCAAAGGCTTGAAGAGCTTGTTAGACTTACCTCCATAGAATCTTAATGTTATTCAACACTTCAAAGTAATCTTTTTTTTTTTTTTTTTTTTTTTTTTCCAGAAAGGTCTGCATGGCTCATGGTAGGGTACCAAGTGTCAGTGTGACGGGAGTGGCGTTGGCTCTTTAGTACAGAATGGGCATCCTGTTATACAAAGCTCATATGCAGTGTCACAAATGGTACTTGTGTGGTGTGTGTGGTTCAGTGAAAGGTTCCCAAATATTTGGTCACTGAAAAATAATTCTTTGAATGTGCTGGTGGTACAGCTTACACTGATAATTCAGAATTTCAGAGGCCACTGCTTTTTTATATCAAGAGTTTGATGCAGTTTTGTGTTCTGTAATAAAACAAGTATCAACTGAAAAATGAGGAAGACATTTCCCTTCACCTCAGGTGGCTGAAACTGAACTTTTGAGGTTCTTGTCACCTTGTTGAGACAGATCCCACCCTTGTTGAGAGATCTGAAACACCGATCTGATGAGGACAGCTGTATTCTGTGTTCCTTCTGTCAAAGGCAGTTTTACAGAGACTGTGACATTCTTTTCCTTTTTTTTTTTTTCTTTTTTTTTTCCCAAGGTCTAGTGTCTTTTAAATCTCTTGTCTTTTGTCAGCTTAGCATTTTTGTGTTTTGTATCGCAGTGAAACGATGTTCCCTTGCAGCCCATAACACAGCAACCCTAATGTGTGCAGTGATTTTCTTCTTTGGCATATGAAATTAATTTCAGATTTGAGGGATCTAGGAATTATTTTTCCTTCAAGTGGAAGGTGATAAGGAGAGATTCTTCATATGTAAATGTATCTGACTTTGGAAGAATATTCAGAAATTCAAGGTAGAAGTGAAACATTGATTTATCTAACACCTAGCAGATCTGAGATTTTTTTATGCTTTACTTTATAAAATAACAAAATGCTGAGCAACTTGAAATTAGAAACACTGCTCAACATCTACTTTTGACTAGTAACAGGACTGACAGTACTTGGTGCGTTACTGTGGTTATGTCAGCCTGTCAAACATCCTGGTAAATAATTGTTCCTTACACATGGTGAACTGGGGAGAAGAAATCTCTCGTTACAAAAGCCTTATGAATTTAAGTCCGCCTTGCGTCATGTGTAACAATTGAGGTGTAATGTTGTAGCACAGCTTGATAAGTGTTGTATTCTTATTTCTTAATGCTGACTGGTAATTACTAATTTTTACTGTTTGCACTTAGTGCATGGTGCATTAATACCTTGTGTTTAGGAGTGTCCTCATGGTTCAGATGCTGCAGCTGTCATCATTTTTGTGATTTGTAGGATTTTGCCTGTGCTGTGTTTTCCCTGTCTGAGATTTGAGACTGTATTTCTTATTCAGTGAAACAGTTCAGCCTTGGCTTGGGGGTGAGTGTTGGGATGTGCTGTTTCCGTCTTCCATGAAGCTGCTTGTTTGAGCACATCATGCTGAGACATGATCACAGTCAGAAGCTGTGGATGGCAAACCCTGTATTAGATCCATTGGTAACCTCTTGGTAGGCTTCAACTGTGTAGGACTTCACCTGATGTCATCTCAGCCTGGAAGCTGGGAATGAATCCTGGATTAAGTTGCAGAATAATTTTGTCTCTTCTCTCTGCTTTATCTGACCTGTGTTAGCTGGGAAAATGTTTAGCCTTTCTACTAGTGTATAAATCCATTGTAAAGGCCTGTGAGGTCCCTACGTGCTGGGTCTTGCAGGTTGTGTAAAAGCATGTTATTCTGCTTACAGTGGTAATGATTGCTTGAAGGGGGGATAGCAGTGGTAGTTAAGGCAGCTTTTTTTATATACTATTGCATTATAATATCTGTGTCTCTTCTGAGGCTGTAGGAGGGTGCTGATGACCTGCCATATTTCTAAAATGGCTCATCTGAAACACAAGCTTTAAATACTTTCCTTTCAAGAAATGCCAGAACAGGACAAAAAAATTATTGGAATAATTTGTTTTTTGGGAATAAAATCTGGGCTTTGCCAGTCTTCCTATCCTATTCTGTCTCACTCTCCCCACCTCACTCCACTGGATAAGATTGGAAATTGTGCCTTTTGGTCTGCAAGTTTTAAAGTAAAGCTTCCAAAAGTCCAGCAAGAGCATGCAGAATATAGAGCTGTATGTATACCTGCATTTTTTGTAATCAGATGACATTGAAACGGGTTTTAGATCTTTCAAGGCAAGAATGACTAAATTGTGGACATTCAGAGTCTTATCATAGAGCAGTCTGTCACTAGTGTGTCAGCTCCAATGGTAAAGAGAACAAAATCAAGCTGGGCAAGAGTCTGGAGAAATTCTCAGTAAGCAGCATGAATCAAATTAGGTAATCAAGCCAATGTAAAGTGTATTCATATCTTTTTCATATACAGTCTATAGTTGCCACAGTTGACAAGTATGAATTAAGTGGGATCCATGGTCTTAAACACATTGATATGCAGTGGTCATCTCATGTGTCAGGGACACGAAGTGTTGGGTTAGAAAGAGTGTCAGCAGACTTCAAGCCAGGAGCACTGATCATGATCCAGCCATGGCAGCCAAGTTTAACTGCCAGAAAGCACCACAGGCTCTTTGGGAACTTCAGTCCCATGTGTTTGTAGGAGGACTCAGCCCCAGCATTGTATCACTGATTCCTGGTGATCCTGAGGACCCCGACAAACAGATATTTTTAAAGATGCCGTGCCTGCAGGAGACACTGTGAGACTGGGAGCCCTTAGTTTAGTGGGGGGCAGGTAACACTCACTGTTTCCATGGAGTTAAGACTGATATCCCAGCTATCAACCTGCTTGCTCTGTGAATGGAGAGGCAGCCCTGGACTTAGTGGTGGGTACTGCCTGTTCTGCCTTTTAAAGGAGGGAGGTAAAAACAAAATGTACCAGAACTGCTTTAAAAGAGAAAACACTCATAGTAAGTTTAAAATGAAATACAAAAGAATGACTAAAAGGATAAAACTCAGGTAATATGGAGATTGTAATATGTAATAAAGAGTATTAGAGCTCAGAAATCTATGGTACTGGTCAGGAAAAATGTCTGTAGAGATGATAACCTTTTTATGGATTTTTCTAATGAGGAAAAGATGGGAGATTTTTGCACATTAAATGTAAAAACTTCAATGGAGTAGTGAAATATTTTGAAGATTAGCTTGATAAAAATCAAGAAAAAGTAAAAAAAAAAGATTGAGACAGAATTGTGATATGGTAGGATCAGAGAGGCTGAAGTAATGGAAGTATGAAACAAAGATGAAACCCTAATGGAAAATCTGAGTGAATTATTTGCCCTTAGAAAGAAGCTTGGAGTCTTCCCAGCAGAGACTTCATGGATGGCTGACTCTGAGTAACTGTCTTTAGTCAAAGTATTGTTAGAGAAGGTTTTAGAGTAAATTGATGAAATGAGTAGTAGTGTCTTGCCGGGGACTGCACCAAAAATATCAAGCTGCTGAACCATTGAGCACAGCATACAGTGTCTCTTAGGTCTGCCCTGCGTCCAGAAGAGTGCTACATGATAAATGTTATCATTGTCTTCTAAAGAACTTCAGATTTGGTCTGATTTTTCTGTTCGGTACAAGTGTTCTAGAGTATCCTTGCACAGATAAATGAGTAAATTGTAGGTAGGGAGCAAATCTAAAAGTGAATTTTGCCTTGCATCAGTTAAATCACTGAGACTTCAAATTTGGCATGGACAATACTGGATTTTGGAGAGGAAAATTCTAGTCAACACTCAAATTGACAGATTATGATAAGGTATGCTTTAAAATTTAAGATAAATAGGAATAAAAGATGAGATTTTAAAGGAAGGTGGGATGGTGTTGCTAGTGAAAAATTCAGTAAAGAGTTTTGGTGTCTAGAACACAGAATGATCAAGAAAAGGAGACTTTACAGCATTGTCTAACTACATTTGTTATTGAAATGCAGAGTTACAAGATCATAGAATGATGTGAGTGGAAAGGAGCCTTGGAGATACAGTTCCAACCCTCCTGCCATGGCCAAGGACGCCTTCCATAAGACCAGGTTGCTCAAAGCCTCATCCAAATTGGTCTTAAACAATTCCAGAGTTGGAACATTCTTAACTTTTCTGGGAAGCCTGTGCCTATGCCAGTGCCTTACCACCCTCACAGTAAAAAATTTCTCCTGATGTCTAGACTAAACCTGCCCTCTTTCAGTTGAAAGCCATTCCCCCTTGTCCTGTCACTCCATGCTCTGGTGAAAAGGCCCTTTCCAGCTCTCTCGTATCCCCATTTAGTACTGGAAGGCAGCTATAATGGGGAAGAAGAGTTGAAAAACTTCAGGCTGTATGGTGTCCTTAAATTTGACATGGTTAAGATTATTCAAATATAAATTTCTAATGGAAGAAGAAATTTGAATGACTGGTCTTGCTAGTCGCATGTGATGACTTCTTCATTTGTTGAGACAAATGAACCTACCCAATGCCCTCCCATTCCACAGCCGTCCAGTCCGTGCAGAGGCTCAGATGGTTACAAGTATCCAATGGTTTACCGAAATGATGAGAGGGCGAAATGTGTGCAGTTCTGGTAGATGCTGTAGTGTAGAGTCCTCTTGCCATAAGGAGGACTTGCTTTGTTTAAAGTAGTAGAGTTCAACCTTGTAGATGTAAAAGGAGAATTTTGCCTGTATTTACATGAGTGCGCTGGTTAATCAGGCAGTGGGCAGGAAGACAAACCTTCCTTACTCTCCAATGAACCCAAGGTGATGGATTTCAGAATGGAGGTGAGGCAGCTTTAGGGAGACCTCATTGCAGCCTTCCAGCACCTTAAGGGGGTTTATAAAAAGGAGGGAGAGAGGGTTTTTTATGCGGGCAGGTGGTGACAGGACAAGGGACAATGTTTTTAAACTGAAAGAGAATAGGTTTAGATTAGATGTCAGGAAGGAATTCTTTACTGAGGGAGTGGTGAGGCACAGGCACAGGATGTCCAGAGAAGTTGCTGATGCCCCATCCCTGGCAGTGTTCAAGGCTGGGCTGGATGGGGCCCTGAGCAAACCTGGTCTAGTGAGTGGCACCCCTGCCTGTGGCAGTGCTGTGCAAACTGGCTGAGGGCAGTGAAGCTGTTGTAGTTACGACCTGTGTATATTCATGGTGTGAAATCTGCTGATTTTTTCTGCATGTTTCACCTTCAGTGTATTTGGTATTTTCTTAGATGGCTGATGGGGAGTGCTGGTGTTCACTGTATGCTGCTGGTACTTTTTTGCTCAGGGAGTTATTTGCCCTAACTCAAAAGGAACATGATAGTGGCAGTGAAGGTCAGGAGCAAGGATAGGACATAGAAAGTATTTTAAAAGGCTAATTTTAGTTAGTGTGGGTGATCTTGCTGGACTGCCAGCAGTCATCCAGTCCTGTTCTCCTTTGAATTGCGTTCTGATGGTACATGTCTTTTCCACTGATAGTTGAATGTACCTAGGGAGATTGCCTCCAGTAGGCTGCAAGTCTTTTTCAGTCTTCTGGTCTCTCTTATCTAAGAGGTGCAGCAGCATTGTCAGGAATGTGTTCTGAGTGTCCAGTATCTTTAAGGAGCTGAGATGCTTATGGGCTGGTTTTCCTTTGCAGGTTCTGGCTATAGATCCTAAGGAGACTCAGTACCACACTTCTACTTCATTTCCTTTTTCCACCAGCCTGACTGGTCTTGTTGCATTCAGCTCAGTCATCTTCTGTCAGTCATGACTGATTTTGGCCAGAGAACTTGTATAGATTTTGTGTTTAGGTTGTGACTGTGATTATATGGGAATATGAGATTGTCTGACCTGGATTTACTGCTGCCTTTGGTCTGCATATATAAACACATGGAGAGTCATTTCAGTGAAAACATCTGGAGAATCATTCTAGTAAAACTCCGTGGGGAAGTTGATGTTTTGTACCTTTGGGATACTTCTTGTGGTTTATGACAAAGCTTTCTGTAAGGTGTATAATTAAAAAAAAAGAGAACAAACCAACCAGACAAAAAAAACTCCAACCCAAGCAAAACATCACAAAACACACATGCATCCTCCTAGGAAAGACTGAGTTATAAATTTTGCACAGTTTTCCATGTCTTTTGATGAATAACTGCACTTTTTACCTAGAAACAGCTGATTCCAAAACAGAATACTACTTTCTTGACATACTTTTTTTTTTTATTTTTCTTTACAGACTATGAGAAGACACAGAAATGAAGTCACAATTGAGTTGCGGAAGGTGAGCCTGCTTTTGTTTATCAGCTGTGTTACTTTGCCAACAGTGTTCAGGTGTCTTAACTAAATGTTTTTCCATAAGCTTTGGTTTATAGTCACAAACTTGCATAGAAAATGTGTAAATTTGTTAAATACTAACTGTGGTTTCTAATTTATTTTTCTTCTCTAATTTGTGAAGCTCAGTATAACAGAATAGTACTGCTTTACCACAGTGTATCACTTGGAAATAATCCATATTCAGTTTCTGTACCAGTTAGTACAGTGGAGCTCTCAGCTGTTCAAATGTTTAAAATCTCTGAATGGGAAAAGGGAGAGTTTTAGTGTTTAGAAAGTGAAGTCATTAATTTATTTTGTTTTTTGAAAATTATTGCTTCCATGTTGTAAATGGAGTTAATTTGAGGGTCAGATTTTGGCCCTATTGGGTAAATGTCAGTATGACTGGGAAGATCATGAGTTTGAGAGCTGATATAGTTTACTGCTCTGCCTAATTAGAGCATTTGTTACACCTTTGCCCTTCATAACTCTTCCAACAGTCTTTCTAGGCACCTTGAAGACTTGCTCCTGAAGGATGTTTTACAAGCTAAGAGAAAGGGTAAACTTTTATTTGCTTTTGGGTGCCTTTAGTATATTTGAGGACTTCATACTGGCCCCTTTAGCTTTTTCCTGTTAAAACACCTTCAGTACTTCGCCCTTTTCTTTAACATTCTCTTTCCTAGATTTGGCTTGTTGCTGCTTCTCAGATCCAAATTGCCTGTAGTTTTCTGGAAGTGTGGAAATCTGAAAGGATGCAGCTGAGTTTTAAATGAAATAGTGAAAAACAGTTCCTAACACAGTATTCCTCTTTATATTAAGTATGTTGTTGACAGGCACACAGTCTTTGTATGCTTTATACACTTCTTAGAGTACTACAAAGCAAATGTAGTTGTTTGCTTGGTTGGCATAGTTAAATAAATGCAGATATTTATTTTTTTACATTTGACTTCTGCCTTCTGATTTATACATGCTTTTTCCAGGCTTTCCCATTTGGTTCTGCAGTATGCTTCAGGGCCTCTTCAGCTTGGTATAACCTATATTTTATATTATTTTTACCAGTGATCTGATAAGTATTTGATTTGAATATTCTCAGTATAGCCCAAGCTCCTTTTGGTCTCCTATTTGATGCTTATCTTTAGTTTCCCAGTTGAATCCTTGACAGTTTGAGTGGTGCTTGCTTAGGAGTGTACACCCACCAAATTCCATCTTTTTTTTTCATTATTTGCAATCTGAGAAGACAAAATCCTTGCTAAAATCAAAGTGAAGGGTTTGTAAATAGAAACTAGGTTGATAGAAATCAGCTTGACTTGTTTTTAAGAAATTTTGTCTGCACTTATCAACTGATTATATAGGAGCAACCAAAAAATCTTACGCGAGTATTTTCCTGGGATCCTTCTGTTCCTGGAAAAAGGGACTTTGTTTTTTCAGGTTTACAGAAAAACTTCTCTATCTCATTACAATATGAACAATAAATATTTCTAAGATTCATCATGAGGCTATAATAGTCAGAGAAATTTAATTTTACCCAGATGACTCAAAAATGATCAGCAATGGAAGTTTATGCTGATGTGTTGGAGGCCCTCTTTGTACAGAACTGATGTAAAACTCGCTGTATAACTCTGAAATCCGTGCTGGGAAGAGTCATTCATAATGCTTGGGCAGCCTGTGCCTGCTAGCAAAGCAGACCTGTAAAAGATGGTTTAACTAATGCAACATATCCTTATACAGCTTGTTAAATTGAGATGGAATGTGAGTATTCCAGTGCAATCTTTGGAGATAAATTTGCAGTGCAAAGTGAGAATTTTAAATTCTTATGATTGGTTTTTGTAACAGGTCACAATTTCCAGGCCAGTTTATTACAGAAGCGTGGTGGGAGCAAGTCAGACACTTAAGGCAAGGGATTGTCCTGTGTGGAAGGAATCCAGCATGTGCCAGTAATATGTGAGTGAAAATGAGGAGGAAGCCTATGAGCTGCCAGTGACTTCTCACTGAAGACTGTACATGTGAAGATCAGTTACACATTTAGAGGAGAAGCCTGAGCACTGGATGTAGGTCAGACAGTAAATCAAGAATGAACAGCAGCTGCAGCACTCTTAAATGCAGGGATTTGTGTTCTTCTGGAGTGTTGGTTAAACATCTTCACTGCAGAGACCAGAAAAAAAAAATCTGCTTTAATAATAAATTCAGTGTTTGTCAACTCAGCTGGTGCTGGTGGTTTGCTGTGGGAACTTTGTGGCAGATGAGATTCTGTACCATTGCTTCTGGTACAGAATTGAGACTGAAATGCTGAGGGATATGTTTTATCAAGTTCCAGCAGTGGAAAGGATGAGTTGTAATATCATTGCTTCAGTCTTTACAGTTAACACTGCTGCTCTAGCATGAGTATGCCAAATTCAGGAAATTTTTGGCATGACCTTAGTAATCCACCAGTGCCTCCTCAAAGGAGAGGGATGTCTTCTCTTTATCCCAGCTACCCAGATGCTGCATGTACACCTGGCTTTGAAGAAAAGAGATTGAGTGTATTCTTGATCCATACAGTTGAAGCACTACATAGTCACGGGTTACTCTTTTGAATCAATGTGGATATAAATATTAAATGAATGGATCTGATGAAATTGCTCACGTATCTGTTTAGTAAGATGGAATAAATAAAAAATCACAGCTTTGAATGGTAGTAAACAATTTCTGCATGCATCAGTGTGAGATGTTTATTCTCTTGAAATTACAGACATCAAGGTGCATTTGCAACACATTCTGTGTTTCAAGAATATATTATCTCTATTCACTATCTTCACACTACAGCTCTTATTCAGGAAAAAAACTACTTCTTCCCTGTTTTTTATTTCCCAGTCATTTATTTTTTTTTTTTGGAATTTAATTAACAAAGATTAATAAAGCTATCTGACATGAAAAGGTAGCAGTAGTCTGGCAGATTCCAGGTTGAGGCATGGATTGGCATCATGAGCCAGTCAGATGACACTCCTCATGGTCAGGTGCCCTTTTACTGATTCCATATTGCCTTTGTGTTCTATGCATTTTGAGAATGGATCCACTACATTTCTGGAAAGATAATCTTGGTCTTTGATTACATTGTTTGTATAGAACAGGTCTGAGAGCCTAAACAATAGCCATCTCCCTTTCCTGACAGATAACAGTGTCAGTTTTGACACTGTCAGTGTCAGGTGATGAAGACTATCATCATAAAGCATCAGGATTTAGAATATAAAATTTTTCAGTGCACTGTCTTTGCAGTCTGATTTAGAGTTTATCACTTGGTTCCAGCATCCCAGAAAGCTGAAGACTGCTCTGTTAGTAACAGGGACTCTGGAATTAATTGGCTTAGTCTGTTAGTCTCAGTCGAAAGGGGCATGTGGTGGATGAGCAATGGTTGGGGTTCAGTTTAAGGTTCTATACCCAAATGAATCCTGTAACTCCATTGCTCTGAGAGATCATTCGATTCTGGGTACTTGGCTTTTTCTGAGGATGAAGTCTGACTTGGGCCACTTGTGTGCCTACAGAAAGGTAGTCCTTAGCCAGGTCAATGATACAGTCATGTATCATTAGGTGACATTAGATGTCACCCTGCAAAGGAAGCCTTAGCACTCCTAACCTCAGCAGAAACACAGCATACTGTCCTGCTAACAGGAATCCTAAGAACTTACATGATCTCTCACAAGGTTTATTTTTGGCTTTCTTGGCAAACTCAGCTGCCCCTGAGAGCTCATGGGCATGAGCTCATGAAAGCTTTAATTGCCAATTAAGTTTGGTGCAAGGCAAAGCAATTATTTGCTAAGTAAGTGGTGGATTAAAGAGTCATGGGCATATGTCTTTTTTTACCTCTTTCCCTGGCATACTGTCCTTGTTCCTACTCTGATCTTTCTTAAATAAGATCGCTTATGTCCATGATAGCTCCTAAATTAAGTAGAAGACTTCTTGAAGAAAGGAATGTGTTTTCATGTTGCTGTGAGTGCTAGGGTGGAAAAAATATTTTTTCTGATTCTCAGTAAGTCTGAAAATCCAAAAGAAAAAGGAAGTACTTAGTTTCAAAATAGTAAAACTTTTATCAGTTAAGTGTCTTTTCCAGTTCAGTGTGTATGTATAGCTTTTCATTCGCTGTAAAGAACGTATTTTAGTATACCATCTAAGTCTACCAGTTTGAAGGATGACTACAGTTACAGGGACACTAAAGCACTATTAGTATGTTCTTCTGGAGGCTTCTCTATCAAATGTTAGTAGCAAAAATTCTTGGAAAAGAATTTCCATTTACCCTGCCTGAACTGATTCATTAAAAAAAATACCCTAAGAGGAAAATTACATTCTTAATGGTTCCTTTTAGAAGCTTAGTTAAAAAGGGCTATGAAGAAATTCTTTGGAGGCTTGCTTGAATCCATTTTGGTGAGATCTTGCTGTTCCCTGACTTAAGAGGTCTCAATCTTTGCAATCCATGCTTAGGGCTTAGGCTATACACTGGTGTCTACTTATGTTTAGTCAGTCTGCTCCTCTTCTGAGACAGATGAGGTATACTAACCAAACAGGATCATTATGATAGCTCTCTGTTGTCACAAAGGTGAAATAGCAGAACTCAGATGTAGGAAAGTTGCCTATGTCTTCTAACTGTGTACCTGTAGCTATATGCTTTATCTGAAGAATCTTGGAATCTGACTTGGAATCAGTGGTGGCTTAAAAAGGATGTCCAGAAAATCCGAATCTACCTCCATCACTGGCTTGAACCCTTAGTCTTTTCTTGGATATAATTGCAGGGGCAAGAGCTGCATGTTGTCATCTGTGAGTATATCTGGTACTGGCTAGCATTAAGAACTCCAGTTTCTAATGCTGAAATGTTCTTGAAGTTTTGCTTTTTGTCCTCAAAAGTGATTATCTTAACTTTTACGCCTCAGGAACTTCTACTGGCTGCTGAACTCCTAAACCTTTCCCTGACCTGAAGAAACATTTTGTAATGGTATTTGTTACCTGCAGGCAGAGAATTTCTTGTTAATTTCTTCTCAGTTTTAATCTTGAAGCCTCCCAATAGCTGACACTCATCACAGAGCTTTTCTGCATGTCCAGTGCTGAAAAATACATAGAAATTCATATTTGACACCTTTCACACTTCCATTAGAGCATCCCATTGCTCCATGTCCCCTAGCACTAAGTGCAGTGCAGCACAGAGGTTTTTGGATGTTTCCTTTGCCCAGAAAGAGTCTTCTGTTAAATCATGTTTTTGAACATTTTAAATTTGCTTGCATTGATCTTTATTTTCTTTTAATCCTGTGGCCATCTTCCAAGAAGATAAACAAAAAAAGTACCAAGATCTGCGGGACTTGAATACTTACTGTTGGTTTAGCTTGACCTCCCACTGTCAGTGAAGCAAATGATGGGCATCTGTCATAAAAACTGGACAAGAAAGTACACTCCTGGTATCATTACTGTTATCTATTCATTTGGCATGTTTACCAGTGCCTTTTTTGTTTGTTTGAAACCTTTGTAGGCTGATGTAGTGGGATCTCTACCAGAATGTTGGCAATGCTTATAGCCAGCAGTCAGCACCTGTTTATGAACTTCCATACTTACTCTACATAGCACACGTGGTTCAGACAGTGTTGAGAATCTTCCCTTTAGAAGGAGACCTGCTAAATTTTGTTTGTGACAAGGTTTTACCCTTCATCAGACATTCCACTCTGATGCCTCTACCTTTGAAAGGGCTCTCTTGCCAGGTTTTGAACAGGACAGCTGTATCCAGGTATGCTCCTTTGTTTCCACCACAGGAGCCTGCAGAAGAGGCTGGTGCTTTGATTTCGGCAAAACCTTTTTGAATTTGCTACAATATGCCAAAATACAAGCATTTTAAAGCCGTGGCATGCTGCAAATCATCTTCTTTTACATTACATAAGAGAGTGATTGGCCTGTCAATCAAGAGCAGTTTAGCTGTCCAGGGATTGGACACTTGCAGATGGACAGAGCTATTTCAGATAGCTTTAAGAGACACTGTTTAGGACTGAAAGGTTTCATGAACACTTGGACTTCATAAGAAATGCTAATTAGAATAGAAACTTTTAGTACTTCTCAGTAAGGACTAGCCTCCCTGCCTCAGGCTGCTGTGGAAGCTTCTCTGTATTGGTTTTGGCAGCTGTTTTTCAACCCAGCCACCTTCAAACAGTGATTAGCTACATTCTTGCTCCTTCTTTCTTTCTTTGGCTGAGGTAATTTTTTCTGGGGCCCATCACATCATATGGCTGATGGCCTGAAGACATTGCCTGCACTGACAGAAATTATGGCATCGTTCTCTGGTCAGTTATGTCCTGTGAAGTTTCTTTCTCTCTTAAGGGGGTGTAATATGTTTGCCTTAGAATATGGACTGTTACTGGTACTTATTTTGGTTAAGGTTAACATCATCTTCTTCCATTGTCCCTTCTATCTTTGTACCTCTAGACATACCAAACAAAATATTAAGTCTGAAATTTAAAAGAGACCATTTCATAGTTTTGGTATACTACATCTAATACATTTTAAATTTGTAAAAAAGTGTAAAGAGTTGATGATTTTTTCTTTCTTTTTAAATTACTGTTTTATGTCTTCAAATTCATTATATTAGGAATGTTAAAATGAAGTGTTGAATAGGTTTTTTACCACTGAAAAGATAATTTTATTATTTTGTAATTCCTTAGAGGAGCTAAGATTAGAGTGTGTCTTGTTTTAAGTCAGAAATTAGGGTAATAGCATGAGTGGAAAATATTGCAAGTGCCAGTGTGCATGGAACATGCTACTTTACACATAAAATGCAAATAGATGTGACCAGGGAGCTTCAAAACAGGTTTAGATGAAAAATAATCTTACACTGAAAAAGAATTTCTGTTATGTGTGGCTAAATGTTAATGTCATGCAGAGCTATGAGTATTGTGAATGCCTGTTAGAAAACTGATTCCCAGACTGTAAGTTTTAATTAATTCAAATGTCATGGATTGTCGTAGATCTGTCTGATTAGCAAGCTGCCAGATTCTTACTGCTAAAATACTGCAAATTCTATTTGCAGTTACAAATGCCTTTTAAAAAAGGCAACCTTATCTATACTTACATGTTGAAAAGGTCCATTGTGTATCACCACCCTGTACTAATAAACATTAAAAGTGGCTTTATTTTTTGTCATTTCTTTACAGAACAAAAGAGATGAACATCTTTTGAAAAAAAGAAATGTTCCTCAAGAGGAAAGCTTAGAAGATTCTGATGTTGATGCTGACTTCAAAGCAGTAAGTTCCTTGATTCTGGAATTACTTTTAAAACTTTGGTGATGTCTCTAAACAACATATTCTGTTATCTTGCAGTTATTTGAAAGCAAATTTATGAACTGATACACTGTAAAAAATAAATTTGCTTGTATTAAATGTTTAAGTGGGCCATAATTTATCAGCAAAATTACTAAAACTTCTATTTTTTACTTTTCAAGCAAAATGTAACACTAGAAGCTATACTTCAGGTATGTTACATTTTAACTTTTTTTTTTTTTTTTTTTTTTTTTTTAACTAGAAGGGTGTGTTCTGTGCATTTTTAATTTTTACTGGGTTTTTAAATTATTTTTTCAGAATGCCACAAGTGACAACCCAGTGATCCAACTGAGTGCTGTCCAAGCTGCAAGGTAAAGATGAATAAAGATATGGAAACATAATTTATACATTCTGGGTTTTGTTATAAAAGTTACTTACTTTTACTTTTGATTTCACAGAAAACTCCTATCCAGTGACAGAAATCCACCTATCGATGACTTAATAAAATCTGGAATTTTACCAATTCTGGTAAAATGCCTAGAAAGGGATGATAAGTAAGTATTCTTTTAAAAATCTTCACTGTTACTGGAAATTTGTATTTAAAAAAATATCATTTTTTAAAATGAAACTGAGGATTCCAGCACCATATAATCTGACACAGTGGATCACATTCCATGATAATAAATCACAAGTTCTCCAGGAATATTTATTCTGCCACTGAAATGTCATTTCATTTTTTAGAGCTTGTTTGAGCTTATCCAGCTGATGGAGAAAACCTTACTACATTTCTCATTAGTTTTTAATATTTCAGTCTTTTACCCGCTGTTTTAAGGAACCTGCCACGGACTCGTGTATTTGCGTGAAAGCAGAGCATGTGCCTGGTTTTGAACAGGGGTCTTTTCCAGGATACAGTTGTCTTTTCCATTAAGATTATTAGCTTAAGTTTCTGATTTCTTCTCACTGCAAGGTGTGTTTCCTTCTGGCTCTCTGCTGCTCTCTTATGTGATGGTAGAACATGGTGAGCATGCTCTCTGAGTCTTTACAGGAAAACAAAGAGCTTTAGTAAAGAAGGTAGAGAACACTGAGCATATAGCTGCAAGCATTTAATGACATGTAAGAAACAAAACATGCCATGTTCAACAAATCTTGAGCCCCTGATTCAGATAGATAGGGATTAACACAGTTCAGGCAAATATTTTTGGCTGTCTTTGATCTCAGGGAGACATGAATGTATTTATAGTATATTTTTTTCCTCAATGTTTTTTCTGCAGCTATGAGAGCTAGGAACTTCAGAAATATGGTTTGGTATTTTCAATGTATTTTGATGGCTGCAAAACTACAAACTGCGAGTAGGGTTTTTTTTTTCCAGCTTGTTTAACAAAACAGTTGTTTAGAAGGCAGCTGACAATAACATTCAAATCAGGAAAGCATTTTAAAATGGGTCATGAATGCTTGTCTGCTCTAGAAGTGGATGGTTCAGTGCTTTGAAAATTCTTTAAATTTGAATCTTCTGCTAGGTGTTGTATGATTTACTCTTTCAAATGTTTAATAAGTCTTTCAAAATTGAACTCAACTTTTTTTAAGCAATCCTTCTAATTGTGATTGCTATAAAATATTTAGGAGAGTTAAGGAAAAGACTGAAAAGACTTTGCATAACAAATGATTAAGCTGTTGTTTGTGATACACTTGAAAGCTTATCATGAGAGAAAGAAAAAAGGGACTAACCTAAAACTAGATTTTTAATGCACTTGATCCTAAAATTTAAAGGTTTGTAGGTAGGTGCTGACAAGTATGATTCGTTTTTACCTCCTGTTTAATTCTTTTGCAATCCTATCCCAAATAAAACCACAAATTGCTTTGAAAATTAATACACTAGAAAGTTTAAAAGAAGCAGATACTTATGACTATATATAAAACATGACTGATAAAGAGACAAAACCTATGGAAATGAAACAGTCACCTAATAGTAAATATTCTCTGTTCTTCCAAAATCCAGACACTTACAGTTGTGCTAATGACTGTGGGCTGTAAACTCTTTGATAGCTTGTAGAACTTTTAACTTGTATTTCCTTGAACAGCAGTTTTCATGCAAACTGTTCCACTAAACTACTGCTGGCACAGCCAACAATTGACAGACATTTTGGAAGAGATATCCTCCCAGCTCTCATGACATTTCTAACTAATTTTATCAGTGTTTAATAAGTCAGGTGTGATACTACCTTTTCATACTGATTCTAGATCTTTCTCATTTGTGATGGTGCAGAAAAATGTCTGTATCCAAGTATACCAGCTTGCACTTGGTCTGGAATGTAATGTTTGAAGAATCAAGTTCAGTTGGCTGTTTGGATTTTTCTGTTGTTGTTACTAATATTAATTCAGAGTGATGGGTGGTGTACAAAAGGTCACAGAATGCAAGATCTCTCTTTTCTTACTTTAAGAAAGTATAAAATTCTTTCGTTACAGTCCTTCATTACAATTTGAAGCTGCATGGGCATTGACTAACATAGCATCAGGCACTTCTGCACAGACTCAAGCTGTTGTACAGTCGAGTAAGTATTACAACTTTGAGTTTTTGGGGAGGAGGCATTGGGGTGGGTATTGTGGGAAAAAGAAAGTATTTGGATAACAAATGCCATTTCTTATCAATACCATTAAAGTAATAAATGCATGTTTGTCCTAAAGATTTATTGGAGATTTCAGAGAAATTTCTATATTTGCTCTTAAACATTAATCTGCTTGTCACTAACAATTAATGTTAAGGATCCCAGACATGATTTTCCCATAAAGAAGATAGAGAATGACAGATGATACAATAACTATGACAAAAATCTTAGTCCTTTCTCATTCTTGGTTTGATTTCTGAAATCATGTAACATTAATTGCTCTGTCGCTAACATTTAAGTTAGGAATTAATTCTTTCTGCCTCAAAGGTGTGTTCATAAATCTTACTAAGGGTGTTAAATAATCCAGTTATGTAAGGTTGCACATTTAAATACACTGTTAAGAAAATTACTATCCTTTCCCTTGTCTGTATGATGAGTGTCTCCTGTCCACACAAGTTTGTTGTGCTGCTTTCATTTCTTGTTTAGCCAGACAGTGAGAAAGGAAAAAAAACCTCTAAAGTCAATTGAAGATAAATTATTTTTTCAGGATTATATCTGTGGTTTTTTATGGATCAGCATGCTTAACCTAAAATCATCACCTTTATGCTAAATACAATATGTTGTCATTAAACAGTAGATTATAGATAAGCAAATATATAATAAACTGTCTTGACTTACTCATTTTCTCATGTTTTATATGGGAAAATGGTGACTTAGTTATTTGATTTTTTTTAAGTATATGAACCTACCTTTCAAATGAAAATGCTGGTTTGTATGTTTTCATGGCAAATAAAATAACTGAAAAATCATTAGATTCTGTATAATTAAGATATTGGAGCAACAGTATTATTATAATTAGTAGTAGTAGTAGTAGTAGTAATATTGACCAAAATAAGATTTGGATAAAATGATCTTACCAAAATGACCTCTGGATAAAAATCCAAAGGCTTTAAAAAAAGAAAATCAGTATCTTGAATTTGTTTCAAAAATTCCTGATGTTAATTGGACATCTCTGTTTTCAGGTTGCTCTTCTGGTGTCTAAGTATGTTTGAAAATCTACTCCCAAGTTTTTTCTTCCTTCTCAATGCATTCATTGCTTAGTCATTGTTTTCTTTCTTTTTTGTGTCCTATGATGTTGTCCTGTTTGAGTGAAACTAACAGAAAGGATGTTTATAGTACTAGCTTTGCAGGGAAAAAATCTCAAAGTAAAAATTAAAACTAGAATAAATGTATGTACAACACAATTAAAAGCATTGTTATCTGAACAATTGCTAGAAGTTCAAGCTGGGACATGTTTCTCCCAAAATCTGTTTAGTTAATGCTTGAAAAGAAGAAAAGTTGCTAAATCAAAAAGCCTTTTACTCATGAAGTCTTGCTGCTTTGACTGGGAGATGACCAAGGGAAAAGAGTCTCCCAGCTCTTCTCTCTTTAGATGAGGAAGGGTTTGAGGAAACAAAGCAATAGACTCTTGCAGCTACAGAAGAGGCTGATGCAGCCTTAATACAAAAGAAGGCAGCCTCCTGCAATCAGGAGGGACAGATGGTGCTCAGAAGGCCCAGCAAAAGAGGAGAAGTATTATATGCACAGAATAGCTCTTGGCAGGAGCCAGTTTAGAGCAGGAGTAATTAATTTTTTGAGAGTGGTAGGTCAGATAACCTCAACTCATGCTCTCTCAGGTTGTCCTCCTGCCTGAGTGCTGTTATGAAATAACTTCATTCCTGGTTTTGAAAGCATACCTGGGTTGCAGTGTGATATAAACTACATAGTTGACCCTCTTCTCTGAAAAGTATTGAATGCATATATGGCTGAATTGTAATCTCAGTAATTGCTGAGAAGGAAGCTAAAATATTCCACTTGAGCTAATGGAAGTGGGATGATTATTACAATAGTGAGAGTTCTTAAGCAAGTGTGTTGCTGTCCCTGCTTGTCAGTTATAGGCAATGGCTGAATCACTCATCTGGGGTGGGGAAGGAATTTTAGGTTGTCTTTATCACTCTGTATTTTTCAGGAAAACGCATCAGAGTTTTGGCTTATTATTACTTTACATTATCAACACAATATTGATTCACAGTTGCTCACAAACTGTGTTGCACTTTTTACAAATTTGTGAAGCTATTTTTGCAAGAAAAAATACTCTTTAACAGTATATAAATTGATCTAGTTTATTCAGACTATAGAATAAGTATGATCATATATAGATTTGAAAAATTGCTGCAAGAATTACTGTCTTTCAAACAGTGCGGGTTGTCTGAAGGAAAACAGTGCATGGGAATAGTAGTGGGATGATTTCCTAGCTCTATCAAATACATTTAATTCCACAGAGAATGATATCTCAAATCAGTATCATTTCCTTAAATTGGTATGTTGCTGGCATTATATAAGAGCAAATTAAAACGTGTCTTGAGACTGGCAGATGGATGTAAATCTTCACTGCATATGGAAACTAACTATAGCCACCTCTTGGGAGGAAGCTATTTTCTTCAAGTCAAGTATGAAGCACGTTTGCACAAGTAGCCATGTCATTCTGCTTGGTATGTGTTGTGATGCTCCATAACTGGAAAATCTGAATTACCAGGACATGTGCATACTGGAGGGTCTGCCCATCACTTTGAGAAATATGGGGAAATGTTTAAACGTGAGAAGCATGGTTGATTAATAATTCTGTTCTCAAGTCTGTTTTTCTCTTCTCTAGATATATGTAGAAACATTCAGCTCAGGTTTTGTGCACCCTTCATAATATAAACATGTATAAGGCATGGTGGAGAATGTATTTTGTGTAAATCAGTGAAAATGTTGCTCATATACTAAGATCCAGTATTAAACAAATCCAATCTTTGCATTCTGCAGATGCAGTACCTCTCTTCCTGAGACTACTTCATTCACCACATCAGAATGTTTGTGAGCAAGCTGTCTGGGCTCTCGGAAATATTATAGGTAATTTGTTGTTTTAATGATTTGAATTCAGGGAGCATTTCATTTTAGAGCTTGACTTTTTGAACATTGGCATTATCATAAGAGACTATGTTTCCTCTGAATTCTGTGTCTTGATAAGATTTTTTTTGAAGTATATAATATGGCCAGAATTGCGTATGTACCTCCTGGTTTTTTTCTAAATAATAGTATCACTTGCTGTGCAAAATATTAACAGGATAAATTTTGTGTTTCCTAAAATATACATACATAACTTTATGTATGTATATTTAGTTTAATATGACCTTTCAGTAGTAGACTATTGGTGAGGAAACATAGAATTTCAGTATCCCAACATGTCATTGCATACATTTCAAGATTCTCCATTTTTAATGTAATTTCTTTTGCAACAATTTTCATTTCTGTAGGTGATGGTCCTCAGTGTAGAGATTATGTCATATCACTGGGAGTTGTCAAACCTCTTCTGTCCTTCATCAATCCCTCCATTCCCATCACCTTCCTTCGGAACGTCACATGGGTCATTGTAAATCTCTGCAGGAATAAGGATCCCCCACCGCCTATGGAGACAGTTCAGGAGGTAAATAAAGAATTATGAGACAGATAATGTTTTATACTCTGGGCTGGAGGCCAAATATTTTACACTGTCATACTATGAATTTTTGCATGTCTTTTGTCCCTGCGCACATGTTGTGCCACTCTACCATTTGTTAGATGGAGTAATTTGACCAATTTGGTGGTTCTTGCTACAGCTGTAATAAAAATACTTGTAACGTCTGAAACTGAGTGAGGCTAAAGTGATGAGCTATACAACAAAAAATTAACACACTAGAAAGCATTACATGTTTTCACTAAAAAAAAAAGGCTACAATGTGCTTCTTTACATAGAAGAATTCAAATGTTATTATTTTCAGCAAGAGGAAGTGTAAGTAAACTGTGGCATGTAGTGTGGTTTTTGTTTTGACTCAATGTGCACATGCAATCAATGCCAAGTCCCAAGCTGAGCAGAAATCCTGAAAATCCTTTTAAACTGGTAAACAGAGCAAATGCTCAGCTGATAGAGTCGGCACAGTTAATGGAGCTATTTGACTAGAAGTGTAATTGTAAGTAAAGTTCTTGATTTTAAGATAAATTCAAAAGTGTAGATAACAGTTTTTGAAGCCATGTGAAGTATATTACTTTTAACAACTCAACTTTAATGGAATTTTAAAAATGAAGCAGAAAAACAGGTTAACTTCTACAAGTAATGCTTTTCCAAATAAAATATGTTAAAGTAGTTTTACCATGGCCAAATTTTATATTTTCCCCATATGGGTTTATAAAAAATTTAAACTTTAATCCAGGAGGTTTATATGTTGCTATTAGGATTACAATTTTATTGTATGTGATAACAAAGCTTTTACAATAGCAGCAGGGTGTCTTATCTCTGTTATTTGCTTGTTTTCCCTCAAAATACAGTCTACATTCTGGAATCTGTATCTGGAATATAGTACAGTCTCACATTTTCACAAATTTGAAATACAGATAATACAGATATTTTTATACATACTTTGAGGGGATGATGAGCTGCTGGAAAATGTGTGATTACAATATACTAAAGCAGACTCAAGCTAAGCTTTGTGATTGCAATATTTGGATTCATAATTTTACCAACAATTTTTTCTGCTGTAATGACTGATGAACTTCTTTTCAGATTTTGCCAGCATTGTGTGTTCTCATTTACCATACAGATATAAACGTAAGTAATTTCTTGAGTTTTAGATATTTAGATTCTTCATTTTCTCTAGAAAGATAATGCTGCAGGATTGTGTTAAAGTAGTAAACTTGGCTTTGTGTGTTAATTTATTTATAATTAAGCCATAAATGCATAATTAAATATGAAGACTAATGTGATTGTAGTCATTCAGAGCATGAAAAAGAAAGCGCAAATACAGTTTCTGAAATACCTCTTTTAAAAGATGGCATTTTTGTCCTGTACATTTGAGATAGCTTTAAAAAATCTTCTTTTGAATTGAGCACTAGAAAATGAAAGTGCCAGCTTTACCATCAGCTGCATGTTAATTCTGCCCCAATTTATAAATTTGCACAGATGATACGTAATACGTGAAAAAAATTACATATAATTCTATATATCAGTCCAGTCAAATATTGTGGTCATAAGGGTAAACCTGACTTCTGTAACCTGTTGGGTGCCTGACTTTGCAACATTTAATTAAAGAAATTGCATATGAAAATACATTTAAACAAACAGCAATAAACTATTGTTTTGTGGCACCTTTGACAACCTTCATGTTTTTAATACTAAACCTTCAGTACATCCCACATTCCTGATTCATAAGTTTACCTGTATTTTTCCAAGTAATGTCCTAGGAAGTGGATTTACCTCATGAAGCCTTACATATTGGGACTTCAAAACAAAGATCTGTGTAACTGAGGAATATTGAGCTGCTTTTTTTCTACTTCTATCAGGACTTCCCTATAGTGATCTTTTAGTTTAGGGAAGAAGGAATTGAATGCTTGTGTTGGATTTAGGGATAAAACAAAGCGTAAGATCAGTGGGACTGTGATTTGTTAGTTCAATGCTGTAGTAGCAGTGTTTTTGCTGCTTTTTTAATGGTGAAGTGGGCTTGTCTCCACAAAATATTTGTACAGTTTAAGCTGGGATTTTGCCAGGGTTTTCCCAGTGTGATGTGAGTGGGAGACAGCACATGGTGACTTTTCAATGAGTAATTTGGACAAAGCTGAAGGGAATTCATTGCAAAACCAAATATACTTCTAACCTGTAGGCTCTTTTTCCCTGCCCAATTTTAAAGCTTTTGCAAGCAATGATTGTATGAGAGCTTATTGATGCAGGTATGAGACTGTGATGCCAGGTTTTGACTGATCTCAATTAGGGTGTCCGTCATTTTGATCCTGAGAGTCAGGTGCTAGTTTGGAGGTACCAGTCTGGTCCCAGCCTCTCCGTACTGGAGCAGCAAACCTATCTTTGGAGATGAGTCAGTGATGCAGGTAGGTCAGCCCACAGTCCTGTGAGCGCTTCTGGCGGCTGCTGCTCTCGTCACCAACAGGGCTGTGGGGCAGCAAACTGGTGAGGCACCATCTCTCACTGCTTCTGCTGCCATAGTGGCTCCACTGCAGCATGTTCTGCTGTCCCTGCGGCACAGGAGGTGAGGGCAGCAGCAGGCTGTGGCAGGAGAGCCTTTGGGCTGTGCTGGCTGGCATCCCGAGCTGGGTGGCAGCAGCCTGTGGGTCAGGATGTAAATCCTTCCTGTGTTTTAGTACTGCACTATTCAGCTATTCTCATAGCTGAAAATTTTAAATGGGTATCTCTTTTAAAAGTAGGCTAGATCTAGGTACCTCAACAGATTATGTCCTTAGTGGGGTCCAGATTTCTTTTCCTGCAGTTCCTAACATCATCTCTATGTGATGTGATATCCCTCTCTGCTGGCTTTGTTCCTGCTTCAGGTACTACCTTTCAATGACTAACTTTTGTACCTGTCTATTTTTGAGGGTTTTCTGACCATCCTTATCAATTCACCAGTGACTTTTTTTACTCTTTTAAGATTCTCAGATGGCCTTGCATGATAGGCATTTCTCTGTGGATTTTGCTTTGCTTGAACACTTCAACAGTTGCCACATTACAATAGTTGCTAGTCCTTCAGTTGGTAGAGGAACTCCTTTCATTTCCTGTGTTTTTTTAGTCTTAATATGAAGGCAGGAAGTGGCATACATCCAGACCTATTTGGAGTTTCACTTCAGAACTACACTATGGATCAGAAATGCTAAGGTGTCAGATGGATTAGAGACTTAAGGGAATTGATGTATTCCATAATCATAATTTGTTAGCACAGCTAACAAATTACAGCTATGCTAAGGAGGCTGTATTGGTATTTTCAGAAAGCTACTAGCACAACTACTTGCCTGAGCTGGTTGTCTTATCTTGGAACTGCAAATCAAGCCCAACAGTTTACCTTTGTAAGTGATATGTGATGTCACTTTATGCACCAAATGTGGTATTTAATTTAAAAGGAATTTGAGGACATACAGAAATTACTCTGATGGAACAAATGGCCCTGGTTTTAATAGTTCTACATAATAATGTAACACTACAGGTCTTATCACAGTCATGTTTTAGCTTTTCCTATAACTAAATTGCTTTCCCCTCTCCACCCCCAGATAAGTGGAATGTTGTTCACTAAATTAAGCCTTCATTATACGGATTTTTCTGTTCAATGTGTAAACCATGTTCTCTCCAATTTGTAGATTCTTGTGGACACTGTTTGGGCTTTGTCCTACTTAACAGATGGTGGAAATGAACAGATACAAATGGTGATTGATTCAGGAGTTGTACCTTTTCTAGTTCCCCTTCTGAGTCATCAGGAGGTTAAAGTTCAAGTAAGTCCAATTCAGTTGTGTTTGAATAGTTCTTTGTATGTTGTTTTCTAAAAAACCTTGCCTGACTATTTATTAGTGCAGTTAATGTGATGAACATTTATAGCTACATTTTGTGCAGGTAAAACTGAGGAAAAAATGTCACCTACAGTTGGGAAAAAGTATTGAAAGGAAAGAAAACTCAAGCAAAACAGTACTAACACAATTTTAGGTAAAGTGACAGGTTAAACATTAACTTCCGCTACGTGATTACCAGGGGTGCCTTCCTTTTGTAGTCCTAAAATATTTAATGACAACAGATTTTACATTTTCTGGAACTGAAGTAATATACACTCTTTTCTGGTGCTGTGTACATGGTTCTACGTGTTCTATCTGAATAGCTCATGGAAATCAGTATTTTGGAGCCTTTAGAGTATGGAAATATTTGCACGTGCTGAGTCCATTTAGTAAAGTAAATTTGTAATTAGCTGTGAAAGGTTAGCTAAGCTTACTTGATTAATTCTAAAGACAATGTGAAGCTAAAAGTTAGTTAATGTGTGCTGGTTTTTTTATGAACCATCCACTCTAATACGGAGCTCTTCTGTGCATCTGACATGTTTGTTTAGTTTGTACTTTGGATGAGATTAGACTGTCTTGAAATTTGTCAGAGTCGTTCACTTGATAAAAGAAGTCTCTCCAGTATTCTGTCACTTGTAAAGCATTTACTGACCAATACATAAAGATTTAAAGTCCATTTCTGAAATCACCTGAGGCTCAGTAGTTGTGAGGTTTTGAATGCCCCAGTGGAGAGCTGAACAGAGAAGTGAGCAGCCTCAGCAGACATAGAGCCTAGGAGCTGTTGTTGGAATTGTAACACAGATCAGGTACATGATGGATTAATCTTCTAAGGTTTTAATATTCTTTTAATTTGTAATCCTTGCACTTTTTGAGTTGAACTGCAGTGCATTATTTGTTCTGTGAGGTACTGTGTCTTTTGATGAAACAGTGTCCATTTTTCTGCTGTAGCTCAGAGGATGAAGTGCTAAATTGTATTTTGCAAAGTGTTTTTATAAAGCGATCTTAAAATGATCTTTGTTATAGTGTAAGTAACAGCAATGTCTTTAACATGCAATTTTTTTTCCTTCCCACTTTGGATATTCAGACAGCAGCACTGAGAGCAGTAGGCAACATAGTAACTGGTACTGATGAGCAGACACAAGTTGTTCTCAATTGTGATGTTTTGTCTTATTTCCCACATCTCCTGACGCATCCAAAAGAGAAGATAAACAAGGTATGATTTGCTTCTTGCTAACTCAGTAATTTTTTTTAAGAAATAAAACAGTAGCCTGTGGTATATTACAGGAGAATTTCCTACAGCTGTTATTTCCAGCATGTGAGCAGTTTTTATAAAGATGCAGCCTTTGAGGCTGGTGCTTAATTAGGACTGAAACCAAACAGCCATAGTGAGTATCTGTGCATTGGTGCTGATGCCTCATGCTTTCTGGGAGGACTGAAGGGTTTTGCTTTGGAGTGAGGTACTTTTCATTTGCAAAGTGAGTAACTGGCTAACTTCAGTTACAGTTTTTTCATTATTTTGTTTGAGTCCAGTGAGTTGCATAAGACTGATCCAGTTTTCCCACTCCACGTTTTCATAGTGAAGTTTTTTCACTTGTTCATCTTCACCTTCAAGGAAGGAGGCTGTATCACTGTCCTTTCCTGAAAATTGTCTCTAAATTTCATCTCCTTCCTTTTGGCAGAAATAACTTCACTGCTGCAAGGATTGGGTGGAATAGGGAGAGTTTGATGAAAGTGATCAGTGCCTCCTTTTCCAGAACTGTATTTCATGTTATCTGGTTTTTTTTAGTCATTGTGCCATCTTCCATTGCAAAGATGGTCGGGCTGAGGAGAAGGCTTTTTTGTTTAGGTTATGGGACTCCCACATATAGTGTATCACTGAGGAGAAATCTATTTGTGAGGAATCTCTATTTCTTCAGGCCCTGTCAGCTGTGAAGATCTCTGAAGAAGTTATCTTTGACAGTCAGACTGATAAACTGGTGTGATTTATTTTTGCCTGCCCTCTTAACTCTCACAAAAGAATGATGAAGAGCTCTTTTGAATGCCAAGGAATTATTAAAAAAAAAAAAAAAGTCCAGAAATGCTTTGAGTTTTGTTTCAAGTCTGTATTGTGAGAGGCAAATAGAAATAAAAGCAAGATACAGAGCCTTAAAAAAGTGGGAATCCCTCTTCTTTTCCTGCAGTGCTTCATTATTGCCTGCTTGCCACACCTTTTACTTAAGATTGGAGCCTTTTTAAGATGTTCTGGATTGTCAGTCCTTTTATCATAGCAGAAAGGTACTACTGAGCTGTCAGTAATAGGATTACTGGACAAGTAGTTTTTTATGATGCTTTACCAGTTTTCCTATTTTCCTTGTAAAACTGAAAGTTTAAAGCCTGTCTGTGAATCCAGCAGTACAAAGTGGATATAAGGTTTACACCAGTATTACTCCTCATCTGTGGAGATGCTCCTTGTGTGAGAGAGAATCTGACCCTGTGAATCAATCGTATGAATTTTACGTTGATTCCCTCTTGTCTTTCACAGTGCAATAAAAGTTTGTGTGCTACAAGTGCTACTGAGAGGCCTGTTTAGTGATTGCTCATGGTATGATTTTAGGTTTTGAGGTGGTCAGGTTTGGTTGAGTTCTTTTTTTCATCTGCTGACTAGTTTTTAAAAATGCTTTGCTTTTTTGTTTTATCCCATTGTAGGAAGCAGTTTGGTTCCTTTCCAATATCACAGCAGGAAACCAGCAACAAGTTCAGGCTGTAATAGATGCTGGGCTAATCCCCATGATCATACACCAGCTGGCTAAGGTCAGTCAAGCTATCAGCTATGCAAGTTGTCATCCTCTTTTTATAAATCTGACATGAGGAGTTTGTGATTTTTAATAAGTTTGACCGATGTTTCCATGCTGATTTTAATGAGCTAATTATTTTATTTTTCAGGGGGACTTCGGGACACAAAAGGAAGCTGCTTGGGCAATTAGCAATTTGACAATAAGTGGGAGAAAAGATCAGGTATGTGCAGTGGGATTTCAAGCTGTCACTGAAATGTTGCACATGCAGCTGTTTGTGTAAGAAGCATAGTGTTGAAAGCTTTTTTTGTTTGTTTGTTTTTTAATTATTTAGGTTGAGTACCTTGTACAACAAAATGTAATCCCACCGTTCTGCAATTTACTCTCAGTAAAGGATTCTCAAGTGGTACAGGTGGTGCTGGATGGCCTAAAAAACATCCTGATAATGGCTGGTGATGAGGCTAGCACAATAGCTGAAATTATAGAAGAGTGTGGAGGTAAGAGCTTACTAGGCTTTTAAAAAATTTAATTGGCTGGATGTTATTCTGTCTTCCCCTTGCTGCTGTTGGTGTTTACTGCTGTTGATGTTATTTAACATGGGCTATTTGAGTAAACAGGGGAGACTTTTTAATGAGAGACATTACTTTTTTTTTCTGTTTATTTCAGTTTGGAGATGACTGTGTAGATGCAGTTGTTGAAGGAGCTTCTGTAGCTTAGGTATTTTTTTAGGTTTCAATCAGAAATGTAATTCTTTTAATTTGATAATTGCACATACTTTGTCCTGCAGTAAAACACACAATTCTTGCTCTAGTTCATTGCCTTGAAAGCAGTTTTAGGATCATAATTTCATTACAGATGAAAGCAGGATGAGGAGTCTTTTCAATATCCAAGTTGCAGCATATGCTAATTAATGTATTTTAATAAAGAGATACTGAAGAACATAATGCACTGGAAGCTTTTCCCTTGTGTTATTCTATATCCAGTTTGAAAATGGGACTAGTGTTTTAGCTGCTTTGTCACCTTGCTGTTTTAACAGGCAACACACAAATGTAGCCACTTCTTTTTGGGGATACATAGAAAGCACAATGACTAACCCAAAAGTTATGTAATAGAAGTTTTAAAAAGTAAGACTTTTATCTAAACAAAGAGAAGACTCCCTTATCCATTGTTCATAAAACGGAATATTCCCTGACATGTAAAGTTCACTAACTAATTCTCTTTCCTCTTAGAGACAAAGATATCTGCTATGTAGATCCTATTTTCAGATAGAGCTACATATCTTATAGCGTGTTTCAGTAGTAATGTTTAATCATTTTTCTTATTTTTTTTTAAGTAGTCAGTAACTCTGGTTTAATCTTAAAAAACTCTTCTCCATTTTCTTTTATTCAGGGTTAGAGAAAATCGAAGCCTTGCAACAGCATGAGAATGAAGACATTTATAAACTAGCATTTGAAATTATAGATCAATATTTCTCTGGTGATGATGTAAGTATGCTGAAGATGGAAAAGTATATGTACTGTGCTCTTGGCTTAGTTAGTACATTGTCAGTGTTCCTCAGCTCCAGTGGTCACAAACATACATTATCTCCAAAGTCAGTTTTCCTTGTTCAGTACACAGTTTCCCTCAATTTAAAGTCTTTGAAGAGTTTCTCAATACCAGGACTTTTCTTCAGCAAAATCAAGAGGACTACTCTAGTTTTGCCTAACAAATTGATTGATGCTCATGTAGTTTTGTCAGATTGATGTGTAATTACTTGTGATTAGAATCTAAACAGTTCTCTGTCTCTCCTTTTTATTTTTTCATACATCAATCTTTGAAAGGGGCAGTGGATCCTTACTTTCAGATTTCTGTATTTTAACTTGTATTTGCTCAGTCTGGATTCTGCAGTGAAAAGAGTCATCAAAACACTTTCTGCAGCTGTTTGATCTAGACCATCTGGTATTTTGTTGCACCCAGATTAGGTATTTTGACCCTCTGGTTCTGGCTCCTCCTGCTACTGGCTGCTTATGAGTTCCTGAAGAGTGCTTCAACATGCAATTTGAAGACAAATTACCTTCTCTAGGCTGTCCAGGTTGTCTGTAGTCCTACAGCCCAGCAGAACTATTTTTTTCAGTTCTTCTCTTAAATTGAACTCTCCAGATGCCAGCTGTAACTTCAGGACTCAATATTTTCAATTCATGGGCCCATCATGTGATTGGGAAGTTAGTTATCAGAGGTTAAGATATATGAAAAGTTCCCTGTGCCTGTAGTGATTCTGTGAGCAGTGTCTTAGAGTCTCCATAGAGACTCTAAAACTTGTATCTAACTGAAGAGCCCAGTCTGGTTGATGTGGGTGGAAAAATATCCCTGTTGAGGTTAGTACTCCCTTTTGTGCATTTACTTTTTACATTAACACAATTTAATCTATGCCTGATGGGCTGAATATGCCTTCTTTACTCAAGAGCAGGACCTTCCTTCAGATTATTATATTATTACTGTGTTTTGGAGCTTCTGAAACTCAAAATTGTAGAAATTCCATAATTGCTCCAGGGAGACAAGAGATTGGTTTTGGTAGCCTGACTGGGCGTGTTAAGCTGGACTGGCCAGGAGCATTCTTGCCTTCTGTGCCTTCTGTCACTTCAGAATCTCCTGTATTCTCATGAGATATTGCTGGCTGCTCAATGTCTCTTCATTGCTAATCTCAGCTGTTCCTTTGCTGACCCCTGTAAAGTGCACAGCCTGTACTTTAGCACCATACCTAACAGTTTCCTGACTTCAGTTTCTGTATTAAAGGCAGGTGAGCTTAGGTGGGGTTACTTTGTAGTATCCCTGTAGAAGGCAGAAGTTCTAGTTTATCAAAACAAAAAAGTTTTGCAGAACATTCTGAAACCAGACTGGTCTTCATGTGGGCATGACAATGCAGATTGTTGCTGTCACAAAAGGTTTAAACAGTGTCATCCATAGTAAAGAGAGATTTTAAGTGAGTCAGTTCTGATGTGTGCACTGCTGCAGGTCCAGCCCTCAGAAGGCTGTTCAGAGCTCACACACAAGGGTTCTTTCCTGTTTCAGAATGCCACAATCTCAAATGAGGCTCAGACAAGCAGAGTCACTAATGCAGCTGGTCATTTGTAGCAGGATGGGTAGGGTTTGAAGTAGTGCATTTTGTTGCTGCTGAACATGTTATGTTATTTGCTATTCCTTGAGGCTGTAAATACCTAAATTCTAATAGCTCCTGAGGAAGTTGGGTGAAGTTGGCTGCTGATTTCTTTCACTCTATCCATAGAGCAATGAAGTAGTTCTTGTTTAAAACCAAATTCAGATTGTGTTTATGAGACCTATATAAAACTGCTCTGAAATGAGTAGTTCTAAATGCCTCAAATTGTGATAGGAGATAAGTATATATAAGTATTTTGATGAGCTGCTGATAAAAATATATTTTCATGTTGAAAGAAAATGGGAGAAAGTACAAAACTAATTTTGGAATCCACAGCTAGTGATTAGCCAACTCCAGAAGTACTAAAAATTGGCACTGAAAATTAAACTGCACAGCTAAAATAGCAACTGTTTTGACCAAACAGCAGCACTGTCCCTAACCATTACAGTTTTCTGTTTCCCTAATGGTCTTAGAACAGAGTTGATGTGTTGTCCTTTTAAACATATTTGGGGAATTGAATTGGAAAAACTGATCTAATTTTACTGGAATAATATTTAAAACAAAACAAAGAAACCCAAACCAAAAACGATGAACATTTGTGGATTTCTCTCTGTGTACCCAGTTATGCAGGAAGTCAGCTTCTAATGTGTTTCTGCTGTTGTGTTTTGTAGATCGATGAAGACCCCAGTCTCATTCCTGAAGCCACTCAAGGAGGTACTTACAACTTCGACCCAACAGCCAACCTTCAAACAAAAGAATTTAATTTTTAAGTTCAAAAAAAGTGCAGCTTCTCTTGTCCCACACCAGTACGAAGCACCACCAGATGGCTACCAAGTGAAGAAACAAAAGGCTCCAAGACACACACGCCTCTTCGTTTTGATGCTTCTAAAGCAAGCCATGTATTGGTCACTTTGCAGTTGCCAAACATCACTATCACATGGACTGTAAATGCATATGCATGATCTCTTAAACTGTTTCAGAATTCTTTTTAACAGTCCCAACTACCTTTTTTGCCTTTTTCCTGGTGCCACAAGCTGACGACCGCAATCTGCAGTTTTGTTAAGAATATTCCATAGTGGTGGCACATTGGCTTTCCACGGAAAAGTAGCTTCTTTGGAAAATGGTGCGCTGTGGATCAAGACACTTTGGTATGATGCATACATTTTGGAAGACTTTACAGGGGCCCAGTTTGCTCTGAGCCTCCATCATCGTCCTCCACAAACATATTTTCATAAACTTTATGTGGAAGAATAGATTCAAAAATGCAAGCCAAATGAATTTCATTGGTGAAACTGAAATAAAAGTAACTTATAAAAACACAACACTTGGCAATTGATTAAACACTTAAGTTTAAAACAAACAAAAAACTACTTCAGCTATCAGTAATTGATGTATGTTCATTAACTGCCTCAGAAACCAGGGTTGGAGAATGAACTGTAGATTTGGACTGGTAAAGCTTTTGCCATTATACCTAATTTTTGAGAACAGCGAGCCCTATTTGACCACTCACTTCAGCCTGTGTGTTCCTGCTGTTTTGAAGTAATCAAATGCTGTGCATGGTATTTTACCTGAGCTACAACCTGTTATGGACTTGAACTTCTGTTTAAGCTGAAAGCAAGAGTCCCAGACTGTAGAAAAAAAATTCTGTCCAAAAATGTATTAGTTAAAAAGAATCTTGCTTTCAACTTTCAGTAGTCAATATCTTCTGTTTTAAATTGATAATTGGATATGGTTGATTTATATTGGGTTTAAACTGTGGAGCTTTCATGTTTACTGTAATTTAGTCTTAAACTATTTTTTACTTAGTAACCAGTGCTTATGATGATGTGGTTGGCAACAAACCAGCAACTACTTAGAAGCGTCATAAAAGCTTCATTCTTGGAGTATTGGAAGAATAATTCACAAGTTAGTCTCAAATCTTATTCATGTGATTAAAACCATACAAACTGGTTGATGTGTGAGGCTGTATCGAAGCTGCCGTTACTCAGCGTAAACCTGATGTGCAGCGCACATTAAATAACTTTATATAAGGTATGTGAAGTCATTGCTTTTGGAAAATCGCCTGACCCAGTCACTTTCAAAGGGATTTTGGTATTGCTGGGGCGAAGATCGGTCATTTTGAAATTCTGTAAGCTATCACACAAACTGGTTTTGTTGCTGTTGTTTACTGGGTGTAATTTCCCAATGCATTGATGTGAAGGGATAGAAAAATCTAAACTAATTTAGTTATTGGATGTGGGTTGTATTTACTGTGATGAAGATAAGGACAGATGCCATCAGAGCTTTGTGGATCAGCTGTTTTTCCACTGATGAACAACACATAGCAGGTGTGCATTCATTAAATATATATCTGCCAAGGTGGAGCCACTTTAAAGAGTGAGTTGTCTTGTATCTCAGCTGGATACAAGCGTATGTTTAAACTGCAAGATTTTTACTTGCTAGATAATCTGTTTTAATATAGTGGTTTGGCCTCTGATTATTTATAGGTTTTATAAATTTTAGAATCAATTTCTCTTTAAGGTGGCTCAGATTTTTCAACTCTTGTGCACATAAAATTGAGTTGAAGTTCATTGTGCCTTTTTTCTTTTCCCAGAAGTTGAGTTGAAGCTTCATATGGTAACTGCATCCTATTCACACACTATAGTCTAAAATCTTGAAACTGTGTGGTGTTCGCTAAAAAACTAAACAATAAAAAGTCAAAGTTAGGTAAGGTCACAAAGTTTTTGTGAAATTAAGAGTTCCAACAGATGTTATTGTGAACAAATATTTCCCCCCTTCTAATTCAGTCTGGTCTCCTGTATGCCATATAGACTGATGCATACCCAGTTCAGCCTACACTCACTGTTATTCTGGAGATTACATACAAATTGATACTGAAACAACAGTTTTCCTCTACTGTAAAGATTCGATCCTTTTCTTGCACTCGATGCATTACAATAGAAGTGAACATCGGAGAACTGGGTAAGGCAGGACAAAGTGCTTGCTCAGTTCTTCCTGCTGTGACCTTATCAGCTTTTGATTGGGATTGCACCATTTCATAGTTAATAAAGGAAACAAAGTATATTGCTGCACTTTTACGTTTTCAGAACAGTGTTTAAAATTGCATTGTTTTTATTATTTTTTTAAACTATCAGTTAAAATAGACTAAAACGTTCTTTCAAAGAGGCATCTAAATGTGTTCCTAATTTTGTATATGGGCTTAGGTTTTGTAACCAATAAAAAGCTGCTATCAAATACTATAAAACATTCAAGAACTTATTTTGAAGGTTATGGAACTGCTTAGTCTTCATGGATTGACTTAGGGGTTTTTGTCTTTGACTAGATATTAGTTAGCAGAACTCCGCATCAAAGTTTGAAGTATGTTACAAGTATGAATAAAGTAAGCTAATGCAGTCATCTCTGAAACTTTGGATACAGAGTTTTATGCTTTGTATGGAGATGTTTCCCAGGTGTGTACAAGGGGCTGTGGTAAGTGGGTTGCAGCTGTTCCATGTAATTATTGAAATAGTGACTTCAGTTCAAAGGCTTGAAGATGGACCAAGAGTGTTAAGGAACTTCCACAGTTGTCCTCTACCTCCAGAAACATCCTTTCATGCTCTTGGTGCAAGGCTGATTGCTGATTTAGCATTAATTTAAGCTCAGGATGCTGCACAAGGGGGGCCCAACTCCTGCCCAGTGTGGGTTGGGAGGGAGTGTGCATCAAAGCTGGCCTTGGGCCAGACAGCCTTTCATGGGCAGTATCCCTCCCCCGGCACAAGTGACCCCATTGGGGTGCTGCTTGGGAACAGCTTGGAACTGTAAGAGACTTGCATTGTTCAGCAGCCTCCTAATTAGTACAGTCCTGCTTTAATTATGGGACAGCACCACTGGAAGGGGACTGCTTGAACTGTTTGAAAGGTGCCTGTGACTGCAGCTGTGGCTTTGCCATCCTTTCTCTTGTCAGTTGGCTGAGCTATCTGGAGAAACCCCTCTCCCCATGGCTGGGAGATGGAGATGAGCTTCCAGTGCTGCATTTAAACTTTACAAATGCTCATCCATGGGGATATAAAGGACAAGGATTATGTAAGAACCTAATTCCAATTTCCAAAAGCTGTTTAATCCCTTTGGTTCCTTCAGCTTTCAGTTGACAAACTGAACTGTGTTGGGTTTTTGCAACCTGTTAATTATCCTCTAGATCGGATCTGGAAGACTTGAAAGACAGTACAGTGGAATAAATAATGCATCAAGACATGTCTAATTTAGAAAGAGTAAAACCTAGATGATCTCTTAATGTTCCCTATACTTGTAAAAGTACAGACACTTCCATTTTGTTTGCTTGATCTGCTAAACAGAGAAATGAGTAAGAAGAGCCACTGACAGGCAGATGTTTAATTGGGTTTTTTTTTCATCTCAGTGGGCTCAGTGATAGCTGAGGCCCACTTTGTTATTCTCTCTTCTCTAATGCCCTCTAGATTATGAATGTCTTTCAAACTAGTCCTTTCCACCAAATGCAGTGTGTTGTGTTCCTTCTATTTTGTTGCATAAAAAGTACTCCTTTTTGTGGCATAATTGTGCTTCTATTCAAACATATGTAGGACAACAAATGATGCCAAGCTATTAGGAAGCCCTTTTCAGGAAGAAAAGGCCAAAAAAAAAAAAAAATCAGAAGAAAACTGTGGGATCCAACAGGCAAAGCCTTGGGAGATTTTGCTGCAGGCACTTGTTATGATTGTCACTGTCACCTTGACAGCAGCATGAGCTGGAGCTGCCTGAGCTGCACAGGTCTGCTTCAGGCTGGGACGTAACTTGGGGCTGCTGAGGAAAACTGCCTCGTATCAAGATGCAGAGTTGGGAGGAGTTAAGAGCTAGAGCAGCTTTCTGTTTCCCTGCTCCTGGTTTGTGTGTGCATCATCCTGCCACAGAAACGGTGCTGGGCAGGTCTGCTCTGTGCTCCTGGCGTGGTGCCGGAGCTCTCCAGCTGCTGCTGCAGCCACAGGAGCAGCTTCGTGTTCAAATGCACTCATGGTGCAGCTTTTGTGAGCAGCATCCCAGTTTGTAAAGGAACATAAGAGCTGATCTTTTTCCAACCTCAGTTGTAAGGGTTTAATGGTGGAGAGATCGCAGCCTTGTGTATCACACCTAAGAATGTTAATAACGTGATTCTTTTGTTTTTAAATGAAGGTTGGAGCATTTAGGCTGCTCTCTGCCTTCATCTGTAGCAGTAGAATAGGTGAATGTCACTATACAACCTCAGAGGAAAAATGGCAAGTTCTGTGAGGGATTTAGATACCGTACAGGGAGACTCTTCCCTGGACACAGTGGGGGAGCTGCAGGAGGAAGTTGGTTGTCCATTTGCTCCATGTGTTCAGTAGGCTCCAGAGACACACAGAGGTGTGGAACATGGATTAACTATCCTCTTTTCTGAGGAGGGTCCTGTGGAAAACCGGTGATTGGATTCTTTTAATGTGCTGTGCTGAAATGAAGTGTAAGGGACCTCATGTCTGCATCTGCTGTTTGCAGGTTAATCGTCTCTAGTGGCGTTATTTGCTTGTTTTTAACCCTAATTCATGGAGCCAGATGATGACCCATGCAAAATTGTTTGTATACAAAGAAGGAGGATGAAATTGAAATATTTTGCCAGTGAGCTTCAGCAAGTTCAGTTCTAGGTTTGTGCAGCAAAATGCTTAGGGGAAGCTGCAGCTCTCACCCTGAGATTGGACCCATCACTGTTCCTGTCTGTTTGATGCAGTTTGCAGCTGGTTTTCCCTGGATTTCATATTTTAATATTCTGGTAAAGCTCCCTGAATTCAGCATACTGCCTGCATGTTACAACATTGAAAATCGGGGATAAATTCCTTCTGTTCTTGCCATGATGGCCCAGTAACTGTGAGAGTATTTATTTGACATTGGTTCTCTAGGAGTGGTTTGCCTGGTCTTGGGTTTTGTCATGTTAAGCACGGCAGCACATAAATCTCAGGAGATGAGAGGTGTAGAGGGAGCATTTGGCCTTGTCAAATTCTCATGTTTAAGTCAAATACGTAGAAAATTTCAAAAAATGTGTTGCTTTGTCAAAAGAAAAGTGCTCTTTCAGTTGTTTCAGATCTCTCAGTCACTGTCTTTACCAGTTTAGAACAAATATATTTTTAATTTTTTTTTAAAGAGCTACCCTGCCACCCCTCCTTCCCCCCTTTTTAAATGCGTGTTTGTTTCAACTGCTGATAAAATGTTACATCTTATGTGGAAAAATTTATGTCCAAAGGGCTCATTTGTGAACACTTACAGGGAGCTGCATGTGCTGGATACTTAGCAATAATACTTCCAGCTCTGTAATCTCAGTCTCAAATTCTCAAATTTCAGGAGTCTGTGCTGAAATGTTTAACTCTTTGGTGAGAAAAGGGCCCAATCCAAGGCGAATTATTAACAAGGCAGCACCTTGCTCCTCCAGCAGCAGCATGTTCCTTTCTCCCTGCTGGCAAACTGCTGGAGTTTTAAATGCCACCTCACTGTCAGCAGCACAGAGCCAAGTGTTTGCACTGAGCTTTGCATGGCTATTGGTATCCAGGGAGGTGTTTTTTTGTGAACTCAACCAGAGGTCTGTTCTTGAAATATTAAAAACTGAGAGAAAGGGGAAAAATCACTTCTTGTAAAGGTCACGGTTTTCTCTGTATTTGATATTTTAGTCAACATCTAAACTTCTGAATTTTTCCAGGAGTTTTACTCACCTCTGTTACATATTAGTTTAATAGAAGAAAGACTTGGCCCCTAAAGATGGGAAAGAGAATTTGCAAATGTGAGTCCTGCATGTTTAAAAATGAAGGTTTACTGAGGTTCATGATTTTTCTTGATGTAATCTGAGGGCTGCTTCTCATGCTTCCAGTTGCAAGAATACAACAAGTATTCCTCAGGGCCTTTGTTTGCCTCTACCCCAGTCCCAGCCACCTACTCAAAGAGAAGCACTGCAAGCACTAAAGTGTTAACACTGAGGACTTAGGGGCTCTCTTCTCCTGGCTTGGAGATCATCAGACAACAGGCTGCTGAACTGCATCTATGTTCCTTCCAACCTAAGATGATGCAAAAGCTAGAAGTGGTGGCAGAGAAGCAAAAGCTCTTTGCTAGGTGTGTGTCAGTGCCAGCTGCAGGCTCTGTGGCTGGGGACTGACTTCCCAAGTCAGGCTGTCCCCATCCATTACACCAGAGAAAGTTGGTGCACACAAAATTTGCTTCTTACTCAGTGTATAGTTGCTCAGGGTTATAAAGAAGATGGCTGGAACTGAACAAATGACTTGAGTCTGCCTAGCTTTTGTTTTGCAGGTGGAATTTCCTGCACTGTCCCTGTTTTTTAGGGGATGAGTGTTTGTTTTGGTAGGGTTTTGTTTGTTTGTTTGTTTGGGTTTTTTTAACAGCTGTATTATTTATATTGCTATTCTATCATGGCTACAACGTGCAGTCTCAAAACTCACAGCAGGGATGTAATCAAAAGCTCTTTCCTGGGGCACATTACCTTCAAGAAAATGGTAAGAAGATCCATTAAGTTGCAGCACCAAAGAGACTGAAGTAATTCGATGAGGATGCATCTCCTGTGAGGAAGATGGCAGAGACTGTGAGGTGATCCTGCATGGCTGTGGCCTGAGCAGTCAGCATTTCCACAGGCTGCTGGTCCAAGTGTAGTCTTGGTTTAGGAAGACAAGTGTCTGCCAGGGAAAGCCTGCCAGGGAGCTTCCCTTGGAATGGAGAATGTAAACCCCCTCCCTCCAAATTACTATAATTTTGAAATTAAGGGGTTTTCAGGCAAAGATATAGGAATAACAGTTCTTTACTAGGAATATTTTAAAGAAAATGTAGTATAAAAAACCCAAACAAACAAACAAACAAACAAAAAAAAAAATCACTGACAGAGTTGGGATACAACCTGACACCCTGTTGGTCAGGGTGTTGGTAGCAGTCCAGTTAAGTCCTCCTGGAGTGGCAGATGTGGTTCTGTTAGAGCAGAGATGATCCTGTAGCAGGGTGCAGCTTTCCTCTGAAGGTCCAGCGGTGATGAAATGCGTCCTCTCTTCCTCTGAGAATCCTGTGGAAACAGACTGTCCTGGTGTTCTGAATTTTTTATCCAGGTTTTATCCAGGTAGGAATTTTTGGCTCCTCCCACTGGGTGGAGCATCTCACAATGGGATGATGTAATTTTATCAGTCATGTAGTGAGTTTTAATAGCCCATTGACAGAAGGTATCCCCCTGGAGGGAGGATGGATTGTGGAAGAGTTAATAACACTGCCCCATCTGGTTTTAACAGCTGGCCTATTAATAGAAGACACCTGCCCCCTTCCCACTAGAGTTATGAGGAATGGGTCATAGAAGAGAAAAAACACTTCCCCAATCTGTTTCAACAGATGGTAACAGAATACATACTTTTGGTTACATCTTGCATTGCAACCCAAGACAAAGGGACAGGCAAATGTAGGGCCAGCCAGGGCCAGTCCTGAGGGCACAAGAAGGCACAGCTTGTTGGAAGCCATTCTGTGTCATTTTCAGCCTCTCTCTCTGGTCAAGGCTGTCATCTTTCCCAGAGAATTAATTCTCTAAGGACCTGTTTTCCAGCGATTTTCCTGCTTCCAGCAGCACATGAGCACATGAGCTGCCATGCAGTGGTGGAGGTGGCCAATGGGGCCTTCAGCTCTGCTGGGGGGGCTACAAAAGGTAATTTGTTACCTCTGCTGATGGTGCTGGGGGAACAGATAGGAATGTGAGTGGTTTTATGATGTGGAAGAAAGGTAGGGTGCAGAAAAGAGCAACAAAAATATCGAGTCTGAATTTTTTATTTAAGACAGAGTGGCATCTCATTGAAGTAAAGCACAAGTGCTTCTTCCCAGGGAGGAAATAGAGGAGAATAAAGGTCTCTCCAAGGGAGAAAGCCTGGGGGAACCAAGGGGTCAAATCAGCACCTTCCTGCCAGGCTAAGGTGCCTGTATCACCTGAAGGCCTGGCGTTGCCTGCAGCTGTCTCCAGCAGGACATGTCCCCACCCTCCCAGTCATTCCCAGGCACTGTCTTTGCAGAGCTGCTTTTTCCCATAAGCACGGCAGACATTATACCTGTTCTTCCCAGGGCAGCTCTGGAGACTCAGGATTATTTTCCTGTGTTTGCAGCCCAAAACGTGCTCTTCCTGGCTGAGCTTCCCTTGCTTTGCTAGTGATGGGTCCATCCCATCATGCAGAAATGGAGCATCCTCAGGAATGGTCTGTCATGTTTTTCTTCTGTGTTGGCCTTCCCCAAGGAACAGGGAGAAGCTACTTCTCCATCCCTGTGCAAGCTCCACCCTGAGGCACACTCTGCAGACACCTTACAGCTGGTGCAGTGCTCCAGCAGTGCACTGACCCAAACTCATGTCTCTGAGAACAGTGCCTGTGTTGAAGGGTGGACTTTTTAGCACTGGTCTTCATTTACACCATTATTAGACAAAAGGCCTATTGTTAAGTGTTGTCAAAAGCTAGAAAATCATGATGTGTAAATTTGGTGTCTTTATGAGCAGAACAGGCTCTCCCCTGATCCCCCAGGAAATGAGGGTCCCAACTCTCAGCTGGTATTGTTCTTCACTGGGAAACCTCCAGTTTAGTCTTGCCAAAGTAATTTCCCACCATTATCAAACCTCACATGGGCCCATGTGACTTTGTTGTCTCTCTGCAGAAACCAGTGGCTTTGTAACCCTACCACTGTTTGGTTATAAAGGAAATATTTCTCCTATGCCCAAGGCAAAGCATTGCTGCAGAGTCACCAGTCAACAAGCAGGGGGTTTTGTGCAAGTCAGTGTGGCCTGTCATAAAAAACCCTCCTTCATTGCCACATCCAAATGTGTTAAGCCAGCACAGGCCAAAAAAACCTAACAAAAATATGAGGGGTAAGGGAGAATTAAAGAATAGTTTATCAGCTCTAGGATTCCAGGGAGACTGTTTCTCACAGGAATTAGCAGACAAGACGTTGGTGGTGCTGGTCTGGTTTAAAGGACTAAAACTTTGGAGGGGAAAAGTGTCCAGGTGGGTTTGGAGCAGAGGTTTGTGCTTCTGGTCTGACCACAGAGAGGCAGGTGGAGCAGAGGCAGAGGGGGACACACTTGTCAGGTTTGGGTCATAGCAGTTGGCTAAATTATCTTCTTTTTTTATACATATTTTTTTCCCTTTTTGGCAGGAATTTTATACAAGTCACACTGTGAGAAGTATGAGGTGTGGGGATGATGCCCTCCTGGCCATGGATGCATCACTGAGTTCCTAACCCAAATCCCAGCCTTCACCTGGCATTTTTAACAATATCCAGATGGCAGGCTCAGGGCTTTGACTCAAGCAAATGCATCATGAAAAAAAATCAAGTGTGGGAAAGCTTAGATGAAGGCCAGTTAATTAACCCTTTGAAGCCTGTGATGTATTGAACAGTAGTTTGTCATTTGTCTTAGTCATTATTGCATAACTGGATTTTAATACCAGACGTGACTTTTTAAAGAGATGGCTTCACATGTGGTTTTGCTCCTTGTTTTTTGCTGGTGAGTTATCTGTGGAGAATCTTTAGAGGTGGTATTTCGGAGTTTCTTAAGGAGGAAGAAATTACTTTACAGCTGTTAGGCGTATTAAGCAAAAATTAAGACATTTCACTGCATTATACCACCTGTCTCCTAATAAAAAAGGGAGGATTGGAAATTTTTTTTCCATATTGTATTTGAAGAGAAAGCTCTTCTTAGCCTTTAAAAAAATTCTTATTGACCTTTCTTCGCCCAAGCATTTTCCAGGTCTCTGGCTGCTGCCCAAACACTCTCCTCCCAGTGTTACATCCGGTCACAGATCCCTCTCATGCACCCTGTGCCTGCCTCTTCCCTCTTTAAATACTTTTGGCAACTGTCCATGCCCTCAGCCTGCAGCCCTGGGATCTCTTGGTCCTCCTCTAATCGCAGGCCCTTCAGCAATACTGAAACCCATCAGGGAAGTTCCACCAGAAACTGCAGGACAAATGGCACGTAGTTCCATCTGAAAATAAAGCAACAATGCCAACAGCAGAAATCAGCTACTGTGCAAGAAGAAACTGTTTTGTGTCATGGACTGGCTGAAAAATGGAAGTCGTGAAGAGAGCAGGGAAGAGGTGAGTCACCCTTCCTGTGCTAGTGAAGAGGAAAAGATAAATTGTCGGTCCTGGTTTTAATGTTGGTTGGTTGGGCTTTTTTTCCCTCAGTTTGCCGCTTTCCTGCTTGCTGGAGGTAGATGGAAAACTTCTTGACAAGAATAAAAAATAAATCTCTGCTGGGTTCATACTCAGGAAGCTGCTTTAAAAACCAGTCCAACAGAAAAGTTAGTAAATCAGAGAGGAATAAGCTCTGTCTTTTTGTAAACAGTGTGAAAGAACAATGAAGTGTCTTGGTGTCCTTGAAAAAACAGCAAGGCATGGTGGCAACTCCCACTGCAGTGATCTCTGCAGAGCAGGGATGGGAGGCCCAGGGGCTGGAATTGCTGATAGGCCTGGGCAGGGAGGCTGCTGTGACAGCTCCAAGCAAGGGTAGATAATGACCTGTATGGCTCGTCTCAATGGAGGGGTGGCTGGGAAGATTAATGCACAATTATGGATTCTGGTTATGTCACCATAAAGGTTAATACACACCAGAGTGCATCCAGAAAAGTTTCTAAAAAAGGATCATGAGCAACCACAGTGGGCTCTGGGACAAATAACCTGAAGGATGCTTCAAATTTGTGAGGAACCTGAAACAAAATTCTACGGAATTTTTCTTTTACCTGCTATTCAGAGAGAAACTGTGTTATTTTAGAAATCACAGCTGAGACTGTGACACCTATCACATGTCCAGGAAGATGGAAACTAAGTTTGAGGGTGCTCTCCTGGCTAAAATCCATCAGGAGAGATGTTTTAGGGATAAATATCACTCCCTGTGGCAGGGGCTCTCCTGCAGAATTGCCAGGAAAGAGGTAATAAACTTCATTCCCTAGAGCTGGCTGCCTCCTGCAGACTGCCATGCTGCTGCCTTTGAACCAGGCAGGAGTTTTGACACCAAAACATTTAAGTGCTGTTGGGTGAGTGTCCTGCAAGCCTTTGTTTAGAGCAGTGCAGTGCTCATTAGACTGGCTTGTTTTAGCAGCTGTCCAACACAGGAGAAAAGAGAAATCATTAGAAATAAACTCTGTGTTGCTATTTCAAATATTATGACCCATCATTGTTTTGACAGTCTCTGAACAATGGCATAAATGGGCTGAGTAATGTGACCAAGTGTCCAGAAAAGCCTTATTCCAGAAAACAAAGATGGTAAATCACATGATGCCCCATGAGATGGGGTGTCTTGCCAAATTACTGCTTCAGGGGAAGTGAGAACAATTTCAGTAACTGGAATTTGCTTCATCAGTTTTAGACACTCAGGACTCCCATCGCCCTTTCCTCCCCACCTCCCACCTTGCTGTTTTCATTTTTAATTGATGATGTCTAGCAAAGGCTGGTAGTTGCCTCTATTTGCTGGCAGAGGAGCCTGGTTTTTATCTTTTCAAAGAGCTTAAAAAACACTCAGAGGAAAATAGAAAGGCTTCAGTGCCTCTTTTAACTACCAGCAGCCAATCCCGTAGAGTCAAATGCAGGCATTAAGGGACACTTTGGAGTAAGACATCACCACAAGAGCTTTTCAGTCTCTGCTGAATTTACCTTAATGCACAATTCTCTGTTTTGTGCCATGTGAGACACAAGACCAAAACACCAGCAAACTCAACATGGACAATGTTTTTTGGCATGGCAATGCAGCACAGAGCCTTTTATGTTGTGCCTCTAGAACTTGTGTCCACAATGGCCAACAGGTGTGTCGGAGCCTTGCATGCTAGAAGCAAAAAAATGACTGCCTGCAACAAGCTGGAGGTAGATCAACCAGTTTATGTCACCTGCAAAGGTTTGAAGATGTGATTTTGTCCTCCTTACCACGCACACAGGTCATGTACTTAATTATATGTTTCAGTGCTGTTTAAATACACTCATAACTGTGATTGCTTCAACCATATTGATGATGCAGCACTGTTTTATAGCACGTAGTAGTTCTACATTAATGCAGCTAAAACAGTTGGGAAGGATTCTTTTATTGAGACTTTCTCATAAATGCTGATCCTGTTTCTTCGTGACTGTTTAGCTCTATTTGAGCTGCTGCCTTCTATGAAGTGTGGCTAATAACAGCACCAGTAACAATTAATTCTTTAACAACTGTAAAATGCTCTGGTATGAACACAAGAGGACTTTGCTGTGTTTTTCTCCTTGGTGTTTCTAGGCTGACTATGCTGTTCCTTGAAAGCAGATGATTTCTAAATAGAAACAGAAATGGAAAATAGAAATAAAAATGTTGTATCCTATCTCTCTCCTTCCCCAATTCATTTAATAATGAAGCAGGGACTACTACGAAATATTTTAATTTTAACTCTGGATAACAGAATCTTGGATACAGGGAGCCCCCAGGCACACATTCTATAGGTCTTTCCAATGGTAGGTTGAGCAGGATTGGACAAAGACCATCACTGCCACATGGCACCTGGTCCTGTTGTGAGTTGCCAGGGGGGTTTTCATTTGCCCTGGACACAGCTAAGTGTGGAGAGACCTTTGGTTACCAACCTGCCTGTGCCCATAGATGCCCATGGTTACCAACCAATGCATGTGAAGTGGTCCCATGCAGTGTCAAAAGTCTGAGAGACAGGGGTTTGTCTTGGCTGTTCAGGCCACCATGAGGATATTTAGAAGTTGACTGGCCTTGGAGACATATTTCCAAGCATCTTAAAAGTCAAGTCTGATTTCTTTATATTTAAAGAAATATATTTTTAATAATATATAATAAATTCTTATTATTTAAACATAATCCAAGGAAAATGAGGGACCATTTTCACAAAATAATTATTTGATAAAAATGATGACTGGAGAAAGAACCATTAGAAGAAATGCATAAATTAATATACACACATCCTCAAACTGCATTACACCATCAAATCCCAGCTTGCTGCTATGGCTTGAAGATTATTAAACCTGTAGATGCCACACTAAAACCAAACAGCTGCTTGGCCATTTGAACTCCTGAGCTTATGCTGCTCCAGTTCAGCCATTCCTTTCAGTGCCTTCCTGCATTCCCAGCCAAGGAACATTGTGATTGTCAGTGATGTGTGCTGTGAGAGAAGCAGCATGGGCACATCCAAGCTCTCCCCGTGTGGGGATCACCACATCTGGACAGATGCACCTGCACTGGGAGCTGCAGAATGAAGAAAACTGTCCCTTGCACCAATCTCTGTCACAATCCATAAGTGTTAGAAAGCATCCTTGCTGAACTTCTGGACACACAAGTGCAGTGGATGAGTGGAACATGGTGACAGTGGGACAAGCTGCAGCCAGAGAGGAGAGTCCAAGAGATGCTCAGAGATCCTCCTGGTGAGTTTTGGTGGTGAGGAGCTGGGTGTTTCACTGTGTGTGCCAGCTGCAGCTCTGCTCCTTGTAGGGGTTGCCTGGAGGCTGGAATCCTCCGTGCCAAACCTGCTGGCAGCCGTGGGAAGAGTGGGAAGAGTCCATGAGAGGTTCAGGTTTGCTCTGGAGCTTGCCTCCTCTCTGCCAGCCCCGTGACGGGCTGTTCCTGGGATAGGGAGCTGTGCTCTGAGCCCCGCAGCAGTATTCCCAGGATGGCCAGGACTTCTTGCAGGCCCTGGCCAGTGTGGGCACTGCAGCCCCGCAGCACCCAGCGGTGCCTGACCAGCCCCCCCAGCCGCAGCATCTCCCCCAGCTCGGCAGGAGCCAGCGCCCCCGGCATGTCCTGCTTGTTGGCCAGCAGGAGCACAGGGACGCCAGCCATGCCGGGGTGGCTCAGGGCCTCCTCCAGTTCTGCCATCGCCTCCTCCAGCCGGGCCATGTCTGTGCTGTCAAGCACGAAGATGAGGGTGTTGATGTCCTCCAGGTAGTTGGGCCAGCTGGCCCGCAGGCTGTCCTGCCCGCCAACATCCCAGAGGGTGAAGGAAACGCCACAGGGTGTTTTCAGTGACTCCACGTTGAATCCCACCGTGGGGCAGGTCTCCACAGCCTGGCCGCTCTTCAGTTTGTACAGAAGGGTGGATTTGCCAGCAAAGTCGAGCCCCAGGATGATTACTCGAGCATCTCTTTTCCGCCAGCCTTTGGAGATCAGCTTCCCCATCAAGATACTGCCGCAGCTGTCGGGGGGTGGAGGGGTGGGGGAAACACAGCCAAAACAAGCAATCAAGCTATTTCCTTGATGATGTCAGTCATTAACAGAGTGCTCAGTCCTGCCTCTCCGAGAGAGCACCTTAGATTTGCCGAAGAAAGACGCGGGCAGCCGGCTTTTGCTTCTCTCTGTAGCTCAGATGAGGTGAGAGCGGTTATTTACGAGGTGAGCAGCAGAGCCAGGGAGTGATGTTCAGAACTGCAGCTCCACACCCCAGCTCCGCTGCCGCTCACTTCTTTTCATTCAGGACCTGAAGTGATTGGTGCAAAAGAGAGCCAACATTTTGCAGGAAGAGGTGGGGAGACTGTGGAGCAAGTTTCCTCCTCACCACATACATAAATAAATGAGCTTCTGTTCATTGGCTTGCCTAGGAAAAATCCGCCCCCGGCAGGACAGGACAAGGAGGAACCCGGGTTTCAGACCAGGGTTACTCTGGGAATTTGCTGAATCACAGCTCAAGGGTGGGGATTTAAAGCCTCTTGAGCAACAAGACAACTTTTTCTGCCAGTCTTACGTTTAAAAGTACAAAACAAATCACTGTATCATCAGTTTTTACTACCTTTTGTGCAAATGTTCACAACAGCAGTTTTAAAAAATGCACACAAGCATGTTTTTTTTGATGTCCCACTGAAATACAATGAGTCAAAATGCCATTCCTGGGGCAAAAATCCATAAAATTCTTTACATCCAAGTATTTACTACATTTTAACTTTTTAAAGTGAAGCAAAGTCAGTCCTCTGTGGTTGAGGGGGTACAAAAATCCCCTAAAAGAACAGAAAACAGTTTAACAAGATAGCGCCCCTTGCACTTCACATACTAGAGGCAAAAATGTGCTGCAGCAGCAACTCCCCGACTCGCTTGTGCAAGAGCAGCTGATGACAGCCAGCAGAGCCCCAGCAAAGCCAGTATTGATTTCCCTCCGTTATTGGTTGGGTTTGGCTCCTAAGAGGCTGCTCAGAGATGTGCAGACATCACCTCACAGAAGTAAGGCAGAGCTGCTCTCCAGCCACCTTCATTTGAGAAAGAAATGGGATTCACCCCTGCTTCCCTGGGACCACAGGGGAATTTTTAACGCATCTGTGGGAGATACAGTTTCCTCAGCAATAATTTCCACATGGCAGCTCCACGTCACAAGCATTGCTGGGGATGAAGTTCAGCACACCGTGTGGAAGGGACTGTCAAGTCAGCTGGTCACTGAGAGGCAAGGTACTTCAGTTTTCCATCTTTTACAGAAAGGAAGATGCAGGAGAAAAAAAAAATAAAAAAAAAAGAACACAAGGAGTCCAGCCCACTTAGGCTGCATGGGATTGCAAGCAGTGCAAAACAGATCACGTTTTGCAAGATACCTCTGTGATAAATATCTCTCCCATTGTTAACTCACAGAGCTGGTTGGCACCAAGAGCCTCCACAAGGTTTATTCAACTTGTGGATGTTTAAGACAGGTTTTAATAATCATGGACTACCAGGCTGGAAGGACCTTGAGGATCATCTGGTCCAACCAACCTTTCAAGGCAAAAGCCAAAAGAAACTAAGCACTCTCTCCACACCTTAAGTGTCCCCAGGTGCTGGGGAACACACCACTTCCCTGGGGAAATTATTCCAATGGCAGATTGTTCTCATTGTGAAAAGTTGTCCTCTGGTGCACAATCAGAATCTCCCCAGGAGTAAATTGTACCCATTATTCCTCATTTTTTCCATAGATTCCTTGTAAAAAGGGATTCTCTATCTTCTTTGTAACCTCCTTTTAAATATTGGAACACAGTGATAAGGACTTTCATAAGCCTTTTTTTCTCAAGATTCAACAATAAAATTGCACAGCGTATGTTCACATGTGATTTTTTTCTAAAACCAGTCTGTAAGTGCAAAATTGGCAGAAAGCTCTCTAGATGTGGATAAACAAAGAGAACTGTAATGTGCAGTGGATTCTGGCCCTTCAGAGCCCTGCTTGCACATCCTGAAATGTGTGTTGCTGCCTGAGGGTTTTCCTTTTGTCCATATTCTTCACTTTTGAAAATAAATCCTTGATCTGCTTGTTCACCATTTTGGAATAACCTTCCATCCCACATTTCGTTGTCCTTTAACATCAGTATAGTTGGCATTTTTAGACGTAACAGTGGGTAAAGTGAATTGTGTCTTAATTTGTTCATGTTTCTCTTGCCTTTGCTGCTGCTCATCTTCTCTGAGACTTGGCAGGCAGCGGTGACACACATCTGTGTAATCTGACCAGGTATTCATAGTACCATAGTTTCTTTCAAGTAAATTAAAATATAGGTGCAGGAAGCAGGGGTGGAGACTCTACTATTCAGTGAATAATTGAGTAATTGAAATATGATGTGATGGAGTCTTTGATTGCATCACTCCCTCAAATGCTACAGAAGAAGGGTGCTTCTAAAAAAAAAAAAGAAAAAGAAAAAAAAAAAAAAAAAAAAAAAAAAAAAGAAAAAAAAAAAAAAAAAGAAGAGGGAAAGGGAAGAGGGAAAGGGAAAAAGGAAAAAGGAAAAAGAAGAAATAAAGCCAGAATAAAGGATGCAACTAAGCACAGTTTACTGGTGATTCCCTTCAGGTTTTCTATGGCACAGAATACAGTAATTCACGGGCAAATAGAGGAAACACTATGTTCTTTTTCTTTTTTTACGTGTTTATACCCTATGTATTGAACCCCAACCTATTTTCTTTCTTCCTGACAATTATTCCAAATACAGATCCTGTGCCTACAGAGCCTGTTCCACCCACAGCTATGTTACAAAGGCATAGTATTTCCAATAAATAATACAGCGGAGCAATTACAAGTCTGTTTAAGATAGAATGAATGAAAGAAAGAAAAGAAAGTAAAAGCAGACAAGATGAGCTCTGAGTGCATCTATTGCTGGAACAGAAAGGCCAGGTACTAAATAATTCAGACACTGTGTTCAGAGACAAGAACAGCCCCTATTCAAGCTGTGTCCTCTGTGGGCAGAATAAATGTTGTCTTCTGTTTCATGTCCCCGAATTCTCAGGAGAAATGCTAGTTGCATTTATAGTTTCACAGAATTTCAATTTATTTGTTTGCTGTTTTTTTAGCCATGCATTCCTCTGCTTCCTAGATATTCATCCGAAGAAAAGAAATAATAAGTACTAGAAATATAAGAGAGAATCCTCCCTCCTTCCCATGCCCCAAATATTCCAATTACAGGGATTTTGTCCTGATCACTATATTAACTCACATTTGTTCCAGCCTGTGCCACCTCTTTGAAGGCAGCTCCAGGGAGACAACTCTTCACAGAGCCAGGAATAACAGATGTAGTTCTGGTTCTTACTGTGAATGTTCATCCAAGTGGCATCTGCTTGGAACAACAAGTACATCTCAGTCCAGCGAAGGCAGAGTGTGCCTCCCCATCCCGACATGCTTGTGTCCCTGAGAAAGGCCACCAAAGCCACCATGCAGCCAGCCCTGCCTGTGCTTCCTGTGGGATCTCCTCACCATATCATACATGGAAGGACCACCCATGGAGGGCATGTTCAGAGCAGCAGCTGGTGAGAAAGCTCACTGGGAGCTGAAGGAGGCCCTGGATAGAGGTGGATGTCTTGACCTGGACAGCCACCTCTCTACTGCTGGCAGTCACCTTGAAGGGGACTTCTCTGTGTTTGGCCTGTGAGAGTTCCTTGTGGACCTGCCAGGATCACTGGATTTGACCTAGCCAGGGCCCCAGGCTAAAAGCACAACAAAGCCAAATGTGATGGTTCAGGCTCAGAGAAGTTTGGCTTTTTACTTTTCTGCATTCTATTCCGTTCCTCTTGTTCTGCCCCCGATTTCTGGCGTGCCCGCAGGAAACTCACTCCTGCTCATGCCAGATTCATGCCAGTTCACTCAGCACGTGCCCAAGAAGCTGCCTGTTCCCAGGGTCAGTGGGTAGCTGTGAGAGCTGGCAGCTGAAGGCAAGCTGCTTCCTCCCAGAGAAGAATTCCCAGAGGCTTGAAACGTGGCTTAGCATAGTCTGGAAGTTACACAAGACAGCCACAGGCTATGACATGCCCTAGAAAAGCCTGCCTGCAGTGATGTCTCTTGACAAGGTATGATCTTAAAGCTGTACCAACACTCTAAAGTTCAGAATGACAAGGCTCCCACAACAAAAGACAGGGCAGATGTTAAGCGCTTGTTCTTCAGGTGCCCATCAAGCACTCTTAGAGGTGTTGGTACCTCCAGGGCATGCCTGGTGGGGTTGGAAATAGGACATTGTTCTCAGAATCCAGCTCATCCTGTGGTCCTTCTTTTCCCCTCATTTCCTGGGACAAACATTTGGTGAAGGAAAATGTATTTTGGTACCATAACTGGCAGCAGATAGGCTATCAGCTTTGTGCTTTCCACAGTTAGCTCTGTCTAGTAGGGAATGACTCTAGCTGGTAAGCACAAAAACTCAACTGCTATACCCTCGCTGATGCCATGTCACAGTTCCCAAGAGAGGAAGCTTGGTCTTGGACGCTACTCAGTCCCCACCTGTCTGGCCTGCTGGGATCCATCCCTGTGTTGGAGGACAGCAGCCACTAGGACACAAACATGCCCACGGGCATGAGATCCTGCTCAACACAGATGCCTGCCTGATGGCCAGGGCTGGTGGTGCCCCTGCCTGTGCCCCAAGCCTGCCTGCTCCCTGGCTGGGGACAGTGGGACAGCTCCTGACCATCAGGCCCTGCCATAACTCCCTGCATTGCACCCTGACAACAAGGTGACTGTGGAGAAATATGGCACAGAGCAAAAACTTTTCCCCTCATGTTCTCATCCTTTAGCAGGCAGGTGCTTTAACAGTAGGATAAAATGGAAAGGAGAATTATTTGCCTTGCTTTGATTTCTGCTTGAATTACTATGTCTTTTTTATATGGCTGTAGAATATTTTCCACAAATATTATTACTCTAGTCTCTGAAATTATACTCTTCCAAAGCTGTTAAGAATTTTACCAGGATGCAAGTCCTCTCTCTAGACATACATATTCAAATATTGCCTAAACTATTTCAGTTTTTCCCACATAAATTGGCAGTGCTCTGTATTCTTCTATGTCACTGAAACTCTTATTCCAAGTCCTTCTTCTTATGTCTTAGATTTGCAGATCTCTTCCTCCTTGACCCCTAACATCTTAGCTTTGTCTCCTCAGAACAAGTTAAAACTAAGCTTCTTTGGCATCCTTACCTATCCTGACACCATCATTCCCTTTCCTGATACTATTCATTAACTCTTCTTACAGTTGGTCTCTATCCCAGTTTGGGTCACACACTCATCTATGCCACATACTGCAAACAGGCCATTTTCACCTTAGAAACTAATTAAAATACAGCTCTGACTATCGTGAGGGGCCTTAAGCTCAATTCTTCACTATTATTAAGGTTTCTAGTTGAAGGAAAAAAAAAAAAAGGCAAAAAATGTGTACGCTTATGAAAACATCAGTGTTAAGTGTGCCAAAAAAAGGCTCCTGTATCTTAGTATTTGCTTCTCCATCTGTTGAATGTAAAAGCCATGAAGCAAGGACTGGCTTTTGGGGGCTTTTGGGAGGGCTTTTTTTAGTATTCCTTTGGTTTCTATCAAGAGGAAGCCCTAGATAGACTATCTAAAGATGCTTAACCCTACTCCCTACTTGCACTAAATATAATATAGGTAAAATCTTATCTGTTACTTCTGTGGGAAGTAAAAATTATACTTTGGAGGTATGCTGATGAAATTAATCTCTCCAGATTAGTCTGAAGGAAATCCTGCTTTGCAATACACAAATCCAGTTCCCTTTAAGGTGGCCTTCCCTTGTTCCAGTTCAAGAGAAAGAAATGGGGTTAAAATGACAGTGCAAGCATGGACCTGAAAATGTACTTTGTGCAACTTAACAGGCTCCAGAACAACAGTGGAGTCTCACTCTCAGTGCTCCTCAAATTCAGGAGGTTTGGATGCAAAGTTTTATAGTTTGTTTTTAATATTTGTCTTAGCTTGCCTGTTTTGGACATTTTATACCAATAAAAAAAAAATTATTGAAAATATGCTGGAAATTATCATCAAGAATAAAAGCTACAAACTGTTCTTTACTACGTTTCTGTTTGGTAAAATGGAAGGACGTGATGAAAACCCGTGAAATTTCAGAAGTTGCATTTTATCTGTCTGGCCACAGAGTGTCAATGTTTTCCCATACATTTCTCAATGGAGAGACTACCTCCAGCGGAATCAGCTCCTGCCAAACAGCAGATGTCAGAGTTCCTGCTTTGATTTAGGGGGAGGCTCTCGACACCCTTTTGCGGCTGGATCACTTTGAAACAGGTTTTGCTGAACAGCAGCTGTAGGTTTGTTTTGTGCGCCAGAGGAAGCTGGTGAGCACTGCAGAACAGAACTGGAGTGAGATGTCAGCTCCATGCAGGTCACATTTACCTCCAGATTGTTTTCACATCAGATTTAGCTGGCATCATATCCTAGGACTCCACAGTTTGCTTGAGAACAGGTAACCTAATAATGGAAAAAAATAATGCTTGATGAGGAGAAAAACAAGAAATACTTCGAAGAACTTTCTTCTTTTAATACCCTTTAACAGGTCACTGACAGTTGCCATCACAACTCTTCACTGTTTGTGGTCACTTACAGAGCTGCAGATACAGAGCAAGCTTTTAAATCCACAATTAACAAGACCATAAATTCCAGAAAACTTGGGTTTATCTATGACTATGCACACCTTTGTGATCTCGGGGTTTGACAGCATATCATTAGGAATGAAATTACAGAATCAGGTTCCATTAGGGTTTGGGATATAATTCCATTCTATTTTCCATTTTGAATTTCTAGTGTCCCCACTCTGGCCACTTGAGGAAAGCCCTCCACAGCCATCTGCTACTGCTATCAAGAGATGTAAACTGAGGCTGTTGGCGTAAAAGAGAGGGATCAGCACCAGAGCTGACCCACCAAGGCAAACAACACACATTATCTGGGTGGTGTTTGGGGAAAAAATCCTTTTGTTATACAAAACTTGTCTCTGGATAGCATTGCTTTACCTGGTTGGCCTATTTAATGATTTCATAACATTCCCAGTCGGTCATAACTTTTCCATATCGGATATCAGGTTTCATAACCCTTTTCCTCGTAGAAAAAGAAATGTTAGAAGGTTGCTTTTTGTTATTGCTGGCTTTTACAAAAAGCCACACTGAGAGAAAAAGAACTGAAACTAGTTATTTGCAAGATAATAAAATTATTTCTGCTCCACACGGAGCACTTTTGTAGCTGTTTCAGCTGCTCGTAAAGCTCAGACACAATATAAACTGCCTGCAACTACTGTTTAAGGACTTATTGCATGATAAAATTAATGTGAAAACTAACTAGTGATAACTAATAAAAAGAAAAATTAACTCATGTGAATAAAAAAAACCCCTGACTTGGAGCTTGCGTTCTGGTGCTTGTTAAAACAACTGGGTTTCTGCATATGGTAACTGAGCAGGGCTGTCCTGCAGAACTAAAATCACAGTTTTGTTTACGCAGCTCCACCTTTGCACCATTTTCTAGCAATGTCAGGAAAGGCAGCTGTTCTTGACAGACAACTCCTTTGCAAAGCCACAAACACAAGCTGAAAACAAGTGTTGTGTATGTTCCCTTTCTGGCTCTTTTGGGCCTCCCATGGAGGTGCTGATGACACTTTTCCATGTATCTTATTTATGCCTTTTCTTTCTGTTGCTCCAGAATTCCCACTATGTATTCAGCAGTACTTTCCTGATGCCAGCAGCACAGTAAGCAGCAACTTGGCAGGAAAATTCTCTTTTTACCCTGGACCAACCACTGTGCTTTCCTTGCCTCATATTCCAGAGCAGAATTTCTTCAGCATCACTGGTTCCTTCTCAGAGCAACCCATCCACACTTGATCCCTGGGTTACTGAAACTGATTTTTCTTTTCATTTTTTTAAAATTATAATTTCTTATTTGAATTTAGCTTTTTCTTAAACTGACCACCCTAAAAAAGAGATTGACATCTCCAGTGGGCTTGACCTTACTGCTTTATGTTTTAGATCCATCAGCTCCCCACTCCCTGCAACCCCCAGCTGCCTTCTGACCCACTGTCAGGAAAAAAAAAGTACATTTTGAGAAAGGAGGAAACTGCTTCCTGGTAACAACTTTGTGTTAACAAAAGACTTCTCTTGGGAAGGCCGGCTTCCAGTCTTCCCTTTCCTGGATCCTTCCTACTTGACCTGCAGGTGTTGGAACAATAAAGGGACAAACCTGTGCCAATGCTGAGGTCTAGCAGGGGTTTATAGGCTGCCTAAACACTTTTCAGCGAAGAGAAGTCGCTGAGTGACTGTGTGAGACGATCCTTAGCCCTGTCCCCGGGATCCATGTGGCCTCAGGCCTCACCAGCCTGGGGCAGGGCCGGCGGGATCCGCCTCAGCCCGGCCCCGCTCCCGCCCCGGTGGGGATGAGGGGGCAGACAGCGCCGCCAGCTCGGCAAGGGCACCGAGGTGCCGGAGCGGGCCCAGAGAAGGACAGCGGAGCCGGGGAAGGTTTGGAGCAAAGCCTGACGAGGAGCGTCTGAGGGAGTTCAGGGCTGAGGGGACTGTTCAGCCCGGAGACTCGGAGGGAACCTCCTCGCTGTCTGCGGCTCCAGGAAAGGAGGGGGGAGCCGGGAGGGGTCGGCCTCTTCTCCCAGGTAATTCAGTGGCAGGACAGCAAGACAAAGCCTCGAGCTGCGCCAGGGAATTTCTTCACAGAAAGAGTGACCGGGCATTGGAATGGGTTGCCCAGGGAGCTGGCGGAGTCACCGTCCCTGGAGGTGCTGGGGCTGGACGCGGCACACGGTGGTGTCCGGCCCAGAGGCTGGACTCTGGATGGTGGCGGGTCATTCCCAGCCCTCCTGTCCCCGCGCGCCGGGCCCGGGGGAGGAATAGCGGAGAACGAGGACGTGTCACGCGCCCGGCGCACCCGCGGCGCCCAATGGGGCAGCCAGGAGCCGCCCACGTGACGGAGCGCGCGCGAACGGTCAAAGGGAGGGGGGGGGCTCCCCCCGCTGGGCTCCCCGGCGAGTCACGTGACGCGGCGCCGCTCTGCCCCCCCCTCGCTCCCTCCCTGATCACGTGCGCGGGCGCCGGCGGCGCGCGCGGCCCCGAGGGCCGTGAGGGGCAGCGCCAGCGGCGGCGCCGGGACCTGCCGGGAGCTGCCGCGGGCACCGGGTGAGCAGCGCCCCTGCGGGCAGCGGGCGGGCACCGCGGCTGTGAGCGGCTGCGAGGGGCTGTGAGGGGCTATGAGCGGCTGTGAGGGTGGCGGTGCCCGTGCGGAGCGGGAGAACGACGAGAGGAGAGGAGATGAGGGAGGGAGGCAGAGCGCCCTTGTCGCCGCAGCCCGGCTGGGGACCGTCGCCCCATCTCGCCGCTGGCCAATCCCCCCACAGCCCTCTGGAAGGCTCCTGCTGCATGTCCTTAACACTGTGTCTTCTGACTGATTTTTTTATTATTTTATTTTATTTTATTTTCCTGGTTCTTGGTGTTTCGGTTTATCCTTCCCTTTTGTCGCCGGCTTCCTGAATACTGACTGAGATACCCCGCTGGTCGGGGAAAAAAAAAAAGAAAAAAAAAAAAAAAGAAAAAAAAGGGCAGGAAAAACTCAACGCTTTTTGGTTTTTTCCGCCCCCGGCTTTCTATAAACATTTACAGCGTTTGTTCGGCTTTTCAAGGCGCTTCTTCTAAGGTGAAGGGGTATTTGTTTTGTTTAGGTTTTTTAAAGGAACTTGCAGAGTTCCAGTTTTGAAAGCTCCTGGGAATATTTATCTGTTTTATGAGGAGTTTGAAGGTTCTGATTTAGAAAGTTCAGGTGATCGTTTGTGTTGTCCTCTACTGACAGAAGGTAAAATGGGCTTTAATGGGGTGGGATTAAGAGAAAAGGGTACAAGGCATCATAAATGGAAATTTTTTTGGGACACAGAGTTTTGTAGGAGATACTTTGGAAGCTGTTTGGAAGATGCATTAATTCTTTAGTGCCTTAATATGAATGTTTCCCTTGAATGCTTATCTCTCTGCACCCGACTGAGAGACAGGCATTGCTTTAGAAGGTGCCCTCAGTGAATGGATTTGATAAGTTGCGCTAATAGCTCTGCCTAGGAAAAAAAAAAAAAAAAAAAAAAAAAAAAAAAAAAAAAAAAAAAAGAAAATAAGGCAAAGCGTGGTTGTAATTACAGTTTTGTAACTGGAGGTTTGTTGTGGTGGGTGGTTTCCTGTGGCCAAAGCAGTCATGTTCAGTGTGTGATGATTTTTGCTTGTCTCTCTCAGCTGGTTGCTCAAAGCAAACGGGAGGTCTGGTTGTCAGCCTTTGGATCAACCATTCTTTCCTCCCCTGTGTGGCTCATTAAAGGCATCTGAAAATAAGTCGTGTGGAGGTTTGGAACACTTGAGTTTTGCCATAGAAATTTTGCTCTCTGTAAGGTCCAAGGAAAGTAAGTTAAGGCACTTATTTTCAGGGAGTGCAGTCTCTTCACTGGCAGGGAGAATGCCTCAGTAGCATCACTTGGTTCATACATCTACTTAATATCAATAGTATTGTTAATATAATAATAATAATAGTATATTGTTTCCATATTCCTTCTCACTGCTGAAATATGAAATAAAAAAAGGATACATAGACTAGGGCAAGATCGGTGTGATGTGAAGGATTTGATTCTTCCTTGGTTAAGGTGTCCTTTAAATTAAAAACAGATTAAGTGTGCCAGTCACTCTGTGTTGTTTTAAAGCCAGATATCCCAGCTTTTGTTTTCTACTGCCGTTCATAATTCCCAAAGGCAATTAGGAGAAACGGAGGCCTGAGCCTTGCAGTTTTTCTGTGCAGGAAGTAGTAGGGCTGCCCAGCTGGAATAAACTGCAACATCGGAGCCTGAGAAAAGAGTGAAACAAACAAACATGCTATTGTGTTCCAACAGCCTTTGCAAATAAGAGGATAATCTTTGAGGAGTTAACTGTAGTTTTTTTGTTGTGAGGACAATTGGTACTGTTTTCCCGGTAGGATGTTGTGTTAGGCTATTGTTCTACCCAGCGTGGATTTATTTAGCTGAACTATAAACTCTTTAGAACGGTATCTAAAATCATTTTAACAAAGCATTGTGTAAACGCTGCCTTTTTTTTTTTTTTTTTTTTTTTTTTTTTCAGGCGGGGATTCATGTTTTTCTTTCATGTGCCGCTGTGAATTGGCCCGCAGGCTTTTTATTTAGTAAGTAAATTACTGAGGAGATGAGTGTGTAGGCAGCAGATTAGCACAGAATTTTTGAGAGGCCTGTGGCTCCAAAAGCGTGTGGCTCTTTAAAATTGTGAGCAGATGTAGATGTTTTCCCCCTGATGTTGGTGCCTGCCCCCGGGTCAATTTCTTTTTCATCACAATATGCGGCCAGTTCAGTTTCATTTCTTCTACGAGTCGCCTTTTCTTGCTTTTATTTAGCCTAAGTGAAATTCAGGGAGTGATCTCTGTTTCTGTTCCTGTTTGGATACTGGTGGTTGGATCATTTTGGAGATGTCAGAGCCGTGAGAAGAGGTGCTGTTGATGCAAACTCCCTCTGCTGGTGGATTTTGCAGCAGAAATAAAGCTTTGTGTTGTATAATTGTTTATCTCTGCATCATGTAGCAGATCATGCTAGGATCAATGTGGTTCCAGTTTGGATAACGCTGAGTTACTTTACTGATATCTCCATTTATAGTCCTACATTTAAAAATAGATTTCTCAAATACTTTTTTCCTCACTGTAGGTTTTTTTGTTTTTTTGTTTTTTTTTTTTTTTTTTTTTTTTTTCCTTCCTGTGACTGCCTGAGCTTTTATTGGAAAACTAGGAAATTGGCTGGAGTTGTTAAGGAATCTGTCTTCAGAGGGAAAAAGGTGATGCTTCTACCTAGGTGGAACATTTGTTTTCTGTGGAAAATGAAGAATAAGCAGTTAAATCAGCTTTCTGTGCACAATTGCAGTTAAGAAACAGTGGTCAGTGTATAAGGCCCAGAACCTTCAGGTTTGTGTGTAATTTCTCTCCTTTAGACAAAAGGATAAATTATCCTTTTGGAAATAGCTGCTGTTGCTGCCATAGAAATGTTGAAAGCCAGTGATGTTAGATACTCCTGCAAGCAGCAGAATCTAAGGACAGCAGTTATTATTTCAAGAGGAGGGTAAAATGTGTTTTTGAGAAGAAACAGTACATATTACATAAAAAAGGAAAGAGAGAGGTTTTTGTTGTTTGGTTGGTTTAAGGATTTTTGTGAACCTTCATGGGTTGCTAAACCCGAATAGACTTTAGGATTGATATTTATTGAAGAAATAAAGTTGCCAGTGGCAGATAAGTTGTCCTTAAGAACCTTTTGAGGAAAACCCCTGAAATAACTGTAGAACTGTAGTAGCAGTTGAAATTGCTGAAAATATACATGGTTGTTTTGGATAAAGCGATGTTAACACCTGTTAACAATTGTAAGGACCTTCACCTGTGGATGGAGTTAATTGCTCATATCTCCAATTTGGGAAGTCTCATGTGCTTGAAAGCTTTTATCTATGGGTATTAGTTTGTCTGACAAGATGAGATGACAGGTTGAGCTGTGAGGTGTGGGAAGTGCAGCGTAACTTGTGTAAGTTTTGGAAGGGCTTGAAAAGGTTTTGTCAAAGAGCAGTGATTAACTGAGTCATACAGAGCAGAACAGAAGTCAGATGGGTTAGAGATCTAGTACACAGATCAGGAAGGGAGAGAAAAGGCAACATGTATTACACTTATCACTTACAGAGAAGAATAGGTTCTCTGGGTGCTATAAAACTTGTTAGTTTTCTAGGATATTCCCTAGCAAAATAACTTGTTGTCTTCTTGTCTAAACTTCACAGGTTGTGTTGCAAATTACTTCAGTGAAGAAAATAGTTGTCTTAATATCCAGGTTGACACATTTGTGCTTTGGCAGTTGTATATTCTATGAAGCAAGTTAAATAGGTGAAGTCAGAAGGGACACTTACCCAGTCTGCTCAAAAGAACAAGTAATTGCTGCCGTGTTTTAATTGATTGATAGTGTCATACCTTAAAAGATTTGCCAAGGTGAAGTAATAGATCTTAGCAGCTAACTAGCCTGTGCTCATAACTGAACTAGAAATTAAGAAGGCTTAAATGCATCCAAACCTGTTCAGCTGTATAGAATGTGCTATGCCTTGCCATCACGTTAACTTAAAAAAAAGCTGTTCTACAAATAAATCTTTTTGCTGTCTGGAGATTTCAGGTGTTTTCAAGACCTGCTCCAAATGTGAAATGCAGAGTTGAGTCAGGCTCTTAGTAAGCAAGGTACCTGTAGAGCAGAGCTGTGTTTGTTGGATCAAGGTTATGAAATCTGATAAGGAAGCAACCCTGCCTAGGTTTTGTTTGTGTTAGAATTTTTTTTTGTGGACATAATTCCACTGTGACCTCAGTGTTTCTTGAACTTCATTTTTTAATTATTATTGCTACCTTTTTTTAAAACTCCCTTCTTCCAAGAAACATCTGTACTGAGTAACAGTTGACTGCTGTTGTTAAATGGCTTTCTGAAGTCAAGCCTTGGTTGCAGCCCAGTTTTGAGAACGAAGCATCAGAAGAAGAGCAGAGAGAGGCTCTTGTGTTCCCACTGTTATGTATATCTGGTACCCAGGCATGTCAAGAGGTAGCCTGAGTTGAAAGCAGCACAGCAAAGAGTAGGGGGATTGGGTTGCACTGAAGCAAACAAATGAAAAGGAAAGAACTAAGTGTCGATGAGAGAATGGCAATGGGTAGAGACTATAATTCTTACCCATGGAATGCTTTCCTGCCTTTTTGGCTTTTACTGTTTTATGAAGATTTGTCTTGTCACTGACATTCTGTGCAATTCTTCACCTGATGCTCTCCACATTTCCCAAAACTTGCTGGTAGCCCTGGGCATGGATCACAGATTGTGAGTGGCAGAGTCCCTTCAGGCTGTGAGTGATGCGGATGTTTGTGCTGTCAGCTTTGCTCTTGAGCTGCTGCAATTGTTCTGAGGGAGCACTGCAGAAGGATGGGTTGTATACATTTGTGTTCATTGGCAAACATCTCCATCTCCTGTCATGTTTCCAGCTGTTAATGTGATCTACCTTGTTTCTAAGTAACAGATTATGGCAATTTTACTTAATTGCAGTTCTCTGCTATGTTTCACTGCCTAATTGCACAAGCTCATGCTTTCCTGATCTCACAAATGGTTTTGACCATAGCAGCTTTTGATTACACAAGAGATGGCAGATTTGGGTCGTGTTCACAGCAGCTCCAGCCTTATTTTTATTTGCATGTTTCACATATGTGTCAACTGCTTGCTTACATGGCATTTGTAACTTGTAAGGCTACAAAAAGAATTCACAAGTGAAAGTTTTATAAATTGGAATTGCAGCTGAAATCCCCTTTGAAAATTCCCTCAGAATCTCACTCTGCCACCAGTGGATATTTGCTGGATCACAAATTTTTAATAAGTTTGCTTGTTAAAGAGCCGATGTTCAGCTGTATTGGATACAGTTCTCTTAAGTACCCTGTCAAGAAAAGGATCTGTTTTTCCAGTGACTAGCTTTTTGTTCACCTAAATGCATGGAAATACAGTTACATATTTCATACAGAATAGAATATTTACTTTCAAAACTCCAAGTCTTTTTTTTTCCACGTAAAGGTATTTACATTGTTGTCTGCTAATGAAAACACATCATACTCTTTTTGATAAGCTTTTTGTTGTTTGTTTGTTTGGTTTATTTGTTCCAGCAATGTCCTCTTGCTTGTAGAAGCGTCATGACACACAGCAGCATCATGGTGGATGTGGGCAAGTGGCCAATATTTACCTTGCTGTCCCCCCAAGAAATCGCCTCCATTCGGAAGGCCTGTGTGTTCGGGACGTCGGCCAACGAAGCCATTTACATCACGCACAATGACGAGGTGAGCCCGCCATCCAGCTGGCTACCTGCTCCACATTAACTCCTTTCAGAATGTTTGTACACTGATAGCCTCTCAAAAGCGTTATGGGAAATTTGTGTTTTCCAAAACCTAGTGGATGTAAGTTTTGATTTTTTTTAAAGTTTCGTGTGGGGACAATACAAATGGACTATGTAGAATAATTTCACGTGACAAAGGCCAGGATGGATTACATGCACTTTTGAAGACAGGCAGAATTTAAAAGAAGGTGTGGTAGCTTGGAGTTAAGTGCAAACAGGTATGAAGCTAGAAAATGAGGTTACAACTTGCTAAGTAAAAAATACCGTGGAAGGTTATCTGTAGATTTTAGTGATTCAGAAACACATTGAGTTAGCATGGAGCTGCTGAAAGGAAACAAGGCAGGTGTTCTGGGATGTATTGATGGGAAGGTTTCTCATAAGACTAGAGAAGGATTTTTTTTCCCCTAAGTCCTATCAATAAGTGTCTGTAGGATGAGCCTCCCACAGTATAGCTCTTTTCATGCTTATGTTTTATTTGCTGTTTGCAAATTGCTTTTAAAATAAGGTGGTGTGTTCCACTTTTCACAGTTTCAGACTTTTTACAGTGCAGTTCCTGAAAATAAAAAGCCTGACTCCCGGGACTGTACTAGTCTGATTCAGACTCATCAGTTAACATCCAAAGTGCCCTTGTGCTGACTCTTGAGATTGTTAATTTCCATGTGGGAAGCCTCTGGCCCCTGGAGGTCCAAGGTGAAACTCTGTCCCCAGTTAAGGAAGACCTGAGTGTTACACATCTGTGCATACCTGAGTATAAAACATTTGAAGTGAGTGTTCTTTTGTTTTTCAGGTATTTGTTTTTGGACTGAATTGCAGTAATTGTTTGGGAACTGGAGATAATCAGAGCACAATAGTACCAAAGAAATTAGAAGCCTTATGTGGAAAAAAGATCTCCAGTCTCAGTTATGGAAGTGGACCCCATGTTGTTCTTTGTACTGAAGGTAGAAAATTAACATTTAGTATAGAAACATAAGTTAGAGATTTTAACTTGCATTTAACAGGAATGGATTATGGTGTAATTGTATTAACTTGTTAACTGGCTAATGTACACTAAGAGGTTCTTCTTGGTGTTAAGTGGAAGTAAAAGGATTTTGTAATCGGTAAAGTTTCCATTTTCATTATGTTGAGGTTGTAGCATGTACTTTGTCTTACCTGTGCACTTCCGTGTATTTCTACAATCTAGAGGATATGCTGTGATAAATGAATATAAAACAAAGTGTATAATTCTCTAGCATACAGATGATTCTTGTAATATTTTCACTTTTTGTTAACATCCTTTCAGTTTCATGTTGGTATTTTCTAATTTCTTAAAATTCTGTCTTAACCTCCCTGGATTTTTTAGTGGTTTTAATCACAAATATTTTTGCAGATGGTGAAGTGTATGCTTGGGGACATAATGGTTACAGCCAACTTGGAAATGGCACAACCAATCAGGGCATTACTCCTGTTCAAGTTTGCACAAATCTGTTAATAAAGAAAGTGGTGGAAGTAGCTTGTGGCTCTCATCATTCCATGGCGCTCTCATTGGATGGGGATGTAAGTTGAAACCTGTTCAAATCTCTTAATCTCCTTGTTGAAGTGAATAATGGAGGTGACCTTGCAGTTTGAACTTCTCTCCGTTTCTACAGTGTTATTACAAACATAACCTTTTCTCCTGCTGCCTCAGACTAGGATGTCCTTTTCTTTGGAGCAGACTTGAAAGCAACTTTAAAAAAAAAAATCCCCAAAACCAAATGACTAATCCTCCCTGCCAAAAAAAAAAAACAACCCCAAAACCAAGGGAAATACAAAAATACAACTTAGTAAACTTTTGTGTCTCTCACAGGGGCGAGACTAGAAAGATGTGCCACTTAGAGGTGAAATGGTTTGTGAAGTGCAAAATGTAATTTATTTGCTTGCAATTCTGTTAGGGAGGGTGATGAATTTGTATTTACTGGGTTAGAATTTGGTCTTTTTCTTGTAGAAATGTCTTGCATTTCCACACTGCTACTGCAAAAGAATGTTGCTCTGTTCACCTCTGAATACCTTGGTGTGTAGCTGATGAAAGAGCATTTGGTTTATTTCCAGGTCTGCTTCATGCTGTTTGTTTGCGTGGCTCCAGGCTACGTGTCGTGGGAAACACCTACAATTAGTTTCCAGTTATGCAGATTTGACCAATGTATGCACAGTGGAAAATCCGGTTTCAGCTGTGCGCTAACGGAAGAAAAGCTCTAATTTTAAAACCTTTTAACAATGAAAAGGGAAACTACAGTTTTTCTCATCCTGGTAATCTGAGCATGTCTGTGTTGTGGTCCAGTATGGAATAATAGTGCAGCTGTAAGTCCAAGTATTTTAAGGGTAGGAAAGAGAGATTGGGTTAAGTGGTCTGTGTATTATCTGAAAGAAGAGCCTAGACTTAGGAAGGATTTTGTGCTGTCATGTTTGACTTGGTTAAACTATAAAACTTGGTGACTGTACTTACACTAGAGGTGCCAGCTGCTGTGTGGTGGCTGCCTGTGAAGGCCACGCTGTCTCTTGTCATAAGTGTGGCATGCTTGAAATCTCAGTGGAAGCAGGGAAGTTTCTTTGTGTTGGCCATGGGCTTTGTATCTGGAGCTGGCTCACCAGTGTGGCTCATTAATGTCCTTTAAATCCATCCCTGGTGTACCTTGCAGTAACTGGTCTGTTTGTACTCTGAGTTTTTACCAGAACCGAGTGCACTGAAAGCAGCAAAATGTGTTAAGCAGCTTTACAAAAAGATTTGGCTGCCAGCCCCCTTTGTGTCCTGGTACACCTGAAGCCTCAGGGAGATGTTGAAGCTGGAAGTATTTGTGGAAATACCTGGCATAATTGTTTGGTATGGTTCAGTGCAGTATCAATGCAGTGCAAAATTTTTTTAAAAATATTTTAATGATAGAATTGAAGGAATGCAGACATTCATGCTTCTCTGGCATGTCCTTCAGCATTTTGATCTGCCTTCTGAGATTCTCTACCTGAATATTTGCTGTTATTGAAATTAAAGTATTTTATAAAGCATCTTCAAATATTCAATAGGAGTCAAAGATCCAGCAATCAGAAGTAACAAAAAGCAAAGGACTGATTCTTTCTTTAATTCATATTATTCATTGTGAATGAGTTGTATTGGTGGGAGGTCTTCTGTTCTTGTCTTTAGTGGGTTGGGTTTTTTCTTTGGTACTGATGGAGGTGTTAGTTTTTAATGACTTTTAATGACTCTTGGTTTGGTGCTGCAGTAAACGGGCAGCTTCTGGCACCAAAGGATGTGTAGACTTCTCACAAGGGTACCTGTCAGTGTGTTGTACTGCCAAGCATGTCTGTGGAAGGTGTTTCCAAGAGGGAAAAATTTTGAACTGGGTGAAGCACCAGAGAATGAACCATCAGAAACAGTTTTATGCCAAGCTGTGGGCATGTATATATGTAATAAAAAATGGAGGCACTGGAAACACAGAGTTTTAAATTTTTTTATAGCAAACTGCTTCCCTGTCTTCCTAACTTTCAGATAAAAGGAACTCATATTTTTGCTTGTGTTAGTACTAGTTTGCCACCAGAAACTTTAAACTGACAGAAATTGTGGGGTTTTTTTTGTTAATGCCACTGTGAGAGAGAATTTAGCTACTCTGAAACATGGGCTGACAAAACCCTGTTCTTTCACAGCTCTTGAAAGTTGCAGAAGAGTTATGATGGGTGTCCAGCAGTAACCTGGTTTAGAGTTCTATGAAGAAAAGTACATAGCTCTAAACTGAGGAGTTAAAGTGTGTGTGGGAAACAAATTATGTTCTGGCTTGCATTTCTTTTTCCAACATCATGAAATTATAAAGACAATTACTATGCTCTTTGTCTTACAGTCTGACTTGTATTTAATATGGAAATACGTTCCTTTTGTTTTCTGTTTTAGTCTGTTGCAATAAGCTGGAAAAAGTGCCATATTCCTATTTGCAAAATGAATCACAATTCTGTTTATAATTTTCATCTGTTGAAAATGAACTTTGGCATTTTAGCCTGCTAAGTAGCATAGTTTACCCACTCTGGTGCTGACTACAGGAAGACTATCTATTGCTATCATTACTACTATTAAGCTTTAAACTGTGTGGTTTTGTTTGTTTGTTTTTATGGACAGCTCTATGCTTGGGGCTACAATAACTGTGGTCAAGTTGGATCTGGATCTACAGCGAACCAGCCAACTCCTCGCAGAGTTTCCAACTGCTTGCAGGGTAAAATTGTAGTTGGCATTGCTTGTGGCCAGACCTCCTCCATGGCTGTAGTAAACAATGGTGAGGTAAGTGCTGCTGCTGCTGCCTTCCCTCATTCTCTGTTACCTGAATCTACCAGGTTGGTGTCTGAATATGGAGAAATGCTGACAGGGAGTGCTCAGGTTAGGGCTGTATTGACAGAGTTATCCTGACAACTTCTGTGAGACCAGCTGCAGGAAAACACTGCAAGGAACTGGAGATGCACTTTCAATATTCCTTCTTGTGGCAAAGATGGTATTGGATCACAATTCTTACTGAGTCTGCAACTGCAAGAATTTGAACAGTTGCATTAACCGTGTCTGTCTTCATGTTGCAATAGATTATTTAACATAAATTATGTTAAATTCTTTTAATTAATTGCATTAGTCTCAGTTTATTTCTTTAAAGCATGCACAATTAAACAGTTAATTTTTCTGCAAGGATACATTGGCTGATCCTGTTTTTAAAACACATTGCTTAATTACCAGGAACAAACCCATAACATTCTTTTGAACATTACCTTCCCATTGTGCAACTGTTCCATTTGACTTAAGTTTATGGTGCTGTCTTGCTTTTAGGTATGAACTGTAACCTCAATTTTACTTCATCTCACCAAACAGAGGGTGGTATCTCCTTTTGAATGGAAAGACTGTAAAGTCCCTGAGGCTGAGATGGGCTTTCATTGTACTTACCTGTTTCATGGTGTGTGCACTGTAACAAAGCTAAAGAAAGAATTAGAGATAAACTGGGGACTTCCATTTAAACTGATCACTTCATCAGAATAATTAATATAATGTTCTCCTCAAAAAAAAAAAAAAAAAAAAAAAGGAAAAGTAATAATGAGAAAGGATGGCGTAAAAGTCAAAGCATTGATGCTATGGGAGAGATTTTGGTGTAGTGTAAGTTTATTGCAAAATTCCTAGTACTTCAAAGACATGTTTTTTAGCTTCTTGAAAAGGTAAATGCAGGGTGGAGAAGTTGAGCGCTGTAAGTCATTGCAGTTTATTTAGTATCTTTCAGCCTTGTCTGTATTGCTCTTCAAATAGCACACAGTTTTTAAGTAGCAAGTACTTTCCTTGGCTTGTGCTTGGTACTAAGTCTTAAATGTCCTCCATACTCCTAGTGAAGAGTGGCTTAACGTTGTTTTCCTGGTGCCCTCAGGTTTATGGCTGGGGTTACAATGGCAATGGCCAGCTGGGCCTGGGCAACAACGGGAACCAGCTGACGCCGTGCAGAGTGGCCGCGCTGCACAGCGTCTGTGTGCTCCAGGTACGCCCAGCATGGGAGTGAGAGTGCATTCCTGCCGCTGCCTTCTGCTGGAACCCTCTCCTTGGAATATTATACCTGCTGCTAGATTGCACTAGTTCCAACTCTGAGGGTTTTTTAGCTACAATGATTATATTTTGCTGATACAATGTGCAAGTAAGCTGTGAAATACTTGCTTTGATAAATGCTTGGAAAAAAAAATTTTAAAGTTAGCTACTGTAACTACTTTTAAATTATGCTGTGGATACAAATTGCATTTTTGTCACAAAGTTGAATGGAATATGCTAGTCAAAGACAAGAAATAAGGGTGAATCAGTTGTTCAAATTTGTTCTAAGTATTCTAATTCTAGTGTTCTAATTAGTCCTTTAGAAGCAAGGGGAGAGGAAAGATGAGACATAGGGATGGGTTTGATTGTTTGGTGATTTGGTTTAGTTTGGTTTGTTTGGGTTTTATCCTTCTAGCTAGAGAATCAAATTAAAATTTGGGATTTTCTGGGTTTTTGGGAAGGTTCTGTAGAGTTGAATGTGATAAGTTGGGTTGAAGGGTTGTTGGGTGTTGAACTGCAGCTCTCCTCATTACAGAGTACTCATACTGTACAGTATTCAGAATAATCCAGCTCTGAAATACTTTCAGAGCACTGCAAGATGTGATGAAGCAATCAAGTGTTCCTCATCTGAAAAGAAAGCAGGTAGCATCTAGGGAGACTTGTCTAGTGTGCAGTAAATTACTTGGGAGCAGCCAATTAAATTAACAAAGCTGGGACTTGCAGTACCTCCAGCTGAGATACTTTGTGTTAGCTGCAAGTACTGGGAAGTACCACCTTGTGGTGCTGAGTGAGGAATGCCTGAGATACTTTCCATGAGCTAGGTGAAGGTAATGTGTGCGATATTTTGTTTCTCATCTGTGTTTGGTTCAGGAGTAACGCTTTATACATTTACTTACAGATTGCCTGTGGCTATGCACACACTCTAGCACTAACAGATGAGGGCTTGCTCTATGCCTGGGGAGCTAACACTTACGGGCAGCTGGGGACTGGCAATAAAAGTAACCAGCTCAGCCCCGTGCAGATCATGATGGAAAAAGAAAGGTAATATTGCTGAAGCTGTTTCTGGATTGATAAAGTCTGAGCATGTGTTATGCAGTCTCTAGCACTGGAAGAGTGCATATGTAGGGCTTGGTGGGTTGTTTTTCTGTTGCTAATGTTAAAAACGTGGGAAATGATGGTAGCTTACTGTTTACAATAAGCACTGAGTGCTTTTTGCTGTCTGTAATGGTTATTGAACACAAACACACTTTGCATTTACCTGATACTGAAAGATAATGAATGAATAAGTGTTACACTATTCTGTATATGTTCCTTTGCTTTAAACTGGAGCTATGAAATCAATAAGCCAAGCCATGAATTAGGCCTACATTAGGAAAAAAAAAAAAAAAGTGGAGAGAAAGGAAACACCACCTTTTCAAGAAGTGACATGTGAAGAAAAACAATTTTTGAAAGTTTGAAAATGGTCCACCATAAAAACAGAACTAGATTTGCAAGGTTGCTTGAGCTAAGGACAGTTAGTACCCAGTTTTATTACTCGTACCAGTTAGTAGTTTGTAGTTTTGTTGTTTACTGGACTCATAAAAGAATGAGATTAACCCTTGTGAATCCTCTTTCATCACTCTTTCATTATCCTCATATTTGGGGATAGCTCTTTTTGCTGCTCACCTACAAATGTGGACCTCAGTCCCATTCTCTGGGCCCTTTGTATACCTACAGGTTAATGTACCTTGTCTTGACCCATACATCTCTTAATTTGCAATTTCCTCCTAACTAGGAAACACTTCTCCTTGGTTTTTCTCCTCCATCTGAGAAGTCATTCCTATTTTTGTTGTTTCTCCCACTTAGCATTAAATGATAAACTTCCTAGTACTGAGGATGTTTAAGAGCTTAAAAAATGGGGGACAGGGAAAGAAGAAAGGAACTATCACAATAAAAACCACTGAAGTGGGGCTGGTTTGTCTGTGAAGGGACTGACACTAGAGAAGGAAAATGAAACATTTTTTAAAAAGCAGTGGAAGAGAAATGTGTACGCTTGCTGGTAGATCTGCTTTGTTTTGTTAGTGATTTATTTAATGAGTGAACTAAGGGGAACTATTGCCTTTAGAACTGTATGTGAACTCAAGCATAGGGTTATAATAAAACTGGCATTTGTTCAGTGGGTGAAGGAGGGGGAAAATACCAAAGAACTTCTGCTTGGAGTCTAAGAGAGAGATAAGTCACTTGAACTTACTCATCTTGCTTGACTTGGCTCCCTTAGAAACAGTGCTAAAAGTGGGTGAGCTGTCATTTCCCATGAAGCACATTGCTGCTGCTCCTGATCTTTTAGTTTATGTAATCCTTTTGTAATTTATATTTAATGCTGGCAGCAGTCACTTAGGAGATTTCATTTGGTGCTGTCTTGAAAAATATTGCACATACAGCTTGTAAGAAATGCTTAGACTTAAATTTTGTCTTAGCTTGGAGGGACAGCTGTGAAGGTCAGCTCTCTGAATTTTGGTGTTAAATGTATGCTTAACATATGACTCTGTTCATGTATTGTAAATATGAGTACATGTACCATATGTGTTTTATAGTACATGGACTGCTGGAGTGTAGGTCTAGTCTGTAAAAAGAAGAATCTGTTCTGCTAAGAAAAGAAGGTTTGGAGAAGGAAGTAGTTTAGCTTGATAGCTGTGATAAAAAGTTGTCCCTAAAATAAATACTCTATGATGTGTCTTGTAGAGATAGGTTCATAAGTTGATAGTACTGTAAAACAGCTGATCAATTTTCTGTCTGCCAGAAATTGATACATATACTGAAAGTGATGTAGATTCTTTGAGTTTAGTCTCGAAATAATTTTTGCATTTAAAATATGAACATTGTGCTAAAACTTTTTTTCCCCCCTTAAAAATCTAGCTCTTCACAGTTACTGTTCTGTAAAGGAACACACATTTTTGTGTGTATATTCTTAGATTGCTTGGAAAGATATTTGTCCTGGTTGATGTGTTTCTGGCACAAAAGCACAAAATCCTCTGTGTTTTTACCACAGAGAGAAAACAGGAAAGCATAGCTTTTATTTTGAACATGGGAATGTCCCTGTTTTGCTTATCACATGCACAGAAACTCTGGCAATGTCTTTGTGGTGTTTTAATTGGAATTGTGTTTCTTCTCAGTTCTTGCAATGTTTCAGATAAGTTTTAGGGATTGCCTGAGCAACAGGAGAACAGGATAGATGAGTGAGCATCAGCAGCTTTAGTATTTTAAAAAACTATGTGAGGTGGGTGAAAGGACTGTGTAGACTTTATTTAAAAACAATCATAGCTCTTAAAGGATTTATTCCCCTCAAATGAAGCACTGTGTTTCATGTTGAATTTCAGTGTTGAGGAAAGTAAGCTTAACAGCAAAATAAGAAGTCTGAAGAACAGGCAGTGGGTCAGATCTTTGTCAACCTACAAAAATCAAATTAAAAGGAGGTAGAAGAAATTTCTTCTTGAGAATAAGTTTAGTGTGTATTGGTTTTAAGAGGGAAAAACAAAACTTGTTTTTTCTTCATCCCTTTTTCCATGGTTATGAAAAAATAGAAGGAAAGTCAATTGATAAGAATGACATAGTTAAGGCAATATCTGGTTACAATAAAATCTGCAAACAATCTGAAAATGTCATTGTGAGATTTTTTTAATACCTGTTTGAGCAGTATCACATTACTGCAGGACAAAAACCCAAGTACAAGAATGTTGCTGCATAGTTTGTTTGGGAAGTCCCTGAGTTCGGTCCCTGGGAGTGCCTGACCGCGTTCCTTGTGCCCGCAGGGTTGTGGAGATCGCGGCGTGCCACTCGGCGCACACGTCGGCGGCCAAGACGCAGAGCGGGCAGGTTTTCATGTGGGGCCAGTGCCGCGGCCAGTCCGTCACCTTCCCACACCTCACCCACTTCGCCTGCACGGACGACGTGTTCGCCTGCTTCGCCACCCCCGCCGTCATGTGGCGCCTGCTCTCCGTAGGTGAGCTCCAGCTGCTCCCTCAGTCTTCGTGTCCATTAGTGGTTAGTGTAGCTTGCTGCTTCCCTGGCAGCCTCCTGTTTTGAGGAAGGACACTCAGCAACTCAGCAGCCAGTTGTTTTTTCCTTTTGAAGAAAACAGTCTATTTCAGCAGCTGGGGATCCAGGGTAGGGTTAACAAGATTGTTTGCCAGTGTACATCCCAAGCAAGCCATGTTTGACCATTGCACAATGCATATTGTGTATTTCTTACGTTTGTGTTGTTTGAACTGCAGCTCAGGTCCAAAAAGGAATCCTGAGTCATTTAACAAAACTTTAGGCTTTTTTTCTTCTTAAAACTATTCCTGCTTGAAAGACTACTCCTGAGGCTTGTTTTTTTTGGTATCTAAAAACTTTGGGTTTTAAGTCTGTAGCTTCCCCCTCATTAGTATTTGCCCCTCTAGGATCGAGTGTCTTCCCTATGTATCCTCGTTTTGAAAGTAAGAGGATTCCAAGTTTTCATTTCATGAGATGATTTGTCTCAAGTCTATTTAGTTTAACTTTTCTCAAAGACAGGCAGACTCGCAAATGATAGTCCCTGTGAAACAAGACTGTTGTATAATTGCTTTTTCTGTTGGAACTCTCTTCTTATGCTGCCTTAGATTACTCTGTGGAATGCAGTCTCTGTGTCCAACAAATCAGCTCTAACCTTTTTTCTTGATTTTTTTGATCCACATGCTGCTAATTCTTATTTGATCCCAAATAGGATATAAAGGGCTTAGCTTGCACTTCCTGGAAAACATGAAAGTGTTTTTATGTTCAAGAAAAATAAGGATGTTTCATCTTACATCTGCTGCCTCAGTTCTCAAGATCTCTTAGGGCATCTAATCTATTTTCATACTGACAACAGACCCTAATTTTGTTAGTCCCTGTATGGAATTGTTTTTGGGGAGCGATGGATCACACCCTAAGTAACCTTTCTCCAGTGAAGTCTCTCAAACTTTACTGTTGCATTTGGCTTGTCCTAACCCAGCTTCTCTGTGTTAACATCTCATGTAGCACGTTACCACATTTGTAGAGATCCAGGTAACAGCATCTCACCTGTAGGGGAGAACTGAGTAGAGTTACTAGTGAGAGAAAAGATTAACTTTGAGCAGTCTGCTCCTGAGTAAATCTAAGTCTGCTTTTATCCTATTTGTCACTTTCTCCGTTCTCTAATGCTCTGCAACATGTGCTGGTCGTGCTCTCTCTTGCCTCCACCACTTGTGGAGGGTCTCATGGTTGTCCAGTCTGCCTTTTACCAATAATGAAAGCTGTTTAAATGACATCTCCCCCTGGTTTTAAGATCCTGGTTTTTATGAGGTATTCCCAGACTGACTATAGCCAGGTGTCTGACCTCTATTACCTGCACTTTAATTCCTCTTAGCCTTTGGGGATTCTTCTGGTAATCTTATTGAATATTTAAATCACAAGGATTAATTTTGTGGGCATTATTAAATCTCCATTTTCCATATGCATATTCTCCTTTCCCACTTGTTTTAATCACATAGGAGTCAACCCTTCTTTTTTCTTATGGTTTGTTTGTTTGTTTGTTTGGATTTTTTGGTGTTGTTTTGTTTTTGTAGGGAGAGCTAACTCTGTGTAAAGGTTATTGTTCTGCTTACAGCTATGATGTCTCTGCCAAAAAATGAATCAGGATTGGCTGTGGTGAAGTACAAATCTGCAGCCTTTTTGCAGGACTGAAAGTATTTGGAGTGAAAGTTGATCTGCAAAGCTTAAGCTAAGCTCATGACCTAGCAAAAAAAAAAAAAATCACATGAGCAAATGGAGAGGGATTGGAGCATGGTTTAGTTAGGCCAGAGGAGATGCAGTTTCTGTGAGTAATTTGTCTAAGTCAGAGGAGTGCAAGGTCTCCTGTGGCACAGGCATGACTTGCCAGTTCTGAGTAGTTTGTTCCAGCAGTATTTCTTTTTAAATACAAAATAATTTAGTGTCCTGAATGGTGAAGAGTGGTGTGCAGATTGTGTATGGATGGACACTATAGAGCCCTGTGGGACACAGGAGACAAATTGCATCCCATTTAGTAGAAACCCATTTGTTTTTCTTTTCCATGCTTCACTTGAGAAGCCACATGCTTTGAAACACACTTTTAAGATGCATCAAAATAATGGGTTAAATTAAGCTTTCTAAGACTTCAGAGGCCTTGCTTTACCAAAAGGCTTAGACAACTTGTGCTGCAACTCCTGTTTGATTTCTAGAGACACAGAGTGGGACCTCTGTGGGACCAGTGCCATAGGCCTCAATAGAGTGAACTGTGGTATCTCTGCTTTAATCCACTTCCAAAGTTGCTGAGGTTCTGTGTCCTTGGTTGTACCTTCAGCAGCACTGCTGCTGGATTTTCTGTTGTTATCACTGACTCATAAAGCAAGTAATTGGTGTCAGTGATAGTTCATGTTAATGAGCCCTGGCAAAGACCTCATCAGCCTGCAGGCTGTATCCAATCTGCCAGCACAGAAAGGTGACCATGTGGTGACCTGTTTTCTTTTCAGGCCCAGCCCACACCGTGTCAGTGTGGCTGGAGTGCTGCAGGCCACGTCCCCAGTGAGTTCAGGGATGTTGCAGACTCCCTTTAGCAGCTCTATGTGGGTCAGGGGGCAGAGCTGAGCTGAGCCAGCACAAGCCCTGAGCTGCTTGGAGGCTGGGAATCTCATGGGTAGTTCCCACATGGAGATGGAGTTCTTCAGGTACTTCCCTCAGTGCTGTGCTGCCTCTGTGCAGTGGGATGGGATGGGAACTGCTGACCACTGCTGCCTGTAGCTGTTGGGGAGCAGCCCTTCCCAAGAGGAAATACTATTGGTTTATTTAATCCTTCCCATTTTGCTGCTTAAGCCAGTGGATCCCTGACACTGATCGATTTTCCTTGATACACTCTTAGCTGAGTTGATAGCTTTAGTTAGTGATATGTATGTTCCATTTAAGATGCTTTTCACATCTTGTTTTGTTTATTTTGAAATCATTTCTGTAGAGCATGAAGACTTTTTAACAGTAGCAGAGTCTCTGAAGAAAGAGTTTGACAGCCCAGAAACTTCAGACCTGAAGTTCCGTGTGGATGGAAAGTACATCCATGTTCACAAAGCTGTTCTGAAAATCAGGTAGTGATTGTGTTTCACAGCTCTTATTTGTACAGAACAAACTCTTAGAGTATCATCACAGGGGCAAAGAAAATTAAGAGGGAAGGAGGGACTAACCCTAAACCTGTATTAGGTGTCATCCATATATCCATAATAGCTTTAAGTGAAGTAATTGTAAATGGGGTAGTCCACATTAGTTTTTTCACTGGAATAATAAATTCTGTTGAGTTGATCTGGTTGCAGTGTACACACAGATGTTTCTGTAGCATGGGCAAAATAACAGTTTTATTTAAGTGCATAATGAACTCTACAGGGTTAGGAACCAAAATGTGGACTGCTGGCCCTGATGGGGCATGGCAAAATATTTGTGAGTATTGTCGAGTGCCCCAAATATGTGTTTCAGGGGACCTGTAATGTAACATTGGTGTCTGTGTGTGTACAATAGTGTTCCAGATGATGTCTCTGTCTCCTAGGTGTGAACACTTCAGAACCATGTTCCAGTCATACTGGAATGAGGACATGAAGGAGGTGATAGAAATAGACCAGTTTTCCTACCCTGTGTATCGTGCCTTTCTCGAGTACCTGTACACGGACAGTGTTGACCTCCCGCCTGAAGATGCCATAGGTACTGCTGAGGGGCCAATTGTGGCAGAAAGCAGCAGCCAGAAAAACTGGGGCAGGGCATGCACAATAAATCACTAAATACAGGCTTCTAGTCTAGCCTTTAATGCATTGTACTGGTGATTAATTGAGATCTCTTTAAAATACTGTTGTAGCAAACTTAACTGCAGCAAAAATGGCGCATATTTAGAAATAAACTACGAACAGTTTGGTCAAGGTTGGGAGAGAAACTATTTTTCTGGGTGAAAATAGTTGCATGCTTTACTAAATTGAATCAATTACTGTTTGGCATACAATCAAAGGATCTCAGTAGATCTAATGGGGAGGAAACTTGGACAGCAAAGCAATTACAGCAAGCTGTAATTCAAGCCCATATCTTGATAATGGTTTTTTATTCATGTTGTAGTGCCTGCCACTAGGTATGCAAGTCAGTAGGACAAACTTTCATATTTACAGAGATTAACAGGAGTGCAGAATGAGGTAATAAAAAGCTTTTCGTTGCCTGTGATCTGCATTTTGTGAGTAGTAACCTACTTTGAAAAAGCACATTAGAGAGATACAGAGCTTTGCAGGAGCAGAAACTGGTGTTGAAAGAGCAGAGATCATTTTACAACTGACTGATAGGATGCTGTTTATTTGCAGGTCTTTTGGATTTGGCTACTTCATACTGTGAAAACAGACTGAAAAAACTGTGTCAGCACATTATCAAGAGAGGAATTACTGTGGAAAATGCATTTTCATTGCTCTCTGCTGCTGTCAGATATGATGCAGAGGTAAACTTCTAAAGTTCAATCTCTTAAATGGGTGGCTGCTTCCTCACTTAAACTACAGGGAAAAGCAGCAGGTTACATTTTCCTATAAGCTCTCTCTTACTTTCATTTAATACTATTTGCCATTTTCAGAATTTGAGAATGTTGGACTTACATCTCATAAAAAACACAGTTTTTGTATCTCATTTTTATATTTTTGTTTTTCCCCATAAACCAGTACTGGGAAGGTGACCCAGTATGCAGCTATTTCTGAGGATGGAAACACTAACTTTGAAATGAAGGGAAGGTTTAAATAGAAAGAAAAAGAAGTAACATAATGAAAAGCAGGCTTTTAAGCCTTAAGTTACTTATTTGTAAGGCTGTGTGTTGTGTGTGATGACATGGTGGAAGGTTGGGGATTGAGTGCATCTGGGAATTTTTTTTTGGTGGGTGAGGTGGGGTGGGTTTTTTTGGCTTTTTTGTTTTGTTAGGTACAAATACACTTCCAGTTTTCAGAGTATGCTAATGAATTGTCAGGATAAGAATTGCTTCCTGGGCCTTGTAAACATTAAAGACAGAGCACCAGTGTGTGACAAGGGGAGTGAAACCTCCTCACTGTGGAATGTCTGACTTCACTACAAGATCCCTAACATGCTGCTTTAGGAACTAACCAGGAAGTATGCCTGGGCTTGCTTTGGCTGTTTGTGTTCAGTAGTATCTGTGCATTGTGTTGGCAACTTTGCAATTGGTTGGTTTTGAACTTGCTACTTATGCTTACAAAGCAGTTTTTTGGTACTCAGTAAATCAACTTATTGCTTTCTCTTGTGCCTAACTTCCAGCAGCTGCCATGCAGGTTTCCCTAACTTATTTCAGAGCCTTGAAGTGTGTTGCTGGTTTGATAGATCTTACCCAAAGGCTGTGTTAGTGTCTGTAGTGGCTTCTGATCTACTGTGAATAGTAAGGTCTTTGATAGAAGTTCATCAAAAATAGGAAGATTCCCATATTTCAGCCTCCAAAGATGGTTTGCAAGATGGGTCTTCGGTGTGTGATTGATTCTGCTTGTAAGGGCTGTAAGAAATCCAGCTCCTCTGCCTCACTGTACCTCTCTAGCTAAGTGAAGTTAGAACCACAGGCTTCAATGCTGCTTCCAGGAGAGAATGGGTGATGCTGAGGGGTTGGGCTTTAATAAAAAGTGGGTTTACATGCTGCAATGCTGGCAGGGGGCTTGGATTTGCTTGGCTGATGTAGTTCATTCAGGGGGTGTGTGCCTGGAAGACAACACTTATAAGAAGCTGCTTCACTAATTTAAAATACCTCCATGACATGAAACTCCTGCAGTTCCTTTCGGTGACTGACTGAAGTGGCTACAATTAGGTCAGGGCTAGCTTCTCATTGCAGCTTTTAAAATAATCTTTAGCTGTACCTTGTGCCTTTATTCACCTAAGTATATTAAGTACACTTTGCTGGGAGCTCATCCATCTGCAAATGGAACTCAGCCTTTCCTTTTTATACAGAACTTTAGTTTTTCCAGAGTTACTTATTAATACCACAATAATTCTGTTTATTGTATGCTTCTGTTGCATTGACTTGGAATATGAATTTTTTAATAAAGCAGTGCAAAATACTGTAATGTGTATGATGTAATTTTCTTTAAAATGCTAGTTAATTCTGTTATTAAAAAAAACCCCGTCAGTATTCAGTTCTAATAAGCTTGTCTTTTTTTGTTGCACAGATGCCACACAAGTCAAGATCTGAAGCTTCAGAATGCCTGGTTTTAGGCCAGGATATATTTTTGTATTATTGTTGTGTCAAGAATTGTCACTAGCACACACAGTTGCTCTAGTTTCAGTATTGACCTTAAGAGAAAACATGAGTATTATTCAGTCTTTCATACCTCATGGGGCTTAGAGAGCTCTGCAAATTTGTTATACCTTCCTGCAGTGCCCAGTCTGCTGAGCAGCCAAGGAAGGGTGTGTTCTCACATAGAGAGTCCTACAAACATCTAATAAAGAAATGAGAACAATGTGGGGAGTTGCCCTTTTGTCAGGCCTGTGGCATCCTCCTTAGAGCAGCTTAGATCTGTGCCACAGAGTAGATTTCCTCCTCAAAGGAGTTGGAAATAATCAGAGTGGGAAGTGTTCTGTGGGGAACTTAGACTGACAAGGACTGTGCCTTGTGTTCTTTAAGGCATCCTCTCTGTCTGACATCACCCCGGTGCAATGATGGTTGTGAGGCTTTCCACAGAAGGCACTTCCAACTAAACTCAAATATCTGGAGCCCACTTTCTGTGGGAATGGCTGTGCTGCACTGTGCTCCAGTGCTGCATTTGAATCACATTTGGGAGACCTGTGAAATACTTTGCAGCACGAGTCTGTTTCTAATGCACAGAAAGACCTTCTGCCTAATCTTTGCTGTACAAACTATCCGGTCAGGATACACGTGCACTGAGCCTGGGGACATGGAACTTCAAGGGTCTAGCTAAGCCCTTCAATTAGCAGGAAGGAAGTCAAGCAACCTTAGAGAAATAGATTTGTTTATATTGTGAACTGAAAGAGCTGAATTTTCTTTATCCACAGTCTTGGTTATACATCGTTACCCCACGATCTCCTATTTATATTGGAGTTTCAAAGTTGTCAGAGAATGCAGATGAAACTCTTCAAGTGTGCAAACCTAAAATATATATTGCTTAGAACAGCTATTTTTTTGTGACTGCTGCTATATAGTGAGAAACATATTTTGGTTACTTCTCTTGCTAACTGCATTTACACAATGACATGTGTGAGTAGAATAATTATTTTCTGTTGCATTTACACAGTGACTGTTGGGGGGGGAACACTGAGAGCCACTGTGTGTGTTTGTCTAATTTGCTGCAAAACCAAAACATAGGCAGGCAGTTCTGCCTCAATGAAATTTTCTGTGATTGAAAGCAAAGATGATAACACTTTCTCTTTTTTTTTTTTTCTTCCTCTTTAGGACTTAGAAGAATTCTGCTTTAAGTTTTGTGTCAATCATTTAACGGAAGTGACACAAACTGCAGCATTTTGGCAAATGGATGGTTCCCTGCTAAAGGAATTCATTGGTAAAGCCAGTAAATGTGGAGCCTTTAAGAACTGAAAAAATGAGGCCGTAAGTCAAGGTGTTTGTATGGATTTTTTTCCAGCCACAACGTAACTGTGTGGGTCCAGGCAAGTTGTTATGTGGTCTTGTCCATCACATGACCTGAAAGGGCACAGTGAAAACAGATGTTTTCAGTGCTCGAGAGTGAACTGTTGTAAAAATGTCAAGCAAAACACTCATTTGCATTTAGCAAACCCAGATGGTGGAACCAGCTCAAGATTTCAGGCAGAGGGGAAATGCAGTGTGCAAAGGATTCTGGCTGCTGTTCCGGACTTGCCTTTCCAGCCTAGGAAACCTCCATTCCAGCACCGCCTGCTCATATTCCCAATTTACTGCTGGGGGCTGGAAAAGAGTCTGATCTGAGCCACTGAATGATGTCACTTAAATCATTAACTCCCTGGGATTATAGAGAAGCAAATGGCACGGTTATATCTGCCTGCATTTGCATGATTGTCAATGAATTGGCCATTTGCTGTGTGTCATTAACCAAGTGTATCCAGTACTTCAGGTGTGCAAAAATAATGTATCCTCAAAGCCTACGCAAGTGACTTTGAAGAAAACAGTTACTAGAAAAACTAATTTCAAGTAAACATCTATATTTGGGTATATTTTAATATAAGTTGTAATGTGTACTTTGTGTAATCTGTTCAAGCAATATTTATAATGCTTAATGGAAATCCACTCTTCAGTGACTTCAGATTATGTTGGTTCCCTTGGACGGGGGAAGGGAAAGCTGGGTGGGGTTTTGCTTTTAATTATTGTCTAAATTTAAACTACATGTAATAAATTTCACTTTTTTTGTACCTCTTCACTAGCAAACTTTGGATTTTGAAGAACATTGCAAGCTTTTTGTGTTACATACAGCATCTAAGTTGCTTAATTTAAAAAAACTCATGAAAACAACAAAGGAAAATCCAAACAAATAAAGCCAAAACCCAAGTCACCCCATACAATGAATCTTGCTGATTTCACTGTGCTTGACAAAATACTTGTGATCTCGATTTCAGAAATGAGGAAATTTGTTTGTAGGCACTAATTTTAGACCTCAGTGATTCACATTATGGATCTGATTTTTTATACTAAGTCATCTTTAAGTGGCTGTAACCCTTCAGAAGGTAAGTATGGGCATCCTCATAATTTTTACTGTGTTATTTAAGAACAGGGCTCCTTGTTAATGCACTTTTGGTTTAGGTGGGGGTTTTTTTTAGGCTGAGTGGCACTCAAGTCCTGGGCTTGGGCAGCAAACTGGTGATGTTTCTAGGCCCAGAAGGGCAGCAGACTTGAATTGTGTAAACTTTTAAAATTACTGTTATTTTGCTGAAGCAGTCACACCTTATAGTTCAAGAGTTTGTTACTCTGTGCTTATTAATCCCCACCTTCCTACAGAACAAGCTCAAGTGAGAAATTCCAAGTGTTCATGGAGAGAGTACAGCTGTTGTACCAGGATGTCACACATGTCATGCCAAGTGCTGCCCGTGCTCTGCTTGTCCCTCAGCCAAGGGCTGGACAAAACACGGACTGACAGCATTCCCCCTTCTTGGCCATGTCCTGTGCAGGGACAGGGAGCACAACTCCACGCACAGCTCCTTTAAAAAATGCTTTATTTCCTTTACTTAGCCTGTTGTGGCTGAATAATGCTTTGCTGTATTCAAACAATATTTTAAAGACAAAACATGAAAGCTAAACCCTTTCTTAATGGAGAAAGGCAGATCCAGTGACTGTTTTGCTCTGAGTATAACGCCCAACCCTTTCTGGTCTGCCTGCAAACACAGCTTTACCATTACAGCAGAAACAGCTACACCTGGACCAGTCAAAAAAGAATAATTTGGCTTTTTAAATTAAACTCCTGTTTATAATCCAGCAGGATTCTTTGTGTGCAAGTTCTGCTCATTCATCTTTTTTTGGAAAACCAAAGCAGCACTGTAATGCTTCAAGTATCACTGTCTAGACATGGACAGCGAGGCAGCTGCTGCCCAGCCGGGAGAGACCTCCCACTATTCTGGGGCAGCTGAACATGCCCTTGGCTTTGAGAAAAAAGTCTTCACTGGAGGGTTCTGTTGAGTTTTTGCAAAAGCTAAATTTAGTTTATAACATTCATTTTCTATTCCATTGTGGAATATAAATGGAAATTTATAGTGGAACCAGGGAAAAGTTGAAGATGAAGATGTGAAAACTTGAAGACTGTTTAATTATTTCAACAGTGAGGTATAAAAATGGGTGCAATACCCCATTCAGCCCTCTTCTTGGGGCTGGGGAATTGGGCACTGACCCGACTTAGATATTAGAAAATCCTAACTGTTGCACCATCACAGACAGGGGTTATTCAGATGCCGTACTGGATGTACTGGCCCTGTTCTCTGGAATAGGAAGGATGACTTCTTTTACGTCCTGCAGTAGCTTAATCTTGTGATCCAATCTTTTTCTGTTTTCTAGAAGTTTCTGGATTTTTTCTTCTGTTCCTATTATGAAAAAGAGGTAAAAAGCTTTTGTTATTAAGGGATAAGAGAATTTTATTATTATACATAACTAATATAAAATATGTTATTCATATTCATTAATTCTGCAGAGCTCCCGCTGCTTGGTTTAACTTACAATAAAACTTTTGCCTTTCTGCAGCAATGTCTGTAACCACTGCCCTGCACACCTGTTATCTTCAAAAAGAGCTGAACTCTGTGGCTGCTGAGAGCCTGGCAGGTGTGTCAGGGAAAGCACAGAGCAGGAGTCTGCCATCCATATGCTGCAATCTCTAACAGAGTAGTTTTGAGATAAATTTAAAACATCATATGTAAAAACTACTAATTTAGCTACTAACCCCCTCTGTTAACTGGCATATGAATTTTAATGGTTCTGTTTGCAGGGCCTGTTTGTGTGAGAACTCCAACAATGATGCATTTTAAATCTTTAAAGATACCATCTCTAAATCACACTCCTAAAACAAATTTACAAGCCTAATGGATTTTAGCCAACAACAAAATTAAACCTAAAAATCGATGATTTGGACAACTGCAGTCAACAACTCTATTCACAAAAACACAATTCAAGAGCATTTATTCTCCTGCTTCTGGCAAAATCATTATTGACAGAATCCTGATGGGATTAACCAAGTTGTTTACCTTATTTGCATAGCCCTGCTTGACTGCATTTCTGCTTCCCTCTGCTGCTTCCATTTCCCTAATGTTAAAGATTATTGAAGTCAGGGAGAGCTCAGTAAGGAACCTTGCCCGTATTTAGAAGCATTACCGCAACCTTACAGTGTTAATTGCAGGTTTTAAATGGAGCACCTGCTTTGTTCAGTTAACAGGACACACAGAGGTGTTGGTGACCTCTGAGCAGCAAGGCTGCTCTGTGAACAACAAACAACTTTCTCAGTGTGTGAGAATGTTGAGAGTTCAAATTCTAGTAAAAAGAAGATACTTTGTACAAACGGAATGTATTTTTCCTCTTTTGGGGGAGAAGATGTTGAAGGATGTCTCCAAAATTGCAATGACTATAGTGGAGAAATTCTCTCCATCTGTTTATCCTATGCCATTCAGAATAAGAGAGCCTAAACGAAATTGAAGAAATAAATAAATAAAAGTAAAGCAGTTTGGCCTTTTGCCTCCCTGCTGCTTCTTCCTCTGTACTAAGAAAGCACAGAAAGCAGAGCACCTGCTGCCTGTGGGTGGATGTGGAAGATGATGGACATGGACACATTTTCCAATGCACTACCCAAAGTTGGTTGTGGGTGTTGAAAACGGGCCAGTGCAATGTCAGTGCCTGCTGCCCATGGGAAATTCTGTTGGCATTCACTGAAGAGGGACCTGGTGCCCCAGCCTAGCTCTGACTGAAGAGAGGGAGATGCTGCTTCCCTCTGCTCTCAGGTGACATATACTTGAAGAAGTTGGACATGTACAAGTGGAACCAGGGGAAAAAATCCTCTTAGAGAGTGTCTGGGTATGAATTAGTTATCAGAAAATAACAAAGCAGCTCAGTTAGTTAGAGCACAGTGCTAATGCCACAGTTATGGGTTCAATCCCCATACAGGCCACTTACTTAAGAGTAATTAACACAGTTTTCATTCCTTTCTCACTGCTTCATTTTAAGAGTTCCTCTTGAATCTGTTTTGGATCCAACCTCACTACTGACCCTGAAATTAAAAGGTCTCAGAAAAGAAGATTGTGTAGTACAGGAAGAATTGAGCTGCTTCAGTTGTGGGGATTTGGAGAGGGGACAACTAGTACTCATGAAAATCACATGGTTGTTGTGTGCAGGGAGGTGCCAGTATCAAGAGATTTTCCCGTAAGCTGAGAAGAGGATGAAATAATTGATGCTGCAGTGAAAGAAACAAGTGTGATCCAAGGTTATGTCACATGAGGAATTCCGAGCAGAGACGTTTTAATATCCTCAGATGAGGCACTGGTGGAATTTTGTGTCAGACAGCTGCAACACCAGACACTCCAACTGCTGAAAAAGGAATTTAATGCAAGAACAGAAGACTGTAGGGAGAAGCCTGGCTTTTTCAGTCATGTGAAGGGGAAACAGCAAACATCATCTTCACATATCAAACATCAACATTAGCTAATTAAAACTTTTTTCACCAGAATAAATTAAAGCAAAAGTTAGAACAACCGTTGGAGAGGGAAATGGGAAGCACGAGACTTGCCTGTGGGAAAAACAGCTTCACCCTTGTTGCTTCAAACAGCTTAGGGTCCAAGCCCCAGAGTTTCCTTCCACACCAGTGCTCCCAAGCAACTGTTCCTGCCTTTGTTTGCATTTCACTCTGAGCATTCTCATCTTGTTTTTCAAACCACAATGGCCCCCCAGTCCAGGTGTACTGATATACTATATTTCTAAAGATTCAGCTAGCCATGGCTTTTATTCAATTGTTTATATAACACTGAGAAAAAAAAAGTTCCTTGGAAATTTCATGTTAAATGATTGTTCTATCAAAATTTTCATTAGAATAACTTCAGTGCCAAACCCCAGACCAACTGCTCCTCTGACAGCTTTTCTGCACATACCTGAATAAATATTTGTCAGTATATTTTCAAACAGTCCACAGTCGAACAGTGCCATTACTGTCTCTTCATACTCTGGGGAAAGAGATAATTTGATGTAATACTACTGAGCAAAGGTTTACAGAGCCCTACATTAGAAGGACCACAAAACAGTAATTACTTATTTTCCATCATACCGACTGTTTGAGGTTTTAAGATGTCTTTCTTCTCATATAATCAGTATTGAGAAAGAAGGATCAAGTTGTCAATTATTTCCTTTGTTTCATACAGAAAGTTATTCCTTTTTTGGGTCTGCATCACATGAACAGTGCATTTAAAGAAGAGCAATATCCATGTTTCACTTTAGTATGCTGGGACTGCGTGATGGCAGAGCTGACTGTACCAACTCCTCCAGATAGATCATGTGTGGGACTGAGCTATCCCTGCTTGCTGTTAAGAAACATCCAAGAATTGCACCTCAGTTTCATACCTGAGGCTTCTGCTGAAGCAAAATACAAAACATTCACAGAGTTCAATTGACACACAAGCTGCTCATGAAGGAAGACTTCCCAGGTGGGACAATCTCACTTTCCATGCACGTGCTTCAGTTACTTTGCATAAAATAGAATTCTTTATGCTAAGGTATTACTCCTAACTTTGCAAATCTGGGAGGATAATTGGAGAGGAAGGGTCGAACTTTTTTTTGTCATGTTGTGGACAAAGCAACATCAGATTGGAATTCTTAAAAAACAAAATACTTCATACAAGGTGATAAACCCATAAAACCTTCAAACAGACACTAACAGCTGACAGTACAGTTGTAAAAAATCATCCAAACCCTTAAAATGTACATACTTAGGGATTTTCACTCAGAAGGGAGTGCTGATATTAACAGACAGCTGGTCCCTCTGTGAAGCTGCAAGAGCAACAGACTTATGACCTAAATAAAACCTGGTCCTCTTCAGGACCTCTCTGTTCTCCAGTTCCTGGGAGAAGAGGCTGGACTGAACCTTCCTGTGCTTATGCCAACATGTAAAAGGTGGCTTCAAAAATTCAAGTCAGAAGGTCTCACTAGAGATGCGAAGTTGGCAGCTCTTACATAATTCTGAGAAAGAAGTTCCTTGGAACTTTCATTGTAAGTGGTCATTCAAAAGGGAAGGTCATTCTCAACCTCCTGCACAGCTGCAGAAATAAGGACTGAGTTATTTGGCACCACGGTATCCCCTCAGGAATCTGGCCAGGGCCAAGTGCACCTCTGCTGTGACAGCAGGGTCCCTGCCATGGGTACCCCAGGAACATACCTGTTTCTGAAGTGTTGTCATCCATCAGTTTTTCCTGAGCCAGGTGAAGTGTGTCCAGCATTTCTTCAAATATCTCATCCAGAAGCCCAGCTTGTTTGCACTTCCTAACGAAGTCTATTCGAACTGTTAAAACACAAAAGCATTCTCATACAGAAGTGATCTGTAAAGGGGGCTTTGCTCCCTCTCTTCAGAAACTAAAACTTTGGCCAAAGTCCTTCCACCAGTAACAAATAATTGTGCAGATCTCTGGCTCCTGCAGCCACCCACACAGCCCTTTCCAGAGAGAACAAAAAAGTAGCCAGGCAAATGTAAGCACTGTGCTGGGTGTAAAATTCCCTAAGCTCTAGATTTGGCTTTGTTCATCACAAGCAAACAAACAGCTCCACAACTCTAAATGTGCCCTTCCTAAAGCTCATGATACCCCCTAGTGATTTGTCTTGCCTGCATTTTCAGCAATCCATAGGACCACACCATGGACCAAGCAGGCTAAAGCACAGAAAACAGTGCAATAAATGAATCAGTAGTAGATTTGGTAAAATTGAGGCTACTTTTACTCCAAGTGATCCAGGCAACTAAACTTCTTTATTACAGTCCATTTTATATACCTACTTGGTCAGATTTGGACTGATAGAGAAATAACCACTTTCTCTCAGAGCAGCAGGTCATTGACAAGTTTTAGTAAGATCCATGCAATGGGCTGTTCGAAAGCAAAGAGCCATAGGATAGCTCACAAAAGTCTGCCAGTTTCCATTAAAAAAAAACAATGGTACATTTTAGTGGAGACATTTGTGAGGAAAGAAATGCCATCTCACTTACACGAGATGCTCCATGAGTATTTCAGGATTCTTGATAGGTTTCCTGTTCTTTACAGTGGTAGTGAAATTCAGAAAAAAACCACTAGGCAGCCACTTGCAATACCATGCCCATACATTAAGCATATCCATAGTGGGGTGAATAATCACCACAAGGACATTCCAAACTTCTAAGTGCCAGCAGAATCCCAACAAGCAACTGCAGCAGGAGCTTCAGGGTAACAGGAAAACTGCAGCACTGAAGGATAGGTCCTGTGATCCATCTCACTGTTGTAACATCACATGTATGCAGTAAAACACTGTATTGTGTTAAGCCCCCTGTGTACACCCAGGTTTCCAAAGGTAAGATGCACTGCTCCTCCTCAGGTGTTCTCTGTTAACGCCTTCCAGGGCTCCCAGTTTGGATTTAACTGTACTGATATGGAGGAGGGAGGCAGAGGCACCCCTGTCTGCAGGAGAAGGAGCTGAATGCAGCAGCCAGCCAGGCTGGGGGCATTTCCATCTGAACCACCAGCTCAGAGCACACAGCAAGTCTCACTCAGCCAAACCACAGGCATTTGCTGGCTGCACAGTTATTAAAACATTCTACAAATCAGACTTCTGCTGCCACGCCAGAGCACAGAGAGCCACTCATCTCAGGAGAATCACAAAGATACATCTGCAGCACAGCATTTGCTACCAGCCATCTCCAAGCTCTGCACTTCAACATAACAGATCACACACAGTACCTCCTAGTTGCTCCATAAAGTTGTTATCAAACGTCCAAAATATCAGAATAAGCCTCTTTAATACTGAAGTTGTATTAAAGAGGGCATCTTTTCTTCAGGCTCGAGGTCCTGCAGGGGATACTCTTAACCTTGATTCTATGGACACTTTGATTCTGTGTTAAGTGTGTTGCTTATATACACTCCCTACATACACACTACAATTCATCCATTATCATAAATCCCACCCCAGGTTCCCAGAGACTCAGTCCTTTGTTCCATCTATCACTGCATTCTTGAGCCACATGACTTCTTGTCTTCCCACTGTCCTTGCTGGAGGAACAGTGTTTGCATGCCTAAAACTTTCACAGGCACAGTAAAAACTAAATTAACCCTTCTGGTATCAAAGTGAGTCTCACCTTTATGCCTGTTGTTTTCTCTTTTTAGTATTCCTAAATGATTTTCTTCTGCTGTCTCTTCTGTACTCTGTAAGAAAATCAGTACAATGTGTTTTTACATCATGCTGACATTTATTGCTGTTCTCATAATCATATTCTGTCTTAGCAGAAAGATAAAAAGCAGTCCACATTTCTGTGAATATAGTCAGCTTCTTGGCATGGCTAACAATATTCCTCTCCAGACATTCTATTTTGAAAATGGAAGCAAAAAGTGTTTCAAAGCAAAAACCCTTTAAGAAAAGCCAAACACCTGGGACACTATGTTCCTTAACCACTGCATTTGCAAATAGCAGAGAAGTTAACAAATGCCTGCTGGGAACTCCCAAGGCTCTTTCTGAACAATGTCAGAATACTTTGTAAGTCCTTTGCTGTAGCAGGTGTGGGTCCCCCATTTTAGTACTACTGAAATTCTGAATTACCATTTCTTCTGTGATGTTGGGAGATGTACGTCTTCTTTTCTTATTAGCCGCACCTAGGAATCAATAAACAACAAAGTAACAAAGTGACAACCTCGGACTGACCATCACACATCATTCAAATTCCTTCTTTTCCCAAAAAAGCTACCAAAGTGAGGCACTTCGTGTGGCAAGGCAGAAGTATGTTTCAGCTTCCCCAAACACCTGGCATTTCAGCAGAATTCACACTGTTTCCATTTAAGAAAATTGCAAGCATGAACCAACCATTAGGAAAAAGTGCAAATCATTATAGCATTAGGATATCACTTAACTTTTTCAACTCAGTTGATTTTTAATTGTGGCAGAGTGAACTTATTCCTCCTGGCAGCAGCACTACCTCTAGGTAGTAAAAAACCCTGATTGGTTCCTTTTCCAAACACTTCTTATGTATGTTAATTCACCCTCAAAACTAAAACTACATAAAGAATTATTTAGGTGTCTCAAAGACATACAAATGACATTAAGTTTTTCATCAACGTAAAGACCCTTCCAGAAAACCTCCAGAAGCCATTTGACTTGTCAGTTTAATACCATTTATGCCACAAAGTGTTTGTAGTGATGTGGTATGAAATCTCTGAAAAATTATCTCTGCTTTCACTCTATCCTTTCCATAGCACACAGCAGACTCTTGCCAACATCATAACTGGCAGCTTTTGGAAACAGCTACAGTATCACAAGCAGAGAAGAACAGCTCTGGCAAGGAAGACATGGCGGGAGCAGAGAAAGGCAGAGGAGTGCAACTACCCACCAAAACCTGAATGTTTAAAGTACAGTGAGGTTATACTTCCCCTTCCCTGTTTAATTCCAGAACCTCTGGGCAGCACTTAGTAAGGGCTTTCCTGTTGGAAATCATCCTATCAAGAGGAATGAGGAGCCACTGTTGTACATGCAGGCTGTGGAAACAAGTTTGGGCTTTGGGCACTGGTGCTGAACATTCGCATTTTTCATGGCCTGAAAGAAAATTGGTCTCTCACTTCATCCAAAACAAACCTGTAAGGCCTAATTTGGGGCACTGTGGGAGACAGTGCTGTAGGTACACCAGGTGTTCCTTGCTGTCCAGCATGGTATTTTTGACACAAGATGGGATTTTCTGAGCTCTCCCTGATATCTACTGTAAGAATGCCTTATACAAGAGGAACAGTCTGAAGAGCAGCCCAACTCCTCTTGCTCTGCACAGTGCTGGCTGCTCTCCTGCATTTGTCAGCCTTTACTCTGCCCACATCCAACTTTTCCAGTTAAACAGAGGTTGGAGCCTGTTTCCAAGTTGCTCTCCCATCCTTGCTGCACAGAGCTCCAAGGAGAGTTCTTGGCCCATAAGGCACCTTATCCCCGTCCAGTCACACAGCAGAGTGCTGACATTTCAACACAAGAATATTGTATGAACCAAGAATAAGGGGATCTTCCTTGGCCCCATTTTCTCCAAACTATGAAGCAAGAGACACTGGGCTTGGGGAACCAAGTGTCTTCTACTCAACTCTCCCACTTGTTCCCCACTTCCCAAGGTACAGAAAAAAAAAAAAGCAAAGCTACTCTCAGGAGGAGAGAGAAGCTCATTCAGGAGGCAGGTTAAACACTGCCAGCAGAATCCATTTACCCCTCATGAACAAAAGGTCTCTAAATTAAATGCCTCTGGAAGAACTCCTCTAGGAGAAAACTCTTCCCAGGGAACATTGTATATACAGTATTTGAAGACACAAAAACCATCCAGTATCTAAAAGGGGCTTCAAGAAAGCCAGAAAATGACTTTGTACCAGAGCATGTAGTGACAGGACAAAGGGAGATGGCTTCAGATTGAAAGAGAGCAGGTTTAGGTTAGATATAAAGAAATCCTTTACTGTGAGGATGGTGACACTCTAGAACAGTTTGTCCAGAGAAGTTATGGATGCCCTGTCTCTGGAAATGTTCAAGCCCAGGTTGGATGGGGCTTTGAGAACCTGGTCTAGTGGAAGATGTGCCTGCCCAAGGCAAGGAGGCTGGAACTAAATAATCTTCAAAGTTCCTTCCAGCCCAGATCATTCTGTGATTCAACCTTGTAAGACTTAAGCCCTCCTTATGAACAAGGTGGTCTAGAGGGCTGGACCCAATGGCTGAATATTATCTGGTACTGGAAACAAAGCAATCTTGGGCCTGTCCAGTACTTATACTTGGGACCCTGGGCAGCCCCAACAGACAACCATTAGACCACAGAAATTAAAATAATTTTGAACAGGAGAGAAAGGTCAGTACTCAGAACTACGGATAAGTAAAAAGCAAAGCTACTAAGTAAACTATGAAGATGCATTTGGTGAACCACAGCAATATCAAATATTAAACAGACTATATGTCTGGCTAAGAAGCCCCAGCCTTCATGACTAAAAGCTTAAATAATAATCACCTAAACCATCCCTTAAGTGTCATCAAGGTAGAGCAAGACTCTGTCAAGAAGATTAGCCAAAATTTGCTAATTTCAGTGAGAGCACACCACTCCCAGCACAAGTGCTCACAGGTCAACTGAGTTCAAATTCAAAATGAAGGCCAGTCTAGGGCCCACCTCACTGTGAGCAGAGTTGTATGCACTAGGCTAACAAGGTCTAGCTTTGGTTGGGATTCCCAAATGCCTCTGAATTAGGAAGGGCCAGGACTGCCAAATGAAGCTGCATTTCTGCAGCACAGGAAGCAAGCATTTGTTAAACAGGGGTTGTACAATCCTTCTGTTGCACTTAAAAAGCTCTTTGGGATCCTTCAGAACGAAAGGGCCTATTTTAAGAACTACTGCAGTGAATACAGAAGATGCAAATGTGAATGTCTGCATAACCCCAGATAAAATCCCAAGGTGACCTCTCCTGTAACAGCCCTCTCCTTGCTAATCCAGTGCAAACTTGTGTGTGGCTCTCCTGTCTCACATGGACTTTTCCAGCTGCTTGGGCCCACTTGCCCAAAGAAGAGCAATAATGATTCCATGAAGGATTGGGTCCATTGTGGTTTAAGTCAGTTTTCAAGGAGATTCAGGGAGGATTAAATTTTAACTTTTCCCACTTCAAAAAACCTTCTTGATTTTTGTGCATACATGTGGATCTCAACCAAACCACTCCTGCAAGATTAGGAATCCACCACTCAATATGAAGGTGGTAATATTTATCTTGTTCATATGAATTACTGACTGTAGGATCCAAACTTTCAAAACAAATGAAGTCAATGAAGTCATTAAAGAAACTCACCACAGTGACTGGTCCTATTCCCTGGGTCATGTTTTGGGCAGAACACTCTAAAATTTAAGTTCAATTTCAAGAAAAAGAGAAGAAGTATTAATAAATATGCAAACAGAGTTATGTTGACCAATTTTAACAATATTTTTTCCCCTCTTTTCACTGAACACAAACTGAAAGACAGTTAAAAAATATCAGGATTTTTTGTTCAACATTACCCACCTCAGAAACCACCTGTCTTAGAAGTCTCATGCATGCACAACCTTGTGTCTGTACTTCTCAAGCCTCAGTGGACTCTCAGCACTGAAGCTGTGAATGATCAGTTCCATCAGCCCACCCTGTCTGGGCCTGCCACTGGCACATTTCACGTGTGTGGCCACCACTGTGCCAGAGACACTGAAATGAGATTAAGGCTCCTGAGGTGAAACCCCGCAGTCCTGACACTGTTCCACCACAGCCACTGCAGCTCTGCCCCCTGGCCCTGCCCCACATGGGCCAGGAGCCTCCTCAGACTCGTCTGCTCAGTGTCACCTTCCATACACAGCACCGGGCACTCGCTCGGTGAGATCTCCATGCCCCTCGCTCCCGCTGCCCTGGGCTTGGGAATGGCCCCCAAATCTGAAGTGAGCTGGGCAACCCTGTGGGAGATCCAGTACCTAAAGCTGCTCCGTTCATTTTTTACTTAAAGGCTTCAGAAATATGTGAAATGGGAGGATTTTCAGAGGTTCTAGGAGAGCAATGTGAATTCCTTGGAAGAGGCGAAATGCAACAAATGTATCTGAAAACATTCCTTATCTTTTGGATACAATAATGTGCCGAGAACATGAACCAGCTTTTACAATATGCCTCTCTTACAGAAGGATCCCAAGTAACTTTTTAAGCAAAAATGCCTTGTCAGGAACATGGCTTAGTTTATCTCTTCCTTACAAATCTATTTTCCAGGACTATTGTAATTTTTAAAGGGAACTGCATTTACTAGGACATTTTCAAATTATTGTCATTCTTTTAACAAAAGCAGAAGCATTGCCCTTAGAAATGCAGACTGTTGCCTTGATGAGGAACTTCTTTTGCATGAAATGCATCTTGAAGCACAAAAAAATCAGATTTAGGTATGCCTAACAATGCAATCAGAAAGCTATATACTTGAGACTCCTTATTTCTATTCAATTTCTAATGCTGCCCTTTGGAGAATGTTTTTTATTCTTCCCCTCCCTTTAGTTCTAGTCTTTTAGTTAAAAACAACCCATCCTAATCACAAGAACATCTTATAAAGTACAGACAATATATTTTACTACTCAAGCACTTCCCTACTGTCATTTTTGCAAGACAGCAGCACAAATTGCACTTATTTCTCCACCTCTACTCTTACTGGCCACTTTCACAGCACCAGATGCTTTCTCTTTTTATTCTGCTTGATTTGTTTTGATGATTGCTACTCATCATCACAACGTTGGTAACTCAGAATTTAAAACCACCAGCTCTGCCCCTCACTTGAAGGAACCCTCTCTTTTCAGTATATTCCACCATGAAAATGTGCAAGGGCTGTCAATTCACAGCCACTGTTTTTCAAGTCTCCAATAATTTTAGCTAGCCACAATTTTTGTGCTTTATTTATGCCACTGCTACTGTGCAAAAGTCTTCAGGTTCAAATCCTTGAAAGCTGTCCTAGTATCTTTCTCCAATCCAGTCCTTTCCCAGCTCTTCAATACAGGTTGCTGTAGCCTAGTTTCCAAGGCTATCAGTGTCACACAGTCACTTAAAACTAGCCATTTTAAGCGTCCCTCTTCCAAACCCCCAAGGTCACCAGCTCCAAAATGCCACCAAACTGTATATGCAAGCACTTCTTTACCAATTTGTATCCAGACTGCTCTCAGTCCCACTTGTTTTTCAATATAAGTTCAGTCTTCTTGAGCCTGAGTTATCCTTTCTAAAGCTATAAAATGGGAGCCATTTAATCTGCGATCACAGAAAGTTTCCATCTTCCCATTTTCATGAGCTTTGCAGATTCACTAAGATTTTAAAAGCATCAGTTAAACATCCCATCCTCCCTGCACAGCTGGGCTTACAGAATTGCACAGATGCATTAATTGCCAGGAGGGCAAGTGTCTTAACACAAAAGGACCCATCTTCCCCTGCTACCACGGACTGCATTAGTCCACCCTTTCTTGAAACAGGTAGTGATTAGATGATTCCCAAATTAATCTAACATGACCTGTGATCTCTCTGGCCTTGCACAGAAATGAGCATCAGGACTTTTTTATGCACCTCAGACTTTACTATAACTTCAGCATTTCAAAAGGTCCGTGAAGCCCCAGTTTTTTAACCCCTTCATCTGCATCCTCCAAACAGTTTGTTCCATCTGTCAATGGCAATGCAAGGAGCCCAAGGACACAGTGGACAACAGGAATAGCATGATCAGGACAGAAAATTTACTTAGAATCCATTCAATTGTGTTAATGCTAGCAACATACTTGAAACACAAGGCCTCTGGTGTGATCAAAGTTCTTTGCTAGCATAGGGAGGGAAAATTACTCAAATTTGCCTGATGCGAGCAGATCTAGAAGTGTTATAACTGCTCTGTGCTCAGACTACGTTTACTGGAGCTTCTGAACCAATAAAAAATTTAGAATCTGAGTGACATTAAGAAAAGTCTTTGTTCTTGATGATTAGCTAAGAGAGTCAATAAGGACTGACTCAGTTTTGGCCTTGTTACCTTTCAGTGATGTTACAGGCTCAAGCACTAAACAGATTCCCTCCCACTGCAATGAAGCTTTCCTGGGAAATGACAACATTTCTCCCACAGTTTGTAACCAGAGGATGAAGCATCGCTTTAGGAGAGAACTCATTTCCTTCCCTACGAGACCCTTTAAGCCCCACCCAAGGAAGCCCCACCCCCGGGCGGGCGCTGGGTGAGTACCGGTAGACGCCTTTGACCTGGTCGGTCTCGACGGCGGCGTCGTCGCAGAGCGCGCAGAAGAAGTGGTAGCTGCGGCGGCATCTGCGCTCCTCGCAGCCCACCGTGGCCCCCTTCTTGTGGCAGAAGTTGCACATCTGCAATGGGATTGGGTTCAGCAGGTAAATGCCACGGGCAGATACTCCAAATCCTGCCAGACAGGGCAAATGCCATTCTCTGTGGGAAAATCCAGTATCCCGTGGCAAGCCACCTCTGTGTAATTCATCAAGCAAATTCACTCCCGCAAACTCCTACCCTGGTCATTATTTCAGCCACCTTTTTGCTATCTTACCTCTATTTCATACTGCTAAATTGGTCAAATGAGGCAAAGAGCCACTCGAGGGCACTGAGAAACCTTCCCAAGTTATTTCAACATTAATTGGTGTTAATGTTTGTATTTATATTTTCTAGGCTAACTTCATAATGAAAAGAGTTCCACCCAGGACATAGGGGAGGAGGGCTGCTGAAGACAAAGGCAATTAAAAAAATCCTGATTCAAATAATCTTATTTCTGCTGAACTCAGAAAGCGTTCCCCTTTACAACTGTGGATTGCATTCTTTTGTTTCAGGCATTGGCTTAGGTCTTTACCAAAGTCTCAGGAAACTTTGACAAAGGACATAAAGGCCAGAAAAAAAACCCACCTGCATTTTAATACAGAATGAACTAAATTTCACCAAATCAAATGTTAAATCAATGACTCCAACACTAAACCCATGATTTCCCTAATCTTACTAGATCAGAAGGACCAGCTACTTTAATACTTTTTTTTTTTTTTTTTAAAGCACAGAACAGGCCAGACAACCCTCAATACTAGATAGGACTAAGTGCAAATTCGGAAACATTTCCTTACCAGTCGCTTTCCTCTCTTGAGCTCTTTTAACACTGAGGACACATCAAACCTTATTCCCAAATTTTCTGAGTTATGATCGTCAGATTCCACAAATCCTGAGGAAAATAACTAAAGACAAAAGAGACAATTAAAAAAAATAAGAATGACTTAGTCACCAGTGCAGAAAAGAGACAAGGAATACATCTTTTCTTCCTGCACCTGCCCTGCCTAAGGAGGCTGATTTTTCTCTGTTTTCAAGAGGTTTCACCCACACTGAACAAGGGGTTGTGCTTCAACATTTCTGCAGTCAAAATAAGTTTCTCCTTCCGCACAGGAGATTTCACATAACCTGAAGACAAACTAAGAAAAGATATTAAGGTGAGCAAGTTAACTTATTAAAAACATGAACAAAGAAAATCTGAAAGGTTTCCCGGACTAAGGATGAGAAGATCTTCAGGCAGCAGACCTCCACACCCTGGACATCTTATTATGTGCCTGGTTGTTCAGACATACAGCGGAATGCAACATCTCTCTGTAACAAGATTTCCATACAGCACAATGCTGACAACAGCTGACTGCAGGAAAAAACCAGAAACAATGTACACATCCTGGGAGAAACCCACTAAAAATGCACACATTTTAATGGTCACTTTAATTTCCACAGAACTACTGAGCCATGTCAATGACAATGAGTGAAGAAGAATAATCTTTTAGGCATTTTTTTCCTAAGCATTATATGTAGCTAATTCCAAACAAAAGGGAACTACCCTTTCATCAACTAGCAGGCACAGTCTGTCTGCTCAGAAGGTGATAGCTGATTGTAAAAAAACCCAAACAATGCAAACAAACCTAGGGCACAGAATGAGTAAAGTTGCTGGGAGGAGAAAGAAAGAAGAAAGAAGAAAAGAAAAAGCAGAGAGAGAAAGAGAGAGAGAGACAGAAAAGATTCAACACTGAGAAACATTAAAGTCATAATAAAACTAGTTTCAAATAAAACAAACAATGCCATTGTGGAACATTCTGACAAAAAAATAACCAACCAAAAAAGGTAACAGAAAAATACCAAGAACCAGTTCCATCAACATTCCAGAATAAAGGGGAGGCAATGAGAGTAGAAGGATTGCGACACACTTAGAGCTTTACAAATATTTTTATATAATCAACTTCTGATATTTTTATTCCTTATTTTAAATAAGGCACACAATGGACAGTTTTTTCACCATCAAGTGATATGGATATTTTCCTGCAAAGGTTTAAGTACACAATCTTCTGTGGTCTGAGAATTCTCATCCAAGAGGATGAGTCTCAATAGCATCTCAAGAAGACCTGTTCCTGTTGCTAACCTCATGTGGTCTTTGTGGTGTTTTCATGTGTGTCTGGGACCACTAATCAGCAACAGACACACATGAAAACACCACAAATCAACAGCTCCAGCTGTGCAGATACATCCTCTTCCACTCCAAAATCCTGGCCAAGCCCAATTGCTTTTCACAGCTTTTCAATCTCATATAAACTTGCTGGTTTGAGTAACCAGCCTTTCAATCCAGACATCATTGCAAAACCAAAACCAGATAAGCAGTGGAAACTTCCCCCTTATTGCTTCTCCACTTCTCTTCAGTACTGCCCATCTGAAGGCACTCACCAGACAATCCTGATGAGCTGCAATATCCCTCTCTGTGGCGATATACATCACAGAGCCAGCCTCCCCTTCGGAACAAAACGCACACGTTCTTCTCACCATCTTCGCCATTATCCAGGAAGCACCAGGAGCAGGAAAACTGGGACAAAACACAAAGCAATTGACAACTTCCATAGGCCAAGCAGGACAGAGGAAAGCAGAGCCTGCCAACACCTGCCCTCTAACTGCTCCTTCACCTACATCCCCTGACTCTTGGTGCTTTGCTCTTCCAGTAACAACTATTAGTAGAAGAGGAAATGACTACTCTTGGCACAGCAGTGGGACGGAACCCAGATCCCAGGAGCTCCAGCAATTAGAGCAAGAGAAAGAGATATTGCTTGCTTGGCAATATCTGCTCCAAAACCAGATCTGAGAGCAGCCCAGCAAGTCATGCCCTAAGGTGAGAAACTCCTTTTATTTGGAGGAGGGCAATCACTCATGGTGTTTTCTTAACCTACTGCTGCCACGTGTAGGTCAGCAAGTCAACAAAGGATAGAAAAACAGCTGCCTCCGAGTTTTGCCAGTGCCTTCCAGGAGTTCACAGAAGACAAGGAAGAAACACTAATTTCTTACTGTAAGAAGGATGTAGCAAAGTAGTGTGGAGAGGTCTGCAAGTAAATTGGGGCACAAGAAAAAAACATAAATTATATAGATTCAAACATTCTCTCTCAACAAGGTGAAATGCTAACAGGAGTGACCAAATTTTCCCTGAGCCCTGGGAATTGCCCCAGGGGCACCTGTTATCTTTTTCTGGCCATATCCCCTCAAGTCTTAGTTGTTCTTCTTCACACAGTCTTTCTCAGAAGCTGCAAACTTCTAAGGCCAGCTACTTACTTCACAAAAGCAGTCTAAGTGTTTCTGGACAAGCCTTTACACACATCCCCCACCAGCAGGTTAGAGCACCACCCCACAACATTTGTAACAGAAATTTTACTTTGTCTGTGTTTCTTGTGCAAGTCCACCACAGAAATCTTCCACAACTTCCCACTCCTACAAGGTGTGATACTCCAAACTATCCTCTGCTGGAGACGTCACCTCTGACAGCACCAACTCCTGTATGACAAGGGGGAAGAAAAATCTGCATTTACATTCAAGGAATAGGAAGATCTGAAGTTAAATTACTCTAGTGAGAGGTAGTAAGGCCCAAGTACAAAATAGGCAGGAAATTTCATGGTTCAACAAATCCTGCAACCTTTTTCTGGGTTTCAACAGACTGTTTTTGTCAGTCCCCATCTTCCTTGCATAAAACAGACTGGGTAGCCCCAAGTGAAAACACCACCAGAGTAGAAGAGAGGATATTTATATGTTTTCTCCCCTCTGGCTCACACTACTGACAATTTATTTATAATCACAAGTCACTTTGTCTTTGCACACAGCTGGAGTCTTTTTTCCCCTGTCCTTCTATGTCTTGTAAGCAAAGCAATACCCATCTCTACACTGACCATCATATCAGTTTCAGAACCTGAGCAATAAATGAATAAATAAATAAATACAACAAACAAACAGAAATACAAAAGACATATTAGAACTAGAATAGAAAAAAATTCAAAAGAAGAATGAGCTAGAGTCTGAATGGCCTAGAATACAGGAAAAGCTCTCTGCAGCAAACCAATACCTGGAATTGATGCAGACACATAGAGCCTGCTCAAGCCTGTTCAGAGGATCCAGCTCTAGGAATTTTTTTAAGGAAGGGGCTTATGGTGGAGTCTACAGTCCCTGGTGTTCTTACAGGCTCTGAAAAAGTGCTGATGGAGAACAGAAGACACTTGATCATGGTCAGCCTTAGGACTCCTCCAGCACGTTTGCAGGAATCCTGAAGCAATTGAAGTACAGCTCTTGGCCATCCCTCTGTGCAGAAGCAGCCAGCCTGCACCTACTGCCCTGTTTAGCCCCATGTCCTGCCCCCTGTGCTGGGCTGGCCCTGGCTGGATGCCGGGCACTCCCCAAGCCACGCTATCACTCCCCTCCACAACTGGAGAGGAGAAAATATAACTAAGGGTTCATGGCTTAAGGACAGGGAGAGATCCCTCACCAAATACCATCACAGGCAAAGCAGACTCAGCTTGGGGATGATTAACTGAATTTTTACTAGCAAAATCAGAGCAGGATAATGAGATGTACAATAAATTTTAAAACCACCTTGCCTTCACCCATCTCTTCTTTCCAAACTCTACCTCATCCCCCAAGAGGCACAAGGAGATGGGGAATGGTGGTTCTGGTCAGTCCATCACTCTTTGTTCCTGCCACTCTCAGGGACATTCCTTCCCCTGCTCCAGTGTGGGGTCTCTCCCCACTGGAGACAGTCCTCCACTAACTTCTCTGTGAGTCCATCCCATAAACAGTTCCCCAGGAATGCTGCAGCACAGGTCACTCTCCCATGGGGTGCAGTCCTTCAGGCACAGCCTGCTCCAGAGTGGGGCCCCCTGAGGGTCACAAGAACTACCAGGAAACCTGCTCCAGTGTGGGCTCCCTCTCCAGGGGTCTGCAGGTCCCTGCCAGGACCCTGCTCCAGCATGGGCCTCCCACGGGGCCAGAGCCCCCTCTCAAGCATCCACCTCCTCCACAGGCTGCAGATGGATCTCTGCATCCCCACGGACCTCCCTGGGCTGCAGGGGCACAGCTGCCTCCCCATGGGCTGCACCAGGGGCTGCAGGGGAATCCCAGCTCTGGCGCCTGGGGCACCTCCTGCCCCTCCTTCCCCACTGACCTCGGTGTCTGCAGAATTGCTCCTCTCATATCCCCACTCCACTCCTCTCTGCCCACTATTATATCTGCCCAATAACTCTTTTTCTTTCCTTCTTAAATGTGTCACCACAGAGGCATTACTATCATTCCCGCTGAGCTCAGCCTTGGCCAGCAGAGGGTCAGTCTTGGAGCTGGCACTGGCTCTGCCAGACACAGGGGAAGCTTTTGGCAGATTCTCCCTGAAGCCACCCCTGTAGCCCCCACACCAACCCAACCTGGCCAGGCAAACCCAACACACCCCCACAGGAGCCTGTGCTCCTCCCGAGCTTTCTGCTACACAGTGCTGCCAGGAAGAGGACACAGAGCTAAACGGGGCAATGGAGCTGGCTGGCTGCTCCTGTGCAAGAAGGGAGAGGCTAAGGGCAGGTTTCAAGTTTCACAGTTTAATTACATTTCATCTGAACAATGCCTTGCTTTTGCAAGGCTTAGAGCACACCACTCAGGGATTCCAGTCGACACTTGTGGAACTGTCTGAAAAGGCAAGAAAACCTTGCTCCACTCTTTCAGTAGCACTCATGACAGCATTACTCTGTTACTATTTCTCCTGCTGTCTCTTTCTAAAGTCGAGGAATCTGAAACTATGGAGCTTTTCTTTGTACATAAGCTGGTCTGCAGTTTTATTCACCTCTATGCCTTCTCTACTCCTCCAGCTACACTCAGAGAGGAACAAACCACCTTCAAAAGGAGGGGCTACAATTTACACTACAAAGTCACAACATCACTCTGTATTTTTCTTCTTTAATAACTCTCACCATTCCAATCACATTTTAGCTTTCTTCTGAGTGCAGAGCTGACACTTCCAGAGAACTACTGTTGGAAGCACAAAGCAGTGAAAAAACCACAAAGCTCAACCAGCAATGGGGCCCACGGTGGTCAGAGCAGACAAAACTGGGTGGAGGGTGGTGGTTTGTGCTGCCACAGGTCTGGGGAGGCAAGTGAGGCAGCGTGGGAGCCCTGTGCCCTTGTTCTTCCCTTGCTCACCAGGAAATGTTCTGCAGCAATTGCACCTCTGGTGTATTCTGTGCAATGTGACCACAAACAATGGGACGTACAGAAGTGCCCTGATTTGTACCTGACTGGAGGGTGAGAATTCAACACAGAAACCAGAGGGACAGACCCACGGGTTTGTCCTCCTGGCTCCCCCAGAAGGGATGCCTTTCAGTGAGGATTGTCACATACTTGTCACAGAATCAATTAGGGTGGGAAAGACCTCTGAGATCAACAAGTCCAAACAATGAGCCCATACTGCCCTGCCAACTAGACCAGTCTTACAGAGTATCACAGCTCCCCAGATCTCTTCCCTAAGTGGTATCAGATTAAGTAGGGAGGGCACCAGTGTTGTGGTTGTTTCTCTGGCACATTCATCATCTTCCACTTATCAATGCTGGATTTTCACCTGCTGTTTTAGTCAATCCCTTGCTTCCACTGCCAGCACCCCAGGGAACCCAGGGGGCCTAATTCAGCTGTAAGATTTAGGGGCCTTTCTGCTGCCCTCTGCTCAAAACAGTAGACAGAGCAGCAGCTGAGAGAACAGTCACACCTGCCATTTCCTAGAAGCAGAGCTGTTGGTTTTGGTTCCTCATTTTTTTCACAGCAGTGACTAGAGGAAAGGAAACAGAAAGTAAAAAGCGAGAACAGCGCTGGCAAGAGTGCAGGGCTTGCGCCACTTTCAGCAATCCTGCTGCACCATTACCAGTCTGACTGAGTACTTGCTCTCCAGACCCAGTTCTGAAAGCATTCTTTTATGTAAATATCCATCTTTTACACATCTTTACATAGGAGCAGACTAAGGCACAGAACCTCTTAGTATAAGATTTGCGCTATAAATAACGAGGTAGTTGTTGGCTTTCCCTATTATGTACTGGCTTTTGTAAATTATTATTAATCACAATCATTTTGATATAGTACAGTTTGTAATCACTTTTAACTGCTTTTGATATAGTACAATTAATGCCCTGGCCCCAGTGTAGCTCATACCCTTTCAAATATTAAAGTGAATGCTATGTGTTGTGCATTATAACGTTAACTTTTGCAGAAGTAGCTGTAAATTAACAACTAACGCTTTTATTTTTGTAAATAACTGACAACAATGAAAATACTCAGATATATCTGTGGAATAGCTGATGCTGATTTAAAGCACTTGTGGGAGTAGCCAAAACTGCCGGCACGGTCAGGTAAGGTTTAAGGAAGGGATGTGCTGAGGACCCCTGACCCCCCGGCAGGGGTCGAACCAACCTAAAGAATTCCCAGAACGTGTAAACGAGCTCAAAGATTGTCTATAATCTTTATGAATATATATTTGACCGATGCAATAGAAAAAGTATACAGGAGTTATGGTGATGAAGGCTACGGTTAGCTGATGTGCCTCTGGCTACAGCTACACACCCAGTGCTGTTATTGTCCTTTTTACCCCTTATTAAACGTCTAAAAAATTTAAAAGATTGAGGCTCGTTCCTCACAGGGAGTAAGGAAAAGAGCTCAAGTCCCCTGACCCCCAGCAGGCCACTGAACCCACTGCCCCAGCTCCTGCTCTGCTCCTCCCTCCAGCGCAGTGCGGGACTGGATCTAGGGAAGTAGTAAGGAAAGAAAGAAATAAAGAAATCACGCACCTGTCACCCCACTCTCCCTGTGTTCCTCATTTGTGCTCTGTGAGGAAAACGGCTGGAGATGCCACGAAACACGACCCACATCCGCTTCCCCACTCTCCCCACGCCATTACAAAACAAACACACCCAAACTTCGCCGGGAACAAGAACGAACAAGCAAAGCTGTCCTTCCGATCACCTTTCGCTTGCGAGCGTCTCGTTCCACCCTGCCAGCCGCGGGCAGGGCATCTTTCGCTAGACCGGGCTGCTCAGGGCTCCATCCAAGCCGGCCTCGAACGCCGCCAGCGATTGGGTATCCACAGCTTTTCTGGGGCAGCCGTGCCGGTGCCACACCAGAATTTCTCGCTACCACAGCCCGGCGCCCCGGGGCGGCCCGCACGGGGGTCCCGCCGCCGCCTCACGGCCCCGCCCGCTCCGCTCGGCCCCGGCCCGGCAGGGTCCGCTCACTGACACCGCGGGGGGAGCGCGGGGCCTGCCCGGCGCTGAGGGGCCTGAGCGGCGCTGAGGAGGCTCCGCGCCCCCCCCGCCCCGCCCCGCGGTGGCACTTACCGGCCCGCGCGAGCGCCACTCCCGCCGCCCCCTCCCCCGCCCTCAACTGTCCCGCGCGGAAGTGAGCGTGCCCGGCCCGGGCACAGAGCATGCGCGGTGGGGCCCCCGACGCTCCGCCCCGCGCGGCGCTGATTGGCTGCGGCCCCAGCGCGGCTGGCGGAAGGGCGCGCCTGACGTCATAAGGGAGGCGTGGCCGGGCGCTCCCGCATTGGGGCGCGCCGGGGGCACGGAGCGCGTACACGGGTTCGATGCCCGTTCGATTACCCGTGTCGGCAGCCACTTCCCGAGGGCTTTCGCCATGGGAAAAGCCATATCCTGCATCCCTCCCCAGCCCCGTGTTCGCTTTTCACTGATCCCAGAATCACAGAACTACGGTCTCACCTAAACCTCGGCGGGCGGAGTTTCCCGTCACTTGCTGGCAGGGCGAAGATGCCGACCCCGCCCTGGCTCCGCCTTCGCTTCAGGCCGTTCTATGGAGGGCTTGGGCCACCCCTGAGCCCCCTTTTCTCCAGGCTAAACACCCCCAGCCCCAGCAGCAGCTCTGCACAGGGGTTGTGCTCCTGGCCTTCCCCAGTCCTGTTGCCCTTCTCAGGACACGCTCCAGCACCTCCACGCCCTTCCTGATTTTCGGGGCCCAAAAACTGAACACAGGATGTGAGGTGTGGCCTCGCCAGGGGCAAGCACAGGGATACAGTCACTGCTCTGAGCCTGCTGGCTACACTATTGCTGATACAGGCCGGGGTGCCATTGGCCTTCCCGGCCACCTGGGCACACTCTGCCTTGTGAAAGGTGAGGCTGCGTCCCGTGTCAGCTAAAAAAAAAAAAAAAAAAAAAAAAAAAGAAAGAAAAAAAGTGGCCTGTGTAGTTCTGAAATGTGTGGAATGAGGCCACAGAATGGTTATAAAAATGAGTTTTAATAAACAAAGGAAGAAGCATGGAAAGAATGGAAAGAGGCTTTTTGGATAAATATTTTGCATGCTGATAAGTGAATAATGTGAGTTTTAAAGTTTTCATAATATAAGTTTTAAGGGGTTTTTTAGGCCTTTAGCATGTAGGATAGAAGAGTGCATAAGTATTATTATTTGCTTTGAAACAAACTTATTATAAGCTTTGAACTGCTTTGTAATAAGAGGTTTTGAACTACAGCTTTAGAATGTAAAAAGTGGAAATCACTTAAACAAAAGAAGGAAGTGAGCTTATCTTAAGCTAAGAAAATTGAGGATCTTGGAAACTGGACTTCACCATCACAAATGTAAGGAAGCTAGACATCACCTTCACTGATTTATGGCCCTGGGAAGAGAAGCTGGGCCTCACCATCACTGATGTATGACAGTGGAAAAAGAAACTGGACATCACCACCACTGATTAACAACCTTAGGGTATAGAAATTCGACATCACCAATAGGAACTGATCACAATGGGGTGTAGAAATTGGACTTCACAAATAGAAATCAGGAGGAAACCACAAAAAAACTGCCGAGAAGGGGTTTATGAAGATGCTCAATAAATACCAGCAAAAATCAGCATTTGGTATGCAGCTGGAGGGGAAACCTCCACTGTACCCAGTGCGCTACTTTGCTCACATTTTATCATTTGAATTAATAAATCGATTATTGCTTGATATATTGGCTGAGTCAAGCTCTTATTCTTTACAGGCTCATGTTCAGCTGCTCTCCATCAGTAACTCCAGGTCCTTTTCTGCTGGGCACCCTTCCAGACACTCTTCCCCCAGCCTGTAGCACTGCCTGGGGTTGTCTTGGCCAAAGTGCAGGACCTGGCACATTGTTTTGTTGAACTTCCCCCAGCGAGCTCACAAACCACATTAACAGGCATATTCTGGCTCATCAGGAGGCCACGACAAAATGGAGCTTTTAAGATCAGTTCCCTTGACCACATGGAGCAAATAAGTGCTGCCTCTTTTGAAACATCAGGTCTGTTTTCCTGTATTAAGAAACAGGGCTTTTCCTCACCACCCCAGTATCATTAATTCCTACTACTGATCTGGAATATATAATCAACAGCAGTAAAATATACCTTCTTTCCCACCCCCCCCCCCCCCCGCCCCCGCTGCTTTAACAAAGTTTCCATCTTCTTTTCCACATCCAAGTCAACCATAGACATGTTTTCTGCATTTTCATTTGTTTAAAAGGTTAATACCACTCCTGGGTTATCCATGGGTTTGTCATACACTTTGGCATGTCTCTGGTTAACATTGAAAGATGTTCCCCCAGGGCATATTCCCTCTGAGTCGAGACAGATCCTCAGTGAAGCAAAAAGCAAAGGGGTTGAGTGCTGTCTTCAGCTAACACAGGGGCTGATCAGGGCAAGAGTGAGTGGCTCTGACCTTCTGAAGAGGTACTGCACCAACACTGGGGTAACTCGGCCCTTCTGCATTTATCCCTGAAGATGGCTGGTGAAAGCCCACACAAACCCGGAGTGCGATGACTGGGACCAAAGCTGAGGAGAGGTTTGCTCCACAGATGTGTCAAACTCTCAAACAGAGTTGTGGGAGAGAAGATCTGAGGTTTCACTGTAAGTAGAACGGTTCACAGGTCTGTTATCTCTGTTAAAGATTCACTTTTAACACGATGAAAGTCCTCATGCATGCTGAAACTTGAAAAATTCAAGAGCATCATGTGTTACAATACAACCCCATGATTTTTAAGCTTGAAGCATCCAAAACAAACTAAAAAACCCCACCACTTAGGGTCACAGATACCATGTTTGTCCACAGTTACACAGCATAGATACAACCCAATTAAAACAGAATCCTAAGCCATTGCCTCTTGGTCTCAGAGCTGAGAACTTGTTCCTGCTTCTCCTTCATTTTACATTATAGGCTTGGACATAACCAGGCCAAAACCTATATTTGTTTCAACCATTTCTCTGAAAACCCCCACAGGAGCAAGGTGACATGGTGAGCAGTGAGGCGTATGGACTTGGAATCTGGGATACCAACCATGTAATTAACACATGAATAGTGAGTGGGTGGTTCTTCCACGGCTCATTTATCAAGGAACAAAGAAAGGTGCAGGTATAAGACTCTCATGTTTGCCTTCTCCAACAAAGGTAATTTGACTTCAAGCCGACCACTTTATTCCATAAATGATGGCCTGAGTGAGCCTTTTCTTTTAGCTCTCATGCTAATCAGCTGGCTGTATGGCAGTGATCTCTCTGTGAGCTGGGATGCTCTAAATGTCACCCCTCGAGGCTAAGAGATCCGAGATCAACTGCAGGTCTCCAGTAAGTGACTGATGTCACACACAGCCTAGTACTACAGTGCCACTAGATTTTGTATGGGTAACTTTAAATCATTTTCATATCCTCTGCAATAACAGAGTAAACTTCTCTATCAAACTATGTTAAATCGTACTTTTACAACATTTTTAATAAAACCATTTTTTTGAAAATGGTTTGGCAGTGGCTCTTCAAGCATCTAAATTGCTTATCTGTGACATCTCATTGCTTGCCCAAGGCTCCAACACATTCAAAAACCACACACCTGCACACCCATCCCTTGCTCCATTTCAGAGCCACCTCCTGCATTTGCACTCCATGTCTCCTATTGTAGCTTATTTCTCTCTTACCAACAAACCATGTGGTAAGGAATTCTGTGGCCCACCTGTCCCAAACACAATATGGCACTGAGATGAGGTACGCTAGATTTCTCAGGGATTTCTCTGTGCGTCACAAATGTGGAGAGAGGTGCAATCCAACAAAATCCAGTCATTCCTCTCCTGCTGCAGCAGGACTTGTCCAGCTCATTTTGTAGCACAAACACAGCTCTGCAGAACTGTTCTGTTTAATTATGTCTCTGTTCAGGACTATTTGTCCCACCAGATCTAACAGGCTTAGGTGTATTTTGGCAATTCCTAGTGTCCAGAGAGGCAGTCTTGCATTCATCTTGAGTTTCAGAAACCTGAGTTTTGCTAACTCAGCACTGCAGAGGGGCACAGAAAGCACCAAGGAACAGTTGCTCTCTTCAGTTGTGTCTCTGCTGCAGATGGCATGGAGCAGGAATTCTTCCAGTGCACTATGAACTTTGCTTGTGGATTAGAAGCAGGGAGAAGGAAGACCAGAAGGACAGAAATCATCTAGGAAAGGTTTGATGCCAGTTCTTAGGACAAACAGTTGTAATTCTGTAAACTACAAAAGTGACATTTAAATGTAAATTTAAAAAATCATCAGGTGGAAGGCATTTTAGTTGAATGCAATTAGCACCATGGGACTTGATGAAGGCTGTTTGCTGAGTAGTCATCCCTTCTAGTATATAAATCGGCAGGAACAAGATGTGTTGACAGCAGGAAAACTTTGCCTATAAGGTTTTTTTCCTGCACTTCTGAACTCCACAGTGACAGGAAATCTCTGCCTCTGGCATGCTTCCAGCTTCATAACCATAATCCCACGTGAGTTCGGTTCCAGCTTTCACATGTCTAAGAGATAAAACACTCAGTCAATTTGCTTGAATTAAGTTAAACAGTATACTGTGCTAACAATTTGTTACCAAAAACACACATGCAAACCCAAAAATTGTAGGGGGCAGGGAGCATCACATAGGCAGCTTTTTGGGAGAGAAACAAGGGATATAAGGAGCTGCTGGCACAGTCGTGATGCTTTACCTATGGAAATTGCTATGGAGATTGCACATAGGGTTGGAGTCTAAACAATTGCTCTAACTTAGAGGGAAATTCTGGGAAACAAAAATCAAACAAACAAAAAAACTCCACTGAAACCAAAGCCAACGAAACAAAAAACCAAAACCAAAACAACAAAAAACCCAAAAAATGCCAAAACAAAACCACAAAAAAACTCCCCCAAACAAAACTGCAAAACAAAACAAAACGACCAAACCAAAACAAAAAAGAAAACCACCTAAATGATACATCTACATGAATAACAAAGTTTTGTTATTTTTCCTATGTACAATGCATCAGTGAAGTTTGAACAAATCTCTAAATATGTTGTTGAAGATTGCCATCTTTGGTCTGACAGGCTACCTTTTAATGCAATTGCAGTATATGCACAAAGCCCAAAACTCAGAATTAAACACGTGCTCCTCATGAACCAGCTGCTACAGTAGTACAATAGAAGAAATATCTAAGGTAGGAAATTCATTGTCCAAAATGAATGCCAAGCTAAATACCTCAGACTATGATGCTGAGGGACAACTGATAGAAAATGTAATAAAATATGAATATTGTGATGAAGAGAGTAATTCTCTGACATTTCTCACTGGATATGGTACAGGGGACATCCAGGGAATTCCCAGGCAGCTGACTGACAACAAACAATGAGGACTTTTCATACAGCACATAATCGCAGCCTGGGACCTGCTGACTTGAGATGTGCTATTCTAGAGGCCAGACATGTAAACAAAAAGGTGACTGGGCAAGTTCATGGAAGGTACACAATTAAGCTCAATGATCCAGATGAAATCCTTAATTTAGAAAAGTTGTAAAATGGTGATGCCCAGAAAATGGAAGAGCCAGTGAGGGGAACTCTCCTTGAACTATTACCTCTCTCCAGTGGCCTCAGTCCCCACTGCATTTCTTTACTGAGTACCTGAGCAAGAAAGACTCTAGCTAAAACAACATCTTTTTTCGGACATATTTCAAAACACTGTCTTCACAGTTTTTGGAGACCTTCCAATGCAATCCACAGCATGTGTCAGTATGGAGCAGAGTTGCAAGGCTCCATAGAAGATCAGTGCTCCCTGGAACTGCTTTGTTGGCACAAAGTCTCTCCTCTCTGTTCTCTTCTCACCTAGTACTACTGCTGGCATGCATGTCAGCTAACTTTATTCATACAATTCATCTTTCCTCTCCTGGGTTGAGCTGCTGTGTCTTAGCACCAGCTCTCTATACCTCTCTTTCTGTTAGACACTAAGGAAATATCTGGATCTTTTACTTTCAGAACAAATTTTCACCTCTGAGTATCCTATTGTCATATCCTCAAGACATGCTGCCCTACACAAAGTACTGCTTGTCTTGATAGCTGTGAGGAAAAGGACTGAAGCCAGCTTGTTTGGCCCACAAAGTGTCTCAGCCTTAATGTCCTGTGGGGTTCAATCCTGCCCTGTAGGACACACATCTGGTGGCCATTCCTTGAGACACAACAGTGGAATGAGTGAATCTTGGCTTTCCGTATGACCATGCTGAGTTAAACCTATTTCTCCACTGAAGAAGATTATCACTGAAGTGGACACATCAAAATTAACCTTCCCTACTTTACACTTCAGTGCAAAACTGAAGAAAAATTCATTAGTGATAACCCATGAGCTGTATTTCTTCTGTCTTTAGTGCACAATAAGAAGTCACTATAAGAAGGTTTGTGCTCTTATGATCTAAGCATCTGCCCCACCCCCCAGTGTAATTATGCCCTAATAAGTAAGCACTGCTTTTTTCCTCTTAGCGTCTTGAATGAACAACATTAAACTTCCAGAAATTCACCTGCTTGTGAAGAATGCCACCCACGGAAAACTTCTGTTGTGAGTTTCTACAAACACACTTTGTGCAAAGAGATTTGGGCAGCAGCTGTGCTGTAAAACAGAAAATCTGAATAAGAAACAGTCCAACATCACATCGTTGCCTGAAAAATCTATTTTGAGTCAAATATCTGTCACCAGTAAAGGTGTGAATAAACTTTCTAGTTTAAGCTTAAATAAGTAAATGATGTATTTGCAGAGACATCAAAGAGAACCCATGCAACTTAGTACTTACATTTAGGAAACGACCCACATTTCCTTCTTTTGTGGCATCCAGTACATAAATATTTTCTTCATTAGCATTCTTGGGAAGGATCCCATCACCATCAGACTCCTCACAAAGTGCATCTTGTTTTGGCTGCCTGCTATTTTCTTTGCAGTCAGCTTTCAGGGGTGCATTGTTGGCTGGCCTCACAACACACGTGTCATCCAGCACACTGGACTTGTCACAATCAACACCCTGCAGTGACAGACTCTTTCTTCTGCATCCTGCACTCTCTACACCAGCAGAGTCAGTCTGTTCAATTTCCATCAGATGTTCTTCCTTCTGCTGCTGGGTGGATTCTGTCAATGGACACGTATGTTATTTCTCAACACCAGTTTAAGGCCTTTCCCTTGTTTGGCCCTGAACTCTTAGCCACCCACTTTTCCTACATTCTCCAAAATCTAAGCAGCTTCCTTGCCATCTACAAGTCTCTTTTCCATGTCTCTCATCAACCCTCTCACAAATGACTGTTTCCTGCTGTGATGCCTAAAGCACTTGCTCAAGGTGCCTCTGAGTGACCTAATGTCTCACTCTCCTCAAATCCCATTCCAGACTGATTTCTCCCACATAGCATTTTTTATCATTCTCCACCTTAATTCCCAAGAGAATCACAAAATATAATTAAGACAGAAGCAAGATGCATGTGCAAATAGCATCAGTTTCACACTGCCTCTCCAACTTGAGGTTTCCCACCCCAGTATTTCATCCTGTTCAATTTTTGTTGGCTGGAACAGGTACTGAGTGTGACACCCAAGATCTGCGAGACTGACTTTCCCACAACTGCACAGTATTTGAGAAGCTGTTGTCTGGACAGTTCAACATGTCTCAACATCTACAGACAAACCATTCTACTCTGAGAACTGGCCTGTCCACAATGTCTACAATAAAGTGTATCACCTGATGGGACACAACTGTGCAAAGCATACAGCATGTAGAGCTCTGCAAACCTACTTTCTTTTCCTTTCTTTGTTCCACTGGTTAGTTTTGTTTTGCTTGGCTGATGAATCTGAGAACTTTCATCTTCATCTGAGCTGGCACTGTGCACCTGTGTATCAAATGAAAAGGCTGTGATGAGTTGTTGCTACATGTAACTCTGGGCCAAGAGGGTACAGCAAGAGGCTTTTAGAACTCCAAGGCTGAAGTTTCAAAGCTACTGTAATGCATAGCTGCGGCTGAATTTGAAAAGTGAATACATTTACTGCAATGCAACGTTTATGTTAATTTCAAATTATCCTTCATAATAACCAGGAAAAAGACCTCCCTCAATAAGATATGTAAATAAGTGCTTAAGTCCCAACAATTTCACCAGAACTGTAAGATGGTGAGCCAAATTCCAAACATGCTTTTTACACTGTTTCAATGAAATGACCAGAAAAGGCAGAATTTCTCCTCTCCCATCACAAAAAGGCAATTAATTATGGGACCTCTAGAATGGACTGCAAAAGGTTTGCATGAAAATTCCATGTGCATTTCTTAAGGGCAATGAATCCAGTAAAACCTACGGCATGTTTTCCTCTTTGGCACATGTTTGCAGGCAATGCTTCACACTTATGAAGGTCTGGAGTCACATCCAGGTCAATTCTCCCAACTCTGCCACTGTATGAGAAAACTGCACAGACACCCTGAGATTCCCTTCTCTCCCTGCTGTGCCATTCTTTGGGGAGACATCACAAAAATATTATCACTCTGACCTCCTACCTTGTACACAAGAGGTGCAGTCTCTTTGAGGAGTGTAAGTGAAGGGTGGAGAAGGGAAGGCCATGAGAATAGATAGTGCTGGTCTGGGGGAACATATGCTGAAGGACCAATAATGGAGAGGGAATGGGGTGCAGTTTCCAGCATGACAGCCTAGCTCACAGTATGACACAATCTCATGAAGAAAGGTCATTAGAACTATCTAAACATACAAGATGAAAATGTCAAAATTAACATACATATTCAGCACAGTGAAAAATGAATCTGTTAAAGCCACTTATTACCATTTTTAGCTGGTGACTGCGAAAAACAAGACTTCTACTTCCCAGCCTTCTCACAGTTGCATTACTTGAGTTCTCTAGATGAACCCTGTACAGACAGGTCAAAAGGAAATGATAAAAGACAAACAGACCCATAAATAACTCTCACAACACATATTTTTTTAACAGTCTCTAGTTCCCGTCTCTTCTCTGGAATGAACTACAGCAGAGCCTGCAGTCTGGCCTCACCCCATGTTCTGCAAGTATTTTGTTTTTACAAATTAAAAACCTAGGCTATGTTCTCTGTAATATTTGTAAGAAAGCAGTTGCTTAAACTTTTTTGAGAGATCAGCAGCTGCTTTTACGTCATTTTCCAATTGTCATGCTGAGAACCAAATTGTCTGTTGCTTTACTATTATTATATCAGATTATCTCTAAACAGAGCTCCTACAGAGTTTTGCCTTTTCCTGCTACTACTTTCAACAGTTTTGACAGTACAGCTTTCAACTGGGAAAACATATTCACTGCAAAAGTGAGGTGTTGCCAGACTCTTAACAGGAGAGGTTAAGGTTTCTGCCAGGAAAGGTTATGTTACAAATAACAAAAGGTTTAGAGACTGGGAGCAAAGGGCAGAGCAGCTGGTAGCTGATGTATTATCAAACCCTTCAGTGTCATCCTCAGTGTATTTTATAAATTCTTTCATTATAGTGTATTTTATTAATTCTTCCAAATTAGCATTACATTAATGCCCTGTACAGATCAAGTACACCCAAGAGATGAAATGAATTTCTAGAAAATGCCAAGTGGTACACGCAAGTAAAATTAATATAGAGGGAAAACTCTGTTCCACTAGAAGAAATAATTGGGAATTTAAAAAGAAGTTCAGAAAGAAAAAAAACACCACCCTCATATGAGGACATGCTCTAAGTTATGCAACAGAATTTCTAGATTAGCAGAATATTACTTTCGTTGTGCTTAAGCTTACTTTGCTAAACTTACAGGGTTGATTTATTTTCATTATCCACAGTCTGAGACAAAGATTCCTGATTGTCAAGAATGTCATTTTTGTCAGTCTGCAGTAGTTCAATCACTGAGTCTGAACAATCAACGTCAAGTTTTCTTTTTTTGGAAGAGAAGTCATGGCCTCTGTTATTCACTGCACTTTTCTTCTCCAGCTCTTGCTCAGCATCTCCCAATACTTCTCTGCTCATTAATCTGCCTGAAAGAAAAAGAAAAGTTTTCTTGGGGTTTTTTGTTGTTTTTTATTTTTTTTTAATGCTTGCTTGCTGAGTCACACTCACTATCAGAGGTCAAACTTATATTAACAAATACAAGAGCATTACTTGGGAAAGCAAAATATGTCTATAATTCTATGATGTTAATATAGGCTGAAGTACAGACTGAATTAGACAAGGACAATGGCTTCAAACTGAAAGAAAACACATCTAGATTAGATATTAGTACGGACTTCTTCACTGTGAAGGTGGGAGACACTGGCACAAGTTACTCAGAGAAGCCGTGAGAGCCTCATCTCTGGAAGTGTTCAAGGCCATGTTGTGTAGGGTCCTGAGCCACCTGGTCTAGTGAAAAGTGTCCCTGCCCATGGTGGGGTTGTAACTAGATGTTTTTTAAGGTCCCTTCCAACCCAAACCATTCTATGATTTTAGACTTTTACTGAAGGAAAATTAGCTCTGGCATAGGATGCAGAGGTTTGTGAGGGAAAATTCAGCAGTCTGCAATAGGTTTTGCTCCATATAGTTTTGTTTGTCTGTCATCATCTCACAACAGAGCTCTTCAAAATTCTTCTGTCTGTTTGATCTTATTGCAAGTTAAGATTACATTGACACACTTCTCTTCCAATCCTGATCTCAAAAAAAAAAAAAAAAAAAAGCCAGGGCACACACCAGAGGATAGGAAGAATTACACTACATATCTTCACAGGTCCCCTCCTGCTACCTGAGTAAGTACAAACAAATGTCCCCCTGTCGATGTCATCCAGGCAGCGAACGCCCCAGCCCTTCTTCTCTGTGTTGAAGACTTGCAGCCTGACTTGAATGCCATGCTGGACAACTCTGTTCTGACACATCAGTTTGTCACACCTGCACAACACATTACACTCATAAATCCTGTCAAGAGGAAGAAAAACAAAACACAATATAAATGGATGCATTACCATAACAAAGTTCCAATTATTAATTCCTCTTCCTTCTAAGCATCAACAAGGCAGTGGACTGAAATATAAGGACTCTGGCTAAAACTGGTTGTGCAGCAATGCTCTGAAGCTTATGACTTGTCTGCTGATTCATTAATTTTAAGGGCCTGTCTGCCAGATTTTGGTATAAGTATACAAGAAAAACAAATGCTTTATTTTTGTTTTATAGGAGTAAATCACACAGAAACAGAAATCTCTAGGTAGCACCTAATTCTATAATGGAACAGATTTTAGCAAGACAGCTTATGCCTGGACTTCACTGTAGCTGTCATGAATTTCAGGATTTAATGAAGCATTTTCAAAAGGACACATAATTGTGGGGTTTTTTTGCATCTGTTTCTGGGTTCTCTGACAACTTTAATTCTGCATGTCAGCCAAAAATTAACATCACACAGATGACTGAAACAGGCTCCTCAAGCCTGTAGAATGCAAGTCCTTGGCTACTGCAGAAAGCTACCTTGCATAATTCCTCTCCTAGACACCTGAAGTAACTGGCATCTTCTTCAGGCCACCTATTAATCCACGGGAGCTGAATAAAAGAAAGGGCAAACACCTGAAGCATTGGATGGCTTTGGAGATTCTTGGAAGAGTCATGCATAGCCAAGTCTGGCAAAAGCAGCTGGCTGATGAGTTTTAGGACTCTGGTCACTCTTCACACTTCTCTTGGACCTTGACCTAAGCTGAGAAAACTGTAGGATCTGCAATACAAAAGTGGTTTTTTTTTGCCCTCCTGTTACTCAAGGCACGTTAATTATTTTTTATCATCCTGATCTGTCCCTAAAATTGAGACAAAAAGGAAAGGCTTCATTAATCCAAAAACTCCAGTTATTTTAATCCTATGGCACTTAGACTGAACTATTAACTGCTGTTTTATTTGTATGCTCTTATTTTACTCCTGTAGTCTTTCTTACCCACTAGGAACAGGTCCTTCCAGTCTTTTGTAATGGTATCCAAGGGATCTTTTACTACTTGGAGACAGAGGAATTTCATTACAGCCTCTTGCCGTTAGCTGTAGGCACGCGCATTTTGACCTAAAAATAAAATATCTCAGAATGGATTTGAAGTAGAATAAATCAATCATAAATCTAGGTAATTTGAAATGCACTTAACTACACACACACACAGACACACACACACTTCCATATATACACCTGTATTCCCTCTCCCTGTTCCTTTTACTCCTTTATAAGACTGTTTCAGGCACCTTTTTCCTTAGTCTCTTGGCTGGTTACATGTGCTTTACAATAACCATGTTCTCTCCACGTCAACCCTATTCTTCTGCTCCTTAAATGGCACATACAAACAGCTGAAATACAACAGAAACTTATTATAAGCAGGATGCTGTCAAACAGATAGAATAAATAAAAATCACCTCCTCTGGCACAGCATCCCAGCCTGTTTAACCAACTACTCGGTTATCTTTCTCCCTCCTTAGCTCCCAAGAAGTGAAGAATTTTACACTGTGGAAAGTCCAAGCAACGGTGCTTGTCTTCACCATTGTTTGTCATGACAACTTCAAAGAGTCACAGCGATTGTGCAAATCCTAAACCCCAAAACTGCACATCAAAAGCATCCCAATTCTTGTGGGACTTCAGTGGAAAGAAGTGGCACCCTCTGTGCTTGCTGTCTCCCACCACTTAGCTGAAACTAAATTACTAAAATTAAGCTTCATTATACCAGGCTGCAATTTCAAGCTTTTGTTGGGTCATGAGCAACTATGTTGCAAAGCAGCATGTGCAACTGCCCTAGCTGTCAATAACATGAAATGGATGCAACACCAAATAATGCCTACAGAGATCAGACAAACACCCTTCAAGAAAGTAGACAAAAATACCACTAAACTTGGTGGTATGGTAACTGTGGCAGGTTCCCACAGTGTCCGTAGGTCTGTAGCTCAGAGTTACTGGGATTTAGAAAAAGATGACAATGAGCAAGAGTACTGGAACTGCTCAGACCACAAATGTATTCTGTAACTGCTGAGTTTTGTAGCTTCTGTTTAGACAAAGGGAAGGATGACATGTAGAGGTTGGGAACAGGGATGTTTCTTCGTTTGCCCTCAGTAACCCTCTAAGTTCCAAATGATCTGATCCCTTGAGGTTATCCCACCCCATCTAAAGGATGCCATTTTACAGTAGGAACTGCAGCAGAAATTGCCATGCAGGATCCTTTCCTGCCTGCCATGAAAACAAGCCCGCCTCTGCTGGCACAAGACTCCCTTCCCTACGCTTTTTCCACAGCCAAGGTATCTGCTTGTCAGCTCCACCTGGAGAAGAACCACTGCCAGTTTGAGAAGAAAGGAAAAGGAACAAAATAATCCGCCTGTTGATCTCTTCTGTCTTACAACAGAGGGTGGAGCAGTAGGAGCACCCAAGTTCTGGAGAAGAGGAAGACACAATGGTGTCAATCCACACAAAGCATGGCACAAGATATTCCAGCAGCACTGATCCTGTTTGGCACTGTGCCTTCACACCCCACTGCCCTGCTGTTGTGTCACTGGCCTGAAATGAGATCTTTCTACCCACCTATCGATGCAGCCATCTGTGCAGTCACAGGAATCAACAAACAGGCTGGAGAAATTGTTGAGATAATATCCACGTGGCAATGATGACTTCCGATACTTGAAATAAGGCAACCTCGCGTGGTCGAGGCTGTTGCAGAAGGAAACAGGCACAGTCTCGGCTCCGTTGCTAATGTCAAACTCAAACACAAGGGGCTCGGGATTCATGGTGTTCCTGCTCAACAGCACGTATGTGTTGAAGGAAAAGTGGTCCACAAATAAGAAATTGCACTTTGTTTCAAACAAGTAATTTAATACATCTTGAAAGCTTCTCAAACTCCGACCACAAGGAGCTTTGTAATTCACATCCAGTGACTTGGAAAGGTAGTCTGCCTTTGCATGGCGTCTTTGAAAGTCAAACAGGATTGGGATCTTCAGGGGATTTTCACCCTTGTAGGAGCCCACTGCTCTGTTGGCAAGACATGCACTAGAGCACTTGTGGTTCCGATACTGCACATTTAAAGGTAAACCTTGAATTTTGCTAGATGCTTCTTTACTCCCTGAGCAGGTTTGCTTCATGTCCTCTTTTTTGCTATTGGAAGTAAAGGAGGAAAAAAAAAAAAAAAAAAAAAAAAAAAAAAAAAAAAAAAGAGCAGTACCTTAGACAACCAGTATTGTTTTCAGTTTTTTAGCAGTTCAATATTTTTAGCCCCATTGCTAGAAGACCCAAGGTTTGCCATGGTGAAACTGTCCTAACAACATATAAAGACATATACAGTTGCATTAAAAAGAAAAAAAAAAAGCAAAAGCTTTTTCGCAGAACTCACATGCTAAAACACAGCAAGGAAATTAAAAAAAAAAAAAGGAATGACGTATTTACCCCCATCTTTCAAATCAGTACCTGAGGCTAAACACTAAACACAGAAAGACTAAGTTACACACCTGACAATCTGCACAGTAACGAAAGCCTGAGAACTGATGCTTAAGTCCTAACCCTGATAACACTCATGAACATTTATTCACAACATAACGCCCTATTCTGCAGTGTTCTCATGTGGAAAATTAGACAAGTCAATCCAAAACATCAGATTTTCCACACAGGCCAAGTTAAAAACATTTTCACTTTGAAAACTCACAAGATTCAAACTGGGTTTAAAACTCTGACTTTAGAAATACAGATTTGAGAATTCTCTCAACTGCAGTAAAGAATATGTCAAATAAGGAACTGAAATGAAGGCACTGACTTCTCAGAAGCTTCTACAGTGTCTTCAGTGTTGTCATCTGGAAGAAGAGGCTGCAGTTTGGGTTTGGTTTCCTGTGCACCATCTCCATTCAACTCATCGCTTACTGAAAAAAAAATGAATGTGAGCAAAAACTTAATCAATCCAGAATTCAATTTATGATTGAATTAATTTTAGTTACAAAAGAGATAATTAACAAAACACATTACAACAAAGCATTGCTATAAACTACAGCTAATAAAAAGCTTGTTAGCAAGTACCTTACTGAAAAATCCTTCCTGTGGTTTTCAAAGTGACCAGAAAGAATACACACAAAACACATTTACAGATGTCCCTTCATTGTTAGAGATAAAAGAATGCTAAGCTATTACAACTGATCACTGACAGCTTGGGTACATAAGGGCTAACTAGTTCAAACTCTCTTCCCGAGGTACAAGTATTATACATATACATACAAACCACAAAAAATACAAAACCAGGTGAGAGTTCACAGTTCAGTACTTGAGGAAATTAATAATTAGCTGTAGTGCTAATGGCATTCTCAGATCTGTTTTATTGATTTCAAAGAAGGGAATTGAGCTTCCAGTGAGTAAAACAAGACAAATTAAATACACATACCAAACAAACACAATGGAAATGCACGTACCATCTGCCAAGGTTAAGAGATCACCTAGATTAGCTTCATTCACCAGTGTCCAAGCCTGCCAGTATTCTAGGGAAAAAAAAAAAACAAACCCCAAACTGAAACAGATACTAAGTTTCATTTGGGTAATGACAATAGGTAAAACAGGGTGTTAAATCCTCTGTAGACACTTGTTTCCCTTCACTGAGCTCACCTGGAGCATGGCAAGATTGATACTACTAGAAACATGTTACGCCATAGACTTTAGCAGACACATCTAGGAATTACAAAATTGTTACAGCTTACAGTAGTAGTTGTGAATTTGTACTGAATATCCCCTCAGCTTTTGGCAAGCTGCTGGAATGTTTCCAAACACACACGAACTGGTGGCCCATAGTGGCAGTAATACATAGAAAGACAATTTAGTCTAAGCTTCTACCTTTGTTGTCAGACTGATCATCTTCAGGCTAGGAAGAGCTGGAACTTGGCAGACCAAATTAATACTACTTCTAAATTGGTGGAAATGGCCTTCAGATAGAAGAATACAAGAGATCCATTCTGTCTCAACTTCTTACCCCATGCAATAAATATTACAGGCTAGCAGCCAACTCTCAGCAAAATCCATATTAATATTTTAGCCTGAAACCTTTATAGAACAAAGCACATAAAAAAATCAAATTGAACTTTATCACAGATTCATTGCATCATCTGGGGATTCAAGTTCAACTTTTATCTCTGCACTGCTTTGATATTTTGTCATAACAGTCAAAATGTGGGACCTGAAGAACACAAAAAACTGCAGAGGAAGTATTATATATATGAGGAAGTATTATATATATAATGCAGAGTTTATATATTCATTTAAAAGCATCTTACACCACTTTACATCTTCTTGCACAAAATACCCCAGTAAGATCCACAGATTACATTTATATAGGTGACTTAACAAAAAGAAGCAATTTTACTCAATTAAATAAACCAGTAAAAGGAAATCTGTGTACTGCTCCAAGCTTACCAGAAGCTTGTATGTATTTTGATGTAGATAGAAGAAGATTATTTCCTTGAAAATCAGGAACAATCTGAAATGCATTAGTGTCACATTTTTCTACTATTGTTTCAAGTTATAATGGTGTCTGTGACAAAAAATAATACTGAGATGATAATTATCCCACCCCAAAACCACCCGATTCACTGAGGTCAGCTTGGAAGGCTAAAACTTCTGGTGATAAATGAAACACAAGGCACTGCAGATATTTCATTACTTCTCAAAAATGAATATTTCAGTTCTGTGTGCTTAAGAGCCATGCATTGTTTGAAAAAGTATATAGGCAAAACAAAAAAATAGCCAATTGTACCTGAAATTACTTTTCTTTTTCAAAAAAGAAAAGATTTGACCTTATCACTTTCTATAACTTCCTGAAGGGGGTTGTAGACAGCTGGGGGTTGGTCTCTTTCTCCAGGCAGCAACTGACAGAACGAGAGGACACAGTCTCAGGCTGCATCAAGGGAAATACATGCTGGATATTAGAAGAAGTTTTTCACAGAAAGAGTGATTAAATACTGGAATGGTCTGCCCAGGGAGGTGGTGGAGCTACCATCCCTGGATGTGTCTAAAAGAAAACTGGATGTGGCACTTGATACCATGACCTAGTTGAGGTGTTAGGGCTGGGTTGGACTCAATGATCTTGAAGGTCTCTTCCAACCGACACATTCTGTGATTCTGTGACTTTTGAAAAAGTGCTTAAAACCACCAATAGCTAAATTATTAAAATTCAGAGATATCTGGGTTATGGCAGATATCACACAGACCTACACAATGCAGGCCACAGCTACTCTGCAGTCCAGTTTAACAACTACAAGGATTTCAAACCTTGATTCGTTGCAGTTCCATTCTTGATCTTTTCCTTCAGCGATGACAGCACATTTTGGACCTGCTCAAATATGACATCCACTCTTCTACCTCCCAATTGTGTCCAAAATGTCTTCACATCACCTGAAATACAAATTACCATTTACAGCTCCTGAGAAGTCTAAAAACACACCTAACTCCTAGTGGACTATTCAAAGGTTCCCACTCTTTTCATTTGGAGGCACTTCTGAAAAAATAAGCAGGACACATTAAACCTCCAGAAGTCTATTCCTAAACCTAATCAAGAAAGTGAAGCATAAGTCAAGTGATGAACTGGAGTGGCTGCCAATGGTGCACAATGCTCCTTCAAGCAACTTTTTAAGCAGGTCACAAAGGGAGATGTGGAAGCCTTTCTTCAAACACCAGCAAATGAGTACCACTAAAAATTGATCACTGAAACTCGCAAAAGTGACACAGGAGACTATTTTCAACTGAATGAACTGAATATTTTACTTGACAAAAGACACTGGGGTTTGGGGTTTTTTTTATAGCTGTAACCTCTCCTGCTGCACAGGCTGACTATCCTGTCCCATCATTAGTTTTGGTATGTTTTGTAGGGGGAAAAATGTTCAAAATATTTTCAGATAAAAACAGTTTGATGAATTTTGTTCAACAAGGGGTATCAGTTAAAATAATTAAAACACCCCATATATCATGCCTTGTTCCTCCACTAGAAATATTTATAAAGAACAATTTGTTTAAAGAAATGTTTTTTAAGGTACTGGTTTAGAACTTCTCCTCTTCCAAAGGCATGTACCTTCGAGGTGCTAAGTCCATTCATGAAGACTCTTGTTAAAATTTTAGCTGTGCATCTTTGTCAAGGACTGTGAAAAGGAAATATGTTTCAGTGTGTCAAAAGATGATGGCAGAAAAAAGAACCAGCTCTCAGTTAATGTTGCTCTCCTTCAATGAGCAAGCACAAAAGCAGAAGCAAATCTGTTGTGCTACTCCATTTCTAGAGGTGGAGTCCACTGTCACCACACTAGGTTTACGTTCCACTTTCAGACAGCAAATCTGTTGGCAAATGTGCTGTGGTGACACCTTCCCAGCAATCAAGAAATACCACATTCTTGTCAGCTTCATTAAAAAAATACTCCTTCATTTTCAGACTTAGTAGAGAATGAGTCCTGTTGCCCAGGGTACCAGAAGCCCAGTGATGCTATGGCAGGGTGGTTACTCTCAAAAGCACCATGACAGCAGTGAAAGAAGTTACAATCTTTCATCATCACAACCCCTGCTGCTCATGTCTCCAGCCCCTAAAAGCGTAATACTTAATATCAACAGGCAGGGATAAAAGAACTTTGTCTTGTGAAATATCTTGATTTGGCACTAACTCTCAACAGAATTTAATGATCTGTTATATCCACAGAATTTTTTTAAAATAAGTTAAAGTCCAACTACAGAAAAAGTCACAACAATTTTTGGAAACCTACACTACTGGTCCAAGGGACACCACCTGCCCAGTGCCATTCCCACCCTTTTGCTGTGCATGACAGTATCACAAACGTAAAATAATAAAAAGTATATTGGTGTTTAAAACAAAAATTTAAAAATACATTCAATTAAAAATATGCCTTTAGAAATTTGAATAATAAGTTTCTCCATTGCAGATTAAAACTGCTGTCCTTATTCATGATGTGTTTTCAGATATTTCCATACATTTACTACATCTGGATAGCACTGGTGGATGGATTACTTTCAGAGGATAGGTGACAGAACAGTTTCTTGTTTCTGAGTCCTCAACTATAATAAAGTGTAGGCAGCAGGGAAATAAAACACCTACATTAGAAATGCCTCCCCAGTTCTCATGCTCGGGTGCCCCAAAACTCCAGTGGCAAAAGCATTTGTTTTGCATGGAGAAGCAAAGATTGCATTTGAAGGTGATAGTATAATTTTCATTTCAAAAAAGACAGATGTCCACACCACTAATCTCTCCAGTGCTAATGCTGCTATCACCAAGCACGGCCAGAAGGACAGGGAATGAGCAGACACCAGATACTCTACCTTGTCAGCATTCAGAACCACCTCTCCAGCTGATGGATCAGGGTGTGCACTGGCATCTGGCTGGGGGAATTTTCTTTTCCCTTTACAGAATAATTGTGACCACGTATCTATTTTTTTTCCCCAGCATTGTGCAGGAGAATGATGCTAGAGCAAGATACAAGTAGCCAAGATCAGGGCTACTTACTCCAGCTACCTAATAAACAACCTGGGTGAGTGTTTCCTTAGTGCTGCTGACAAACCTCTTACACCATAAAAGGCAAAGCTATTCTCTTCCAGTTGTAATTTTCATATCAGAAGCAGTGCCAAATATACACTCCTTTCCTCTTTCCCTCCATTAATCCAAATTATACTACCTTCAATGCTCTCCTCCCTGGAGCTGGCAAGGTTCTCCTCTTCAAAGCAGTCACTCAGCACTGTAAGAGGTGCAGAATGGAAAAGTAAGTAAGAGATCAGGTGAGAAATTAAATACAGTTGTAGCTACTCAGCTTTTCAAAATTTACACAAGCAAATACTGTAGTGGGTATGAGGAGGAGCACTGTGTGAGAATATGCTGGTTTGAAACAGTCATTCCTCTCCCAAACAGTCACCCCACGCTTTGTCAAGATCTAGCTGAGGAACATTCAAACAAGCAATGTGAGGAATTTTTTTTTTACTTAAGTAATTTCTTACTGTCCTTCAAGCATGAAGCTGTCACAAGATGACGCAAACTTTCCAGCACATTCAGATGAGCCTACCCAAACCCCTTACACATTAACTCACAGTTTTCTTTATTTTAAATTTTTTTTCCTAAATTGATGTGCTCAGTACAGCAGTACTACAACTAAATTAATTTATTTAGGGGGAAAAAAGGAAAGCTTTTCAAAAGTAAATAAATTACTAAATCTGTTTCTTGACAAATGCAAGACACCTTTCACTGCAAGAATACTAAAGAGAAGTAAGACAGCACTTTTCAACCACAATGAAGGTTCCAAATTTTTATTTCCATGAATCATGGAATCAAATAGATTGGAAAAGACCTCTGAGATCACCCAGTCCAACCCATGAGCGAACTCCTGGATGCCAACTAGACCATGGCACTGAGTGCCACATCCAGCCTTTCCTTAAACACCTGCATGGACAGTAACTCACCACCTCCGTGGGCAGCCCATAATGACACAGACAACATAAAACATGCCTAAATTAACCTTAGCTACTTCATCTTTTCTATGCTGCAAGTGAAAAAAGAAACCAACACCAAACCTTTCCATTCGTTCCGGATACTTCATTTAGTTGAAGGGGAAAATAGGTTAAAGCAGTTGACTCCTAGAAATGTTTCTTACAAGACCAACGGATGCCCAAAACATATATACATACATACACATACATATATATATATAATGATTTTTTTTGAAGGCTTACTTCTTTTCCCTTCCATCCTTCCGGGATGCTGGGAGAGCTGTCACTGGCGCAGGGCCGGCGCCGAGCCCGGCTCAGGTCGGGGTCTCGCTGCGCTCCGGCGCGGCCGCAGGGCCCGCGCCCAGGCCCGGCGCGCAGGGGCCGGGGCGCCTGTGGGGCTGCGAGGCCGGCATGGGGCGTGCCTGCGGTCAGGGGTCCGGCCCCAGGCCACTCCCGCACCCCCCGGGGCCTCGTCCCGGCCCCCGCCGACTGCTGCTGCTCCTTCCCTCCTCCTCCTGCTGCTCCAACGCCGCACCCGCGCTGCGACCGCCAGGGGGCGCAACCCCACCGGAGAGTGCGAGAGACTCTCCGCGTCGTGAGGGGGCGGGGCCGCGCGCCCACCTCCTTTCCCTCTCTTTCCATTGGCTGCGGCAGCAGGAGGGGCGGCGGCACTGGCCAATGGAGGATCAGGGAGGGCGGGGAGGGGGCGGGGCCGTGCGGCGGCGGAGAGGGGGCGCAGGCGGGGCGGGGACACAGCCGAGGGACTGGAGGTGCGTCCGCCATTTTGAGGGGCGGGCTGAGGGGGGCGGGCTGAGGGGGGCGGGCTGTCCCGGGGCGGTGGGGGCGCTGGCGCCATCTTGGGGCGGGAGGAGCGCGGGGAACGGGCGGGTGGGATCGGGCTGCCGGCCCTTCCTTATTGCTGTGTTGGAAATTAAAGCCTTTGGTGTGTGTTGCGTAACCTCACTGCTGGCCTCTGCTCTTCGTCCTTGCTGGCTGAGCTGCTTCCGCATGAAGCGCTAAATTATCGCTGCCCTTTTCTGTTCGAAGTATGAAAATAAAGTTTTATATCTCCCTTCAGAATTTCCAGCTGCGTTGCCTTTGCGAGTGTTGGTGTTGTGGCTATGTAAAGACGTTTATCAGAGGGGCAAAATATAACCCCACTGTTAAAAAGAAGGGAGAGTGGTTTTTTGTTGTTGTTGTTTTGGTTTTTTTTGTTTGTTTGTTTGTTGGTTTTTTTTGTCACATCCTTTTTGCCACCACTTTAAAACTGTAGAGATAATAATATATCCTTAAATAATTGGGAAAATATTTCCAGTCTTGTATTGCCAGTCTTGTGGCGGGGGGCAGAAATATAATTATTCTGGGGATGGGAATGCCGTGTTTATGTGACTTGGAGCTCTCATCTGACCCGAGAACCTCCAGAAGATTTTTATGTCCAGCATCTGCTTTGTACTTGTATAAAAGCTTTTAAATGTTTACACAGACGTGCCTACATCTGTGGCTGAAGTTCAGCCCATGAGAACTGCCCAGACAGGCATGAGACAACCCACAGCAACATTGCTGGAAAGAGGGCGGCTCAGCACTCCTGAGGTGCTGACAAATCTCTCCATTAAAAAAATATAGCTTATTATGTTTCAAAAGAAGAGGCTTGTAATTGTTCATTTTAAAATTAAATTTTCTTGCTTTTTGAGTATTTTGCATTATGGGGTGATGCTCGCAGATTAATTTCGCTTTGCTGAGTTATTAATACATGTGCTTGTGAATACTGAATGTTAGGATACACTTGTGGCTTTACAATTGGATATATAGAATAAACCAAATCCAGAGAAGATGAAGCCCAGTCCTGGAAGAATCTAAAAGAACATTACTGCCTGCCTTGGACAAATTTTTAATATATTAGAAAGTACTGATAGATTTTGCTTGCTTTTTGAAGCAAAAAGAATGGGAAATACATCTTTCTTAAAACAAAATTAGTGACTTAGGACAAAATTAATGTTTTTTGGCACTTTTGAAACATGTCTGAGTTTCCTGCATTTTGCTTTTAGCTTGGAGCCGTAAGATAGGCTTTCTGCAACATAGCAGCAAATTCTGCCAGTGAACCAGTAAGCTCAGTTCTTCCCAAACTTGTTAGGTGGCAGAAGCTGACAAGCAATGCAGATCTGACATCCCAGCAACCTGCCTGCAGCTCTCCTCCAGCAGCAGTGTGAGCTTCCTGGGGCTCTGCAGTCTGCACCTGGACTGGCTACCTGTACCCAGAGGTGAGAGCAGCACTGCCATGTGCCTGCACGTTTGCTGGCACCTTTGTTGGGGTGACAGCAAAAGGTCTGACTGTCCTGGTGAATGGGATGTTGAGTGAGTTGCTGAATTAAGCTTTCATTACATAGTTCTGCTCGTATGTAGAGAGTTAAAATGGAAAATTGCATAGACAGGCAGAGTGCAAGGAGCTTCTTGGAGTGGGAGGAGGTCCCAAAAAACTTCATCTGGTCTCAAAGGAATTAATCTAGTTCTCTTCTGAAGGGATGTTTTGTAAATCTTGAATGCAGTGCGGATTTGGGTTGTTCCTCATATGACCGGATAGACTTGGGTGAGGTAGAGACACACCAGTCAAACTCCAGCTAACAGCAAAGCAGTCAAAGCCACAGACTTTGAAAAGCCATGGGCATTCAGAAATCTTTTTTTTTTTTTTTTTTTTTTTTTTTTTTTTTTTTTTTCATTCTGAAAGATCTTTTTGTTCTTTTCTGGTGGGCTTGGCACTTTGTTTTCTTGATTCTTCTTAAAGTATCATTGCGTCCATTGAATACTTCTGCCAGCTCGTGCTCTGTCACATCCTCCTGGTTTTCCTTGGTGATTTAACTTGCTCTCTTACTCCCTTGCTCCACTCCTTGCAGTGAGTGTCTTCATTTCATTCTTTCAAAATGTAACTTTAACATAATCTTCTCTTTTATTACATCGATTATTAGTTTGTGTGGTTTGTATGTAGTCTCTTGTTATTCACACATCTGTCTTCAGTGAGGTGACACAACAGAGAACAGGCAATTCTATGCAGATCACAGATCATTCCTATTTTACAAATTGGTTGCCAACCAAATAGTTTTAGTGATGCAGCCTTTGGTTTATCTTAGAAATTTTGCTGTAACACATCATTATCTATTGAAGACACAGGCTAATATTCCCTGTAGATCTGTTGCTCACTAATTGGACTCATCTCAGACTATTTACAGGCCCTCAGTACGTTTTGTTACTATGTTTTGTAATCCTTTTGCTATAGTAGATACAGTAGAAAGTTATTCAGATATTATTTGTTTCCAGGTATTAAATGAAAGAAAGGGAAGATTATGGGTCTCTGAGAAGCCTGTAAATTAATTTTGTTCTACCTCTGGTGTAAGCATGTTTGCATTCTTGGCAACTGAAAGTCCAACAAATTGTCTGTTTGAGAAGTGGAGATTCTAAAATCATAGGCTGTTATAGTCCTAAGGGAATCTTAAAACACAGGCAGAGACTGGCTAGGAAAAGGAAAGGAAAAATTTGTGTCACTGTTTTAACAATAGACTTCTTTCATGTGGAGGACCTAGATGTCTGTTAATTACTAACTGGCTTGAGGGTTTTGGAATCTGGCCCAATATGCTGAAACTCTTAACCATCCACTGGCTGGCATTTTCTTCAAGCTCTGCATTTGGAAACTGGTAATACAATGGATTTCATCTTTCCTGACTGTTTACGTAGTAGAGACGTTTTAAGTTTCAGCCGTATTTCTGTCTTACAGTCTCGGTGTTCATTGCCAGCAAAGATTCCAGGCAGCTGCGTGAGCACAGAAACCAAGGACTGGTTGGGATATTAGATAATGTGGAACCAAGTTGAGCAGCATGTGCTGCCTTTGCTGTGGCACAGCCCCACCACACTGATTAAGACCTAAAACTCTGCCCTCTAATTTTGGGTGACGTGAATGAATTAACAAGATCTGAAAGCCTGTGATTACAAGTGCATTTGAAAGGGCCTGGGATCTCTGGAAACCAGGCAGTAGATGTATATGATGAAAGGAATCCAAAATAAATGGATGCCTAAACCCCTTTTTATCTTCATTTTTCATGTATACAGCAGTATATTTATCTGAAATAAATTTTCACTGATACTTTCTGAAGTAAGGCTTGTGGTTGTAAAGCATTCTGACCCTTTTCATGGCTCTTTGTGGGTTTGCCTGAAGGGTAAAATATGCACACAAACTATTTTCATTAAATGAACACGTTAAGCAATCTGCAAGAATTAATGAATTTGTGGTGTTCCCACTCTGAAGAGATAATCTGTGGGGACCCCTACAACTTCATTCTGACTTGTCTTTTAACTTTTCAATCCAAGTGTGGAGGCAGCTGCCCTTGTGGTGCTGGCTGATAGGTTGATGGGCTGATGCTGGTCTTAGTAACTGCTGTGCCAAGGCCAGAGAGGTAGTGCCTGGTGTAGAATTGGACTTGAACTAATAAAAGCCATCAAAAGGAGGCATAGGAAAACAACCTGAAGTCATTATTGTGTGTGGTGAAATAACCACTTTCAAATAAAACTGAAACCTGTAAGGTTTCTAATGTACTAAAGGGAATTTGACTAAAACCTTAGAAAACAGGGTAGATCCATGTTGTGGTGTGGAGGCTCAACAATAGAGCTCTTCATAAGAATATTCTGACTAAACAGTCCTTAGTCACAGCTTCCTGTGGAGAAATCAATTTAGTTGAAGAAAATTATAATTTTTTAGTTGATTTTTTTCCTCGATCCAGTTCAATGTACTGCATCAGCACTTGGTTTGACTTAACTTGGTAGAGGTGTGGAACCAGCAGTAACGTGTGAAAAACAGGAGGGGCAAGAATGGAAGAGAGTATTGTCATATTAATTTTTTTTTTTTTAATTTGGGTTTGTTTATAAGCATTTTGAAGGGTTAGGGAAGCCACAGTCCCCTCAATGTTTAAAATTGACACTGTCAAAGAAAGAAACAGTCCAGATGTCCCTGTGCTTCTTGTGCTTCCCTGTTCCTTTGCGGCATTACTCAGGGGACTGGTTGGGGTTAAAAAAAAAATGGAACAACAAAAAACTCCAAGCAAACAAAAATCCCCCCCAAATAACAAAACAAACAAACAAAACCAAACAAAACCCCCCAAACAAAAAAAAAACCCCTCCCCCCCCCCAAAAAAAAACCAACAAAAAAACCCACAAACAAACAAAAAAAAACCAAACCCAAACCAACAAAAAACTGAAAAACCCAACTAACCAAAAAACCTAAACAAAAACAAACAAACAAGGCAAACCCACAAAAACTTATTTGGCTCAGCTATATTTATCTGAATAACTTTTCCCATCTAATTTGCTGTAGAGCCACTTGGTATTTGTGCTTTTCTCATGGAATTGGAGGTGGCTTGGGTGCAAAATGAGCATCTGGAAATCAATGGATTGCTTTCAAATTTTATTGTTGGTGTAATTTATCTCAGTTTAAAGTGTTTGAGCCAACTAATTCTATAGTATAAGCAAAGTGATGGTATGAGCAGAATATTTACCATATCTAGGTTATTTTAGATGGTCTTATCACACAGTAGAGCCTGGACTTCTCTGTGTTCTCAATTGTGCTGGATCAAAATCCCCTCCTGCCTTTTTACAGACAGTGGAGACAAATGGGTTTCCTCTCATGAGTGCTCGCCTTTAACTTTGTTATTACCTTTTTTCCCCTGTAAAATTCTCAAATGACCAAAGAAGCTGTGTTGTAAATACAATGAACCAAATACAATGAATCAAAGATGCTGTGATGAAAATATGTTTAACATTCTTTCACTAAGTGAACTGTGGGCCCAAATCTTTGTAACTCTTTCTTCTTAAGAAAAAAAAAGCATTTTTTCTTAAGAAATGTTACCAGAGTGACTCCAGTGTATGAATTTGGCATTCCTCTCACAGAAGTGGATGCATATGCTTTTTGTAACAAAGTAATCACAAGTTAGATTAATTACATTCAGGCTGGCATAAAAAAAAAAAAAAAAGCTTTGATAAGATTAAATGGATTAAATGCTTCTAGACATATAAAAGTGCATTAAAAAACAAGCCCACCAAACACTGCTGTGTATCACAGTGAAATGTGTGGAACTGGTTTCTGTCAAGTTTGTGATGAACCAGTTACTTGAGAAGTCGTTTGGTAGCATAATTTGCTTTCACATAGAGTGAAGGATCATTTTTAAGAATGAAATTATTTTGTTAACAAATTTGTAGCAAGGTGTTACAACCCTTGTATTAACAGATTAAGATGTGTGGTTGCAACCTGGGTGTAGAAATCAGCAAAAAGGGACAGGATTTTTTTAAAAACTGTTTTTGCTCCCACATATTGTAGAAATATTTTAAAATTGTATTCCCCCCCCCCAAGAAAATGTTCATGACTGGATGGATTTTTTTTTCTTTCCATATTGATAGAGGTAGTTCCAAAAATTTCACACAATTTACATTTAGTAAGTTCCCCACACTTCTCACTTCTCCAAAAGCTGCACTTTTAGGGGAGATAAAAGGGGTTTGGTTTTTTCTGACTGTTAAATTTTCGTGGTGCCCAGCAGGCTGATGCACCTCCCTCTGCAGTCATGTCATTCCTAGAACTGATGGAAGGGAGTTGATGGCAGTAAGGGCTAGAATTCTCATTTTGACAGCAATGTGTCCTTAGAGCAACTTGATAAATTGTGAAACAACATTTTAAAAATATTTTACAGCATGAGTTAAAAACACCCCTTCTGATATCACAGTAATATTTGTACCTTGTTTTTCCTGCTGCAAGGGTCAGTAATTAAGATAGAAGAAAGTATTGCTGCATAACTGGATTTTGAAATGTGGGGACAGTTGTGTGACAGCCATCGGATCTTTGGGCAGTCTTTCTCAAAGATCCTGTGTCAGTGTGGCCCAAAGGCACTTGTACAAATTTATGCATGCAAATTTATTGCAGCAAAAATACAGTTTGTTTGCTCTTAAGTGTGGGAAGAAAGTTGTATGCGGCTTTTTAAGTCAAGGCACTGGAGACCTCTGAATACGGAGAGATTAATATTATGTGGGAAAGGTTCACTTCCAGCAGCTGTAGTGTCCTGAGCATTCAGCTCTTTGTTTTGCCTATTTTCATATGTCAGCAGGGAGGCACGGCTGTGTCAGCTTTCCCTCTTCAAGTGTACCTCTTAATTGTGTACTCTCACTTTCTGCAGTTCACTGGCAGTCAGACTGCTCTCTTTCAATCCTTCAAACAATTATTTTGGACTACCAGTTCATGGTGGTTGTTCACCACCTGTTACTTTTGGCTACAAGAGAAGCTGTCTGCAATATATGATTTATTTGTTGTTAGAGGTAAGGACCAAATTGAACCATATAAGGTGCAGGACTGCATGCTGGTTGTAGTCCTCTGTTAGGGCAAATATTGTGTATATCTTATAATCCCTGAGAAAACTCTGTGGAGGGTGGGGTAATTTTTTTTTAACGTATTAGTTTAAATAAGCAAGCCAAATAAGGCTGAACCTTCTAAATAAAAGCTTATTACTTAGCAATTGTGTTGACCATTGGTCCTACTTCTTACCTGCAGGCCATTAATAGGTCTTGTCTTTTACAATCCTTTACCTGGATTGTAATCCATGTTTAGGTCTGTAGCTGCTTGCAACATCTGTACCACTCTGTTTGCAAGGATTACACACAGCCTGGGCAAAATATGGAAGTAAAAGATGAAGTGCTTTACGTTGAAGGCAGTTTAAATGAGGACAGGTTTGAATGTACCATGAGGTCAATCTGGCTTGATGGTCTTTAGGTTGTGTGTTGTTTGGGAAAGTTTTTCCCTTCAAGAAAGCAACATTAGTGTGAGGAGGTACACTCCCCTACAATTCTTCCATGTGCCTCCCTTATGTCAGGGAAGGGAAGATGCTAGCAGATTTGCTGAGATATCCTTATGCTATTCTGGTTTCTTGGGCAGCAGTTAAATGCTAGTTAAAAATGCACAGAGATGTTATCCATTCTTTTTCCTCCCTTGATGAACTTCCTCCACGCTGTAAACTAAGTGTCTCCTCACCAGGGTTCCGAAGGTCTCAGCACAGGTCATTATCAGGCCATGGGAGAGGACTGCTGCAAAAACTTGAGGGACTCAGCAGATCTCTGTGCAATGTGATGGGATGTGCTGCTACATCACCGATCCTCTTCCAGCCCTGCCTACAGGAATGCCTCCCAAAGCTGGGGGGTGCCTGAGGATGTGGGAACACATGGCTGTCTGGAATAGATACAAATATAAAAAGAGGGTTTCAGCAAAGGGAGGGTCACGTCTTGATTTAGAAATGGTTCCAGGGCAGCAGCCAATATCTATAGAAATAAGTACAATTAAGTTTTATAAAAATGATTACAGAAAATTCACTTGATTTTATTTGGGATTTATACTGGGAGCAAAAAGAACAGTGACATTTTTCTGATGGCTGTGCTAAAGTTGTCAACAATGATGAAAATACAGAACTGTTCCATGTTTCTGTAGTGAGAACAAAGATGAATATTACAAATAATCACATAACTGTGAACAAATCCATCATATTCCAGCAGTAAATAAAGACTGAAAGAACACTTTTCAAAATTCATGGAGATAGATTTTATTTTTTTTTGTCTAATGTAAAACTCCAAAATTTTAAGGATTGTCATGCAGCAAAGTATTCAACATGATTAATAGAAAACATATTATAAAATGTCTCATATTTCTATTAGATTATGGGTTTGATGTATTCTGGCAAAATAATTCAATCTTGAAAATATTACTGTCAATAAGAATATTTAAATTGATATATAATTTTTTGATATTCAGTCATTGGATGTTTGTTTGCAAAAAAAAAAAAAAAAAAAAAAGAAATAAATCCCCAAATGAGCACACAGTTGAAAGAAAATGCACAATCCTTTCTGACAGTTTTATCTAGGCCACGCAGGGTAGAAAGATGACAAATAATGGCATAGCCTCATGTATTTGATTGAATCAAAGAGCCTGTTGGCTGACTCTTTTGAAAGATGGACTCAAAGCTTTGCAAAGTTAATTACCATGGGAAGAGGCTGGATATGCCTTAAAAGATGAGGAGCAATATCTGAAAATACTTCAAGGTGTCAAGACTCATGGACAACAGGCAGTGGACAAGACAATCCCTGTAGATGAGTGGTAGCCAAGAGATGACAGGAGTTGAGTACACTGAGTGCAGAGTGGGAGATTTCTTTAGTATTAATGACCTCATTTCTGTAAAACAATCAGGTTTTATGGGTTATCTTCAAGACATTTTTAAATTGAAGTCAGTTCTGTTATAGGTGTTGGAAAACTGTATCTGTACACTTAATGTAGATGGTGATGAAGAAGTAAATTCTGAGTTCGAAGTGTTTTGATCACATATTTATGCATGAATAAAATGGAGAGCCTTCAAAGAGCTCATTTGCAAACACGAATCGCACTGGCAGGGAGCAGAAAGTAAAACAGAATATGAATTTGCAGAAAAGAAAAAAAACCCAAACACTGAAAGTGGTAACCAATTAACTGTTGCACTATGTTATTAGTGGACTTCACAGATTCTCCAGCACTTGAAATTAGTGTCAAGATAAAAAAGCTTTTAAAAAGCTCCTCTTGTTCAAGAAGCTGTTAAGCTTCCAGGAACCCAAGTAAATCTTTGAATATTTAGAACTCCTTTGTTGGTAGTAACAACATTCATTTATTGTTTTGAGAAGAACAAAAAGATCTATTTCAAACTTATTGTAAATTCAAATAAGGTCTTATTCTGTAAGTGTAGGAATCATATAGAACATGTCCTTAGTTTTGAAAGAAAAGCCAGTCTGTGTAAACTGTCACAGAGGACAGAGTCATACTACTTGTTACTTTTGAACTTCTGTGTCATCTGTTTTTAGGTTTTTTTAAAATGGAAAATCATAAAAATAGGTGATGTGGTTGTTGGGTTAAATGACAAGGTATTAAATAGCTTATGTTCACATCTTTGGTTACCTGGCTGCTGTGCAGCTCTCTGGATACAGGCCTTTGTGTGCTGAAATGTTTCAATGGAAGTTCTTGTGCTCGTGAAAGTAATTTCATCCCATGATGACAGCTAGGAGAGACTGTCTTGCTGTGGTCATGGAAAGTTGAACTGATACGACCCTTGCTGGGTGACCTTCTCACGGGATTCTGCCTGGTCCCAGAAAACAAGCCATTTCTTTTCAGTGGTACTTGGGTGGAAACTCCAAAATTTGCAACAATGCCAGACATAATTTTGTGTCCTCATGAGCACTGCAGTTCAGAATGAAACAGTTTTGAGATATTTGTCTCTGAATTCTGCCATTGGGTCTTCAGGTCTCATAAATTCAAGGGGCTGCATGCATATATATTAGAAAATACATTCTGGAGGTGATCATGCTCAGATAGCATCTAGCTAAAAATATTATTTGTTTGCAAAGATGGTGGATAACTTCTCATGTCTGGACTGATATGTCTTGAGACTATTTTTTCATTTGAGATGTGTACACCTTACTTATTTCAGCGTTAAACATGACTTTTGTAAGTGGACAGTAGCAGTCTTTTACTCTTCAGAGGTCTAGATCTTGATGGCAGATAAAGTTATTTTGTGAATGCACACTGTAAAAGCACACACAGGGAAGAAAATTATCAGTTGCTTCCATGGGAAGGGAACAGGTATGTGAGCAACCATTAGCATGAGAAAACTGATTTCTGAAACTATTTTTAGAGAGTGTGGCAAAGTTTGTGAGTATAGATCTGTGAGCTGTGTGATATTGAAGCTGTCAGATTTCATTAGATGTCTCGAGGAATGATGTTTGCCAAAAAGATTTCCATGAGCATATTTGACCTATTACAACCTATATCTCTAGAGCTTGCCATTTATGTCATCTGGCAAATGGTTTTCTTCCAGATATCCAGAGCCTGTCAGGGATCTCCACTGTTGAGGCTACACAGAAATGGAATTGAATCAAAGCACACCCAGGTGCCAGAGGTGCTCTCTCCCTCCAAAACAGAAGTTGTCCTGAAGATGAACACACTGCTCATGTTGATCCTTGTTCAGGACAGACTTGGCTAAAAAATGCCAGTGTGCAGCATGCCTGCTGCCATTTTAGGACTTCAAGGCATGGCCCTGGTCTATTAATTAAAACAAAAGGAACTCAGCCCTTAATTGGACACGTTGTAGTTTTATGTGTCTGACAGCATAATTCATTTGTAATATGAGTTGTTAGGCAACATGGATGAGGAGAACAGCACGTGGCTTTTCAGTAGTGTGGGAATGTGCATGGATAGGTTTTCCCCACTGGGAAGTAACAATATTGGGCTTCAAAGACTATCCTACACATTAATTTGCTCAATATCGTCAACTTTTGCCTAGACTGGACTACAGAGGTCTTTAGGAAGGCACTAGAGGCTCCTTCCTGGGGCCAGAAAAATATGTTACTAAAATCTGAAATAGGGGCTTCTTGACAACAGGGACTGTTCACCACCTAACAGGAAGATAACATTAAAATCATGGTAAAATACTTACTGTGGGACAGAAAAGTGTAAACACCTTGTGTTTCATTGACTGGCCATGTATCTGTCACATGAAAGCAAATATGTTTGCAATCTGACAAGTGATGAATATACTTAATTGTTTGTCAGGAGGAATGACTTTGGGGTACTTGTGAAGAAAATCTCTCCTCGTGCAACTTCAGCTTGATGAGTTCTCAAGGTTCCCAGTCCTTTTCCAATATGTTAAATTAATGTTGTTGCAAGACAAAACCAGTAAAGAGCAAAATGTGAGAAGTTGTGAGTTCTCTTTCTTCAGGGAAACAGTGTTGGCCACCAGAGATTTTCTTGTGTGATTTTAGGCAAGTCAGTTTAGGGCAACACTTGTTTAAGTATACCAGCCATTTTTCAAGAATTATAGTAATACTTGGGTTTCATTATTTGACACCGAGGAAAAAAAACCCACTGTAATTCTACATCTGAAAGCAGCAGTTTAGACTTTTAGCCTAATATTCTGGTTTTGTTTCGACTGTTCTGCTTTAGTAGGATTCTTAACCTGCATGAGAAGAGACTCGGAAGTTTGTTGTGTCTGTGGGCACGGTCTCTGGAGACCTGCATCACACAAACTGCAGGACTGTTATCCCAGTCTGCAGGAAAAGGACACAAGTAAGCTGAGTACTGCCTGCTGTGTTTGTTTGGGTTCCATCACTGTAGTGTCAAAGCACCTTATGGTTTTGAATGCATAAATTTTCCAATGGGAAGACTAAGTGGCTTTTCCAAGATCACATAGTGTGACAAAAATAGGAACTGACAATCCTTAGGTCTGAACTCATCTTCTTCATGGGTATAACACCATGCCTCTATATGGAACTTTCTGATAGTACTTGTTCCCTTGTCTAGGGGTGACCACCTGAAAAATATAATTGTTCTGCAGGTAAACCCTGGCTTTGCTGCTCTGAAGAAGGAACTAACTGGAATGCAATAAATTGATGCTGGAGCTTGTCTTGTTTGATCCCTCATCTACAGGAAATAGCAGTCTGACTTGGCTGCTCAGTTTTGACAGTCAGAAGCAATTTTAAGCAATGTGTTGTATCTGAGTATAGCAGAAGGGATTTAAGAGTCCCCCTAGAAGGCGAATTGTGCCTCTTAGGGTTCTTTAAAGTGAAAGGTGTGTAGCTCTTCATCACAGTGATTTTGGATGATGCTCGAGGAAACCTCAAAGGTGCTAAGTGCCAGAAGCAGAAGAGGAGTACAGGAGTTCTTCCTCTGGTATATGTTTCTTTTTCTACTTTGCTCTTGGTGTCAGCCCCTCTTAGAGATAAGATTTAATGGATCTTTTCTGGTCCAAAAGACAATTCCTATCTCCTGATTTTCTTTAACAGTACATTTTAGAGTGCACACGTTTGGGTGTTTGCTTGGTGCCATCTCAGTTTCCTCATACTAAATTGGGTGTTACAGTGAGTGCCTCATTGGAGCATTTAACTTGTGTTTTAAATTTAACTTAATTTTGTTTGTCTGCAAGTCACCTTGAAAATATCTGATGAAGCTTCTGTAGTAGTGGTCAGTAGAGGAAAAGTCTTAAATAGCAAACTGCCTTCCAGCTTTTCAGACACAGCCACACGCTGTGTATCAAGAAATTACAGGCATCAAAGGGCCCAAATGTTGATCTGCCCAACATTTTCACTGCATATCACCGTTGCTGAGGTGAATATGCAGTAATACAGCTTTCAGCTTCAAGCACTTCTAGGAAGTTTAAAGTTCTGCTTAGGGGTGCTTTGTTGCCTTTGACCTGCAAGGAAGTTGTAGGGAATATTTATTGGGGTTTTTGCATTAGTGAGTCTGGTGGAAGGGGATATCTTAACCTGCAGTACCCTGTGCTGCCTATCATTAAGAAAAGTGCTTGGTGAAGTTATGTGGAGACAAGTAACTAAATTCAGTACTTTCAAGAAGATTAAACACTATTAATACTGTTTGACTGTTTTGGAAATGGGAGATCGCAGATAAATGCTTTTATACACTTGAAAGAATTTTTCAATTCCGTGAGGAAAAGCAGTTTTTTAGTGTGCTGCAATGGAAACCTCAAGACTGGCACACATTTTGGGTCTTCAGCAAAGCTTTTTGTTGCACCTCTTGAAATGGTCTTTCTCTTCCCATTTTTAATTCTGTAAATGGACCTTAAAGAAAAAAAGAAACATAGCCACTAAGGTGGTTGAATGTACAGAACTGGGATAAAAAGCCGTTTGGAGAGGTGAAAGCTTTAATTATTTTAAAAATACCTGCTTGTGTTTTCTGGCAGTCACTGATTTTGGGGGGATAGTTTCTGTTTGCACGATCTGCAGGTAAAATCATGACGTTGTCGTGAGTTTACTGTTTCTCCACTCATAAAAGTGGGAGTGCAGGTATGGTTCTTATTTGTGTTTTGTGTTGGGATACAGTAGATAAAGGGCACAATTAACATTTTATAAGTGACTTTAGGGTAGACATAAAATTTTAATATGCTATATTTTTCAGCTGTTGGGCTGTAGTAACCTTCTGTTTAGACACAATTCACTTGGGAGTGGGAATGCTCAAGGAAAGGGATTAATTTTAATTGACTTTCTTTAATGATGGAGCTGGATGCCTTTCAAATGAGTAAACTTTTAAATACACTGGCCTGTACATAGAGTATTAATACACAAAAGTTTCTGGTAGAAAAGCCAATGTCAGTGCTTGACTTCTGGAGTGATTGACACATGAATAACATATTCAGTAAAAAAAACCATGAGCAGTTTGTAAGAGCTATTGCAGATCTTAAACCCCCCCCAAACCCCAACTAAATTAAACATCATCTTAGCAACTGTATTTGCATTAAATAAATCAGGAAGGAAAAGGCCGTATGTTCTTAAAAGCACTAGAGGGAGCTAGGAGGAAGAAAAGGGGAAAATAATCATTGAAGACATGTCTGCATTTTTAGGAGTAGCTTATATAAAGCATCCATTTAAATCCTTCCACTAACTTCAGCTAAAATGCAGCTACAGGTCAGCCACTGCATCTTGCTGCCCTCTGTTTTCCACACTTCACTGAAGAAATTTCCATTTTCTAGTCCCGAGAGAGGCCAGAGGCTTTGCTGCTTTTTACATGGCTGTAGGGAAAACCAGCTGCCTCCATAGACTGTACCTCTTTTTTTGCCTTATTTTGTATTTGGATGAGCAGCCAAATAATAATTTGCCTTTTGATGCTGGTAGCTGTTTTGGGGACTGATATACAGGCTCAGTTCCAAGCTTGTCTCCCTCTGAGATCATATGGAAAGAAAGTGTGAGTGTTGTATGTCTGTATGTGGAATCTACTCGATGAAGAAGAATTTATTTGCATTAATCTGAAGTGGCCACATTGCTCCTTGCAGGGATCTGAAGAAATTGAGTATCTGTGAACTTGCAGAATAGCACAGAAGTACAAAGTTACTGTAAAGCATCTCATTTTATGAGGTTTTAGAAGTGTTGTTGGGCACTGTTTATATTGCTCTGCTGTAAAGCTAAATGCTTTGAGTTAAAGTGTAACAGCTTTACGATGTAGATTATATAAATTACTTGGTTTTAGTTTCCCTCCACCCCAATAAACTGCCAAAATGTTGATATCTTGGGATTTGTAAGAATAGCATGAAATTCTGCGAGGGTGTTCTTTAGTTTTCAGGTTTTGGAGGGTGGGAGAATCTTTTTAGTATGCTAAAGCTTCTCTTCTTAATATTCAGCATTACACAACTAAACCTGTTGCTGTGGAGAACTGAATTTTGATGGCCTGGGGCATTGAGCAATTTGGGGGGAAGGAAGGATGTTGTTGTTGTTATTATTATTAGAGGCTGCTTAGGGCTTTGGAATGCTGGAAGTAATCTCAGAGGAGGTAGACAGACTGGAAGTGGATGATTAAATAAGCAGAATTAATATATATATGCCGTGTGTTTATCATCTGCTGCTGTAATTTATTGCAATTTCACTCATTGTTGAAGTTCCCTAATTTCTCTTTTCCACATTAGAAAATAATTGTAAAGGGCAAGAAAAATCAACTGAGGTTTTCTTCCTTTGTTCTTTGTTAGATGGAATGATTTTAAGTTATGAAAACAAGGACAAACATTTCTCAAAAGTACTTTAACCATGCCTTAGCCCGAGGACTCTGCTCTCTTTAAAGGAAACAAATATAATTAAATATGTGGAAGCTGGAGTACTTTACCAGTGCAGAGATTTTTTTTTTTTGCATGTACTTTGAGACTGCAATGATTTTTTGTCTATTTATTATTACATCATTCTAGATTTTAGATGGCTACAAATTAAGAATTGAAGAAGACATTTTTGGAAATATTTAATAACCTCTTGATTACAAAAAACCCCAACAAACAGATAAGAGCACCAAGTAATTATGGCTTAATTCCTATTGAATGGTTTGAGGCCTTTTCCTGTCATCTGAGAATTAACTACTTAAGATGAAACAGAGTATTGGAATAGCAGAGAATCTTTTTTCCCCTGCCCCTGTAGCTACCTTGCTTTGCACAGTTTCTTCTTCTGCCATACAGGGATGGAGGCAGGTGGGTTTCTTCCTCTTCCACTATGTATAAGGCTCCTATTAAAGCCCTAAAATACTTCCTCAGGTAGAAGATGGGCAAAGTTGAACTGTAATTGAGTGCAAATTCAATTTATTGAATTTCCTCTGGATGAGGAAAAGAGGTATATTAAGTCTGAAACAGGATTGTTACTTGGAGATAAATTTCCTATACTTCCGAAGGGCCGGGATACTCAGAATGGTCTGCAAATACTTTATGGAGTATTTGTGATACACAAATTATCCCCACTGGGGCCCCTTATGTGCAACTAAAACAGTTTTTTTGTGATATTTCAAACTTTTTTTGTGGTAGTTCGATTTCAGGGTAGCACCTACCACTGTTGAACTCCATGGTACAACAAAAAGTTGGGGTTTTACCTGTTGAAGTGATAGTGGATTTAGAATAGAAAAGATATATTTTCTCTTGAGACAGGTAGGAGGAAAAAAAAAAAAGTTTTTCTCTTAAAAACACACAGTGGAAGCAGTGATGTACTTCGATTGTTGTGTTGCCTTAGAAAACGCCGGTACCTTGAGAAGTAGCCCAAGGGCAGAGCATTTATCATTTGACTTTCACTGTTTACCCAAAGGCCGAGGTGTCTGATAAAAAAAGAAAGGGCCAACGCCAGAGTGGCTGTAAGGTACCACAAGGCCCAGCACCCCTTCCCTCTCCCCACCCAGCTGCGACAGAGCAGAGCACCCACAAAAAGGTGCCCAGTGCCAGTTTTTCTCCCCAAGTCCTTCAAGCTATGACACATCTGTGCAGATTGTTTATGTGCCTCCTAAGCTTTGTGGAGAAGGAGGCTGCCTCAAAGAGTGGCTCATCCTGTTCAGAGCTTGGTATCCAGTGCCCTTTGCTGAGCCTCTCTCTGGAGGTGGCCTGAAGAGGAAACCTGGTCAATGGTGGCTAATGTGAAGCCTTTAATTCAGTGCTGGAAGAATATTTCACAAGCGTTTTGGAGCAGAAATTGCCACTTGGTGTCACTTGTTGCAGTGTTTTCTGGCGCAGCAGGAGCAGCACTAATTAATGTCTGTTCCCAGTGCTGTTCAGGGCAGTCCAAAAACACAGGGCTGCAGGATCTTGATGATCTGTCAGGGAATGTGTGAGCAGAAATGGTGGTGTGCTTTAGAGGTAAGTTGAGAGTACGAATCTGCTGATTTAAGGTTGGCTTGGTACATCCTGTGTAAAGGCAGGAGCAAATGCAGGGAGATTAAGGGAGCAGGAATGGCTCCTGCCTCTCTGAGCCCAGGAGGGACAGGTGAGTGGCTCTTCAACGTGAGGATTTGGGATACTCCTGAGTGCTTCAGTTCAGAGCTGGCATTGCAACCAAAAGCTGGTAGCCCTTTAAAAGGTGTCTGTTTCATCTGTATTCCTCAGAAATGAGGCTTCTCATGCATTTTGGCTGCCTTTATTGTAGGGCTGTGAATAGCTACTGCAGGTGAGCCTTAAACCAAGATCTGATGCAACTGAAGTGCTGCTAACTCCCCAAGCAAATGTAGCATACCAAATTATTTTTAATAATGTAGGACTTTGGCTAGGCTATACCCTGAGGAAGAAGCGATGGGAGATAAAGTTTTTCCCCCAAGCTGGAGAGCTTGGCAGAAAGACATGCTGGGCACACATCCCTGCTGGGACTCGGCCAAGATCCAGATGAGGATACATTTCAAATCCCACCTTGTAGTGCCCATAATAAAGCATCCTTCTTTCCCTGCTCTCAACAGCTGGGGGCAGAGAGGACAGCACTTGCCATTCCCTTTGGGAGAGAGGAAAGTGAAGCACTAAAAATTCCTTTAATTACATTTTGCTGTATTTGAATGCTTGATAATAGCTGGTAGTACTTGTTTCAGAACACTTTATGATTTTTTTTCCCCATCACATTAGCCTTTGAAAAAATATTTTGGGCTAATGTTTTTCTTTGTCAGGATTTAAATTTTGCTCAGAGTATACTGCAGGTCAGGGGAGGTTTTATGCCCTCAAGTGTTATTGTGCAAAAGTATATGGATCTTTGTGTAATAATATATAGTCGGGCAGGAAGCAGCTTAACTTCAGCTTTTCTGGACAGGACTTTGCTGAAAGATGTGGTGCGTGAGCATGTTGATTTTATTATTATCTTGTAACAACAACCCGCTGTTGGGCTCCCTTATTTGCATTCCTAGCAGGACGGCAAGGTGAATAATTTAATTCCAGCAGCCTACGCCATGTGATGGTGCGAGGAGCCGTCAGCGATGCCTCCCCGTGCACCGACAGACTTCGGAGAGCAATGGAAACTTACAGAAGTGATGCGAAATTGTCGCATGTCCTCCCTTAACCCTGGGGAAATCTCTCGGCGGAGTGATCGCTTCATCCTTTGCTTTTCCACGTGTTCCTCTGACGTGGAGTTTGGGGTGTGTGTGTGTGTGTGAGAGAGCCTGTGAGCAAGACGAGTGAGGGAGTGGGAAGCGGGGAGGGCAGTGGGGGAAAACGCACAGCCAGGCACACACAGGGCTGGTCGGAGCAGGAACAGCGCGGAGCCGGGAGTGCAGCCTCAGGCAGCGGGGAGTGGAAATTTACAGCTGCTTGTGAGCGCCTGTGCATGTCCAAGTGATCCTTTCTGCTCACGCTTTTCCAGAGGCCGGCGGTCGCTGGGCAGGAGAAGAGCGGGAGGCCGGATCGCGGGATCCCTGGTCTCTTGCCACTTGTCGGTGGCCGGCGGGGGGAATACAGCGGAATTGGATGGAAGAGCAGTGAAGGAAGGCGGCTGCCGGCGGCGCGGGCTGCGGGGAGGCGGCAGAGCTGTCTTCAGCACCTGGCCATGGGGCTGCGCCGGGCCGCCTAGGAGCCCCCACCTCTCCTCTCGCAGTAAGTGTCAGCCCAGGTGATGTCCTCCCAGAGACGAAAAGTTGAGTGATTTAATGAAACTTTCCCTTTTTCCGGTTAGCACCGGCCTTTTGGTAATAAACCGCTTGCCTGCTCTCCCTCGATAGTTACGCTGGTGGCTTTTTATAGCTTTGTAAACTGTGTTACCAGGAGTGGCTCTTTAATGCAGGCAACCCTAAACAATACTCCTCCTGTTACATAAGGCGCTGGCTCTGCGACCGAGCACTCCGTGTCCATGGAATATCTCTGGAAATGGCTTTATTTACAGTGTGGTTTCCAAAAATAAAATATCTGCAATATATCATTTCTCCTGCTCCTCTCCGCGGGCCGCCTGCAGCTGCGGACTGGCCCTTGAGATGCAGAGGAATGAGAGCGTGGCCACTTGCATAAGGCGGGGGGAAGGAGATGAAGGGAAGATGAGCGTGCGTGTGAACTGCCACAAGGAACAGCCTGTGTAAATGACCCAGCCCAGCCGTCTTGTCCACTTGAAATGCTGATTCTTTATCAGGCAAAACTTTAATGGAGCTTAAGGGAGGTTGGGTTTTTTCTTAAACGCAAAGGCTAATATTGTGAGTAAACTGAAATTATTGCTGTAGGAAATTATTTTAACCCATTACGAAGCTATTGGAAGTAACACATCAGACTTGCTACGAACTTGATCAAGTGAATGCTGTGTAGAGAGGTAAGTTTAGTAATACTGGACCAAATGTAAAAATAGTATCCATGTTCTTCACTAACAGATTTAGAGGAAGTCTTATTCCCTCTTGGCTGCTGCCTGTGTTATTTAAATTATATTACCAGTTTCCATTATTTCTACAGTTACTATTCCTACTAGAAATGGATATTTAACTTGGGTTCCCTTTTACTTAAGTAAATGAGAAGCTGTTAAGGATTCTGTTAGAATTGTGTGTACTTCAGAGACGTTAGCTGAGAAAGCTCTTTTGCATGACTGTTTGTGGGAGTTTTGCTATGGACTACAGTTAGGCATAGAATTGAATTCTTAATCTTTTAGGTTTTAAAGATCTCTGTGGTAGCAAATGCAAATTGGGATTTCAAATATTCTTGATTCATCAATCCTGCAAATTTCGTGGCTGTAAAACCTCTGATTTTCTATATTTCTAGTTTTATTGAGCATGAAGTAATAACCTACCACTTCTAGCTAGTTCATTAGCATGACTGGGAGAGCCTGTGTGGTTCTGTGATACAGATAAATGGTGCTGGTGTGAGTATGGTGCCACAGGATGCCACTTCTGCATGGGTAAGAATCTGAATGTTACCTGGCATTGCAGTGTGCAAATGCTGTTTTGTAATAAAATAATAATAACAATAACAATAATAATAATAATAGTAGTAGATGTGAAGACACAGGACTTCCAATAGAAGGATGCAAGGTAGCAAAGTCAAACACCTAAAATGCCCTTAACTTCAATTCTGTTCTCTGTAGTCTACTCATGATAGATTTAGATTAGATATTAAAAATAATTTTTTTATGGTGAAGGTGGTGAGACTGGCACAGGATGCCCAGAGGAGCTGTGGATGCCCCATCCCTGGAAGTGTTCAAGGCCAGGTTGGAGGGGGCTCTGTGCAACCTGGTCTAGTAGGAGGAGTCCCTGCCCATGGCAGGGGGCTTGGAACGAGGTGATCTTTATGGTTCTTTCCAATCCAAACTATTCTATGATTAGTATTTTGTTTGTATTACCACACATTTATACTCCCTTTATGATCATCACTGCCTCATTCTGTGTTTGGTTGGTGAATATTTGAACTGTAGCATCTGCTCCAGCAGTCTCTGTACCCTCCTTCCAGCCCCCTTCTTCCCCTCTTGTGCTGGTACAGCTGAAGACTGTATCTGGGCAGAACTGGACTGGAAACCTGTGTGACCTTTTTTTCCTCAGCAGGCTATTTTTTGTCAACCTGGGTCACTTCCCTGACCTGGCTCACCATGTGGCCCTGCAACAGCTGAATGGCTCCCACAGGGGCTGTAGGGATGTGAAGACATGTGAAGCAGGGTGTCACCATCTATCAAAATAGATTGCCTCAGTGACCAGATTGCTTTTTGATGTTACATTTTATCCCGTGTTTGCTGAAAGACTATATATTTTTTTTTTTTTTACTAAAGTGGTGTTCAAGTGCTCAGTTGAAGAGAGTTAATAATTTCTTTAAGTGCTTCTAAAGAGCGACACCACAGCACTTGAGTGGAGCATCACTGTGAGTGCCTTAAGTTTCATAACAGTATTGAACAACTTTTTATTATTGAACAACTTATTATTATTCTCATTCTGTAGAGGTGATCAGAATAATGTCAGAGCTGCCTACTTCTTTTCCATGTCTGATCTTAAGGAAATTTGCCATCTGCTAAAAAAAGGGACATTTCTGGGGATGGTAGGCATTACTGTGATGTTTCATGTGTTCAGGTGAAGTTTCAGCTAATTTCCGTCTTCATTTCAGGTAATGCAACAAGTAGCCAACATCAAAGCTAAGTAAATTGATGATGATAAGTAAATTCTTGAGTTTTAGGAAAAATTAAGTTTCCAAGCAGATACGGCATTCATTCAGCTTAGCCATAAAATGGTCCCGTCTTCTTTTAATCTTCTGTCTCATTTGCAGTGGACCTTCCAAAATCTGGAACTCACTGAGAATTTGCAGAGAAGTTGCTTGTTCCATACCCTTGAAACCTTCTGTGTATCAAATAAAATGTGGGTTGTGTGAGGGGGCTGCACTGGGGAGGGCAGAAGGGCAAGAGAAATGAGGACCTCTTCCATTATGTGGAGACTGAATTAGACAAAATGATGAAGAAAGGGTTCTAGCTCTGGACCAAAATATATGGCACACTGTGGTGAAAGGGAAACAAAGGTCTTTTTTTCCATTCCAGAAACTCTCATGCAATATGAGTTACTCAAATGTTTTGATTCTGATCAATAACTTGATGAAGGTTGGAAGCTGAGGCAAGTCTGATACTCCATGGGGAGTAAAATCTTTTGCTTGTTTATTTTTGAGGACTGAATGTTTTTCTGGAGGAGCATCTGCAAAGAGTGCATGGATGGGCTCATGTGCTGTCTTCCATTCTTGCTTTCGTGGGCAGGAAAAAGCCTTTGTTACTGAGCTGCTTTAATGAATCACTTCATAGTGGGATGGGCTGTTGAGCAGAGTGGTGTTACTGTGTACTGTGTGCATTTTTCTTTCATTGTGCTTACAAGTTCAGTTGCACTATAATATTTTGAGGAAGTATATGACTTAAAAGCAAAGCAACTGTGGAGAGTGCCTACAATCAGAACTAGATCTCTTTCTGTACTTTATAGCTGTTCTATTTTTTTCTTTTTTAGTACATTCTTTTTATGAGCAGATAAACTGGCAGAAGAGATATTTTGAAGCCTGATAAAGTGTCGGCTTTGTTGTCAGATGATCTAGGTTGCATTCCTGACACAGCCACTGATTTTTTTACATGGCCTTTAGTAAGCCTTGTAATCTCTCTGTGTTTCAGCTTCCCCCTTTGCTGAGGAAACAGAATAAAAGTAGGTAGATAGGTTTTTTGAAATTGTGTTTTCCATCTTGGTTAAATGTATGTAGAGTTGGAGACCTCTGAGAGACTGTATGCTCTGAATATGAAGGGATGTTAACTTTGACAGGCTACTGAATACCCTAAAACTTGTGTCTTGTAAACCACATCCAGCTCTGGATTCAATTCGTTGCTTTAGTCCTCATGTTTGTTTTTTTCCCTTTTTTTCCTGACTTGAACAGAAACAGGCTGACATTTGGAAAGTGGTGTTTTAATGTTTCCTTTTGGTGTTTCTATGGCTTATCTAATATAAAATCAGTGGCATTTTTTTCTCCCAAACAAAGATGGAATGATATTCCATGAAAGTATTTTTGTAAAAGTAGAGTTTCTTAAATGTGCTGGACACTCCAACCCAGGTGTCTGAAATGTCCTGTTTACAGTGATGGAAACAGCAGGCTTAGGAAACTTAATTTCCTCCTACAGCCCTGCTGAGGCATTTTCCTCATGACTTGGAGACACAGCCTCTGAGACCAGGAGAGTTGGTCTGGTAAGATACAGCTGTTTCTGTCCTTGGTCTCATAAGCTCCTCTCAAGAGCAGTAGTGAAATAACATCATCAAAACTAAATGTTTCACAAGTTGGCTGGTTCTCCATTATGGATTCAGGAGTGTCCACAATCCATTTTTGATATTATGAAAACATATGTTGAATAACCATTAGGTGGAAAAACATTTTCCTAGAAAGAGGGAAAGAAAGGGGTTTATTCAGTCCTGTCCCTTGCTGCCAGATAGCAGTGTCAAAAATTTATGAACAGATGCTCTGTAGTGTGCCTGGTTGAGAAGGTAATTTCAAAACCTCAAAGCTCCAATGGGTGGAAACCTTTACATTCCCAGCTGAAGTTTATTCATCAGCCGTTTATAGCCATTTGCTTCTGCATAAATAAAGTGTTATTGTTATTTAAGCTGAAATAACTTTTTCAGCTTTCCTGTTTTTTTATTCTAAACTTATGAAGGTAGGCACCTTTTAGCCTCCAAAACATGCTGGTCTTCCCATTTTTCTGGCCATCCAGTGTGCTTCTCTCCACCCACTCTAACTTCTGTTGATTTTACTTGACTCTGGGTGTTCAGGGCTGTGTACAGTGTTCCATTGAAAGTCTATCAGTGCTTCGTATGAAGGCATAAATACCTTTGGATTTCTACTGACCGTTATTTTTGCGATTCATCACAGATTTGCATCTGTCTTTCTCACATCTGTAAAATACTTGTGTGTTTGTATATGTCACTAGCAGCTTGTTTTCATAATTTCTCATGATAAGTCCTAGCTTGAAGCAGATATTCATAGAATAGTTTGAAGGAACCATTTAAAGGTCATCTAGTCCAATTCCCCCTATCATGGATGTCTTCAACTAGATCGGATTGCTCAGTGACCTGTCCAATCTGATCTTGAATGTTTCTGGGGATTTGAAACATCTACAGACTGTCTTGTCTACCATTCAGCATTATCCAATACTTTCTACTCTTAACTTTTATCCCATTTTTATTACCTTGGTTCTTGAGTCCATCCAGTTTCCCAGGTAGTGATATTTAAGTTCTATGTTGATAATATCTTTCTATTTTCAGTCACCACAGTTTTTGGATAGGCTCTTAATTTCTATGCATCTCTAAATATGATCCCATCCACAGATTGCTCTTCCCTTCTCACTCAGATGATATGATCATTTTCTTCTTCGATTATTTTTTTGGTACTATATTCACACCAGTGCATTTCCACATTAGATACATGGATTCTAGTTAGATACATGGATTCTGTGTTTCCTCTGTTTAAAATATTTTAGTATGAGCTACCTTTGGTGGGTCTGTTTGGCATTCTTTTCAGTGGTCATTAATCTTTGTTTTTTAGTTATTTTTAGACTGGTTTCTTGAGAAGGTGAAGCTTATGTGGTCACACTGTCCATTTCTCATCCTAATTCTCTTCTCATGGTAACTTTTGAACTTACTGTGAAATTTCAAGCAACCTTAACATAGGACTAGATGCTTGGAAAAAAACAAGTTCCAAAAAACATACTGAAAATAAGTGATGTAAAGAATAGGGCCTCTAAATCAAATTCAAGCCTCTATGGAACAGAAGACCTTCCAAGAAAAAGCTTGGAGAGAAGAGAGCTGATACAAGGAGGAGGACAGGACAGAAATTCCCAGCTGTGATAAAAGCTTCTTTAATAAGAGCTTGTGCTTTCTTTGATTCTGGAAACTCCAGTCATGTGGAGCAAAGCTGGAGGAGAGGAGTCCTTGTTTTGCCACTTGCCTTATGGGATAGCCATCCATAAGACTAAGGAATACAACTCCCAAACCTCAACAGAGTGACTTCACCCCATGTGCTCCCGCCTGTAATTGTGAACAGCATGTGTCCCCCTGGAAGATTCCTGCATGGGGAACCAAAAGGTTCTGCAGCTGCCGGAATGTATTTTCTGAGGTGATGGATCATCTTGTGCCAGGTTAAAAATCATATCCTGAGAAGAAATAAATCAAAAAATGTTATTTCATGCACATCTGTGGCTCTTCCCCCTTTTCCCTCTGCCCCCCTACACTTGCATATAGCAGAGGCTTTGCTTTGTGTATAAGACTTTGTATCTAATGAAGTAAAGAGACTTGGCTCTGTTCAACAGAGCAATGAATTAAATAGTTTCTTGAGTCCCTTCCTGCCCTATTATTGGTGGTTTTGCTGTTGTGATTAAGATGCTGGTAGGGTATGTAGTGGAAAAAAATGGTATTTTATCACTGAGCAGTGCTGTGGTGTCACTTGCTGGTGATACTGGAACTATGCAGTGAAAAAGTGCTGGTTTTGTGGCAAAATTAGTGATTATTTTAAATACAGACACACTAGACAGCTGTGTAACTTAATTTTTGAGAGGAAATAATAGTTTATTGTCAGCATTTCAGTTAGAATGCTTATTCAGTTTAGCAATCTGAATATACTCGCCCCAGCCTGGATGAAAATAATTCTCTGAAATGCAATAATTAAATAATAATAATAATAATTAAATATTTCTCTGGTTGCCTGTTAAGGTCCTGATTTCAGACTTTCTCTCTCTTGCATCATCACATCCTCATGCCATGCCTTCAGGATAATAAAAACGTGCAGAATCAGGTTCTTCTCAAAGTGTATTGTGAATTATTAATCTTCTATTTGCATCAGCTGTGGGATTACAGAGTGCTTGGTGCTTGCTAACAGCATCTAAACAACTTTATTGTGTAATACTGGCATCACAGTCTTTTCTAGTGCTTGTGTGTAGCTGAGTGTGGCCCAAAGGCTGAGTTGTTATTACACCCAGGCTTCAACTTGCACCTTGTCAGGCTGAGGTGGGACTCTGCTCTGGTGACTGGTGCTGCCAAAACTTGCACCTCTGAGCCTTGTGGGAGCAGGACTCTGCAGTTGGGAGCTCAGCTGAGGAGTGAAGGTCATGTAGCCCAAACTGGAGAAATAAAGATGAATTTGAACAGGATCATGAGGAGCTTGAGGATGGGAACTTGAAAGTGGTGAGGATTCAGACACTGAATGTGAAAATATCCCCGTAAAACTGACCTAGCAACAAATGAGAATCCATATACAGATGAGAACCTATATCACCTACTTTGGTTTAAATAAGACATATAAAAATATTTCCTATGTGTCCTAGAAACTCTTCCTTTAAAGATAATCTGCAATAGTTTCGAAATTTTTTTTAATAACGTATTAGGACAAAGACTGTATAGATTTTGCTTTTAAATTTTGAATTTTGTACTTGGCTGTTTAATATGGTTACTATTTATAGTTGCGATAGAATGTATGCCTAATCTGGGTATTAATTCCGTAGGTTATTTGGGGATTAGTAACACATGGATATATGGCTCAAATGGGATCATATTTCCTGATGGACTCTGTAGTGTGCCCATAGTAACAATGAAGCATGAGAGGAGTTGGTTCTTTGGGACCACTGGGTTTTTTTTCTTTATGCTGTGTGTATTGTGCTTGTTTAGTTCCCTCATTTGAAACCTCTTGTATAAAGCATTTTTTAAATTGCAAATGTTGGAGAATAATGGGATAGAAGTGGTTTGTGTGTATTTATATATTCACAATTAATTTTACAAATGTGTGTGTGGAGGAATTGTGATTTTTTTTTTTTATTGTGGAAGAAGATGAAAGTTTGAAATTATTTTTCCTTTTGTTCTTTTTTCCCCCCTTTTACCTCTTTTTTATTGTACAAACTGGAATGCAGTCCAGAACAGTGCTGAGCTTCTAACCAGAACATATTCCCATCTGTAGTCAGTCATTGACTTCAACAGATCTTTGTATTGGACCCTCAGCAAAACCCATAAGAATTCACAGCCTGAGGCTTTGTAAGATCAGAAACTGAGCTACTTGGTTTCTTTCATATATAAATACTGTGATGTGGTATTTTCCTTTCTAACCATACAGAAAGAGAATGTTTTAAATCAAACAAACAATCAATTTTCATTAAAATGCTCAGTCTGTCATTTAAATGTCATGAATACATTTGTGTTTATATTTGGGCCTGATCCTCTGCTCCTTATTTAACTCAGGCAATGTTCTACACAAGTGAGATCTGACCCACAGATTCTTGAAGTCTGTCAGACTTAGGAGATAGCTTAAACTGCTTCCTCTCAAGGTCCCCTAGGCTGACAAAGCAAAACAACTGAAGAAGAAGGAGAGATGTCAGAGAAGCTGGGACTCCAATTTGCAATGCTCTAAACGAAGGGTGCTTTTGGTGTGCTGGCATCTACAGCTGGTTTTCTGCACTGTGATGGAGCTGGTGAAGTCTGACAGAAATACATATGTGAAATCTAGTGGAGCCTGCCAGATGTGCGCTGTCCAAAATACACTGGACATAGACATGGACTTGCTGGAGTGCTGACCTGTAGGTCAGAGCTTCCTGCAGGAAGCATCCACCTCCTGTGCAGATGCTGAGTAGTTGCTTTTCATGTTCCCATGGTGAATCCAAAGTTTGTGAATCCTCAATGAACTTGCAAGAACTACCCATGAGAATTTTTACTGCTCCACTGGGTGGCTGAAGCAAAATGTAGTGCCTGAGGCACAACCTTTTCGTGTTCATAATGTCTTTGTGTGTTTTTATTGTGTTTTTGTATAAACCTTAAAAGCTGTTTTTATTTTTTGTTTGATTTAAGGCTGTCCTCTTCTATCCTGAAGGAAGAAATTTAGGTGAAGGAAGACCATGCCTTTGTTTAGTAAATCGCACAAAAATCCTGCTGAGATTGTGAAAGTTCTGAAAGAAAACATGGCCATATTGGAAAAACAAGAGAAAAAGACAGACAAGGTATGAGGTAATGTTGTAAAAGACTAATAAGGTTTTTATGCTGGGAGAACAGCAGAATAAAGGGAATAACATTGTGTTTGGTCACTACCCTGGTTCTGTGAGTTCTTGTCTGTGGATGTGGCTGTGTGTATGAATGGTTCTGCTGAAATCAGAGGGCTTTTGCAGAAATAAAATACATAAAATCGGGAGGTCAGACAGAAAATGCTGAGATCCAGGATCCTCAGGCAAAACCAAGGGTGATCTCCCACTACTTTAAATAGTAATGAATCTAGCAAAACAGCTTGGAAGGCTGTGTGAAAACTATTGTATTGTTAATGGTTTTAGCAAGATAACAGATGAGGTTGCCAATTAATATGTAGGTACCCACAGACAAAAATTCTACTTCTGATGAACAGAAGTTTGCAGAAACCAGGAAAGCTGTATGTGTCCAGATGTGTATAAAAGAGATCTCACTCTGTCCATCCTTTCTAATGTTCTGGGTGCCAGTGCTTCCTAAACTAGCTGTGCTACTAATTTTCTATTTGTAGTTCTAGGCTTTTGCTAATATTACTGCTCTCTTCTAATTCAACAATACAGACTCAAGTTACTTTTGCTGCTTTTCCAGTGACCACTTGATAAGGTACATCCCAACACACAAAATGCTCCCAGTTAGGAATTTGTGCTTGCATAAAATTTTATTTATTTTTGATTTTATTTTTTGCATCTGAGACTCTGGCCCTCTACACTATTGCTGTAGTAGAAGTACATGGTTTTAGTTAACAACAGACTAATTTTAAGTTAAAAGCGACTGTCAGTGGAAGCAGAAATAGCTGCTGATAAGGGACACTAATACATTTTCCATGGAACTGATGTTTGCATGTGTGCATGCTTGTGCTTGTGCTTCCCCCACCTTCTGCAGGAAGTTACATGAAAACAAACCCAACCCAAAAGGTAGATATGGAACCCTTTGCACCCTTAGTGAAATCCTCTTGAAACTTTTTGGTTCAAAGCAAGTAGCTCAGAGGGTGTTAATTATGTAAAGTAAGTCACATGGATTTCTGGGAGGTCTCTGGTATTTGATGTTTCATTCTGAAATACCTTCAGTAACCTGAAAACTGAAGAGAGAATTTGTCTCTGAACTAAAACAAAAAATAAGTAACTAAATAAATCCACAGAATCTGTTCTCCCCTGCTGAATTCATCCTCTGGAGCCTGATTAAAGAAGACATTCAGAGCAGAAGCTCCAAACTTGGGTTCCTTTTCGATTTGCTTTGCCAAGTGACTCCTCTGGGCTGTGGTTTTGAGAATTTTTGGCTTTGAACTGGTTTGTATATTTGGGTGTCAGTGACAAGGAGAAATTCAGACTTAGAAAATTGAGTGCTCAATGTAAGTTTTTCATAAAGGTCAGAACAGCTGGTGTGTGTTTTCCTCACAGAGCAAAAGATACAGAATCTTTCCCTGACATATTAGAATGGAAACAGCTCATGAACTTAACTTCCTGCTTATTTTACAGGAAGAGGCTGGTTTTCACTTAGTTTTTATGTACTTCATTGCTATGGGGTAGAGGCTGCTCCTGGGGTGAATGTGGATGATTGGGGGAGAGGAGAGACGGGAAAAAGGCACTCCCTTCAACAGCAAGGCAGAATTCAAGGAAAGCCTTTTCTTGGATTGGTTTAAGCTTTGGTGGCCTGTTGACTCAGGACTTTGTGCTGTGATGTCAAGGAAGCACGTAGGGCCCTTTTCCTTGCAGAAGGAAAGGTTTGAGACTCCTTGGTAGTTCTGCCTTTCATCTCAAGTGTTCCACTGAGCTGTCCTGAAAGAAATATCTGTTAAAGAAAATAGCTAAATTTATTCTCCTGAGTTTATGGAAGTAAATTGTAAGGGCTAACTATCTTTACTACTGACATGATGATAAACTTTAAAAAGTGTCAGGAAAAATAGTTCCTGCAAAACCAGTCAGCCCAACCACACCTGCTGCTATCCATTGAGGTTTGTGAACTTAGTAATGCCATTTCTAAGTGTTGTTTGCAGTTTGAATTGGAGAAGAAAAGACAATGGGAAGAATTTCAGTGGCCCACAGGTTTTCAAAAGATACTCAGTAATGCTAGTGAGTAATGTCTTTTCATGAGAATGATCAGAGAAATTTACCTGAAAACAAAAGCAAAGAGAAGCAAAGCACAGTGCTGTACTCTGTGCTCTCGAAAACCTAGCAAGGGTTTTAACTTTACCTCCAATTTGATTTCTGGAGGGAGAAGAAGTTTGTCAAACTTTCATGAAAGGGCCTAGAGGTTTAGCTACTGTAAGAGCCAGAGACCCTGGATGTCTCAGAGCTGGGTTTGGACCCTGTGGCCCTGTGACCTGAGAAGTTTGCAACTCAGGGCTGTCCAATTCTTCAGATTTCTAGCTCCTAGTCTGCTGTAAGAACCAGAAGAGTACTGTTATGCCTCACTATAAAACCAAGGTTCCCAGCACTTCCAGGGTACAGCTCCAGAGCATCCCTGATTTTGTGTGCAAAGTAGTTTCCAACTAGGACTTGCTTCAGATGCTTAAACAAGAAGATTTATCCTGTGACAATTAAGCTGTTATTGTAGTACAGCCAATGTGGTATCTGGGTTGAGACAGCTAAAAGCTGCTAATACAGCCAGAATTGGCAGAGAAGTGGGGCAAAGACTGAATTAACTGCAGGGCTGGCAGAGAACCTCATTTCCTGTCCCAGCTGAGAAATTGTGAGTATGAGAAGATGCTGTTGGCAGCAGGAGGGCACAAGGTCAGACAGAGAGGGACTTGATGCTTCTAAATTAACTTTGTGCAACTTTCAGCAGGAACCATCTGTGCCTTGGAGTGGGTGTTTTTAAATAATACAGAAAGGATCATTCCTGCCAAGCTCTGCAGTACACAGGTAGAGGCAACTTTGCAGCAGAGCAGTTAAGACTTCTCTGGTAATGGGAAGAGAGAGGGTGGAGGATATAACTTGATTGACAGGATTCAGAGAAGCCAGTTGTAAGTGTAAAGGAAATTATACATCTTTTCTGAGGCATTTCCATGTGCACACATAATATACAGAGGTTTGCACTCTTTCTTCATGATGCTTTTTGTTACTCATGGATTAGTACCCATTCAAGCTTTAACTAAACTCTATTGACTGCACTAGCATCTGTCTCCTTAGATAAGGATTGAATTTGACCCACTTTCTCCACGTGTCTATTTTTGTTTAAACTATTAATTTGTGTAGTGTTGCCATAGTGTTTTTAATGCTTTTTAAACTCTCTCAACTGAAAAATAGGCTATGTTTTGATGTTTGGTTCTTACTTTTATGTGTGGGTTTTCTCATTTGTTTGCTTGCATGGATGTATGCGTGCTTAAAGCTTTGCCATTTTCTCAGCTACCTTTTGATGGTTGATAGACCATAGGTTGAAAAGTGCCAGCACATCTGGCTCCTTTTCCTCTGAAGTGCTCTTTCTAATAGCTTTTTTAAACAAATTTTTAAAAATAATATCTATTTAAAGAAGGGATTGCAGCACTGGCAAATTTAATGCAATAATTGGGAGACTGAGTAGGGTAAGACAGAGCTGAAAAAATGGACTAAAACCTTCTTTATCAACAATCCTTCTCTCTTCCAACATCTGAAAGAAAATAAGATGTTCTTGGAGCATATACATTTGCTGACATCTTATTTGGGCTTTTGATGTCATGAAGAACAATTAATTAAGTTTTATTACAGTATTGTATAGATGTCAATACAATTTAATCTCAGTCATGTAGAACCAATCAGTCCTTGAATTTAATGAGAAATGCCTACTCTGGAACTACCTCGAAAAGAAGGAAAGTATTTAAAAACATAGGAAAGGAGGCATTCAGAACTTAGACTCTCTTCCTTCTTTCTGGCACAAACTCCTATAGCACTTGGAGGATGCATGTAAATAGGGATGAAGAGAAGAGAAGCCATGATACCAAGAGGTCGTATCTATTGAACCTGAGGAAAAATGGACAGCATGTGATGTTCTGGTCACACTGCTTCATTTATTACTGATGCATTGCCGTGTCTTTTGTTGATGGATATTGTAAAGGAAGATTGATAGAAAGGATGCCTGGCCAACCTCACAAAAAAAGGGGTGTGACATCCTGACCTCTCAAAGCCTTGTATTCAGCTGCTGAGCCCAGTCAGCACAAAGCAGTGCAGGTGGCATCTACTTTGTCACTGGAGGATGTCCTTGAACACATCACCCTCTTACTGCTAACCAAACACCTTCGGGTGCGGCAGCCTGACTCAGTGCCACCTGTGGTGCCTACAGGTTTGGTAACATTTTCTGAACCTGCCCTGCAGCAAAAGTCTTCCAAGTGTCACAGGCTTTTAATTTAGTGCAGCAAACGGATCTGAGGTTGGTTGAAACTTGGTCTAATCTTTGCATGTGGTCTAGATGTGCTGAAAGATTTGCAGTTTCTGGTAGAGCTGGTTCAAGACAAGGTTTTATTGTGGAAAATGAACCCAAATGCATTAGAGCAGGTTCAGAGCACTGCGCTGAGTGCTTTCCTGTCAGGTAGAACTGCAGGCTGCAGTGCCTTTAGTCAGTGTTCAGAAGCATAATGAAGCGAGATGTAAAATAACCTGAAGTGTCGTGCTTGTGCCCCTTTCACTTAAATCTCTCTAACAAGGTAGGTCGCTGTAATCTCTCCTCTCTTTCACCTCCATGTGATGTAGCAAATTTGGTGCTGTTCAGCAGGGTCAAGGGAGCAGCATTTTATTAAGGCTACAATTAAAAGACTTCAAGATATCTGGAGCAAATACTTCTATCAATAAATCCTGCTTTTTTACATAGCAACAAGGAAGCCATTCCTGGCTGCTGTTCACCTTGCTGGCTGCCGTGTTGGTAAAGCTCTAGGGACTGGTGTGTGAGATGAGGTGCATGCAGAGGGCTCTGTGTGCATTTGCATGGAAGAGCAGTTGCATGACTGCTGGGAACGTGAATACCCATGGATGCGATTCTGCAGCTGCCAGAGCCAGTTGCAAAATTGTTTTCCATTTCATTGCTGCACACTGAAACCAAAGGAATGAGATAAGAAGGATTTGGCACCCCTTTGCCCTAGCTCTCTGCGTCCTGGGGTTTTGTGGAGCGTTTCATGTTTCAGCTTCCCTGTTCTGCTAAGGTCTGTTACTGCTCTAGAGGTGGGAGAAACTCCAGATACTATCAGGTTCTGGTGCCAAGAGCTTAAACCTTTCTCTTCTGGTTGCTTTTATGTTTTAAGGACTTTTAGAACCTTTAGTTCTGTCTTAAGTGCAGGATTAACAGTGGAAAAGGAATTTTTGTCCAGGTGGGGCAAACCTGTCTTCTCCATTTGGTCATACATCCTTTTAAAAGGCGTTTCCCTGTTATGCTTGCTTGACCAAATTGTCTTTGCCAGCTTCCTTGAGTACTAGTCCATAATGTTTCACTAAATGACAGACATCAGGCCTCCTGATCCAAAATATCCACAGTTTGGCCTTGTAGATCCATTTAGCATGAAATTGCATCAAGAATAAGTGAGTTGGGGTGATCCTGAAGTTACGTGGTTGTTGGATTCAGATTCTGCTAATGGCTTTTCTTGGGGATCCTTGCAGTTGCATGTAGAGAGAGCTGCATTGGCACTGTTTTTAAGGAGAAAAATTGGTTTGAATCACACAGTGAGAATATTTTTAAACCAGATAAGACTGAAGCAAGGAGCTTTATGCTTTTAGTTGCAATATATAGCATGGAGTACTGGCAGATCACTGAATCACACATTGGAGTATTTAACGTCGCACTGGCAGGCATCTCTGTGTGTTTCTGTCTGCTGCTGTGCAAGAGAGAAACAGTTTATAGAGACATTTTTGACCTGGAAATGTGCTAGGTACACAAGCAGAAGCTGTATGCTCCTATTTGCCATATTCTTGTGGCTCTCCTCTCCACAGCCTGTCCTACATGTGAAGATTAATCAGTCTTTCAGGGAAGATTTTTTTCATATAGAATTTCAGGGAATCATTTCTCCATAAGCTCCTTTCTTTGTGTTATGTTCCCGTTAAGTCAACAGTGACAAAACTTTGATCTGTGAGGAAAATAAACTGAGACAACAATCTTCAACTTAGAAAATTTCCAGCTCTGGTTGAAGCTGTTGGTGGATTTAGAAAGACACATAAATGCTGACAAAAAAAATCAGGTTTATGAGAAGGGGATGTTGAACATGTTTATAATTTAACATGGAGAAGTTATGCAGACTTATCTATACTGTCTGTTTTCCATCTCCAAGGCTGTTGCAGATCATCTGGTGCAGTTGAGTTAGCAGAGTAATCCAAGGATTGTTAGATTTCCACATTTACACAAAATCTTGTCTTTCAAAATGGATCCAAAAACCTCTTGTGGGTTGATGGTCATTATAAACTATACTCTGTGGATGCAGAGTCAGTTCTTGTTGGAAAGAGACTTGTTGGAAAGACCAGAAATTTGGCTTAGGAGGTTGAGCTCCTGACATCTGTGCAGGGACAGCAGTGCAAACACTAAATTCATGTGTGTGCTGGGAATCAGCCTGCATTTCATACTTGCTTTTTTCTCCCTACCTGCAACTTTTGACTGTCCAAAGTTCAGCATATCCCACTTTTGACATTAGTATGTATATGTATAGGCTGTTCTGTCTAGGATTATGTGTTTAGTTTTCTCCTTTCCTCCTTTCCCCACCCTCTATTCACAGCAGCCTCTCTTATAATGACATAAATTCAGTCATGATGGAAAGGATTTGTACCTAGAGGATAAAAGGAAACTCTGCTGGAAATGAGATGGTACCTAATTGCAAGAGTGAGGCAAATGGCTGAAATGCTTTGATATTTCATGAAACTGTTTCTTTTGCATTGTAACTTCTGCTGGAGTGATGGTTAAAGCACTTTGCTCTTGTTGCTCTTGCCACTGATGGAAAATAAAAAGTAGCATGGAAGTCATAACAGGGGTTTCTAGCAAATCTTTTTTAATTTTGTCACTGAAATTCTGTTTGTGACATCATTGAGGGGAGGATGTCTTGCAGAGGTTTTTTTTCGAATTTTCCTAAAGAGGGTCAGGACCAGTGTTACTTCTTTTGCAGATATGCTTCTTTCATCTTGTATTTTCTGTGTGTTTGAGTGAATAAAGGTGCTTTGTTTTTTATTTTGGACAGATGTTGGGTCTTTGGATATTGGAATGTCTTTTTTCTCTGAGTCTTAAGAAAGTTTCCATCCCAGAAACTGTGCTTATGTACTTAAGGTATTATTCTAAAATTGCTGTGAGATAAAGTGGAAATGTCAAAATGAAGGCTGTTAATTTAAGAATCTGTGTTTGGGATTATGGTTTTCCTCCAGATATATTGTGAGGGATTTCCACTGAGGCACAGTCCTTAGATTTAACTGGGAATAACTTTTGGTGGTGAGTTCCACGTCAAAACACAGACCATGGAGAGGCTGTGAAGGAGGAGGAAGTGACACATGAAATGTAAATTGCATGTGGAAAAGCTGAGGAGATGAGTGGATGGGATGGCAGATGATTAGAGAAATGCAGCTGTGGTGGCCACTTCTGCCCACCAGCACCGGTGTCCTGTGTTTCATTTTCTCACACAGCACCTTTTGGCCTCCTCTTTGAGAATTAAACCTAAAGCTGAGTCCTGCAGACTTTTTTTCTACATATTTGAAAGGACTACTTATACTTGAAAGCAAAGTTATTAATGTGTTTTTTAACTACAGAATGCCAGAGATATTCACACCCAGCCCAGCAGAAAGGGTGGAAAGCCAAAAATGCATGGGCTTTTCCTTTGAAATGAAAATATTTCCCTGGCTCTTATAAAGATTTAGAGCTTTAGTTTCTAAGATAGAGCCCCTGTTGTTAATCCCATCTGTGCTCTGTGGGATATCTCAAGTGACACACCACTAACATTTGAGGTAAAAATAGGCTCTTTTGCTGAGTGATGGTAAGGAACATCAAGACTTCTGCTGATAGAAATTATCACATAGTCATGTTCATTTACATGCTGCTCATGCTGACCTATCTCAACCAGCAGAAAACTGTGAGTAGGTACAAAGAGACTGGAGGAGAGCAGTTCTTTATGCTGTGCAAAATCAATGCTTCAGTCTTCCAGGCAGCTGCAATGTAAAAGTGGCTTTTTACTGTGGTTGGTTTTGGTTGGGATTTTTTTAGGACTTTCAGTTTTTTCCATATTTTTATTCATGAATGTGAATAAAATCTGTGATTGAACATGTTGGGAGATCAGCAGCAGGTGAGAGATGTGTCTTCAGAGCACTGTGGGATTATGTTATGCAGCTTGATGGGGTGGTATTTGAAAGCATGATTTTGAAAGTTTTTCATTTCAATGTATGTGAGAGATATATAGAAATTACTGATCTGGCTTTGAGCATCCATTAATTTCCAGTTACCTTTTACAAATCACTCTTGGGTTTTCTGTGTTTGTCTTGATTTTTTTTTTTTCACCTGTTATGCTAACAAAAAGCTAACTTCAAGTTAAGGTTTTTCAAAGATGTGAAATGCTTTCCTATCTTTAGCATCCTGCCTGGCACTTTGTTGTCATTCTCAGCTTTGCTTTCAAACCTGTTCCTTGCTTCCTTCCCACTCCTTGCCAAAGAATCCAATCGACCTTGCTGCAGGTCATGTGTGTATTAAATATAACCCGACCCAGAAGGAGCCATTGTCTCCATAGCCCCATGGCTGGAGCAGGTGGGATTTGCAACACACACATCCACATGAAAAAATGACTCCTTTCCTCCACAGAGTCTGCATTTGTTCAAAGTAGAGCAAAGCTGTGAGGAGAGTGTGAGCCATGCTGCAGCCAGTGGTCATTTTCCTTGGGAAGTGGGGTATTATCACTCACATCTGATTTAAACTTGCTGACTGCATGAATGCTTAGCTGTTACCATGTCTTTTTCCTTTCCTTGTTGTAATCCTGCTGGTCAAGATACTTTATAAGGTAATTCCTGATTCATCCTCTACATTAGGTACCTGAAACACTGCACAGGATTAGTATATTCCAGGTGGGAGCAAAAGATGTGAAAGATCTATTTTACTTCACTTGGTGGCAGCTGTGGAGCTTTACTAAAGCAAATTATTTAATTGAAATTTCTCAGCCTGAGACTGAAGTGCCTGTGTGCTCAGTGAGCAAATCCATTGTGGATGATGCTGACTCAAACCACACCTGATGAGGAGAGATAGGTGGTGGATTACCACCCAAGCTGCCAAGCTTGGGCTGGAATAAAGTTATTTTTTTTCCTAGTAGCCAGTAAAGTGCTGTGTTTGGAGTTTAGGATAAGAATAAAGTTGGTAACACTCTGATGTTTTAGTTGTAGCTGGGCTGTGCTTACACTAAGTCAAGGCCTTTTCTGCTTTTCACCCCACCCCACCAGCAAGTGGACTGGGGGGCAGAAGAAGCTGGGACAGCTGGCCCCAGCAGGCCAAGGGGATATTCCATATCACAGGGCATTATGCTCAGTACATGATGCTGGGGGTAAAGCTGGCCCAGGGCTGCTGCTCAGGGTCTGGCTAGACATTGGGTGATGAGCAATTGCATTGTGCATCACTTGTTGTTTATTATTGTTATTGTTGCTGTTATTGCTACTATTTTTTCCTTCCTTTTCTATCCTATTAAGCTGTCTTTATCTCAACCTAAAAATTTACTTCCTCCCTCCAGTTCCTTCTCCCATCCTACTGAGGGGGAGGGAGCTATTGGCCGCTTAGCGTTCAGCTGCCTGCTGGGTTAAGTGTCACAGGGCTGCAAGGATTTATTTGGGTTCCCAGCAGAGGAGCTGGGACAGCCCATCAGGACTGTCAGGAGGTGCCTCTCTGGTGGGAGCAGCCCCCTGGTTTGGTACCTTCATCTGGCACCTCTTGCCCCACTGTGCCATGGAACCCATTGGGGTAATTGCTCTCTTGGCCCTATTTTATGCCCATGGTCTGTAAGTGATGGCATGTCATGTTTAAACTGAATTTATCTTGTGGAAGGCCTGCAGGGTACAGTATGGATGCTCCAGTCTCCATAATTACCTAAAATTATGATATCATTTTGCAATAGATAATGATCATTATAAGTACATTTAGAAACATTTGTTTTGAAATGCATGTCTTTTAAAAGAGCACCCTTTTTTTTCCTGTTTCCTTTTTTTTTTTTTTTTAAACAAACCTCGTTATCTGCTGGTGAAAAGGCATCTGAGGAAGTGTCAAAATCTTTGCAAGCAATGAAGGAAATTCTGTGTGGGACCACAGACAAGGAGCCACCCACCGAAATCGTGGCCCAGCTGGCACAAGAGCTCTACAACAGTGGCCTTCTAGTGACACTTATTGCCAACCTGCAGCTGATAGATTTTGAGGTAGGTCAGCATCCATAAACTCTTTTCATCTCCTCGGTCTTGGTGTTGTCAGTGACTAGAGCCATATCTTTCTGAAGTCTAAATAATTTCATTGGATTCAAAACTTTTTTCTACAGGCTGAAGAAAGTTGCTGCTTTAGATTGATTTGTGTCCTGAAAGACATGATCATACACTGGCAGTAAACCTGATTTTTTTTTTTAATTAAAATAAAAACAATAAAAAAAAAAAAAATATTGCCATGTGTATCCAAACAAGATAGGACATGGTGCTGGGAATGCTGTCTAGGACCAGCCTTGTGAACTGCAGGGATGATCTTTGGGATAGTGCAGCTACAGCTACCTGCTGTCTCTGAAGAGTGTCCAATTTAGAAAGGGTTCAGGGACATGGAATAAAAATAATTGGAAGCATGGAGAATTTCATGTGACAAAGGCCGAAAGAATTAAAATGGCTTAGTTGAGAGGAAAGGAATAAAAAAGATGTTAAAAACAGACAGCAGGTCACAAGGTAATTTGGGTGTCCTCCACTTAATTGTTTTGGTTAAGAGAAAGGAATATTTTTTTCCACAGTAGAAAGATTAATATGAATATATGTATATATATTATTTAATTTTATATATTTATATATAAAATTATATATTCTGTGGAACTTCTTGGCACTTTGTTGTTAAAGCCAAAAACCTAGTAAACACCTGCTGTGACAATTAAACTTGCTTCTAAGTAAGGCAAAGAAGAATTATAGTAGCAAAGATTGCAGTAATTCAAGATAAATATCTGCTCTGTTAATTTACTTTTGGTAGGGATGAGAATAAACTCTGTCACTGTCAGGTCATTGTCATTCTTGTGGTTTGCAGTCAGCTGGTCCCCAGGGGTTGTTATGAATTCCGTGATTTCTGTGGCTTCTGGATGCTGGTGATTCCTCACAAGTGTCTGACCATCAGTGGGAAATCCCCAGTGCCCAGGAGCCAAACCTCCACCTCTGAGGTCTGGAACAGGAGGAGTACCCAATGTACAGGCAGCTGCTGAAGAGAAAAATCAGTCTCTCAAAGAGATCTGATGCTCTCAGAGACACCTCTTGTGGGAGTCATGTGTAGAAGTAATTTTCTTTCCATTTTATAAATGAATGAAAGGGAGGAAAATGGGTGATTTATGTTTAATTTTCCCCCCTACCACCAGTAAATGCAGGATCAAGGACTGATTTATTTATTTTGTATTAATTTTTGAAAATGTTTTTAGTGGAATTCTCTCACTCTTTCTCGGGTCTTAAGTTCAGGAGGGGTTTTTTTATGCTTTGTCTTTTTTGTGTCTCCTCTGATTACAGTTAAATGTCTAATTACAAAAATATTTAAAACCCCACAACTGAAGCCCTTAAAAAACCTTTAAGAAAAATGGAGAAGAGAGGAGGAGAAGATACTGTTAGCACAGAAGGGACACTTCTGCATCTTTTTAGTTACACAACAGTCTGTATTGCTTCTGCCAGAAAAAAAAAATCCGTATTAACATATTGAACATACAGTCTTTAAAAGCAAGCACTGGATGAAATACCTAATCTGTTACTGAATTGCTGTTATTACAAACAATTCTCATAATTCTTATTGCAAAATATATTTTTTATTAATTGCAAAAAACTTTCCAATCATTTAGCCAAACTGTTTTACATGTTCTTTGGACGAAACACCAGAAACCAAATGTCACTGAACAAGAGGACAATATGAGCATGTGCTGCTTTGTCTTCATATCTTCCCACTGACTGTTCCAGTTTATCAACTTTTCTCTTTCCATTTTGTTATATTGGTGGCCACAGTTGGTGTTTAAGTTTCTTTGCTGAACAAGCAATTTCATCACTCTATAATGTGCAAGTTAATTTTTTGATCCATACGTAATGGTAAAAAGCAAATCATAAACTACTGAAAATCTGATTTCTGAAGGCAATAATGTTACTTTGCTTTGCCCTGACTCTCTGTGTCCTCCTCACCAACCCTTCTGCCCACTTTGATCCCAGTTTTTCACAGCTGAACCTGCCTTTGAAGATGTGTTTTCAAAGATTGTGTAGGGGAGACTTGGACACATCCATCAGGCATCCATAGAAAACACAGATTTATTGCTTCTGCCACTCAACAAACAAGATATAATTTCAGTGATGACATTGTTATGAAGCATCAAAGTCAGATTTGGGCAGGAGCCCAGAATCAAGATCAGACTGGATTTTTAGATATTTAAAATATGAAATTTATTTTTGAACTTTGAAGAACCAAGGTAAATGTGCAAACAGAAGAAGTCAACTAAAAAAATATATGTTAATGCGTGTAAGCGTAAAAGTGCACAAACTGTAAAGCCCCTAAAATGGACAGTAAATGACTACAAGACCAGGACAGGTGATTTTATAATCTTTCCCCTACTTTGCCTTGAAACAGGGCCTAAATCATGGTATAGGTATTATACAATTTTTCATTTATATAATGCATCCTTGGCAGGTTTTTTTTTGTTCTTGTCTGGCCACTTTCTCTTCATGCTGCCTTATCTTGTGCTTCAGTGGCCATATGTATTTCATTATAAGGCAAAATTCAATTGCAGATCCAAGTAAGGAGTGTTCCAAAAGTACTCCTAGAATTTTAATGTATCCCTCCTATCTGCCTCCATTCCTTCCTGGAGAACCCATGGAGATCAACTCTGGCTTTCACTATAACTGATCTCTAGCAAATTAGCTATAATTGGATACATATATCTCTATATCTATATCTATATCTGTATCTATCTTCTCTGTGCTTGTGGATATTATGCTGCAATGCACACAGTATTAAATAATATAAAATTCAGCATACCAGAGAGGATCACTTAATTTCTGGCCATCTATACCTCAGCCTTTCAACAACTCTTCTCTGTCTGAATTGTTTTCATCTTGGAGTAACTGCTGAAGCCCATGGGGATCACAGGATTCCAGGCATATGATATGGGTGTTGTAGAGATAAGGGAGAATGGGATGACTTTATACAGAATTAGCCTATTTGGAATTGTGTCCAAGGGTCAAAAAAAGTGTTGCAGACAAAGGCTGATGGACTGGCCTGCTCTGATTTGACTCTCCTGTTTAATTCCCAAAGTCTCCAAGTCTCCAAGCCAGCTGGGCTGGAACAATTAGGAAAGCAGAATATTTTGTGTTCCTCACCACTGATTTATTTGTAGAGGTGAAACCAGGGAATTTTCCTCCGTGTGAAACTATCTGCTCCTTGGCCTCAAACATTCAATAAGTTCTCTGCCAAGGAATGTTTGTCCTCCCAGGACAGATCAATGAGCATGTACAGATTATAAGTGACCTTTTGCTTTAGCTTGCCCTGTGCATAGTGACCTGCTGTTGACTCAGTGCCTTGGTTACTGTTCCTCAGTGCAGCCATCTCCCACCTCCCTTAACTTCACACATCAATTTGTCTGCTGTGCCAGGGAGGAAGCAGCAGGGGAGGAGAAGGATTTTTAATGCAAGTTGTATTGGTGAACCCTGTGGCTGAATAGAACATGATTTGGAAAGACCTTCTGGAAAGCTGTTTGCACAGGGAAGCATTTGAAGACAAAATGTGATTGTGTAGATAGGTGCACACAGCACAACATTAGGACAAAGAGAAGGACTTTAGTTTTGATTAAAGCAGAGACACGTATGTGATGCAGCCATTTTATTGGTAGTAGTTATTTCATTTTTCATGGTAAATAATGGGCACAGTTTAAATAGGTTTAAATGTAACCCTGACTTTCAGAAATGTAATCACACTTGGAGTTGTTTGCATTTGACTAATGAAAAGCTTTAGCTTTTTAAGTGTAGGCAGTGTGGCAGGGGTTTGGTACCAGCTGGATGACTCACATTTGGAGGCCACGGGAGTAGCAGCACACACAGCAACAGCATGCTTGGCTCAGGGTAGTGGCTTGCTGTTATGGGGCCTTAGTGTTGCTGTTTGAAATAGCCAGGGACTTGGTTGACAATGTAAGAGGAACGCACATCTTCATTTAGGAAAAAAAGGTGAAAATGGGAGTGGGGAAGTCAAGTGCCTTCAGAGCCACCCAGAGGAGCCTTCTTGTGGAAACAGCAAATATGAGGCAGAGAGACCGTGGAGAAAAAATAAAAGGCTGACATGTTCTGTTTTCAATTTCATTTGTACTTTAAATTGATGTTACAGTAAATGGTCATTTGCTCATGTTTTTATAAGCAAAAATATATTTTGCTTCTTTAACAGGGCAAAAAGGATGTTTCCCAGATATTCAACAACATCTTGAGAAGACAAATTGGCACACGCAGCCCTACAGTGGAATACATTAGTGCCCATCCACATATCCTATTCATGCTTCTAAAAGGGTAGGTGCTTTAATTTGAGTTTCATTAAAGAGCATTGCCTGGAACATGCTGGCATTGCAGTTGATCTACTTTCTCTGCTTTGGTTTAAAAAAACAAACAAACAAAAACAAAACAACAAAAACAATAAAAAACCCAGGGTTTTCAGATTTTGTTCCAGATTTCTTACTTTATTTTTTCATATTGACTTTCTTTCTATGGAACTCTATACTTTTAAAGGATTATTTCATTGGGCTGTTATTTCTTCACCAAACTTCATGTTGAAATAATTATGTGCTGATTTTTTCTCACTGTTCCCCATGTGATGTGTACTTCATTTCTCACCACAAACTTTTGTATAGCATTGTTGATGACTGCTCAGGTTCATTTAGACCTTTTTGCATTGCAGGAGTGACCAACAGTGGCGTCTGTAAATAACTGGAGTCAAACTGGAGCATTGTGTGGTAGAACAGAGAGGAGGAAAAATGCATTAAAAGAGTAGTTGTGCCTGTGGGACAGACTTCTGCAATGCTTGTGGCCACAAGTGAACTTCAACTTTAAATTATTTCTGTAATTAACTCCACAACTTTCAGCATTAAATCTTTTTTTTTTTTTTTTTTTTTTTTTTTTTGTCTTTTTAACCTTAGGACAGTGATGATAATTCTCTCCATTATTATTATAAACTGGTTTTCATTTCATATGTATATACAATAATTTTCTTCTCTTTTCTCTGTCTTTACTTTTCCAGTTTTTCACTCATTTTGATCTTGTGTGGTGGGCATGTATTGCTACCATATGTCTGGGTTTTATTTAAAGATAAAAAATATTTTTGGATTATGTCCCAGATTTTCTTTGGCATCTGTAGCAACCAAGAATATTAAGATGATAGTAAAGTTTTTATGCATATATGCTTCTGAGAGACATTTTACTGTAAGTGACCTGAGTCAGTGGATGAATTTAAATGGCATCACTTAGATGCTTTTTCTGGAGAATCCTGCTGCATGCAGCAGTGTGTCTGTGGTCTTCAGGCTCCTTGTTCATGATGTCTTGACTAGCCCTCTGCAGCACTGCACTGCACTGGCTCAGAACTGCTGTTTCTGGAATGTCTTTTTAAAAAGTGCAGTTGAATCCATCAGTAGAAGTGCTGAGTCAGTCCTGCCCAGCCTGAGCAGCCGCTGCAGACCAGTGTAATTATGGCAGATGTGACAATGGCTTCCCTGCCTGTGTCCTGCTGCTGGGACTGTCTAAGAATGAGGCCTAAAATCGGTGCCTGGAGCCAGGGCAGGGCCATGAACACACACAGCTTGCTGCGTGCCCACAGCATGGGGTGCGTGTGTGCAGTCAACTGCAGGACTGAGAAACAAGCACCTCGTGTTAGACACCACCATGTGAAAATGTGACTTGAGGACATGTTTTCTTATTTATTTAATGCTGAATGAATTATATTATTTATGTTATATAGATATATATTTGTATAAAGCTGTAGGAAATATAGAAATCAAAATCTGCTAAAGGAAAGTGGGTTTGGCTGACTTGTGCCATTCCATGTTTGTTACATGACATCATGACATTACCTGAAGAGAAACAAAATCACCTCTACCATGACTATAAAAGAAATGGCCCAAGACTACTGTGACTACTTTACTTCTATTGGATGCAAAATTTCCTCTGTCCCCTTTCAGTCCCCAACAGCAAAAGGTTGCTTTTTTGTGGCTTAATGTGAGCTCCATTGGGTGGGAAGGATCTTCAATCAGAGCTCCCTGCCCAGTGTTTCCTGTCTCCTACTCCAGTGGGACTGCCAGCTTGAGATAACAGTTCCTACCTTTTTGGCTTGGTTTTACTCATTGCCTATTTCCTTCCAGCTTCTCAGCTTCAAAAAACACACAGCACATAGTTTGCTTTCTTTTTTCTTCCTTTCATTTGTGTAGGTTATTTGACTTTGCTACTGCATGAGGACTTGCTTTAATAGCATCTTATCTTCTGGGTGCAGGCTTTGTGTATGGGATTTCAGATGAGTACAGTGTTTGGTGTACATAGAGAACCAGGTGTAATTTGGGCCAATTTTTTTCTCAGGTGTATGCCTATTGCATTAGCCCAGAAATAACTTTGCTCCTTTGTAATTTAAAATATTTTCCTTCTAGGACAGTGACCGTTGAGGGTTGAGTTTATGGCACTTGCATTGTTTCTCTCAAGTGACACATTTAGAAGCGTCTTTGTGAATATATATCTATATATTTATATATATCTATAACTCTATATCATCTCTATATATCTCTATATATCTATATATCTCTGTATCTCTATATCTCATGCCACATACTATCTCTACCCTAGACACTGCCTCAACCTATGTTGTGATGACCTCTTCATATCACAGTGCAGTTAGAGCTTTAGTGGTATATTGGCTGAGGTTGCAGAATTCCCCTTGAGTTTATTCAAGGATAAACTCAGACTATACAAGTAGTGTAAAGTCAGATCAGAATATATCTGTTTAAGATCTTGTTTCTCCCAGGCTTTATGCCTTCCAAATCTCCTTCCTGTGCTACTCACCTTGTACGATCTTCTGCACTAATCATGGAAGAATGATTCCCTTTACACAGAAATGCATTTCTGCTCTGTCTTGCCTCTTTCAAACTCCACAATAAGTGTTTTGAAATACAAGGCCATTGTTTCATTTTCTAGTTCTGTCCAGTATTCACTGTGTGGGGGTTTCTTTAGCTTGTAAGTTCACCCAAACAGAGAAGAACTCAGTATTTTTTTCCTGCTGTGGATATTCATCAGCATAGAGCACTAATTGCTCATTAGAAGTGATTTTGAAACACATTTCTATCATTCTTGCCTGGTGGTTTGCATGTAAGTGTGGGTGCAAAGGACATGCTAGCTATGGCTGGGCAGCCTGTAAACTTCTTCCAGGCTTATTCCAGGCGCCAAACCCAACTTCCCTCTCTTGTGTGAACAGCCAAAGGTCCATAACCCACTTCCAGATAATGGAGCATTTGACTAAGAATGATTCTGTTGATACTTAATGTTTTTAAAAGTTATTGTGCTGGAAACAATGTAATTTGTTTTTATTCCAACCAAAATATTCATTAGCCAACTATTAAATATTTTCCTGGCTGCACTCCTAGGAGCAGCTCTGCCTCATTTTCCTTAAAAATTAGTATCCCTGTTAATGGAGTTGATGCCTCAATGGGAAACATCAGTAAATTTCTGCTGTCTCAAGAGTTAGAAATTCAAGTTTGCAAAAGCTTCCCCAAACCCCACTCCTTAAGTGCTTGCATTTCCTTGGGGGTGGGAAGCTTCATTTGCCTGTTTGGAATAGCAATCCATTTTTCCTTAAGCCAACTATTGTTGACTGCAGGTTGAAGTATGCAGCTCTGGTATGCTTGCAGAACACTACTGTTCTTTTAAATTGCATGCTGGTGGTAAATTTGAGGGCCCACTCACTTACAGCACAGATGGCATTTTGTGTTTTCCTTCCTTTTTTTTTTTTTTTTTTTTTTTTTTTAATTGTATTTCTTTTGGCCTAGTGATAGGAATTAATTGTGCAAAGGAAAAACGATGCTGATAAGCTCTGGGTGATAATACACAGTTCTGATATAGTATAACCAGTTTGTTGAAACAGAGGGTGCTTTCTGTCCCCTTGGACTTCAGTACTTCCACTTGATTTCTGGCAGACTTTTGGAAGAAGTTTATTTTAAGTCCTCCTTTGCTGTTGGATTTCATCCTTTTTGTTTTTTAATGTGTTTCTAACAGTTTTGTTTCAGATTAAGTTCAGCTTTAAAGAATTCAAGACTTTATAGAAATAGAAGATGATCTGAATTGCCTGTCCCCTCCTTCCCTCCCTTCCTCTCCAAGGGCGAGATGTGTGCTGGCTCCTGGCTATTGCAGTGCATGTACCATAACAGGATTGTACTTGAGGAATGGGTGCTTGTGTCCTGAACCCCCTGCAGAAGAGGAATTGAGCAGAACTCCCCTTAAACTGAAAAAAAAAAAAGAAAAAAAAAAAAGAAAAAAAAAAGAAAAAAGAAAAAAAAATCATAGCTACAGAAAGCTTAATCCTGTGCAGACTGCCTGGAGAGACTCTTCCTACCTTCCTCATTAGTACTCCAGGATGATGTCCTCTAGAGGAGGAGTGGGAGGTGATGGATGGTCATGAAGTGTTACAGTTTTCTTGGATAAACTGAAGAGCTCAGAATTAAATCTGAAAAGGGAGGTTATTACACTGTACGGGCTGTGCTTTCTCACAGATCCAAAAAGGTGAAGGAGCTCTGTTGAAACGTTGCACACTCCCCACAGTCTTTCCACAGAGGGGAGGTGTAGTGCAAATTTACACCAAATTGTGTTTTGGCTTGGGAAGAGAGAGGTTTGCAATGAAAAATTCTGGCAGCCTTATCTGTGTGTCTGCTCCTGAGCTTTGGGATGAGGTCCTGCAGCTGGGTACAGCACTGTGGTGTACTGTGAGCTGCCCTCCGTGTGTGCTGTCCCTCCTGGCACATGTGTTCCCTGTTGCTGGAAAGGTGCCTGTTTATCATTGTTCTTCTATGTTTTGATATTTTCTGTTTCTCTTCATTCTCCAGATATGAATCCCCAAATATTGCCTTACGTTGTGGAATTATGCTGAGAGAGTGTATCCGCCATGAACCCTTGGCCAAAATCATACTATTTTCTGAACAGTTCAGAGACTTTTTTAAATATGTGGAAATGTCAACATTTGATATTGCTTCTGATGCCTTTGCTACATTCAAGGTAAATTATTCAATACATACATCATCGTTTGTGTCAAAAGCAGCACTCCATCAGAAGTCATCACAAAGCATTGTGTTGCTTTGAACTGGGTGGCTTTTTTATTGTTCAGTAAAGGATATAATTAATTAATCCTTGGTCTGATTGTAGCAGGATTCACAACAGTTATCAAGTCTGCAAAGAGAAATGTAAATCTGTATTTAATTAACATTCTTCACCTTGATAACCCATGATCTTTTGCGCTACCATTTAAAACTCAAATTAATTATGTATTATCTATAGTTCTTGTAAAATGCATTACCTTTTTCTCTCCCTACCTTCCCCCAAGACAAACCCAGTGCCCATCATGACCACACAAGTAAATAGAAGGCATAATTTAAAATTAACATTTGAAATCATTGTAATTTTTGCTGTCCCTTCTGAGCTCAGCATTCAAGTTTAGATTAATGCCAAACCTGCTGATTATTTCACAATATATCCATAGTCTTTAGTGACCCATGGTTCAGTGTAAGGACTGTAGTGCTAAAAGCTATGTAGATGGAAGCACTGCGTAGGTTCTCTAGAGTGAACTGTGTAGAGTTTGTGTTGTATTAAAAACGAGGTTGGGTGAAGTTGTCAAATTTCTTGGAGTTTGTATGTAACTGTTATCCTTCCCACCAGGTGCTAGTAAAGTCCTTGAGAAAAAAAAAAACCAAAAAAACCAAAAACAAACAAAAAAATTTTGATGCCTGTGAACTTCACATACAGGGAAGATTAATTTATTTCTGAAAACAGTTTAAGAAAGCTGAGGGAAAATCTTTTTAGTTAAAGACTTTTCTAAATATAGATGCAACTCCTTTTTTCTTCTATCACTGAGCTCCCTGCTGTCATAGAAACGCATTGTTTATTCTTTCCTTTCAGACCTAATTAGAACATGATTAGATAGACCTCAGGAGTAATTGTAAGGAATGTTAGAGCTCAGCTCAGTGATTCAGCATACAATGAAACCTGGCTTTTTAATGGTGTTTACTAACCGACTGAATGGGATAAAGATTTGCATAATGGAGATAAACGTTGCATTCTTCAGTAATGAGTTGAGCAGGATTAGCAATTCAAATCAGCCTTTAATTGATTGCAGCATCTTTCCCTTATTTTAAGTTTCCCTGTTGTGGTGTCCATTAGGTAAAGGTTATGAAATTCAAAGTAGCACAGAAACACAGGCAAGGTATAAAAATGCAACATAACTTAGATATTTAAATCTTCTGTTTCTGGCATTTTACCCTATGCTCAAAAGAATATTTGTCTCTGGTCAGAAAAAGTGCTCCTGGACTCAATTCCCAGCTTGACAGAAGAGATTTGCATCTTCTCCCTAGTTCAGCAGAGTGTGTTGGTGGTGATGGACAGTCTTCACCCCAGCCAGGAGGCAGGATGGGGACAGGGCTCCTTAAGCTGTGGCAGTGACTGTAGACTGCTCCAACCATCCCAAAAACGAGGGACTGATGTTGTTCACAGATCTACAGCTGTAGAATGTACTTCTGTCCCCTGTGAACTGAGTGTATTTTTAGCAGGATTTAAAAATAGGATTCTACATCCTCACATGCACTGGAAAGAGAGGAGTATGAGGGCAGTTCATCCTCAGACAAAGGACAGAAATCGCCTTTTAAAATGCTTGGAGGAAATGTGTAAACGGCATTTTTTTTTTTTAATTTATTTATTTATTTATTTATTTATTTTTTTTTTTAAGTTGCCTCTTAGCACCTGATACATGGTCAGTTCTGGAAATAAACCAGCTGCTCATCTCATCTCCTTTTTGTCTGTTACTCTGAGTACCTGGAACAGCAAAAAGTGATGTGGAAGAGATTGAATAAGGAAATAAGGAGCTACCTCATTTCTAATACTGCAAAAATTAATGCTGTGATTATTGGCTGGCTGGATTACTGAACTCACATTTTCATTTCTGTTGTCCCCATGTTGGGTTTGCAGTTGCCATCAGTGTGTCTGGTTCAGAGCTGAAAGCCTTGGATAGTCTATGCACCAGAAGAGGGCTTAATTAAATGTGCATTAAAGTCTGAGGATATTTATAGTAGGGAAGCACTGGAATTTTTTATGATCTGAAGATGTATGTCTTAATTAAAAATATCCAGGTGCACTGCAGAGAGAAAACAGAACTGTTATAAATGCAGAGGAAAAGGGCTTGTATTTCAAGGTATAAGCTGGCTGTGGAGGGTGCAAGCAGCAATTGGAATGGGCTGGCTGAATGCTGCTGCTCCTCCACACTTCCTTGTCATTTCCTATGAAAAACTGATTTTGGATTATATTTCATTTGTGCCCCCTATTGAATGACTTGTACTTGCCTCTAAGTGCTCTGCATAAAAGCTCCTGAATCACATGTTTCACTTAAACTGCTGTCACTGCAATCCTGCTAAATGAAGGGATGTATTTAAAACAGGCACTGGGTTTTGTAGCACTCTGGTTTCCTCTTATAATTGATGGTAAAAATAAATGAAAGGATTAGTATGTAAAGGATTTCTTTGATTTGTGAGGACGTGTCTGTCCATCTGCTTGAGCTCCTCATCAGCTTCAGTCTCTGCCTGGGCAGGGAAACCAAGAAAAAGATTATGAAAAAGAGCAGAAACTGGTTCACTGAAAAATACCAACTTGAATGGACTTCATCAGGCATTTATTGCGATCAATGTTATGTTTTAAAAGAACCAGCAAGATAAAAATCATACTTAAATGCTTCATGCTGGCCACTCGTTTCATAGCTATTCATCCAGTAAAAAGACTCAATTTCTTCTGGAGCTGAACATTTGCATCTCTGTCACTGAGCACCAGCATCCATCCCCATTCTGTGGGGATTTTTTAAAATTTAAATTTGAATTAGTTGCCCTTCTGGAATGGGAGGCAATCTGTCCAGCTCTCTGAAAGGTCCACTAGTGCTTTGTGTCAGAAAGTCAACCTTGGGCAGAAAAAGCTCTACAGAAGGGACTCATCCCACTTACCTGAGACTCCTTCCAGGGAATGGAGTGGAGGTGGAGGGAGCCTGGATGGCTTGGCTTAGGTTGATGTCTAGCTTTCATTATTAAATAGTTGAATGTATATACAGTGGTTGAATTTGAGGTTTTTTTGTTGTATTCTTGGAGATGAGCAATAGCAGTTCAGGCTTAGCATCATTCCCAGCTGTGGGGTAGTATGTAGATCACTTTTGGCTTGGAGATCATAACTCATCCTCCATAAAGAGTCTATTTAATTTCTTCCTTTTCCCCATCCCTGTTTTGTGTGAGTACTGTGCACTCTGACCTATCAACAACAAAAAAAGGTGAGAGGGAAACAAGAATAAAAAGAAAGAGTATTAGAATAGTTCTAAATTAATTCTATTAGTATTACATTACCAGAGTTCTCTCTAAAGTCCTACTAAACACATAATGAATGCAGTGTTGTCTATAGAAATAATGTTGTAAATGCCTTCTGATCAAAAGTGCCGAAATACACTTGAGAATCAAGGGACAATCAAAGGCACTTGCTCTCTCAGGTAACCTTTCTCTGTTCTTCCCCAGGACCTGTTAACACGACACAAATTGTTGGTGGCAGAATTTCTGGAACAAAATTATGATGTAGTAAGTATCAATGCTGAAAGACTTTTAAAAAAATCTATCCATGCTTGGCTGGAAAAAAATGTGCAGAGGGTTTTGTGCTCTGCACAAACTCCTCACATAGAACTGCAAAACCAAGCACTGCTTTGTACTGGAGCAGAATCCATGCCTGGCCTGTGAAATGCAGATACCCCCTCTGCACTCACCTGGGGACACACACCAAGGTTAAGAGCAAGTTTTATCTCCTCAAGTGTGAATGGAACTGAAACTTTGTGTGTAAATAGATCATGGGAGAAAACTTGTGCAGGTTTTAAACAGCTTTGTGATACCCCAGCACCAACAGGGCCAAACCACTGTTATTTATTGTACTTTGGGAATGAGGAGAAGAGTTACTGAAACAAGTTTTAGCATTACTGGCAATTCCATTTACCTAAATGAGGGACTGAATTTTGAGTATTCCTATTATTTTCCTAAGGCAATTAGTCCCTTAGTTAGCTGCTATTTTTCACTTTGATTTTTTGGCTCCTTTTTGGACCAAATGTGAGTCAGAAAAATTCCATTGGATTCAACTAAAATTGGATTGATACAGATCATGGAATTAGACTGTGGGCTATGTTTTCATGTTACCTGAGGTATTCTTTATTTCATTGCCAAAATGAAATAAAGACAAATTTCTTTCATTCTGGTTGCCATGAAGGTTGAATAAAGAGCAGGCTTATTATTGCTGAGTCACTAGTGCAGCTTAGCTGGAGCAAAGTAAGTGTCCCTGCTAATCTTTTCTCTTACTGCTGAAGCACTGCACTGGAACAGTCCCCATTCTACATTCATTTGACATTTTAAACTTTTAAATATCTATTGCCTAAGCGAGGTTTTTGTTTTCTTTTTTATTGGGGAATATTGGATGGCAGTGTTGATTTTTCCCACTTGTTTGGTGGATGGTTTGAACATATTGCAGCCTTCTCTCTCAGTCTTCCTGATCACAAGATCCCCTTGGTCTATCCCTGCAAAATCCAGCACACACTTTGCGCCCAGTGACCCTCGCTGGGCAAAGAGCTTTAACAAGTGAGAGTGCTGAAGGCAGGTGGGGTGGTACCTCACAAAAGGAGCTTTTGGGATGCCCCATCACCATTTTGGGGTGTTGTCTTAAGTCACACAGCCAGGCATGACCATGATATGAGTGAGTGGACATTTTGTGCTGGATCCACGTGTCCTGGCAGCAGTCACCCTTCTGTAAGAGAAGGCTGTCCAGACACTGGCTTACTTCTGTCCCAGTTGGCTCACACCAGCCCTGTTCCATCCAGTCCATATGTGGTATTCCCCCTCTGCAGCACTTGGAAGAGGAGTGTTCCTGAGTGTTAATTCATGGCATGATAACCAGTCAAGAGAAAAGGCCACAAGAGCTGGGCCTGGCACTGCAGTGAAGTGTTAGAGGATGGCACTGCTGCAGCCTCAGCTGCCCCTCTGGGGTGAGAGGGACCAAGGAAGGATGGACATGAATCTGATGCATTTGTGTTTTCTTGTTACTCTAGATCTTTGAGGATTATGAAAAACTCCTTCATTCTGAGAATTACGTAACAAAGAGACAATCTTTGAAGGTAAAGTCTCTCAGCCCTTTCCTCCTAAATTTGTGCTCTGTGTTATGCAGAATATCAAGGTGCATGTATGGTAATGGAGCAGCCATTTTTCCATTGAGAAAAGAACTAAGGACTTGGGATGCTCTTCCTGAAATGCACAAGAGCTCACTGTGTCTTCTCTTTCCTGCACCCTCTGGGGAAGCACTGGGCCATTTCTATGGAATGAACATGATCACTTCTCCTCTGAGCTCCGATCTGTGCTTTGGTTCAGAATCTGGGTTCCGAGGAACTTGGCAGTAACTGGCATCTCTGTCTGGTGCATCATGGCCTGCACATGGAAGCAGAGGGGGGTGTGAATGTAACATGGGAATGAAATGAGGGTGTCTTTGTGGGACAGCTGTACTATACTTGCTTTTGTCCCAACTGCTCACACCAGCCCCTATTACACCCAGCCCATATGCAGGATCCCTCTCTGTAGTATTTAGAAGACGAGCATTATTGGGCGTTAAGTAACCCACTGCATGATAAGAAGTCTAGTTCCTTTTTTTTTTTTTAAGCTAGTGACATTGAAACCTCTTAAGCAAATATTGAAATAGGCTGCTGCTTTCTTTGCATTCAAAAATGATGTGGTGAACTGAAAAAAAAAGTGTTTTTTTCTAAATGTGCTTACAGCTTCTAGGTGAACTGATTCTGGACCGACACAACTTTGCCATCATGACAAAATACATCAGCAAACCAGAAAACCTGAAGCTAATGATGAACTTGCTGCGAGATAAAAGCCCCAACATTCAGTTTGAAGCATTCCATGTGTTCAAGGTGAGCTAGTATGAGTTGTAGAGGTGGCAGACTTTCTCTTCTCCTCATAAAAGTCTTTCAAGCTGGATAAGAAGAAGTCCAGAAAATTAAGGCAAAGGTTGGGGTTACAGTCACTTGCAGAGTTTGAGAGTGTCATAACTGAAAAGGTTTCTATCATTCAACCTCTGATTTCTGTTTGTCTGCCTTCAGGTGAGACCTAAAGCAGCATCATTTTGGTTCGAGCTGGGGGTGGTCAGTCAAGTAGCCATAAGCTACAGATAACAAAATACACAACTTCTAGGTAGTATCCAGGGGACCTTCTCCCCACTTCTGGATCATTTTACCATGTGATTCTGGGTAAAGATAAAAAAGGTCATAAAACTCTACCTTAAGATTAAAAGTAGATGGTGCTGGTGCTGGACATCAGTGCAAATGCAATGTGTTTTTAAAGGTATTAAAAAGGTTTGGTAAACCTGAGCTTGAAGTGAGTTTTATCCTTCCATCATTTTGCAGTGACATTAATGCAGTGTTAAACAATTACCAGACCCAACCAGTGTCCCTTTTTTCATGATGATCAATGTTAATAAGTTAGAAGTTTACCATTTTCCTATCAAAAGAATTGTCTGCTCTCAAATAGAGGGTGAGTAAGATTGTTATGCAAAGCTAACTCTAATTTGGAATGAACATGTTAATTTCAAACTATAAATAGAGTTGTTAAAGATTATCAGAAGAGGAATTTTGAGCCTCTAAGGATATTCTTCCCTAAGTTGGCTAAGAAAGATACCAGATAACACCAAATGACTGTGGAAAGAGGTTACAACACCCTCCACAAATTCAGGGTGACTTGTTAAGTTTTGCACTTATGCCATTTCTGATTTGGAATAAAAGCTTTCAGGTCTTCAGTGTGGAGACTTAGAGAATGTACAGCTTCTCAAAAAAGCTTTTAGTTTTCTAAAAGAAAAAAAAATAAAGCTTCAAGGAGGATTAAAAGAAAATTCCTTTTGGGAAATAAGCAGTTTGGTAAGCTGTTCCCTCGCTGACTTCTTCCAGTCAGCTGAACCACTGTGAGTAACTTGTACTCCTCCTCCTTATCAGGAGGTGTGTGGCTCCAAGATAAGCAAGCAGTCTGGCTCCAGACACTTGCAGCCTTTGAGAAGCCAGTGGGGAGAAGGTATCAGAGGGCTGGGGTTTCTTAGCCACTCTGTGAATAAATGCAAGATTTTTATTTATGAAAGACAGGAGTTGCTGTTCCTGAATTAATAATAGGCATGGACCAGGCCTTGGGAATGGCTGATTTCACTTATTTTAGGAGGCATTCAAAAGGACTTGGAATAATGTAAAAGGATTCCAGTGTGCAACCATGTCACACATTGCTGTTCTTCCCATTCTGCCTTCCTATTCCTCCCTTCCACTGTGTTGCATCCCATTTCCAGTTAGAGTGGGGATATTACAGGCTCATCCTTGCTTGACCACTTGCAGTTGCTGTCATGTGGATATAATGTTTGGACCTTGGAGTGCCAGCAAAACAAACCATGAGCAACGGTGGTGTTGTGTCTCTTCAGTTCAAAGGGCCAAACTCTGTCCTCAGACACCTCCGTGGGATGTTGTTGGTCTTTTCCAGCAGTACCAGTGAGCAGCATTTCAGCAGGGCCAAAACATTCCCATGGCATTCCTCACACTGCCTCACATGTGCAGTGCCTGTTGTGGGGGAGCTGCAGACTCAGAGCAGAACCTGATCAGCTGGAAATTGCTCATTCACAACCACCAGCAGCACATTGGTAACTGTAGAGGTGCAGCAGCTCCTCTTTTAGGGTCCTCCTCACTGAGGATCTGGGTTCCTTGGATGTAGCAGCATCCAGGTCCTCCCCAGGGAGAAGGGTCATTACAGGGTTTGCTACCCTGTAAAATTGCATTGTGAATTAGCTTTGTAGAGAGGGTCAGAGAAACTCTTTTCCCTCTGATTTCATTTCTTAAATTGAGTTCTAACTTCTTGAGAACTACTGAAATACTTATATATTTAAGAGACTGGTTGTTTGTGTCCTGTTCTGCAGTGTCCCTGCCTCCTGTTTCTGGGTTTGTGCCTCTCGGCCTGGTTCTCTTGTCAGCTGTAATATTCCATGTTAATGTGACTGGGAGAGGAATCTTGTCCTCAGCTTCTAATCTCATAAATTTTAAACTGTGCCTGCATTTTAAAATTATGCTTGCAAAATACCTATGCAGTCCTGGCTGAAATTACAGTAAAGTAACCACAGTGATTTGGAATCAAAGGTCTGCTGAGAAGGGGATACTTGCTGCTCTGTCTGGGCTGCCAAAAGATTTGGGTTTAAATTACCTGATTTAGATGTTTCACCAGTTAGACACAGCTAAAATGAAAAACTGTTTGTTTTGTAAGCATCCAGATTCCAACACTCCCATGTCCCAGCTGACCCAGAAAAAGGCTTATGACTCTTACTCCCTCAGGCGATTTCTAATTATTGCAGATTTGAAACTGTAAGATAGAGATTAAAGTGATGAGCACTTCTAGTGCAAACTTATTTTGGAGGAACATTTTGTGGTGGAAAATGCCAATACCCCCAAGCTCTGAGAATACTTAAATAATCCAACTAACTGTGAGTGGGAAAATGAAGACAGAGTGCCCACTTGCAGTGCCTCATTCCATTCTCCATTTAAGAGCTGGTTGATCTTCCTCCTAACTCCCCTTCTCTTCTTTTGCCTGAAAAAAAATGGACTTTCTGCCTTGCAGCACCCTCCTGAAGGTCTGCAGCTGTTTCTAAAACTGCATGTCCCAGGCAATGTATTCATAAGGATTACCCAGTATTTAATCATGAGGCAAAACTAATACACCTCACCTCTTCCCTCCTTCTGCATAAATAATCCAAGGGGATCACTTAAAGTTGTAGGCTTTGAGAGTCACTGGTTCTTCTCTGCAGTGATTTCAGTGGAGAGATGTCAGTCTTGAGCACACACACTTTGAGGATCAAATATTGGGAAGGGCTCTCCAGGTCTGTGGTGGGTTTGAGATGTGCTCCATTTGTGAAGCCTACTTTGAGTTTGCCTGTCTGTAGGGAAGGCTGTATCTTTCAGATGTATGTGAACGTGGTGCAGGGATTCCTTTGACCTCACATATTCACAAACAAAGGGTAGGAACAGCTCTCTTGGATTTCACAAGTTGCTGATTTTGAGGAAAACACCCTGCACCAGTGAGCTGGGATTATGCTACTTTCTTGCTCCTCAGGAGACATTTAACAAGATATATTTTACTGTTTAAATCTAAAAATAGAATGGGTACAGTCTGTTTTGTGACCTCAGTTTCATTTTTCCATTCTCTTCCGTGCACATTACAAGCTACCTCCTGCAGCTTTCTCTGCAAATGGCCTCACATAATTTGACCATACTGACAGTTTGCTCTTGGTACAAAGCTGAGGCCATGTTTGTGGGGATATGTCCTCTCTGTTTCTTAGCTGGATAATATGAAGGGTAAGGGTTATTATGTGAAGCATTGTGCTATAAGCAGCATGAACCATGTGTGTTCTGTGTGTGCAGTGTCCTGACAGTGACATTGTGCATGACACCAGAGTAAGTCCTAAAATACTCAGTCCAGGGCATCCTGTAATTGCTCTTGCTCTGCTGTTGCCCCAGAAGATGGTAATGCCTGGTTATTAATTGTAAGGAAATAAGGTCAGATTCTCTAATCAAGTAGTTATGATGTTTGTTTGAAGAAATACATTAGAACTTTTAATGGAGAAGGTAGCAACAATTGCACTTTGGACGATTTTTGAAGCTTCAGAGTTGATTTTCATTCCAGGCCTTTTGCAAATACTCATGAAATGGAGCTGTCTCTGTTTTGAGACAGCTATATTTAGAGCTGGAATTTTTATGTGGGTACTGTCTTCATTTTGGGTCTCTGTCTCTATCACCTATCTGAATTTAATGCTCTAGAGCACATATCCATTCATAATAAAACCACAGGTGAAACCAAGTTCTCTGTGGTTTGATCCAACTTCATTTTAGTTGAAATCTTCCAGATAGCATTAATAATGCTTTTGTTTTTAGGGATTGATCTCCTTCTCTATGCCAAGACAGAGTTCTGAATGAGGGGGACCCTTTCTAACATAAAGTCTTGTGGTGGTCCTACTCCTGGGCTCTGTGAAACTGGTCAGTTGATACTGGCAGAATTGATTTTGTTTGTTTAGCCAAAGTATTGAATAATATTTCAGGAATGTTCTGGTCCTTGAACATTCTCTCTTTAGGAGTCCCTGTTGACACTGAGCAAGACTGGCAGTTGAGATGATCTTTGTTTGAATGTTCACTTTGTCAGTTTTGCAAGGGGAAGATTGTAATCTATAAATAATTGAGCAGGAAGATAAACAGGATGTGATGGCTTCTATGAAACTAAGTTCTTTATTATTTGCTATGGTAATGCCAGTGGTAGATCCAATATGAAATGCTATTTACTAGGTCTACCACCAACCTTCCAGTTCTGTTTGCACAGCAGAGAGTTTTTACAAGAAGAATTATTTAGATTTCTTCATTTTGAGAGTCACCCTTCAGACAAATACTAGGGAGGCCTAATATTCCTTGAAGGAAGATGTTCAGCACTTCAAGGTCAGGTCTTCTTTGATGGCTTCCATTTGCATTGTCATCAGATGATTTCTGAACATGTGGGTCCTGCCAATGCATTTGATGGTTTCTTCACCTCGTCACCAAGGGGGAACTAGACTCCAAAATAAAAAGTTCTTATGAAGATCTGTAAGTCTCTGCCTGTAGGCTTACACCCTGCTTTTCCCCAAGGCAGCTCATCCAGATGACTAGGGGCTTATCATAGTCCAAATCCTGGAAGTATCTGTCTTCTATCAACATGTTCATCTGCTGTAGGTCAGCACACAAGGAGCTGCATCCTGGGGCTGCTCCAGCTGAGAGCATGAAGTGCTGCAGCCTCATCCAGAGCTAAATGTCCACACTCAGGAGATCTCAATATGCATGTTCCCTAGATAAAACAGAGACTGGAAAGCTGTAAAGTATGTTCAGATTTACATCCCCTAAACCTTTTTCTCTAAGTCTAAGGGAAACCAATGCATCAATAGCAGTGTATCAAAGTTATTTGCAAAGGAGGAGATGCTGCTCTCAGATGCTGCAGCTGTTGAGAGTCCCTCAGGTGTAGTGAGAGCTGTGAACTGGCCACCCCACTCATAGGCAGATGTGTCCCTGTGAGTACTTTGGGCATTGTGCAGGAAAGTGGCTCCTCTGAAGGGATACTTGGGAGTGAAGGCCGTTAGTGCTCCACTTGATAAGTTTTAGGTGGCAAGTGGGAATAAAAAGGAATCATTCAGGATGATCGCTCAGGGTAATTAGGGAAGGGCAAGGTGGAGGCCTGTGTAAATAACTAAATAGCGTACTGTCACTGGGACCATGGCCTGGACACTAGATCAAGGAAAACTTTGTAATACACTTGGGGAGTGTTCACCAGCATGGCAGAGGTTGCAGCTCTTTCTGCACAGCAGAGGGCAAAGTACCTTGCAGCAGGGACTCCTAGGAGCAGCCTGAGGGAGAGGGATCCAGAGGAGAGAAAAGCATAGACAAAGATTAAGAGTATTCTAGCATCAGGATCCCAGGGTTTAAGAGCAGATGCTTTGCCTCAACTTTGTGAATGAAAAAGTACTTCTGCCTTCCTGTTTGGGCAGAAGTACTCAGTGGGATGCTGTTGGTGTGTGTTGAGCACTCCTTCCACATGCTTCCCTGATGTGGCACTTTCCCCACCACTTGTATAACGTCCTGTGATTTTAGAGTATGATGCCTAATGGTGGGTCCAGTCTGAACTTCGCCCCAGCCTTTACCAGGTGCTGTCTTAAGGACAAGAGGCTGTATCACAGACCCCCAGGACAGAGTGCGTGATCCTCATCAGGTAGCACAGCTCCTCCCTGAGCAGCTGGATGTGGCCCCAGTTTTCCTGTGGGCACAACCTCAGGGGAGACAAAGGGACCTGCAGAAGAGCCCTGGATTGGGAGCCAGTGGTGGTGCCGCCTGTGCTCGGCAGGACAACATGCCATTCTGTACTGTCAGCAGATGTTTGTTTTCATTCTGGTTTGGACAGGCTTGGAGGGAAGCTGGACACTTTCCAGTTCTGTCCATCTTTAATTTCTTCTCATTGGGTAGAGAATAACTGGAGTTATTTCTGTCGTTGCACAAGCGCTCAGACGCTGTTTGTTGACCAGCCATGGTAACCTCGGTGCGAGCCAGATGTGGGAGCTGCTCCGGGGTGGCCGGGGTGCGCTGCACGTGTGTTCCCACCGCGAGCCCCATCTGCCCCTCCTGACCCATGTCCCCAGAGCTCTGTGGCATCCTGAGGTCCCTGAAAAGAGCCTTTCACTGCCACTCTTTGGAACCTTAGGTTTGCACTTAACCCAGAGCAAATGTTAAAGAAACTGTCGTGGCATGAGGGGTCACGTTCAGAGCTGGAAAACTGCAGCTTTAGTGATTACAGAAGGAAAAATCAGAGCATTGTTCTTCAATGGACAGAGTGCTGGGCTGGCTGTGCCAGGTGAGTATCTGTGTCTCATGTCACCTTCCTGCATTGCCACCCTCCTCTGGTCAGCCAGGGCTGCAAAGGTGCTGGGCACACCACAACCCTCCTGCTCCTGCTGCTGTAAGTTTCCATGCTCCCATGAATGGATTAGGCAGAGGGAAATGAGGCCTCTGACATATTTTTCCAAACCAAAACAAAACTGGCAAGTCTAATTTAAGGCCTGGTTTAATATGGAAATGATATCAATACTGACACGAAGCTTTTCCGTTCTCCTGAAAATTAATTTCTGTGTATTTGTCTTGTGGGTGAGAAGAGGCTGGGAATTGATAGCTCCCTCTCAACAGGTGGGTTTTCAGTCAAGTTTTTATCACCAAAGAGCAAAATTAAAGGGAAGCGATACCACACACAGGCATAGTTTTGCTGTGGAACCAACGTATTTGAACTCCTGTCTAACTGCCTTGGGACAAGGCGTGTAGCAGTAGAGCATCTGCCTGCCAGCCTTCAGCTGACTTGTTAGAAAGTAACTTATGGGGATGTTGTGACTGATGTTCCTCTATCTCTCTCTGTCCCCACCCCCTCACTGCCTCTCTGTACCTGATTTGTTTGCATGTTAGGTTTTTGTGGCCAGTCCAAACAAAACACAGCCTATTGTGGAGATCCTGTTGAAAAACCAGCCCAAGCTAATTGAGTTTCTGAGCAATTTCCAGAAAGAAAGGACGGATGACGAACAATTCACTGATGAGAAGAACTACCTGATTAAGCAAATCCGAGACTTGAAAAAGCCAACGGCATGAAGAACACCTCTTGTTTTCCACTGTAGGCATTAATCTCAAATGTTAAGTTCCTCTGTGTCCCTTAAACACCACAATAGTGCTTGAGAAGGCACAGCAAGTGCCTGGTTTTTATTTTGTCTTTGTTCCTAAATGTCAAGAGTATAGGGGTTTTACATGAGAACTAAAAAACCAAAAATCTAGAATAATATATTATTTTAAATCAAGACTATAATTATTTATGTCAGTTTAGAATCTCTCTGTACTAGAAGCTGGTTTGACAGATTTTTTTTTTTTTTTTTGTGCTCAAGAAGAATGAACCTCTTTGCTTAACTTTATCAGCAAACTCAAGCACTGGCAAGTGCACAGAGCAGGTCTTCTGAGAACTGTGATGTTGTTCCTTCACACCTGTAGTTGTGACTTGGTTCTAGCGCTGCACACACACAAGACTGTGAAAGAGTACATTGGTCTCTGGAGTTAGCTGCACTTACAGGTCAGGTTCTTTAGTCAAAACTACAGAAGATGAAAAAGCAGAAAAGGTCACATTTTTGCTTCATTTTGTGTTCTTTCATCTTTTTTTCCCCCCTAGATCAGAGATTTTCTATTCCATGCTAGAGAACAGATGGATATATCAGCCATCTGAGCTGTTACTGCCTAACTCTCATTTCCCTGTGTGTGATCTATCTTGTGCTAGAGCACAGGCTTTTCCTACCAGCCCCCAAGCAGTCTCATGAGGAGCAACCCCATGTACATGGTGCTCATGTGCCCTGTAATGGGAAAAGGCAAGGGCAAGCCCCCCCAATCAAAGGCCATGCTGTATTTCCAATTAAGTGATCCCTTACCTAAGGAAACCATCCATAGTCAAGAATATTGGGTGGTAGCTGGAGCTACTTGGCTGAATTGTGACAAGGGCTTTGCCTCAGCACCAGAGTGAGAGGAGGGTCTTTAGTGTCTTTCCATCTGAATTCCAGTCCTGGCTGTATGAGGTGGGGTTGAGCTGAGTTCAGCAAGGGAATCATGAAAAGTCCTCAGCCAGATCTGCTGAGTGGGCCGAGGTCCCTGAGCCTGCAGGTGCTGTCACAGCTGAGAGCATTTACTGGATACCGAGCCGGGGAGGCCACTGAGCAGCAACAGGCACCAAAGGCCACTTGTAGTCAGGTATTTTCTGTCCTTGTTCATCCTGACATGAATTCAGGTTCTGTGTTAAAGTTGTAGAACAGAAGGTTGTTGCACTATTAATGTTTTGAGTTTAATAAGCTCTACGGTACAGGCAGTGATTCCCTGGTGTGAAGAGTTCTTGGGGTCTTTTTTTTTTTGAACAGGAAAATGTTATTCTGATGCTTTATTAGGAAGTGAAGTTTGAGAGCAGGGAGTGGAAATTTCTTGGATTTTTCTGGACAGCCTAAGTTCTGAGTTTTCCTATTTTTTGTAAGAAAGTTCTCTAGCTAAAACTCTAGCTAATGCTTCAGGTAATAGGTGACACTGAATTGTAAAAACAGAACAAGCCCTTTTCTTTCATTAAACTGGTGTATATTGAGGTGACTGATACTTTAATTTATGTGCTTTAGAAAAGGGAAGAAACAGAACAGATTGTGGTCTCATGTTTTGGTTTTTTTCAGATGTCAGATACACACAACAAATGTACATCTTAGTTGCCTGGAATTAAAAAAAAATATTTACAAACTATTAAAGGCATAATTACTGATCACCCTTTATTTCTGTCTCTGGTTGTTTTTTTTCTCTCTTGCCTTTCTGGATAGCCAGACTCCATACAGTGCTAAATTCCTTCTCTCCTTTGCCAGCTGGTTTCAGCAGATGGAGAGGGCTGAGCACTGCCTTCAGAGCCAATGCTCTCTGAAGCATCACCTCTGCAGCCCTGGCTGGCAGGGGTCTGGCAACCCCAGCTCCAGCCCAGCTTAGCCTGGCCACGAGGCTCATCCCACCCTGCGGGTGGTGTTTGCTGGCAGTGGTCACTTGCAGGTCGATAAGGGAGTGTCTCTGGAATTGCAGTCCTTGAAGCCGTTTAAGATTTGGAGCCTGAATGTGAAGGGTGCTTGGCTGTGTTCTGAGCTCCTGGGGTGGGGCAGGTCTCCAGGGCTGGATTAACACAGAGACACGTGTCCATTGGCCTCAGCCTCTGGTCACATGAGAACACTGAGCTTCCAGCCCGTGCTAGGAAAAAGTGTCTCATGGTGTGCTGCTGGGGAATGCCTGCCCTTGACAAAGTGAGCGGGACCCACACAGAGGTGCTCAGAGAGTCTAAAACTGTGAGCACTTTGTCTGTGTGGTGTGGACACAGAGGAGCACTCGAAGAGACCCAAACCTGGCAGTAACATGAGGAGTGAGGTTACACCCTGGTGTCTGCATAGGCAGAGATGTGTCAAGCCAACAGGGAACAATGATGGGTCCCAGCCCTGTGAAGGAAGCCTTTTCCAGGGCAAGGAGTCTTTGGACCACCTGGGAAAGTAAGTGGTAAGGAGGGCTTGTGGAAAAGGGGATCTGTGTGTGTCTGCAAGAGTGGGGGAAAGAAGTGGTCTTACAGGTAAAATGACACATGCCAGGACCCTTGCAGCTTGTCTTACCAGAAGCTGGCCCTGCAGTAGATCACACAACACATCTCAAAGTAGAGTCTTTCCCCAAGCTCAACTTGCTTAGATCTTTGAAAGAAAAAAAAGCATAAAAATCAGTGAAGATGAAATTAAGCCCCATAATAATATTTCACAGCAGGTGGGGACACATCCCTAATTAAATGAAAATGAGGTCTTTTCTAATGCGACTTTGAAATAATGATAGAACTCCCAATTTCCTTTGGTTAATTCAGTCAAGGTGCTTCTTCTGCCTAAGGGTGCGCTCCCACCAGGAGCTCACAATTTATCTGAAATTACCATCTGAGGGGCGCTGTGTGATTGCAGGACATGATTCATCAGAATGAAGGCAGGAAAGAAGATTGTAAACTAGAAAGATAAAGAAGCTCCAGGAAGCCTCTCCATTCCATTCTGCACACAGCATTCAGGGGGTTTGGATTGCATGAATGAATCTCTGCCAACATAAGATGTACGATCCTGCAATGTCAAACCTTATTTAATACAGCAGAGTGCCAGGAATCTTTGAACCATAAGCTTCTGTCATGGGATTCGGGCAGCTTGTGCTGAAATCAGGAACATCTGATTAGAAGCAGCCACAGGCTCCCCAGAGTGTCCTGGTGTGTACAGCAGCAGGTGTGAACCTGGGAGAGGCCAAGGACTTTGGCCTTCCACAAATGTGGGCGTTAAGACCGCTTGAGCCTCTTAATCTGCATTCTCCAGAGACAAGATCAGATGAGAAGGAAAGAATGACTTGGGCCTCTGCTGTTATCTAATGATAACAGCACTCATAAAAGGGAGAGGAGATCCAGATCCCATTTGTTCTCTAGCATGTGCTTTGCTCTTGCTTGTGAAATTGGAGCAGGGCTAAGAGAACCCAGGCCTCTTTCCAAGGGGTGCAGTGGTGTTTGGTCAGTAGAGAAGCTTTCTCTCTGGGCCAACAAATGCTTCATCTCTCTTTCTGAAGTAGAAGCACTTCAACATTTTGGCTGAAAGTACCTTGCTGCAGAACATCTTATGCCTGGCAGTAAAAGCTGTTATGAGGCAGAGAAGATACAGGTTTTAGTCTCTGTGACATAAAAGGGAATTGTGCACAACTCTCTCCCTCCTTTACTAAGCATTCTTGCATAAAGATCCAGGTTTTCATGGACTGAGTATAAGGTGTCCCAGAACCTCCAGTGGGAAGTTCAGTGCCATGGTGAGAGGCAACCCAGTGAGCAAGAGCTGCTGTGGCCTGGGGAAGAGAAGGAGCTAAAGTCCCTACCATCCCAGCCCCTGCTGAAGGGAAGCCTTGCCGCCAGCAAAGGTTCTGATCCCTCAGGGTCTGTTGTATAAGGCCACAAGGTACCAGCAGCCCAAGCCAGCTCTGAGCACAGATGGTGCTGGGCAGGCATCATGGGATCAGGCTAAGGGGAAACCCAAAACAAGGTTAGTAGTTTTGGCCGTGTGGTTCAGCTCTAAGCCAAGGGTCTCACAGGGCTGTGACTTGGTCCAGCTCCCCTAAGAACCCCAGGGAGAGGCAGGCAGTGAGCCCAACCTTCCTGACTCATGATCCTGCTCCACAGCGCCTGCCTTGAGCTGGCCTCTCTTTCAAGGAATGGGAAAGGAGGAAAAATAATTAAACAACCCACCCCCTTCCTATGGCGTTGGTTGCAAAGGCTTTCCAAAAAAGGGTAAAAATAACCTTTCCCACCTCAGGCTGTGTCACACTGAGTGGCAGCACGGGGACAGCCTGTGCCGGGGGTGTAGCGCCAGCCATGGCCCAGCGGGCGGCAGCTCCCCACACCTGGCTCGGTAATGACGGCACACTGGGGACGAGTGGGGTGCCAGCGCTGTGAGGTGGCGGCGTGCCTTGCCGGGTCACCGCTGCTACAAGAGCCCCGTGGCAGTTTCCATCTCCCTACGGGCACTGGCAGCCGCCGGAAGGGCTTTGCTGCTGAGCATGGGCCCAGGAAAGCTCCGCACTGCCCTTGCTGTCTGCGAGACTGCAGATCCTTGCTGTGGCACGGAATATCAGGCATGGCCAGGTGTCCCACCCGGTCTCAACCCCCTCCCTCCCTCGGTGTACCAGTTTTGCAGGTTGGTAGTGATGCCCACAGGGCCATGGGATAGGGTGTGCTTTTCTTCAGAGCCTCTCCCCCAGGCACAGGTTTGGGAATGAAATTTCCAAATGTCATTGTGCCATGGCCAAAAATGTAACCCGCATATTTTAACCGCCACACTGTGCCAGCAGACACCTCCAGCATGCTGAGCTTTGACAAGTAGTTGGACACAACCAGCACCTGACCACGAAGGCAACAGGTAGGAACAGTTTCTTGGCTGCAGGACAGACACCAGCCCAGTCATGGCATCACAGCCCAGCTCCTCACAGTTAAAGAAACAAAACCCACCCAAATCAGCTCTCCTGGGGATACCTGCTAATCCGCCAGTAAATAGAGTTATTTTTTCTGAGTGCATGGAGAAGAGAGCACCTTGTCTTTGGGGCCATGAAGTGCCTTAACTCTTATGAATAGAGGCCCTTTATTTCCAAATTGCTGCGTATGTTGCCTCTACTGATGCTCAGCTTTGGCAATGCCCTTCAACTCCCTTGTAGAACAGCTGGCTTGACAAGAGTTTGGAGCGGATTTAAAAATACCGTTGTCAAAGCAGAGCCCGCTGCATCTGTTTGTGCAAACATGCAGTCAGGGTTGGCTTTTTGGCACACCCCAGCACAGCCCTGCCTCAGCAGCCAGCAGGGAGCAAACAAACCCAGCCTTTGCTCAGGCAGATGGTCAGATGCCCAACAGGCTCAGTGTGCCTGGGACAAGCGGGAGCCTGCAAGGAACAAGGCTTGAAATCCCATGGGGGAAGTGGAGAAAGGCATCTCCTCCCCATTTTAAAGCTGGGTGTGGGAGAAAATTCATATTCACAGATGAACTCGCCTTGTGCCCCAAGGAATGTCAAGGACAGAGCCACAATTAGCTCATAGCACAGAGCAGGTTCTTGCTGTGGGCTGACAGCCTTCCTGTCAAAGGCTCAAAGGAAAGAGACACTGGGGACTAGCAGGCAAGAAAGCAGCATGTCCCAGGGGACAGCAGGCATTGCAGAGGGAGGAGAGACATATGCTCATTCCAACAAAAGACCCAGCTCTCCTGCTAATACATACCACTTCTAGCCATGCAGCTAAGCTCCTCTGCTTCCTGCTAGCTTTTGTTTTCTCTAGCTAAATCTGTCTTGCTCCACAATAGGAATGAAAGACTAAGTGAAAATGAATGCATCGGCGTTCACACTATCTTACATATTTCTTTCAGGTAGTTCTGAAATAACATTGGGGAGGAGGAGGAAATGTCTGTGCTGGCATTTGTGTGACATGTCCCTAAGGGCTGGCTCTAGCTGAAGTTATTGTTCAAGTACTTCATGGTTTCCCCACATTTCTTCAACCCCTTGTTTTTCTTCCAAGTTAGAAATTTAGCTGCCCTGGAGGAAAATTTACTGGCAAAGCAGAGAGGTGGCCTCACTGGAGCCAAAGTACAGATAGTTGAGCAATGAGGGCAAAGAAGGAGGAAAAAGTTTCGCTTAGTTGTTAGTATACCTGTCTTGTGCTACTGAGGCACATTTTGAAGCTGGAACAGACCCCATCCCTCTAACAATGGTCCTGTAGCTACAGAAGCCACCTAGTCCCAAGAGAGAGCCTGGCTCCCTGTGAAATCAAAGTGGAAAATTTCCTGCACAAAGAGCTGCTACTTGGGGTGCAGAAGATAAACGTCACACTGCAAAATACCCCAGGGAAGAAGCCATGCTCAGCATTTTACTCTGCATGTCTGTTCCCAGCCCAAGCATGGTGAAGCCTGTGCTGCTGCACACCAAGCAAGAAGGCCCTTTGCCTACACAGCAGATATGCCAGCCATGATTTTTCTTCTTCCCATTTATGAGCTTTAAGCTGCCTTGTGTGTTCTGACATTTACAATAAGCATCAGCACACCTTTGTCTTGTTCTGTCCGCAGCAGCAGGACTTTCTGGGTACCGCTCACAATCACAGAATCATGGAGTGGTTGGGGTTGGAAGGGACCTCTGGAGACCACTCTGTCCAACCCCTCTGCTAAAGCAGAAACAGGTTGCAGAGGATTGCACCAAGGTGAGTTTTGAGTGTCTCCAGGGAAGCAGACTCCACAGTCTATCTGGCCAGTCTGTTCCAGTGCTCTGTCACCCTCACAAAAGAGAATTTCCCCCTTATATTCAGACAGAACTCCTTGTGTTTCGTGTGTACCCATTGCTCCATGCTCCTGTCACTGGGATCCACTGGAAAGAGTGTGGCCTCACTATCTTTACACACCCAGCCCTTATATTTGTGGCACTAATATAGGACATGCAAATAGCACAATATAAATTTTATGTGGCAGACGAGAGCTGGAGCAGCTCCTGGGCCGGAGCCCGGCACATGGCGAGTCCCGGCATCCCGGTGGAGCCCGGCACTCCCTGGGTCCCGCTCCCCGGGCATTCCCCTGCCAACAGCGCCCTCTCCCGGCCTTTCTCTGCCGGCGGGGGCTGCCGCGCTGGAGAAATTAATTTAATTTATTACCAATCAAATCTGAGCAGGGTAATGAGAAATAAACACATCTTAGAATAACTTCCCCTTACTCCTCTTTTCTTCTCGGGCTCAACTTCACTCCGGAACTGTCTACCTTCTCCCCTCCGGCAGCACAGGGATAAGAGGAATGGGAACTGTGGTCAGTCACCACACTTATGTCTCTGATGCTCCTTTCTCCTCAGAGAGGGGACTCCTCACACTCTACCCCTATTCCACCGTGGGGTCCCTCCCACGGGCGCCAGTCCTTCATGAACTTCAACATGCATCCTTCCCTCAGTTCTTCATGAACTGCTCCATTGTGGATCCCAAGTCCTGCCAGCAAACCTGCTCCAGAGGGGCTCCTCTCTTCACTGACTTCCCACAGGTGCTGCCACGAGCCTGCTCCAGCACGGGCTTCCCACGGGGTCACTGCCTCCTTTGGCATTCACCGGCTCCAGCGTGGAGTTCTCCACGGGTTGCAGGGGGATACATGCTCCCCTATGGACCTCCCTGGGCTGCAGGGACACAGCTGCCTCCCCATGCTCTGCACCAGGAGCTGCTGGGGAATCCCTGCTCCAGCACCCGGAGCACCTCCTACCCTTCCTTCTCCACTGATCTTGGTGTCTGCAGAGTTGCTCCTCTCACATATTCTCACTCCTCTCCCTGGCTGCAATGGTGCAGCTTTTCCCCACTTCTTAAATCTATTATCCCACTGGCATTATAGTGGTGGCTGCTGGGCTTGGCCTTGGCCAGAGGTTTGTCCATCCTGGAGCTGGCTGGCATTGGGTCTGTCAGATATGGGTGAAACTTCTGGAAGCATCTCACAGAACCAATCCCAGAAGCCACCCACTACCAAAACCTTGCCTCACAAACCCAATACAACAGTAAGCCAGATCTATTTTAAATCAGCACATACCATCAGCCTTCTTTGCTTTCTTAATCTCCAAACAATGTCACTTACTGGATCCAGCAAATTAAAGCCAGGTATTTGGAGTCTGGCTTGCAGTCACAATAGCTGAAACAAAAAAAAACTATTTAGAGGACTACAAACGTTTTCAGAGTAGTCCCCACATTAAACATGGCTCTGGGAAGCCTGTCCCTTTGCCAGCCTTGCTGTGTCCCAGTGACTGCTCACTGTGGCCTACGATGACATTTCAGTTCAAGGGCACTTCAGAAATGCATCTCCCATTAGTCCCCATTTAGTGTATGTGGTTCTATGACATGAGCCAGATGAGCCAGTCTTGGAGGGCATTGAGTGGATTCCTTTCAGCTTAACAGGAATAGCCATAATGCACTCCACTGGCTACCAGGCCCCAAGTCCAAATGCCTGGGCTGGAAAGAGGTGGATGTGAAAGCCCTGGTGGGCCAGAGCCCCAGCCTCATCCACCTGATGCTCCAGCCTCGCTGCCCTACAGCCGCACTGCGGACTGGCACTGATCTTGGCCCCGTCACTGATCACAGATCCTGCTCTGCTCTGCAGTGACTGGGAACTGAGGCACCTGGGAATGTCCATACAGCCAATCCAGGGCAGCAAGGCAGAAGGTGAGGCAGGGACCAGTTTTACTGCTGGATGGTCAAAGCTTCATCTATGTTGATCCTCTCCAAGGAAGGTGGCAGCTTGCAGTGCTCCCTGATGGAGTTCCCACTCTCCTGAGGAAGAGGAAATTAATCCTCACAGCCCGAGGAAGAGGATCCCAGCCCTTTCCCAGGGCTGGCAGGAGGCACAGTCTCATGTTGAGACAAATTCTTCAGGCAGAGCAGAGGGAGCTGAGGTTACAGCTCAGCAAACAGTACCAGGCCTGTAAGGAGTGCGAGCATTCCAAAGCACTATGTAATGTTCCTAATAACGCAAAGCACTTAAAAATACACTTTAGTACTTACTGTCAGATTAATTTATTAGCAGGAAGCATGTTTTGCTGTAAGGCAGACAATTAACAGAGAATTTCTGTAATTCTCAGTCAGGAGGCCAAATTATTACTGACAGTTAATACCTGCAATTAAAATGATTGCTCTAAAATGAATGAAAGAGTCTCAAAATGCATATGGAAATTTCATACAGTGTATAAAATATATAACTTTTACATTTCTTGAGTAAATACTTAGCAGTTTTTATGTAAGAAACAAACATCTTAGAGTTGATTTGCAAAACAAGCACTGCAGGAGACGTCCAGTATTCTGTGGCTCTCCATGGTAAGCAGACAAGCAGAGCAGCACCTACAGAGTTCCTAGGTTGAGAGAGGAACTCCACTTGGATTTCTCCTGTTGGCCAAGATAAAGTCCCTACTTCGTAATTCCAGTAAAAATTAAAGTAGGATTATAGTGACAATCAGAGCCTACAGAAATTTTTGAGCCTCTGGAAGAATCTGTAGAGTATAGTAAGACAGAAATAAAGCCAGGCTTCCAAGCCTTCAGCTTTACAAGGGATTCCAAATTTCACATAAAGTTTTGTAAAAAGTCTTCTTTTTAAAAAAGTAATTAAAAATAAAGGTAGAATCTTAACTCCTCCTGAAGCAGAGATAACCACCAGCATTCACTGCAGTGTAGTTATTTCATGGGTGTGATATTTGACTTAATTTACTTCTCTGTGTACCCAGGCCACCTATGATGTTTAAGGGACTTTTCAATTTGAGCTGTTTCTATGAAGACACAGATTTTATTGATTTTGATACCACCAAACTGATCACTATAAAACTTGAAGGGGCCTTAAATCTGGCTCTGTTTTTTCCCTTGCTTCTACTTCAAGTAGATGAGCATTGCCAATGGATTATGGAAACGAGAAGGTTTCAGTGGGTGGACTACAGCAGACCTTTTACTCTAATTTGGACAGTGTACACTGTCCAGTCACAGCCTTGCTACCCAGTTCCAAGCTTCCCCAAAACCTAAAAGAAATAAAAAGAACCTACAGATGCATCTTAAGACATGATTCCCCTTCCATGACTTTAAGAAGGGCAGCAAAGACAAGATGCATGAAAGAACTGGGAAAAGGCTGCTTACATGTCCTACCAGCAGGAACAGAAAAAGATCTCAAGTATTTGCACTGGAGAGCTCAGCAGAGGAGTGAACAGAAAGTCTTGGGACATCTGCTAAAACAAATAGTTTGAGGTCAGAGTCAAAGCAGGAAACAGATGGGAATCAAAAGATTCTGGGTACAACTCCTTGTTTTGGTTATGCATTACTTGCCCTCTCAAACTAGCAACACTAGACTGCAGTATCAGTGGCTGTCCCAATGTCCCCCCTGTAGTGTAGTCATCCAAGACATGGGCACCTGAAAAGATCTGGGCTATTCCACTGGTACAGATCATCCTATCTGAGAAACAACAGCACACTGGTGATTTATTAGCTTCTGTAGTCCTAGGAGCCTGTCAGTGAAGATTAACAAAACCTCAACACTAGCCATCTTCAGAGGTATGTAGGTGCCAATGAGACACATACAGCCAAATGCTTTTATGCCTGCCCCCAGAAGCTGAGAAAAAGCAAAGGTAATCTTTCATAAATTCAGATGGACTGCATGTGAGGAAGCACAGAGAGCAGCAAGGCAAGTACCACGAAATGAAACAGCTCTGCTGCTATGATAGGAAGTGTGTATGAGAGACAAGATTGGTATCCAAATCATTTAGCTAGCAATGACTGCTATCCCAATGGTTTTATGTCCATTATACTGAGAAGCAGACTGAGAAGCAAAAGCCACTTTCAAGAACAGAGATAGTTGCTGGTGTTTATTTACCTATCATTTCCTAGAAGATTCCCTTGATGACTGTATTTGAAGACCTATGGCTTATTTCTGCCATTTGCTAGCCCAGAACTTATAAATCCATTCCCTCAATCCAAACTCCAAGCAAATAAAACACCATTTTATTATTACTCTGACCTACCACCAATGAACTTTCAGTATATTTTTTTAATGTGTTAAAAATTATCAGCCACCCAGTTACTTTCACAGAAAATACAAGCAGCAGTTTTTCGCCAGGAGCTTCTAAATTAAAAAGATCCTTCAGGTAATGCTGTAAAACATTAAAGACATCATAAATAAACTTATTCTAAAATTCACTTTCCAAACAATAAATAAAACTCTTCCTTATTTGAAAGTGCAAACAGGCTGCATTATAAAAAGTACGAAGCGAGACTGCAGAAAGGGCTTAATTATTCAGTAATGACCAAGACACAGTTTCTTGCTTTGGTGCTGCTGGTCATCCAGCGATTTTGTTTTCTGGACCCCATCTAAAGAGAAAAACATGCATGGAGCATTAATACAACAGCAAGCACAGCCTAATACTCAACACGGACAGGCATACTGGAATAATACTGGGGGTGGGGAATGGGGTGGAGATTGTCTTCTTCCCCTTACAGAGGAACATGCAATAATCATAGCTAAGAGGAAAACACCAAGGAAAGAGAGGAACTTAAACCAGTTCAGTATTGAAGATGGAGGAACACGACATTAAAGAAAACTATGTTAGAAAAATCAGCCCTGTTAAAAGTAGTCAAACAAAGTACCCCAGGATTAATCTTTCTCCAGCTGGGTCTAAAAGCCATCAGAAGAGAGAGGGACAAACAAGCCCTAACATTTTGCAGTGATCACTAATGCCATAAACACTACTGAGGCCTTCCCTCCCCTGCTTTCCCCAGACCATAAGGAAGTAGCTAACAAAAAGACTTCTCCACTAATCTATCTCAGTACATGTTAGGAATTTGCTTGGAGTATGTGGCTATTTGTGTGCCACAAAAACTACCTTCAGTCTTTTTTATGCTCCTAGCATCGTACTCAATGCATCTTTACACTGCATCTTCCTGCTTGAAGCACAAAAATTATTTAGCTGTCATTTTCCATGTTGTTTTCCGCTTTGGATGAATAACATTTTAAGGATTGGTAGCTGACAGTAGACACTTATGGTGGATCTCTTTTGTAGCACAAAAAGGCTTCAAAGTAAGACTTATCTAAACTGTTTTGAAAAGATGACAGCTCCCTTGCTACAGGGGTGCGTGTCAACAAAGATTTTGTGACCTTTATATTATACATGTGCATATATATGCACAAATATAAAAGCACTGAAATGTTCTGCAGAACATATATAAATTACTTGAAGGAGTCCAGCTCAATTTCTCTTGAAAAATAAGGGTACTGTTTTTAGAACACAATCTAAAACGTCTTTCTAGAACAAAATTTAAATCTACACACCAAACAACATGTTGCTGACCTTCATAATGGCATTGCGAGATTTTGTAATGTGTGTCAATGCCAAGCATTTTGTTACAAGTTAGTTACTCTGTTACAGGTAGTTATTACCTATTAGAATTAGCTCATCTATTCAAAATCCTCAGAAAACTTTACATAGCAAAATTTAAATCTGAAATCAAGACTAATTAATTAAGACTAAACAATCCCAGAGGGAATCAGGCTGGTTTAAAATGTGATCTCACTTATTGATTTCAGTCATAAAATGAATTAATGAAAAAACACTTACTTTCCCTGGCTGTAGGGTCATGGAATTCAAGTGCATTAGTGTGCAATGGACTTAGTTGCCACTGGTAAAAGAAGAAGAAAACATTTACTTACTCCAGAAGACTGAATAAGGAGCAAAGTGAGACAGGAAAAGTACCCTACAGGCCTTCACTAAGAGGCATGTCATGGAGTGAACACACTTACTTTGAGGACAAATAAATATTACAGTCATGCAGACATGAACTCCCTTGAGAAGGGGGAATGAGGCTGCTCACACTGACAGTGCTGTGGTTTGTCATGGAGAGCACCCTGACTGCAGGCGCACTTGGCCACATTCAAAACCCACTGCAGCTCTTCTGGGAGCTGCTGGAAGGGCCAACAAAACCACACAGTGACCTCCCAAATCAGCTGCCATGCTGTGACAGGGGAGGCTCGGAGACAACTTCGCCATGTGAAGAGACCACCTCCAACAACAGTGAGTTAGAAGGAAATCCTCCATGTAGATAGAGAAAACAGAGGGGCTCAGCCCCACCCTCTGGTACATTGCACAGCAACTGCTTCCCAGAACTGTGACAGAGCAACCTCCCAATTCCACTCACCTGACTAAACAGCACAGCACCCATCTATGCTGGCTGCAGACGACTGCTCATTCTAGTCTCCCAACAATGCTGTCCTCAGTTTTTAGAATACAGTACAGTTAGACACTTACTGTAAATTTGCTTACACCCTCAAGTTCACCAAACTTCATATAGGATATATCTGCTTTCTTTTTTCCAGCATCAACATCTCCTGCATAGATCTGCTTGATACCAGCTCCTTTAATTAAAGGGACACATTCATCACATGGACACTTTGTTACAAATATCATGCTTCTCTCATCTGGCTTTATTTCTCGACACCTACAAGAAGTCAGAAAACAGAATTTCAGAGTTTATATCTTGGTACTTTTGGATTGTGACAAATTTGATACCTCAAAAAGCAAACAAGGAAGTGTTATTTACTCTCAGAAGCTACTTATTCCTAATCAAGTGCACAAGAACACAATGGAATCTGGTTTGGTTTCACAATCTGTGAACAACACCCATCCCACGTCTCCACACCTATTTTTGTTGGAAGCTTCATCAGCTGCCACACTTCCTCATTTTGGGTTATGGCACAGTCTAGCAAGAAGCAGAGCCAGTGGCTTGTATCTGAAGGATAACTGAAGGAGCCAATATCCTTTAAAATCCAAGTATATAAGAAATCTGAAGAAACCCCAGGAGCTGGCTGTGTCCATACACATCCAACTTCCACATCACAGGCATAAAAAAGACTCTTGATTGCAATCCACAGTTCACCACAGTGACATCACACATTGTCCTAGTTTGGGCTGGAATACAGTTAATTTCTTCTCAGCAGCTGGTGCAGTGCTGCTGTCTTTTGGATTTAGTATGAGAATAATGTTGAAAACAGACTGACGTTTTAGTTGTTGCTAAGTAATGCTTACTCTGAATCAAGTGCTTTGATTCATATTCTGGCAACAAAGAGCTACACAAGAAGCAGGAAGGGTGACCTAAAGTGTCCCAAAGGATATTCCATGCTAGAGAGTGTCACTCCCAGTATGTTGACTGGGGGAGTTACCTGAAGGGACATTGATCAGAGTTTGGGGATGGAGTATGGCATTCATCAGTGGCTGGTGAGCAATTAATTATGTTGTGCATTACTTGCTTTTTTCCTTGGGTTTTATCTTTATTTACTATTTTATCTACCATTATTAATAAATTTTAATTTGTTTCAATTATTAAACTGTTCCTGTCTCAACCTACAAGTTTTACTTTTGATTCTTCTCCCCATTCCACTGGGGCGGGGTGATGAGGGAGAGGCTGCCTGATGTGTACCTTCCCCACTGAGCTTAAACCACAACATGTATTTGTCATAGAATTGTTTCCAAACCATCTCATTCTTCTCTGTAGTAAAAACAAACCCATTACCTGAATGTCAGGGCGTTCTGCTCTGCATGGATAATGTATCTGAACTTTCTGATTTCCCGATCTTTTTGCTTATCGTCCATGTGTGGAAAATCAGCATATTCAGATCCAACAGGAAAGGCGTTGTAACCACAGCCTACAAAATACATTGCTCCTGTTCCATCACAGCCTCTCTGCAACAATAAAAAAAGTATCAAATTTGGAGGTATTTTAACTGAGTTTTAAGTCAAAGCGCTGTGCAATGTACACTTTTGTATGATCAGAAAGCTCAGCTCTTGCCAACTGCTCCATGTCTGTCTGAAGCTTTTCCACTGAGCCCTGCAGGAGCTGCACAGGTAAAGTGTAACACCACAGTTACCTGCACCAGGCTTTGAGGCTTTCCTTTCGGCAAGTAATACTGACAGCAGGGACAAGAACTCTGAAGGATTTAGTCCTGAACCATGTACATGATTAAACACGGCTGGAGTTCATCCCTGATGTGCCAGAGATAGTGTTTTGCCTGTCTTTTAACAGACCCAGTGACCAGTGGGCTGATAAGAGGCGACTGGTGATTGAAATAAGGAAAAGAAACAGAACAGCAATAAGCAGCTGATGACTGAAGTGTTAAAAACAAATTAAGAGTATGTAGCAGCTGTGTGAAGAATGAGGCTTCCTGGGATTGGTAACACCCATAAGCAGAGATACAAAGCACAAAAACTTTGTTTGGATGGGAAAAATCACTCTAACGATATTCATAGAAAAATACCACTTTATCCAAAAAGGAATGTGCTAAAGCCCAATATAGCATTTCAACTGCAACAAATCTCCTCAGGAGACTGTCAGGCTACAATTGCACTGAGACCTCCCCTAAAAAGAGCTGCAAAGAGGGGCCATGTAGGGCACATGCTGCCTGATCAGCAGCTGCAGCAAAACCTTGTGGCCAGAATACCTGGAATAACTGACTATGACTGGGGAAGCAGGTACACTGAAAATCTAGGTAGAGACACTGTCATAGCTACTAAAATAATTAGACTTCCCCTTCATCTTAAAGCATAACAATGAACCAGTCGTTAACTTAGTTACTAAAGCTGTGTGTGTGTATGAAAACCACAAGTGTATAAACTTTAAGGACAATAACAAAGCTCATGTATGAATTGAGAGTGCAAGAAAAAGTAACTTTTTCAATACTTACTGATTTTTCCTCTGCCCAAATAATAGCTCCAACTCCCGTTTTATGATCCTCTAAAATACATAACATTTTAGGAGTAAATAACAAATAAAGCAGTTTTGAGTTACCTATACATTAACAAATGACATCCTAGAGTAAGGAATAACATTTATTGTTACTTTGTGAATGGGAGGAAAGAAATGCAGAAAGAGTAAAAGCCTGGAAATCATGAGAGTCTACTGTAAAAGCTGGGTGTGCTCTTACTGCAAGGCAGTAATTCTAAAATTTTGCTGTGTATATTTGTTCACAAATGAAATGAAGCAACCAACACATAGATAAGAATATGTGTGGCAAGAATATGTGTGTACAGGTTCACTAATGTGAGACAGGAAACAGATAGAAACCTTCTTGTTGTTTACTACTTAATTTAATGACTTAATTTCTGCCATTCTTTAAGTTTATGGCTCTGTGGTCTGAAGTCCTATCGAAATTAGTTCTATTTTATACCCAATTCAGAGACAAAATATTAACAATTGGATTTTGGGGGTGTATTATATCACCACCATAGGAAAACTGCTACAGAGCTTTCATTATATGACTTGGATGTTTTTTATGGCACTTGAAAATCTTCCCCAGTAGCTACTGATGAGAATCTTGACCAGTTAAAACAGAGCCTATCAAGGAGAAAAACATTTCAGGCTTCCATTGATTAATATTACAGAACACACTGTTTCCATGAATCATCATCCTTAGTATCACTACCATATGCAAAGAGGGTCTTTCCTGCAAAAAATGTATTTTATCAAACCTGTCTTAATTTATATTCTGCATATTTATTAGTCACTGATGAAGAGAAGATGATAAGGACTGATTAAACCAGCATAGATAACATCCTGTGTTCTTACTCCCTTTATATCCCTTTATATCTAAAGCACCTAAATATGGGTGTGAGCTGCTATTTATTTTAATTTCATTACAGTACAAAAAAAGTTGGCTCAAAACCCAGACCTGAGTCCAGGCTGAATACTACAGATAAACCTGAACTTTGCTGCCCCAAGAGTACTCAAGCTTTGTCATTCCATCTTGTTCTGTATAATGACAGCTCTACAAAGAACTCATAACTGGTTACATGATACTTCTGAATTACATGAAAAAACGTCATCTCTGCAATTTTTTGGAGACAAAATTTGCTCAGGTTATCTGACTTAATAGGTTGGGTTTGGATGGGTGTGTTGGGGGATTAGTTTTGGTTTAAGCTATATATGCACTATTTGTTTGTTTACAATGGTTTTAAAAAAAGCAACTATCATATCTAGAGTAAAAAAAGCCATTCCTATGGAGTACCAGAAAGTTAAAAGTTTTCATATTCTGTTCTTTGGAAGAACTTATCACTTTCCTGCATTGGTACCCAGAGAGAATAAAGCAGCTAACAGAAGTCATCTCTACCAAGAGAGAGTCAATAATCATCTTTCTACCTCAGAAGCCTGGACATAAAACTCCAGCATCTGTGCAAAGAAAACCCCCATCAGACATATAAGCACTTCCACTAATAACATTAGGACTAGGAGACTTAATATAACTGTACTTAATGTCCTACTGAAGGATATTATTTCACTGCTTTTTTCTGAAGTGTACATAATCTGCTTGAAATATTGACATTTATTTGATAACAGAAGCATCTTGTGAGATCTCAGTAAAAAGAGCCTCAGAGCAGCTTGCAGAATTTAAATGTCATTCTGTTTCTATTTTCAGTTGGGCGTTGGACACATTGACAGGGCAGGGTTTGCCAGCACTGTAGGTGAAATACCTGCACTGATTTCCTCATGGAAAGCTTTCACACACAATACTGTGTGCCCCGTGGAGTCTTTACTTTCACTGCTGCACTCATTTCACACATGTAGGAGTGGAACTGAGAACTCCTTGCTCAAGAAGTGTTTGGAAGAATAAGACTGAAGTCAGGAAGCAGCTGCACTGCCAAGAGCCCGTTGTAACACTCACCTGTGCGATAGGCGAGCAGCCTGGCCTGGATCATACAGTGCCTTGCCACGTCCTGCGGCAAACACTGATCGTCCGCCTCGTTTGCTCCTTGGGATCCACTCCCGTAAAATCCAAAGCAGCCAAACACAGGGACACTGGCAGCCACTGATGCCAAGACCAAGACAAGATCTTTCATATTCTGCCTAAGGTTGCTGAAGTATGGGTTTTCACAGAGGTTCTCCAGTCCTATTGTCATCAGTATTTGCTTGTGCATTTCCTCACTTGAAATTAGAAATAAACTTTCATACTCTTTTATTCTCTCTTGCCTACATGCAGTATAAAAGTCGGTGTTACAGTCAGGCTGCGATTTTGCTATTTTCTGAATAAAATCAAACTTGGTGGAAGTTTCTTCAATGAACTGCACCATTTGGTACACCAAAGGCTGAAGCAACACACACACACGAGCACGACTGTTCGACTTCAGTCTTTCCACTGCTTTGGCATCCAGCTTTGCATCCTCAGTGCTCGTTGGGTTGGATACCTCGTTCTGCAAGCTGATTTCAGGATCTGCAGGCCAGTAAGAAATCCTGTTCACCCCGGCTGGAAGACAACACAATGCGGCAGAAGGAACCATGCAAGTGCAGTGGAACATAAAGATTACATTCAACACACTATTGCCTAACCCTGGTTTTGCTTCTTTAGGGCCCCAAGTCCTGCCTGATGGGTGTCCAGACAAGAAAAAATGCTGGTAGCTACAAGTATTTAGGGTTATCCCACTTGATAATCAGACTACAGGTAAAAAATTGAGTTACCCAAGTTCTCAGACCTTTGTGACTGCCTAATTTTGAATCTTAACAACAGATAAATTAGCAACACACAAAAAGAAGTTAGCACTGATAGACATTGCTGCTGAGACTAAAAACAGTATTTGCAGAAGGGCTGTACCAGCAGATCCCATTTCTGGAAGTGACTGGTCTGGTTTGTCTTCATCTCTCATGGGAAAAGGAAACCCTTAAGTACTCCCTGTGATTTCTGCATAAAACCCCACTTTTCCCTGGTGTCAATGACAAGCAATGGGAAAGCAAGGAAAAATACATCCACCTAAGCCTAGTCATCAGGCTTAGGGCTGCTCTGGCAGAGTGCAAAAGGACCATCAGAACCTCAGCAGTGCATCCCAGTCAAGAAATAATGGTTGCACATTACAGAGAAACAGAGTCTTGGCAGGTAACCCCAGTTTCTTGACCATCAGCTCCAGGAAATGTACGTTCACCCCTATGGAAAACATCAATGCAGGCTACACAAGTCAGGGATTGGCATTCACAAGTGGGACAGTCCAAAGAGAAAACAGGCTTTCTGTTTTCAATCATAAGTGTAACATTTACTCCTCCCACACTACAGTCATTGCTTACCATTTACAATCATTTTTAAGCAAGTGGAACATGGTTTTCTGGAAAAATAAAGATCACAGTTTCTAAGTCTTGATCCATGTTTAATGAGTGCAATCTGGCCAGCATGCAAGTCTGTACTGGAGCAATGAAGACCAATAATTTTCATGTTTTTCACCACAACTAGACCACTCTTCTTCACCTACAGAAAAAGGCATTATTATTATTTTACTTTTTTCCAACATGGAGCCCATAAAGATGTTACAGTTCTTCCTTGGATAACAGCAACCAACCAGCAGCAAAGCATAGAGTTCTTCAGTACAAATGAATCATTAAACAATCTGCACTTTCTTAAGCATTTTTTGTTGTTGTTTTGTTTTCACATGTGCCTGTTACTATCAGGGTGTCATGTCCCTGTCAAACTCCAAAGAGGGACCTTGTCACAAATTCCTGACTTTTTCTGGTCAATGCTTTGCCCATAACAATATCCAGAAGCAGCACAGAAAATTCTGCCAGTTATAGCTGAAACCTTCTCTGAATCCGCCAGCATCTGGAAATGCTTGTGAATTTAATTTCTGTCTAAAACTTGACCATTCTGAGAGCCAACAGCTTCTCTAGCTTTATTTCTGTCCCTTCATTTATGTAAGGAGTCCTGGTTCTAAAGAATCTTTCATGGAAGAAGTCAGCATATCACAGATGAGAGCTATTACATCTGGATTCCCACGTATTGTGAGACAACTGGATAGAAGCTAGTTTGATGAAGCTGGTGAAACAGATCTCATTATGCAATTCAGCTGCTACTGCAACACTGTTGCCTTAGACCTGTAAATTGTACAACTGCTTTGTGGTTACAGAAATGAGGCTTTACTAAAGCCCTACATACAAGCCAAGTGCCATTTCTAACTGAATTACTAAATTTCAAACTGCTTTTGAAGGCTGTAGGTACTGCTCATCTACCCCTTTCAGATCTAGCTTGGGACATAACACAGCTCTGAAAATGAGGCCTAATTGTCACTCAGATTATTTTCCTATCTTTTCTTGCCCCGGCTGATACACATGCTATGGGTCTCACCATATGGGTATGCTCAGCACAATGCAGTTTGTGAGCATTTAAAGACCCCGGTAACAACTCTGAGCACAAAAGGAAGCATCCTGTTCCAGGTCAGTCTGAAAATGCCTCTTGACTTTGAAGAATAACTGGCTACTGTTTAGAAGACTCACTCTCAAGGGCAGTTTCCTTTCCTTTTAACTAAAGTAGTTACCTACAAGTTCTCGATCAGCAAACATTTCAAATACTTGTGTACACCTCCACTGTATAAAGGAACTCATCTACAATCACAAACATTGTAACTCTCTAAGAGTCTCTCTGCACCAACAACTGCCTTGACTTTACACACAGGATATACACCACAACTCCTCTGTCATGCTCTTTAAAACACCTGCCTTTTTTAATGCTTGCTTCACTTCTTGGGGTATATACCATGCCTTTCAAAGTTTTTCAGTAACAGCATGCTATTTAGCCATTTTGCTATTTATCTCCCACCACTGGATTTTTTTCTAATTCTAAGAAATATTTGAAAAAAGTTTATTACATGTGGTTGCTTTTGTTTTTTTTTTTTCATCCAGACTATGTCCCATCTAAAGAGCAGTAGGGTTAAATTCACTGAAGGAGCTCTTCAGAAAGACCAATTAACAATAAGCACAGACATTTTACCTGGGATTTTTTCTGCTGCTCAGCCGAGGGAAAGAGCTCCATCCAGAGGCTTAATAAAGTAAAAAGATTGACCTTAGAAAGTCTTGGCATTTGACCTGTTATGAAGGAAAAGGAAGAAAAGAAAAAAAAAGAAATATTTATTAGAGAATATTTATAAAGAAACTCCATATTGCTGAGTATTATTTTTCAAGTCTTCTACACCACAGCTGCTAGGGAAGCTGGTTCATCATCCTTTCTGCTCTTTCAGCTGCTACATCCACACTATCCTTCTCAGGGCAGTCATTCCCAACTCAGGGTGCTCACTCACATCTGGACAGAGATACCTGAGCAACAAGAGGGACTGGTGAAACTTTCACTGAAGTTCAGTGAGTTAGTTCGACTCAGAGGTGTAGGTCTGAAATCACAGACCAGATCATCAGATCCCACCTAACTTCATGTGCTCAGATGATTCACAGATGCTTACAGAAATCTGAGACAGCTTCCAATTCAGCTTCAGGCTCACCACAGAAGAGGGCAAAAATGTCCAAGCACACATATCATGATCCTACATAGATGCCCACAGAAAGAGTGGATGAGCCATTGTGAAACCTTCCAGTTACATCAGTTCTGGAGATCCTGCTTCTGGATTCTTACAGTCTGCTTAGATTTTGGCTAGGCTTTTACAAAAATTTAAGCCTTTTGCTCAGGCTGTCACTTCTGACAAAATATCCAAATGCAGAAATCTCTTCTTGGAGCACCACCTTGTGTTGTGCTTCTATCCAAAATCAGGAAGTTGTCCTTTGAGGGACAGCACTCAGCATTACTCAGTGTCCCACAAAGGAAAAAGGAGGAAGTACTTTGGTGTTTGGTAAAGCTTGCACTGTTCCAGATGTAAAGCTATCTTCTCACACTTGGCAAGAAGTTAACTAAGTCTTTGAAATATCCCCAGTCCCCATTTCAGGGGTGCTTACAGAGAGCTGTAATGAACACACACTCCTATGCAGGTCTCACACGTGCTGTCTGACTATAGTATTATTTCTGTTTCTTTTCCCACAAATGTTACAGTTCTTGCAAAGGAGGAAATGGCAGTGGCAAGAACGGAACAGAATAGAGAAAAACATTCTTTTAAGTAGTTCCAGCAGCTTGGAAGGGATACAATCACTAAGATTATGTGGCTGGGGGAGAGGGTTAGTTTAATGGCGTGTCAGTGAACCCAAACAATTAGGACAACAGGTAAACATATGCAATCCATGACTGAAACACCATTTACAGATGATATTTTAGCAGCTTTTTTCACACATAAGTGTGGTTTGGGAAAGCAAATACAGGCCTGTCAGCAGCACTGTTTGATGCCACATTGTCCAGCCATCCCTTAGGCTGCCCAGCTCTGCTACCCTACTTGGCACAAGCACTGCAAGGGGCACCTGGTTAGCACAGTCAGATACGTGCGCTAAAAATGTACATGGCAAGCAGCACACAGCGAGATTTGTTGTCACTTGTACTAAAACCAAGCTGTAAAAGTAAGTCTACAAGCCACATCTAAAGAAGCAGAATCTGTTTTGTTAAATGGGCATTTAAGTTCATTCTCATTACAGCCCTGTCACAGCACACACATGTACAGTTCCTAAGTGGAAACAAACAGTGCAATTTATACCAATGCACACACACACCTTTGTGTTTTCTAAAATGGACAATGATTTGGTACACAGAGTAGACTTAAAACTGCATGCACCATAAAAAAGTTTTAATTACTCTTTGTTTTCTTGCACCTAACCTGCATGTGACCCGTCAAACATGTGGGAAACAAACTGAAGAATATCCCGACATGAATTTATAATGAGAAGCAGGAAAGACCTTCAGTTACAGTTATCATATCTGTGTCTTTGCATTTTCACTCACTTAGGTGGCTAAACACTACCTTACGTTCAACAGGGTGAAGAGAAGGCTGATTAAAGTGGACTGGGAAAAAGGCAGAAGACATCTTACAGAATTAAAAGCAGCTACAGAAGGCTGGGGAAGTAAAGGAATCCGGCTCTCTGCCACTGACAGCAAAGCCACATAAAACAGGAGTGCTCTCTCCAGATGCATCAGGCCCACTTCACACAAAGGTATGATTTTATTCCTCCTGCTTATGGGCAGGAGGAATAAAATAAAAAAAATATAAAGACCCTGCTTATGGGGCGAGGCATGCTCTGAGGAAAGTGTGCTGTGCAGGCTGGTGCCAAAACCCTGCTGCACCTGGAAGCAAACAGGAGCAGGGCACAGCCTACCCACACATGGCTCAGATCCAGGATTATGTCCTGGCTACAACGCAGGAGTTCCTAGTCCAAAGTCTGAAAGGCTTCTAACAAGTGCTTGACACCAAGGAGGAAGGTACCAGTGACATCCCTCTGCTGCCTGGAAAAAGGAAACTAAAACCCATTTCAGACTTACTCAGTTCAATCCAGGATGAAACGAAACTCATAGACCCACCCAGGAGAGCTGGCTGCCCTGCCCTGGAGCTCAGTCTGAGAACCACACACACATCACACCTGTAGGCACACACCCCTCCCTTGGGACCACAGCAGTGGCATCTGTGGAATCTGTCAGCACTTGTTTCTCCTGGGCACCCCCAGCCCTGTGAGAAAGTTGCTCTCTACCAACCCCATACCACGGGCCTGCTGTGGGGTTAGTAAGAACATCTCTCAGAAAGTGTTTTCCTGCACATTGCACTGTAGGCACAGTAAATACACCTGGTATAGGGCTGGAGAAAGAAATCACCGCAATGGGCTGGAAGGGGGGAGCAAAGTACAAGCTTATGTGATCAAAAGGCTCTTGTGGAGAAGGGCACTGTCAAACAGAGGTGGAGGAGGATGGAGGAGATATATATATATATATATATATATATAATATATATATACATATTTATATACACATATTTATATATTTTTATATATTTTTATATATTTAATATATAAATATATGCTTAAAGATACTATACAGAAGTATAAATATACTTTATGTATATATACACACACTGTATACATAGCATGAAGTATGCATATATATAAAGTATCTACTTACATACTAGAGATACACCACATATATTTATATATATTTTTTTGTATGAAAGTATAGGTACACATAAGTACATATATACTTTATATATATACACACTTACATATACGCATATATATACACATACATGTAGGTATGTGTATATGATGTATGGGTATGTATACGTACACCCTACTGCACTGTCTGTGAGGGGCAGGAGACTCTTTCAAGCCCCGCCGGCGGAGGGAAAGGCGCGGGCTCTACGAACAGCCCCGGGAAGAGGCGGAAAGCGTCCCCTGAGGAGAGGACAAGCCGGGCGGCCCCTGGAAGGCCCCGGTGTGCGAGGCGAGACCCGCGAGGGGCCGGTCAGCGCACACGCCCCTCACACCGCCCGGCCTGGCCCGGCCCGGCGGCAGCGCCGCGGTTCCCTCACGGCGGGGCAGGCCCTGGTCCGCCCCGCTCCCACCCCCGCGGCCCGGCTCACCGGCCATGCTGTCGGTCTGCGTGCTCGCCGCTTTCCCCCGCGGCCCCGCCGCTGTCTCCTCGGCGCCGTGCATGGTGCATGGGGGCCGGTGCCCGGAGCCCGCCGGTGCCCGCAGCCCCCGCCCGCTCCGCCCCGCCCTCAGGCCGGCCCCGCCCCGCCCCGCGCCGGTCGCACCGCAACGGCCGCTGACGGGCGGGCGCCTCGGCCAATGGGAAGCGCACAATGGCGCGGGGGCGGGGCGGGGCTCCCGCTGGGAGTTAACGGGGCACGGGGGGCGCGGGGCGGGCGCGTTGGGAGCGATCCACGGCCGGCCGGTCAGCTCACGGCCCTGCACAGCACCAGCCCCGAGAGACACACCGTGCGCCTCAGAGCGCTGTCCAAACGCTTCTGGAACTCAGCCAGGCTCCAGTGCCCAGCCACCGCTGGGTGAAGAGCCTTTTCCCGATATCTCGTGGGGTCCAGGACATCCCTTTGGATGACCCGGGACCCGGGAAAGAGAATTTGAGCCCTGGACAGGGGGTGTGGAGCCGGTCCAGGGGGGTTGGAAACCTTGGCACAGAGCCCAGGAAGACACTGAGTTTGATCTTAGCTCATGGGAGAAACTTCCAGCACAAGGAGAGGAATTGCAAATCACCAGGAAGTGAAAATAGTAGTTTAGCACAGTAGAACATGCAAAATTCAGTAGTTTTAGGGTTTTTAGAATAGAGGCAAATGGGGGACAAGATGGTGGAATTTGGGTGGTCCCTCGTGTCCCTCTCCTTCTCCCTCGTCCTCCATCTCCTGGGGTGGTGATGATATGAGGTAGTTAGAGTGGGTTGGGTCAAAGCAGAAGTGACCCTCTTAGTGTAAGCACTAGGCATTGGTGTGAAATAGTAAATAACCTACACGTAATTATCTGTATAAATGTAGGGTGATGTCCCATCAGAGGCAGTCCCCTCGTGTCCCAGCCGCTGTCCGGACCTCGGCTGGGAGCGGAGAAAAACTCCGTGATATCAAATAATAAACAACTCGAGAAACCAGAAAGCAAGGCCTTGAAGACTCCGCTTCTTTGTACCAACACAGCTCGGGGTTTTTAGAGGGCGAGGACTTTAAACAACCTGAATCTGGGGTGAGAAAACCAACCCGAGAGATATCCAGCCCAAACCTGCCCTGGCAGACACGGCTTCAGGCCGCTCCCTCGGTGTCACTGTCAGCACGGAGAAGAACTCGGTGCCGGCCCATCCTTTTCCCCTCAGGAGGAGGCTGTAGCTGCCGTGGGGCCTCCCCTCAGTGCCGGACTGACCGAGGCGCCTCAGGCTCCCCACGGCCTCCCCTCAGGGCCGCCCCACACCTGTAGCTCTCTGTTGGAGTGCAGGGCATCCCTCTGGGCGCCCTGGGAAGGCACAGACCTCGGCAGAGAGGCCTGGGACCTGAAAAAGAGGGTCTGGGGTCTGTGCAGGGGGGTTTGCCTGGCACAGAGCCCAGGAAGACACAGGCTTTGATTTTGGTCCATGAGAAAAACATCTAACAGAGAGAAGAATTGCAAGGCACAAAGGTGTTACTGAGAGTAGTGTAGTTATCACTGTGCAGAAGATTTTGTAGTTTTGGGTTTTTAGAATGTAGATGCAAGGGGACAAGATGGTGATTTTAAGGCAGTGCCCTGGGTTCTTCTTCTTCTCCCTTGGCATCCATCTTCTGCAGGGACGTGGGCACAAAGTAGTTTCAGTGGATTGGATCAGAGTAGAAATGACCCTGTTAGTATAGGTGATAGACATTGGCACAGAATTGTAAACAATGGGTACGTAGTTATCTGTATAAGAGGTAGCGACCTCCCATCACAGGGGGAGTCAGCTCTCTTTTGGACACTCTAATAGAATCACAGACGACTCTCAGAGTATTCTGAGTTGGAAGAGATCCACCAGGATCACCAAGTCCAACTCTTGCTTGAATGGGTTCCCAGAGAGGCATTTTCTGCAGGAGGCAGCTCAGCTGCAATGGTGCAGGAGGAGCAGAGACCAGACTCTGCTACTGCCCTTTACTTTCTGGTCTGCTGAGGGATCTGGGCCTTGTGCTCTGGCAGATTATTCAGCTTTCACCAGAGGTATCTAGAGGGACCAACCTTCATTAATAAGCTCTGCTGGGCATCATGGCCTGTATAAACCAAGGCTTGTGACCTCTGGGTTTTTTGACCAGAGCCTCTGGGGTGGAGTGTTTAAGGTCCCTGCCACTTTTTCTAAATATCAGGATATGTAAAAGCTTCTCTGTGGATACATTTTTGGAGATATATCCACAAACTGCTGTAATATATAAAATCCCAAATAATTATTTGGAGTCAGTGACAAAAGAATCCCATCTTGAAGAATTTCAGAAGTCCTAGACCATCTAGACTAAAAAGACTAAGGACTGGAAGGATGAAAAATTAGTAAAAGAATTCCTGAGAATGTGACCTAAAGCAATACAGAATGTTTTGAGTCTCAAATCAAGTCAATTGAAGCCTAAAACCTGGATAAGAGCAAGTTATAAATAGTTTCTTTCTAAGGAGCCTTTTGTTTCCTGTATAGCCACAGATTAATTTATTTGTTGTGCATGCATTGCATGACTATGTGAGATGAATTTTTCTTCTGTTTGGAAAAATTCCCTTCTAGACACCCTCTTTATGAAAGACTACAAAAATGATTTGCGCATTTTCACTTACCAGTCTCTCAAATGTTACCAGACCATGGCTGAAATCTGTGTTAAAATAGACTAGATCAAGCAAAAGGGTTAACACCTTTCAGTATGTTTTTTCTCCCAGTATCCCAAAACCAAACCAAGACTTGCAAGAAGTCTCTCTGCTCTGTTACATTTGAAGTGTTTTTTTTTCCCCTCTGTGTTAGACAAACTTCTTATTTCACAAGTACCTTGCTGATTCAGACACAGTACTTGACTTGTGTGCTCTAGGGTTTCCATTCAGAGCTGGGCATGGAGGTGGCATTTTGAGGGTGAGTAAGCCTGAAGTAAGTGGAAATCAAATTTACAGCAACATTCATCTGTAACTTGCTGTCACCTCTTTGTGCTGGAGTTGTCTTCATAAGAGGGGAGGCAGCATGATAGATAGATAGATAGATAGATAGATAGATAGATAGATAGATGATAGATAGATAATGTCCCATCCTACAATGGCTTCTAAATCTAAGTATGATCTTGAATTTGAAAGCTCCCACTGACTGGACTGGGACTGAAGGATTTGCTGCTTCTCTTTGCCTTCCAACAAAGGCTGCAGATAAAAGCTAGAGGGCAGCTTTTACATGAGATGCTGACAACAGCATCTCTGTGGAGCACGAAGAGGGTACTCATTCATTCTAGAACCAAGAGAAATCATGCAATTCCCTAAAATTTGTTGAAAGGAAAATGGCATCACCCCCTACTGCAGAAATCACCCCTGCCCAGGGACTAAGTGGGCTTCTTTTGGCAGGATTACAGTGGAGAAGAGGATGGTAGTAATGAGGAAAAGCTGGTCTTAGTCTTGTTGTTCTTTTATATACACTTCAGGGCAATTCAGCCTTTCCTGTTAACCAACATGTCTAAGTTTCAATTTTTATAATTTACAGATTGGCAAGAATTTCTGGATGGGCTTTTTCTCCTTGAAAGAGACCTGCTGAAAAAACCTACTGCTTCTCTCAACAGCTGCAGTTTGTTCCTGCATCTGTGTCTTACAAACCCAATTCATTCAAGCTACCGATTGCTTAATACCCATTTCCCCTCACCCTTGTTTCTTTACTTAGCAGACCTGTTTGCTTGGATGTCCCATTTGAGGTGTCCCAGAAGGCTCTTCATTCCTGCTACATTGTGTTTTGATCTGACACGTGGGAGAAAGCAAAAGCTCTCTCTGACACAATGTCCTTTGGAAGTTGTCATTCTCCTTGTGTTCTCATACCTCTGGTATGTTCCCATTTGTGCAGGCACCTTCTGATACACAGCTATGAAGCTGTGTGATCATCTTGACTGATGACTTTCAGGATTTTATCCTTTGCAATAATTTAATAGCCATTTGGTATAGCAACAGTGCTCACAATTTACTGAGGTATTGTGCTGGGCTTTTATGGTGCTTCTCATACTGCTGTTAGTATATTTTTGCACCCTTATCTTCATGGTATCAGTGGACTGAAAAATCTCATTCCCCATCAGCATCTCTTTTCAGGTTGATTTGCTGAGAAAACTTATTCCTGCATTGCAGTTACCTATTTTGCAGTACTTTTCTGTGTCTGTGCACTGCAAGTTTTAGATCCTGGATCCAAGTTTCCTGCACTATCATCAACTCTATTAAGGTAGATGACTTTGCACCTACCTCAAAATTCTAGCTGGAGTATAATGATAAACAGTGAAGCTGTTAATCTGTTTAAAGACTAGTAAGAAGAACTTATAGTGCTTATTCTTGGAGGTTTGGATCTTTATTATTCTCTAGGAGTTCTACTTTGACTTTTGGTTTGCCTTCTGGATTTAAAAACAAACCCTTTCCTCTTAGAAAGTTTTGTCTGTGAGCTGTTAAGCATCTGTAACAGCTAGGCCCATCATTTCATGTAGGAAATACCTGATATTTGTTAGTACCATACAAATACAACAAGGTGCTCTTTTTATCTCTTAACACCCCTTGTATGAATGACCTTGGAACAGATATACTTTATAAAGCAGCGTGCTGAAGTACACACAGTGGAAAGGGAAATAATTGGAGTGTGTGGTGGCAGGAGTATGATTTGTGATGACTGCAATGCTGAGCAGGGAAACCTGCCTTGAGCAGGAGCCCCTCCAAAAGCCTCTGTCTTTATCCCTCGCTGTCTTTTTCACTGCTTTGAAAAACAGCAAGATAAGGAATCATGTAAAAGTCAGTTTGACAACAGTGAAGGCAGCATCTGTCAACTCTGTGTCATGGAGGCAGAAAAAATGATTTTGTAAATTCTCTGCCTGTTTCCTGCTGTAGAAGTTGTAGGCCCCAGTCCCTGCTTTGTGAAGGGGACTTCAGTGTCCTGCCATGTTGGTGGTGCATGGCACCACTGGTACTTTATGAGCAGCTTTCTCCTCACTGGTCACTGAAAGCAGCCAGTGATGCCTCTTCCTGCCTTCCTCCCTCCAAGCAGGGCCAGGTTTGTGCAGCCTGGAAGCGATTGCTTCTGCAGTTACTTACAGATATTTGGAGTCAAACATTCTCCTGCTCATACCTTCTGCTTAAACAGCAGCCACTGAGGCACACCAGAGGTGTTTTGTAGGGGGGTGAGTGAACATCCTTTTGGCTGCACCAGGGTTCCTCCCAAATGGCACCAAGCACTACCAGGATCCTTTGTAGCTCAGCAACCACTTTGAGTTTCCTCCACTGGCTTCAAGATGAGTGTGAGGTCCTGGTCACTCCACAGTACCCTGCCCTGTGGGTCTGTGACCAAAACTCATTCACAATCCAGCTTCCCTGAGCACAGGTATGGGATTCTGCTCCCTGTCATTTGTGTGATAAAGCTCAGTTTTAAAGGTTCTGTTGTGTAAACATCCCAAAGACTGCCCAGCACAAAACCAGCACCCTGTCTGCTCTTCCAGTCTGCAAGCCCACAGAGGCAGTTTCTTCTAAGGTTGTCGTTTTTGATGACCATCAGTTGTAATGCAGTGATATGTGCTGTCAAATGGTCTAATTTGGATATTTCTCCCTTATTGATTATCTGTCAATTTTTTGTTTTTGGCATGTGTTTCCTTTGACAGCCTTGTACCATGTTTTGTTGACAAGGAGGCGATAAATCAATTTAATTTCTGTATTTAGCAATAAATGCAGTATTCCTAGAGCCCAGACTAAAATGTAATACATTTGACATTTCGGCATAGAGGCATATTACTCCTCACACACACTGCACTTCACAAAGCAAGAGGTGTCTGAGAAGGGAAACCAAATGAAAGTGAGGACTTTGGCTATTACGAGCTCCTGATGAGCTGTTGTTTCCCACCAACAGCTGTAAAAAGGACACTAAAGACTAAATCAGTTAGTGAAGGGAAAATACATAAGGAGGGAAGCATTTATGGGGAAGAAATGGTGGATCCCATTAGTGTGGTAGGGGGCTTCTGCTCCATGGGACCAACTCCTGCTGCTCTTCCATGTTTTCTTTTGCCTTTCCCAGGCTTGTCTCAGCCAGGGCTATTTTCAGCCATGTCCATCCTTCTCTGTTTCCCATCCCCAGGCTCTGCAAGAGAGATCTCCCTTCACAACAGGCAGCATGGAAAGGAGCAAACATTTCTATGCTTTGAGTCTGTCCCTTCTGCATCTTTGTGGTAACTTCCCAGAGGCTGGAAACTTGGCCTGCCACTCTGTGGGAGCAGCTTCCTTTGTCTGAGCTGCCTTAGCTCACAGGTTTGCTCTGGAGGAGCAGAATGCTGCAGGCAGGTGGATGAGAGGATTCCCTGGCACAGATATGGTTTGTCCAGGTCAGTCCAGCAGACTCTGCTGAATTCTCTTGAAGTCTGTAAAGAGGTAATGCCTACAAGCCTCAAATAAAGTCCAGGGCTGGGAATGCTGCCTGACTTGGCAGAATTTAAACCCTGGAATAAGAGAATGTTCCCTATGCTGTGCTGAGCTGTTGCAAGAGAGGGGGAAACTCAGCCTCTCTCCACATTCCTCTTCTTCTGTGGTTGGGGACAGCTTGTGCTTCCACAGGTTCAAAACACAGCTTGTCTTTGGGGTGTAATTGCATGGCACAGACAAAAAGCAGACCTTCATTCAAATTAGGGAACCGATTTCCTCGTTACGATGGGGAAAATTTGTTGCACAGGAGGCACATATTTGTTGGGCATGTACTTCCCTTTATAATCAGTTTAGCTGCAAGCTGGGCAGTGCTGGTATCCTTGACTTATAGCAGATGCCAGGTCATTTTTGTTGCTTTCAAGGTTTTCTGACATTGCTTTGCAACCTCTGCAGAGCTTCAGAGTCCAGAAACATTACACAGAATAACACAGAGTATTCTGAGTTGAAAGGCACCCACAAGGATCATCGAGTCTAACCCTTCAGCGAATGGCCCAAACAGAGATTGAACCCACTTGCAGTGCCCTGCTGTGCTTGTGCCCTGATACAACAGCAGTCTTATGGAACTGTCATGGGCTCTGTGAGGTGTCTTCAGAGCTGAGTTTCTGAGAGCACTGACACAGAGATGACTGGCTTTTGCTGTGGTGAAATGCTGCTCCTTGTCACACAGGACGATGTTAAATAAGTTCCAGAGAAAAAAAAAAAAGGTTACTTTTATCCTTTTGCTGCCTTTTCTCTCTTACTCTGGCCAGGGTACCTGTCATCTCTGATACAGCAACTGCACCAACCTCCACAAGGATTTGAATGCCTCATGTTGCAACAAAACACTGGTGGTGGTTCTTCCATTCCAGGTAAATACAGCCTCCCATTTGGCCTGCATTCCTGTCGCTTCATACTGGTTTTAGTGATTTCCAGATGACGCATCTCAGCCTGGTTCACTGTGCTGAATTTGGGCTCTTTACTAAGGACAGTGGTATTTGATTGGTTTAGAACACCTGACTTAAGCCCAGACTGAAGGTTGACCTTGTGGATACATCCATGATTGTTTGCAGGGGACATGCTGGGGGTGAGGGAAAACACTCTGAATTTCCTCTCCTGTCCTGCCTTTTTGCCTGTGGGCCCTGGGACACTGTCCATGAAGGGCTATGGGGAGCAAAGGAACCTGTACAAGGGCTTTACATGGCCTTCAAATCTTGGGAAGAAATTGACCCTGCCCTTCTTAAGGGTTAAACTTTTTTTTTAAAATCAGCTCACAGAGAGGTGCTGTTGAAACTTTAAACAACTTTAACATGAGCTCATACAGGCTCATGGCTGACTGGGACAGGCCTGTGGTTGAAGCATCTGGCTCCCTACCAATCCCTGGCAGCCTGGATGAGCCCCTTGGCAGAGATATTTGTCACACACAACTTCTGAAAGAGAAATAAATGAATCCATCTGGTGAGTTCTGGCTGGGAGAAGGAAAGGGAAAAGGAGGGAAAGCAGACAGAATGATCTGTGCTCTGCAGCAGGGGAAGGAAGACAAAGTCCAAAAGTGGAGTACTAGGAGCAGGGACTCATCTTGGAAAAGGGGCAGCAAGCAAATGGGGTGATTTGAGGGGAAGATGAGGCAAGTGAGAGGCAGGACAGAGTTGTCAGCCCTACTGCTCTTTGTTCTCTCCCAGGGCATATGCCACCCCCATCCTGGGGATGTACCCTTGGGGTTCTGCTGTGCCAGGGGGCCTGGAAGCTCCCAGCCACTGGGAAAGGGACTGAGGTGATGTGTAGGGCAGCTCTGATCCTGGCTATGGGGGACTGAGGACATGGACTCTTGGACGTGCACAGCCCCAGGAAAAACAAAGCAGTGTTGCTACTTAGAGCTGCAGCAGGAGGAGATTCCAACCTCATCTCTGTTAGGTACTTCCCAACCTGGACAGCCATTTTCTGGTCCAAAACTGACTTTCTTAAATCTGGAGACCGTAGGCTTTGGTGGCATGCTTGGACATTTGTGTGGCCCATGGAAGCACTGGATGACATCAGCCTTTACATTTTGGGTCGCCAAAATTTGGCAATGTTAAGCCTGCTCCTAAATCAAATAGGAAGTGGTACCCCAGGGATGCTGGGGCTTGTTCCCATCAGACTTGATTGATCCAAGGTCAAGACTGTTGGTTAAACTAATTCAGAGCAGTTTGGGCCATTTTATACCTCTTCGTTTTTCCTCTTACTTTGTATAATCCCTTTGTTTGATTGCTGAGATGGCCTTGGGCTTTGTGTTTCCTGTGGGAGTGACAAATGGAATTCTAAGGGAATGACTGTGGGGGGAAACATGTCCCTGAACCTCTCTGTTTGCCAGGCCAGCTGCACAAGGCCTTTGGAGACAGCATCATCCAGCTAGTACAGGAGCAGCTTTGAACTTGAGAGGTCTTTGTTCACCTGACTGCACCAAACCTCTCTAAAACAGCCCTTCCTTCCTTCCTTCCTTCCTTCCTTCCTTCCTTCCTTCCTTCCTTCCTTCCTTCCTTCCTTCCTTCCTTCCTTCCTTCCCTTCCCTTCCCTTCCCTTCCCTTCCCTTCCCTTCCCTTCCCTTCCCTTCCCTTCCCTTCCCTTCCCTTCCCTTCCCTTCCCTTCCCTTCCCTTCCCTTCCCTTCCCTTCCCTTCCCTTCCCTTCCCTTCCCTTCCCTTCCCTTCCCTTCCCTTCCCTTCCCTTCCCTTCCCTTCCCTTCCCTTCCCTTCCCTTCCCTTCCCTTCCCTTCCCTTCCCTTCCCTTCCCTTCCCTTCCCTTCCCTTCCCTTCCCCTCCCCTCCCCTCCCCTCCCCTCCCCTCCCTTCTTTTCTGTGATTTTCAACATAACTATATGTGTGCTTTTAAAAAGATACTATCTCACCATGCTTTCCTTTTTATCATCTGGACTCTGTGCTTCTCTTTTACACCCCTGCCCCATTTTCTCTCTTTCTAGTTTTTATAGCCTTCATGGTATGGAAACTACTTCTGAAATATTTAGAGATGGCCTGCCTGTACCTGGACTCAAGAGTTCCTTCTGGGAAGAAGGATTCCTTCCTGGGAAGAGCTATTTTATTTACAAGATCCCTGCTTACACAATCCAGTACTGAATGCCAGAGACAGCAGAGCCAGGTCTGCTTAATTCTGAGTAAACACACAAAATTTCATCTATTTCCTAAGCCTTTGTTCTGGTGGGGAGAGAGCATTAAGAACAAAGCACTGCAAGCTCACAGGTGGGATTTTGCCTGTGTTATTCTATTAAGCATGCAAAGGGGATACCTTTTAACAGGGATACAAATGACTCCTGGAAAACCAGACTATTTCCATGGAGTCTGCCAGCAGGAGCAGAAGCCTGCAGCTGCAGTGTCTTGAGGCTGGGCAGGAGCAGCCCAAGCCTGGAGCTCCCTGCAGAAACAGTCACTCCATGAGCAGCTTGGGAGCAGCGAGCTGGAGTCCCAGCTGAGAGGGACCTGCCTTGGGACACCCAGCACACACACCGAGCAGGGCAGTGGTGGCTGTGGCAAGGAGTGCACCCTAGAAAAGGGGGTTCAGGGCAGCATCCCACCAGGGCATTTCCCTCCTTCCTCCACTCACCTTGTGTTTCTGGTACCTATGCAATTGCCTTTGTGCAAATTTCTTAGGAGCAAGTATTTCACTCCCAGTGCAATTCAGCAGGAATTGATAAAGGAAAAGCCATTATCAGGAGACCACAGGCACACAGAAGTAGCTCCATGGCCACATATCAATGTGATAAAGCTTTTTTCCCCCTCTTTGGTCTACATATATTTACAAAGATTAGTGTTCATAATAACTTGTCCAACCCCCCAAAAAATAACAGCTGTTCTTTTATGATAACATCTTAATGACACCCCCCCCCAGCAAAAGCAACCTTTTTTCTGTCTTCAGGTTTTTTTAGATTTTATTCAGTGACTCAGAGTTAGAGACTCTTTAATGGAGAACTGGTCATAATTTTAAAACTCAGAGAAAATTTGGGATCAATTGTGCTGTCCTGAGATCTCTGAGCTAGCTGTTGAATTCTGTTGAATTGATCTGGACAGGCTGGATTGATGGGCTGAGGACAGTTGTATGAGGATCAACATTTGGCCACAACACCCCCAGGCAGCGCTACAGGCGCTGGGGAAGAGTGGCTGCAAAGGGGCCCAGCAGAAAAGGACCTGGGGGTGCTGGTTGACAGTGGCTGAACATGACCCAGCTGTGCCCAGGGGGCCAAGAAAGCCAATGGCATCTTGGCCTGTATCAGCAATAGTGGGGCCACCAGGACCAGGGCAGGGATTGTCCCCCTGTACTCAGCACTGGTGGGGCCACACCCCAAATCCTGTTCTGGGCCCCTCACTACAAGAAGGACATTGAGGGGCTGGAGTGTGTCCAGAGAAGGGAAACGGAACTGGTAAAGGTTCTGGAGCATAACTGAGGAGTGGTAGAGGGAGATGGGGGTGTTTAACCTGGAGAAAAGGAGGCTCAGAGGGGACAGTACCACCCTCTACAACTGCCTGAAAGGAGGAGAAGTTAACAGAGAACCAAGGGCAAGCATGGAAAAACCATCAGTGACACTCTGTAAATGCAGAGTACACCACCAGAGCCAATAAAGTAACAAGTAAAATGCACAGAGGCAATGATCCTCCAGAGAAAACACTGCTGCAGCTTCTAGCTTTTCTTCACAACTAGCCTCCTTCCTAAGTGTTGAAGTTTCCAATTAAAATCTTCTGGAGCAGAATTAGTGAGTTGGTTTTTGACTTGCAGTGCAGCGTTATGCAGCATGAAGTCCTGGGCACAGTTCAGCACATTCTGTGATGGGTCTTGTTTGAGACAAGGTGGGTTAACTTGGTGTATTATTTGCACATGCAATACACAATATGACGCAGTGGAGACACACCGCTACCATTTACCAAACACTGCTCATCTATCTTAAGGAAGTGATCTGGGATATCTCAAGTTATACAACAGAGGACTGGTTGCTAGCATGTAAATAAAAGGCCTTATTTGATCCTATGGGTCAGACAAAAAGGGCTAAGTCCAGAGACTGCTGTGTGCAGGAGATGCTTTCCTAAGGGAAATCCGTGAAACTGCCCAGGAAAGTCCTCTTCATGATTACAAGTCCAGGTACTACAAGCATACACCTCCTTTTCCAGGGCTCTTCAGGTCAGTGGGTGATTTTTTCTGCGTCCACCTCCTTGCGAGACTCTGTGTTTTGTAAAATCTCCTTTATAAGAAAACTATTTTAAAATGGTGAAGGTTGTCTGGGAGTTTTACCCATTACAGCTCCTAAGAAGTGATCCTTTGCAGACCTTGGTGTTATGATTTTTAGAAAATACTAGAAATGGCACAGAACATGTAATAAAGTAAGCCCGTGGTTTTACTGGTGATTTACTCCAGTTTTTCCTATTGACTTATCATCTTTCACGAGTCGCACATCATTCTCCCTACTTCATGGTGCCTGCTTGCTTTGTTATCAAAAATATGGGTATCCCAAAACACAGACAGTTATGAAATACCACATGCCCTAACAAATATCCATCCTTTTGCGACTCTCCCATGAGACGGAAGCTCCTTTCCTCAGGCAAGGATGCCAGAAGAAGTGCTGGGGTGCAGTCTCAGAAGCTGGTGGTGTACTCATTCCTGGTGCTGGTCTCTGTGTAGCCCCCAGCATCTTTTGTGACGGTGAAAGCCCTTTGTGCAGCTCGGCGTGGCAGCAGCAGCTTGCAGGCTGCCGCCCTGTACTTCTTCGAAACGAGGTTGTACAGGACAGGGTTGATGGATGCGCTCAGGTAGAAAAGCTGCAGGGCAAATATATTAAAGTACTGGGAGAACAGCATCGTCCTCATGTCCCGGGTGTTGATAAATATGATCCTGCCAATGTGGAAAGGCAACCAGCAAATTACAAAGGCCAGAACCACCACAGCTATAAGACAAAATAACACATGCGGCAGTTAAGGAGTGAGTTAACTTTTCAACCATCCAGTAAACTAAATTTTATGTGGCTGATTTTGCAGGTTCTTCTAACTGATATAAATGATATATAGAAATAGTGGCATTGAATTGTTGGAAAACCATGAAAGTGGGAACAGCATCAAGTCTGGCTGTTAAGTTTTTGAAGTAAAAGCTAAATTCTAAGCTAAACTGTGAGATAAGGTTTGCTGAGAAAAAATGTGAGCGACAACAGACAACCTAACATCTGTATAATAACATCAGTCACTACAGAAATCTCCCCTGGCTTTGTCTGTAACACCACATATGAGATAGGAAAACAAAAGTCAAAATGAGGAGTTGTTATGGAAGCTCCATAGCAGCTCCATTTGCTACAGAGTGTTGTTTAGCTTGTCTGCACCACTGAAAAAGACCCGGGCTGCACCTCCATCACCCAAGCTCCTACAGAATTCGCTCTGTTGTGATGGGATGGTATCTAACATAAAGACTTCACAGGGTAGAGTTGGGCTATTGATTTTTTTCCACTAAAGCTTTTTCATGCAACCCCAGACCATTACTGCTGGAGACAGCTATTTGCCTAGATGGATCTCTAGCTCTTGTTGTTTCAGCTGTTCACCTGCTCCTGTGTTGCATTTTAGCACAATGAGAACAAATACAAAACCTCTTGCAATGGCATCACAGCAGGAGCAGATGAGGAACAATTACATAAGTGTATTACTCTATCCATACTTTTAATTATTTTTGTTTATAAATGCATGTAAGTAAAACAAACAATCATTTGTAGGGCATCCTCTGTGCTTCTCAGAGCTTAAATAAAAGGGATGCACCCAAAGAAAGTTTACATCTGAAAAGCACCACGCACCTAGTGCTGCTGGATCTTTGAGATAAGGGGGCACTGGTCACATTCAGTGGGTTCTGAGAACATGGATATGGGTGTTTCTGTCAGAAAACCTTGTGCCTACTTCAGTTTAAGCACCTTCCTCAAATAAGTCGGCAAAATTCTCTCAGGCTTGTTAGTTTCTTTCCTTTGGGCTACACTATTTTCATCCAGCTGATTACACTCTCAGTAAAAGAAGTCTCTCATGTGACATGTAAAAACTACACTAAAGGGAGGCAAAGATATTAATTGGGGCATTTTGTTTTATATTCCTCTGTCAATAGTTGGACTTCTTTTTTCTTTCCCTGATTCAGATTGGTCACTACTTACAAACATTAAAGCCCCAGAGCAGATTAAGATCTCTAACTTTCCAGAGTCTGATGCTGGGTTACTGAATATATAACTAAGAAAATGAACTAAAAATTATCAGCATCCTACACCTGTAGGAAGTGCTTTGGTATTACGAGATTTATCTCTGAACAGCTTGTAGGGGCAAAGTCGCTGTTTTTCAGCCTCCTTGGGCAACCAGTGCATTTACTCCTTGGAGAGCTACAAAATAACCACTAAGAACTTACTTTTCAGAAGGAGAAATTTTCTCTGCAGTGGTGTTGCTGCCCACTGGAAGAGACTGCTGATGTTACCACAGTTTTTCTGAACTTCAAGGCTACCTTGTACTTGGTTCTGCCCGGTAAAATTCAGACAAGGGTTATTTCTACGGAAGGCAGCCGTGCTGCTGGATGTGCAATGCCGCACGGATGAAGCCTCAGCTGGGAGGGAAGGAAAGTTCCCGGGAGTACTGGGGGGCTCGGCAGCGTGGCGGGGATGTCCCCCTGCGCTATTCCCTATCCTGTACGGGACCTGCGGGTGCTTCAGCCCTGCCATGACCCCCCAGCCCCGGTCCTTGCCCCAGTCACAGCCCGAGGAGGATGGAGCGGGACTCACCCAAGATCCTGACGGTCTGGCGGTGCCCCTTCTCCCGGAGGAGCGCGCTGGGGCCCCGCAGGCGGGAGTTGCTCCGCCAGAGCTGGCGGCCGATGAGGCCGTAGAGGACGCTGAGGCAGGTGACGGGCAGCACGAAGTAGCAGGTGGTGACCCAGAACATGGTGGCCAGCAGGCCGGAGCGCAGCGCCTGCGGGGTGGGCTTGCACTCGCGGCTGAAGTCGGTGCGGTTGTCGGGCTGCTCCACGCCCACCAGGAAGAAGAAGGGGCTGGCGGAGAGCAAGGCAAAAGCCCAAAGGACACCGATGGTGGCTTTCACCCGGCGCTTGGTGACGACCACCTTGGCCTTGAGGGGGAAGCAGATGGCGAGGTAGCGCTCCACGGTGAGGGCGGTGATGTGCAGGATGGTGCAGTAGGTGCAGCCCTCGCTGAGGTAGTGCGAGAGGCGGCACAGCAGCTGCCCGAAGATCCAGGGCCGGGAGCGCCAGAGGCGGTAGAGGTCGAAGGGCAGCCCCATGAGGATGAGCAGGTCCGACACGGCCATGCTGCCCAGGTACAGGTTGGTGGTGGTCTTCATGTCGCGGTAGCTGCGGATGACCAGCACCGTGAGGACATTGCCCGCCACGCCGACCACCAAGAGCCCCAGGCAGACGGCCGTGGTGGGGACGAGCACCCACAGGGGCAGCGCCAGGCACAGCCGCTCGTCGCAGGGCGGCCACGGCCACGGCCACTCGGGCTGGCTCTCGCTGCCGTTCCCGCCGCCGCGCCGCATCCCGGCGGGGGACGCGCCGAGCCCGGGGCAGCGCCGCTCCCGCTCCCGCTGCAGCCCCGCCCGCCCGCGGCCCCACCGCCCCGCAGGTACCGCGCCCCGCCCCGCCCCGGCACACAGCGAGGGGAGAGGGAGGGGAGACGGGCGGCGGCGGGGCGCGCACACCACTGACCACCAGCAGCGAAAAAGAAGGTACTTTTTATTGTCCACAGACTCTTAAAGGTACTTTGCTACATCGTTTTATGTATTTTTCTATCAGACTATACAGTTTCGTCTTCATGGAGCCCGACGTTGTACAACCGTAAAGTGATATGTTTGGTAGTGTATCTATAGCGTTTTAAAAACTTTAGAGTTTCTCTTTTTTCTTTTCTTTATTTTTGGAATGTACAGTATATGAGGTAAAATTAAGATTACATTAAAAACTGTCTTCAATGCAGTAATATGCACTGAGGCTCAAATGGCAAATACACTATTAAATGACTATCAAAAATAGGAGCTCATTTGAATTTTACTATGAAAAACGTTAAGTCACTGCAGGTTACCTGCAGTAACAAATCTTACCGTTTTAGACATTCAACCGTAAGAAATCTCTGGGCTGTGACACGCAAACCTCATTTGCACTGCCAAACATGGCACTTTTAAGAAGGTTCTAGAAAACATCAGTTATCGCGGTATCCTGCGGGAAGGTATCAGCCTATACGTACAAATGACAAATTTGAAATAAAATGTAAACATACAGTACATTTTAAAGACAGATCGTTCTCGCCACGTGGAGGCCAAGTTCTTTGCCATTTCTTTTTTTTTTTTTTCTTTAAAAAAAACAAAACTCAGCAACATTATTCTACAGCACAGATCATTGGACGTATAAACAATTACAATACATGCCCGTTCTAATATAAGAGAAATTCTTCAGAGATCTTCAAAGCACAAGACAGAGGTTCCTTTTTTATTATTATTAAGACTGACAGAAGTGTTTAATACTATTAAAAATGCTAAACTGAACACAACTAGAAGTCATTAATGATCCACTATCTTGTAACTCAAATAAATTAAAAGTAGCTAATTACAAAGTGTATAACAAATAACATAAGTGTGATGAGACAAGGATTTTTTTTAAAAGATAGTTTCACTACAAGCTTTGTGTCACTGGCAATCATTGACATCTAGCAAGATGTTCAATGGGATACTTGTTAAAATTCAGTCTGGTCATTCAAGAACTCACAAATGCAAGCTCACAAAACATTGATGAGTTATGCAATTGCAAAGTGCTCTAATGCAACATTAACTACATGCAATCAACGTACAGTATCCAAAGAGACATTACATTAAACATTAGGATCTCAAGAAAAAAGCAGCTTTAAGTTTTCTGGTGCAAATTACTACACTTCGTCTTCTGATTTGGTGCCCCAAAGAAAGAAAGAAGAAAGAAAGAAAGGAAGAAAGGAAAAAAAGAGAAAGAAAGATAGAAACAAACAAAAAAAGGCAGTGCTTATTTCAGGTGGATATGGCAAGTGAATGTTGGGGAAACAGCAAAAATTCAATAAGGAATTTTATCTCAAAATTCTACTGACTAGCCAAAATCAGAGGGCACAGACATCTGTATAAGCTGTATCCAATCAAAGGTCAACTTTGGAAATGTGTTTTTCAATTTAAATAACAAATCTAAGAAGGTTTCTTACACTCTCCCTTCTATATTCAGAAGTAAAAGAGGCATTTTTGTAAGTAAACATCAAATCCTGGGGGTAAGATAAACCACTTGTGCCATCTCCTTGTAGTCTTTCAAAAACATCTACTTGCAGTGAAGAACTCCACATTTATCACATAAGAAGCTTCCTTCATGCATACTCTTCCATCCAGTTTATTATTTGCTGCCTGAGAAAAGCCCCTTCTGGTTTTCAGCATAAATCCTGCTTCCCAAATAATTAAGACAAATGAGGAGGTAGAAATACAGCGCTAAATTGCTTTCACAGCATCAGATTAATATTGTGTACAGCACAAGTTTGTTAGTTTAAGTTTTAAATGCGATCTACACATTCTTCCCTGTAATGTTAGCAACCCTTAGAAGTGTGGGCCAGGAAATCATCTTTACACTTGCATTTACTGGTCAAAGCCTTTTCGTTAAACAATGCGTGCCTGCCCCATATTGAGTTTGTACTGCATGAAGGCATATAAAGAAAAGATTATATTTCTGTGGCTTGCATTTTAATAACGTGTCAGCCTATTCCTACAAGTAAGCATTTTAAAGTGGCTGAGAAAGTTTGCATCAGTCCCAATGCCGGTGCTAAATGCCTGGTTTTGTAAAAGCAAGAGAACAGAATTACTTTTAGATGATGAGAAAGTAAAATGTAATGGGCAGCATTATAAAATAGAACTCTTTTCTTCACTTTATGACGAAGTACTGAATGATAACAGCAATCAGAATGGAAAAGATAGCGAAAAGTGCAAGGATGACAGCAGCACACACTTGGTCGCTCTGTGACCATTGTGTCCTTGTGGTTTGCACAGTGTCCTTGTTGGTGCTGGCCGGTGGTTCAGTCCTCTGAGAGATGAATAGCACTGGGGCGCTGTAGGGGCCCACCAGGTCCTGGTGACCCGTGGCCTCTTGGCACTGGCGGATGGCACATGCGCGGAATCGGTATTCACAGTTCAGCTGGAGGCCCGTGTATCGGAATGACCAGTCTGGGCCCTTGTAAATCTGGCAATAAGGGGGGAAAAAGGGATACATCAAGTAAAAAAGGACTATACACACACATGTATCTTAGTATGGTGAAGGTAACTGAAAAGGACGACAACTCAGCAGTGTTTTCACCCACGCAAAGAAAAATGGACAGAAAGCTCAAACATGCAATTGAAATACCAAATAAAGTCTCCAGTTCTTTTGGTGAAACACAAGAACTACACTTGCTTGTGTGGAATGATGAGTACACACCAAATAAACTCTGTCACAAGCATTCAGGTGTTTTAGTGACCACTCACAATGGGATGCAATATGCAATATCATATCATAGGATTTTAGGCATTTAACTCTGTATCAAGCTAATTCATTAAGTCTAATTCAATCCAATGTACTTTGTTGTGGTTATCTGTATTTAAAATATTATGATTTATCCCAATAAACACTGTATCAGGAAAGCCAGAGAGTCCTCTTTGTAATTCTTAATTTCATCATATTCCCAAGACAGAGATTACTTATGAGGGTGCTCTCCAGAGGTCTCTCAGTTGGCATGAGTTCACAACGCTTCAGCATGGAGTACCTAATTCAGTGAAATCTAAATTCTGGTTTCTCAAATTAATTAAATTTGCAGCTATGTCAAGGTTCTGTGAAAGCCAACAAAACCTCACAAGGACACAGTTATAGGTACTTCAATAGGTATGGAGGTATTAGGTGGGTAGCACAGCGCAATTTGATTTCTCTCTTAAAACTCCTTTACCCTCCCATCTCCAAATATCTGGATTTGCTTTATTTAACTGATAGCATGATACAGAAATATCACATCATCAGGAGCTTTCCCTACAGTTACCATACTGTTAGGCAGTATCCTGAAAATGCAAACTAGAAGTGTAAAGAAACAGGAGATCCCTTCTGATTCTGCTGTTCAAAGAGCTCTTGCCTGTGCCTGAGGCTACTCTTAGAGTTCTCTGACAAGCTGAGCTTTACTGGAGTCTACAACCTAGAGACTCCTCTCTGAGGCAGGGCAGGCCTCAGAGGAAGTGCAGCTTCCTCAAAATTCTGCTAATTTGGATCATGCATTTAGGAGTGAGCAAAGAGGTCACTGACACACATCCTGCTCCAGTTCCAGCTATGCCAGCTGGCAGGGGCTACCATCCTCAGCTGCTTGTCCTTGGCCAGTGCCTTGCCAGGAATTGCCTTCTCCTCCAGTGTTTCCTGGGGTATTTATATGGTTGCTTCCTAATCCCTTTAAGATCTTTGACTGATGTATACAGCTCAAACAGCATAAATTAACTTATTTTGTCTGTAGCATGTAAAGAGCAAAGACGAGCAGTTTGGGTGATGGATCAGGAAGGAGGAGAAGAGTGATGTTTTGGCAGTGAAATAGCAGGAAACAGCTTAGAGCAGACTTTCAGGCAGTTTATTTTTTTTGTTCATGTCAAATAAAATTTCCACCATCATGCCTAAGTGTCTTAAAGGATGTTTTCATACTGTTTACTTCTTGATTGTTCCAATTTTAATTTTTGCAAATTAGTCTTTTTATTTTATTCTAACTTACTATGCTAGACTGCTCTGCAGAGGTAGAAGCAATCACACACCTCAGACTACTTTGTTTTTAGCATACTCAAAGAGCAAACTTTTATTTTCTTGCCCAGATCATTTGGCAATAGACACTGATAATCACAGTGTGATTTGACTCTGTGTCTAAAAGCAACACAGACCACACCTTACATACCTAATATTGCATTTACAATGTTAAGCTACAAAAAAGAATATTCACAATATTCATATTCAAAAGAATATGGCAAGATGTCTCAGTTTATGGTTCATCTTTTACTGAAAAATTTAACAAATGGCCATAACACAGTGCTACATTGAAAGCTATGAAAATATTCAGGCCTATAATCTACCAAAGCACAGGTGAAATTTACTTAATATTGAACTATAATAAAATTATAATATACTAGAATTAACTGTTTCTGTCCTGGAAGAAAAGTTCCTTGGCTTATTAGTAGGAAACAGTTTTCAAGCCTAATTTCATGGCAAATATCAGGCAGTTTATAAACTGTGAAGCAAAAAAAAACCAAACTGGGAAGCAAAATTAGCACTGAATGCAGGATAATTTGTACCTTGGCATTTCAAACTGCTTCTTTGCTCTTAGTGCAAAGAGAACCCTTTGCCCCTTTTCTCCCCAGTCTCAATTCTGTACCATTAGGTAAAAGGCTTCTTTTTGTCAGTTGTTCCATTAGTGGATGACTTCCTCACCGCTTGATGTGTCAAGCTGTATTTAGTGAACATCGGTGTAACCCAGAGAGGCTGTAATTTAGTACAGAAACTCCTTCTGAGAAGGAGATGGGTTTAGGAGATGCTACCTTATATTATTTAGTAACAAAAAGTTAACATGGTGACTGAAAGGATACTAGAACACAGTAAGCTTTACTAAATCTCAACTAATTTTACTAAACTAGTTATCACAAACGATAATTGAAGAAAACCACCATAACTTAAACACATCATACCTGTTTGAATTCTGAGTCTTTTCCCACCATGACCTGAAGACAGTAGATAACTGGATCACCCTTCATGGGCTGCAGAACCTCCCATGTGATTTCACAAGTGTGATCGTTTATTCTCTCTATCCTTGGTGCTGAAGGAAGGAAGCATAAAAGGGACAGCTAGCTCTGCTTTCCCCGTCACATACTGTCACATTCTAATGACCTTTAAAATTCTACCTCCTATTTTGTCTCAGAGAAACAAAAGATTCAGATTCAAATTTATTCTTCCTCCAGTGTTTCCTGGAGCAACAACTAACAATTCATACAAGTGTCTCCTCCTAGTTTAGGTATCATCCAAGGGAAAGCAAATAAAATTTAGTGAGTATAAGTGTGCATGATATACCAAAAAACCCCCAAACAATGCTTATTATTCTAAACATGCTAGAAAGCATTTCCACCTTAAGTTGCCACTCTCCTGGTAAGCAGGGGATCCTAAGTACAAACTTCTTATGTCAAAGAATGTACAAACCCCAGGTCTTTAATTTTTTTAGTGAATATTTTTAGGCAATTACATGAAAGGAACATTTTCCCACTGTCCCTACCTGCACTTGAAAAGGGCTTAGTATTCTCAATATCCCAAATACAACCTGCTATTCTCCCACCCCCCAAATGACAAAAGAAGCACTCTTACCTTTCAAGGCAGCTGGAACAGATTTGGGAGTAGTGAAAATATACTCTTGAGAAAGGGGACCTTCACCAGCTTCATTACATGCCTGAATACAAAATTTGTATGATGTTGACTCACTGAGTCTTTGAACTTTGTATGTATGACATGGTCCTCTGTATAAGGATACAAACCTGAAAATGGAATGAGTAGCTTATTTTAAACACAGAAAAGGACTTCGGAAGCAGCTGAAGTATTGTCTTGAAATCTGTTCCCACCATTTCCCACAATCTAATGAAAAGCCCAGAAAGACTTATTTCAGAGTTAATCAGTGTTCTGGCTGCTATAAAACAATAAGCTCATTTTCCAGGGGCAAGTTTTTATTTCTCATGTCTTTGAAATAAAAATGTCTTGCACAAAGAACACTGCAGATTCTCTCATACCAAAACTGTTCCTAAGCATTTAAAGAAACTGTTCTGCATTTGAAACAATGGGAAAAGACTGCAATAGTGTCTCTCTGTGAACTGCATTTTTTCCCCTTGGCCATCTACTCCTCCAACATCTTTAGCTTTTCAAAATTAGGTAACTAGATTTTAGCTTTTTGCCCCTTTGCTCCCTTACTACACCTAAAAAAAGTACCATGGTTCCAATTGCTCTTGTACATCATTGTTGGAGATGGGCTCATGCAGACCTGCACAGTAGGGCAGAGTCACACCTGTAGCGCACATCAAACGTGTTTCTGAGAGTTTTGTACACTGGCCACTCTCCTTCATGTGGCAATTCTTGCACAAAATGAACATGGCAACTCTTGTTTGATTTTCAGTTTTGGTGTCCCCAAGACACAGCACAAATTTCTCTCTTCCTGCACAGGCTGTCATCAACTTTAGCTTTTTCTTATCTTTTAAAATCAAAACAGATGGTAGCTGCAAAAGACCTATCCTTTGTAATGGCAATGAATTTATTTCCAGTTAAAGAGTCTAATTTATTTCCCTCCTTACAGCACAGCAATTTCACATAGTAGATGTCTTTTATCTTTTTGTCAAGCTAAAGCTACTCATCAGACATGGAACACTCTGTAGCAGTACTGCTCATCTTACCAGTTAGGCAAGGGTTCTTGCTGTACCACCTCAGCTGACACTCTATTTAACATGAAACAAGGGATCCCTCAAAGTAATAATTTGTATTAATTTCCACTAAAATAATTGCATATAAGGCAACAGAGAGTAAACTATTCATGCCTTCTGACATTAGATCTATAAAATTCACAACACTGATTGGACTTGTTACTTTGACAAAATATTTAACCAGAAATGAGAGAGAAAAGTGTGCTGGTACAAAACATTGCATTAAACTCTTCATGTTGAACTGTAAGTAAAAAACAATGACATTTTTTATCTTGTACTTCTCAGCACAGAACACTAGAGCCTTTTTTGCCTTGCCAGATGAGATGACCTTCTACATCTGCTGTAAATTTACCAAAGCATATGGAATTTTGCCTTTTGCTGCCATCTCCCAAGCATCAGACCACGGCAACACTGGGAAGATTAAACCAATGCCAAAACCAACCTTCCATTCTTGTCCTCCATTTGAAGGTGGTATTGGATGGAGTCAGTCAATGCTTTTGCAGTTCCCTCTCCCCACTTCAGCTTGAGAGTCTGAGAACTGTATGCAGCACATTCCAGCCGAGGTGGATCTGGGGGCAGAGGCTTCGTTTTCAGTTTTATGGTGTGGCTGAAAGGACCCGCTCCAAGACTGTTTAGGGCTTGAATTCGTACCCTAGCATTTGGAAAAAGAGAATAAATTAACTTGAAATTAGATTCTAAAAATAACTGGTCATATCCACCATTCTCATTAAATAGAAAATAATGGTACTATCTACAATGAAGATTTTTATCAGTATTATGCTTTGACAGACTGTCAAGAATATGTAGGTGCATCACTTTCCCTACATTTTAAGGAGCTGGCTTGATTAAAAATAAAAAAAAAAATCAAAATAAATTCACATTAGTGAAAAGAAGCAAGAGTTCTGTGATTTACTTCAACAGTGGTCCATCTTTCTGACTGTGCAGGCCTTGAATCAAAATTTTTGATAGCCACATTGGAGTGATGAGGGAAGGTAAAAAAAACCCACCTCCAAGAGGGGAAACCATATCTGTGACTGTTCTACCAGGTGAGTTCCAGGATGACTAACAGACATTTTTATGGACTTTTTTGAACAGATCCTATTCATGTGAAAATAAAGTGAGATGCCCAGCCATCTCTCTTGCTGTTTCCACCAGTAACACATCTCTGGGCACTTGCAGACACAACCCCTCTTGGGTCTGCCTGCAAAGTGAGGGGGGAAACCAGAAGCTGCCACAGGACACAAAGCTGAGGAAGTTGTAGAACTGGATACTTGGGGATAAGGTAGGGTTTTGTTTATTTCTTCTTTGATACTCCAAGGAAGACAATGCTGGTATTAGATTTTTAAGTAAGAATTAGAAGACTTAGCCAAGAAATTTGTTTCTGAAAAGGAAAAAGCAGGTAACAGAGGCTCTTTATGCATTTCACAGGTAGCCACAGGGAGCAAAATGTGTCAAATTTCATTTGGCAGACTTAACATTTGCTTGTCCAAAACAGTATCTAGGTAACTGGAAAAAAGTAATTGCAGTAATTAAATTCTGAAACAGTCAACCACACAATTGTGAAATGTGAAAACACAAATGTGTATGCAGGCTAAAGAATAAATATTTCTCTTTCACTACAGTCATATTTAACATTATGCTAATTTATTACAGCCCAGAACTAAGGTTAATACATGCAATTTTTTTATTTGCACAAGGAGTTGACAGTGTATTCTATTAAAAAAAACTTATGTGGGTAGAAGTATAGACCTATCTCTGCAATGGAAGTGACTCTTTTTTTCAGTCTATGACACAGGGAGCAACAGCTCTTCAGATTGTTAGCATTACTGTTAAGTAATTATAAGGCACACAGAAACACTGTATTCTGACAAATAACCATAAAACAGTAATTAAAGATTCAGAAAACTGTGTAGCCAGATGATATCCTAATTATACTGAAATCAGAGTGGGCTAAAAGTCTGACTTCAGTGGGACTGCCATTCTTTAACACTGAGGACATGTTTTTGTAACAGGGATTTGGTGCCTTCAGGCAAAACTACTGATTTTTGCATTTATATTTTTCAGTAACCCTTGGACCGAACATACGAGATGATTTCAGCAACTAAAATTCTTCAAAAGAGATGCATAGCTGGCTGATTTTGCAAAATGATACTGTTCATGCTGACTTCCACTTCTTCTGCAGATAAGGCAAATTGCAGCTGTCATTAGATCAGACTGGACATAGTCCTTCCTTGGATGGATTTTACCTTTTCAAACAGAAAAGCAACCAATCCAAACCCTGTTATGAATCTAAATATGTGATGTGAATGCAGTTAAATTGACACATTAACCAAACAGATACAACAATACTGCAATAAACTAACATAAATTACTTTTGACAGAAAATAAAAATAACACATCTGTTTATGATGATCATCATTACAAAATTTCTTTTTGCTCCATGGCTGTGCACTAATGTGCCTCTGAGAGTAATAATGAAGACAACAAAATATACAAGGAAACAAAGCACCTGTTTTTGTGGAGGAAACAGTAAGCTGTCAAGCAGCTGTGCATCACATACCTGTAGGTAGTATCTGGCTGTAAGCCATCTATAAAATAGGTCAAATCCTTCCCAACAGTTATTGGCTGCTTATCTCCAAAATCTATGCTGTAGCCAAGGATTTCAGCTCCATGGTCACAAGGTTCTTCCCAGCTTATAGCAAGGCATGTGGAAGGAGAATAGTGTGGACTTTCAACTTCATCTTCACTTAGTCCACGAAGACAGGTCACAACTGCAGGTACAGAGGCTGGAGTCATACATGCCACTACTTCACTGAAAGGGCCTGCACCTGCAACATTCACTGCCTGCAAATCCAAAGCAGACCATGTTTTTATGGCAGAGTCAATTCCTGTTTCCAGATTTCACTAACAATAGTTTTACATCTTTACCTGAACCCTGCAATAGTATATAGTGGCAGGCAAAAGCCCTTTCACTTCACAGCTGAGCCCAGGCCCACAATAGGAGATCTGCATGCATCCTTCCACACCGCCCCACTCCAGCCGATACTCTGTGACATCAGCTCCGTTACTTACTGGTACCTTTAAAATGGATATCAAGAAATGAAAGTTAAATATACTGACATAAGAGAAAAAAAAAAATCTATCAAACACATCACATCTATATTTTGTTTTTGTTCCAGAGGAGTCTTACTCTCCCATTTCTTTGCTGATTTTTAATTAAGTACAGTAAAAATAACAGGCAGAGTTTGATACAAACTTCAGGAAGTTCAAGTAAGACAATTGCAAACACGAAGTCCTGGACTGATACAAAAAAGTACAGACTGAGGAACAACCTTTACCAAAAAAACCCCGTGCGTCCTGGTGAGAAAGCTAAATAAAAATCAGCAGTGTGTGTCTGATGAAGGTGAACTACATTTTGGTTGTATTAGCAAATGTGCAGCAAGAAGGGTAAAAGGAATAATGACTCCTCTCTACTCAGCACTTGTGAGGCTGCATCTCCAGTACCATCTCCTGTCTTGGGATCCCCTAAAGGAGATGGACATTGACATAATGGAGTAGGTCCAGTGAAGGGTCATGAAGCAGCAGTGCAACACACAACAAAAATGTAAAGTTTACTTGATAGCAAGGTGATCCAGCTAAAGGAAGATCTTACTGCTGTCTTAAATTACTTACTCTGAGGGTACAAACACTGTGACAAAAATTTTTCTTGAAGATGGCACAGTGCCAAGACAGGAGTCATTGACTAGTATTAAAGGGTATTTTGACTAGACATAAAAAAAAATTCCTACAGAATGAGAGTTTACCCAGGCAGTTTTACTTGGCTGGAACATCTTCGTTCTTGGAGATAAATAAAATTTCACTGGGAAAGGCCCTGAAAAACTTAAACTATCTGAATAGAAGGTTGAACTAAATGGTATCTAGAGGTCTACAAATTAACTCTACTTGAATGTTTTATGCTATTTTTTAAAAAAGGCTTTGCTTGTAGATATTTAAGGAGTACTCCTCTGACATTCCTCCAGCAGGAAGCATGAACACTACTTTCCAGGAAAAACAGTTTAATTTTTTTTCTGTATAGTTCTGTAACTCAGATACTTCACCTCATCTCTAAGCTACTAAAATGCTGTGTTTAAAGAGTATTCCCAGACAGAATCTTTCTTTTTACAAGCTTAATTTTTATCTATTGCATTTTTTTAATCAGACATCTAAATGCTATGGGTTTATAGGAAGTCTGTGAGGCTTTTGCTATATTATTACTGATGTAATAATATAAAATTAAATCAGATTATAAGACCAAGAAACACACAATAATCTATTGTATTATGTGGATACATTGTCTCTGAGGAACTATAACTATGTTAAAGAAAAATTTTAAGACCAGACTGCATCACTCAAAAATGCAGAGCAGCAGCTACGACAAAACTTTTAAACAAAAGAACACAGTAAGATCCAGCACCTGCAGCCTGCCAGCTTACTCCTGCCTTGTAATGGCATGATGAATGACTAAGGTTTCACCTATCGGAAAATCAGTTAAGTTTCTTTACAAATAAAGTGATTTTTCAAGCTGAACTCAAAAATGCAGAAGACCATTATGTAAAGACAGGTGTTGCCATGGCATTCTTACCTCCCAGGACACCTGAGCACAGGCAGCAGATCTGCACGTCACTTGAGGTGGCTTGCACTGATCTGGGGGTCCAGGTGCTGTAGTTACTTCACATTTTTCTGAGTATGGTCCAAACTATTAAAAAGAGAGTTGATACATATACATTGTAAAAATTAAATTACTACTTTTTTAAAAAACAGTTTACTATAGTAAGGACATGTAACAGCAACCTGAAACTTTGTATTACTTCTTTATAAAATAAGTTTCTGTGGACTGTGGATTCAGGATTTATTTCAGTATCTGACTATTCTCCAGAACAGCTATAAATTTTTCTTCATTCAGCAAATGCAGTGTGAATAAATTTGACACTTCAAACTCTTGGGAAAACCAGGGAAGTACTATCCAAAGCCTTATTCTGAAGTTACATGATGGCTGCACTGGAACATAAACCAATTGGTACTGCCTATTTATACCTACGTAAAATAAATAAAGAATTCAAAAACTGCTGAGCTATGAACCATTCTTGCAGGGTGGAGAGTAGATAAAAGTTAGGATAGTGCTTTAAGGCCTTAAGCTGCAGACCTCTCCACAAACAGTGCCAACTCACCCTGACAGTTTTTAATGAAGTGTACATTATTGAACAAATCGGGACTTTGGGTACATAACTAAATAAAGCTTATTCTACAGAAACAATTGATTTAAACACATTTAATACTCCAAAGAGGGAAAATAGTCTTGTATCTGATAGAACATTACTCAGAAGTTAAACTAAATATAAAAATTGAGAGTCAGGAAACACTAATTATTATGTTCTGAACACCAACAGCTGTAAAAATAAAGGTCAATTTACAAAGCTGTATACAGAAAATAATTTGCTACCTTACTTCACATGAGAACAGTGAAGTTGTAACAGAGCTTTAATAAAGTCCTTAGCATTTCCTAATGATTTCCTAATGTTACTGTTCAGATAAAAGACATAATTAGCTATTTTCTCCTCCCTTCATCTAAAAATCCCCTTCATTATAAACTGATGTTTAACTGTCTGTTCCCACACAACAATAGGCTATGTGACTCAAATGACTCTACATTAGGAAATCCTAATTTTAAAATTACTGTTAAATGCTTCTTTTGAAATAAAAAATCCTTAATTAGTGATTTCAGTCTCTGGATTGAATTTCATTTCAGACTGCCTCCTTACCCCAGCCTTGTTGGCTGCTCTCAGTCTGAAGCTGTACATCCTCCCTGGAAGAAGGCTCCCCACTGTGCATTCAACATCAGAACCCTGATAAACCTCTCTGTGTTCATCGCTTTCCGCCTGAAACATTTCCAGACCATAACAGGTAATGGGTGAACCACCATCTACCTGAGGTGGTCCTAAAAATAAGAAAGAAAGAAAAGCTTATTTAATTTTAACACATAACACATTTGGATTCATTACTATTTCTAACTCTTATAATAAAATTACCCCAACGCAGCTGAATTTCTCTTGCTCTTGGTCTACCCTGTAGCCTTGGAGGCTGGCATGGACCAGGAACCACTGCTGGTGTCTGCACCAGTAAGGAATCAGATACCTAAACCAGAAAGATAGATTAATGAAGTTATCCAGGCCAAAACAAGAACTATCAGTTATGCCACAAGTAAAGGCAAATACCTGAGTCAGAAACAAGATATTCCCCCTTTTTAATGACATCTTCAAAGTTGTGAAGATGCTGAAATGATCTGGTATGTATTTCTCATAATATAAACCATGCCAAAATACTCACACAATATGCAAAAATTGCTTTTGTATTTTGATACACATGCAAAGAGTAGAATGAAAAACAGTGGTTAATTATCAGTACAAACCTTGTACAGATGCTTGAAATATGACTTACTCAATGTAAACTCATTCTTTTTTGCATCAGACTGCAGCTTAATGAGTTCTAATTCCTTACTCTAAGGGTTCTATACTTTCTGTGGTAGAACCTCTCAGAAAGCAAAAGTGAGCAGAAGTGTCAATCAGAAGATATTAAAAAAAAAAGACATTTCAACTTTTTCATTGCTTAGCAATACCTAATGTGCAACAAGGTTCTACTTCTGATTTGAAGTTCGGGCAAAAATTGCCTAAGAACATAACAACCCATGAAGCAGATGGCATTGACTGTTCTGGGTGCAGACAAAAGTGACCAGAGACAATGAGGGGTTATTTGCTTCAACATGATACAGAACAAACAGGAAGTTGAAAAACCTTTAGGTTTACAGAAGAAATGAATCTCAGAGTCTCATTTCACAGCTGGTTTCTGTGTATGTTCAAGAAAGAGTGGACTGGATGATCTGCTGCTTTTCAGCTCCTTTGAATATATTGATGCACTGAACAACTGCTGCTACTTAAAGGCAGAATGTTACGCACATATTCGTGAGAAGCTGCAGAATAGTTAATTAAATCTTTCTTCACAGTTCTTCTGTTGATTTCTGACACCTACAGAAAGTATCAAGACTTTCTGAAGTTATTTTCTCTTTGGTATTCATGTTAATTCTAAAATCATGGAGTAGGGCTGTATGGAAGTAGGTTGCCAGAGTGAAAATCTCCAAAGGCTTGAGGTCTGGTAACTGGGAAAGCACTGCAGCCAAGCCAGCATTGAAGGAATCCAGATTTATTCTTAAGACAAGGTGACTGTAGTCAAGGTTATCTTTGCATGAGACTGCTATGTGGAGGAAGAGCACATACATTTCCTGTCATAAGGCAGGGCTGGGTAGAAATGGCAAACACCAAGAATATAAAGCTTTAAGATTTTTGTGACAGCAGCTCGACAGTAAAGCCGTGCTACAAGTCTGCAAAGAGCCAGGGCTGGCTCTGTTACACTTGCTGCTGAAAAGGGAGAGCAAATACAGCAAGACATTTTGGCACTGGCAGCTGAACTACAGCACAGAATTGACAGTGCACGTGTGTGTGTGTATGTAATTTGTGTGTATAAAGGAGCATAGTATAGCACGGCAAATTGTTTAGGAATACTGAAAAGTAGAGCAATGTAAACATTTTAATTGTGCATGAGAGGGCACAGGAAGCACAACCCTGTAAAGCCTGAGTGAAGACTTCTTCCCCTGCCTGCTGGGGTGACTTGGCTACTCAAACAAGGTACTCCTCTGACTAAAGGAAATACATTCAATTTACAGAATCATAAAATCTTCTGAGCTGGGAAGGATCAAGGATCATCAAAGTCCAGCTCCTGGCCTCAAGACAGACACAAGAATCACACTATGTGAGAAGCCATTGTCCAAATGCTTCCTGAACTCTGTTATGCTTGGCACTGTGACCAATTCCACAGGGAGCCTTTTCAAGCACCCTTCTTAAACTGCTGTATTGGGTTAAGTCTTAACAAATGACATTGTATAAATGCATCACATAAGAAAAGTATCTGTAAATAAGACAATCATGTCAAACAAAATATAATACCAGAAAAAAAAAACCTCAGATATATTTCTTTAACAAATGAGCAGAAACTCGAACCACGGTGCAGGAATACTGGAACTTCTCTTAGGTTCCAACTATGGCTATTTTGTTAGGCACTTCTGCGCAATATTTACTTAAATATCTACTGGACCAGATTTTCTTACAAAAAGAAATTCTATTTAATAAAAATATTAGCTGATATTACCGTGCTTTGTCCTCCTTCCCCAATGCAATATACACGTAACCGATAGGAAGAGCCCGGATTTAGTCGGTCACACACATGTTCCCGAGTGGCTCCACTGTATATTGTCTCCCATTTGTTTCCTGAAAGGTTAGGAATAAGTGTGTAATGAACCGAAGTGTAATTTGCCACACTTCAGTACCAGCCACAGCAGGCATCCTAACTTCACTAAAGTAAGTGTATGCTTATACCTCAGTATCCCTCAGCTCAGAAAGCTTGAAATTTTCATCCTCCAGGGTTCCAACATATGCCTGATGTTTATTAAAAAAATAGAAACTGAGACTGCCTTGAATTTCCTGGAAGATACTATAATTTCATAAAGATAGTTTCCTAGGTGTAGATCTACTAAAGTGAAATAGTTTCCTTATTTGGTATTTATCTTAAGTAGAAGAGAACTTACTGGGTCAGCAAGCATGTTTAACATTATACCCAAATATACAGAAAAGATACAGAAGTAAAATTTTTCACAGAAAACAAACTTCAAATTACATTACCATTTTGCAGACTATTTCCATTATTTGCTACTTTTAAATCAGAAACTCTAACATTCTCTCTCTCTTTTTAAGAGATTAAGCAGGGAGCCTGGGGACTTTAAATCTCCAACAACGCAATACACCACAGAATTTAGAGGGCTGGTAATGAAACGTAAAGCAAAACTCACTAAATTTGCATGAAAGGCTTGAGTGCATCAATCCAAAAGTGACTTAACGTGGACACAGATGACAGAGAGAGGAAAGCAACAGACTAACAGCCTGAGCGGGCTCCCATCATGTCTGGGAGCAGTGCTCTGTCTTAATCTGACACAGCATTGGAGGAGTTGGAACTTTTATTCTTGATGTGACTGTGTTTCTGAACTCCATAAGGCTACTTAAGAGGTCTAGATTTTTAGATAATTTAGCATGATAAGTTTATGTCCAATTTAGAAATACTGTCAGTTTCCTTTCTGTATGAAAGAACAGAAAAACAAAGAGCAGAAAGTTATCCCAGCTGCATCATTGTTCTCTTTTAACAGTGATAAATAGAGTACAAGCTTTTTTTTCATCTCCCATGCAGACAACAAAGCTACATGTCCCTGTCTTCTTGCCCTAAAATGTCTGAAATGTGTAATTTCATTTCCAAAACTGAATAGATCTAATCAGTAAGTTAAACAAAAAGCATCTCTTGCATCATAGAATTTTGATGCATCTTTCTTTTCTAAATCAGAGAAAAAGAATTTCTTGTGTACAAGCATCAATGTACTTCTGTTTTCTTTTGATATCAGTCCCTGGCAATAACTTTCCCTGTCATAATACACATTTTATTCTTCCCACATGCACACAGAGACAGGAAAAAATCCCCCACACAAGTGAATGCAAATGTATGATCCTAATACTTACCACTTAAGCCTTCAGACATTTCCACAACATATGTGTTTATTGCCGCTCCCCCACTGTCTTTTGGTGGATCTATAAAGAACAGCAATATTCCAACTAAGTGGGGTAAGTTAAATGGCTTTATAGCTTTTGGGGAGGATTTCCCAATGGCAAAATCAACAGACAGCTGGAGATGAGTGCTTATTTAGGTGGAGAGGGTGCTAGTCCAGGGCAGCAGCAAATCACTCCAAGTCCTGCTATGTGAAATTCAGCTCTCAGCCCTTCTGTACACTCTACACAGGAAAAGGGACAAGGGCATCACCCCTGAGAGATGCCACAGCAAACATTTAAGTCACAAGTGCTGTGGAAGGCTGCCTGAGTATGGATTCAGGGACACAGACTCTAACAGTCCTGTAATTTGGACTGCAGACAGAAAAAAATGTCTCAAGGATTTGAATATAAAAATATTTTTAATTTTTTAAGGAGAAAATTTCAAAAACCTAAATATTTTGGGACAAAACAGAATTCAAGAGCTCTACACTGAAAACTTATCTCTTAACTTCTAATATATAGTGCACTATCCTCCCTGGTACAGTATTCATGTACAAGATACAAATCTACAGACCTTTCTTTGACATATAATCCCAACACCGTTTCTCAAAAACCAGCAAAATTAGAATAATGTGAAACAACATTTTGAATGAATATAAAGACAGCATGATACTTCAACACAGAAGGGAACTCTTGCCTAAACATCACACTACAGATGTGCTGGATGAAATTATGTTGGCTCTTAGGCAAGGGTTATGTATCATAAAATACCAGCTAAATAAAATGAGACTTAAGAGGGCAGATAGCACTTCTTTGAAAGGAAATTACTCCAAATGAAAAATAAAATTGTCACATTAATTGCCACATAGAAGGAGTATCACTGTTCCAAATAAAGACTATTAAAAGTTTTATACATAAATGGATATTTTAGGTAGTTTTTGATGTACAAATCAGGCATTTTTAGTAACTTCATACATTATGCATCGTACATAAAAGATCAAGTATTAGGTCCTGATGCAGCAAAGCACTCTGGGAAGATGCAAGACTGGACCTGCTGAGTACTACTTATACTCTACAAGTAAATTTCTTATTATTGATGCTAAAGAATGAAACACTGTCAAATAGAAATAGGTAAGAAGTCACAATAAATGTAATTTTTTACCATCTGATTTTCTGCTAAAGTACGGCATGACACAGTATTGTTTAACTTTCTCCTATTTTACAGCACAAGGCTAAATTTCCTGAGCTTAAGGAAAAGTTTTCCAACATCCTTAGCAAATAAAAAATTATCCATCAAAACCAAATAGTTTGAAGATACAGGTTGAACTTCAATCTTCTCTTTTGGTAAGAACCCAGAATTGTGGGCTCTTATCCACTTTTTGTGGCAGAGAAACAGAACTTCTTAGTACATCAATTAACCACACTTTTTAAAGTGTTGTAGTCCTCTGCAATAACAGTCCCTATTACAATTAGCAAATCATTCTTCCCATATAATTAGTTGTACTGCCACACTAAGTATTTTGAGTCAGTATTTTTCCATACAAATGGATCATAATGGCTCGGTAGACTAAAGTGTTACTAAAGTAAAACCTGACCTTCTGTATAAAAATTATTATGCGTGTAATAAAAATTAAAAATACAAAAGAAATACTCTAAATAAAGCTGGAAAACATTCTTACCCCAGATTATTTTAAAACTCTGTGCATGAATTTTTCCTTTCACTGTGGGTTTGGAAGGTACCCCAGGTTTGTCTGGACAAGTAATATATTCCACTGTCTCACTTGGACTGCTTTTCCCTTCTGAATTATAAGCAATGACCTGCAAATATATATAAAATACTATAAATGCTTTGGATAGTGGTATGCTATTTACTGTTTATGGTAAGGACAAATTAATTTATACTGTATATGTAGACAGACATAATAAATTAGCACAAGAACTGAAATTATTATATACATTCATTTTACATTTTCATTAGTTAGACAGTCACTATACTGAAAATATAAATGCATGCAAATTGCCAGAAAAAAAATCCTTAAAAAAATCCCTCCCATCCTAGTATAGCACATCCTTTTACAGAAATACATTCAGAGATAAAAGAAGTGTTTATATGGGTAAGTTGTATTAACAACAGCAATGAGTTTTTATAAACTCTTCAGTCCCAAGGGTCATTATGGCAAAGGTTGTCATGAAAGTCACATGAAGGACAAGGAATTACATTTGTCAAGGGTAAATCGTGTTTAACCAACCTGAGTGCTTCCATGATGAAACAACTTGCTCAACAAATGGGGGAGAGCTGGGGACATCATCTACCCTAATTTTAGTTTGATCTCCACAACATCTACATAGACAAGCTGGTTAAGATAGAACAGATGGACCACAAGATGGGTGTAGAAAGCCTGACATAATGCCACGCTCAAAGGTTGTTGGCTAATGGTTTGAAGACAAATGAGTGGATTTCCTCAGCAGCCAATCTAAGGTCAGATTCTATTCATTATCTTTAGAAGTGATTTGGATGACAGGAGTGAGTGATGCTCCCAGATTTGCATAAAACACCAAATTAGGAGAAGACAGACATGTGCTGGAGGGAAGAGCCATCATACAGACTTTGATAGGCTGAAATATTGCATGAACATGAACGGTATGAGCTTTGGACAAAGATACAGTCTTGCACCTGGGACGGAATAATCCCAGCACTAGTGCAGTCTGGGGTCTGCCTCTAGCCAATTTTTCTTTTTTCAGTTCTGCTGATAAGGACATTGGAATTTGAGTAGGAGCAAGCCAAATGAATCAGCAAAGCATCTTGGCAGTAGCAAAACCAAATTGTTTCATGGGCTGCATCAGCGAGAATTTACCCAGTAGAACAAAGGATCTAATTATGTCACTTTACTCAGCACTTTTAAAACCATGCTTGGAAAAAACTTGTGTCCAGTTTTGGTCCTCCCAGTTCAAGAGACACTGGGAAACTGGGAGAAGTTCAGAGAAGCGCCAGCATGATGATCAGAGGATTAGAACACCTGACATCAAAAAAAAAAGCTTTGTTTTATTCTTCCTGAGTAAAAAGAAGTTTCTTTGGGAAGGATCTAATCACAGCCTTCTAATACCTAAGAGATAGTTACAGAAGAGATGAAGACATTGCCTTCCAAAGGATCTGTAATGACAGGACAAGAGCCAACAGACACAAGGTGTGTTAGGGGAAATTCTAGCTGGATATAAGAAAATAAATTAATTACCATTAGAACAGACAGCCCAAAGAAGTACTTGAATCGTCCTTGCTGGAAGTACCGAAATCTCAGGTCAACAGAGCTGGGACAGGGTTGAACTGCCTAAACTAAGGCCTTTTCTACACAAATTTCACCCTCAGGATCACTAAAAGTCCCATCCAACCTAGACTTTTCTGTGATTCTAGGAAAACAAATTCTTGCTATTCTTTACTTTCTACTTTTTAGTTTAGTTAAAAGCTAAACCACCTAGGAAAAAAGGTAAGAAGAAAGATGCTTTTCAGCTTTTAGATATGTTTTTAAATTGAGCAGAATTGAAATGACAGTAGTGATGTTAGTAGACTGAGAAGAGGAAATGCAAGCTAACATGTCCCTCAGACATTAAGTCTCCCAATACAATTTACAAGATTAATAATCTTGTAATAATTAATAATCTGGTTGTCTTTGTGCCCTTACAAATGAAGTTAAACAGGCAGTTAGCATTTACGTATTATAATAAGGTTTTTGAATGGTTATAAAGCTTCTTTCAAAAGCCTTAAGGAATATTACTACTAATTAAGTCTTTCCCCTGTATAATAAAAATTAAAGACCTAATTAACATAACATTTGTTTCTTCTTTATGCTCCATGAATGAGTGAAGAGACTTCTGTTTATTGTTTTGCTAATAAAAATGGGGTAAAAACATTGGAGTTTATTTTAACAAGAAACTTAGGATGTTTCAGTAACTATACACTTACTAGTAATGAGTATGTTTAATGTGTAGTATTACTTTCAAAGGGAGACTATGGTCATGTCCTGCAAAAGCTAGTTTCAAGACAATTAGCTATTCTTTAGTTCATGTGTAGCTGTAATAGTGCTAGAAACATACTGTATATTTTAAATTATTTAAATACTAAGTTATGCAAAAACTCCAACAAAATCATATTCAGAAGTGAAAAATATCTGAAAAGGAGTAATTACATGCTTTAGTGTTAACTCAAAACAAATCAATCAACTCTTAAACTATTGCCATTCATATTGCAAAGAGAAGCTGTTCTTCAGCAGTTCCCAATTCTTCCTTAAGAAACAGTATTTTAGGTGTATGTGTGACAACAGCTATCAACATTTTTCACTTGCAGACAGATGAGGTTATTATGACCGTGCCTCAAGTTGCACCAGGGGAAGTTTAAATTGAACATTACAAAGAATTCCTTCACAGAAAGAGCAGTCAAGCATTGATTGGCAAGGCTGCCCGGGAAGTGGTTGAGTCACCACCCCTGGAGGTATTTCAAAGATGTGCAAATATATTGCTTAGGGAGGTGGTTTAGTGCTGTAAGAGTTGGACTTGATCTTATAGGTCTTTTCCAGCCTAAATGATTCTGTGATTCATACTGTGGGACATGGAGCTTTGTTCCAAAACCCAAGTAACTATTAAGTGTGACACAGAACACAGAAAAGCTCAGGCTTGAAGGGACCCGAATGATCATCTGGTCCAACCCTTCAGGGCAAAGTGAGCCTAGATGAGATTATCTAACACTCACTCCAGTCATATCTTGAAATCATTCAGTGATAGGGACTCCATCACATTTCTGTGAGGTTGTTCCAGTGATTACTTAATCTCACCATGGAAAATTTCGTTCCTATACCAAGATGAAATCCCTTCCACTGCACCTTGCAACTCTTGCCCACTGTCATCTCCAGGTGGCTCCTTGTGAAGGGAGAACCTCCCTCCTCTCTGTAGTCAGGTTTTAAGTATGGGCAAACTGTGATGAGGTCCCTCTGAGCCTTCTCCAATGAGAAAGTATGAATTCCTTTAGACTTTCATTATAGGGCAGGTTCTCCGGCCCTTTTATAACTTTTGTGATCTTCCTTTGGACCAACTCCCACTCTGCCTGTCTATTGTGAATTGTGTGTATCAGAACTGGACACAGCTCTCCAGGTGTGATCTGACACAAGCTGAATAGAGGGAAGATCTCTTATCTCTGCTAGCAATGCCACCGCTGAGTCAGCCCAGGACCTAGTTTGCCTGAAGATTCCTTTCAGCAAGGCTGCCCCTAGCCTATAGTGGGCTCCTTGGCTATTCCAGTCCAGGCGCAGAACTTTGCACTTGTCTTTGTTAAACTTCATACTGTTTTTGCTACGTCACTCTTCTAGCCTGTCCAGGTGTTATCTCTAAAATAGTTTTGCCTTCTGATGTGTTCACCTGACCACTCTGTGTAGCATCACCAGCAAATTTCGTGAGGATGCTTTCAATCCCATCGTCAAAATCAGTTGTGAAAATGAACAGCATGGGGCCTCCTATCCCTAGGAGTTCCTAATCCAGACAGGCTGCCAGCCTGACTAGAAACCATTCATCACCATCCTCTGAGTGGGGCCTGTTGGCTAGTTTTCTAGTCATCTCACATACCACCTATCCACTTTGTGTCTTGCCAATTTAGCCAGGGAGTAGGCTGTGGGAAACTGCTGAATGCTTGCTGAAGTACAGGTAAAGAACGTCCACTGATCTCCTTGGACCAAATGGAAGTGTTACCTTGATGTAGGACATAATCAGGGTAGTCAGCCATCATTTACTTTTGGTGTAGGCTATTCCCAACTGCCTGCTTTTTGTTTGGCTTGTAGTATTTCCTAGAAAGACTTTTCCAGGGACTGAAGTAAGATTAATGGGCCCGTAGTTCCCTGGATCCTCTTCTGGGCTCCTCTGGTAGATGGGGAGTATTGTATTCGCCCTCTTCCAGACATCAGGGACATCCCTTGACCTGCATCACTTTTCAAATGTTATAGATGTGGGTCTTGTGGCAATGTCAGGCACTTCTCCTAACATCCAGAAGTGGACTGAGCCCTACCAAGAGACCAAACCCCAGACTTGTCACAGCTGGCTTATCCTTTGATCTTCAATTAGGCTGGTAAGGCAGAGGCAAAGAAGGTACTGAGAACCTCTGCTTTATTGGCATTATTAGTAACTTGCCCCTTTGTCCTGTATGTAGGAATGGCCTCTGTATGTCTTCCCTGTGCTGAAGAAGCATTTTATGTCATTCTTGTTATCTTTGCCCAATTTCAGTTCTAGTTGATCCTAAGCTTTCCTGACTTCAACTCTGCCTGTCCTGGCAAAGTTCTTGTAGCCCCCAATGGCTATGTATGTATGGCCAATATGCTTCTTTCTACCTTTTAACCACACCCAAAAGCTCATAGGCCAGACTTCTTCCTGAACTAAAGTTCAGCCCTCAAGCTTATTAGAACAGGCTCAGCACCAGGGTAATATGGATGACTTACTAACATTTTTTTTTTATCAAGGCTGCTCCTTACCCTAACACCTTCATTGTGTTTACTACCAAAGAACCATAGCAATACTAAGTAATATCACCCAAGTATATGAAACAAATACAAATATAAAACCCAAAACAGCCAAATAAACAGCCAAATAAAAACCCCTGGATGTTAAAAACATGTACTTATGACTTGAAATTTCAAGATACCTGCAACTGTGTTATACCTTTACAGAGGTTTTTATTGCTTCTGCAGAAACCATAATGCAGGTGTTCAGCTGACAGTTTTAAGAGATTGAAATGGTAAGAAACTGGCATCAAATTCAGTTTTCCTTCAAAATGGCCCTCCCCACATCTAAGTCAATCTCAAACTAGTCTGGTGCCCAAACATATGAAAAAAATCTTACCCTAAATTTATATTTTGTACTACGCCTCAAATTCTTCACCGTGTAGGTAAGATCGTCACCATCATATTTTGGCTTGAAACCATATCCCTGCAGAATTAAATAGGATTATTTGAAACATTATCTTTACAGACCAGAGGATCTAACATACTTCATACAAATAAATTAATGTTGCAAATTGTAATTATTACGCTTCTCTGACAAAGTAGTAAGTGCACCTTCATTGTGTAAACACAATTTTTTTTTAAGAGGTGTGAATTCATTAACCATTTTCCAATCAGGAGAGGGGAAAAGATCAGTAAGAAAGACATATACAGTGTCACTGGAAATTTTACCTAATACTTTCAAAGGGTAGAATAGTACTGATTTTAAAACGAATGTTGTTAGTCTGAAATGGCATCTAGAGGGACCACACTTCATGATGCAATTGCTTTGATCCAGCTCTTATAGGCTTAACTTGCATACACAAATCACAAAGTTATAAGCAATTTAAAAGTCTTTGCAGAAATGGGGCTTAATAACTAAGCACAATTAAAAGAAGAAATCTAGTTGGCCTGGTCACAGCAATGACAAGTTATTATTCTACAATATTCTACAATTCCTTGTCGAATATTCTAGCAAAAATAATAATTGCTACACTAATAAAATAACGTATCAAACATATTGAGAATAAGTATTCTAAACTTACTGAGTTCTCATCCTCCATCTCTAATATATATGAGATTCCTTCATCTGATGGTGTTCCTGAGGGTTTTGTCCACTGAAGGGATAACCAAGTAACTCCAGCATTAATCAGCAAAGGACTTGCTGGTGTGGTTGGGGCAGTGCCTGAGGTATGATACAGGACTTCTTCACTAAAATCACTGTTCAAAACAGACAATATGTAAACTAACTAGACACAATAATTAATAGCTAAACCCCAAAATTCTTACTAAACACAGCTATGACAGTTTCTTGGAGATACGCACAATGGGAAATTACAAGCTGTTACACGCAAACAACTTCACTTGCCCATGAGTCTGTCAGTAACAAAATATCTGAACAAGGTTAACATGTTCATAATTAAAAGATTCCTTTGTACTATATAACTGCAATGTTTTGCTAACCAAAACATTTTACTTTTTCATATTAACTCAGTATTCTAAACCACTAATATTATTATTAATATGCAATATATTAATACCACAGTGTCCTTCCTTTTCAAAGTGAAAACATGAAGGCATAAAAAAATTTATGTCAAGACCTCAAAACAAACTTTACTTATGTGTTCTGAGCTTACTTTGAAGTACTGGTTTCTGGAGAGATTCAGAAAATAATAGTCTCATTCAATGGTGAGCTACCTTAGGAGTTGATAAAATTAAAGTCTTATTACCGAAAAAGAAGTAGAGCGTACACCAGTGAATCTCCTAACACAATTGTTATTCTTATCTGATTTAGGTTAGACACACGTTGTGGTGAAAATACAAACAAATTACATAAAAAGTGCTACTGTGAAAGAGAGGGATGCAAAAGTTAGTGAAGTGGTACTATGCTTGCACAGATAGTCTGATATGCATCCAGCTAGACTAAAAAGCTCTGCCTGCTCTCAGCTGGCTTTGCTGCTTTATATCAGATCTGAAGAATCACTTAAAATCCTAAAACTAGTCTATTTTGAATCATATGAAACTAATGTCAAATTGTAATTTTAAACTAAAAGCTAAGGATTACCTAAGTGAGCATCAGGAAGCCCTGAAAATAAAATCCTCTGTATAGCTTAAACAAAGATACCAGTTAAGTATCTCATATGTTTTGAACATGACTTTCCTGAAAAATCTCAATAAAAAGATAACTCAATTTCACTTTCTCTCTTACTCAACCTATATTACAGCGATGCACATGTTATAAATTTTAGTCTGCATTGAGGTATTTTTGGCGTTCAAAGGAAAAAATCTTACAGACAACACATTATCAAGAGTGCTGATAGCATAGAAAACAATCTGTGAGGACTGTCAAAGAGACATGAAACAAGAAAGGAAAAAGTAAAAAACAAAAGGAGAATTCCAAATTTGTGGGAATAGTAATCTTTTTTCTTGTAAGAAGTTACAATCAAGAAAATTTCTGAATGGAGATTAGGTGGTACAATATATTTACTAAAAAAAAATAAACCAGCATTTTGTAGGCAACCTGAAGAAAGCATGAAGAGAGGTTAGACACAAGTAGTATGTTTAACTCTTCAAAACTAACTATTGAAGGAGTCACCTTAGAAGTAGGTATAAAAAACCCCACATCTTAAAAAGATTTAGTCTCTAAACTTGCTTGAACCACTCCAAAATACACTGAAAAAAACTGAGTCCCAGTCATAGCCATATTTGAATGACTTTAAACAATTCCCTCAGAAGTACAGTACTATCTATTTTTGAAAATAGATTTTATTTTTCCAGTTTTCCTTAACCACTGTTTCATGTAGGTTAGAATTAAATTTAAAAATTAGTAGCTCAGAGATAAAATATCTGTTCTTGTTGGTAAAATTATTTACATAAAATTCTGTCTCCAGATGCCTAATGTTCCCAACATTCTTCATAAGGGATAAACAGGCACTCTACACTAATAAATATTATTTCAAGAGACTTCTTAATTAAATAATACCATAAGGACAATAAAACACATCTTCACAAGGCTATGAAATACTGATTTAAAAATCTATTCAGTGTGATTAGTTTAAGAAGGGTACTTAACTGATCAGTGTCTTCAAAGCTTACGCTAGAGGAATCTGTAATATGTGCAGCTATTCCTAGAGGGCTACATTTACACTCAGATGTAAAAGGGGAACAGGAAGAGATCTCAGGCACTGCACCCTGCTTAACTGCCAGCTCTCTCCCTGTCTTTATTTTTAACAGTTCCAACTGAATCTCATCAAGACAAAGTCCAGGAGTAGCTCAAGAGAATAATTAATTCCAGGAACATCATCCAGAAGGCAGTAATGTAATAAAGACTATTGGAGTACACCAAAAGTCATTCTAGTCCACTACAATGTCTTCTGACAGTAGCACAAAGCAGGTGCTTAAGGAAAGACATAGCAACAGGCACTTTTTGCAATGCATTCCCTGAGTGCTCTCCAAGGCCTCCCACCACATGATCTCCTGAGCCAGCTGTATTTTTCACATACTTATTAGTCTGCAGAAGATTCCTTCTGCCCAGCATGAATTATGACCCTGGGTCTGGCTCCCTACTCTTTACATTGTTCTTCAACACTGGTCAAGCAGTAATCTGTTGCTTCAAGCACCTCCTTCTGCCAGATAAAGGACACACAACACACCCCCTATATTTCATGTTATAAAAATACCACTTTAGTGAGCTGCAGCACGATGTTCCTAATATTTGAATTAAAAAACAAACACAAAAAGCAATTTTATGCTGATAGTGAGGGAAACTATTTTTATGCCCCACAGGACCCTCAAGGTCCAAGTACCACTAGGTAGCATGGACAACCAGGAGTCTGCTGTAGAGGAGATGAGCTCTGGTAGTGTGATTGTTAGCCAGGTGCATCTGTTTTGCCTGATGATCAAAAGGCACACTCAAGACCTAATGCACCCAGTAATGCAAGCATAACTTCATAAAACATTTTTTTCCCAAGTTCTTACTTATATTCTCCACTGAAGTTGTAAGTCATTCATTCAAAAAATCAAAACAAACTTTGGTTCTCTTTAACATCTGAAAAGTAGTAATTAAAAGCATGAACCACATATCCTAAACGTTTATAATAAGCTCTTGAACTTCCAAAGAATTCATTGATATGGTAACGTCATATTCTGTCTACTTCCCAGGGTAACAGGAGACTAACAGACACCTTAGATGAAGGGACAATATCCCAGCACACAGGCTACCTGCAAAAAGAATAATCCAATCACATACTGTGAGTTAACTAAGCAGTTGGACTAGATGATCACTGCAGGTACCTTCCAACTGAAATATTATATAATCTATATTCCATTTCAGATCATTTGGACAAAAGACCTTTTTCTTTAAATGCCACCATGTTTTTCCTAAATTAGCACACACATGCATGCATATGCATTCCATATTTATGTATATAATAGTATTTACCTCATTCCCATGTCATTTTTGGCTGCTAGCCTAAAGGTGTACCCCATTGCTGGTGATAGTTTAGTGATTCTGTACTGCTTCTGTTGACCGTAGTAACACTGGCAAAACTCTCCATTTCCTTTCCCCTAAAAAGTAATAAGTTAGTCATATTATTCACCTTATTACATATGCATCTATCTATTTAAGAGCACACAAACATGAAGTAAATCCTTTTTGAAATTAAATACAACTCAAGAATCTCCATATGGTGAGGCATAGCATATGAAACTTTGTATTCAATTAGCAGCTTTTTTCCTTCCTTTCCATTTCGCAGTTTCTTGGGGCTGAAAAGAATAAAAGCCATGAAGATCCTGCAGCTCTGCCATCTCAGGATAGCTGTCCAGGTAGAGACTGCAAGATTGTTGCAGGGCTATAGTTGATCCACCCACTTATTAAAAAAGAAAGTCTTTTATAGGAAAATGACCCTTCTGTGTCAGCTCTTGAACACAGTACTGGACTAGAAGTGAAAAAACTACTATTTAGAGTGGCAGAATCATGCAATTAAGATCCTTTTATGTTATATCCCCCTAGAAAAAAACTGAGCAGTAACTATAGTAATTGTGTCAGGAGTTATGTATTTGTCACATGCCTCAGGCAAAAATCTTAATTTTCATACAACTTGATGTGCACAGTCACATACAGCTACTTAAAAATAATAGAAGACTAAAAATACAATAGAATAACTTGCTTACTTCATCCCATTCTAAAAGGTAACTGTGGATTTTGGAACCATTATCACAAGATGCCTGTAACAAGAAAACAAGAAAATTAGAATTCTAACTGGATACAAGATCACTTAAAACCATGAGAAGAACAGTGGAAGAAAAATAATGCTCCCCTTAAATTAATGTTTCACTTGCCAAGTCCTAGTTCAGTTGCTATACAATGAATGCTTGTTTCATGGTTATGGAATTTTTTCCAATTTATGGAATTTTTCCAATTTTTCCAGTCCTTGAAATGCATTGGGTACTGAACTCAGTAATTTTACCTTGAAAGACTCCTTGCTTTTCTGTGAATCCTTCTCTTTTTACTCAAGCCCACATTTAACGCAGTAAATCTATTTCCAGTCAAGGAACTGTGACTGAAATGAGTAGGTTTGACAAAAATTTTCAGTTTCAATGAACTGGTATTTTATTGGTAAATCCCTAATAATTCTGAATAATTCTATTTTAGAGGCTATGAAGCAATCCTTACCTTCCACTGAAGAGTAAGAGAATTTTTGGTCCGATTAGTTATCCTGGGCAGATTTGGAGTATCAGGTTCACAACTTGCTGTGGTAAAACTCTCTGCTTCCGAAGGGCTCCCCTTTACACAGTTGCATTCTACTTGGACTCTAAAGTGAAAGAGAGTCAATAACACTTTACTTCAAAATCTGTATCGTTTCCAAAGAAAACCAAGCATTTGGAATTAAGTTGCTGCCTTGATACTTCATTATTAAAATATCACTGTTGTAAATAAATAACTGGGGGAAACATCTCAGTCAATAGAAGCAATGAGGAAGAAAAGAGTCCTTTACTTCAGATGCACATCATTACCATCAGTTGGCTTTACTCTCACAATTATATTTGAAATATGTCTGTTATTAGCTGTACTTTGGTTAGAAAATAATGGTAGCATTTTGCAGGCTCATTATCTGATGTAGAGATATAAACTTATATTATGAATAATTCTTCTGCAAGTGCTTTCGTCAGATGAGCACAATGAAGCTGTTGATGTATTTTCAGAGTATCCTCTGCACTCAAATGAGTGTCCTGATGAGTGTGTTCACCTTGTCCTTTCCTTTGGTAAGGCTATGAATTAGCTCTCCACATACTTCCAGAGTGAATTTTGCTTCTGTCTCAAGGAGAAACGACTTGTTTTTTAAAAGGCTTGTATCCAAAAGGAAATACATGATAATCATCTGGTCTCCCCCTGCCCCCTAAGCTGTGCAGCTATGCCTTGCCTCTTTGGGTCAATGGCACATTACTTTCTTCTGACTCATCTGTTCCATTGAAAAAAAAAAAACAAAAAAAACCCAAACCAAAACTCCCCAAAAAAACCTTTCCTCTGATCACCAATATAAGATCTGGGTTGCCAGCTTAAGAAGATACAAAAATCCTGATATATTTTTGATGCATGAACAGCAAATTACAGGAAATCTGGCTTTATAGATTTCACAAACAGAGAGAAGACATTCAAACAATGACTAAAGTTGAACACAAAGTTATTTGTGCATACAGCTGCAAATATGTAATATGCCAGTGATCTTGATGGTTGGGTGGTTCCAGTATTTGTTGATTTTTTTGCTGTGTTCATACTAGCACAATTCTGTTTAGGAAGAGCCTGGACAGCCAAGCCACATATTGCCTACAACAACCAGAATTAAGCAAGAAAAAATATGAATGTAGCCTGATAGAAGAGGACTTAAGACAGGAAAAAAAGTTCCGAGGCACTGACCCTTATGGTCTATGAATTTTCAACTTCAACCTTGTTGGAAAAAACATATAAATGCTACTAAAAATAAAAAACAAAATGACAGGTAAACACTTTCATATGAAAGAGCTTAGAGCCAACTTACCATTCATCCTTCTCCTGACCATGTGTTCCAGGCAATACAGGGGCTCATATTAAATGAGGGCTGTGATAAGAACAGACCAACACTCTTTTGCTTTCTGTTTGATAACCAGGACAATACTCTGGAAAACAGCTCTGGGAGGTGTAGGCCCCTTCACACCAAGGACTGGGAACTTAGTTCTCCGACTTGAGCAAATGCCAAAAAGGCTATTGTACAAGGCAAATCCTATCCTAAACCCGATGTGGAAGGAGGCAGAACGTTGTTAACTGAGACCCATACTCTGACACAATTCTGTCCCCTTTCCTTCCTTCCAGTTGCCTCTAAATTGCTTCCCTTGGTCAATACACAGGGATCTTGGGGTTCGTGACACAGTCAAGAGAGGCAGGACATTCACTAATGTCTAAGGTACTCTACACTTGCCATTACTTCCTGAAAAGGCACTTCTTTTAAGGAGGCCTTCATTTCTACCTTCCCAATGTTATTTATTTGTAAACTGCGGTATTCACACTATTTTTTTTAAACCAGAGAATAGTTTGGGTTGGAAGAGACCTTTAAAGGTCAACTTGTCCAAACTGCCCTGCAATACACAGAGACATCTTCAACTAGATCAGGCTGCTTAGAGCCCTGCCCAACCTCTCCCTGAATGATTTCCAGGGATGGGGCATCCACCACCTCCCTGGGCAAGCTGTTCCACCACCCCCTCAGTGCAAAAACTTTTTTCCATATAACTAGTCTAAATCTACTCTCTTTTAGTTTGAAACCATTATCTCTTGTCCTGCCACAACAGACCCTACTAAAAAGTCTGTCTCCATCTTTCTTACAGGCCCTCTTTAAGTACTGAATTTTCTCCAGACTGAACGACTTTTGTGGCCCTCCTCTAGAGCTACTCTAACAGGTCACCATCCTTCTCATGCTGGGCATGCCAGAGCTGGACACAGCACTCCACGTGGGGTCTCACCAGAGTGGAGCAGAAGGACAGAACTCCCGCTGGCCACCCTGCTTTTGATGCTGCCCAGGACACAGTTGGCTTTTTGGGCTGCAAGCACACATTGTCAGGTCATGCCCGGCTCTCCATCCACCAGGACTACTGCATCCTTCTTGGCAGGGCTGCTCTCAATCCCTTCATCCTGCAGCCTGTGATGATACCAGGGCTACCCCAACCCAAGGGCAGCATCTTGCACTTGGCTTTGCTGAACCTCAGGAGGTTCCCATAGTCTCACTGCTCAAGTTTGTCCAGGTCCCTCTGGATGGTATCCTGCCCTTCAGGTGTGTCAAGTGCACCACTTGGTGGTTGACACTGCAGCTGCTTGGTGTTTTCTGCTGGAAGTTCACTCGATCCCACTGTCTATGTCACTGATGAAGATTTTTGACAGCACCGGTCCAAGACGGGCCCCTGTGGGACACCACTTGCCACTAATCTCCATCTGGACATTGGGCCATTGACCACTATACTGTGAGTGTGACCATCCAACCAATTCCTCATCCACCAAGAAGGATACTACGGGAGAGTATCTCAAAGGTCTTACAGAAGCTCGGACAACTAACATCTGCAGTGTCCTTGTCCACTGATACAAGTCACTTGATCATAGGCCATTTGGTTCTTCAGGCAGGACTTGTCCTTGGTGAAGCTGTGCTGGCTGTCCTGAATCACCTCCTTTTCCTTCATGTGCCTTAGCATGGCTCTTAGAAGAATCTGTTTCATGATCCTCCCAGGTACAGAAGTGAGGCTGACAGGTTGGTAGCTCCCAGTCTTCCTTACTACCCTTTAAAAAAATGGGGGCAGTGTTTCACTTTTTCCAGACACAGGATTTCACCTGGTTGCCCTGACTTTTCAAATATGATGGAGAGTAGTTTGGCAATTACATTAGTTAATTCCCTCAGGACTCTGGGATGAATCTCATCAGATGTAGACTGACGTACAGGTACCTCAGGTGGTCTCAAACCTGTTCTTCTCACACTGTGGCAGTCACTTTTCTCCCTCAGCCCCGTCCTGCTATCCATCCACTGGAGAAGTGTGAGAAGAGAGGTTGCCAGTGAAGACTAAAGCAAAAAGATTGTTGAGTGCCTCAGCCTCTTCCTCATCCATAATTACCAGTTTGCCAGTTGTGTTTGTTTGGGAGGATACGCTTTCTGTGACCTTTGTTTCTGGCTGACAAAGCTACAGAAGCCCTTAGTCCTTGCATCCCTTGCCAAGTTCAGCTCCAGATGACCCTCCAATATTTTAAAAAAAGAGGGAAGAATAACACCTAACCACATTTTCCCAACCCTATGTTATTTCTTCTGACCTACCAAAATAGTCAATTCTCCTAGAAGGGTAGAATTACACTGAGCTGGGGGTGCATTTTGTCATGCATATGGGGTCAGGTTCACTGATCTACTAGAGCAAAGCAAAAGTAGCATAATATGACCTTCAGGTGGTCAAGCAGGGAGCATCTTCCAGGACAAGATACTTTCCTCTGCTGCTTGTGGAAAATTGAAACCAGTATCTGTGCCTGGCTATAAGGACAGAAAAAGGTCACTGTGCTGGCATAAAGATAAGAGCATGAATGTAGGATGAATGTGCACCAATCTTGTCTCATGTTGTTCAAACCAGACTGAGTGGTCAGCTAAGTCAAGAATGTTGATCTGTGACTCAAAAGAGGGTGAGAAGTGGTTAACACCATCTCTGAAGATGCAAATACACAATGGAACTTTTAAAACATTTCCACTGAATTTTATGAAGAGAAAGTGAGATACTCACTTTGCATGGTAATCAGTTGCTGGCCTGAGATCACTTACAGTAACTTTATTTTCTTCTCCACTAGAAAGAGATACAAGTTTATTTTAAAGACTGTTTCAGAATTCCATACATTTATAAAAAAAGATATGCATCATCTAATTCAACACACCTTCTATGAAATGTATTTGCTAAGAGTTTGTCTTTTGCTAAATACAGCAACTCGTAAATGCATTTACCTCTGAATTTTAGAGGCTTCTTGTGTTATTCTTGTTCTTTTGCCTAGTGGTTTTGAGGAACTTTTTTTATTATTATTATTTGCTGCTTTCTAAAAAGTAGCAATTATTTTCTTCTTTACTTAGTAACACAAGCTGCATGTGTATGCGTGTATATTAATGCTCAAAAATCACTGTACATTGTCCACTACATTGAAGTACTGGAGCCTACAGCAGTCAGTCCAGCCTTGCAAAAACAGTTATCTAAAACTGTACCCGACTGCACATACCTACTTGTTAGAGCCTAAGAAACAGAAAAAGCACCAAAATAACATCTATTAGCCTGCTTTTGCTGACCATCACCTGATCTTAGCAAAGGTCATTGCTCTGCCTCTAGTTTCTTGGTTACTCAACTTGTAAATACATGAAATTCATGGAAGGTGACTAAGATAAATTAGCTAGATACAAAGGTTTATAACTATTAGAGAACTCTATACCCTTAATTCTATATTTTACTGTCAAATTTCTCCAAATTGCAAAAAACTGACTGAAAACCAATGTGTTAGGAATGAAACAACTGAAGAATTTTGTTTGCTTTGCTGCTGCTATGAGTTGTGTTCTGTGTGAATTTGCTTATTTTTTTTTCATACAATAAGACTGTCTCTTACCAAGATCAATTTTAGTGAAGGAAGGGATGACCTTACTGGGAGAAGGAGCATGTGCTGACATAAAAAGTAATAAATACAATTTATTTTTCTCACTACTTGTATGTCTCATTGTTTGAGAGCTCATGGTGTCTAGTGCAGCTGGCTGAAATACAGCAAAAGTGGTATTAAAATATGCCTCCAACAGAGAGAACAAAATCTTTACATTCCAGCTGATGGCAGAGACTTCAGTAATAAAATTAAACTAATCCTACCCCAAAAAAGGTAGCTAATTTCAAAACAGAAGTTATACAAAACTGCTAATTATTTAACTTTCTGGACAAACTAGACTAACACTATCTATAACAAGCAGATTTTTAATGAGGTTTTAAGCCACATATTTCAATGCAGCAGTGACTAAATAAAAACAGCCAACACCTACATGTACACAGTTTTGTACTTTCCATCTTTTCCAGTACTTGAAATCATCACTTCATAAGTATAAACCTCTGGTATGTCATTCTTGTCTGTCTCTTCTCCGGTGTCACTGGATGGAGGGGACCACATCAGCAATGCTGTTCTTGCCTGAATATCCGATATCTGTAGAAACACCAAGTTGTGAGATCTCTGCCATTTAAATGCTATTATATGTAAATGTTGCTTTCCCAACAAGAGAAAGGAAAATGATATACCATTAGCAAATCAGAGTATTTATATTGATATACTAGCAACTAACTAGTTCTTACAGATGAAATCAGGCTGGAAATGCAAGGCATGCCATGAGAAAAATGCAATGCCGGGCAGGGGGCTGAGGGCAGAAACACCTCTTGGTACCGAACGCCACCCAGTGGGCTGCTGAAACATGGACCAGAGTGTTGGCCAGGCACAGGGCACAGGGACAGCAAAGCACATCCTGGGACATCAGGCACTTCACTAAACCATGCTTCTGGCACCCTTTTCTTGGAAGCCACTGGTACTATGACTTTTTTAACACCTTCTTGTTTCTTATGAAATATAGAGAGATGAAGGCAGGCTCACAAGGTCCATGTACATATACATAGACAATATCCTGAAGAATTTCTGTTGTGGTGTTTGCCTGAGCACCTCACCCACTGCAAAAAGGCCTGGATAAGAACAGTTGGTGTGATAGAAATACGAGTATACCCGGTGTGTGTGACCTCCAGCTATTCAACAAGTGGCCCCAGCAGATGAATCATGCTAAATGCAGTGACCCTCAGGTGGGTTAAATGGAAATGGAGAATCACAAGGAGACTCCTGAAACGCAGAAATCATCAGCTTTAGAAGTGTAGAGGTAGCATGAAAATTTGTCACACGGGATGGGTAAGAGATGCAGGAGTGGAACAGAGCAGTGACCAAAACCTGGTCTGACAGTGTGAGAAATTGCCAACCACTGCTGCCTCCATCCAGGCCTGATGGACGTTGAGTAGCTGCACCCCAGTTGGTGCAATAGCATTTTGGGGTGCAGCAGGCATGGATTTGCAGCTCATGTGACCTGGTGGAGAGCTTTCTCAATGGCCTGTGGATTAGCAGATTGTAGGGAACAACAGATTCTAGGGAACAATGCAGTCACACACAAAGCTACTGGAAGCAGCCAGATCTTCCAAAGGAGATGTGTGACTAGGGGTTCCCACACTCTCAAAAGAGTGAGTGCTGCCTGAAACCCATATGTGCTGCAAGGGGCTGAGGATGCTTGTGTTTTTGTAGGTGCGTGTACAGGTGCATGCAGGTGATTACAATTTTTTAGGATCTGTTAAAGAAGAATGCCTAGAAATGTGTTCATAAGTATTGCACATCTGCTACTGTGGTTTATATGTTGCACCCACCTACTGTTTCCAATCATTTACAAGAGAACTCAAACCACATTTCATTATATGAAATTACTAGTTTTACAATATGACCGTAGCATATGTCTATTTTGGGAATAATTGCTTTTGAAAATCTATTACCAGAGTATCAGAATCAAAAAAGCTATCTTCACAACTGGTGCTCTCAAATTGCTATAAACTACTGAACTAAAAAACTGAATAGGTCAGCTTCAAGAATGAAGCAAAGAGGACATGACTTATTGATAGCAAACAGAAAGGAAGAAAAATCATACTATGTGAGCCTCAGCGTCTTGGAAATAATGTCACTAAACCGTTGTGCACTAATAGAACTGTACATCATATCCTAAAAGGGATCAAATGTTGGTAGGAGTAAACAATGAAGTTTCTATTTAAAATCTGGAAAGAAAAAATCCACTACTATCTTGATGCAATCACAAACTAGACTAACATTATCTATAACCACTGCAGTAAAATTCTAGCATTTCTGGCAGTCTCTGAAGTTGTGGGAAGCATATGATAAAATTCCTTCCTGGTCAATCTTTACCCCTCCTTCCTGAGTTGCAGCAAGTGGCAGGAGATCCTGAGGGAAAGAAATGCAGGTTCCTCAAGGATCTACTGTACTTCAGAACTAGTAGATCCATTTTAAGATGATCTCTTCCTAGGTTTAGCTATTTTAACAGCTGAATCTTTTTCCCTCATGTCCAGGCAGTGTCCCCCTTACTGCTACTAGCTAAGCCTACTAGTCCTAGCCACCATGGAGTTGAACATTAGATCTTCCCTTCCTTTTGCAGTTGTTTCTCATGCGTTTGACAACTGTTGGTATTTGAGTTTTCCCCTCACCTATAAAATCTGATCGTTCTCAGTGTTCTCCTTATCTCCTACTGATTTATTTTCTTTAGTGCTTTGCCCAGAACATCCCATCTAATGCTTTGCTAATGCCAAACTGCCACCTGACAGATTACATTTCCTTCATACGTAGGATATTTAAAAAAAAAAAAACAAACAACCCTCTGTGACATAAGGAAAAATAAGTATTTTTTAAAGATTTAAGATCAGAAGAATCCACTACTATTATGTACTCTGAGACACTTGGGAGCGGCCTTTTCAAAAAGCTTGGCATTACTTATTACTTTGTATGCTTATGCAAGCAGCTGCAATTGATTCTGGTTGCAACTCTGAGCACTATGTGCTTCTGCAAAGCAGAGCAGAGTATAATACTTGAGTCAGGCTCTAGCACCGTGGAAACAAGATGTGGTCATGTCTTCATTAGCAATACAGCTTGCCAAAGTGAATCTCCTCATTAAATATGTTACACATGCCATTTGGGTCAAACAAAAGAGCAGTTTCAGCATGTGCAATCTGGATTGCATTCACAGTAATTCAAGATACTTAACTGTGAGTGAGGCGCACCACATGCCAGAAGTCTGCAAATATATACAGAACCAGAAAGTATGATGTTCTCCAAAGGGAGAACTTGCTATGTAACCAACCCTCAAATTCTGAGCTCTTATTGCCTCTTATTAAATACTCAGCTTTCTGCATCATTCTTCATTTGGCTTTTGTCTTTAAGGTCTTCTTTTCTCTCTGCTTTGTTATTTGGTTAACAGCTAGGATAGCTGGTGAAGACTTCGGTCAAACACTGAGGTGCAATCTGCAGAACCACTCCAATTTACATCTGGGTACAAATAGTTCAAGACCCCTAAGTAGAAGGGTCAGCTAGTGTCAGTATCATGCTACCAACTTGATTTAACATTGCCATGTATGAAAGGATGAGAGATCCATATGGGGAAAAGTTCAAAGAAATCAGAATCCAACAGGAGTTTGGAGGTAGCAAAACTGATGCATCCCATACTGCATAGAACTGAAAGTTATTTAGTTGTGAATGAAAGAAACAAGACAAGAGATCACCACCTGATTTAGATGTGCATGCCCTGGACCTGGGCATTGAGACATGGGACAGCCCAGGACAGGTCACAGCCTTCAGCACTATTCCAGGCTTTCTGGAGTAGGATACGGTGCACTGCACACTGTACTGGACAGCCCCCTGTATGATCATCTGATCATATGGCCACCACCACAGCCAGTACTGCCAGCATGGTTCACCCAGGGAGCAGAGTACTGATGATCTATCAGAAATCACAATCCTCATAATAAGTGCCTCAACCAAAACATTAATAAAAAACCTGCAGGAATATTTCTGATGAGAATCACAAAGAGAAGGTGTGAAAAAACAATGTCCTGGTTCATTTGAAGGAAAGTGAGGAAAATATTTCCTTGATGAAACTGTGGGAGGGTGGCTTGAGCTCCTGCAAGGCCCAAGTAGGTAACAGACTCCTATCACATCACACCACACTCCTTCAAGCTGCAACATGAGCTAGACTTCCACCCCCTCACAGCCCTGACAGTCCCCTGCCTTCATAAAGCATAAGCCTCTCCAAGTGCTGGAAGTCTGGTTTTGCCTTGTGTACACTCTGTATCTGCAGCAGACTGCCACTGTGCTGCCTTCTGAGGCCTGCAGAGATTCCTTGTTGCACACAGCTACATGCAATGATGCTCAAGCCAAGAACGGGGTGTGGAGAGGAACTAGGGCACTTGTCTAAAAGGCACAGATGGTTGAGTGTTGAGGGCAGGAGTGAAAGAAAACATGATAGCACTGGCACTGTATTGCTTTTCCCCATGTCATTAGCAACACAGCACAAGACCCCACCTGCTGATCCATCCCTCTCACAGTCTCATTCAGAGAGAGTTCAGAGCTCCCCTTGGCAATGCAGCCATTGCTAACACCCCGATTTCAGACAGCTCCCATCTCCACGCTGCTTGGCTACCAATGACACAGGGGCACTGAAGACATGTCAATCTGTCCTGGTGCTTGGACACAGCAGGACACCAAGTGTTCAGGACTTCCTCTATACAATCCCTGCTCAGTGCTTGGAGAATCACAGAGTCATAGAATGGTTCAAGTTGGAAGGGACCCCTGGAGGTCATCTGGTCCAACTCCCTTGTTTAAGCAGGGCCATGTAAAGCCAGCTGCCTGGAACTATGTCCAGACAGCTTTTCAGTATCTCCAAAGAGGCAGTCTCCACAAACTCTGGCCAAGCTGCGCCAGAGCTGATGTCCTCATGGTACAAAAGTGTTTCCTGATGTTCAGAGGGAATCTCCTGTCTTTCAGTTTAGGCCCATTGCCTCTGGTTCTGACGCTGAGCACACTGAAAAGAGCCTGCCTCCATCCTCTGTGCGCTTGCCTTGCAGATATCTATATACATTGATAAGATCCCCTCTGAGCCTTCACTTCTCCAGGCTAAACAGCCCCAGCTCTCTTGGCCTCTCCTCATCAGGCTGTAAAGAAACATATGAAAGAAGAATAATCAAGACTAGGGCACTAAACTGGGGCAAGGTTGCCTGGAAATTGAAGGGAAGAAGGAAGTAGCTGATGACTGGAGGAAGTAGGTGACTGACTGGACAAACCCATGGCAAAGCTCCTCCTGGATTGTCAGTTGTATGGACTACGCTACAATGGGGAACACAGACTATTTCTACTCAGGCAAGATGGTGGACTCAGGAGGGTGGTGAAGATTTTTGGAAAAGATGCACAAATCTTCACAGGGAAAGTCCAGACAATGAAAGAAGAAGCACTGGCCTGCTCTAAAACACAAGAAACTACCGAATTTGGCAACAAAGCTTTAAAGAGTATCTACACAAAAATATGCATTAGTTTTACAAACTGAAATATATTGGTAAATTTTCAAGCAGGTAGGTCAGAAGTCCACTGCTGACAGTCACCTTCTGTGGTGAATTTTATGTCTCTCTTCCCTGAAGCTCCAAAAATCTCTTAAAAGAGAATTAGGTAATATTTTTTCTCTACTTTGCAAATAAGGTTTTACAAAACATCATTTTTGGTGATGTTTCCAAAACCTTGCCAGGTATCCCTCATGCCAAGAGATATGTGGTGTGTAAAACTGGTTCCTGAGCAATAAAGACTAAACAAAGTTGCAGGAAATTGAGAACAGATTCTGCAGTATAATATGTTAAGCAGCATATTCCACTGAGCGGCATCATTACGCTACTGACAATGTTACAATCTCTATGTTTTTTAAATAATTCTGTTAATACTGAGATTCATGGAATAGATAGGAAGAATTCTGCAGAGTAAGTATCAAGACAGTTTTAGTTTCATAAATGTTAATACACTAAAAATTGCTTTGATTGTTTACAGTACAGTGACTGGAAGTTAGTGAATTTGGTTTAGTATGGGAAATTAAAGACCCTTTAAACTTAAGAGAGAGAAAAGGAGGTGTGACTATGTAAAATAGCAACAGATATATTTTGATTTTATGGAAAGCTTTTGTTACTTACCACTGGCTTGGCTATATTAGAAAGAAGTGCTTCCAGTGCTTTTGTTTCTTCATCCTTTTCTTAAAAAACAAAATCAAAGCAGAAGAGAAGTACCCATGAATACTGTGCAGTAACTTTACAGTGAAATAGCTCTTCAAATTCAACAACTGCACACAGAAGAAAGCATTTATAAAGTAGAACATCTTGCTAACTTGCATTCATCTAGGACAACATAAAACTAAAAAAGCTTCTGAAGAAGCTGTTAAAACAAAAATATTTCTAAAGCCCTTCTATTCTTTATGGAATACAAAAAGCCTGATTATCATTTTTTAATGTATATCTTTAAACCAACTGCTGTTCTGGAGAACTTAAGATCTTGGTTATTTCCCATAGATTTCTCTTTGGATGCAGTCAAGTTGCAGTAGTTTAAATATGTTTTTGCACATCAGCTGGAAGTCTACTAGTAACACTGCTGGCCTTCCTTAACTGCAAGGGAAACAATCTAAGGTGTTTTGTATCAGCTGAAGGTATAGCTGAGCTTTATAAAGGACTTATACTTCATAGAAAGCATTTTATCTGCTTTTCTCACATAATATTTAAATTTTTTTATCTTAATAGTCTAAGTGAGCAGGCTACTCAGTTTTGAAGGTGTGGCCAGGCATTTTTAATCCATTTAACCTGTCTTAAACTAAACATAAAAGAAAAACAAAGCCTGACAAAATTCTTTAAGAAACATAGATCAAATCTATTTACAACTTTGTTTCTAAGATGGTTTATGCTGTTGAAACAAATCAAATGCTTTTCTGACTTGTATGACAACTTAAGTCACCTCCTGTTTGACAGTCTTTCTCAGTACATAATTTCCCCCAATGTCTCCTGAAATAATTTTGAAAAGTGAACTTTCCCATTCTTCATATAAAATACTTCAAAGAAAACATCACCATAATTTTTGTAACATGTGTAAACAATAGTACATCTCATCACTTGTGTCTTGTTAAAGTTAGCTCACAGATAAACACCAACAGACTGAAAGTAAACTGAAGCTGAACTGAAAGTAAACTGCCACTCTGGAACTATAGTGACAAATATTCAAGTTTGGAGCAATAGCTCCCAACATCTGATTTTATGTTGTATCTCAAATGGGACCTTTGGTACTAGGCTTTCACAGGATATCATCTACACCTGTTTTTAAACAGCTCTCATAGGCTGAGATTTCCCGGATTTGATTAGAGGTACTTTCTTCACAATTCTTCTGGTTTACAGTAATCTAACATACATTGGCACAAAATTATTATCTCAAAGCAAACTTCAGAGAATTGAGAAAAATCCTGCTTTACTTCCCTTAGCATCACCAATTACAGTTCCTTATTCTGAAAGCACTGCTCCTGGCTAATTGCAAGTCTTTGACATTATGTTCACAATCTGAAGAACTATGGCAGAGACCTCCAAATCGCACAGTGACACATCATCAAATTTGACAATGACTGCATGACTGAGTGAATACAGTCCATCTATGAGATCACAAGCTTTCTAGTGAAATAGAGATATTAATATTAAGCACACTCCCTATGGTAGTGTCTTAGAAAACACCAACTCATAGGGAGTAATGTAAGGACCAGCCTTTTTCTACAAGGGCCTTTCAACAGGGAGTGGGTAGGGATAGATCAATTTCATGTAACAGCAGTATCTCTTTCACAAAATATTCTTTATCAAGTTGGACGTATGTTGTCTGATCCAGACACTCAATTCTTTCCATGTTTTCTACAATATCAAGCAGGCCATCAATATTCAGTGATTCCTTAAAATGCAAGTACTCTGAACAAAGCAGAGATTTTTCTTTAAACGGTGTCATGAAGTGTGACTCATTTTCTCAAATTTACATGGACACTTCCATACCAGCAGGTTTTGTTCTCTTAGGCCCACATTCCCATGTGATAAGGAGGTTGATCACCCTTAACTCCACTCTATGTAAGTCAGGGCATTTACAGGCTGCTACTCAACTTCAAGACTGTCAAAGTGTGGTGTTCTATTCACAAATGTTATGTTCAGTCAGACACTGGACCTGCATCATATATTAATATGTGTATATGTGTAATATTTTTGATAACACCAACCTTCTACTTCTGTGTCTGTCTGAGAACTGCTTTTTCCTTTACCCAAAGACTTGCATTTGGTAGAACCTGTGCTTATACCAGCTGCATCTTGTCCTTTTGTAAGTCCATTAGGTTCACTTGTAGGAGAAGGACATTTCTGAGGGGATGATGGAGGACTGTTTAACTTATCCTTCTGAGTTCCGTGTCGATCTTTTAACTTTTTTTGTAATCTTTCATATGTTTTACTAGACCTTTCATCTCTAAAGTTGGATCTTCCATGAGCAGGTAGAGTATCTAAACGAAGGAAGGAAAAACAAATCATTAAGAACAGAATGTAATTTAAAAATCTACCTAAAAATGCTAAGTAAGTTAAATGTGCACCTGCACTGAAGTGTCCAGCAGGTAAATTGATAAACACTAAATGGACATTAACAATATGTTAGGGAAGAGAGAGTAATCTTTCCCTCCCCTATATTTTCTCAATTTAAAAATTATTCTTGAAATTAATCTTCCTTGAGCTGTGAGGTACAGGATAAAGTCTACACAGAAAAAATGTGCTACTTTATTACACTAGAGGAGGTTTGACCTAGTGTCAAATAAAAGAATCCATTAAGTTTTGGAATGCAGGTAGAGCCCTAATACTTCAATGATGCTTCAGCAGGGATCAACAGGGAAAAGACTCATAAAAGCCTAGGAACATGGAACTTGTGATCTATGGGACAATGGAAAGACACTAAGACACTGAAGACAGTATGGCCAGGCCTTGTAATGCACTATACCCGTACACAGTAACCCCAGGCCTTGCTGCAGTAGCACCGAAGTCTCATCTGTAAGTCAGAATTGGCTTTGGAAAAAAGTCAGTACCAGACTACTGACAGCATTAAACTCCAAACTGGTGAACTCTTCTGTTCAGTTCTAACATTTGTATTCATTTCACCTTGATGCTTAGAAACACTTTACTGACTCAAGACTTTATATACCAAGTCTTCCCTTAGTGTAACCCTGCTTATGAAAAATGCTGAAAGCTTTAAGAAAAATTACATCCTTCAAAATCACCATAGAATTTGCTTATTTTCAGGTAAGTTGGATCAGTCAGTCTGAAGAATACATTATTTGTTATTCCTTACAAGATAGGAAGTACTGAAAATAAGATCAAGTAAGAACTTCCTTGCAAGGATAAAAACAAAACAAAACAAAACAAAAAAATAGAGCACTTCTCAGTTTCCATTCTTTTAAAGTCAGCTTAATTCACAAAAGTTTGACAGAGGACTTCTAGATAAGCTATTTAGAAATGTGATTTTCATTACCTTTAGAGAGTTCAGTGCTCCTGTCAGGTAACTACTGTGCTCTCTGAGCATCTGTTTTGTTTGTGGGTTTTTTTGTTTGTTTGGGGTTTTTTGTCTTTTTTGTTTGTTGGTTTGGGTTTTTTTTCCTTAAATTTAGATTCCTGAAATAGGAGCCTAACTGTGGGTTTTGACTTTTGAAAGGTACAGCCAGAGATCCAGAATTAAATACAAAATCTGTAGCAAATAAATAACAAATTACAGTATTAATCCTTTACTTTCCTAAACCCAAAGGCATTTTACACAAATATTGAAACTAAAGCAAACAAAGAATCCCACTTTATCTTTCTTTTTTGCATTAACAGTTTTGCAAATTATAACTGAATTTGTATTTAAAGTGATAGAACCTGGCAGCAGAAATACAAAAAAATATTGTTCCATTAAGAAGCATCATTTATCTTTTATGCATTTAATTATCATACTCCAATTTCTTAATTTAGCAAACTAAAAGCAAACAACTGCCATCCACAAGAAATCAGGAAATTAATAAAACTACTAATAAGCACCCAAAGAGCACATAGTAATGTACTGTTATCAAAGTAGTGCAAGAAGAAATAAAGCATAACATAAGAATACAGAAACACTGAGAATTCCAGGAAGATCAAGATATTGGTATATTAACTGACTGCTTCGTTCATCCTGACTACTTAAGCTCAGCAAATAGATGAAGGCCATTTTTAGACTATTTTAGTAGTATCATAGAACATTGAGAAATTGTGTTTAGCCTTCCTCTCAATAGCTTCTAGCTTTCTCTAAAAACAGCAACCTAGAATTGCTCACTGAAAGTCTTTCAAGGTCGGCACCTGCCTTATCTAAAGAAAAGCAAGTCTACCAGAAATGTAAATATTTATCTAACAACCCAGCCCCTGAGTTGGAACACAAATACACTTTGCCACCAAACCATAGTAAAGGCAGACGTCAACAGCACTACCAAAGATGGCTTCAACCACTTTATTAAGTTTAGGTTAGAGGCACCTCATTACTCCAACTGGACTTCAAAGGGAGATTTAATTAAATGCATATAGTTTTATGAAAAATGGACCACTTTTTTGCTTAATACTTAGAATTCCTATTTCATGCTTCAAACAGGATGTTTGCAGGACTTGAGATCTCAGAACAGTGTTCAGGCATGGATTTAAATGCTGGATCACTACAAACACTTTCTGCATCGTTTTCCTAGGAAATCTGTAACTTACACATGTAAGAAGTAATCTCTATGGTTAGTGGATGACTGAACAGACAACCAAATAAATTAAAACAACTTCTGGAATAGTAAGCTTCAGCCAAATCAAGGCTGGTATCCACATAAAATGTTTTGTGTAAGATTCCCATTCAAGCTATAAGTCTTGCTTGACAAAGCCCACACTACAACGTAACAGATGCTGGAAATGAGCAGGACATCATTCCCTTTGACAAAAGTTGCAATATTTGACGAGCTACTTACCCACATCCCCATAGACTTGTGAAGTGTGATACTGTGGAATGTACTGCGTCGCCATGTCACCGGCTCCAGTCACAGGGGAGTAGATGTGGCGGGGTGGAGGGGGTATCATGGCTGGAAGAGGAAGGAAGCCAGGCAGTGGGGGATGTGGAGGCCTGTGTATCACTGTGTGACCACCAGGATGAAATTCTGGAGCCTGGGGAACCACCACAACCCTTCGAACGCCGTTATCCTCAATAACCTGTACAGTGAGAGACATCACACACCGAAAGAGAAATGACACTCTGAAAAACATGTTTCTACAGACCCTTAAACAAAATCAGAATAGTGAACCTCTTAAATCTGACTAAAGAAAAACAGGAAATAGCAAGGAAGAAAAAGGGACATTAAAGGGCTGTCTATGTTAACTGTATCACCTGCAGCAATCCCATTAATTTCTCAATGTAGTGGGGAAGAAAACTTATAAAAATCTTACCATAAGGGTATCTAACAAACAACGCAGTATACAGCTCAAACACGGTCCTGTTTCAACCTTGTACGCTACACTGCTGTAGGAATTGTTGTAGAGGCCAACAACTAGACTGCTCCCTAGAAACGAACTGGGGAACTGACAGACCTTAGTCTGCATCAATAGTGAGAGAAAAGGTAAGAAGTGTCTGGTTTTTGCTCTGTCCCCAGCTCAGCCCACCAACACTAACCCAGGAGACACCCGCCATACTGGCCCTGCAGCAGCCACCATCTGCATCAAGCTGTTAGCAAGCAAACTACCAGAATGGTAGTCAGCCCTCTCAAAACTCCTTCACAAGCCAAGTAGTTCTAAATGTTTTTTTTTTTTCCTTCTCCTTCCCCTATCCCTCTACCTGTTCAGAGGTCTTGAACCCTGAAGGGCACCACATGCTACTCAGAAAACGGAGGCCCTTGTGGCAGCCTCTGGCAGACTGTAGTGCAAGGACTTGTGAAAAATTAGCAAATGGAGATGTGACAGTAGCCTTTGTGTGAGGTACCTGAGTGTGGCCCTTAACAATGCTGCCAGAAGTTCCAAGCAATGGCAGTAGCATATGCAACCCCATGGGGAGAATCTGTAAGATGCTGGGAGCTGAGGTGTGCTGAGCATGGTACTTGTAGCATCTCTGGGCTGTGCAGCACATGGGGCTCTGGTGGAGAGCAGGCACAAGGGCACAAACTGTACAAAGTACTGAAGCAGAAAATTTCCTGGTCTAGTTGATGACGCATCCTCTTCAGTAAATGAGGGTGGGTCATCAACTAGACCGGGAACAAGGATCTGCCCCTAAAGCACCTCAAATCATGACCCTCTCTACATTTTTGTAAATTCACATAAATACATGACTGTTGGTGACACCTAGAGACGATCTTGGCATATTTTGACTTGTGTGTATTGTGATGTCAGTATGGCATCCCATACACTGAAGTATGGGATGCCAATGACTGTTCTTTATTTCCTAGTAAAATGCTGTAGAATAAAGTCACAGCAGAAATTGCAATGTAAGGTTTTAGATGAAACATTTATCCAGAAAAAGGAGAGAAGGATGAAATATCATTACTACATTCAGTAACAAGAAACAAAACAACCCCATGACATAACTTTTCACTGACATTTGAAATGAAATGGGGACATGTACACATACACCAAATAAACACCCTGGTGCAACAGGAAGAGATCAATAGATCAAAACACTTAGAGCCAAGCTGCTTTCAGCTCCACTGTTTAAGGTTAATGGAATCATGCTTGGCTAGATTTAGCCCTGTGCCCTAGAGTGAATGCTTCCATCAAGTCCAGGACGGAAAGCTGCGTGGAGGATCATTGGTTTTACCATGTCCCCATTAGGAGTTGGTGTGCATCTGGTACATCTGGAATAGAGCTTCTGATTTTGTTTTCTCTGCCAGCAATCTAATTTGTACAGCCCCAAATTATCCTGCTAGCTGAACCAATGCAAGGTAAGTGAGATTGGTATGGGAAATTGTTTCAAAACTTCACCACTGTGCTGAGAGAAACAGTGCTGTAGGTAGAGAGGCATGCTTCTGGTACTGTAGGATATGCATATGCAACAACATTCAGAAGACACAGAAGTGTGTACACAAAGGAGCTGACCCCACTTTACCTAATAAACAGTTAAAAATTAATGTTACTTAAGTGAACACAGTTTTAAAAAGCATGCATACCACAGGACTTTAAGAAATGGGTTCTTTTCAGTACACAGAAATTGTTCCTTATTGGGAAAGAGTAATTAAAGACAATACTATTCAAATCTGTGTAACCATAGCTGAGTGGTATCCTAAAGGCAGAATATATTAGCAGTAAATACAACTAGAATTTCTGCTGTCCAATGAAATTCTCTAAACACTGAAATGTAGTTTTAATTAAGTCCCTTTTGGTTACAGAGCCCCTCAAATATTGCAAGTTATTATGATTTTATGAGTAGACTCAGATTATGTAGGAAGCAGCTTCCATTAAAAAACAAACAAGCTGCTTAATTTATAACTTGCTTCCTCGGGTCTGCTAACACCCTAAGTAGGTAAGAAATAGTCACCCAATTCATAACAGCAGGGACCTTATGTTTAACAAGTCCTTAACTGTGCTTCCAGATCTAACATCTGCTCGCTGGTAGCAGAAAACTACACAGATAAAAACGCTCCAAAAAGCAGTCAGAGCATCATGCTAAGTCTATAATTTTAAGTTAAAAAATTAAACAAGCTCTCTACTATCCCAGTTGTGCTAGCAAAACATGGTTCTGGCGTAGGCCTGTTTGGTTAAGTGAACCAACCAAACATCACTGGAAAACTCACTACAGACAGTGGATATAGATGGCTTAAGAGAGGATGAATAAAGATGTGTTTTCCTTCAGTTTTACAACTACAGTTTTAAAAGAAGAGGAGGGGAAAAGGAAATCGGCTGATGAATTGCTATTTAGTTATGTGATATTAGAAAAGTAAATCTTTTATTCAGTGGTTATCCTCAACTCCTAACAGAAGACAGTACACTGTATCACTGCCAAACAGGAAGTGAAGCAAGCAGAGGCATAACAGAACTAAATGAAAATGGAGAGACAAAAGATGGTTATGTTGAAGTTATTCCAGGCTGACAGCTTAGGACATTTAGCTGGTTTCCTATTCAACCCAAAATATAGCTGCAGCTGCTGACCTTTAAAAATATACTATATCTGCAGAAACTATAGAAGTTTGCTAGGACTGCAGTAAGTCTGGGAAAACTCTAAGCTCAATAATGTTAGACTTTCCTGTTTTGCAAGACTACTATCAAATCTTCTGACCTGTAAGAGGAACTCCCATCATAAACCTCAAAGTCTGTTATGTTTTGTCAGTAATAAACACTTCAGAAGGCTTACAAACTACAGGTTGTCTTGGACTATGGTACTTCTACTCAGATGAAAACAGCAGATGAGCATTCACTCTGAGCTGGATAGATGTGAGGCACCTTCAGCTCAAAGGTCAGAGCCATGTGCTAAAACAACACCTGCTTGGACTAACAAACTCCAGTAAAAGGTTAATAAATGGGCCTCAGCAAGGCCCAGCCCTTGAGCATCTTGATTCAAATTGTCCTCAAAGGAAGAATAAACTAATTAAAAAAATATTTTTCAGACTGGCATATGTTACACAATTATTAAAATACGTACTTCATCAATGGAAAACAAATAAGAAATATGGTAAAATTCCGATCTTCATTTAGCTCTAAACTTCTTTCAGTTATTTAAAAATGAATTCTATTAGGAATCAGGACTTTTTACTACAATCTGAAGATATATGGACTTTTAGTGATTATTTATAAACCATTTGTCTTTTGCCTGCTTGGGAACTCAACTACAAAGGATGCATAGAATCAACTTATCAGCCAGCTTCCAAGAGATGAAAGATAAAATCAGAGTAGTAGTCTGCCTGCCCTAACAGCCTTTTCTTTTGCTAGAGGACAACTTTTTAAATGTTGTTCGGATAATTTGTCCAACCTCTGCTGACATTGTGGCTGTTTTGTTGTACTTTATGCATTGTAGTCCCTCCTCAGCGTACACCATTGGATGCACACTAAGTCAGAGGTGGACTGGTCACAACAACAGAATGTCTTGAGAGAGACTTTACATCATGGGGAGTGGGATTCAACTGCTCTAACTTCCAGATCTGACCTACTAAGCCCTAGACTTGCTCTACAGGTGAGGGAAAGAAAAGAGGCACCATCTAAAAAGGCCACACATCTCATTATAATTCACATGTCAAAAAGAGCCAAGAGAAATCATCCTTTTAATCTACTTTAAAGGATGTCCAGGTTATCTAGCTCACATTTAATTTACAGACACCTAAATTAGGAATCACACAGCAGTGAAAAAATGAGAACCCCATTTTAAGATAAGTGGTGGAAACACTTATCATGAGATAACTTAGTCCCAACGGATGGCTGACATTTTTCCCATGTTGTTTGCTGTACTTTTTTAACTGACCTGTGTTTCTCCTTATCTGCATGGAACTTCCCAGACATGAACATGTATAAAGTATATTATATATATTCTATATGTATTGCTGGCCAGAGAAAATATCCACAACACAGGAGTCAGTACAAGTCCTGCACAAGCAGATATTTGGGTCACGATTGCATTTTATATTCAGAAGGCATCTAGTACATTAGGATTCTGAACTCAGCAAGAAACTGTGCTTGCTACTGTCATGTACATAGTTAATATATAACTGAACAGGCACAGACACAGCATGAGAAGTCTCCCATCTCAGAAATACTGAGAGACATCTCCTTGCTTGATCACAATGACTGAAACGTAACAAATTATATTACTGAATTAGCGATTATGGTTCCAATTCCAAAATTTACATGAAAAGAAATAAAATAAGCAAGTGAAGTGACATACCTGTGGGGCATATCCAGGAGGCACATAAATAGTAGGCACTGAACCATTTGGGGACATCATTGGAACCTGAGCAGGACCTAAGTGGGTTACAGACATATTCAGTACAGCACCATTTAATAATTTGAGAAAAGAACATACTGAACTGCCATGTCTCTGTGAAAAATATACAAGATAACATGGATAAACAAAGGCAATGAACTGTACAGATAAAATCATAGCAAAGGGCACTCTCTGAAATCTAAAAAACAGTTGAAGAAAACCAGAAACAAGCTAAAAAAAAAATCCCCAGCAAATATTTCTCCCATCTCTGTCAACAAGCCCACGGAAGAGCTTATGTCAAAATTCAACATATGACAAAATTCAACAGATGACAAATCAAAAGAAATGCCCCGAGATGAAAAAATAGAAGAGACTATAAAACATAAACAAAAATATTAGAAACAAACTGCTGAAATCAGATACCATTCATTTAAAGTTACAAAGAAAATTACTTCCAAAATGGCTGTTTTTCACTATGGCCTTATCGACTGAAGTAGTCTCCGTACCACAGAAGTGGGAGGTGGCAAATGAGACACAAGGTCTCAGGGAAAAGCCAGTGTATTTCCAACTAATTAGTCTGCTCCAGCTAACAGGAAAAGTCAGGACACCACGGTGATCCTTGTACCATGCAAACCATAAAGAAAGGAGTTTACATACACTTAGATAAATATGATAATGGGAATGTGTTAAGGTGGCATTTGTAGATAAAGTATTGCCTAGAAAATCAGGTACCTTCAAAGACACAGGGATACTGTCACATACTTGGATCTTCAAAAAGTTTTTGACAATATCTCTCAAAGACTCTTAAATAAGTACTGACGCCTTTGGTAAAAAGTGAAAAGGTCTTTCCATTAATAACTGATTGGAGAACAGGAAACTAAGAGAAGTAAATGACCAGCTTTTGAAGTTCTTTGAGTGACCAAAACAATCCCACAGGCACCCAAAGAACCTGTTCAGTGTGTTAAACAAAGTTTCCAGAAAAGAAAATGAACAGCAAGGTGATAAATTGTTGCTATGGTCTCAAAGTGCTGCAAAGGATCTCACAGTACTCACTGATGAGATGACAAAAACTCAGAAGGAATAATGTTGGTAAGTGCAAAGTGATGCACCTGGATAAAACCAGAAGTGCTTCTTTACAGCAAGAAGCCATAAATCAGATGTAAACAAACATACAAGGCAGGTACTCCACGGATTTCTAAAGAAATACCAGCCAAGTGTTGTTTAGCGGCATTCACGGAAAGAAAGAGAACATCAAAAAATCATTACTAATGGAACAGGGAACAAGCAGAAAACATCATTATGCTGTGGTATAAATTCACACTGTACTTCAAATCCTTGAGCAATGTGTTTGACTCCACATTTCAAGATGAACACACAGGACTAGAAAACGACAAAAAAAAAGATATTTACAGTGGCTTTCCACCTGTTTATCAAGAAAGATTCAAGAGAGCAGGATTCTTCCATCAGAAGATGGTTAAAAGGGCTGGCAGTAGAAAAACAGTAAAAGACCTATCTAAAAAACACCTAAAAATGGAAAGATAGATAATTTATAGTTTCTCATTTGCAAGACCCAGAGATAGTTAACTAATTCACCAGGTAAGTCTTAAAACAGATAAGAGAATTTTTCATAAAATGTACAGCTAAATTGTGTAACTCCTTGCTTTAAGAACAGTGTAGAAAGTAAAGATTAGGTTCAGTTTGGGAGAAGTAATCCATTAGGAGTTGTAAAAAATACAAGTACTACTTTTGCTTTGTGAACACAGAAGTTTCTTCTGTGTGCCTGCCCTATCCTTATGCCCTTTAGTATTTGATACTGGCCTCTACCAGAGCAATCACATTGGTACAGCCACAAGAGCGACGTCCTTACATTACTGTGTTTTAAATACACAAGGGAACAAACACTGGAGTTTAATAATAACGAAAATACTGAAACACAATATAATCTGAACAAGTTTTGTGAAAAGAAAGAAGGTTGGGATTCAGACACTGTAGGCTGCATTCTGCAAATTTCCAAATCAGTATATTGAAGCTACCAAAAGTACCAATCCAACTTAGTGCAGTTTCAGTAAGACTTCTGAAAGGGCATTGGTAGCTCCACCTTAATGTTTTTTAAAACTCTGTTAGGATCTGCAAAAGGAAAGTACTAAGCAAATGCAAAGTGCAGTAAATAAGATTAGCATACCTCATTCTGATATGTATGGACTTTACAGAAAAATAAAGGTACCTTTGTCTGAAAGCCAAGAGCAGGGAGAAGGAATGAAAAGCACTCCTTAGGAAAGCTGCATGCAATCCCACTTGATTGCACATATAATAGGAACTTCTTTAGAATAAGGCACAGAAGTTTGCAAACATGTTACCTAAAAAGAATCACAGCTTTTTTATCAACCAAATGTCAGCCCACAACAGGGGCAGGGGGTGAAAAAACTTTTTAAGAACAAGATCTTTAAGGAATTATTTACTGAACTGTGCAACAGCGAAGAATATAAAGACTACAGCAAGCTATAAATTGAGAACTGAACATTCTTCCAGTAGTTTTGTTCATCTGAAACTCAAAAATGTTTCAGCAAGTTTCTCCTGAGTATGAAGTGCTAAAAAGAAATTAAAGTGAAGCAAAAATCAGCAGAAGAAACTTCAAATAGTGCATTATCTTACTACAATAAATTCAAAAAGGTCAAAATTAATGGAAGCACATTTATTGTAAGTTGCCATTGAAATAAATAATGGTTTAATTCTTACATAAGGTGGATTTTATACAACCTGTATCTTGCATTGCTTACCTGCAATTTTTCTATAACGAGTACAAAACATTGACACTTCCATTAAACTCACATTTTTCAACTATGTAAGTTTCAAGTAAATGGAAAATTAAGACCACAGTTACTTGAACTTCTTACAGAACACAATGTCCTTGGGGGATGATGAAACTCACATTAGCAAGTGTATTCTCTGAGAACTGGTGATTATCTGTGTTTGGCATTTTTGTTTCGTTTTTGCTTTAAGCATCTAGAGAATATTGTTTAACAACCTTTTTAAGGCTTACTTATTTCACACTAATCTCTCTAACAAACACAGAGCACTTATCTCCCATCCAGTACAAAGGTTCCTCCACAAAGCCATTTCCAGTATATCATAATCTAGCAGTCACAAAAATAAAGGCATAAACTGAATGTATGAACCTGAAAAAGTATTGCAGTATTAGTCAAATTAGTAGTTTCAAAATTTGCATGCCATCTTTTGCACTTTAAAGTACCAGAATTAATGAAAACATATTTGAATATTCAAAAATTCTAATTTATTTTTATTAGATTTCCAAGTGGCTGTGAAATGAAATTTCTAGATGGACATTCAAGAAAATGATAAGCATGGGACAAAAAGTTGGCAGACTTCACATTCATTTTTAATGAATGTTGTGTTTTACAGCAAGATTGCTGATTTCTTGATAGGAAGCATATTACAACCTGCAAAATTTTATCTGAAGATAAAATGCTAATATGCTATAAAACCATGTATTTTTTTCTTTGCTAATGTGAAGATCTCAGCTCTCCTGTGGTGTAATACACTGTAAGAGGCACTTTCACATTTTTAGGTATTGGCTGGACTGCTGCATGACATAACCAGTGTGTTTTACCAGGAGGTGAGAGTTATTATAAAGTATCAGCAAACAACAGGATCGGGAATTCATGTTAAGCAAACATATAATTTTTCCATGTTGCACATAAATAGAATTGCTTTCACCCAAATCACCTTATAATGGATGTTGATGACGTGATTGTTGGTAAGGGGAGGTCTCAAATCTTTGATACATTTTCAGGTATACAAGTTCTCTTACATAGAAAGTGGAAAAGAAACATTGTGGGAGTGGAAACAAACACATACTGTGTGACTTTATTACTGAAAAAAATGTCTCATCCAACTCACTAAAGGTTGATTTAATGGAACTGAACCCAAGAAACAGATGTTTCACCACGCTCTCAATTTATTTTTGTCCTAAAATCCCACCAACGGGAGGAATACCTCCTTCCCCTGGCAATAGCTGGTGAACCTCTCCAACGTGTCTATTTGAGCAGACTATAAAAACCTCATTATGCTCATTACAGCCACCATAATCATGCAGCAAAATCACCAGCGCTGCATCATCGCCAGGATCGTGAGAAGCTGATCTAAACATAGTAACACCTGAAAACCTGAGGATACCGCCACCGCTCGCCTAGCACATACACCATTTATTTTTATTCCAACCATGAAGCACCGCTCCATTATAAGCGGCTCATAAAATCCCCGGCCAAGGTGCACACGGCGGATTCCCAGCGCCGGGGCCGGGAATGCTCTTCCGGGGCACTGTGCGCCCGGCCCTGCGGCCTCCCGGAGCTGGGGGCGTCCTGCCCCCGCCCGGCCCCGGCACCGCCGCCACCCCCCACGGCGGGGCCCGGCACCGCTCTGCCTCCTGCCCGACAGCATTTTATTTCTTTTCCCCCGGCCATTGCATCTCTCCCCCATCCGCCACTGCCGCCCAGCCGCGGAGGCCGCCGGCCCGCAGGTGTCGCGTTTCAGCGCGGCGGCCGAACCGGGCAGGCGGGAGTCCTTACCGCTCATTTCGGGCCGGGCCGGGCCGGGCCGGGCCGGGCGGGCGGCAGCTCCCGGCGCGCCGCGGCAGCGGGCGGGGCGGGGCGGGGCGGGGCGGGCCCGGCCGCGCACCTGGGGGACCCGCCCCGCTCCGCCCCGCGGCCTTTCCGCGCCCCCCGCCCCGCCCTTGCCGCCGCTTCAAGGGGCAGCGCCCCCGCCGAGAGCCGCGTCCCCTGCCCAAGTCATTTAGCGGAAAGCTTTTACGTTAATTAGCATAATTAAGAGCTAAAGAATTACTCAGGCCCAGTCCTTCCAGAGGATTTTCCTTGAACTGACCTGCTAATCAGTTTACACCTAAGAAAGGGGGTGCACAAACAGATCTGGTTGCAAACTTTCCGGCCCAGCGTTTGGAGAGCTGCAATGACTTTGATACTAATCTATTTGGATACTGCGGCTCATGAACGCTGCTATACTTAGCATTAGTCTAATGTGAACGGTGATGAATCACTGCTATCCCCAGGAGGAAATAGCATTCAGGATTTACTGCAGCACATTAGGTTAACTATGGCTCTATAACCGAACACCCACACTTTGACATCACACAGGCGATGATATGCATCACTGACGCAAGCACTGACAGGATCAAACACAAAGGCCACAGCAGCTGAAACAATAGAGCGCCAGCTGACGTAGCAGCACACCCCTCTAAACACTGACGGGCTGCAGTAAATCAATAGTCCCAGATGCCACAAACAGTTGCACTACTCTGTCTTTTACATAAGGGCTAAGACTTCGAAGTTTTATTTTGGGCTCCCAACAGCTACAACTAATTAAAAAATTCCAGTAACAACAACCACCAACAACTGGTCTATGTTTGTCTTGTAAGCTGTGCCTGGAAAATTCTTCCAAATTATACTTTAAGTTAACCTCAACATCTTTACATATACTAGGTGCAACATAATAAAAGCAAGTAATAAGAAAAAAGGAAAGCAAGCACAGAACTTACTGTTTGGCCTAAGCTGGAGAAGAAGCATAAGGAACCGGGATCTCTGCAAGGACACAGGTGATCAGAAGACTTCAGCTGGCAGTGCTGTCAATTTAACATATCCCTTATGCTCTAAATTCATCCTGACAAAACAATCCCTCCCCTTCCCCCATCCATCTGTCTACTTTTACCATCAAGGCTGGGGAACAGCAGCTGACAAAGCCACAACATCAATTGAAATGTATTAACTGACTAGGAAAAAAAAAAAAAAAAAAGGAAACCTATCAGTAGACAGCAGGCTGGCAAACAAAAGGAAAAACGGAAGGTAAGACATTATCATGGTTCCTTTCAAAAGCAGGGGGAGGGAAGCATCAGCTTCTTTTACAGAGACTTTGGAATAATGGATAAAAGAGCAGAAAGCTATGAAGCCTAACTAGAGTATTTCCAAAGATTACATCCTAATGAGATCCTCATCTTTCCCATGAAACCACACATACATATTCACAAGAAAATCCCCTCTCAGGCAAAGTGCAGAGATTACAGGTTCCTATAGCACTTTATCACTAACACAGCTATCAGTTTTCTTTTATAATGGCCTGATACACTTTCAAAGGAAAAAGGTGACAATGCTTCCTATGTTCAAATGTTAAATGTACTTCTATTTCACCTGTTTTTAAACAATGACCATGATGCAATTTTGTAATTAAAAAAAGACTGCAAGTCCATGCCTTTGAACAGCACAAACTTCATAACACAAAGTTAACTTGGGAATTTGCAGAAGAATTATTGTAGTCGTTTGAGATATACAATAATAAGACTTTTTAAACCTACTTTCTGAAGCAACTGTGTGCCACAGTGACGAATTCTACTTCACTAAAAAAGTAACAATGATTCAAAGATGTTAATGTAGAAATACAACATATACTTTGTACTGTGCAGCCTGGACTGTTAAATTACTCTGTTTAGTTTGCCAGCCTAGGACAATGATTTAATAACTGTGTGGAAGAGTTACATCAAAAAATTGTTCACTCCCTCACAGAGTTCCAATTTAAATATTGGGTGAACCATAAATTGCTGCATTTCAAAGGGAGTCAAATGTGATACACCACACAGAGAGGCTTTGATAAAAATGTTATTATTCTTAGGAGGAAAAATAATCTGCACTCATTCTTATTGCACTGCACTGCATATTTGCTTAGTTTTTTTTTCAAGAAGAGCTTAATTTCCTAGCACTGATGTTGTGCAGTACAGATCTGCAATTTTTTCAGATTAAAATTTAATATTTGTGCATGCTGCTTAATTTGTGCATGTTGCACTTGATTCACAAGATTCAAAATAATCTACAATTTAATAATCTAACAGTTGTTACTACTAGAATTGGTGTTTTTCTAATCAGGTGGCTTTGGCTTTTTTTTTTTTTCCTCCCATATAGGACTGCAGACCAGGAAGTAAAAAAGTTAGGCACTGCTACTGACAGCTGCTTGTGGTTAAGAGTGAAAAGCACAAGTGAGTCTCAACAGTTGGCAGTTCTTGGTGTGTAGACAGTGTCTTCTACAAAAGACTGTGTTGATCCAGAGAAGACAGATCTTGGAAAGAACAAATACTAACTTCAACTTCCTCCTGCTGCCTGCCTGATGGTGCTAAGAATAGTATTACATAGTATAATTACTTGTAAAAGCCTTTTCATCATCCTGATATTCAACTTATTACACTAATGAGTTTTTTTGTTTGTTGTTTTTTTTTTTTAACTTACCTGGCTACATTGTCTTGAAACTAAAAAGCAGAATTATCTGGTACATTCTGCTGTCTCAGCTGGCATTCAAAGAAGCCTCCTTTGCTTTGTGCAAATTCCTTAACATTACCCCTTCCCAAATTATTATGCACACACCCCCACAATGTATATATACACACATATACATAAAATGGCTTGAATATGACTTACTGAATAATACTTATACAAATCTAATATATTGATTAAGAAAATCAATAGTATTTATATAAATGCTGGAACAATTTTACCAGATTCGACGGTAAGGTATTTTAAAATTATGGACAAGCGAGAACAGTCCATGGATATATATATTAAAAAAATCTGTTTGAGCAAACTGGGATTAATATATCATATACAGTGTCAGAAAACACAGCAAGAAGTCACATCAGAAAAGACTGCCAAGAAGAAATTCAGTGCCCAACTCAAAATTTTATTTCTATCCAAGGCAGACACCTCTAAAGACATACTACTCTGAGTCTCTGGAATCTACTAATAACAAGTACTTTCATTTGAAAACTTTTGAGTTGTCTACATTTCAATCTAATTATATAAATGAATACAACTCAGATTCATATTGCTCATTTAAAATAAAACCACAGCAGAACAAGAGTTATTATAATTATTAACAGCTGAAATCTTCCTAGTATGTAAAATAAATACAAAACACATCTTTCTTTGAAGGGACCAGTTTGGGAGTGATCATTCCTAAATAGAGGATATAAAACTAAGTTAGTAGGATGTGGGGTATTTCAGCTTTTCAGAAATCCATAATCCAGAATTTTACATGATTTAGCAGAAGAGGGAAAGACAGGTAAATCAAGAAAGACATTGGCTCCACCACTAGAGTTCTACGGTGCAAAACCAGGGCTAAATCTTTTTCTCAGTATAATATAAAAAAGTGAATGTCAACTACTGACTTCTAAAAACCCTCCCACCCAACAGCTCTGTCTCACTGAAATTTTACTCTCTTAGATGTGGTTCATGTATTAGGTGAGTCTGCTGTTCTGATCAGATAAAAAGATTATTTGTAACAATACTAATCAATGGAAAGGGTTTGGTCCTACAGGCCCACCTCTCTTCACACTCACTGCATCCAATTATTTTTATATCTCCATGTGAGGTGTTCACTTGAGTCCACCAACAAAGTTTCTGGCAACACTGCAGTTCCACAAACAAATGTTCATGGTTTCTTAACCATGAAACAGATTTTGAAGTAACACTTTATTACACAGTTTTGTTTCAAATCATGAATGGAGAAAACAATCCCTGAAGCTGACAATTCAAGAGACAACATTTGTGATGCGAAATCATTCTGTCATGCCACAAAAACTGTAGGGAACAAGACCCAGGCAAATTATACAGAACCATGTGACAAAAGACAGACTTAAGACCAAATTGAAAACATCTGACGTCATACACTTTACACTTTGCAGCATCTAAAGCAAGTACTTGGCTTCAGCAGCATGATTCACTGGCTGCCTCCAGAAGACAAGTCTCTACTTTGGCACATTAACCACAGCTTGCTCCTATTAGGAGAGTGCTATGAACACCAAACTAAGAAATAACATGGGTCACTTCTGCTGGAGATGACCCGTACAAACTAGAATGGAACATGCTCAGCTCCTTAAATCCAAGAGCTTCTAGGTGGAAAATTCAGAGCCAGCCTTTAAAACAGGAAGTAGAACCCAGGACTTCACTTAAATCGTAGAGGAACCCCCATTACATCAACAGAAAAGGCAGCTTCCTTTTCCATGTATTTTCCCTCTAGAATCATTTTTTGAGGTGAAGATGCCCATCTCCAAAAGACAACAAAAGAAAAGGCCAACTCAGAATTTCCCAGAGCTTCATGGCTACAGGACACTGCTGGAACTGGGGAGCCACAGGTTTAGATTCGGTGCTACTTGCAGAGTTCAGATTTTTTTCAGTTGTGGGCAAGTGCTTTAAACAACTTCCTGCTGATGATGCTGTTTGCATTTCAGAATAAACTTAATACAGCCCAAGCAGACAAGCAGCCTTTCGTTTTGGAGAGACAGAAAGGCATTATTTATATACTGTCTCTATACTGTCTCTGTCTTTGGTGTCTGACTCCTGACTGTCCCCTGCAGCCTTGTGTTTTGTAGCATTAGAGGCATGTAGGGAATTCTGTGGTCAAAACAGGAGAAGCAATGGCTCCAGCACACTTGCTAGGATTGGATCATTATTTAGTGGGTGACCTGGACTGCATCTGAGACTTCTGCAGCTAAATCTGAGTTACAACTAAGGTGGAATCCAAGCATCTTATACATGACCCCTTGCAATCACAATTCTTCCCATAGACACATATTTTTCTCTGTCTTTTCACTAATAACAAGCCTATGAATACAGCTACAATAGGGGATGCTCTGAAGACACTGGAAATAAAAGTTTGACTGTAAAACTACTGATCTTGAACATTGTTATCATTGCAACTGATGTGATAAATACTTAAAGATCTAGATTAAGATTTCTGGTTCTGCTAATGACTTAAGGTCCACACACGAGAATTTTGATGTCCAAAAGCTTTGCAGAAATTTGATCCCAAATTAATTAACCCCAAACCAGGATACACATAAAAAAGCACAGACTTAGCAACACAGAAAGGTGCCATGCTTGCTACAAACATCTGCAGCCTCTTCTGCAGTGAAATGCTTCTACTACTGCACAAATCCCTTAACACTATCAGCCAATTTGCACTGCAAACTTCCCATTTTACGGCAGAAAGTGATGTGAAAATGGTTTCCAGGGTCTGCAATCTAACAAATAACTAATAAAGACTTTAAAATCTGTATGGTTTAGATTTGTTTTGGAATTTAAAGTTTAAAATTTGGTATTTTTGGTGTTTTATAAGACTCCTTGATTCTCCACAATGAACTCTTTGCAGATCACTTCAATGAGGCATTATTTTTTACAAATCTCAAGCAGGTTACCACACACGGAAAGTACAAATAAGCTCAAATACTAAGAGCATCTACGACAAAGGCTCCTCTTCATAAAAAGCTTTCAGCCATGTTAATAAACATGTATTACCAGAAAGAAAGTACCTGGAAAAGCACTAAGGTGGAACCAGAAACCAAGATAAACCTACATCACTGCAGTGGTCTCTTCAAATTCAATTTGCTTTGTAACCAAATACATTTTGGAAAGTAACACACCCACTGCTTTGGCATCTAAAATGAACCTGGAGTCAGAAAGGACTACGTAAGGAATCTACTTACCTGTGCCAAACAAAGGCCATGGATGAACATTATATGTCTGAGTTGGCTCAGACATATAATGGTTGTTCCCAACCAGAAGAAAGGAAAAAAGACACATGCATACGGTGGAATTCCTTACCATACATTATGTATGGATCAATATATCCCTCCATGAAGGAGTTGAGACAAGAAGATTGCTTAATAGCTGTAAAGTAAATGTGCCCTTTGTGCAGAAGTCTTTTTATTGCTTCACTACTGTCTGGATGCAGGAGATGTAATTTTTCTGTTGCTGAACCATGAGGAAGGGCTTGAGGCCTGAAAAACACCTCATGAATCAAGTCTATTCATCTGCAATTGCAATTTCATTCCTCTCCTCCCATTATCATACATCAAGATCCACCATAAACGGATTCTCTGTAGAGGCACGAAGACCAATACTGAAGTCATTCTTTGAGGAGCTGTGGACTGCTCCTCTAGAGCACCACTATCCTATGTACCCAGGCTTCTTGTAATTATATAAAAGTATTTCACAGCCATTCGATAGCCAACTGGACTCTAGACTAGCTCTGGCATTATTTTTTTTTAAATCCCTGTTGTTTTCCATCAAAAGTAATTTTTATCCAAGCAAACCAAGCTCTTCTACTTTCTTTTTATATTTTCTCCTGAATATCTTAACAGTTTTTTTTCACAACACCTGGAGTCAGCTTCATTTCATCTTTTGTAAACATGAGTTATCAAATTACAGTTGAAATCTCAGCAGAATCCTGTAAAATGCTACTAAACATCCCAAGCTATACTAACAACAACTGTCCTGATGCATTTTATGATCACACTAAGCTTTACAGATACATTATACTGGAGATAATATTTATCTTGTGAGTCAAATAGATAGCTGGCCTGCTTCTTCCTCCTCCTTATCAAATTTCAAGTGAGGAGATCCCCATCTATAATTTATTAATTTTATGCACAACCTTGCATTGTATATAACTGCATTTCACCCAGTTCAGCAGTACCATTCCAACAAAACTCCTTTGGACAACTACTGCATGTTCTTGTTGATCTTTTACCACTTCTGGAATACAGATTTCCTGCGCCATTAGAGTTGTGTGGATGATCAGCTTTGCTGAAATACCAAGTATTTCTAGAATGTCTCGCTAGCTAAAAGACACCCAAGCGCATTGATTACTGAGTGATTAAGGAGGAATATATCTACATCCTAGGCTAGCTGTGCATCATATTTAGCATTCAATCCTTTCCTATTTCATGCATAATTCAGAACCTTAAAAAAAAAAAAAAAGTTATATTGAGTCTGCTGAAGTTCTTTGGAAATAGTGATGAAAAATATTCTGTGCTATGCTTTCAAGGAAACAGGCAACATGCAGCTATCTGGCCTCAAGGCTCCACTGCATACCTGCAATTCTTTACACTTGTATTTTCTAGTCCTATCTGCTACCTACTGGCCCTCATATCCACCAAAACTATATACTAAATAGATGTAACTTCACCCAACATTAAGCCTCTTTTTCTCTGTGGAATGTTCCTGGGCACTTCAGACCTTTTTTCCAGCTCTCTGAAGCTGCACAGAAACATTTACTGTACTACTTGCCCAGACCCAGCAGCACAGTAGCACCATATAAGAAGATGATCCAGTAACATACATTTATGTGGCTCTGAAAAGAACTCCAAACCCAGTACCTGTTTAACTACAGTCACCAACATAAGACTAGACTCTTTCCCATCAAAAATAATGGATCTGTTTTTTCAGTTTAGAGGACAAGGCTCAGTAACTAAAAAAAAGTCAACACACTGAAATTATAAGAACATAATGCACATTTGGAAAGCTATTGTGGAGAAATCAGTGCTCTTTATGGCATTTGAAAGACCTGACAGAGGATGAACAGAGAAAGCTGTGTGGGCATATTACTAATCTACTATGTGTCATATCAGTGCTGGAAAGTGATGCAAGGAAACTTTGATGTGCATATAGCTCCAATTAAAAGAAAAGCTAGGGTATTTCCAAAATACATTTTCCTCCAGTTCATGCAATTTTCCTTTTCATAAGCTTTAGAAGGGTGTAGTAAACATAATCCCATATCTTTTACAAGTATTTTATTGAAAATGCTACATAGATATCATGTCAGACTTACAACCTGTGTAGAAATGCACTGTTCTAACACACATGGGCCAGGAGTGAAAAAGCGATCAAACCATCAATAACCAACCTCAAAAACCTCACACTTGACAGTCCTCTTGTATCCATTTGTAGTACAAATCAGGGAAATGAATGGAAGTTAGTCTCACACTAGCCAGTCCTCTTGCACCTCTGATCAGTATTTCTTGATACTCGCTCTTATTTTTCAGCTCTCTTAGCAGGTGATTTTTAAAACTCATTCATGTTGGAAGAACTTTAACTGGTTTCAGTTGTTTAGACTGCCCTTGTAACTTACTAAATGTTTTCACTCATTAATGCATTGCAAAGCCACCAGATCCTCCCCAAAACTGCACCCCTAGCAGTGCCAAACTCTAATGGGAGATAGTCACTCTGCTTTTGACCCCAATTCAGAAAAAAAATCTCTTTCAGAAAAAATACAATTTAGCTTCTCAAATTCCCAAACTCACCTTGGGCTTTAAGCATGCCAAGGATCTACCTGGAAGGTAGCTTTATTTGTATGTGCTATCACTTGAAAAATAAGAGTAAAAAGTCAGATAAGATTTCAGGTTTAACTGAATTTTATATCTAGGTAAGAGTCAAAGTACCTTTTTTTTGGTACATCTAACAGGATCTGATCCAAAATCTTTGCCTGATCACAAAACAAGAAATTAAATACAAGGTATATGGAAAGCATAACAAAAAGAATGAATGCAAACTTAAGTATGTTTCATATAATTTTCCAAATCTATCTGCTGCTTAAGAGCTTTACTGAGATATCTCTTTGCTGCATAAACCAAAAGAGTTAAGAGTTCAGAGTGTGGTGCCTTTCAGAGTACAAACTCTTCAAGTCTAAAGCAGCTGAGGATGCAACACAATAGCACTTCGCTTAAATTCTATCTTTCAAGAGACTACCTTAAAGACAGCTTGTTGGAAAAACAGAGAAGAGAAAGGCTGACCACTCTCTGTATACTCCTTTGAAGAATTATTAATGAGCAATAATATTTATGTCTGGTTTGGCATTTATAGTTCTTACTGCAGCTCTTTCTTCAGTTGCCTTGAAAGGCACATCCATTCAACCTCTGAACTGTAAAGATGATCCAAGGGAAGCACATTATACACAGTATTGATGAAAATGGCCCATATATAGAGCATCAAAGCAAAAGGATAAGGAAACTTTTGAGGAATGGCTACTGGAAAAACAAAACGAGAACAAGCAAAGGAGATAAACCATATCCCCACTGAACAGCTGATCAATCAAAAGGAAAGAAAGGTGTTGTCAGCTTCTCTAGAAGCTCCAGTACCATTAACTGAGACCCATCAACAAATCACTGGATGCTATACAGTCACTTGAAAAAATCTGAAGCTCTTTGAATGATGTCCTAGAGCACCTGCCTGCCCTAGACAATTGAGTTTTCTAGGATAACTGGAAAGCCCTTTGCAGTGTAAGCAAGAGCTTCTCTCCGGCTTAAAGAAACAAGAATAGCAGTGTGGATAGCTGTACTCACGTCCAATGAATTTGGCCCTTCCAAATTTGAAACTCCTTATGATTACACTGTTTCTTAATGGCTTTAATTGGCTGAACTTACTTGTAACCAGTCTTTAACTCACATTACACAGGAGCTGTTTTGTATTTTTGCACAGCTAGCCTATATGTAATGACCTTGGTTATCTTCTGTCTCTTCTTCCTTTCCCTCATTTGGATAATAAACTGCTTTAGATGTAAAACAGATTGCTGCATGTCTGCAAAAGGAAGAAGGGGAAGTTATATTACCATGATTTTAAATAAAGTTGAAGAGTGACATGATCACATAAGTCATACAAGCTTACAAAACCTCAGTCATTTCACAGACAGTCAAAAAAAGACAGCTATTAATTTACTAATAATAACACATACACAGCCACATCTATCAAGCCATGTGCTGCTGATTCATCTATTACTACAAAAAAAAAAAAAAAAAAAAAAAAAAAAAAAGGCAAAACTATGAACAGAGTTAAAAATACCTGGATTCAAAGTTGCAGCATTTAGATATGTATTACATTCTTGGAAGAACAGACAACACGTTAGCCTTGCACAGTTGAAAAATGAAGGAAAGGGAGACTGACCTCCTGGGTACCCAACAACTTTTGGCATCAGAGAGGGCTCAGAGGCAGAGCAATGTCAGCTTTTAAGTTTGGTTGCGACATGTTTGTGACAGCCTGCACATGTATGAGGAACTGGCTTTGTTTTGAGGAAAAGTGAACAAACAATGGCCACGAGAGCTTCTCCACAACTATAAAGACTGTTTTCCTTCCCAGTGTGTCTGCAACCCTTCACAACTACCAAGGGCCTGACAGTGGCACAAGATAAGGCAGCCATGACTACAAATGGGACAAGAGTAAACCACCATCAATTCAAAGCCATTTGTTACTAACAGTAATTCTGGGATAGAAGTCTGAATAGTTTGACAGCTACAACTATGCTTCAAGAACGCAGCAATACAAACTTTCTACTTAGACAAAACTTCTAACTACTTCTACTTACTAGAAACCAAGAAGAGATCCTACCAATTTTTTCTCCTTCTTTTCCCCCAATAAAGCAAGTAATATAGGGCTATTTCTTTCCCATCAACAGCATAGTCAGAGAAGAAATCAGATTGACTGATTGCAGAGCTATGGGAATATTATAATACTGCCAGACACAAACCTGTCAAGCCTAACATGCTTCATACAAGGCTCATCCAACTGATTCCAGACAGAGGCAACAATAGCACCTGAATCTCAGTAGCTTGAGCTAATACTTCACAGCCTTAGGGGCTACACATGTCTGACTGGAGTAATGGAAACCAAGTTTTAGCGGCATTCTCCAGCTGCAACTTAGGGCTGTAAATTAATTCTCAACACGCACCTTCAAGAACCAGTACCATCCTTGTAAAATGTGATGTTAGATGCTCATGGAAATGGATGAGCTCAACGAGTTCAGGTGCTTGAGGACAAAGACATTCACTGAGGGTACAACTGTGAATCAACACACCTAAATGAGGCATTTTCAGGATGTAGCCTTATTTATTTCAGTTTGTAATAGTCAGGCTTTAGTTCCAAAACGGAGACATCTCATTTAGGTATCTAAAATTATACGCCTGCGTGCAAGTTAGGACTTTAAACTCCCATTATAGCAAGTGGAGACCTAGTTGGTACAGACAGTGGAGCCTGGAGAGCTATTGAGTGCAAACTGATGTCAGCTGAAAAGCACTGAATGTATTATACCTAGTGACTAAATCTCCACTAGTTTCAATGGGAGCTTAGATCCAAGGCCACATATAGAAACACACACTTAGACACCTAAAATTAGATGACTTCAGTATGCAGCTGAAGCACTGATATTTCAAACAAATGTCTCCAGAACCTTCCTACAGTCAGGCTGAGTTTGCAGTGTGGAGACTGCAGTGTAATGAAAAGAAGGAATAAAGGAGAAGATTAAAGAAGGTACAAGGGAAGATTAACTGATCTGAATATACAGGAAAATCAAAAAGGAAAAGGAGAATCTGACTGAACACCTTACAATGAATATAGTACTTAATGAACTCACATCTCATAATGCATGAAATAACATAGAAATAAAGTTTAAAAATATCTATTAGAAGAATGACAAATAAGGCAAAAAATGTCACAGACATGTTTTTTCCATATAAAGAGATCTCTATTTAACACATTTTAAACAGAAATTAATGGCAGAAAACTATGTTTTTCCTAAGACACATAACAATCAACATCATGAGAGATAAAAATTAATGCATTCCCTTTTTTCTTTAATTTGCTACTGCAGAAGAGGATAAAAAAGTCTAGCTGGCTTTTTAATCAATCTTTCACCAAATTCAATTTGTTCTGGGAATAGAATGTTTTAGAAGTCTAGTATTTATAACACTAACAAAGTAGGCACAACAGTAATGCAAACTGCTCTGGCAGAAAAGCAGCATGATACAGTAAGTTTTTCCAATAACAGCTTCTTGTGTCATCTCTGCCTGCTTCTTTAATGGCTTGATGAGACTGGGACCACAAAGACTTGGTCAGCCATCAGAATTAATGGAGGACAAGGTCAGGCAGTTCCCAGAGAAGGCTGAGGGAGCTCCATTACAAGGTTAATTCTCATGGTCACTCTCAGAGCAGAGTGAGGCCAATCTAAAGAACAGAATTCTGGATTGCTATGTTTTATTCTTGTCAGGAGAACGACCTTGTTTTGCACTACTTTGCAATTTTCATTGAGTTAGCACAACAAATGTGAAAGACGGTCATGAAGACTGCCTCTGCCCTACTGCAAGAGGGCCTAGAGAATCAAGGAGATGTGTCTGCACCCAGCTTTAATTCAGCAGTTGTACCAGAAGAGCTGCAGCAGCAGAGCTTACAGGCAAGTTTTACCTGCCAATAATACTCGACTTACCAACTGCACTTGGGCTATGTGTCAAAGCCAAGACATGAGCATTCTACATGCACTGCAGTGAGGGCTTAAATCCATCATTATTTCTTTATCTTACCAGAAGGGTATTTGCCATATCTGAATCCAATTTTTAGGCTAACCTACCAGTAAAAAATACAAGGGTTAAGTCTCCAACAATATTTGCAAGGGCATTCATGCACCCTGTTTATCAATCTAAGCTATAAAAAGAGCAGCTCCTACTTAAAATTATTTTGGAATGAGACAGCTCCAAATCAAGCTGCTACAACCACGCTTTGTGACCACTTTCCCTCATCATCTTGTTTCAATACAAAATGGAATTATGTCTCTTCTGCAGTCATACTCCCACATAGCTGGCCAATACTAATATTCTTTTTAGTTTGAGTGCAGATACCTAGAAATTAAAAAAAAAAACCCTTTAAGTTTTTAAAAATTTGTTTATATTGAAGGTCATTCCCGAATGGAGGTGTTTTAGAGTTAAGCTCCTCCTATAGACTCAGCTCTGACCCTCTGCATGGACATCCTCAACCAAGAGTTAATTAGCTGCAAACCACCGTAGCTTGCTCTGACTCCATACTTTCAGTTGATTTGTCTTAGCTTTCCTCAATGCCTTTTTTAAAGGCTCTCTAAATACTTCCAATGGAGATCCTAAAATTAATATGTAGAAAAGGATGTTAATCTAAGTATCCATACCCAGTTTTACCCTTACATAATATCTTTTGTCTTCTACATGGAAGGAATGGATATGACAACTGGATATGACAACAAAATAATTTATCATTTAGGGTGAGGTTGTTTTGAGGGATTTTTTAGATTCTTTTTTTAATGAACCGATATATAAAACCTTACACCTGTGTTTTCAGAAGGCTACTGTGGAGAAAAGCTGCAAATCATCATTGAAGATGAAAAGGAAAGCAAATAAACTTACACAGGTTGTCATGGAGCATTTCAGTATTTAGAAATGAGAAACAGGTAAATGGAAACAAGGATGAACAATTTGTTTCTTCTCAGCCTACAGAAAGAAAAGGAGCACCCAGAGCAGCTTCTCTGGCTGGCTTCAGTAAGCTGTTCTTAAAGGAAGCAGGAAAACCAAGACACCAGACCTCTGTAATACACATCTGGGTTTACTTGTAAGGGGTCCATTACCCAGGCTATTAAACCACCTAGAAGACTAGGTATGCTCCAGGAGAGAACTCTTGTTAATAGTGTTTTATTGTTTTTGCTAGTTTGTTCCATTACTAAAGAACTGTGTATTTAAATAAACATTTTTTTATTCCTAAACTTTGCCCAGTGCTAATGTGGATACTGAGTAATTTAACAAACAAGATATGGTATTTCTAGAGGTGATGTCAGCCTTTAAGTCTATAAATGTGACCACTACTGCGGTGCCAGGTATCTTTGTACATTCTAAAATCACCACAGAATGACAGCACACACTTCCTCTACTTACCACAGTGGTTTAAGATTTGATAATAAGCTATGGTGGGGAAGCATCTCCCAATGACCATTAGCAACTAACAAAGTCCCTTCTTAGGGGTCTGTAGCAACTTGTACAGAATTTATGGTAGGTCTTTAACCACTTCCAATATTAATAAATTGTTTCAAAATAAAACACAACACTACAGCACAAGATGATACTTGAACAAGATAAATCTAGGGGGTTTTGCTTCGAATGTACTTAAATAGCAGTTACTTTCACATGTTAAGATGCTCAGTTTGGCTGCTCTAACAGTATCTGTTTTCTCAAACGATCAAAACCATGCCAAGCCTGACAGCAGAAAAGAGTAGGAAATAGATTAAAAGCTGCCCTGCAGAAAATTTGAGGATATTGGTGCATAAAAACTAGACACAAGCTAGTGATGTGTACTTGCAGCCCAGCCAGCCAACTGTATCTTGGGCTGCATCAAAAGCACCATGTCCAGCAGGGCGAGGGAGATGATTATACCTCCCACCTGGAGTCCTAGGTTCCTCAGCACAAGATAGGCATGAACTTGAAGAGGGTCCAGAGGAGGGCCAAAAAAATGGTCAGAAGGTTGGAGCATTTCTCCTGTGAAGACAGCCTAAGAGAGTTAGAGTTTTCAGTCTAAAGAAGAGAAAGTGCTGGGGATACCTTATTGCAGACTTTGATCATATAAAGGGGTTTATAAAATAGATGGAGAAAGACTTTCTACCAGAGTCTATTGTTACAGGCCAAAAGGCAACATTTTACACTGAAAGAGAGCAGGTTTAGGCTGGATATAAGAAAGAAATCTTCATGAGGGTGGTGAGGCACTGTCACAGGTTGCCCAGAAAAGCTGTGGATGTCCCATCCCTACCGCATTCCAGGCCAGGCTGAACAAGGCTCTGAGCAACCTGGTCTAGTGGAAGGTGTCCCTGCCCATGGCAGAGGGGTTGGAAGTAATGACCTTTGAAGATCTCTTCCAACTCAAGCCATCCTGTGATTCTGTAACAGTTCTATTCACATAATATTCTGGATAATGGGCAGCTTTGGTTTTGCAAAGCTCAAGCTGATCTTAACACAAACTAAAGTTTGTGTTTCACTACTGTAGTCTCAGAACTGATGTATTTTCTTTCCCTCTTGACTTCTTTGAAAACACTTTTTAGAAGATTTTTTTTCTTGTTTCAAAGAGAAAAAATTAGGTTAAGCTTGCTTAACTTTTATCCCAGAGCCTAACCTTAATACTGACACTTCATTTAATTTCAAAGCATGAAGCATTTATGACTCATTCTAATTTACATAAGTCTTCTTATTCTATTATGAAAATGGCAATTTTCCTCTGCAGAGACATATAGAACATGGTCTCTCTTATTGTGTCAAGTAACATTTAATAGCCTTTAGCTGTAACTTGGGACTGTTACAAAATGTCCTCAAGATGAGTCATCTTCATTCATTTATTCTGCCATAGGAAAAATTCATGAATGAGTGATCTGCAGTAATTCACTTCTACAAAGAGAACCCATTCATATATTTCAAACCTGGTTTTCTGAATCATTGTAATGTAGCTGATTATTTCATAATAACAGAAGAAAATTTTGGCTTAAGGATAGTTTCCACAGAAGTCTGTGTATTTCTAGTATATGAGAAAACTTTCACAGATTTAAAAGACCTCTTTTGAAAATAAACATTTTGATCTAACACATGGTTACAGAGACAGATATGTTCCTATCTATCTAGCAAGAAATGCCCAGTGTTTTTGTGCAGTTAGAGACTGACAAATGGTTTAAACTGAAGCTGCATCAAGGGGGAGCATGAGTTGTCACTATCAGACAAATCACTAGGCAGGCAAAGAAAATATTTTATAATATCCAAAAAATATGGCCATAAGCACACAGAAGTGTTAAATTCAAGCTGTATTTAAGTCAAAATACAGATAACAGAAATCCAACTATGATCCAAGACTGCTAACTACAGAAATATAAAGTAACCATGCTTCTTATTTTACAGAAATAAAGAATAAAATACATGTTATTTTATTTCATTAAATGTCACCAAAATAAAGGAATGGAATTCACCAAGGACAAAGAGTCCCTTAACCATCACTGCTCTTTCGGTATCCCTAGGAGATTTCAAACCAGGAATTATTCTAAGAGTCTTTTCACTAAATGTTATTCATTTAATATTCCACTGCCATGGAAGAGGACCACATTAAGAAGCTGCTTCTAACTTAATGTAGTTCCAAACCAGTCAAAGCTTTACAGATCACCTGTGAGAGCAGGGATGTGGAAAGTCAGTACAAAGACCTGTGTGTAAATGCAGCATTTTCTTCAGAAGCACAGTTCACAGAAAATGCATTGCGTGCTTCTCCATTAATTAGTGCTTTAAGTTTTCATTACTTCATTGACTCAAGGACAGCTCTAAATAGCCACTTTATTCACACCTCTCCTTTCTCCTGAAGAGACACTAACTCTCATCATTTTCAGGTTGAGAAATTTTACCCTATGTACAGTGTTGCCAAAGTAAGAACAGTTCTCTTTAAAAACAGAATAGATGACAAGAACAGCATGGAGACTGACAGAGCATCTCAATGTTTCCCATAGGAAAATATCTGATGCAAGAAAACACAATTAACATTATGGTTAGATTTATTAACAAACCACATTGACTTCAGCAGACAGCACAATCTCAAGGTGAATTGACTAGCAATAAAGCACAAGAGAGATTTACAATTTTCCAAGGAAGTGTGACTTACCGAATCATTCAAACTAATGTATCTGGCTATTTGCACTGCTATCTGGGATCCATAAGCAGCTCACAACTTATTCACTTCCACTCTTTTATTTTAGTACCATATTTACATGATTCCAATTTTTTATATCATACATCACTGAAAAAACTGCATATGTGTTCTTTGCAGAGACTTTTAAGTCAAAGAGGAGTACAAAAATGGATAAATATTTACAGAAAAACTAAGATTGAAAAAAAAATATTAAGAAACATTATAATGACTAAATTAACTTCCCACTGATTGCATTTCCACTAAATTTCAGTCATCTTGTCTCTCTTCATGCCCTTCTAAAAATAAACATCTTTGTACATTTATCCAAACCATTCTCATTATATTTTTCTGCATCTTTAACTCTGATTTCACGTAACAACTGAGGGCATACAGTGAAAAAAAACCCAAGGAACCGATGAGAGCTTGCTTGCTTTCTTATTTTCAAGACAATGCAATAGACTCCTGCAGTTGTAACCCATTTTGCAGACTGGAAATCCATTTTGTAGAGAAGTCAAGGGAAAACTATGTTTGAAAAGTTGTGGCAGAACAAAAAGAACCAATACCAAATTACACTCTATAATTTACACCATCTAAAATAGTTTATTTTACACAAATCTCTACACAGGAAACCAAAAACTAGATACTCCTCCTGAACTGCAATACAATATAATGAAAAAGGAACAGCATCAATTACTAAGGAAATTTCTTCTTTAAGGCAAACAGACCCAACAACCCAAAAGGTAGAAAGATCCATTGGCATAGCACTTAAAACCACAGAAATGTCTCAGAAGTGGCAAGAATAGATCAGAAAAACAACATTCAAAGGATCAGGTGCAACTCAGGTTCTGTATGAAGACTACTGAATTCACAGATACGAAAAAATCTTTATGCCCTCTATTTTACTACCAACTATAATCCACCATTTCATCTCCAGGAAAAGGGAAGGACAAGAAGAATATCAGTGTGGTAGGAGGTTTGCAAAAGCTGTGGTACTGATTTGGGATTTCCAGATTGCAGTGCCATTTTTCAGGGAAATTGTAAAGACTGTACTTCAGCTTACACTTAGTGAGACCCAGAAACAATCGTCTAGTAACTTGCTCATGCTCACTTTTGTATTTAAAGGATGAAGAAATCCACAGCTGAATCAAATCACAATAGCAAGCTGCCTACTCCAAAAGAAAGAGGCACCAGGCAAGGATAATGTACCATGGAAGGCTAGAACTATATCTGTAAAGATATGATCTTAATATTTTTGCAGTCCATTAAACACTTCCTGCTTTGAAGACAATCATGCCAGGAAAGTGTCAATTCATTCTCCACCAGTTAAGACTATTCGGTAAATCAAAAATTAGAACCAAACATGCAATGCATGTCACTCCCCTCAGTATTTTGTGCAATAGAAGCAAAATACATCTTATCTGTTCTATAACTTGAATTGCAAGACAAAATTTGTTATATTTCCCTCATGTACTGTCAAGTAATTATTACATACCATGTTTCAAATAAGCTGTATAGAATGGTGAGGTGCAACACTGTGCCATTTGGGGCTCAAACGATGCAAGAATACCATGGAATTAGCACAAAGATTTGAAATATGGTGCTTACATGACACGTAAACTTTAAGAACTGTCAATACAAATTTAATTACCATCTAAGGCTTCCTTTAAATCAGTTGTTTTGTAGCCAAAGGACCTGCCTACGACACTGGAAACAAGTGTCTGGAAACTGGAAACTTTCAGCTCTTATCGAAGTGGAGAGAAGAGGGAAAAGAGCTGGAAAATACTTGCTTCAAATTCCCAGAGAGAGAAGAAAAAAAAAAAAAAAGTAGGATTCACTGGCCCAGATAATGACAAACAAAAATGTGACCCTATAGCTGAATCTGTGGATACTCTCTTAGAACACAGTAAAATGGTGTTCTATGCAACAGCAATAGCTGATCGCTCGTTTCTCACAGTACTTTCTATATAAGCTTGACTGGGAGCTGTGTCATTTGGAATAGAAAGCAACATCCAAACTGACCATCACATCAGGGGATGCTCTCCTCAGATGAAACATTTGTATTTTGAAGCTGCACTTGCTAGAACTCAGAAATAATGCAATTTGGCCCCTAGAGATCATGAGAAACTAGGCGGGATAACTGACAGGGAATCAATGTCCACATGATAGCAAAGAATAAAAAAAACTAAACTCAAGCCATATTAACAGTTGTAGCCTTTAGTTTGATGTCTGTGAAATAAATGAGCTTAGTCAAAAGTTGCTACAACAGCCTTTCCATGTTTGCTTTGCAATCTGAAAACGCTCCTCCCTTCTCCTCCCCAAGAATGTTATTTCATCTAATATAATGTAGGAAAAAGTACTTGGTTTATGGCAGTGAAATCTAAATCCCAATGATCCTTAGCACATAATCTTTTAGGTCTTTAAACAGGACTTGTATTTAAAATAAATTCTGTCATTCTTTTACTTTCACCACAAATTGCCTTTCATTAATCCTGATTCAGACTCAGAAAATATTAAAATAAATGTATCGACTTTACCTGTAATGCACTGAAACTGTCCATCTTCTCTTCTTATTGTAAATGCTTCCCCTGGATTAACTTGCACAAGAATAACCTTAAAAATAAAAGTGTTTACAACCATTACACAGGAATATGTAACAGAAGTTTGGTATGTGCAAAAAGTAAGTTTTACTGGGAAAAAAACATTCTTTTTTCTGGTTAGCAAATACATTATTTTTCACTTCACACTTCTTGCTGTCTTCATCCCACAGAGAAAGAGATAAGAGCAAGAATAAGCACAGATATTTTTAAACAAACATTTTTCAAAGAATGAAAGATTGAATAACAACTAAGTAAAACAGTACCTGTACAAATTTTATTTTCTCAACTGCCTGGTATAATTAAAAAGCTATTTGTACAGCTTAGATTATTTCAACAAATTGCATTAACTTCAACATTAATCAAACCATTACATTAACTTTCAGAAGGAAGCCTAGAATTCCCAGTGTTTGACATCAACCACTTGACAGTTAGTTTTCAACACAAGGAAAATACTGTGTCATGTCGCTCTTTACATGTCCCAAGCATATTTGTACATTCATTACTAATAAAAAATATTAGATGTCATGACAAAGTAAGTGCACCAGATGCCCAGCATGAAACAATATGTATAATTTTATTTGTGGAAAGCTGGTCATCCTAATTTTGTAAACCCAAGCAATGCAGAAATGATAGCAAAGCACACAGCAGCCAAAATAAACAGAGAAAGTCTGTACCAAAGCAGAAGCCTGTTACCATTTTAGATTTCTGTATTTTTATTTGAAACCTGCCCTTCTATGAGGAAAAGAAGTTTGTAAACATGAAAAACCTAGCTAAAATTATGAACAAAGGAGAAAAACTCTTTAAAAAGTAGAAGAGCAAGTACATTTTATAATTTCTTTTCTGGACAGAACTTCCTTCAGTCTTGCTTGCACACGTCTAAATAGAGCCTATGTCCTCCTCCCTCTACAAATCAGAAGGAAAGAAATCTTTATAAATACAACTCTTGAGCATTATGGCCAAAAATTTACCTTGTTAAATTGCTAAAAGAAAATAAAATCTTCCATGTTTACAAAAACAAAGCCAACCACCCAAAATGCCCAGAACTGGAAACTTGAGTGTTACTCATTTTAGGAGTACCAGAGACAAAGGAAAGGATAAGAAAATGGTAGAAATCATATGAATTCCTCCCTTCCTGTTGGAGCAATTTCACCAATTAAAGAAAAGATGGCAAATTCTAACTTCTAACACTAACATATTGAAGAGATATGATAGACATTCACATTTTCAAGCTTGGGCTGTGTGATTTCAACACTGATTAGCTCAGGTTTGAGCAAGCACTTTAGAAATACTATCTTGTTTCATGGGTTTTTTTTCTAGAAGCTAGGCTGTTTGAGAAAAAACAATGAACTGTATCAATATTTACATTTTATAAAGCTAATAAATCTTCCAGATCTTCTGAAGTCTGGCTCAATGTAAAATTCACCAAGAGTTAGCATTCATAATATAATCTAAACAAGATTATTTCAGTAATGAATTTCAAAGAAGACTTAAAGGTCTTCAGAAAATATTGTATTGCCAGACTTTATTTTGAAGTGTTTGAAGGTAGCATTTTAACAACTGGCTATCATCACCTTCGGAATGTGATGAAGTAGAGAAATAAGAATAGCCGAGTTCTTACCATTTCTTTTTTGACTCCCCAAGGAGGCATAACTTTTTGAAGGCATATTTCATTGATATATTATTCCCTCTGCCACAACTGAAAATTTTAGCTTGAAGTTTAGACTGGAATAAAAGTACCTAAAAGCTTCATGGTACGTGAGAATGTCTCTCCAACTGTTATGTGTGGGCTGGACAGCTACATTTGCCCATCTCTTTTGGCTGATTTTGGTGCCCAAACTCCTGAGAGGAGCCATTCTGGCTACAACTGACATGTCAATCTGGACCATTCTCAGCTCAAAGTTCTTGGTCACCATCATATGAACAGTGAGAAGCAGAAAAGCTTTAAGGTGATGGTTGGCCCTTGACTCCTGCTTTTAAAGTAATTGGGAATGTGGGTTGACTGGTATTCCCAGTTGTTTCTATTTATTCTGTGTGAGTGCCTGAGGTTCGTAATCTGGGTAATAATGTTCTCTTGGGAACCTGCTGGCTTTCCTACCCCAGGCCTCTTGCTGCCCGCCATCCAAACCTGAGGCTTCAGCTGAGAGAGTGGATTTGAACATGGGAATACACGCACTGGCCCAACTGCAGCAAGTGGGCCCTGCACCTCCTGATTTTGTGTTAAATCAGCTTCTCCTGTGTGAGCACTTTGTTGCTCACTTCACAGGTGCTCTGAGAAGCTAAAGGCAGCCATGGTGAACAGTGAGACAAGCAAAGTTCAGCAGCAGCAAGAGGTCACCTAATGGTGTCCAGCACCATTCTGGTGCCATCAGATCAGGATGCCATCAGATTTTCACATCTTTGATGATATCTGATTGCCAATCCAAAGGGTGGGGAGATTCATCAATTTAATAGAGTTTAAGGAGATCTCAGCTCCTGGAAACAGGAAACAGTGTGTCTTTTGTCAATGGACAATAAGCCTGCTTGATGCCTGACTGTATTTCACTGACTCCCACTTTCAGCCTTGCTTTTATGTAGTGCATTCACATTTTTATTTTACAGCTATTACAAGGTAGGCTGTGTATGCTGCCAAATGTGCCAAAAGAGAGTCTGAATCAGGGCTGAAGAAATTTCAGAAGTTTCAAGAACTACTGCCTTCAATAGTCTTTGTGTTGGGGCACTGTATGACCAAAAGTGGTTTCTGGACCAACCTTATCACAGTTGAACCCAATGGAGTGATCACAGCTCTGAGAAAGGCATTTCTGACACTCTGCACCTCAGTAAATATGATTTAAAAATAAGAAAAATTAAAGCTATGCTATAAAGACAGATAGGTACCTTTCTGGTTGGAAAAGATAGTACAAAAGACTGACAGTCACTCACAGGAATTCCCCCTTATCTAATGAAAGTCTGCAGCACATAAGCAAGATGCAAGAAAAATTCTCTAAAGGAAAATGCAACGTGGTTTTTACAGCATCATATTCTAGGAAAATAAAATAAAATAAAATAAAATAAAATAAAATAAAATAAAATAAAATAAATCTATGGGTTGCTTCTTTACAGCTCTTTCATCTCATTCGAGGGTCCTCTGTGCAGCCTTGCATACCCCATCAGACACGTTATATCATGCACTCAGACATCAGTACTTCTGAAAACCAGGGCCTGAGTCTTTCACACTGAATATTCTAGATCTCGACCTCTTTCCTCTTCTGAGCAAAACATTCAAATTGGCTTGAACTAAGAGAAAAGCTCTGGAAAAATCTGATGGTTCAGCATCTCTTCCTGTGCCTCAACATTTTTGTGATAAATTTTGTTGCTTTAGTAACAGTACCTAAAGTTCTGCTACCCAAAGGCTGACATGCATTCTATCCTTTGCCTGCTTCTCTAAGATAACTATGATATCCAGAGAAAACCCTAATTTGTGATGTGCCAGTCTCAGGGGAGGCACCTTTTGCATGGGCACTTTTCAAGGGCTATTTCTCTTAATGAACAAAACACTAATTGAGAACTTCACAATCTTAACAAAATAATGTGAACTTAGGATACTGAAGCCTTGATACAAGTTCTAGAATCATACAAGTGTTTTTAAAGCACAACCAACTCTAATGGAACCTAATAAAATTTAAAAGTGTAATTTCTGAATGCTATCAGAATTTTGACTCAATGTAGTTTTGTCTCAAAACATGTTAAGGCACTGCCATTAAGAAATAGGAGTATTAGGTCCACTAGTTCTATGTCATTTCCACTGTCACTGTATATTGTTTCCTTTAAACAGCTGTTTAATGATGATCCACATAACCTCAATACAGTTCCTGATGAAAAATAATACAAAATCTCTTTCCAGAGATTAGCATACAAGTTGACAATACAAGAATGCAGAAACACACGTTAAAAGCTGTTCGTGCACAAATAAAAAAGTGGCCACTCAATGGCTGAAGTCTGAAATACCTGAAACATCAGTTGTCAAAACTATCAGTTTTAGAAGTGAAATTTCACACTTTTCAATGGTACTTAATTTATCCTACACAGGTTACTTTAGAAGATAAATCCAAACCAAACGAGCAACATACTAAGCTTAGCAGTAGTTTAATTTAATTCCCCAGATTGGTAAAGACCTCCTAACAAAACGCCTTCTAACAAAACTAATAATGCCATGTATTAGAAAGCTCAGTGTGTATTTCCTGAAATTGGTGTTTGAACTCAGGCAGAAGCTGAACCCAAGCAAGAACATAGGAAATGACCTGATGGTCTGGGTCAGCAGCCCATCTAGCCAAGCACTTTGACTCTAATATATCAATTGAGATGCTGCTTAAGGAGAGTATGTGAGCCAGGCCACTTGGTGCAGTCCATATGTTTGCCTAAACTCTTTGAGTTCACGTACAATTTGAATTGCCTCCACAACCTCCTATGGCAGTAAGTTCCTGAAATACTCTTTTCAGACATTTTACAACCATCTCCTACTAATTACATATTCCCTAGCTTCTCTGCTATGGGATTTGCTGAAAAACAGTCCTGAATAAATTTCATCCACTTCCTTCAATATTTTTTAATATCCCCATCTCCTTGTACCCAGTCTACCAAGGGGTTTTAATATTTCTGATCTCTCCTGGGAGAACTGCTACATTGTCTTGACCACATCAGTGATACCTAAAGCCACATCTACATTAGCAAAGAAAGCAGTACTCGGGAACATTCCCAGGTGCTGGAACAGACACCTGCAATAATGAATATGCTACAGTAGTTCTGAGCATAATACAGGTCTATACAGAACTGAAAACTGTTCCTGAGATCACTCTTACCACACAGTTTGCAAAAAAGATTTACTAAAACTGACTTGTTTCACGACACTTAGCCTCAGTCTCCATGAGCATTTGGAGCATATTTAAATTACTAATATGTAAACAAATACTGACAGTATCCTGAAAAAGTGCTACAATATTTTGCCTTTTGAAAGACTAAAAAAGGGACACTCTTTAGTGGTTTTGAAAACCTATTTTTCACCTTAAATCACAATTTGAGGTGGTCAGATGTGGCAAATGCATTTTTAGAATACAAAAATTCTTACATAAAACAATTCTATAATAATTCTCTCGCTAAAGAATTCCGAATTTAATATAATTTTATTGCAGCTCAAGTAGTGTAATCACATCCTACAGAGAGAGGTAACACTGACTTGCACATACTACCATTAACAGATATAATGATTTAAAAATAATTGTATCTTAAGATCTCATATAGGATTTATTACTACATCAGTGTAGTAATGGATGGAGCAGGATGGAAAGTATGTAGATCTCACATTTAAAGACTCAATGGAAGTACAAATGTTCAAAGAGGAGAATGCTCAATCTTATTCTTATTCAGTAAAATTCTTCACTATTTGCAAGAGAAAATACAGGATGTTTCTGAAGACTGAACCAGTAAAGGAGTTTAATGTTTTTTTCAAGTCTTCAGCTTGTTTCTAACATGAAAGAAATGAATTTGATAAAAATGTCTGGAGTCATAAAGAAACCCCTGTAAGAATGCACGTAACAAAAGGTGGAAGGGAAAGCTGTGCAAGGCAGAGCTGCAGCCACCTTGACTCAGCAGGCTGCTCCAAAGAAAGAAAAAACTTAAGGCCAAATGTTAACACTTATCTTCATAAAGGTCTAGAAGTAATTTTTATCAGCATGAAGCAGAGGCTGCAGAAGACAAAATAAGATCCTTAAAGGTATTTCACTCTGCCAATATGGTCACAGCAGTGTCTTTGAAAAACAAAACAGTAACAATACAAAATATAACTGACTTGTATCTTACTAATCTTTGTCATTATGTATACAGAATACTTTCATAAGCAACCTAAGATTTTGCTCATGCCAGATGAATACAGAGTTAACTTATTTCTTCATTGGAGCACAGTGAGGGCAGAATGGAATTTAAAATATAGAGTTAGCTAATCTTGTTTTGGATTTGTTTGTTTGCACACTAATTTAGGCCAAAAAGCCCATTAACTCCACTGAAATAACAATTAAAACCAACCCTTTATTTGTAAGATACGCACTTCTACAAGCTTCTCTACTTGAACGTCCATCCTCCTAACAGAAGTAGTGATGTACCAGGAGACTGACAGGTTTCAAAATAATTTCAGCTACCTGACAGAAAAGAAAGGCAGCATTAGACTTGTGGCACCAATGTGTATTTACATTGCAACATGAAGGAAAAAGCTTCCCTGGTACTTTCAGTGGAAAAAAATTGACAAACTATAAATAGTCTTGCACAATTAATACCTGGTCTCTGTCAGGTGGTAACTAAGAAAAACTGAAACATAAACCTACGGACATCACTGTGAAATACTAATCAAAATTGGATTCATCCTGAAAAGGATCCTAGATGAGGTGAAAGACTTGCAGAACAGGAAAATAAAAACAGATTAGGACTAACCCCTAAGCATTAACATCTTCACTGTTTTAAGGCAACATCTTTCCATAGCAGAAACTGTAAATACAATTAGAAGTCCAAACTATTTCTGTCCCCATGGAGGAAAAACAAAAAAAAAAACCTGGTAAGTAAATAATGAAATAAATCAAAAAGCTCTAAAAGCTAACTTCAAAAGATCTTACAGCAAGTTTGATGCATTTCTCTTTTGCTCATCATTACACATTTACGAAACCACATCTCCAAAAATTTTAAAAGGCTAAAGGGCAAAGCTTCCTCTCCAAATAAACATACACCATACAGCCAGTCAAAAGCTAGTACCTCAGAATTATTTTGTCATTTCTATCAATTACATACATGTGAAGGACCTATAAGGTAAAAGTGAATTTATTTGATAAAACTCCTACATATTCAAAATATTAATAATACTCTTAATTTATTGCTTAGGTTCTAAAAATTTAAATTTAGTCCAAAGTAAAAAAAAACAACAAGTAATAAAACCACCAAAACCCTAAAAATCCCACAACAAAAAAACCCTCAAAGAATAAATGATTGTGTTTAGAAGTATATTAGATATTCCTTCACACAGACACAAAACAAAACAAATCCAGAATTAAGACATTTGTTAACTTTTTCCTTCACACTGCTCTATCAAGTTATGAGGATCTTCCTAATTTGGAGAATTTTTTTGCAGATCAGAATAAGGTTTTTGCAAATTTGAATAAGGTTTATAGAAGAGACTTACCCTTACCACATCATAATGATCTTAAATATTACACATTTTAGAGCCACTGTTCAAATAATACCTGTATTTCTAACAGGGCAAGACTGACTGATACAGTTTCTGATCTTCTAAGCCAGCACAAACATCAAGAGAAGCAAGTCAGATACAATAAAACTTTGTTTACAAGTTTGGTATTTACAGCCGAATTTTCAAATCTTTCCTAGCATGTAACAAACTGTGTTGTCCAAATAAATTCTTTTATATGCTATGTTGCCCAAATTTAGCTTTTATACCTAAAAGCTTCTCTGCAGAAGTTATTAGCTACTGAATTTAAAATATAATTTAAAAAATTTAACTTTCCTAATACTTATAGGTTTATTCCAAAACAGCTAAGTGTTAGCCAAAAAACTGAAACTATAATTTTAGAGTTGCTGGGATATGGAAGAAAGATTTTAGTATTTGCAATTAAAAAAAAAAAAAAAAAAAAAAATCAAGCTTGTTCTGTCTCCAGAATATCTTGGCTCTCAAACCCATCCTTCAGTACCAAGGACTATCAGCCTTCTGAAGGGGAAAAGAAAAAGATTACATTTTTTAATCCTGACTGAGACTAAAGAAACCAAAATACATTAAACATTTGTGTCATGTGTGAAGTTCAGGGATAAGCCCAGACGAGAACTGGCACTCTGTTCTCTCCATACGTTAGCTCTGTCTACAGCCACAAAGGCAAGAAAACCAAAGGAATCAGACTAAATTTCAGGCTAAAGGAGCATTTTGAATCCTTCCCTCCCCCAAGCCACACACCACTTCACTCTGAAAGGGAAAGGAACTAAAAGGGTTACTTTGTATCTTCCTCTAAAAGAAGTTAGTTACACTTTGTGAATTTACATATTTTTCCAGAATGAGTGAAATCTGGGACAAATTTTTCAACCAAGCTAAAACCCTCTGAACATACATAACTAGAATGCTAATAGAACTACAACTAAATATATCTTAACAAACAAACAACACAATCCTTTAGCAACAAAGCCGATTTCTAGCTTGGCATACACATTAAAATGGCAAAAAAAGTGGGGAAGTAAGATGTGAAGGAGAAAGTGGAGGGGGGAGGGAAGTTGAACATGGTACAATAACTTTAGTCATTGTAATGTAACATACTCTTATTTCTTCATGTTATATATTTAATACTAGCAAACTGTGGTTAAAGCACACTTAAATGTAACTAACTATATAGTAACAACTGTTCCTGTACAATAAATAAGATTACAAGTTGGAGCAAAAACAATATTACTAAAAAGCAGAGTTCTGTTTTTCCCTCATTCTGGAGTGGTTTTGGGAATGTAAGTGTTTTTTGGGTTTATGGGGAGTTTTGGGTTTTTCTCCTACAAACAAACTTCCTAAAAAGCAAGAGGGTGAAGTGTTCCAAGATCTTTGCTTGGACCTTTAAAACCATAATTTAAAGATAACAGAATCATAAACCATTTTTATACTAGCAGAAACAATACTATTTTTTCTGAGATGTTTTACTAAGAAAGAGAAGAGTGTTTCAGGCTTGGGTTTGTTTTGTTTATTACTAATCTTAAAACATCTATATTTAGCATTATATGGTTATAGGTGCTGAGTCAGTAGCAAAAGATTGTCAGCAATCACAAATAATGGAAAGAATTGACCAAAATTGTATTTCTAAATGCACTGCTAATACACATCAACATGAAAAAAAAAAAAAAAAAAAAGACAGCAGTGGTTTGTCTAAAAATACTGCAACTGAAATTAGCTCAGCAGCACTCAAAGATTTTTACCTAAAAGGACAAAGGTAGATGCATTTTTTAATATTTTTCAAATTTAGGAAAACATCGTAGCTAATACTCTTGGTCATTCCGACTCCAAAAATTTTTAAAACATTGAACCTGTCAAGAGGGTGGTACAGCGAAGCTCTTTGTAAGATGTACACTGTATCTTTAACAGTCTGTCTGCAACAAGATTATAAAAGGGTGTATTTCTAGAAAAGGGTGAATATAATACAACACAACTTCCAGGCAGAGCCACATTTATGCTCTGTCATTAGGGCACGTATTCAGAACAATTACATTCTTCTCCACTAATAGTTCCAATCAAGATGTTAATTAGTGACATGCTTTATCTCAAAACCCATTTCAAAAGCCTTAGCTCTTAGACTTACTGTTGCTCGCATCCTTTTATTTCTCTCATTCAACTGGTGCTACCACAGTGACAAAGGATGAAGGAAGATTCAACAGGCACCACTCCGGCTGCTCCAGTCTGTTCCATTCACTTAACACTGAGGTAATCTTCGGGGATGTGTTGAGCACTGCCCCCCCTCCCGTTAACAGGGCACCTGAACCTGAACGCCACGCAGGAGGATCCCCCTTCACCTTCCTCTATAGCTGTGCATCCACCAAGCATGTGGAGGCAGGACGTGAAAGGTAGGATCAATTAACAATATAGTCAGCAATACCTACCTCAAGGCTTCCTTCCTATCAAATTAGCCAACGTACAGTGAGCTTCCTGCTGTACATGAATGTATCATGTCACCATAGCAACTAAATCAACAAATAGCTGCTGCAGCATCTGCTTCTGGATCATCTAACGTCAGTCAACAGAAGGTTCGGGTTTAAGAGAACAAAGCTTCCAAATATATGCCGTTTTATAACTGCATTTTTAATTTAGCATCCTGATTCCCAGATAGGATATACTAACTCAGAATGAACCAACTTCTGACTTTATAATCTGCAGTACAGTTTATGACTTCATTTCTCAAGTAAGCCAGAAAGAACAGAAGAAAAAAATACTTCGTAAAAGAATAAAAAGAAACAGCAAAGAAATAATCAACTGGATTCTAATGCACTCCCTCAAACACTGTACTACTTTATACCATGCATTTACTAAGACACATGAAAACAAAGATGTTTCTGTACTTTGCTTTATAATTTACATATGTCTGCCCTGAATAATAATATAGACAGAAATACCTCTTACTAAATATTAGTAATAGAGGCATTTCAGATAGCTGACAAAGATGGTTTCCCTCTATTAGTCTCCACTTCAGAGCTAAACTGAAAACATCCAGTATTGTTTTCTGGCAACCTCACATCTGTGGTTTTTAAACCCAACAACAGAAGGGGACCACTGGCACACCCTCACCTGAAGAAAGACAGTTTACACAGGGCAAAACATACATCCCTCTCTTCTTTTGAGAAATTACTTCAAATACCACTTATGCACCACTGGTTTAAGTCCTAACCCACAGCCAGATCAGATATAGAAAACTGCTTTGAAATTGTCCTGGTATTCAGAATGCAAAAACATAACATTACAGACTAAATGCTGTCTAAGGTATAAAAAAATTCTAATGTTACTAACATCTGATGTCTTCAGAGGTAGTAAGTAAGTGTACCAAGACACAAAGTGTACAAAGCCCTTTTATGTAAAAGGACCCAAAGCTACAGCCTACTTACAACAAAAAAGTAACTTTTTTTTAACTTCAAGTCATATTCCTAACATTTGATCATCATGAAATTATTTACCAAGTAAAAGCTTTCTAGGCAAAAAAGTATTGGTTATTCATATCCAGTATCATTTTATTACTAAAACCACCTACATTTAGTTTTCAAAGCAGATCTTTTTCCACCCATCTTTTGTTACAAGGAAAATCATTACATCTAGGTTGGCTCTACAGCATGTGGTCCAGTAAGCAAGGAAAACTAGATGCAGACTGAAGATACTAACATTGCTGTGGCTCTCATACCAACTTTCTGTAATTAGTGGGTTTGTCACCTCACTTGTGCCAGAGTTCCCATTTGCAGGGGTAGTCCAGCAGCATTTGTAAGTTCCTACATGCTACTGATCAAAGGATACTGCAAGACTTGAGTGTTGTTATTCATTAGTAGCACAGAAATTGCCAGATGGAATCACATCTGTGGTCGAGCTAAGGTGATGTCAGTTACAAACACAGAACAAGTTGTTTTTCCATTGACTGTATGTTCAAAATCTGGTGCTTATATCATAACAAGGCTAATGAGGCTATGAACTACTCTGTTCCATAATCAAGCCCACTATCACTTAAAAACATATTAAATGGAAAAATGCAAAAGATCTATTTAACAGGTATTACAGAGAGTATATGATTATTAAATAGGAACACCTGACATCTGTAATAAAAGCTAAATTAAAACAGTACCTTAAATTGTTTTAAATTGCCAAAGGGTTATGAATTTCGTGGTCATGAAGTGATACTTCCAAGTGCTTCTTTCTTACAGTCATCTTTCAAAAGATCTGTCTCTCATCTTCTTTTAAACTTAAAAGCTTCCTCTCTCTACATGTACATTGGCTACCAACCAATGAAGAGTTTTGAAAACTTTAGATCAGCCTTTATACACACCAATTTGTGGCAGACTCAGCACACAACATTTCTGTGTTATCTATAAGGAAATGTTAGAATTTTCTTTTTTTCCTTAAATTATCTTCTGGTTTTAGTATCAATAACAGACAAAAACAGGCTTTTCACCATTATTTATAGAAGCGTCCTGTAGACTTTGATCTTTGTCCAAGTAATGTGATACAACACTCGTAAACACCAAAGTTGTAAATCTTTTATTTTCCACTGTATTTATTTGAGCAAATTACAGTTTACATGACCACACATTTCTCTATCCTAGCATCTGCTAGTACTGACTATAAGGATCTAACTGCTCTAGATATGGAGTTTAAACTTTCTTCATTAAGAATAGTAAACATATGGGTAGTAAAGGTCATTAACAAATCTTGGGTATCAGGACCAGGGAGGAAATCCATACAGAATTAATTGTTACATAATATGTTGCAATAGCAATTTACATGCTTGGGATTTTGAAAAAAACCAAATAAAATACAAACTATTTCAGCTTACACAGACAGTAGCTGCATGTTTGGAAAAAGTGATTGAAAGAAGCCATTTTCTCAGTGACACGCTTCTAAGGCCTGTATTTTCAGAGGACAGACCAACCAACTCTGCATCATTTTTCTAAAAGGCAGCTGACAGATAATAAAATCAGTAAACATTTAATCTTTAACCATTGCTACAAGATACTGTCAGCACCACTGATTGTGCTAAGATGACAGAATATCCCTAGAACCAACTGGAAATAGGGAGATTGGAAAGATGGTAAGACTGTTCACTGGCACTGGCATTAAAAACTATAGATCTCAATAAACTTCCATTGCTTTTTGTAGAAAGGTAGGCTGGAAAGATCCAAGAATTGGTGATTTTTTTTTTTCCTAGAAAACGAATTTATCAAACGTTTTAAAATTTCTTACTGTACTTGTGTTTCTTGTCCTTTTCACATGGAAGATGATCAGCTGAAAAAGATGACCACTCAGAAGGGCAGGCAAAGATGATTTCTAGCCTTGTTTTATAAAACACAAGGTTTTTTGAGAAGAACCAGTAAAAGATAAATGTTAAATTCTGCATTGAATGTCACTGATAAATGTTCAAGACTTGTTAGTGTCCACATATAACAGTGCCAATCAGTGTACATTCCACAAGTGTCTGTCTCATTCTTAATATTAAGAAATAATTACAATTTTGATCTACTTGCTTCTTGTCTCGTCTCTTTTGCATTCTTAGTTCTCACAGCTTGCCTAAGCAAAGTTTTATTTGCCTCATTTACAGCAAACCCAATCTGTCTCATTAGCATTGACACAGTCTGTAGTTAGCAGATAGTGCACAGAAAATTTGCTACTTAAAATAATACCACTATTATATCTTTAAATCAGCAAAAGTATAAACGTAACAGCAGTGTTTCAAGGAATCTGGATAATGTAACAGTCAAACATTCGGGCTTTAAAGTTTCAAGCTAATCCATGTTTACAGAGAATCAGAAGGAGCAGTGTTAGGGGCAGTCACTGAACTCTGGATCTTTGAGGCATCTGGACATGACCAGTGGTTAGACACATCAACCTCTAAAAAGAAAAACTGCAATACTTCAATCAGATCATTCTCATTTCATGATTTGTTGTTTGAAGTTCCTAGGAATTCAGTTTCACAATGCTAAGTGAAAGTGAATGAGAAACAGAGCTCACACTGCACAGCAAACGGGTAGCAGGGGCTAACTAAGGTTTCAGCTAATACCTCACAGGAGCTAGTCACCCCAGCAGGCATCTTCCCTGATCAATCTGCCTATTTGCAACAGTCCAAATGTATTGTGGACTAGAAGAGAATTTTATATTTCCCAACATTGCTTCTGACAGCTCAGATTCCTGTTTGCTGATATAGCAATTTAAAAGTCCATAATATTTAAGACTGATGGATGTGTTTAACTTTTTTACCCTAAATACAGTATAAAAGGAAGCGCCAAAGGAAGAACAGTGTTTCCTAGTTATGAAAAAGAGCATTTAAATTAAAAAACCCCAAATGTTAAGAATTTCAATATCACTTCTAAAGTAGCCTTTTTTACCCTGAAAAAGTACCCTATATACCCAGTTTTATGTAAATATGGGCATCACTGTCTATCAAAACACCATGACAATACAAACTTGAGCTGGAAGAGAGATTAAAAGATACATCTCAATTAGATCAGATTGGAAATACTTAGTCAGTAATGGACCAGGGGCTTGGTGGAAGAAATCTCTACAAACCAAATCCTTTCCTATGTATTTTATCCTCTACTTTAAAGAGAGAGGGAGAAAAAATAAAGACAACTGCCATCTTTTGCTACAGTGTGTAAACTATAGTCTGAATCTGTTTCTAGAGAATGTCATTCTGGCTGCTGTATAAAGTGTGTAATTCTGTAACATGCAGAGGCCTCGTGGACTTTACCCAGTTATGGCAAAGCCTCAGTCTCTAGGAAATGGAATATGACAGACTATTTTAGTTGGAAGGGATCTATGATGATCACCTAGTCCAACCGCCTGACTGATTGAGGGCTGACCAAGTTGTTGTTAAGGGCATTGTCCAAATGCTTCTTAAAATACTGACAGGTTTGGAACTTTGGCCACAACTCTAGGAAGCCTGTTCCAGCATTTGACCACTGTCTCAGTAAAGAAATGCTTCCTAAGGAATAAACAGGTTTCAGCTAGCAGAGGATCTGCCTCAAACAACTTATTTGCCAAGTGTGTAATTCTCACATATTTTAAGAGTGGAGATTCTGTAACTAAAAGTATGACTTTGCAAAGCAGTTACATTTTTGTCATAACTTACAGAGAGATTAGAAGAGCTGTCCTTTGAGGAAACATAGGTAAGCACTTGGGGTGACTTTGTAGGTCGTGGAGTTTGGTGTTCAGGAGATAGGGTCATGCCTGAGTCTCAGACACAGTTCAGGCATTAACCTTCCCTTCCAAACCTTACTGATAGATGAGCACACAGACCCAGCAACCAGACCCATTTGCAAGAGACTGCAAGAAAAACCATGCTTAGAGCTTTAGGCAATTTGCACCTTCTCACCTCACAAAAAAAAAAGAGAGAGAAAAAAAAAAGTATAGATCTTTAGTCACCTTCGTACACCATGAAAGGGATCATCTCCTGGACATGCTTATTTCTCCCCACTGACTGTATTAGCAACCTACAGTGACTAACTGACTTGAAATTTAATTTTCATGTGTCATCCAATTCTCCCAAATGTCAGTTTCTGAACAGATTAATTCAACAGGGGCTGAATGCCTCAAGTATCTTGGGAGGAACCTACTGTATCAGAGACCAAAATTAATCTAGAATTCATATCATGCATATGAAAACAGACATTTTAGAGAGAAAGGGCAATTACTGAAAAGTTTTATGAGGATGCTTCATTCCATGAATTTTCATACCAAATAGAAGCAGAAAAGGCTATGAACTACACAGCCTTCACTCTTGTTTCTACACTTATTTTCAAACAGAAAATATTAAAATAAACATATCTGAACGGTAGCATAAATTGTGCAATAAATCTTCTCAACAAAAGCAGCATAGTATTCATACATTGTATGTATATTACTATACATCAAAGAATTTTGAATCCTCACTTTCTGCTTTAAGATGATGGCTTCTAGGAAATTGAAAGCAAATTTTCAATGCATCTGCAATCAATGATACAGTTCAAATAAATTGGAAAAAATATTCTGATCTCTAAGGCAAAAAAAAATAATTACACTTAACTAAGAAAAAACTTCACCCTTCCTAACTAAAAACCATGATTAGGTCAGATAGAGGAAGGATCTACCCTTAGTCATCTAAACTCACATATTTTTAACTTTTCTTTGTGATGTTATTTTTTAAAAAAAATTATAGCCAACAACCAGTTAAAAACTTCCATGGAAAAGATTTTTCTCTATATGAAATGTCTCATAAGTTTGATTATGTATTTTGCAGTGATGGTTGCCACACAAAAGTACTAATCAATCCTGGGGAAAATACAGCTTGATAATGAGCTTCCCTAAGCTGGCACTGAAGCATTGCATGCCGGAGAATTCCAATGGTTCCACTGAATACATTTCTGCTGCGCTTCAGTGCTATGAAGTCACTGAGCAATGGAAGAATAATTGTCAACTAAAACAAACCTCAATGAACCTCCAAAATGAAAAGTTATACATATCTGCTAATTCAATAGAGCCAAAGGTGAAGTAAAAAAAAGGTCAAAAAAATCAGCCAAAAAGGACAGAAGCAGCCATGCACATACTCTGTGTTCTGTGAAATCAAAGCGCAGATAAAAGAAAGAAAAACAGCACAATATGGAAAGTGATGGAAAGTGAGAACAGTTATAACACTGTATGTTGTTAAACAACTTTTAACACAGATATTTTTTTCTTGTTGAGGAAAAGATCATGAAACATATTGCAGTTCTAGGCTTGATTTTCAGCAGCAAGGCGAAACCAAAGCAAGCTGGAACTTGATAATGTACCATATGGTTTTCAGAAGCAGAAGTGCCAGAACAAAAACCTAGGAAATTCATTTAGCAGTCTACTCTAGATTTATATTTTCCAATACCATCTTCACCATTATAATCTCTTCTCTAATGCCACACATGTAAACAATCTAAAAGCCAAAAAAAGGGATTACTTCATTTATTTTACAGCCATTTATTACTCCACTGACTGAAGATATTCTCCTCTGATAACAGGTTAATAATAACAACTTTAATATCAAAGGTTTAAATATTTAAAGAAGAAACTGGTTTTAGGAACATTAACCTGTAGATTTGATGTTAAATATCTATTTAAACCCACATGTAATATACATATTCACTACACATATATACACACACAGTGGGATTTTTGGAAAACCCACCAAACATCTAAACTTCTCAATAAAATCTGGAGGATAAGCAACAAGCCTCCCAAGCTGTAAGTGTTACTTTATCCCTATACCTTGCCAAGAAATAAAGTCAACTAAAGGTCAAACACTATCTCCCATTGCCCAGAGAAAAGGAAATGGTTAACAGGTACTGGGATACTTTGAGAGTGCTATCTATATTTTCTGGTAATAAAAGACACATAGGTGATATAGAAATGTCTCACTTTGCAACTTTTTGCAGCTTTAGTGGGAAGGTACTGTGAGGGTCCAGAACTCTAGGGCTGCTGCATACTTGTGTCAGCAATTTACTGACTTGCTTTGGAATAGCACTGGGTGCTGTAGGAACTTTCCAAAACAATTTAATATCAGTGTGCTAAAGTAGTTTGAACTCTTGCCTCTTCTTTTCCTCTCCTTCCAGCAAATCAGGACTCACATCATCAAGCACATCCTTCCTGTCCAGCCTCAGCAATAATCACTAAAGCATCACTGCAATAGTTACACCCTTATGTGAAAAACCCTCAGGCACTTCTATACTCATACCATGTTTTCCCAGTTTCACTTGGTTTTTATCAACTCCTATAGCTCTGCTCCACTCTCCACCTACAACCTTACTTACCATCAAGTACATTACGCCCTCATGCTGAACACAGTGATAGGAAGTGGTAAAAGCAAGCAGTACTTCTGTGCCTAACAGAGGAGGAGGAGCCAGCGGGCTTGGTCTTTGCTTTTCCTTTTCACTGCTTTTATCCTATGAAACAAACAGTACTCCCTGTTCTGTGGGACAGAGAACCAGGCAATCTCCCATAACAGCACTGAGTGACATACAAACATCCACACAGTTATCCATGTTTTCTGACTGAACACTAACACATTCCTCTAACTTTGTGGATTGTTTTGTTTTAAAACATGGTGGAAAGTTACAGCTTTAACCTGATCAGACACTTCCGCTATTTGAAGCATATGACCTTTCATCTTAACATGTTCAAATATTTGTACTGCTATTTCACATTTGCACTGCCAGCAGAACTTCAAGTATTTGAAATAGATTATCTTGAAGATATGAACTGTTCCAGAAAAGTATGGAATGGTCTGCATCTGTCTGGTAACTCACTTATGCAGTATAAACAATCTAAGTCACCATAATTACAAGAGTTAATTCTGGTAAAATGCAAGAAGGGGTAAATTGACTTAAAAACTCCTCAGATGTTTTACAGCTGAACAAAAAACTTGCAAGTTTAGTATACAGTTAGCTGGTCTAACACAAAAAAATAGCAACATAGAAGCAAAATAGTTAAATAAAGAATTTTCTACTGGTTTTCAATACCTTTCCAGTCAGAACTGACTAAAGCTAATTAGTTCAGCTACAGACCAACTTATACATTATGAATATGCAAGAAAATATCCGTTTGTTTACATGGACAAAGCAGCTCTGAATTTTGATTGCAGTAACACAAATTTTGTCAGCTCTACAGGTTAAGTTATAGTTTATGCAATCCAACACCAATGCTGTGAAGAAAGGAACAGAAGTACTCTTCATAGATCAAGGAAGTAATCACTAAAAAATGTATGTACTGTAGCTAAGTAAAAAGACTTACAGAAAAATTAATAACTCCATCATAAAGACAGAAGTCTTCTCCTTTCTTATAGCTTCAAAGTTCAAGGGAAAACAAAGGAATACAATGCACTACTATTCAAATTTAAAATATTTTTTAGAAGTATGAAAATGCTCAACACTAAAATGTTTTGTACTTGAATACATCATACTTTCCAAAAGACCATTTAAACTCACATAAGACTCAAAATCTTGCATGATTACAGTGTAAGCTTGACAGTACAGCCTGACAGTCTTATTTTTATGGAGGGCAGAACAAGTAACTCAGTCTCAACTATGTTTGAAAGGTCACGGTGAACAGGGGAAGTTCCCAAGGACTAGAAGAAAGCAAATGTCAGTGAAATCTTAAAAAAAGGGCAAGGAGGAGGATCCAGGGAGCTAGAAGCTTGCCAAGATCACCTTTAGCTCTGGGAAGATGAGTGAACAAAGCTTCTTAGAAGCCATTTCCAAATGCATTAAAGACAAAAAGGTGGTTTGGGGTAGTCACTACGGATTCACAATGGGTAAATCCTGCCAGACAAACCTGCATGGCCTTCTACAGTGACATTACTGGCTTGGTGAATGAGGGGAGAGCATAGCTAACGTTTATCATGACTTCAGCAAGGCTTTTGACACACTTTTGAGTAACACAGAAACTGATGAAGCACAGACAGACCGTAGGCACCAAAGTAGACTGAAAACTGGACCAAGTGCCAGTCTTGAAACGTGATCAACAGTGCAAGGTCCAGCAGGTGGCCATCCACTGGTCACCTACTGCAGTGGCTGACAGCGGAGCAGACAAGGACTACAGTCTTCTTTAAAGATCTGGAAGTTGGCTGGGACAAATCACATCATGAACAAGTGACACAAATCCAAGTGGAGCAGCTGATGCACTAGATGGTTGCATTGCCATCGAGAAATACAAATTCAAGAACTGTCCAAGCAGACACTAACACACAAAAGCAAGTCCCACCATTCAAGCTACCAAGTTGTAAGCAAGTATCAATCTGGAGAGCATTGTTACTAGTACATGTTGTGCCTCAGCTGCTATGTTCTACCATAGGGAAAGGTTTATTCACTTTAATAAGATCATGCAGTAATATAAATATTTAACTTCCAAACTAAGCCACAACCATGGGTTGAGAACTTGGCAGCTATTTGGTCCCATTCTTCCATGAAGAGGTTCTTCCACAACACAGGCTTTCTGCTTCATACTTCTTACAAATCTCATCTCTGTACCACTTCTGCCTTTACCTAAATCTCTAACACATGTGTATGCCTAAAGCTGCACAAATATATTCCAGACTAAGGATTACTATCTTTTACAATGTCAACATGTCAGTGATGTGTTGGAAGGAAAAAAAAAAATAGTCTCCTTACCTGTTGTGCTCCATCTCCACTAACAATAGGGGAAGTCAGAAGAGGGATTTCACTACTTATAATTGAAGTGGTATCCAGTAATGGTGGATGTTCTGCCATCATTGATGGTACACTAATTCACAAGATCACCTGCAGAGAAAAGTTACTCAGATGGTTAAACTACATATTTATTATTTCTGTAAAAATTATCCTTAAAACCTACCTCACTTTAGAAACAACAACAACAAAAGAAGATTATGAAATCAGACACCTTAAGAAAGCATGTTACCACAACAACCAGCAATCACACATGCCTGAAGACGTGTTTTTGTCAGCTAGTACAAGCCTTAGTTATATAGAGAGGGTGCTTTACACCCCCTCTAGCGGCTGAACCTCAGAAGAAGATAGATCACTACCCTGGAGCTAACAAACCTGAATCTTTTAACTTTGTAACAAACCAAGGTTTCATCTGACTGGCACTGCTGATAAAATACGTACTGAGGAAAAAAGAGAAAAGAAGAAAAGAGCAGTTGCTTTAGAACTTACATATATAGTGTTTTTGTTTATGTGAAACCAGTAAAAAAACAAGATATATTAACAGAGACATTTACTTTTTTTCTTTTTTAATAATCACCCCACATTCCCTATTATTCTAATGGATAAATACTTCAGGAACAACTTGTTACTAGAAAATGTCCTATTGAGGCACAAATAAATGAATAATAAAAATAAAAAAAATCGTCTGCACAATCTGACATTTCATCATTTTAAAATTTATTAGACCCAGAAATAAAGCTGTGTCACTTTGATAACCAGTGGCCCTTTAATCAGCAGCTAGAACTTGGAGAGGAAGGGAAGAGATAATGCCCACACACACACAACTGTAATTCCCATAACCATACTACAAAAAAGCTTTTGCTAGCACACACTGCAGTTACAAGAAACCTGATAACAAGAAAAAAAAGACACAGAGGCAAGAGGCCCATGAAAGCAGTGATACACTTTAACTCTGAGGGATATCACATAACATTACAGAAAGCAGGATTCAGCCCAGCATTCCTTTCAATTATATTAACAAGTCACAAGTAACATGTTTTCTGATATTTTGCATCTCAGTGTTATATGGAGACTGGATGGAAGAATTAAGACTGAAAAAGCTGAAGATTAACATTTTTTCCATGCTGGAAATAAGTACTGCAAGTCTAAGAAGCTGCTTTTGAAATTGCATTTAGTTTTGTTTAAAAAAATATCACTAAATTACATTGGTTTACTGTACTGGTCTTAACTCAATCCCAGCTAGACCTAGTACACATAGCTTTTGAAATAAAAAAAGAATTAGATCAACAAGAACTGAGAAACTGATATTACTTAACAAAACAGAAAGACAGATGGAAAGAATTCACTAGGGGTGAATGGCACATTCAGAATTCCCACAAGTTAATCACATTTTGCATCTGAAAACAATGCTTTACATCAAACATAAACATAAAGATTAGGCTGAGAAGAAGCTTGTACAGTATTTCTAAAGCAGAAGTGCCTCTATTAGCAAGTACTTACAGTAGTCTGGTGAAAAAAAGTGAATACAATTTCTGTGTGATACAGCCTGACAGCCAGTAGTGTTACAGGCTTTTACAAGTTTTGCCTTGATATCATCTGGCAACTGAAACTCCCTACAAAGACTTCCAAACTTCTAGTTCAGATATACTGTCTGCTCATTAACAGAGGTATTTACTAGTCACAGCATTAACTTCAAATGAAAAAGAAGAACCCTATAAAATGGAAGGAATGATAAAGTCAGCTTAATGACACTAACTACAGTACCGAGCTCTAGAGACATTTGGTTAACTGGTACAGCTTATTACTCAGAGGCATTGCCTAAAACTTTATCCCACCAAATGGACTGTTTTTACTTGCTTGCCCCTCTAGGGCAGACATTGTAGCTCTGCTGTGGGCTGAAATAGTACAGTACTCTCAGTACAAGAGGACTCACATTAATAAAGCACTACAGGCCTCTTGTACAGCTACACATATACAGAACAGCTCAACTATTCCCATACTGACGGTTGTCCTACTGTAAAACTAGGAACTTCAATAAAAATGTATTCTAACATTATTTAGGTGATTCATTTCCTTTCATGCTATAATCTACAAAGACTTAAGTTGGAGAGAAAGAAAAGTCTCTCTAGGTTAAAACACGCAAATCTATCTCTGATTACTTAAGAATTCATCAATGCCTATGCCAAGTCACTTATACCTGCTTAGCCAGACTAATTGGTCTCTCAAGCAATAAGGACAGGGTTTTTTTATTCCTACCTTACATTAAAAGTTTTCCTCATCATCAGACAAATCCTCCAAGCTATAGTCAGTCTCCACGACTTCTGCAGGTGGGCAGAGGGCTGATGAAATCTATTTTTTGATTACCTTTCAAGCCAGCAAGTTTGAGGGTAAGCTTCCCAGGATATTATCCAATGACTGTTTAATGCGAAATGAATGCACAGCCCGAAAGCAGAGGTCAGAATCAAGGCATCCCTCCTCCCACAACAGCTTCAACTAGGCTTGATGTTGTGCCATTTCTTAGTCTTACAGCTCCAAATATTTTGTGCTACTATCTAAAGTGTCACAGAAAGAAAGGTAATCCAACACTCCAAGCAATAATGCAACACACTCCTGACCTAAACTGGCTTGAATTTCCCCATGTTTAAGGTAAATGGAGGTCATTATTTCCAAGCCACCATGCTAATGACTAGTCTCTCATATCAGAAAGCATTAATTGCCTTTATCACACATTTTTGACTGAATTCATAACTTATGATGCACTCAGTGTAATCACCATTTTTTACGCATGAATCAAAACGTGTCTATCAAATTGAACACCAGTGAGAATTAAACATAACCTAAACCGACTTCAAATACAAATGTCATTACAACCTTCAGGCCTTCCAAGACATGAATAGCTCTGAACATGTCTAACATCTGGTCTCAGGTTCATTCACTCCTAGAATCATTTAGATTGAAAAAGACCTTTAAGATTATCAAGTCCAACCATTAACCCAGCACTAAATCATGTCCCTCAGCACCATGCCTACATATCTCTTAAAGACCTCCAGGGATGGTGACTCCACCATTTCCCTGGACAGCTTGTGCCAATGCTTAACAACCCTTTTGGTGAAGAATTTTTTCCTACTGTCCAACCTAAACTTCTCCTGGTGCAACTTGAAGCGATTTCCTCTCGTCCTATCACTTGTTACTTGGGAGAAGAGACTGACCCCCACCTGGCTCCACATCCTTTCAGGCACTTGTACAGAGTGTTAAGTTCTCCCCTGAGCCTCCCTTTCTTCAGGCTGAACATCCCCAACTCTCAGGTGCCCCACACCAGACTTGTGCTCCAGACCCTTCCCAGCTTTGATCCCCTTCTCTGGACTTTCTCCAGCACCTCAGAGTCCTTGCAGTGAGGGACCAAGAATCGGACATAGGGTTGAGGTGTGGCCTCACCAGAGCTGAGTACAGGGGCACAATCCCTGCCCTGGTCCTGTTGGCCACACAATTGCTGATACAGGCCAGGATGCCACTGGCCTTCTTGGCCACCTGGGCACACTCTGCCTCAGGTTCAGCTGCTGTTGACCAGCACCCCCAGGTTCTCTTCCACCAGGAAGCTTTCCATTCTCTTGCACAGGTGTTTAATGATTTGATTTGTGTGAAAATTAGGTTCCCTTAGACAATGAAGGGCTTAGGTTGGTAGTTCACCTTTGGCATCCAGTCTTTAGTGCCTTAACTGGGACACAGCTAAATTCCATGTCAAGCATTTGATTTATTCTGAAGACAGAGCACACTGCTCATCAATAAACCCTGACAGGAGGTACTATGTAGAATGTTATTCCTGACACCCTCTACAACAATAATAAAAGTGCTACCTGTCAGACTGTGTAATCAATCTAGGAAAAAAACGTTTTCTTGACAATACAATATTAGATTTCTCAGCAATGTCACTGAACTAGCCTTGAAGACTAAAGGTTTAAACTTCACACCAATGTGGGTCTATACTACACGTTCATCAAAAGCCTCTTCCCCATCAGTAGTTGAGAGGCAGCAATCCATACAAGTCAGTGCACATAACATGGTGCAGGTGCTTCTTTTTGCTATGAGAACAAAGAAAGATACCACTTTGAAAACAGAGAATGTGTGGCAGGAGGAGAAGTCAGCTAAAATTGACAAAAGGTTGGCATCAAGACAAGCAGAAGTGCTCAATAAACATACTTTGGAAATAAATTATATCACATTCAATGCAAGGACCTCAAGTGTGTGCAGACAGAACCTTTAGATCAGCAGATCCCAGTAGCTTGCATTCAAGACCTCTTGGAGACATTTATCTAGACCTTCAAAAAAGACTTGCAAATAATCTGGGTCCTAGGAAAGTCTTAGGGGTCTGGAAGAAAACCAAAAGTTTTGCAATAAATACTGTGTTGTAAAAGGGACAATCTAGTCCTGTTAGCAAACAATCTGAGGTCAACAGTAGATGTTATTTGTAAAGAACTAAAATACAATTAAGATTGATTGAAAAAACCTTGTCCAATTAACTTCATACAAACCTTCTAGTGATAGATACTGCTGAAAAAGGTACTAATAGGTGGGAAAATAACCTTAAAATCTTACTTGGCATTAGAGAGCATTTTTCTTCAATAGAAAAACAGAACAGATGGATTAAAACTGAATGGACAGACCTTAAATATTAACAGTACAGAGTTGTTGAGCCATGTGAGTTTCCAATAGGAAGGGAAGATATCTGTTCTTGGCTTCTCATTACAGAACATGTTTTTAGCTTGCCTCTCAGAAAAAATTAAAAAAAGGAAGTCAAAAGGAAGTCTGCAAATGACAAGCCTTGACAGTGATAAGAGACTGAGTCATTTCAGTCAACTAAAATGGCATGAATAGCTTAAAAAGTTAGGCATAGCAAAAAGTATTAATGCAAAAAGGTAAAGCTGCTCTTTCTAAACAAAAAAGAATGGTCTCAATCCTGTGAAGAGTTGATTCTGACAAGGACAGAATAATAAAAGTGGACAGTCGAACACAAGCTTGCCAAAAGGCTTTATCAGTTGTATCAACAGGTCTACCTCCCTTAGCAACATGGAGGGGAGGATGTTTTTCCTGCCTCTGGCTGCAAATACCTACCATCTCTACTGGAATAACCTCACAAGCTTTGTTTCCAATTTTCTGACTTAAAATTGCTGCTAACTGTTCCAAGTATGAGCAACAGCTTCTTGAACATATTGTTCCACATTGAAAACACTGAAAGCAAAGTATGTGCATACCGTAATTTCAGCCATAATCCTCATAAAGCTGCTCTGGATGATGTAACTGTCCTCCAACTCCATCTAGTTTCTGGATACACTCAGGACTTAATGAGGCATTGAAAAAGGCACAAGAAAAACAACTTGCATTTGGACAACAGGTAAGGTTCAGCCTGCAAAACCACTACAAACAATTCACTAGCCTATTGTCAGATTTCCTGTACCACTGAAAACTTTGATGCACCAGCCTTCCGAAGGGGTAAAATAATGTGTGGGACAAACCAAAGGATTTATTAAAATCCTACTCACTGTACCATTCTTGTGGACATATTAAAATGGACCAGATAAGGAAGAGGACACATTAGATAAATAGAGAGATAATTCTCAGTTGCTAAACACAGAAGCAGCTGAGAAGTAATTTGCTACTGGTGGAGCATTAAATGCATGGTTATTTAAAAATCTACACTGCTTCATGCACAGCAACAACTGCTGCATGAACAGCTATTTCATTTCTTGTCTTGCTACTGCATATACTGAACTAGTAACAGACATTCAAAGGCAATTCAGAACTGCAAACTCAGTCTACCCTGAGTCTGTTCTACAAGGCAAGTACAGGGTCTCTCAAGATTACAACCAATTGTGTAGGTTAATGCTTTGTACAAGACTTACACTGTAAACTACCTATTGCCCACTACCCCCACCTGAACTATTAATTTTCCCTATTATTATAAGAATTGCAAAATACCTTAAAAGAGTTTTCTGAAGCCTATCAAAGCTTAAACAAAGTGAGGGCATCTAAATTTACTGGATGTGATTTGTTTAGACTCCAAGGCTCATGCCTGAGGAACCTCTAAGACATGAATTACACTAACAAGGCAAAAGGCTAAACGATGTTGAAGCTCAAGACCTGTGTTCCACTCCATAGTTCAGTATGCAAGTTTGCCTTCCTGAATTGTGATAATTTAACTCAATCCTTAAATGCCTTCAGATTTGGTCCTTTATTGTTTCTGTGACATTACCCTCAAGTTGCAAAGCAATACAACAATACAACACTGCTTTTTACTCTGTCAGTTGTTCACTAAGGGTTAAGGAGTGTTTTAAGGCTGAGATCATTGGGCAGTGCATTCAGTGCATTTCCTCTGCACATGCACAGGATCAGCATTTCCATCTCTAAGAGACCAGCAGCTGATCTTCAGGATAGTCTCTGAAAAACACATCAGCATTATATCAGCTGGATCACCAAGGTAAAACAACATGAGTCAGCAGCAGTGTCCTGTAGCAAGGAAGGCACTGGAGGCTGGATTAGCAGAGAAGTGCAGCCCATGGGCTCAGAGAGGTGATTACTCTCTGCTATTCAGTGGTAACAAGGTGGAATTTGAAATGCCGTGTTCAGTTTTCTCTTCTCAGCCACCTCCTCCTCCCACTACAAGAGAGATTCGACAAAGACTGTTCTTGGGCTTAGGCCCACGAAAGACAAGGAGAAGCTAAGAGCACTAGAGTAGCCAGGGGTCACCTGCTAGCTGGATACCACTACCTGAAGGATGCTGGTTGACAGCCTTAAATCAAACTCTTCCTGGAGGCATGTTGGCCAAGTGTTTGGACAATGCTCTCAGACACAAGGTATGACTGACTCCTGGGGTGTCCTGGGCAGTGCCAGGAGTTGGACTCTATGATCATGACAGGCCCCTTCCAACTCAGCATATCCTATGATTCTGTGATGGGCATGCACTGCACTACTGGAAATTCTGTCCGTCCATAAAGATAAAAAAAGGTATCTTGACAATGAGAGTGGTGTAGCACAGGCACACCTTGCCCTGAGAGGCTGAAAAATTCTTAATCCTGCAGATCAGTAGTCTCCAAAGAAGAGTAAACATACCCCAGCACAAGTCAAACTCCTGGCATGTGAGAAGAAAATATTTTTTGTCACTGGAAAAAAAACCCTTTTAAATACTGGTTTTCATCTCTACTTTATCCTTCCTTTTTTTCTTTGCATATGCTTTATAGGATACATATATCAATAGAGTAGCAAATGCATATAATTAAAAAGACTACATTTATAGGAGGTGCACGCTTAAAACATTCTTTACTTATGGGGTGCATGACTAAAAAATCTGGAGACCAGTGCTGCAGAAAGTCAAAACCTGACCATGCAAGGTCTTAACAAAGGGCTGAAGAAGGCAATCTCCAAACACCCTGTCAAGCAGAATTTTTCCATGAATTTCAGAGTATTAGTCAAACAAAATACAACACATAATGCCAAAGCTGAATGGTTTACAGTAGATCAGAACCCAGAGGGAGAACCATAGCTTGCCTCCAAGCTTTTAAAATTCAAATTTCAAAGTAAAAATTACAATGCTAATCAAAATTCAAACTTGGACACCTAATGCTCAAACTTTGGAAGACATATCCATAACTCTGTCCACAACAGAACTGCTTTATAATTTGGCCTTTCTCCTAAAAGAGGAAGGGTGCATTAGAGGACAGTTACGAATTAAAAAGTTATACTTTCGCATGAACATCCTAGGCAAACAGGCTTTCCAGTTCAGCTGGGATGTAGACACTACTATGATAAATGGAGTGATAACTAGTAACACTGTTGTGTACAGGAAATACATATGGATCACTCCTTTCCTAGAGATTCACTGCTTCTGGTTATTGAGTTTGATACAAAAAATAATTAATTGATTTATTCACAACCAGAGGACTTGTAAGGCCACACTCCACAGTGGTGTTGCTGCTGCCTATCTACTAAGGAGAGACTTGTATCGCTGTTTCTTTTCTCAGTTTTCCTGATTTATAGAGTACTGCTTCTCTACCTACCTATGTATCATCACAATGCTTACTTAATAGTCTTTCACATCCTAGTTCTGCCAAATCTAGTGAACAGACACAAACTTTTATTATTCCAGAGAGCTCTTCAGAAGAGCCATGAATTCTACACAACACAAGGACAGAAGTTTAAGCAGGGACGAGACAAAAGCACCTAACACAGAAGGGTGCAGTGTAAGAAACTGGCTTAATGAAATCAATACTAAATGTTTCCAAACTGCATGTTGCTCTTACACAAGAGGCAACAAACCCACAGCTTTTCCGTAATTTCTCTGTCAGTACTGCAGTTTCATACATGCTTCAAGCAGTATCATATTACAGCTGGCCGTTCAGGTTGTCTAAGGTGTGTTTTCCCAGTGGGTTCAGCAGAGCAGAGCAGGTGTGCATTCCTTCTTCACCTGGGTCTTCACACAGCTACACTCCCCCAGGAACCACAGGCAAGGCCCATCCTCCAATCCAGATAACTTCCAGTAAGAAATAAAAGCTTCTCTGAACAGGAGACAGCACTTAGGTTTTGCCAAAGACCACGGAATGAATTTACAGAACCTAGAAGACCATAAAACCATCACCCAATCCTAATGCATTAAATGCTCTAACATGCAGACAGCAGATGCACTTCAAAAACAAGTATCTTTCAAATGGCTGAAGCAGAAAAGCCCTATTTAATATAGATTAGAGCCTCACATCTGACTCTTCTTTTCAAGAAGATGCAAGCTACTATTTAATTTTTTTCCTGTGATTGAGACATTTATAAGTAAATACTCACCATGTCTGTTCTTTAGTGTTTCCTGTGAGATAAATTTAGTCTTTATTATTTTCTACAGTCTTCAAAATGTATCTCCTGCTTGACAATTTCAGACTTGTAAAAGTAATTAATTCCTTCCAATCTGTCAAATCAGCCACCCAGTTCAGAACTTATGAGACAAGAGTGGACAAATAGAAGTGCCCAAGCCATACAAATAAGCTAAAATGAGGAAAATTCTAGAATATTCCAATGCAGCCCTAGGGTAAAGAAAGAACAAAGAATATACAACAGATGTTAGTAATAGTATCACTTAATGCACTACTGGAAAAAGCTCAGATAGAGTGATGCAGCTGGTGTAGAAATGTATTAGAATATAATTACCCAGAGATCCATAAGGTTGTAGCTGAGCTATTAAAGTTATGAAGCATGCTGAAGAGTTTTGTGTTTGTTTTTAAGAATCAGAACTGAGCAGAAGGATTTTCTCTCCCTCCCTTTACATTTACCACATTTTCCAGTCAAAGAGTTTCAGATGTGGCAATTACAGTACACCAGCCTTTCTTTTTCAGTTCTGAACTAATTATTTCAACTAATATGCAATTTATTTAAAATACACACTTTGATCCTGATAAAGTATTTGTCCTGTTTTACAAATGTTTTCCTGGGACACTTGATAAAATACTTTCCAACAGAACAGAGAAGGGTTATTTTTTGTTAGAAGAAGGGTGTTCTGGGGAACATTTCTCTTTCACTAATTGGTCAATCTCCTTTTAAGTACAGTGAAAATGAAATGGCTGTTCCCTTCAGTGCTGGTCATAATACTAAAGTCACAGATAGGCAATACAGGAAAACCATAAAAATAGTATCGTTTAATGAAGTAAATCAACAAAGTTGAAATCTGACAGTCACTTAAGAGTGAAGATACATTAAAGGTTTTAATAAGCACTGGAAGTTCCTACAACATGTACATCAATGCGGAAATACTTCAAGTATTGTCACAGGCACTCACTCAACATAATTCTCCAAGTCGGTGAAACACAATCCACAACTCTGTTCACACACTGTTACCACCAGAAGGGGAACACTAAAAGGTGTAAAATGAATGCAGTACTCTTATGAAGGAAACACTGACTGCTGAGCAAATACAAGCTGCACATCAACAGCCAAAGAGTCACCAGATCTGACTCACACCCAACAGTCACCACCTGATCTACTCAGAGCGAGAATGGCCAAGCCCCACAACAACAAACCTTAGCATTGCAGGAGTTTACTGTGCTATAGTAAATTAATACTTATTTCAGGTTACCTTCAGACTATAAACTGCAACGATTTAGGAGCAGTTTCAAATGCAGTTCATGCATTCATGCCATGGGTACTATAACCTCTATAAGAATGCATAGTAGATAATTGGAAATACCCCAGCTGTTCAAGTTTAATGCATTTGTATTTATGAGCCAGCAATTTTTGAATCTGAGCCAAAGAGGCTAAGTTTTTAATAGTAGCTGATGTAGGAAACTAAACTTTTGAAGGTGAAGAGTACATAGAGGAAAAACTAGACAGTTATAAACCAGTCATCCATAAAGACACAATATGTTCATGGACACTTACTAACACAGCTTGCCCAGCACAAGTGCTGAACACTTGACTGTACACAGCAAGACCAGTGCAACCAAAACGACTTCGAAACATCATAGTCTGGTTTTAAATGTTGTTGTTACTATTATATTATTAAAAAACATCCACAATTCTTATCTGGATGAAGTACATGTAACTTGAAGCTGTTGCCTATGAAGAATTCAGCACTTCCCTCCTATTTGCCCAGCCCTCTTAGACCTTCAAAGAAGTCTAAGATTTTAGTAAAGGGTAAATGCAAACCTAACACAAATCAAATCAATCTGTTAATTTTATTTGAAACTAATTTGATGGTGTGTATTCTAGAATCAAAGAGCAAACTGTCAGCAGCCACATGCAAACCTATACCTAGGTACATCAATCCAATGCATGACACACAGAAGGTGCAATACTGTAACCTCCTTTGTCTTGGAGAACATCTTCCATTTAGATGCTCATGGGAATCATCCCCAAAAAGAATTAAGGAGAGTGAACTGCATAATGTATTTTTTGCACCACTTGTAAAAGATCTGCAGTGAAATTCCACTTTATTTATGCTACACTGATGTAAACTATGTTTTGTTTTACACTCTTGTAACTCTCAAGAATTTCCTTAAACCCTTCTAGTTTTACTTTTGTACCAGCAAAACTAGATTCTTCTAAGCTTCTGCCAGGAATGGATTTCCTTCAGTTTGTTTTCTGAAAATCACATGGCTTCAAAACCAACTTGGCCTTTCCCATTTAACTGTTACTTTTGCCTTCATTTCTGTTTAATAACACACTTCGTTTTTGAGAAAACAAGCAAATTCAGTGCCAAGAATCAAGCTACTTCCTCATTTGTCATTGACTCCCTTTTCTCTGAGGCTGTGAGTAGCAACGAGAAATTTCCAAAATAATTTTTCATATAATACTTTTAAGGCAAACTAAAAACATGGATATATTTCCATTAATGCCTGCAACTGGTCAGTGAGATAAATTTATTGCAGAGACAGCTGCTGGTGTTGGAGCTACAAGGAGTGCATGACTCAAGCAGAACGAGCAGCTTTTAAAGAACTCTTATGAAACAGCTTTTTCCTGCTCATTCTGAAAAATGAAAACTGTGCTATCCAAATGTAAGGTGACGTAGGATCAATGAGGCTACAAGTCTAAGAGACTTTAAAATTTCTCTCCACTGATTCTTTTGGAAAAGCTGTAGATCTCTGCTTCCATAAGGAACAGGACAACAATAGAACATGACAAATCGAGACAGACAAATGAAAACTACTTCCTAAGAGTAAAACTTCAACAACAAAAAAAAGGTCTTTTGAGGCCTAACACACGCATTTGAAGGGCATTCTATTATCAAGAATTTAAACTCCTCTAAGTCAGTTCTGCTAAATGGTCCTAGCAGATCCCACTTGCACCACTGCAAGAAACTGGCCAGCAAAGTGAATTAAACTGTAGGACAGATGCAGTTTAAAATTAACCACGTAAGAATTGATCAGTTTTAACACAGAAGTTTCCTGATTGACTTCACACAAAAATGTGCAAATACACAAGTGAATACTAAATGTAGGTAGGAATAAACAGAGAGGAAGTGCTTCAAAAGGAGCTGCTTCTGCCAGTGTCAATGCATCACATTCATGAAGCTGCAGACCATGATAGTAAAAAAGGCCAAGAGGCACCCTGCTAGGTGCTTCACTTTCCTAATATTAAACTCAGTCACAATGGTACAGAAGCAGTTATTTGAACCCCACAGAAAAACAAAACAAAAAAAAAAAAAAGGAGAACAGCCAATCAGCATCTCAACCTGAAGGCAATTCTTAGAGTCTGAATGTGCTACTCATTCTCCAATGGAGGAGCATCTGCAGCTACTGAAGGGGAAGACCAGCAAAATGAGAGTGGGTTTCTCAGGTGGTATTAGCAATCCCTTCTCCCAAGTTCCACACCATCCTCCTAGAAAAGTTTTAGTTAATCAAAACACCATGGGACCAACTAGTTTGATTGCACAATTAAGTGAAGGGGACAAAGCTACCCTCAATTTCCTCTTTTACAGACAAAGTTGCAACACTGAAAAGCTGTCAATTTGTTAACAACACAGTCGCAAAGTCAGGAACTGATTTGTTTTGAGCTGTATTGCCATGATGTACATACTTAAACGTACTGGGGTACTTTTAAGATGTATTACTTGATTTATGGTAACTTACCCTCACCATTCAAATGCCACCACTGAGCGGAATGTGCATATAAACTAATATTCTTAAATGAGGGCAGTTATTAGCAAGCCTGAACAAATTAAAACAAAATACATTTCAGATGCATCTAAGATTAATCATTGCCAACAGCCACTGCTTACTTCCACAGCTTCTTTTAATCCTAACTTCTTGGTATGTCATTTCAACATCTTCAATACACTTTCATACTTGACTAACTGGGTAAATACTTATCTTACAGTGTTGTCCTCCCCAATTACATTTTTAATAGACTCTACAGGATTTGCAGAGACACGGTAACTCTTGTGTTTTATGACATTTATTCTTACTGTAAAAGGTCCCCTAACAGCCTATCAATACGTATTTTGAAATATTACAGCATACTTGTAGTCATCGCTCTTTCATTGTCAAAACATTGCAAGTCACCAAAGTTTGTGCTGAACCTTCTTATCCATTCAATTTCTGCTCACAGATTAGTTTCCAGCTACCTGCACACCTTTTGTAGATCAATACTACTTGATTTTCTATCCCCACCTAAAATGCGTCCTTGTGTCACAGACTAAAATTACTCCTACTTGCTATTCTCTTGTCTCCATTTCCTTCTGTGAAGTTATCTAGTAGATACAGCTCTTCCAGTTAAAAGGACAACAAACTACAAAACCCAAAACCTCGCAGTTTAAAAACTGGAAGTTAGAAAAGAAGGATTTATTTTACAATCAAAGGAGTAAGATCTGGTATGGAGTATGTTACATTAGTGAGGGGAAATGAGACAAGAGCAGCCCGTGCTTGTAGGATCCACAGACATTGGCTCTACACACTGGGGAAACTCAACCCCATCTACAAGGGAGTATTTACACTTGTGAACCACAGTGGTTTTTACTTTTTACTGTGTGTAACAGAAAAGCTCAAGGCTGACTAAGTTAATTTTCACTTCAAGTTATTCAAAATCAAAAGCAAATAAGAACTGAGCTTCACAGATTTAAATTCAACCAAGGTACAAAAAAACCACAAAGCAGATTCAAAAAGAACTGCATGCAGAAGGTAAAGCTAACATTCGTGGCCTGCATATTCCTTTTCACTTCCAGTAACAGAATAAAGTTACTACCTATCCATACCTGTCACAGTGAAAATCCTTCTGGACCTTGTTGAAGACATTTATTACATCTTAGAAAGTGCTGCGCTCCTCTTATTAATGGCTAATAAAAATTACCTCTACTGGTCAAACTGGGATTGCAGACTTGTAGGTAATTTAATTTTGGACAATTTGTTATGCCCCAAGTAATTAAATATATAATAAGGTACAATATTTTCTACTGTCTATAAATGCAGAATTTTGCAGTGTAACTTTTCGTCTGTCCTAAATGCTTTGGAACAACTCTGGCAGAAAATTTGGGGGGAGGTACACCACAGGCATATTCAGTGCTTCTGTTTAACTTCTGCAAACTGCTGTTGAGGTGGTGTTTGATGCCCAAGGCACTAAACTGAAAGAGAGGATACCAAAGTTAACCTAAGTGATGTTTTGACTGCAGAACAGCATGAGCAGAAGGTCCACATATCCTGAAAAAGTAAAAACTTAATGGGAGACAAAAATATAAATTCTGTTAAGCAAACTGGTAGATATAGTGGTAAGTCTGGTGAGACTGAGGCCAAAAAATGTGCTTGCCTAGACATAAACAGTGAAAATTTACTTGGAGCCATGAACAAAGAGGGCTAAGCATGTCCAGCCTAGCTCAGTTTGAAATGTGCTGTGAAGACATCACTAATGAGCATGGTGCTAAAGTTTTAATAAAGTATTTAGAAAATAAAAGGATATTCCATTCCTGAGGTATTGCAATTCTGAATACAAAAGCTTTCTAAATCAACACATGCAAGAAGAGTAATAACATAGTCCTCTACACAACTGTGCCATCAAAGTGAAGACCACCAACAGTTTCTGCAGCGTGTGCTGTAACCAAAACTGATTATCAATACAACCAAGAAAAGGTGCATAACCTAACAAGTGTCATCAGGAGTCCACCATGAAAGGAACAGCTGAAAATTCTATTTCATTATTGACAGAAGAGCATAGTAAATGCTATTTTAATTTACATTTCATTAAAGTCATCTACGACAGGTTAGCAAAAAGTCTGCAGATTTTCAGTGGTTACAGGCTCGAGAGTGTGTCAGCAGCCAGAACAGGACCAGATTTCTGGGGGGCAAACCAAATGACTTCAAAAATATTTGTTCCATCTGAATCCAAGTGTAAATTAATTGGAACAATTAAAGATGACAACCTACAAGAAACATGTAATAGTATTCAGTGTTACAGACATTTCCTAAACATCCTGCTACTTCATCAGCCCTACAAAATGCAGACCTGAGGATAACAATCCAAAATCCTACTGGACATAAACATAACTATTAAACTTCATGAACAGACAAGACTAAGAAAAAGGCTGATAGTGTTTTTCTATTGACATCAAGTGAACATCAGCATTAAGGAAGCTCAAAGTTTACTGTATATGGCAAAGAACAAGCAAAAAAACCAGTCATTTCTGTCGCTCAGGAAACATTGGCCCCATGCGCAAAATAAACATTTTTCATGTTTGCTGAACAGAAAAAAGCAGCAGTGTATTCATTCCAAACTATTATTGCTTTCCTGAGATACAGACAGTATTTTTTAGTTAAACTAAAGACTTGACACTCCAAGTCAAATCCATCTTTACTGAGATCTGGTCCTACAGGAAAAACATCAGCTCTCAATTCAACTCATGCACTCTAAATTGCAGTGAAGTTGAATTTTACTACAAATTGCCTGGGAATTTCCCCAAGCCAACAGTCTTAAAGAAATCAGTGATAAAATAAAGAAGTGTTATTGACACCTATAACAGAGAGAATTCATATTCTATATAACAGAAATGCACTGATGGAACATGACGTTATCTGCAGACCTTTTTAGCAGAGTTTGAACTAGAAATCCCACAACAATTAGACGCTGGAGGTAAAAAAAAGATGCAAAGTTGCTAGAGGAAGATAAGAGTTCCTGAGGTTTCAGAAGGCACTGACAAGGACCATCAATGGATGCGGACAACACTGTCTAGGAAGTAGGTCTGCATCCTCACAAAAACTGTCCTCTCTGGTATCCGTCTGTCTGGGAATGAACAGGACTGCATGTTTGCCAGTTCAGCCCAAAAAGAGGGATGGGGCTGGGTTACAGGATTCGCCACTGACAGAGGCATCAATAGATAACCACAACACCCGCACCTAACACCTTCCCAGCATTCAGTATTTCTAGAGACCAACACATGCACAAAGCATACATTACTGCAGAAGTGACCTGCCAGCAAGGGAAATTGTGGCATCATCTAAAAACATTTAGATGTTAAAATCATCCATGACAAAGTAATGACAAGGATGAAAAATTAAACCTCTCCTGAAGTCAGGCTTTAAGAGTTCTCAAGTCTTAAGACAGAACACTGCAGAAACATGTTCAGGTAAGCAATTAAAGCTGCAATAACAATTCTAAAGGATCTCTTTGAGATCTTCAGCCAAAATGATCATCAGCATAACACTGAGTTAACTGATGGAGGTCCAAATACAAGTAAAATTAAATGGCCATAAGGCAAAGGTTAACAATGAAAAGAACCCCAAGATCCACAGGACTCGGAGCCAGAGGCAAATGAGGTTTGAAGTTAAAAGTTTCTGCAGTTCCATTACATCACTGCCCATAAAATCTAAAGCTTTTGAGTTTTAAGTTCACAAACTAGTAGAAACTCCAACTTCAAAAAGGTAGAAATGCCATCAATGGACTGAAATCAGGTAACTTTAGAGCTGGGTGTACTGACCCGACCCTCATGTAACTCATACACCTAGAGCTTGTCATACATCAAAAATCCTCAGAAGAGCTCCATTTGCCCTGAAAAAAACCCTGAGACACCCACCTAATTCTGTTTCAATATTATCATCTACAGTAGTCAGCCTGTGACTCTGCTCCAAGCTGATTGCTCATCCCCTGACCAAGTGATCTAAGCAATAGATCACTGAGCCCTGGCCTTTCTGAGGACAAGGATTTCTGTCTCTCTTAACCAGGGCTTCATCTGCTAAAAATCAGTGTCCAGTGCCCCTGTGGAACTGATACAGCCCACCAATTTTCTCCCCCAAAGTCACCAGCAAAATCATTCTGGTGCAGTTTGCACAAACAACTCCCAGATTTAATATACATGTGCCAAGATGGTTTGTGCCCAGAGAGTGAATCTGGACTAGATGCAATGTTTTCAAACTTGACCAGCACCCTTCCTGCTCCCTCATGCTTAGTAGAAACACCAGCTGTCAAGAACTCTATCCAATTTGCCAACATTGAGTGCTGGAGATACTTTTGACTTTCACATGTGTGTACAGCTTTCTCCCTACCTGACAGCTTGCTACTTCCCCTTCATCATGTGATTAAATTTCATAATTATTTGAGACCATTTCCTTAAAAAACAAAAGAGGCAGAAAAAATGTAACTGATCATCCTCTCTGAATTCTAAGGACCACTGATTTGCTGTGACTCATACTATTTCACAACACAGAAAATAAACACATCCATGGATGCAGATTCACATCAGTTAAATTTCTAAGCTGCGTAAAGCAGAAAGTTTCCTATTGCCATAACAACAAAATAGCTTCTTTTAAGCAGAAACCTTAGCAGGACTGGGTCCTACAGCTCCTAAGACAGCAGCTGCCAAGCATTCAGCAGCAAAAAATTTAGAGATTTTTAAGTCTCCTTGAAAATTTAAGGCATTTCTAATCAGGTATGTATTTGATCAAATGCAGACTCAAATTCTGAAAACAAAGAACATTTCACAGAAATAACTTCATAAGGCGAAATGTTCTAGAATAACACTTGACATGCAAGGTGTCTAACAAATTGCCTTTGACAGGCTTAAACAAATGACTAACACGGCTTGAGGTGCCATTTACAACATTTTCTCCTGCCAAATATATTTTTCTCTTGTTTCTGCCGCTTATTTTCTTTACTTCGCTCAATAAAAAACAGCTGTAAAGTTTCGTTTTTGCTCATAGTTGGTTTCACTTTCTAAGTCGCCGGGAAGCAACGCAAAGTTTCTGTTTAGGCTGGGCGATACTCAGGGAGGGGGAAATCGGGAGCAAATCTGGCTGGAAGAATAACGCCTCTGCTCGGAGTCGGCACGATGATTACCGTGCTTTCGGGAGGACTGTTTTTACCTACACAGAGCAGCTCAATCCCTTTAGCTGGGCGCTATGAGGGAACCTTTACGGCTTAGGCGGAGAGCAACAACAACACCACCAACAACAACAACAGCGAGAAAGAGGTGCCGAGCACCACCACCGCCGCCTTCTCCTCCCCGCCTGTCACAGCTGGCTCAGCTGTCCTGGCCGCGCTCCGCATCTGCTTCTTCCTCCGCCTGCCTCCTCCCGCCGCACCCGGCGCTGGCAGCGGGCGGATCCCGCGCCCCGGCCGGCACAGGCGGCTCCGAGCCGCCCAGGGGAGGGAGACACAAAGTTTCTTTCGCGAGGCTCCGTGGGAGGCGCGGCTCCCGGTGCTGCCCGGCGGGGCGCGCCGCTCCTCAGGCAGCGGGGCGGGCCCCGGCCCCTCGCACCCCTCTCGCCGCCCCTCTCGCCGAGGGGAAGGCGGCGGTTCGCCGTCAGCGCCTACTCACCGCCATGGCCCCGCGGCTCTCCCGCCCGGCTAACGGTCCGCGCTCCGCCGCCAGCGGGCAGCGGCGCCGGGGCGGGGAGCGCCGGGGGGAGTTCCCGATGGCGCAGCTCGGGCAGGGGCGGCGCTTCCCCCACCCCTTTGCCCGCCCACTCGAGGTACCTGCGCTCCGGCCGCCGCCGCTCCGCCGCCTCTTCCTGCCCTCCCCGCACCTGTCACTGCACCCCGCTCCCGCCGCCGCCCCCGCCCCGCCGCCTCAGCGCTGCCCGCCGCCTCGCCCGGCGGCTCGCGGCCGCCATCTTTGGGGAGCGCTGGGGGGGCCGCGAGGGGGCAGTTGGCTCTGGCGCGCACTGCGCCTGCGCGGAGTCCTCCCGGGCGAGGGGGCGGGGGCGTCGGCCGGAGGGGGGCGGGGCCATTGTATGTGGGCGTGGCCTGTGCGGTCAGGGGGGCGTGGCCGGCGGGGAGGGCGTGGCCGGCGGGGGCGGGAAGGGTCAGTGGGGTCAGGGGGGTCAGTGGGGTCAGGGGGGTCAGTGGGGTCAGTGGGGTCGGGGCTCAGCCGTGTTGGCCCCTTGACCTTAGCCTGTACTGGGGTCTGGGGTCAGGGCTTGCTTGTGTAAGCCGCTCTTAGAATTAACAAAAACATCTCTACATTATCAGCCCTGTGTTCAGCACAAACTCAGAACACCGCCCCATACCAGCCACTGTGGAGAAATTTAACTCTACCTCAGCCACATCCAGCACATATTCCACCCCTTATTCCATACTATTTATACCATGGCCAGGTCTCACACTATTCAATACAACTTCACTAACCACCACCCTTCTTCCCATAATTTGATATAATACCCAGAGGTTATTCCATTAGTCGATGGACCACCCTTGCAAAATGCCAATAAAATGTCCTTGGAGTTTGTGTAGTCCATGACTTTGGGTTCTGCCAGTTATGGCAGTCTTGGGACTGCAGAGGTGTGTTTTGTGGAGATACTGGGCACCAAAGCCACCTCACTGATGCACTTGCACTGCTTCTTGTAAGGCTTTTTCTCCAATGTTTTGTAGGATTTCTGCAACAGTAATTCCTGTAACACGCAACTCAAATCATGGGGGTAGGCTTGCCCAGGCTGGGCTCTTGCTGGGTGGGGGGAAGGATATGAAGGGTTACCTCTTTCCTATACAGCCATTATCACAGTGAAAGTCAAAGGGTGGAGGCTGAGCAGGGCACCCGAGGTGTCCCCTGCCTGCTGCCCAAGCACATAGTGTCCAACACTGGAGAGGAAAGGGGAAGAAATGTGTTTTTCCAGGCACTTGTGCAGGGAGGAACTATCTTCCCTCAACACCTGCAATGTTCAGCTGGTGTCCTGAATGCTAATTTGTGATTATCCTTTGCCTAATGTTTGTCCTTTCAGCTGCTATGGATCAAAATTATTTTACTATAGTGTTTGGCTTGATGACCTTCTGCAGCAGTGGACCAAACCGAATGAGATGTTTTATGAAGTGGTTTTGTTAATTTGCCTTATAGCTCTCTGTTATTAACTTACTAAGTTCCTATTTCTCTTGCATTTCAGCAGTGTTCATATAACTTTGGTAGCCTCACAGCAGGCAGAAGATAGCTCCTATCAACAAAGGATGCACCAACCAGTGTTTGGTCATCACCTGATTTCTCACTATAGGCCCCCTTTCCCAAATGCAGAATTTTAATGCTGAATAGCATACTAGACTGTGATATCTCAGATCTCAAAAACTAGAGAGACTTGGGACTGATCAATATTTGGATGAGCTACCTCGTTAGATACTGCGGAAAATGCTGCTGGTGATTCATTCGGTGGCACTCTTCTGTCTATGAGTCAGGGCTGAACAAATGCCATTGCATAGCACCAGTGGGTCGTACCATTCAGGGGCATAAACTGGAGATTTTTGCCAGCTGCAGCTGTTGAGAGATCACTGATTTTCCTGCCTTTTCCAGTTTCAGTATGGCTTTCCAGAACTGGCCAACAGTTGTGGTGGAATACAGCAAAGGGTTTCCACACTTCCTTTTGTCAGGCACCACTCACTGGTGGCAGTGAGGGCAAGAACAACAGTGGTGGCAGTGGCAGCAGTGGCCATGGGCACCACTGTAGGCAGGCACAGATCCTGGCTTTGTGTCAGACTGTACAGTTTGAACTGATGATGCAGCACCGATTGTATGTGCCCCACTGCTGAGAACCCTGGGAAGGAGCATCCTTCATTCCTCCTCCTGGCTTCCCAGGGCTGCTTCCCCTGCACTTCCCTTGCAGGCAAAATCAAGAAATCTGGGCAGTGTTTTGGGTGTATGGGTGCAGACATAGAGCTGGGACACGGGCTAGATGAGAGAGTTAAGGGCTCTTCTCCCCATCCAAATGCTGTCCTGGTGGTGTGTAAGTTTGCACTGCATGGCATGGTCCTTCACCTGATTCCTTCCTTTTTAGCTCATAGGTGTATAAATAAGTGCTTATGAAATTCCATTTTCTACTGGAAACCCAGTAAAGTCACCTAGAAATCATTCTGAATAATATTAAAAGTGGGTGGAAGGCACTGGGGAACCAGTATAAGCACCTCTTTTTCTCTCTTTAGGGTCTTGTGAATAAGTGGATTTTTCTAAACCAAAACTAAACTAGATTAGAATTATTTACAAATCAAAGTTGCCTATATGGTTCCCAGGTACTTCTAGATGATTGACCAAATGCTCTTGCTTTCGTCCACTGCAGACCTTCCCAGAAGGATTCATTCTAGACAGAATTTCTTTACAGTAATGTACCAGATACACATCCAAGTGCTAATGATGAACATTTATGAAGTTGATATGGTAAATCCAGCACAGGAGAGGTGAGGAGACAAATACAAAAATGTGTTGCAAAGTACCCTCTTAACATACAGTCGTGACTGTATCATAATGCCCTCCTTCTCTGGCTCTCACTTTTTCAGTCAAACCAAGTTACTGTCTCCAGACAACTAAGAGGAATTGGTGTTAAAACAGTCATTATTTCAGGTTTGCATTGAGATGTATTTATCCAACAAAACATGTAGCAATCTAGTGCTGGGACCAGAACCGAGCAACTCGTGATAGTTTTAAAACCTACATCACTTGATCCAATCCTCCAGTTCTCTCCATCCTTGCAAGGTGCCCCATCCCTGGAAACATTTAAGTCTGCATTGGATGGAGGTCTCATAAGCCTTATCTAGTTGAAGATGTCCCTGCTCATTGCAGGGGAGTGGACTAGAACTAAATCAAAACCAAACTATTCTGTGGAGCATTCAATAGTTAACTGGGGAAAACCTCCAGTTCCAAAGTTAATATAATGTGGCTTAAGTTGGAGATCTGAGCAAGTTTCGTGCACACAGCATAAGCCTCCATAGTGAATGACCCATTTTCACACTTCAGCTGAATTTATTAATACCTGTAGCACCTCTGCTAGGAGGAAGAATGGTGATCTCTATCTGTAGTGGCAGCTCTGTAACCACTGTAAGGGCAGTGGTAACCAAATGTAGATCAGCAGACCTGCAGTCAGACTTTAAAGTGTCTTTACAAACAGGTTTGTCATCTAAACTTCATCTGAAAATGCTAGTGGGAACATTGACCCTGGTCTCACAGGCCACAAGGACAGCAGTTTGCATGGACTGTGGGCTATGAAAGCCATGAGTTCAGTAGCACTGCTGCCTTCTTCCAGACAAGTAGTCAGTGTGATACTCAGCAATTAAAGAAATGCAGCTGGTGGCTGGTGCTTATTTTCTAAAACAAGTAATGACTATAATGTATGACTATAACTCCCTTAAAGTAAACTTGCTATAGATAACAGCAAGGTGAATGAGGTTTAATTTTGATGTGTTGGCAAAAAAAATTGCAGAAAATTTTATTATCACAAAATTGAGTTACCGATTCCTCTGTGTCGTTGGGCATACTGTGTCTTCACCTGAGCTGCATAACATTCTTTTATTTGCCCAGATTGCTTCCAAAGAGGCTGCCAATCAGTATAAACTATTTGTTGGTTTCTGATTTGTATGAAAGGTTTTTAACTGTATAAAAAAATCCAATTTTGGTATCAGAATGTTTCATAAAAATAAAGATTTGCTGACAGCAGTTTAATGCTAGGCATGATTCACTTCAATGGTGAAATATGTGTTTGTGGGGAAAAGGGAATCTCAGATTTAATTGATATGGTCAACTGTGTTTTTACACAATTTTGTGAATTAGTACAACTCTAAACACATTGAGTAATGGCAAATAATAAAATGTTTATCATGTCTATAACTGGTTTTTGACACTTGTTATAAAGTAAGTATTGTATGATATATTTTAGCATGCTTTTCTGAAAATGCTGATGGACACAAATCCACAATTCATTGTCTTCTTTACCTGCTTTTCAGGATGTGGATGATGAGCTAAATAATTCTATGACAGGATTGAACCAGCTGAAAGTTTAGAATGATGGTACCAAAAAGAACAGGAGGATTAAATGGACAAAAATACTAATTCCATCAGAGGCAACACAATTCAACCATTCAACTCCCATTATGGAAGTAACTCCAACACAGAATCAGGAATTTGAGGGAAATTGCACTGTCTTAAATTCAAAGGTTAGCTGGAATCTGCCATTTCCCTCCTACTGATTAATTTCATTTTCTGGAAGAAATTCCCTTTCAATGGGATTTCAATGGGATTACTCTTTGAACTGGTGTTGAATAACAAGAGCAGGTATGGAAAGAGCAGGTGCACTTAAGATGTTCGAGCACTAAACCAAACCAAACTCTTTAAGAAAAATAATTGAGTCAAAAATTTTTAATCTTAGTACCGTGATTTAGACTTCAAAAACATTCACTAGAGCACATATTGTGAGGCATTTGTTTTTCTGATATGTTCATTTGTCAACAGGAAAAGCAAAATATATACACACAAAGATGAAATACATGGTTTAGAACTCAAATTAATTTATCTTACTTTATTAAAATGGAAAAAATATATGGTGCAAACTTACTTGTTGTAATATTAGTTTTCAAACTCAAGTCAAAAAACTAAAATGCAAACAATGAAAAATGCCTCACAGTTACGTTCACCTTGGCATTCTTGCAACTGATCATTTTGTATCTTGCAAATCTTTATTTGTTGAAATTAGCCACTTGGTTGAACTGTGGTTTTCCCATCGTGAATTAAAGCTATGTTCTGATATTATTTTTTGCCTTGAAGTGATATTTAAAACAGTAGTTGTAGACACCAACAAAGCAATATTTATTGTCCTCAACACTTTTAGAAAACACTGATGTTAGTTTTGGCTTTATGAACTGAAGTATTTCTGAACTATCTTTAGTGATTTCCTAGTTAACAGTTGGCTTGTGATAAATAAAGTTGAATAATCAGCCAGCCCTGGTTGTAATAAAATTATTTACCAGAAGCTTATTTTGACTTTGTGCTTCTTCTTGCTGTTGGTTGGAAATTATTTCCTTTTCAAACTGTGGTTAAAAGTGAGACATTAAAAGCTCCATTGTATGGAAACAATGAAACTTAGAAAACTCAGGTGCAGAATTTAAGTGGATAGGTTACTGAACTACATTTATTTGGGACCTTTTTGCTTCTTGAATATTCAGGAATTTCTTATGCAAGTTTAAGTTTTTCCAGGAGATTTGCTCTTGAGATAAATAGTAGCTTTCATCTGATGGACCACTGAGAGTCAAATGTGAATTTCTTTATTTTGGTGAAGAGCTGTATCTGGCAGAGTTTAGGAGAGACTGATTGTGCTTAGGACTTTTTGACCTAGTCGAGATGAGAGGAAGTTAGTTACCTGTCCTATTTGAGCAGCTATGCCCCTATATTGAGGAGTATTGAGTACGAAGCACAAGATTTCCATTATCTTGTCCTGAAATGCTTGATTTGGGGGTTGTGCTCTGACTTTTTTTTTCCAGCCCTTTGGAATACCAGACCCATGTTGTGCTTGAAAACAAAGAATTTAAAGAAAGTTTTCATAAGCCTCTTCACATAAGAGTGTATTTCAAACTTGTTCAATAAAAGACCTTGCAGAGCAAGTCCTTGTCTGGCAAGATAACAGCCTGAGTTCAATGTGCTCAGGGAATGCTAATTAGTCTCTTCATTCAGATTTTCCTAGTTTGGTTTTTTTTGTTTGATTGCTTTCCCCCCAAGAAGTCTGAATATTTAGCATGTCGCCAACATTCTTTGTGGTTTTCCAGAAGAATTTAACTGCTTATGGTGGCTTGGAGGTTCCTCTCATATTTATTTCAGGTATTTTCATTCCAAATGAAGGATCCAGATGATGTGAAAGCATAATCTGTGTGTTTAGACAAATGCTGTTCACACCTCAAAACTCCATGACAGTGGAAATCAAGTATACTGCACTAGCACCAGAATAATGAAGTCATTGAAAAATCTTCAAACCAGGATGAGCACAAAGAACAGTCTTGTCTTCTGAAGTTGTGTGCAGTGAAAAGCTCAAGTCATGGTTGATGAGGTGTCTCAGAGATGTTAGCAATGTCAAGCAACTGGCAATTGGTTCCTCTGACAGGAAATAGCTAAGACAGCTCAGTGCTACAAGCGGTAGAAACTGTTTTGTAATTGGAATTGTAGTTTCCTCCTTTTTAATCAGCATGTGTTGTAAGTGAATCTGTTTTAGCCCCCAGAAAAGCAACATCTCTTGCTTTTATGTGGTCTCTGTTCATTTGGAAAGAATGGTACTGGTTAATGTACACACAACTTCTCAACAAACTCAAATATTTAGCTGGTCACTTGGGTAATGCAACTGCATTGGCTGCAGAAAGGTTTGCAGCAGGGCAGGATGAAAAAGGGAAATAACCTTGCCATGAAAGGCTATTAAAAAGAGACACCATCTCAGGCTTGGGAGTCTTTGAAATACAAATTTCTAAAGGATGGGAAAATATTGGTAAGTACTTCTATGCAGCTGCCCTTTGCATTGCTGTTGGCCATTGCTGGAGGCAGGGCTGCAGCCAGGCTTTTACAAGGAATTGCTCTTTGGCCTGATCTACTATGCCTTTCCATCTACATCTGCTTTTATGATTTTTTTATGTGCAAAATGATTGTAACAAAAAGTAAGCTATCAAGAAATTAAATTATGTTGTGTTCATTTGTGGGGAAAAACTATCCCTTGAAATGAAAGGCCTCAGCCAAGGATTGTCCAGCTCTGTATGTTGGTGTGGTTTTTGATGAACATTAGTGTATGTGAGGCATGAGCAGAAACCATAAGTACCTGTTTGTGGTGTTAGATTCTTGCTAGGAAAAATTGCTTAACAAGGTGAAATCCTTCTGTTTACCTTGAAGCATCTCTTTGGTTCCAGCTTATTTTGTTTTATCTCTGTAAGCTATTTTATTCTGCTTTAATTTTCTCCCAAGCAGCCTGTAATCTTTCCATGCACTTCAAGCAGAGACAGTAGGTAGTTAAACCTTGTCTGTGTCTGATTTGGACGACTACTGCAGACACTTCTGTGCAAACTAAAAGACTCCACTGAGTCTCTACTGTAGAAGTGTGCAGCTTCTGTTTATTTTTGCATGTTTTTACAAATAGACAACTAACAAGTGTTTCCTAATAAAGTATTAAGAATAATAAACAAAAAAGAATATAAACAAACAGTCTGAGCTTCTATTTGTTGGTTGTTTTTTTTTTTTTACTTCAGTGTTGTTCAAATCCAAGAAATGGATATGTTCAATTATGGTAACCCAAGCAGATTTCTTGTATGCTAACTTTCCAAAAGAGAACAGCCCTAGAATTCTTGGATCTGTCTTTTGAAACAAGGGTCACACATCTTGAAATTTCGCTGATGGTGTAAAAAAAGAGCTAACTATATTTCTTCTTCATTGTCTTTGGTCTTGTAGGACTCACTCCTCCTTTATTCCAGGGTAGATGAGCACCACTCCAAAGGCCCTGGAAAGTGAGAAGAGTCCAGGGATACAATCTACATAGCATAACCTTCTTGCTTTAGTAGACAGCTCTTAAGCTCTGTGTTATGCTGGGAAGTCTTTCATCAACTTTTAAATTTAGATGTAAGTCTCTTCTTCATACCAGTAACTGAAGTGAATGAAGCATGAATGTCACGTTTCAAAAGAAAAAAGTTTGCTTCAGACCTTTTTTCATGTAGTGTTTTGGGGTTTCATGTTGCTGAGGACATTCAGGCATGGTCCTTACTCAGTAACATTTATTCTGGAGTGAGCAATTTGTTTCATGCAAAATTTGAGATGCCTGGGTAAATGTTAATTTTGGGTTTCCTGGTAAAAGGCATGCAAATTATATGGTTTTTCCCCATTTTAGATTCTACTCACAGTGTGCCCTGTCATCAAAGCCTTGGCTAGCTCTTTCTCCTTTTTTTTATCCAGGGTACTGGGTCTTCACTCTTAGATCAGTCACAGATCCTTTCAATTTGGTATAATTTTTCATACCTTTGGTTTAGACATTACTCTTCTATTTTATTTTCAGTGTGGTGCAGCCCACAATTTATTTTTTTTCCTTTTCCGTGTTTTTGACTTCCCTCTGACTTTAGGTGAAAATGACTAGAGAACAACTCTGCCCAAATTTTCTGGTGTCAGGGTATAAGTCTCTTACAATTTTCCTTTCCACTGGCACTTAGTGATGAAAGATATAGAGTGATGCAATGCATAGATTTTTTTTTGTTGTTCTTGCTTTCTGTGTACATCAGTAAAGATTTAGCTCTTCTGGGACTTTCACTAGTTTCATTAGTTTTCACTAGTTTAACTCTTCAAATTAATTTATTTCTGCTGCTGGCACAATGGCTTGTTCATCAACCACTACAACCGAAGGTACTTGAAAGAGAATTGTTGTTCTCTGGTGACACTGTGCCAACAGTTTTTGCCTAACAGAACAGAACTCCTCCTCTGGATATTTTTGTGTGTCTGGACAGAGATCCCACTGAAAGGTATGGCTGACTGCTACAGGGAGAACGTTTTGGCTGCAAGATAAGGAAATTAGTCTAGACATATCTCTCTATGCACACAGGATAAGATTATTTTGCCTATCTAAAGTCCTGTTCCAATTGTTTAGGGCATATTTATATTTTCAGTGATGGCATCTTATTTCTTCAAGGATTTTTATGAGAAGCAGTGAGACTGCTCTTGTCTCACAACCTCCTAAAATTCATAGGATGTTTGAGATTTTAGGTCCTGTGCTCAGGGCTCTGAGTCTTACTAAAGTCAATTTCTCTCAGTGGAGGAAGAATTTCCATATTCTCAATAAAGAAATTTGATGTGCAGTACTTGGAGAATTTATGTTTATTATAGGTGTTTTAGCATTTCACACTGTGGGGGCATTTGATGCAAGGTATGTAAAAAAGATGTGGGATTATTTGGAAAATACTAAAGGCTAATGTGGACCATGTTAATACATTACATTTTTGCAGAATCTCTTAGCGCCTTTCTTGGAATAGATTTGTGCATAACGTGAGAGTAACCCCTGAATATCTGCAAGACTAAACTTGTGGGCTGTTAGGCAGAGAACCTGTCTTACAGTCTTGCACACAATCTCTTGGACCGCTTTTTGACTTTTCCAGGAAATGTTTGTTGCCTGTAGACAATCTGCCAAGGAATTTCACACTAGTGAAAAGCGAGGCTATGTCCAGTAGCATTTTAGAAAACCTTGTTGGAAAGTGGTATATCTGGAGTCACTGTGTTGAAGTCAGATCCTCTCAGAAATAAGAACACAGCAGGAAAAGGTTTAGAGGAAGGAACAAAAATAGGCTGCTGTGTGAGGCAGAGACAGAAAGGTCAGGCTATTAGATGCTGTGCAGGAACAAACAAGGAATGATATAGTAGGTATAAGCAAAATTTTTTCTCAGCTTCTGCAAAAGAATGAGCTCAAGGAAGTTCCTGGTGAGGTTAAAATGGCAATACCCCTCAAACTGATGAAATGTATCTCTCCAATAAGCACACAGACTTTCAGAACTCATTACTCAAGCATGTGTTTTAGCAGGAGTTGAATAAGAATTTCTGCTGCTGCCTTAAATAGAAAATTGCATGCAAGAAGTTATAAAACTTAATGTTCCAGGATGAAAGTCAGACACTTCCTATTTAGGGTCAGGAAGACACTTCCTCTGGAGGCACAATAATAAGAACTGTCCATTACACAACTTTTTAGCTTTCTATCTCAATCCAAATGCCATCAGTGGCAGTGTTTCTCTAGATGAGCCCCTGTTTGGCAACTACAATTCTGCTCTCTTTTAAATTTAAATACCCTTCTCAAATGTCTCAGACTCTAGTGCCCTAAAACTCATTTTTATTTTGTGATACACAACCATAAGAAATAACAGGAAATAGTTTCCCTGCTGATCTGAGTACATACCTACTAACTTGTTTAATTTGGATTATGTGTGTAGGGACAGTTTTCTGATAGTTTATTTTCCCTAAGATTCTGTAGGCTAAATTCTATTCACTCTGGGTAACAAAAGTCAGATTGGAGCACGGGTCCCTAGTTTAGTGGCAGTGTATTTGTACATGTGAGAGCACTGAAATACTCCTACATTTTTTGCTCTAGTACTTACTATGAGGGAGCAAACTACCTGTTAAAGGCTTTACTGACTCATTTTCTGTCCCAGCTTGAGGACATGGAAAGTGGACAGTACATTGTCAGAATGGACAACAGTGAGGTAGGTAATGGGTCATCAAGCAGTTATCAGTGCAAAAAGCAGAAAAAAGCAATTAATCCTTGGAGTATGAGAAAATCTGCTGTCATTTTCCGCAAAATAACCTCAATCAACTGAAAGTTGTTTCAGCCAGTTTTTTAAGTGATAAGATATGAGAGACATGGATTTCTGATCTGCTTTAAGAGGTAAATATGAAAACTATGTTTCACACCTTCCTTGAAATACTTGTAAAGAAGAATCTTGTTCACAAGGTGAGCACCCTCTTTTCCTTGATCATCTACACCAGATGATCCCTATCATCTCTCTGTGATCTCTCCATCATTACATGGGCAATGGCACGCATATTTGGGGCTGTATGCCAAAGCTTCAGTCATCAAATTTTAGGTGTGTAGAAAAAAGCTTTGGTAGACCAATAACGCTGTATCTCTGAGTGGTAAAACTGTACATCTCTTATTTAATTATGCAGATTAATTACAGGGTTGCAACTATCACCCTGCAGTTAAATCACAGGAGTATTTATTATTTTTTACTCTTTTATTTAAATTGATCTCTCAAAGGAGAACTTATTTTGCACACGAAAAACTAAAATGATTTTGCCAAACCATTATGTTACTCAAAGAAGTCAAAAAGACAGATATATTCCTGTGGGTTTATGCAGTCAATAGCTCAAAATAGCACAGCAATCTCCGACATAGTCCTTCCCACAGAGGATCTTTCTTATGTTTGAAAAACACCAATTTTGAGATCAAAGGATCTGGTTCTTGTTTACATGGCTGTGCCAAGAGGCCTTACAGTGGTTGCAGAGGACGTTGCTCAGACCTTCTGGTCTTGATCACAGAAGCATGAGACCTTTGCGGTGTATGGCCTGTCTTCTGGCCTAGGTGCAGCAGAGCCAGGTGATCCTTTCCTCCTGGCAGAGTGCTGTGGAGCCTACCTCTGGTTGTTGGACCCTTTGATGGAACATTCCAGCTAGTTTCTCCTGACAGTACCATGTGGATTTCTTTACATTCTTAATATTGCCTTACCTCCGTGTTACTATCTTACTGTTTTTTTTTTTTCAGGATCTGGCTGGCTATGTCATGATTTCATATGTGTAGGTGCATTTGTAGTACTTCATCACTCAATATATTAAATAAAGTTACCTCTTACCATAGTCAGAGAAGTGTGCTTGCCTGGTTTGTAGGCACTGGGGTTCTACACATTTCAAAGCAATGTCTCTTCGGAGTGAACTAGAACTTCTCCAGAAAAGTGTTGAGCAAGGTCATTACTGTAACAGCAATTTTCATTCCCTGTTGGGAGTGTTCAATGCTCCATCAATAACCTATGAGTAGTGATGCTTCTAATTTTCAGTTCCCTGGAGCAGGAGTTTTCATCCTTTACCTCTGATATATACTTAGGACTACTTCAGATTAGTAAATTTGATTTATTAAGTAATCCTTACACACACACACACACACACACACACACATATATATAAAAGAATTAATGGGCTAAGTTATTTAATCTGTATTTTAGCCTAATTTCTGTTAATATGGTGATGATTTCCATCTCCACTTTATCATTGTTCAGCTGTAATATTTCCTTCACTTTGAAGCCAATTTATTGACATAATTTGCCATGGAAGGTTCTGGAACATATTGTTTATGAGTACATTCTGCCACCCTCGGACAATACTCTGAGATGACCTAATACATCTGTACATAGCATTTCTGTATTTTCCTATGCTTTGTTTTTTCTATATTTTCCCTTAAAAAACCCCAAACTATAATAATTATTTTATGTTGTGCTAAAATTCTGTAAGAAGACACATAAAAGTTCTGCTCCATTTTTGAAGCTCTTGGATTAATTCTTACAGTGCAAAAGGTCTGGCTAAGTTCTGATCAATTCAATTGAGTATATAAGCCAACTCCATACTTCTTAATGTTTGTTATAACTGGATTTGTCATTTCAAAGTGTTTTGGAGACTATTTGCATTCTTAGGAAGAGAAGTGACTTTTTTTAGAATTCTTCAATGGCTGAGTTCACAGTTAGCATGACATATGAGACACATTTCCTCACTTGTTACTATTTAAAATGTATACTTATCTTCCCACTCTTCCTGAAAAAGTTCTGTTTCTTGTAGACTCTCTTCCCAAAAACCTCTATAAAAGCTAACTTAGCTCCTTCATCTGACACTGTGCAGTGCCTTTGAATAATGAATAGGAAGAGTTGATGCCTGTGAAGGTCATGTCTCCATGGGCATTTGATAGGGGTTCCTGTGCCAATGCTGTGAATATTCTGTGCACCAGCCAGGCACTCTAAGTTTTCTTATGGGCATGGAGAGGAATGGGCACTTCTTGGGTGCATTTCATCTCCATTGAAAGCAGACATGTTAAAGATGTGGGTGGGTTGCTCTCTCTGCCTGTGGGTTTCTTGTGTTTCCTGGTCCTGAAGTCAATCCCTGCTTGGCTCCAGGCGTAGCTCAAAGCTTCCCAGAGCTGCACTGCCTACCTACAACTTTGGTGCAGCTCCCAGAAGTAACTGAGGTGCAATGCCCAGACACCCTACTTGGTGGGAATAGGTATTATTCACTTTATGGGTCTGCATTTCCTGGGTTCATGGATTCCTCCTTTGCCCCAAGATTTGCACCATGGGTCTTCTCAACTGTACAGCTCATTCTGCACCCAGAATATTTGTAATTTATGCTGCATTACACTGGTTGGAAGTACAATGTTTTTCATCCCAGCTGCCTCTTCTTTCCTTATATCAGTGCTATTGTGTGATCTCCTGGACTTTTTAGATTTGCATATGTAAAAACTCTTACCCTGGCTTTAGTCAGTTTTACAAAACTGTAAGCAGAACAGACACAGTGTAGGAAGAATAAGAATACTGATTTGCAGAGTGCTATTTAATGAATATTTGCCAAGGGTATCTCCTTCTAGAGATTTAATGAAATCCAAAGTTGTTTGTGATGACCCTATAATTAAAAGGAAAATGTTCTCTTCTCTTGTGGTCACTCATGTATTGATATGTCCGCTTGTGGCAAATTAAGTTGCATCTGAAATTTTGTTTCCCTCATCATGTTTGCTGGAAGACCCACGCAGAGTGTTTTAATGTGTTTTAATGTGTTTTAATGTGTTTTAATGTGTTTCCTCATCTTAGCTTTCTTTGAGTTCCTTTGATTTCTATTACCTGAGGTTTGTAAAATCATTTTGATATTTTTGCTTGTTTTGCTTTGGATTCCAGCCTGAATTCCACAACATTTTATTATTCTTATTTCACATGTAAATTGTTGTTTTCACAAATTGTCCTTTAAGGAAAGCATCAGGAGAATAATGCTCAAGCTTTGTAGAAAACTGTCTCCTAAATGGAGAACTATTTTCAGTCTTTCAAATAAAAAAGCTACTCTCCAGTTGCTTTAGAGCAAATGTAATTAAATATTTTTTCTAGTTTGTTTGGAGTTTTTTGTTGCTTTGGTTTGGGGGATTTTTTTTTTTTTTTTTTTTTTTTTTTTTTTTTGTCTGATGGAATCATAGATGAAATAGCGGATTTGGTGCTCAGGAATTTTTAAATGTGTCAGTGATTTTTTTTTCCCTTCTCCATAGCTTTTATGAAGGAAAATTTTTCCCAGCAAGAAAAACAAAAACAAAAGCAAACAAACAAAAAACCAAAACCAAAAACCTCAAAAAAAAAAAAAAAAAAAAAAAAGGCAGATTTTTGATGCTTCTTCTGTGCTTTTAAGACTTAAAACTGGTGTTTTTAAGACTTAGCAATTGGTTAATCAAATACAGTTGTCCACTAGTTAAGTCATACATGATTTTAATATAACCTCTGTTTTTTCTAATTTCTCTTTTCCTTGTTCTATTTGAATACTTAATTAGAGCAATCAGTTCTGGGCATAAATGGGACATAAGTTATGAGGAATCCATGAGTCCAAGCTAAGCTCTTCTGCACCATGTTGAGAGTATAGAATATGGTCAAGGCTCTCCAGTGATTCTTATTGCACAGAGAAAGGTTTGGGGGATTTTTCAGAATTTGTGTTTTGCTGGTCTGCAAGAGAGCTGCTAATGACATGAATGGAAGCATCAGTACTGGCAACAGTTTGGACCTGAACTGTAAAACAGTATTTCCTCTTTAAAATGATTTTTCAGTGCTGGTGGTTTAGAGCAGACAGGTTGTCAGGTTATTGGTGTTGCAGGGACTTCAGGAAACAGGCTGGGAGCAGGGGCAGGAAAGGTACAAAATCCAAGTGGGGACATCTAGACAAGAGCTCCATCTTCCTACATAACTAATGGATGAGAATACACCTGAGGATTAGTGCTCACTCCGAGTTGTCCTTGGGACTCACCTTTCCCTTTGCACTGACTGCCAAGGGACATGGGAAGGGTGGTTTTCTAATTTAGGCACCTGAGTCTGGTACTGACAATTGGTAAGACATAAATGGTGACATAGTAATGGGTTTGTCCTTATGAATTTTCCTGTGAGATATGCTGGCCAGTTAGTACTTGCTGATGGTGGTGTTGATGAGGACTCATCAAGTTTGGAGCAGGAAATTGGAAATGATATCTTGGTGCCACCAAAACTGAATCCATTGGATTTGGTATTTCACTCATTGCTATGCAATGCAGCAAGATACACATTCATCCTATCTTAGCCTTCCTGACTGGTGGTCTCTGTGAGGACTTTGGGATGTATAGGGAAAAGATGCTCAGATCCACAATTTCAGTTTACCCCACTAGCACAGAAGGAATTCAATTAGGAAGGAAAACAGAGGTGAACAGAAGATGTTACTAAGAAATGAATGTGGAAAGCAATTTGTTGTTTTCATGTCCAAATCTGTATGACAATGATACTCTCTTGATTGAAAACTGTGTTTTTCTGGAAAGATAAAGAAAATCTGTCTTTTCTACCTCACAAAGTTAATTTTGGTTGTTAAAGAAAAGAGTTTTTGAAGAGACTTTAATGATTATTTACTCCCGCTTTTACTGAGAATTTCCCCTGATCTCTCAAAGTAGAATTAAATGGTGGTCTAAGTAACTGATTATTAGCTATTACTGGACACATCCTTGTATTTTCCTTGAGATCAAAGATCACACAAATTGATTTACCAGACTTCTCCACTCAGAGGAAGAGACCTTGCCAAGGAAAACATCTGAGGGCATGTCTGGGCTGTGCATGGTGTTAAGAATCCTTGCCTTAGGTCTGGATATGTGCCTGTTCCTGGCTCCAGATCTGGTGTTTTCAGGGTTGGTTTGGTGATCCTCCAGAATCCTTTGTGCCTATGCCCCCATTATGCAGATATATTACCCCATTATGCAGATATATTATGGGTAGGAGCTAATGGAAAGTGGCTTACAAGGTTCAAAATGTTGTCTTATTCCTGAAGAGAGCAAAAGAAATTTTCATGGAATTATCCAGCAACTTAAATATTCACACTTCTCACAGAGCTTGCCAGAAAGAATAAGACAGCTGTCGTGAAACATTGCACAGCAGATGGTCTACACACTCCCCTGAACTTTTACTCAACTCACCTTCTAATCCTACTTCCACCACTGAACCCTGACTGCCATCTTAAAACAAAATCCATTGAGGAAAAGGGATCAGCTACTGAACAAGGCTTTTTTTTTTTTTTTTTTTTCACTAATTTTGCATTTGTACTTGTAAGTGCTGTTCTGGCTGTCCTAGCAAGGTGAGATCAAAGAAGCACCTTCCCCATATTTCCTCACTGGGAGATTAGTTGCTGATGGGGTATGCTTTCTTAAAGTGCTTCTTTTCCCTGAAGTTGACTTGTGTGACTCAGCCAGACACAGAAAAGGGAGAGCATGTGGGTGTGAGGGGTTTGCACGAAATTATCGCACTCTCTCAATATTCTGTGTTTCTTCTCATCTATCTGTAGTTTCAGAGAATCCAAAAATTAACCTTGGATGGGAAGGAAAGCATAGTTTTTAAATAATTATTTTTCTTTACTTTCATTTTCTGAGATGCTTTTCTGGAAGTATACTTAACTGACTTCAAAACCCATTTAGATGTGATTTACACAGAGAGGATGACGTGAGTCCTTCCTCAAAGCAATGTGTGCAGAAGTGCCATGTTTGGATTGTCTTGCAGGAAAACAGAGAGTTGGATATTTGTTTCTTCTGTCTGGGCAAAATGCTCCTGAAGATACTGTTACTATATTTTTGGGAGGCATTTACTGTGTGGTTTACTGTGGTTTTCTCCAGAGTCTTTGGAAAGGCTTTATTTAATATCAATTATTTTTCATAGGTGGCCCCTTAGAACATGTGAGAGCAGCTTCTAAATGAAGGAGACATGCAGGTACCATTTGGTTATATGACAAGACCAGTGTAGGTAGAAGAGGAGAGATAAAGTTGGAGTGGAGACACAGTGGATTTCCTTGAAGGGGAAAAGCTTCTGGAGTGTTTTAGCAACTTCACTCATAATCTGGGTGTATTATGGTGGCAAAAGAATAATGTCATATGGCCAATGCCAACAGCAGGGAAAAAGGCCATTTATTTAGCAACAGAGTGAGTGCCATGGAAAATGAACTGGGAAACAACAGCAGAGAAACATCCTGGAGTATAGAGTGGTAAGAAGCCAGGTGAAATATAAAAAGGTTTACAGCATGAAAGAAGACAGAAGACACAGGTGAGAAAATATGAGGGGATGAAGAAGCTAGGAAAAGGGACTTAAGAGCTGTTTTTTTATTTTCAGAAAGTAAGAAGAGAAGAAAGAATAAGAAAGGTAATCGTAGTAGTGAAGAAAGAGGTTAACCCAGAAGTAGTTAGAAGAAAAGTAGGGTTAAAGAAATGTTCTCAGAGGTCAAACAGTAAGCAAATTTGGGAAAATGTTAGAAAGAAAAATGGAAGAGTGAAAAAGAAAGTTGCATAAGGCAGAATTAATAAGTAGAGTGAAAAAGTAAAGGAGAACAAAATCAAGGGAGAGAATTTTAGTTCTCTAGGAAGCTTGATTCTGACCTATTTTGATATAAAGTGTCTTTAATATACTGAACAGACAACACCAAGGGGGTTTGGGGGAGCCAATCTGGCTGACTCGAAAAGACAGCAATGCTGCCTGAAGCTCTCCAATGGAGAGGGCAAAAGGTGGCTCTGAATTGTCAACCCCAGCAAGTAAGCCTCACTGACCTTTGCAAACTTTCATAGGGACTTTTACTCTGCCTGGTAACAGGGGGGCAGAGGGTTGGATTTCAATTTTTAAGGTACAAAAACACTGTCTCAAACCACACCTAGAAATCAGGTTTCAAATAGCTTCTTGGGCTATACATCCTTATTTGCCAAAATGGGACGAAGTGAATTAGGCTTACCAAAATGGTACTGAACACAGAGAAGGGAAAAAAAGGGGAAAATAATAGAATAATAAAATAATTTAAATGCAAAGGGGCCCACCTCCAAAATACAACTAGTACTGCAACCCCAGGCACCTTGGTGGTGCCCTGCAGGACTCGTTCCAGTATTCCAGAGTCTGTCTTGGACTGAGGAGCCTGAAATCACCCATGGTATTCCACCTGAGGTATTGCATCAGAGGCAGAGGCTTTGGGGCTTACATGCAAAAAACCCCTGAAGGTTAGAAAGAGAGAGAAAATGTTAGAAAATATCTGTAGCTACTCTGTTATTAAATTTTCAAAATATAGGCATTTCCATTTTAGCATAACTGCAGTGTTGTAACTCTGATTCAAGCAAAATAATCTTCTAATAGTCTAAAAGCATGTGGTTTAAAAATGATACCCATTTATAGGTAATTTCTTTAATTTGATATTTAATTCGTTCCTTCTCTCAGATTCCAGAGGGCTTTTTGTAGGGAAAGGAAGTTTTGCCATCTCACATGTCTGATATTACAGAGATTGAAAACAGCAAAAAGCACTAGCCAAATTTAGCATTACCTTGTGCTCAACCATGTTTCTGCTTATCTACTCTTTAACTTTGAAATAATACAGTTTAATGTCATATATTTATGGTTCACCCCCTTTTGATCAGACAAACCCCTCTTATGTGAGGCAAGAGAAAACTCTATTAAACACACATATAGACAAAGAATTACTTGGGATATCTGTCTTTTTCAGGGATAATGTTAAGAGTGTGGAGGCAAAACTTCATTCAGAGGCTGCCCTGAGGCCACTTGGGGTTACATTTTTGTAAAAAGCAGCCAATAACTCTCACCTCCAGAATGGCAAAACTCATTTCACTGACTCATCTTTCCAATAACAGTCACATCATCCCTTTGAAAACAAGCAAACCCAAGGACCAAATCCAAACAAATTCCTTGAATGGAATTCAGGGAGAATTGAGTCTCTCTCAGGGAGAGACTGAGCTTTTATTTTACCTACCAGCTCTACAGTGACAGTCAGAGGTGCCTGGGGGGCACCTCAGGGGGTGAGAGAATACACATGAAATAAAATCGTTGTAGGTGCTACCGTATGACATCAGAATCCCGATACCCTTAAGCAAACCCTGCTGTTATCACAGGGAACTTTTGCTCTGCATTACCCAATGCATATCATCTGCATTCCAAATACTCATTACATAAATATTTGTCATCCTCACTTGTTTTGCTACAAGCTTGTTAAGTTCTTTAGGGCTGTGCTTCATGATGTGGACACTGGGTTCACTTAGCCATGTTCAGGTTCACTTCCCTATGATTTCTCCTGAGACTTCTGACTGTTAGCAACAACTTCTAAAATAGGATCCAGGGCTCTTGCTGGCCAAAGAAAAAGCCATTAATCCTTATGAGAATCTTGCACACCCAGGAAGGGGCTGTATCCATAGGATTTAGGAAGACCAGTAGATCTGTTAGAATAAAGGGCTGATAATGTTGAGTAAGGGCAAACGTAGCCCTCTCTGACTGGGTGTGTCCCCTTCACCAGGCACACACATACCCACCATGCAATGAGAAAAAGGATCTTCAGTTTCTCCCTACAAAGATATGTACATGCACTGATACTTAGCTTTAACACATTTAATAGTAATTAATAAACATTCCTACAATTAACACATACCTACCTAATCTAGTGGAAGGTGTCCCTGCCCATGACAGGGGTTTTGGAACTAGGTGATCTTTAAAGTCCCTTCCAACCCAAACCATGATTCTATGATTTATCAACTGTCTTTAAAAAAGTTATAGAAATAGACACTTTCTATGGCTGCTGTGGTCCAGCTAATAAGGTTCTGAAAACTATAAAATGCTCACAGGTATAAAGTGCTCCAGATAGAGATATTGCAGCCCTGATATGATAGGTATGATAGGTATGAGGTTGCATGCAAATTTTTTGCATAGTCCAGTGTACCTGAAAGAGCATCTTTAACCAAAGAAAAAGTCCACATTTACTACAGGAAAAACAGTAGATGTGTGGCTGGCACGTATACATAAGGACAAGCTGCTACATCATAGGAAATATTTAAGGCTCTTTGTAATCTGGTCATGTTAACATAATTTGCTCTCGGCCTTGTGGAACTGAATAATAACTTGCCTTACAGAAAGGATGCTGTGAAGTTACACTGTTTTTTTACCATCTTCACAAATGCATATGAAAGATAAGATGATATCTCACACTATCAGTGCAGTAGAAATCAATGAACTTACATTTCTTCACTGTGGTATCTGCTAGCACCAAAACACAGAACAAAATTGTTACCCTCTCCTGAGCTGACATCAGTGTGGCCATTTTCACAGTGATATTCCTTCAGAAGAAGAGAGAAGATTTTCAGGGTATTGAGGTCTTTGTCATCATTCTTCTTTTCTTACAGATTTTTCTTTGAATTTTAAGTTCACAAAGTGAGAGATGAGAAGTACCACCAACACAGAGAGAGAGCAAATGCATTACTTTCTCAGTCTTGGGGTCTTTCTCAAGATATTTTAAGATCAAGATATTTTCAGTACATGGAAAAGTAATTGGAGGTGACATTTATCCTTTTTAGAAGTTTTCAATGGGCCCTGGCTATTTACATAATGTTTACTTTAGAACTGAGCCAGTTCCACACAGAAGAAAATTTAAAATAAATGTTTGTCTGTTTTCTCAGCACCAATTCTTTTTTAGACTTCAGGAGGCTTTGCCTGAAAAGTAATGATTTTGCAAATGGCATGAACATTATGTCAGCATTGGCAACAACGTATGATATCATTGTTCCTTGTAAGGCGTTTTTTGGGGGGGCTATTTTTGTTGTCTTGTGGTGCTCCTTAGTCCCCACCCACACCTGCTGCTGTGTCTGCTCTGAGGGATGGAAAGATTTATTTTGTCTAATTTTACCACCCACTCTGAAGTTGCTGGTTCATAATCTCTGCTGAGACTCTCTACTTCATGCCAGATTTTATGAATGGCAAAGAAGCCTAAAAGCAAGCTTTTATAATGTTGAGCCCCTTTGTAGAAAATTCCTTACAAAAAATTAAACCAGTCACTTCCTGAACTCACTTATATGTATGGTGGTGGCCTGTATGGTTTATTTAGATTTCCTTTTTTTTTTTCTATCCCTACTCACACATTTGTATATATGGACATGCACACTCACACATTTTGAGGTCTAGCAGAGCAATTCAATGTTCCCAGTCTTATCCCCTCTCTAAGCTGTGAAATTGTTAACAATGCTGACAATTAAATCAATATCACAGGCGTCTGACTGGGAACCGTGGAAACTAAAACTCAAAAACTGTAGTTTGGTGCTTTACAAGCTCTATCCATTCATCCATCAGGCATCCACATGTCATAAATTGAGGTCATCCCAAAGGCACTGCAAAGACAGGCTTTGCTTTTCAGAAAAGAAAAAAAAATGCAAGAGGTTTTGAAAACAAACAAACAAACAACAAAACCCCAAACAAACAAACAGAAGACTCCAACTTAAGTTTACTTGCTAATGCAATAAAAACGCAGAGGTTGGAGAATGTCTGTAGGATTTATCCACATCCAGGTCCTGTCTCCCTCAGGAAATAGAGATTGTGTTGTATTTCCTGAAAGCCATGCAGCACAGCACAGTACAGTACAGCTGTACATGCAGTACAGTAACATCATTTCCGCCTAGGTAGGAGCTGCCTGTGTATGTCTATGCAGCATAGAAAGACTCACAACTACAGCAGCCCTGCTCCTGTGCCCTGCCTTATAGGAGTCCAGGGTAGGCTGCCTCTGGTCCCCTGCTGACATCACTGCAAGAATCCCCACTCTGCCAGTTTTTGGGAGCTGCCAGACCTCTGTAACCCTAGAATTGAATGAGAAAGGGACAGAACAAATCAAGAGCTTTATGATGTGGCTCCTATTCTGTCTTGCCTTTCTCCAGCTGAATTTGGTCAGTTCCAAACAAGTTTGTGAAAAGTGTCATAGGATGTTTAAAGGGCAAGCATTAGTCATACTGGTGCAGAACAGTGTGGTGAGACTAATATGAGGCTTGATTCATAACCTGGATTAACTGAGGGTACTTTTCAACGGGAAGGTAAAAGAGGCAGCTCTAACATGAAAGAGTACATAACACTTAACCACTGTTCCTCTCCTGCAGAGAAAACAATTTGTGGTATACAAAACTGGATTAAGATGACAGAGCCTGTCCTCATGTGAAATAACATGTGACTTGGTGTTGACAGTTATCTCCATCAAGGATAGAGTCTTTATACAGATGTCTGTTTTATGGAAATCTTAAAGCACGTGAAGTTGGGGAAGATGAATAAAAGTCTCTGGAACTCAATTTGCTTTGCAGAGGAAGGTTTCATGCTAGAGCTGCTGACCTGAGTGAGAGACAAAAAATAAAAATTACTTGTTTCAAAGGTCTAGTGTGAAAAATGCAGCAACAGCTTTGCCCTGTGCTTTGACCAGTTCTACAATGAATGGTGACATTTGACAGTCTTCTCACTGTGAAGGGAAATTTAACACAACTGTGCTGACGTCTTAAAGGTCAACTGTCCCTCTCTGACATTCCCTTCTTTAGTAAGAGAGCTGGCATCACTGCATGTGAGAACAGTCATGTTCATCTCAGGGTCTGCCCCTAAACAGCCCTCACTATTGTGCACAGTTGCATGAGTCCATTAACACATCCCTCTCAAATGCCCATCATTTTAATTTCAAGATCATTTAAAGATCAAGTATATTTTAGCCCCATAAAAATCTTAATTTCCTTTCATTTGTTGTGTGGAAAATTATTTGCATTGGAAATATACTGAGAGATTGCAGGAAAAGCTTGCAGGATCATAGAAATGTTGCTTGCAAAGGGCTCTACTCTGACCTCCCATTTAAAGCAGGAATATCATTGATGCTGGGTCACATGAGAAGTAGTTTTGTACAGTCAAGTCTTGAAAACCTTCCACGCTGGAGAAGGATCTGGATCCTTGTTCCAATACTGCACTATCCTCCAAAGGAAGAAGTTCTTTATGCCAGAGGGAAGAAATTCCATAGCAATAGAAGTTTCCCTTGTTAATTGTGTTTTTGATTTGTCACATGGCTAGAGTCCTCCATTTGGCACACACTCAGCTGACTGGTATGAGTTGATGTTGCCTTTCAACAGTGTGAATTAAAACCTGTTATGAACTTAGACGGCAAAATTCATGTGTGCAATGATTTATTGCAAGTTAGCTGTGCAATGGCATCATCAAACCACATTGAGAACTTCTGTTTGCTTTTCACTGCATAAATAGGTGGAAATCCTTGGAAGAGAGCATGGAATGAAGTAGCTTTGTCGGTGGGGAAAGCCTTGGCTGTTGCTGTTTCTGTTGTGGGGGGGAGAGAAAAGCACCTGACTCCATCTCTTTCTCAGGCCTTTCATTGGGCCATTGTTTCCCTACAGAGCAAAAAGATGGCTCTTCAGACAGGTACCTAACCAGGACCCTGCACCTGAGCTCCCTTGATGGCTTCATTAGTCACCACATACCAGCTGGGCTGCCATCATCTGTATACATGGCTATATGCATGATGTTGTCATCTTCAGCCACCACGTAATGGCATCTAGTCATAGCTAGTGCTGAGTGGCATTACTTACCATGGGGGTGGGCTATAAGCACTCTGTGATGTCACAGCTCTCCTGCTGCATTGTGGTGTGGGGAGGTGCTGGTACCTCTACTGGAGAGGCTGGTAGGTCTACTGATGGACTTACAGAAGGGTGTTTCATTTCTTGTCTATGGTTCTGGAGAAACGTTGTTTGCACTCTTAGGCAGCTGCAATGCAAGAGGGTTGCATGTCAGTGGTAAGTGAGAGGATCTCTTTCTGCAGCTAAATCTTGCCAAGTGCTATGGAGTTTGTCATGACACTTAATCGCTACCTTACGGAGACCAGTTACTCAGCATAGTCCATGGGTGATTAAATTCAAAAGTTCCCTAAATACTTCACCTGGTCTGACTGGGGGAAAAAAACAAGAGAATGCATGAAGCAATCTAGTATCACTACATGTTATATAAATCTTCCCTGTCTGATGCACGAAAATTCTCAGCAATCTTTATTTATTGCTTGCTTGCATCTACACAGATGCTTCTGCTTCTCTGTTGGAGGAGGAAGTGCCAAACTTCTTCCTCTGCCTGGCACTGCCTGTCAGTTTTCTCTTGCACCTCTCTTCAGAGGAACTGGTACAAAATTTTAGTTCTTCTGAGATGTCAGACTTGGGGTTTTGCACAGACTTGGGATTTTCAAGTCTTACTGTTTGTAAAAAGCATTGAGGCTTGCTATGATTTAGCCATCATAGAGTTCAAAGCTTTAAATTTTTCCCATAGTTTGTGCTTTAACACTCTGTTGAAGGACTATGCCTGCTCCTGGAACCATGTGTGCAGTTTCTGTTGACTTTAATAAAAAACTGTTCTGGGTATCTGAGACAGAAGTAATTTCATCATATTGTTTTCCTTTCTGCCCCATATTGTTGTATCCTGTAGCATCTGTTTAATAAACCTCTTTCTCCCACTGGAGATTCTCTTCAATCCACAGTGGACAGATGACTGCAAGTCAATTGACTTTTTTCATTTGAAGTATTTTAGCTGAATATTTGGGTCACAAAGAGTGAGATCCCAGCCATCATTTTGCTTTATAGATGTCCACCTGCCTCCACTGAATTCTTCACAGGATCCAGCTTGCAGTGCTTACCTGCAAAGTTTATGCTGTCCTTTTTGTTTTTGTTTTGTAATGGCAGGAGAGATGGTGGCATCATATTTAAAGGTGAGTTTTTTACACCTATGGAGCAAAAACTGCTTATCAGATGAAATTCCTCCATGGTCCACACCATGATTGCCAGTGTGGGCTACAAACATGGGCTGTGTGGAAATCATCAGTTTGCTTTCCCTGGGGGCATGAGCTAGGATCACACTGCTGCAGGTGTAGAAGTGTGGGATGTAGTGGGATGTAGAAGTGCTTGGAGGTAAAAACAACAGTCCCCTGTGCCACAACCTCTGCATTTGTCAGGGAGCAGTGGGGTGTTGAAATGGCAGGGACACTTGGCCCTGGGTGGCCAAGCTTGCTGGAGATTAGAGCCTTGTCACACTGGGCTGCCCCAGCTCTGCAGCCCTTGTTGGGTGGGACTTGTACCTGAGGCATGCAAGAAGCAATTATTCCAGTACTGAGTAGGCAGCTGAAAAATATTTTGGCCAAAATTTCAGTTGGAACTTCTTGGTTATTTTTATTTCCTCCATTTTTTAAGCACAGTAATGCAGATGTTCACTTTCAGTCGTACATCAATCTGAACATGAAATTTTAAGGATGTTTGTGTGTCCAGGCTTGTTTGTTTCTGTTTCCCTTGAGTCCTATCATTCCTCCAAAAAGTCTGCTGTCCTTGGGAAGACTGAGGGATTTTCCTGGGCTTCCTCTAGAGGAAATGTGTGTGTAAAGTCATGCAAATACAACCACTCCCTGGGACCAATCTCTTCCAATTCAGCTGTCACTTTCCTCAGATGGCAGCTCTTTTTGGGTTGCTGTCAGAACCAAGCATTTTCTTCCATTTCATCTCTCCCCTGCAGACCCACTGGAAGCAGATGATGACTACAGGCTAACAGAAAGCTTTTCAAAGACAGGTGCTTGCTGCCCTGGGCATGAAGCAGGCTAGTTTTCACTGAAGGCTTCACTGATGCTCACAATGAACAAATGTTCAGTTCAGAGGAGGCTTTCCTTCATATATAAGAAATTGGTTGCTTTTCAAATTGAATTTATTTTGTATGGAAATGTCATTTCTAAGGGTGAGTGGCTGATGAAGCCTTTTCATCCTCCATGACTAATCCTAACTCTGCCCACATCTGTTGTGACTGAACATTTTACCAAGCCATGGCTGCTCAGTGACTTATTTTAAAAGACTGTAGGTGACTCAGTTCTAGTGACCTCATGGTGAAAGGTTATGCCATGGTTGGTCTCAATTAAGTGAATTACAGCAGGGGTGGATGTATCTTCTGGAGTAAGACCTCCAGTCATGGGCTATAGGGGCCAGCCAGGGCAAGACAAGGGAACTTTGCTGACAGTATCAATGCCAGATCACTGTGGTAGTCCAGGAGATGGAGGTAATCCAGTGCCTGCTGTGTGCATTGCATCCAGGTGAGACGATGAGAAAAAAAGACACTTTGGAAGGACTTTTGCTGGGTACCACAAAGCCAGGGGTTCTACAGGGATGAGTTTGGTTTCTCCTTCTGCCCTCTTGAAGCCTGAGGAAGCTACTCATGCAGGCTGTTTGCTTCTTTCCATCAGAAATGTGGAGCTGTGGGAAACACAGTCCTCTCTCAGCTTCTGTACCAACTGCAGGCCAGGTAGGATGACAGAATAGGAATATGGAAGATTTATTTTACTGTGTAAGTTTGAAATTTGTCTTTGCTTAGAAATTAATGAACTTAAAATAATAGATTTTAACCTATGGGACAACTGAGATATTTATTGAATGCTCCATGATTTACTCTACTTTGTCATGGGTGCTTCTTCAGGGTATTTCACAGTTTAAACTTATAGCAAATGGAGAAAAGCTCTCATGAACAATGTATGTAATCAATATGCACTGGAGGTTGGGGGGGCGGGGGGGGCGGGGGTAGAACATCTTCTTAGCACCCTTTAATCCCAAAGGAAGGGTAAGAGTCAGAGGCTGCTTCACTGCTGCTAGCAGTGAAGGAGAAGGAGGAAAGGAAAACAAAGAGTGGGAATCCCTGAGGTGAGAAATGCAGAATTACTGTATGTGCTGCTCAAGGACAACATCCGTAAGCAGGACTGAATTGTACTTCAGCCTAAAAAATTATCAACACCCACATTCAACTCTGTAGATGACTGCAAGCATTTTGAAAGCTAAGGTTATCATTCTATCAAGATTATGTGGCCTGAAGATCTAGGCTAGTCCTAGCTTCAGCCCTGTATCAGGGTGAACAATGCAAGGGTGCATGGGGCTCCCTTATTGGGCAAGTCAAGTCCCTAAAAAGATTGTTTGTAATATTTTAGTGATGGAATAATAGCTATAGGACTTTGCCTAAGATTCTATGTTGCTGAGGAACATGTTTATCTAATTGCTGTCAGGCAAACTTTTGGTATATAAGGCAAGTCAAATGAAACATCCCCCCGCTGGCATTCCAACTGTTTAGCTCTTGCTCTGTTATTTTCTAAATTTATTTTGTAACCAAAGCAAAGCCATTGATTTTCTTAAATCATTCTCCTGACTAAGCAAGGAGCTGTTATCTCTGAGCCAGGGAAGCATTCAGTCTGTATCCATTCTGGATGGTGCAATGATTCATAGACATTATAAAAGAGAAAAAAGCTCAAAGGGAGCAAATTAAGTTAAATTCACAGGAATCAGGCTGAGCTAGCTGCTTCAGATCATTAAGATATTGGTGTGTTGCTCTATGTTACTGAAATGATGCATCCCAGCTTTAAAGCTTCCACACTCTCCTAATTTTGTTGCTCCCCCAAATCAGAACCACAGGTGACTTTGTAAGGGTTTCTGGTAGAGTTGCTGCAGAGTAGGTGTTCAAAGTGCAGAACCAACTGTATGGCACAATGCTGTGTTTAAGATCTGGCTTTTTAATAATCTGAAGAGAAAATGGAGTCTATCAACAGACTCTAAAGGCTTGAAATCCACCTTAAAACAAGTATCTTGTCTTTGTGGCTCTGGCTACTTCTTAACGCGATCTAAAAAACTCTTTTCAGTAACTGTATTGTGTGAGTAGCATAATGGAACTTCTTTATTATCATCAATGTCTATGACCAGATGTGTTTCTTTTGTTACTTGATTTGAATTGACTTCACATCAGGAACAGGACTCATGTGAATTTGCCCCAGACACCTGTAATCTAACTTGAGTGTAACCACTGTGACTCTTACATGATGTGGCAGGAGCATAACATTGACTTACATGAGACGCTCCAGGGAAAAGACATGGAGGAGGTGAAGGGATACACTCCCACAGTGCCCAGCTGGGAAAGGCAGAGTCTTCGCATTGTCTCATGCTTGAGGGGCAGCACTGAGTCCTCTCCTTAAGTTGTCTCTGATAGGTACTGACAGGATGTGCTCACTTGATTTTTCAGCAGAAATTCCCATGTTGGTTCAGAAGAGCCAATTACAAGTCCCCCTTTCTGTCTTAAAGGTCACCAGGATGCTGAAAGCTGAGAAGCAAGTTGTACCCTCTTGACTTTGAATGCCTCCTTGTTCCCTGCATAGCCCTTGGCAGAGACTTTATCCTGAGATCTGCATCCACTTAGGATGGCCACAGACTAGGTGTCAAAACCCTGCTTGCCTCTGCACCAGCTCTACAGCTGTAACATAACAGGACTCATAGACAGAAGTTTGTATGAGGTTACAGCAGAGATTTCTCCTGCTTCTAACACACTTACTGCTTCATTTGAGGATGGGTAAAACAGGGATTTCAGCTTCCAGGGGAGCATATACTTGGATGTTTCCTCCCATTTTTGAGGAGCAGCTTTAGCCACAGGTGCATTCAGTCAAGAACTGTTCCATTCTCAGGAACCCACCTAGAGTGAGGAGCCTGCCAGACCAGTAAAAGAGGAACTCTGATCCAGCTGAGCTCTTTTTCCCTCTCTTGTGCTCATGGTTCAGCTGTGTCTCTGCTTGTTTGCCAGACGGAGCCCTGCATTCCAGTTGCCCAATAGCCTGCCTAGTAATGGCAGAGAGGAGCATCTTTGAGCCCCCAAACCCTGCACATGCAGCTTGCCATGACCATGAACTGCTCCAGCCAAAACAATAGGTGCGTTAATTAGCATGGATTCACTCCTGATGTTTTGCATCTGGGGCAGAAAACCTTGTGTGACTGCTCAAGATGAGGGCTGACTGACTAGACAGCATCTCAACAAAGGTGGATCTCAAGCTGAATATATGACCTGTGTGCCCTTGCAGAGACTGATGTATACTGGAATACACAGAAAGAGAAGAGCATAGCCAGAAGACCAAGGGAAGAGACAATCTCTTCTATTTGCCACCAGTGAGATTGCATGTTGATTACAATGTCCAGGTTAGGGACATCGCTGCAAGAAAGATGCTGAAAAGGTGGAACAAGTCCAGCTGAGGACCACTAAAATTCCCAGAGGACTGAGATTAGGCTGGAGAAGACAAAAGCTACAGACTGTTTTCTTAACCTGAAAGGGAACTACATGGAAGATATGGCTAGACAGCTCTCCGGGTACACAGAGAAAGATGAAAACCAAGCCTCAGCAAAGGAAATTCTGACTAGACATAAGGAAAACTTCTTCAGTGAGGATGGTCGAACACTAAAACAGGTTTCTCAAAAAAACCCACAAATTCTTTGTCTTTAGAGGCATTAAAAACTTCACTCAACGGGGCTTTAAGCCAGCTGATTTAACTTTGGAAACAGTCCTTGGAGTGTAAAGAGGGTAGAGGTCACCCTGGGTGCTTCCAGAGGCCACTCCAATCTCCATTCTTGCATGATTCTATGGGTTTTTTCTCATTCCAGTGTCCTGGATACACTCATGTGCTGTGTTATGGAGCAGTGTATATTTAGGCAAGCTGAGTGCAAACTCCTTGGAAAGTAGCATTCCCACAGTGTAAGGGAGAAAAGGCCCCATTCATTTCTACAAGAAGCTCCCCACTGTGCTGAGGAAGGGGGAACTTATGTAATTCTCTCCCTCATACTCTTCACTGTAGCTCTCTATTACAGACTAACACTTATATGCTGAGTTTGAAGGCAATAGGCATACTTGTTCTTATTTATTCTAGAAAGGTCACTTCAGACCTCGCCTCTGGATTCTGGGAGGTCCAGCCACGACTCAATCATCCAGTCTAGCTGATTTAGGCAGCAAGGAGCCAACTGCATTGCTCATGTTCACACATCCAGCATGAGTCAGAAGTTTGGCTTAAAGTTGTAACTGCAAGCCCCTGGCTGCCAGAGCTTTAGTCTGTCACCCAAGGCCTCATTTTTGGTTTGACTTGATCCTGGTCCTAACTCAATGCTGTCAGAAACCAGCCATAGCAGTGTGACCTCTAACATGGTAAATCTGCACTTTCCCAGTGGCTGAAGAAGATACTGATCTGCAGCAGACTTGGCTGGCAGGGTGTCTGTCCAGCATGCACTGACAGCCCCTTCTCCGTCAGCCATGAGCACCAGGCTAGCCTGCAGGGAGTCAAGGTGAGCCAGTGCTCTCACTGCTAGCAGGTCCAGGCAGGTCTGGAGAGCTCAGTCCCAACCACAAGGTCTGGCTTGAAGAGAGCAGTCATATCTGGGATAAGACTCCACTGACATTTACAGATAGGATTTATTTATTTGTCATGTACAGTCCTTCCACTGTGCCTTCTAATGGAGCAACTACAGCCCGGGCACAGTCCTTCAAGGCATACTACTTGCCTGCACAGCCCTGGCCTGGGGTGTTGATTTGGGCTGTTATCTGAAAGCATCTGATTTGTCTAGGAAAAGTTTCATGATGAATTCATGCTAATATCTGCAAAACACATCCCGAAACACTGATTTTGTCAAGGCAATCTGACTTCTTGTGAAGTAGAAGATCACTGTGTTCAACCTTGGACTTTTTGAAAACAGATTTTTTATAACCATTTAACTGTCCAACCTTGGAGTTTTTGAAAACAGATTTTATATACTCAAATTTTTTTTTTAATTAATATTTTGTGACCAAATTTTCCTATGTCTTTTTTCCTGTTTCTCCTTGAGTGGTCAGGAGGGAGGGATTGCCCTGCAGTGCTAGCTAGGGATAGGTTCAGGATTAGGCTTCTGGGGAAGCACAGCTTCTAAAAACCCATGCTGGCATGGATGAGGTGGAAAAGTCATTTGACTGGACTTATTTGTGTGTTTAGCCACTGGTGTTGCTCCATTTGCAACGGGCAAATAAAACATTATGTGGTTAGGGAAGACTTATTTTAGATTTTGTTTTACAATCTAAACCCTCAACAACAGTCACATGCAGTTTCTGTTTCTTCTAGGTTAGCAAAGTTTTGAAAAATAAAACGTTTGCATTTTGGCACAATGAATGTGAGAACAGCAGTTGTGTTCTTCCTTTACAATTTTTCTTTCAAAATAGTCTGCCAGAAGAGATGACTCCTACCACAGCTTCCAAATCTTCCATTTACTGAGTTTAGATGACTTTTAACCAGATCATGTTCTGCAACCCTCCCTTAAAGTCATCCTCTATCTGTACAGGATTCTCTCTCCTTCTCTTGTGAAAGGCTGCACTCCCTGATGATTAAACAATAAATATCATTTTCTCATAGACTGTGTAATTGTTGTGCAGCAATGGAAAGAATAGAATAAAATGGAATTATGACTCAGTGCTTGGCAGGCTGTGGAGAAGAAGGGTGTACAAGAAGTGATTAATATTTTGAGGATTTCTGCACAGAAATTCAGTTTTAAAATACATACTTAGCTGATACAATTAATTAAAAGATAAAGTGTTTAAGTACTTGACTAATCTATCTGGGACAAGAGAATAAAGCAGTCTATATTTCTTTAGAAGTGTGCAAGTCAAAATAGAAGTATCTACCACTACAGATAAATGCCTTGGCAGAATTCCTGCGATAACCCAGATTCCTAAGGCTTTCTAAGTCAGCTCTTTTCCTTTCTACAGCACATAGTCAGCTGATTCCTCTGTTTTTAATGGGAAATCCATTTTTAATTAATTCATCTCTCATTTCTAAGAACTATCAGACACATGGTTCCTCAGGTATACAGGCATAATTCCTGTTGATTTTAACGGCAGATTAGGGAACTGAGAAAAATTTGGTAGTAGGTATTTGCAAAAAAAGCACAACAAAAAGCCCTGTACTTTGAGAAGACTGTCTAGACAAGGCTTCCAAAAAAGTGCTTTGTTCACAGAAATTCATTCTCAAAGTTAAAAATCTTTTTCTGAAATAAGGAAACAGTTACTGGCAGAAGCACTTAACTTGATGGCTGACTTCATTACCAAAGAAATGAATGCTTCTCTCAGAAATTTTTCCCACCCTGCATAAAACAAAAATGCCTCCAAGAAAGCAGCTGACAGTCATTTTCCTTTTGCATAGAGCCGTGACTGGAGTTAGTGCCTTTGTTCCCCTATAGGAGAGCTATGCCCAGTGACAGAGTTCCAGGGCAACAGTAACTGAGAAAATGAAGACAAAGGATTCAAATCAAGACAAAATGTACTGCTGACAAACTCACAATGAATCTAGTTAAAGTAGAAAGGCTATGCAAGTCTGTGTGGAAACAGATTAAGTATTAAAATTTAAAAATTAAAGGCTCAGCTAAAAAATACCTGGAGTGGTAGATTTCATTTGTTGTCCTAAAGTCATCTACTCATGAAATGCTACTTGCTATTTGGGTAGCTAGAGCTCTGGGACATGTCCTCCTCTCCTGTCCTTTCCTGGGATGCTGTCAGCTTGAGTTTGCAAGATTTAGTGGGAGTGTCTATCTGGCTCATCCAAATGCCTTGCTTGTGCCCAAGAACAAGTCCTTGTGTACCAACCCAATGGCCTGAGGTGTGGAGCGTGGCACATTGTCCTTCTGACTTCACCGTGAGTCCCAGGCTGAGCCTCCTGCAGCCACAGAACAGGAAGAAAATCATCTGTGAAGGGCCTGGACTAGAGATCATTTCAAACAGCTTCTCTCCTGGGATGAGGGTCCTGGGTCTCCTGGTGATCTTGTGTGTTGTGTCTCCTTCTTGACCCTGGGAGCAGGAGGGTGTACTGGGTCACTGCTGGGATGGTCACTACAGTCACATGAATTGGCACAATTTCTATGCACTTCTCCTGAAGTCCCCATATACTCATTGTTCTGCTCTCATATCTATTGTATTATACTCCTGATGTCATCCCTACATAACCGGGCAGAGTCCTTATACCCTTCCCAGGGTACCTGCCCCTGCTTTCACTGGATGTGTATTTCCTTCTTGTCCTTAGGTTTTACCAGTGGATCTAGACGCAGCCATGCCAATCTCTTGCCTTCCTTTCCTGATTTCTTGCACCTGAGGATAAATGATTCTTGAGCTCCATGGAGTTCTCAAAGACCATCATCTCTGTTCTGCTCTCTTGTTCCTGAGGGCAGTTTCCCAGGTGGCAGCCCTATTGACCTACTCCTTGAACAGCTGGAAGATTTTTGTGAAGTCCAGGAGGGGCCTGACTTTACTCTTTGCCTGCCCCGTATTCCCCAGGACTGCCAAGTCCACCATTGTGTCATGACTACAGCCACACTCCAGTCCCTGGATTTGTCACACCAAGTTTCAGTAAAGGCAACTACGAGCTAACTTTCTAGCAGCATAGTGGCTTCCAGTCCTCCTGTTTGTTGTTTTGCAGTGTGCATTGGTGAAGAGGCACTTTAGCTGGGCTGTTGAACGTGTCACCTTCTTAGAGGAATAACCCTTAATTCTTTTGAGGTATTTCACTGGTGTTTCCCTGCTGGCTCCTATTACCAAAGGAGGCCTTGGATCATCTCCAAAAGATTTCAAGTGTGCTCCAATCTAGGAATAGGCCTAAGGCTCTCACTAGCACTCTGTTCCTATAAACTTGCTGGGGATATTCCCACACCTTTTCAGGCATCCTCTTCTCCCCTCAAGTCTAGCTTGAAGCTCTGCCAAGGAGTACCTCAAGCTTGTGAGCTCTTCCCCTGTTGGAAAGGTGGATCCCATCTGACACCCACGGGCCTGGTGCTGTGTAGGTCAGCCCAAAATTGTGGTGGGGACATCAGTCACAGAGCCATGTATTAGTAGGCTAGGTCTGTCTATTTCTTTCAATGTTGGTGCCCACAACTGGAAGGAGAGAGGAAAAAATAACCTGTGCTCCTGATTCCTTTGCCAACTGTCCTAACACACTGGGGAAGCTTTTCTTTGCCACCCAGATGAAGGAGTAGTAACAGTTAATGGTCTGAGGGCTGTGCCTGTCTGGGAATTTTCTTAGTGACATTCTTAACCTGGGCCCCAGGGAGGCAGCAAGTGAATGTACGTATGTCTTTTTCCTGGGATGGGATGTCTACTTCAAACCCATTTGTATAGTAAAAGATGGTGTGAAAATGTGTTTTGCATAGTTTATATTGAAATTTAGTGCTTGGAAAAAGCTTGGTATTGCCTTTGCCAACCACAGAATCTATTTGAAGGAGGCAGCCTTTATTAACCTTGAGCTATGAGAACCCTTCTGTAATCTTTTGGCATTGGGTTGGCATTGCTGTTGCTGTAGTGTTTTCAAGCACTCTGGATATATTGAAACTGAGGGCTCATGTGCCCCTTATAGCCTTAGTGACTTCAACAGGGCTCTCCACACCATATTTGTGTTTGTCATGTGTCCCTCTTATACTGAGAACCAGGAGTCTGGCATGATGGAGGAAGGTATTTAGCTCTCTAATATTGAGAATAACCTGCTTCATAACTTTGTTGTATAAAACCAGTTAGAAGAAAAGACCTCTGGTTTAGGGGAATTGCATGACTTACAGTTGCAGCTGTTTACTTTTTCTTTGTGTAAGCTCTTGTGACGTGCACTATAAAAAACACAGGGAAAGTAAATTTTTGCTGGAGAGTGTTTGGAACAGGACTCTGTGTGTGGAAGGAGCAGTTACTAGCATCTATGTGGGCATTGCCGAAATTTTCTAAATTATGAATTTCCAGTCATTTTTGCCTAGGATAAAGAAGTAGGAAGAGTGGATGAGACTGAAATAGAGTTGTTACTCTTGACTACAAAGTCCCACCAAAACACTGTTTAAGGAAGTGGCCAAGGCTACACAGACATCAAAGGGGCAAGAGTCTTTTCCTTCTTCGTAGTTTTCAATGTTTACCTGCTGCCTCTTAATAAATATTAGCTGGACTGCAGTTTTTGACAGTGGTACCAGCGATACCTTTTTTTTTTTTATTACAAGTGTGAATATTCCTAGTAAATGTAGAGTGACTGGAGAACTTCTTAATGTGGAGAAAGGCTGATGTCTCCTTCCTGAATGACACACAATCATCCTTTAATTTCACTACAGTGTATTACAAACTATGTTTTAATGGTGCAGGTGTGCTGATCAATCCAGATTGGTCTCCATGGCAAGCTTTGTCCTTCCCATCACTTGTCTTCCACATTACTTACCAGTTAGTCCATGGTTGGCTGATGGCAAACAATGACATTTGCCAGCAGTGGCTTTAGATAGCTCCAAATCACCAATCTACATATTCTGCAATAAAACTGCCCTTACTGTGCACAGAAGTGTGTATCTGTGCTCTCTCTCCAAGATGTTTATCTTCCATCTTTCCAAAGGAACACCCTAAGGAGATTTAAAATAGGAAAAAAAAATCCGAATAATCCTGTCCCTAAATTAATTTTTCCAGGGTATGATTCCAAAAATATGAAAAGGAAACAAGACAGCTTCATGCTGCAGCCTAGAATTTTTCCCAAGGTTACCTTTAAGTTGGTACATTAGGAAAGAGAGAAAACCAAAAGCACTCTTTTTCTTCTCTGTAAAAGAGTTTGATCTCTGAGCTAAAGTACAAGAAGGCCAATTCCAGTCCAGTCCTCAGGAGGCTCTCACAGAACATTTTCCAATCTCTGCAAGATGGAGAAAAAGAAAAAAAAGAAGTGAGAAACAAATACTAAAAAAATGGAAAGAAATTATTTTTTGCGTTGTTATCTTCTATCTAACAAAATTATAATTAGCAATATTAACACCTACAATTTGGTAATTTCATTTTTTAAATCTCATTAACATTATATTTTCTCTCTATTTCAGTTAAGTAAGAAGACAAATCTGACCTGACAATGGTGTCCATGGTGCTTGTAATCACCTTTCCTAAACCCCAATACACTGCTGTTTGTTATCACATTTTCTTAGGTTTCCTGTTGTTTTTGAAGACATTTTTTCTCAATTGAATAAGAGCTGATAGGAGATAACATGCCAAAAAAGACTGTGTGAGTTTTTGCTTTGAAAGCAACAGTAGTAAGAAAGGCATCATTATAGGTAAGATTGCTGGGCAAGGATTTCAGATAAGTACTTAACTGACAAAATACAGGCTGATGAGAACTAAGCTGGCTGTAAACGTATAGAAAAAGCCAGAGCTGTCATCTTGCAAAAACTGAGGACTATCATTGCACTGATCTTCTATTCCTTTAATCCAACATAGTAAGAAGTGACTTTCCAATTTGGGTCCTGATGTATTTGCTTGCGTCACTGTTTATAAAACAAATCAAGCAAAAAGTAGGGGAAAAGATCTCACTGTTAACCCTCACAGCCTTGCAGTTTTTCCTTGACTGATTGCAAAGTGCTCTCCAAACACTAATCAATCATGTTATAAGGCCATCACATATACTGATATTCTGTCAATTTTTAATGCCAAATATTTTTGCGGCCAACAGACAAGCAGAAGTTAATAAATAGAAGAGATTATGTACAGGAATAATTCAACTGGTAAAATGATGAGCAAGGAGAAAAATGAGGTCCTCTAGGTAGACCTAAAAAGAAAGAGAGAAATGAGTGATTTTAGTCTATGTCCAAAGTATTTCAGGTAGCATTATGGCTAAAGTACTTTTATTGAAAAGTAAATAGGTCCCCAACTGAAACAAAATTTAACTTCAGTGAACTAGTCAAAGGAGACAAAAACACACTATTGGATTAGAACTATCAGTTCACAGGAAATTCCGTGTGCAAAATTTCTTGAGATACATGTGAAAGGCAATTAACAAGGGTGGCTTTGACTCTTGTTCCGTATCAGAGATGTCCTGCAAACACACAGAACTATTGAGCTATAGCAAAATCTAGGCTGGAAAGAGTCTCTGGAGGTCCTCTTGTCTAACCTTCACTCAAAGCACATCCAGTTTTAGCAAGTTGTTCAGGGTTGTGTCTGGATGAGTTTTGAGCATCTCAAAAAAATGGAGATGCCAATACCTGTATCAATGTTTTGCTGTCCTCATAGTGAAAAGTGTTTCCCAAAATCTGATTGGAATTCCTGGTTTTGCATTTTGTGTTGGCTGCCTCTCATCCAATTCCTCTACAACTCTGAGAAGAGTTTGCCTTCTCTGTATCATACCATAATGTAGTTGTGGTCAACAATGAGATTATTCCAAACTCTCTCTTCCTCAGGCTGAACAAGCCTAACTCCTTCCCTGTTCTTCATATATCCAGGTTCTTCTGGAGATCTGCTTTCTCAGATGACTAAAGCATAACTTAGACTCCTGAATTAGGTGCCTAAACACCAACAGGAAACTATGTTAGCCAAAAGAGAGGACAAAGCCGTCGGTCTGTGACCATAATTTGAGACCTGTGATCAAAAACTGTTTCTGAAGCCCCCAGGTAAGAGAGCGAATGACTGGCCCAGAAGAATTCTGTGTTTCATGGTGACAAGAGAAGAAACTCTGGACAAGCAGTGGGGACTCATCCAAATTAAGTTTGTCTGGCAGTGAAGGCTTTTGCCTACTTAGCACAATACTCCACTCTTGGATCACTTTGTTGGATTCAGATGGTTAAGGCAGCCACTAGTAAAACTGCTAACTCTGGAACAGAAATCCTAGCAAAAAGACTGTGTTAACAGCAATAGGAGCTCATGACTCTTGCACAACTGTTGCTTTTATCTGTATAAAGATGTTGTATCCAGAAGGCTGAAGAATCAAAGAGAATTAAACTCAAACAGTGTATGAAAAAGCTGAATTATAAATGTGTAATGGGAAACACTGTTTAGGAAAACAATTCACAGTCATTCCTTCTGAACTTGGTAACTTTCTTATAAATAGGAAACAGACTGCATAACTGAAACCGGTGGCTCGTCTTACTGAGATCTGCTCTGACAAATGGCTGTGTACACTTCTTCCCACTATGTGACCAAAAGGTCAGACTGCTCTTATGGAAGATGGTTTTTGAGAAGAGGAAATGATCACTGTCCAAAATACCCCATGGTCATTGCAAAATAGATGTGATGAGAGAATAAGGAGCTGGTGATCAGCCTAGGGGTGAGGTAATGGGGTTAGGCAATAGCCAGATTATGCAGCATATTTTTTTTTTCAAGTGACAGTTAATATACAGCCCAGTATGATTTTTCCCTCTCCACCTTTCAGTCCCTGGAAAATGACTCATGTGATGCATCAAGTGATGAGAAAGTGGGAATATGACACCAAGAACAGATTTGCCTGTGACCCTGAAAAGCTTCTCAGAGCTCTGCAGAGGGAACTTAGGTTCAGGCATGTAGCCAGCCATCAGTAAAAATGGGGTTGTGTGTGTTGTTCTGATGGAGATACCTAATACAAATTAAAATGGGTCCCCTCAGCAGCAATTTATCCCATTTAAACTAAAGGAGGATTACTAGTTTGTGAAAATGTACAGGTCTCTGGGGACTCAGGTGTTACAAAGTCCACAATGAACAAATTTGAAACTTTCTCTCAAAGAAATGATTGACTACAATTTCCAAGACCACAAAGATTCTGTTTTACAGGAAAATTCCATAGAGAACACTTGGGTCCAACATGATTAAAAGTGCAATGTCCTTGCTCTTCCAAGAACTTCAGAGGAGCTCAGCAAAGCAACTAGTTTATGTACATTTTCACTTCTTAAAAAAGGTTAACTGAGTTCATTTTAACAAATCATAGCCTGTGCTTTTTCAATCACAACAAGCTCTGACCATCCTTGTGCACAATGTTTTATCTGGGTTTGCATGGGGACGGCGGAAGGAAGTAATAGGGAAGGAGATTCTCCCTTTCTTTTTGAAGTGGGTGAGATACAGCAAGGGTAATTTGAAAGGAGAAAATTTGGCACAAAGAGAGAACTGCTTGTGCCTCCGTTCTCGATGGAGTTTTGAGTCATTCATGCAGTGCAGTAGCTAGGGAGCCTGAGTGACTCATACATTGCTAACTATGGAGAAAAAAAATTCTGAAACATTCAAGTATTACTCACATTTTCACTTAGTATCAGCTGATTCTAGTAGCCTTATTCCACCTTTTGGGATTTAGTATAATGGGTTATATAAAAGACAGATTGGGCTCAAGGTTCCTTTTAAATTATGTGCTAAATATGGCACCAGACACCTTGCCTAGATCAATAAGTATTTTGAATGCTCCACAGTTCAGCATGGAACTTATTATCTTTAACAGGGAGGAGCTGGAAAAATTGCAAAATTCACATTGGAGTTGACTTCAAAGCTCTTGATGACTATCTTAACTAACATGCTGCGATTTTCACCCCAAAGTCTTCTCAAATGTTTGGTAACTGGTAAACAGAGCCTATCCATGGATTTACTACCCACTGTTAAACTGATACAATTGCTAGGGTCTTCAGAAACCACAATCATGTGGAAAATTTTGAGTCTTTTACAAGATAAACAAGCCCAACTCTCTCAGTTTCCCCTCATATACCATGGACTAGTCACCTGGCCAGCTTGGTGGCTCTCCAGTGGGATTGCTCTACTGTGTCCAAGCCTTTCAGTATGGGAGAGCCCAAACTCAGATACACCATTTGGTCCAGATGTGGCCCCACAAGTGCTGAGTAAAGGGCAATGGCCTCTTCCCTTGTCCTGTGGGCCAGGCTTCTGCTGCCACAGCCCAGTGTTTGCTTGGTCTTTGCCCTATGGCCCCAGGCTGTTCAAGAGCACTCAGCAGAGACTTGGTGTGGGTCAGTGCAGGCACACCATGTGGCTGTGCAGTGCAAAGATGCCCAGGAGATGCACATGTGTCAGGAGGTCTACATATGGCCACACTGTACATAATTTCATCTGCTTTCTGTAAGACTGTGTAGACTATTTGGTAGATCCCTGGAGTGAGACCAGAAGTTTGACATATTTAATTTCCTGATTTATTAGATAAAAATGAGTCATTTCAGTTTTAAAGAAAAACTAAATGATGTAGACCTGTTTCTGCAAATAGTTTTGAGGTCTATGGAGAAATGCTGTATAAGAACCAGACATAATTTTTTTTTTTTTTTTTTTTTTTTTTTTTTTTTTTTTTTTTTGTGAATGTTTCTGTGAGGTAGGTCTCTGCTATAAAATTCAATCTCACAGTAAATTTCCAAATTTGTGCTGAATTATTCTAGGAACTTAGACTATATAACACCCTGGCCAGGAGTTTAGCATGAATCAAAAGAAAACTGGATGTTTTTCTGGACAACAGAAATACCCAGTTCGATTATCAAACATTTCAAAATAAGTAAAAACTCTGTGAGTTCTGGAAAGGCTGAGGATCATAAGTACAAGGTATATTTGTACTCTGAATGAAAGGGAGAAAAAAACCATTTCTGTTAGAATATTTCCACAGTGTTCTGATTCAATTTTGTGCTTCTTCCTCTGAAGTCCCTGATAGCCCTTCTCAGGGCTACGACATTGACATCAGACAGGAAAGGTCCAAAATTTACAATGCTGAGAGAATGAAATATTTCACCAGAGACCTCTGACAGCCTTCACTTGTGGCTGAGAATGAGGTCACATGTACCGTGGGTTGCCCAGGTAAGAAATATGTGGACAGACTGATACTGGTGTAGGGTTGTGCTCCCCTTAGCATGCCTTTTCCAGTTCTGGTGTCCCTGGAGCTATCACTTTTGTAGATCTCTGAAATGTTACCTTAACCCTAATGGAGGCTTGGGATTGAGACTGAAGTCCATGGTCATCAAGATCAGGAAGTTTTGGATAGAGCAATGTTGATGCCGTGACACGCTCTCCTTGAGATGCCTTTTTCAGCCCTGGTCTGTGGAGCTTGTAGGCATGGTGGTTGTCTGAACCCAAACCCTAACCCCCAATGGCAGCTTTCTACTGAGGCTGAGGCCCCTGCACCATGGGTGGCCCAGATAAGAAGTATGTGGAGAGGTCAAAATTGGTGCAGTGCTGTGCTCTTCTTGGCGTACATTTTCCCAGTCCTTCCCCATGACCCTCTCCTCTACTCAACAATATGCAACAGTATTTTCCTGCAGTTGAATGAGGAAGAACCAGATGTTTTGAGATGATGAAGCACAGAAAAACATGGATTTTTCTCAACTGATTGCCTAGTAGAACACACAGGCAAATATGGACATGGATGTGGACACAGCAAACTCAGTCTGGCTCTGTAGTGTACTAGGTTAAGTCAGATGGCAATCACCAGGGCTAACACTACAATTAAGCCTAATTCCAACTCATGATGCATTTGCTTAGATGACATTCCTTTTCCTGATACATACATACATACATACATACATTTTTTGAATTTAATTTATAATTTCTAATGGATTGGAATCCTTTTAAAGTCTGGCTAACATTTGTTGAAACCAACAGGTTTCTGTGGGGTAAAAAAAGTGCTTCATCCTCAGAGTGGTGATCTCCAGTGCTCAAGAATGTCACAGGGGAGGCATAGGCAACACCAGGGCTTAGTCAGGCATATTCTGCAGTGTGCATATTTCAGCTAGAGACAGATGGTTGTTTGCTCATTAGAAATATGTAGGTTAATTCCATAGAGAAATGCATATATCTTTACCTGATTGCACTTCAGGGGAAATTTGAGTAGAACAATTTCAGTGGGAATTGTGGGAAGCACTGAAAAGTCAGGTCACATTTCCTGTGGACCGAGGTGTAATATTAGACAATGCAGTTTGAAATTCTTAGCTAAGAGGTAAGAGGGTGCTATTGCAAAAAGGCTATTGTTAAGGTTATTGTAAGGGTATTGTTAGAAAATGAATTATTAATAGGACAAAACCTGTTATGTTACTAAGTAATGAGTAGTCCAACTGTGAATGCAGGATGCAGTGGCTTTCCCCCATCTCAGAGCTAGAAAATTTCAAGAGAAGGATATGAGTATAAAGTGCTCTTCTGAATAAAAGAAACAAAGTGGATCTGGAGTCTCCACCTTGGATTACAGGCAGCTGAGGTTCTGTAGAGGTCTCTATGTCCCACTGCTGCCCATTGAACTTGGGATGTCATAGAGAAGGTTGAATGAAGTAAAGGTGATTTAGTATTTCTCACAATTGTAAGAACTGGAGGGACTCCGGCCAACAAGTTTTGTACAAAAGTACAAAAGAAAGTATGTTTTTCACAGAGTACCTATAAAATGTTGGAACTGGTTGCTGTACAAATTGTGAGGGTGGAAACCATACAAATATTCATTACAGACTGAATAAATTACCTCTGACTGTGATTATTAAGAATAATATTGCAGATACGATCTCCCGATTAGAAGGCCTCTAATTCCTTGAGGTGGGTTTACACTGGCCAGATGACAGGTGCCCACCAAAGCTGCTCCATAACTTCCCTCCTTTGCTGGGCAGAGGAGAGAAAATAAGATGAAAGGCTCATGGTCAAGATAAGGACAGGGAGACATCATTCAACAACTATCATCTTGGGCAAAACAAATTCAGCTTGGGGAAATCAATTTAATGTATTGTCAATCAGATCACAGTAGGGTAATGAGAAACAAAACCATTCCTTCCTTCTTCCTGGAAGCTTCACTGCCAATTTTCTCTACTTCCTTCACCCCAGAGCATAAGGGGAATGGGGAATGAAGACTGTGATCAGTCATCACACATTGTCTCTGCTGTTCCTTCTCAGGGGAGGACACTTCACACTCTTCTGCTGCTCCAGTGGGGTATCCCTCCCACAGGAGACAGTCCTCCATGGACTTTTCCATCATAAGAACTTCCCATGGGCTGCAGTTCTTCACAAACTGCTCCAGCGTGGAGAGTCCTACTGGTGGTGGAACATATCAAAGGAAGGATCACAGGGAGTCAAGGTTCCTTAGGGGACTCCAGAGAGGGACAGCATTGCAGGTGTTGTGGAGCGGTTCAGCCATACACCCATACCAGCCTTTGTCTCTCACTGCTCCTAAAGGGAGCTCTTATCTCTTTGCATCACACTGGGGAAAAGATTATCTGCATCTGAGGACATTCAGAGCCCCATCCTGCTTAGGTGCCCAGTGTTGGCACAGCAGGGGTGTCTCACCATGCAGGTCTCTGGCAGTGGTGAGCAGTACCACAGGCCAGGAGCAGGGGTGCCAGGACCTGCACAGTCCTTGCAGCCTCTGCAAACCCACTCGATGGCAGTGGCACTGGGGACACCCTGCTCATGACTGATCCTATGGACAGCTGTGCCTCACAGCATGACCAGCCCATATGCCCCAGCCACCTCAGTCATGGTACAGTTCACCTCTTTATCCATAACCCCCATTTTCCTTCTGCCTCTGCCTTGCCTTGTCCCATGGCTAAGCAGGGATGGACATAGCCAGGAAAAGAGCTGTGCAATGGTCCAGGCTTTGCTTTGTCAAATGTCACCATGCACATGTTGTGCAATGTTGTGCAGTGGGGAAAGGAGGGCATCCTCTTGTTGCTTCCAGCCTCTTCATCACATTAAGCTTCTGCTTTAGAGTGGAAATGCTGGAGTACACTCTGCCATTTCCTATTATTCTGTGCATGACTTGGCACAATAAAGCCCTCCATGGCAGGTCTCCAGGAGCTACTGTAACTCTCTGTATGCACCCTATACATTCTGGAGGAATCACAGGGGAATTAACACTGCTGTTTTCAGCCTGCTGTTGCAATGCATGAATAATCACAGAAAAATTTGCATTCATTCAACAGTGTGTGAGAATGTTTAAAATATAAAATCCACCTTCATTTAATTAAGGGGGAAAAATACTAACAAAAAAATAATCATTCATGTTAACTAGTCTGAGATCTTTCATTTGCTTTAAATGAAAAGGTCGATGTCACATTAGGTTCAGTCTACAAAAATAAATAATTTGTTTGATCACTCAAGATCATGTTGCCCAGTAACTTGCTATTATATTTCAACAATAGCATCCTCACTTGAGGTTAACGAGAGTTGTAGAAGTGACGAAGCACTGAGCTGCTGTATGTCTGGCTCCACATCCTGTGATAGCTTCTGCTGAAGCAGAAGATGTCCTCACAACAAGACACAAAAATATGCAGGAATAATAAAGAAAAAACTTTCTCTTGAACCTCTGTAAATCCAATTTATATTTATGTGAATTGGCTGTATTTCTTATTAAAAAAAAAAAAAACCAACCAAAAAACCCCAATGTAGGAGTTCACAATGGCCAATTATTTATTGGAATCACAACCTTTTGATCAAAGAAAGACCTTCAGGGGGTATTTTCATTTTTCTGTTCACAGAAGGAGAGAATCTCATTAATATGGAGACTGTCTTCTCTTGCATGTACAGTGTAGGTCAGTCACATTCTCATTCTTCAACTGGACAATGCCTCAGATAGAGGAAGATCCCAGATGCAGGGTTTCTGGGTTCCTCAGGTGTAAAGGTCTGTGACAAAGTGATGGACATGCAGCTCTGTGCCAGCCCATCTGCTCACATGTCAGAGCTGTGGGACACCAGTGGGGATGATGCTGCAGGTGTGGATGGTGGTGGTGGACACTGCTGGTGCTTACAGAGGACTTCTCCTCGCACCTTTCCTGAACAGGGTTTGTCCATCCACTCCCTTCTCTTTAGGCATAAGTGCAATTGTAGGCTGCAGTTCCTCTCAAAGAAACCCTCTAAATGCATTTGGACCTATTCCACCTCCAAAGCACTTGCCTGTCTCCCAGGAGAGCTGTGAGTGGCCACCTCATGCCCTGTCAGCAAGCAAGGAGTCCAAGAAGTGTGTTCAGTCCTGCTTGGCACGAAGTGTGCTGCCATCAGGCACAACACACCCTGATTTGGGCAGCCTTTTCCCTGCATATGGCCTGGTCAGCCTGGCATTTGCAGCTGCAGGGGGCAATCATACCAAATGGGCTACAAAACATGGGCAAACCCAGACACTGGTGTGCCCTTACTGGCAAAGCATCTTGTTGGCCCCTCTGAGAGCCCTCCACACCCAGGTGATAATTACCTGACACGTCACTGCAGCCTTTCCCCTTCTCCTCCATCCAGTCAAAACAAACTTTTGCAAACAAAAGTCAGTCCGTGAAAGGTCATGGTTTTCCCCCTGAGATCTGTGCTCAACTGCTTCCTCCACCCCACTGCCTGCTGCCAATGTTGCCACTGCTCCCTGTGCTTATGCTGCTGGAACGTTGAAACAAAGGGCTGGGTGTTTAGCTTCTAATGGGAACTGCTGGTTTCTGGGAAGCACATAGAGTGCACTTCCTGATCAGAAGCAGTCATTGTGGTTTGGGGAGGGACTATTGCTTTAGTCCTAGGCATTTTGTTAACTAGAAGAGAATTTGTATGAAGACCTCAGGCTGTGGGCAAATCTGGATTTGTTTCTACTGCCAGATACCCACTGTATCCACTGTAGAGGTCCAGACTGTGGCTGGTGTGGTCATGGGCTCAAGAGGACTCTTCACGCCTCCTTCATGACACATCCTTTTCAGGATCCTCATGTGACTGCTCCACTCTGGAAAGATTCTTGACTAACGCAGCACCTACTTGTCATACCTAAACACTGAATCAGGAATCCTTTGTTCATACTTTTTAAATAATCCACCCCAAGTCCCCCAGCCTTAGGATGTGAAGATTTCTTTGAAATTTTCTATTTCTCCATATCCAAATACTGCAATTACGAAAAATTAATCCCTCTGCTCCTGCTCTTATGCTGTCTCTTTGCCATTTTCCTTTTCATAGTATTTCACCCATCTGCAGTGCCTGATGTGTGCCTAGTGAGCTTTTCACAGCACAGACTATATTTGGTTTTTTGCATCACTTGCTGGAGAAGCTCCTTCAACCTGCCCCTTTCCTCCACAAGCTGCTACAACACAAACAGCTGTGAAGTGTAAGAGGAGAAGCAAGGTCCATTTGTGTAGGTGGACCAAAGGTGCCTTACTTGATCCACAACCAAATAAACACAAGTTGGTGAAGCTTGTGCATTCACTACACAACATGCATCTGACATGCAGTAGTGGCTATTTTGTGACAGCCTGCAGTCCCATCCTGGGGCTCTCTCCTCTGGGCAGCAATGTCAGGGCTGTTACATGTCAGGGCTCCTACACAGCACAAAGATGTAAGCCCTTTTGTTGCTGTGGATTTCAGGTGAGGTGGTGGCTGTTGTATGAAAAACTGCCCCTCAAGAAATCAGGTGGAGGCTGATAAGAAAAGTCATTGCACAAGTCAGTACCTCCTAGCATATTAAAAATATCTTCTGGTTGTCTTTTCACTGCTATGTCACCCTCAGCCTCACTTTTTTGTTTAAGATGTTTCAACAATCACAGGTTTTTGAACAGTAAAATGGTCTTTTTGCTTTTTCCAACCCCAGCACCATTCAGAAGAGTATCTCGCTGTAGAGCAAAGGGTTTGTGAACTCTAGAAATAGCCTCAGTACCAGGAAAAATGAAAGGGTGAAAACCTCAAACCAATGTTTGTGAGACTGGGCTTCAGAAGTGTGGGTGGTAGTCCAGCTTTGGCTTCCTGAACACAATGTCTGAGAGGTGTTACACAAACACAGAGAAACATCATTTAGATATATGCAAACCAACAGGCCTCTTGCAGCAGTATTTTCCAAACACTTGTCTCAGCTCTTCTACACCTGTCATAATTCTCTTTTTACTTTAAAATTCATTGGGTGCTGTCTAAATTCTTGTTTCAATGAAGTTATCCAAGAAAGTAAGACAAATTCAGCTGGAAGTTAGGAGGATGTGTTCAGTGACTAGAATAAAGGGTAACTCAAGCTTTCCATTGAGTAGGTGGAATGAAAGAGTAAACTGGCCTTGAGGATGGTGTGTGAAAGGAGTAACACAATGCAGTTGCCTGAGATAGCCCCGGCATCCTTTTAGGCCCTATGATTCACATGCATCATTGACATTTGTGCCTTATTCTCAGCTTCTCAAATATTTGTCTCTTGGTGTTATTATTTTTAGCTTGGTTTGCTAAAGAAACAAGGCTGAAGAGGCTGCCCATCTGGCTGTCTATTGCTGCCACCTGCCCATTCTCCCCAAACCCCTGTGACCCTCTTTCATTCCAGTCTGATGGTGGGATGGACATCTCAGGGTGAATTATTCTACAGATGCCATGAAAACTGGCTGCTCCTCAGGGAAGGATGCAGCTCTTGCTGGGGATAAGAGCAGAGTAAACCCAACCATTGGTGTCCTGTCTGTGATAACATCTGGGCGGGTACTGGGCATGTGCTTATTTATTAGGCCAGTGGGGCACAGAACACTTGAAGCCTGAAACACATTATGCTGTCTCTTGCCTATGGGATGATGTCCTAAAGGTCACAGGGCAGCTGGGTTATTGACATGCCAAGGCAAGGGGATGAAGGATGCATTTTCCCAGATAAACAAGGCTTTGCCATATCTGCAGCTCACTGAGCAACTCCTGCATCCGTAACCCAGGGTAACTAAAGGGTAAAGGATTCAGCTCTTGGGGCACAACTGATTTTGAGTGTTTGCATGCTGCTTGTTGCTTTGTGTGAACTGCTTCAGACATATATTTGAGATGACTCCTGAAGCTGTGCATGCCTTGTTTACACTGCACACCTGCTCAAGTGGGAGAAGAATGTGAGGTTTTTTTGGGGAGCTTTGCCATCCATGCAGGAGCACTGAGTGATCAGTCCCAATCTTGGATTTCCAGAGATGCTGACTTGTCCACCTTTCACATAGGCAAGAAGGCACTTAAGCCCACAAACAGATGTGGTAATGTGGCAGAAATATAAATGCGTGCTCAGATTTGTCTGATGGAGCTGCTCTGCCTCTAACGTTAACTGTGTGTCTTTGCAGGAACGAGATGGTTCTGTGCAACAGTCTCATGCCTCTGAAAGCTTTCAGGATCGTTTGCATTTCCTCCCTTTACCAGACTGTCTTACTCTTTATTCTTTCAAAGCTATGTTTTCTTTCTGCAGGGCATTTCCTTCCTTCTCAAGTTTTGCCTTGGCTTTTTGCAGGTATGAAGGAGCACCCACGCAGGTGCTCCCAGGATCCCTGCGTGACTGGCAGACAATGAAAGATCTTGTCATTTCATTTTCATGCTTTTTTGCTTCAAAGTGACTCAACAGCCTCTGCAGATCCTCATCTCCTCAGCCAAATGGAGCTCATCTCCTTTCCATGCCTTTTTAAACTTATCAAAATTAAGTCCACATGTTTAACAAGGAAAGCAGTGCAGAGTTATGTCCTGGCAAGGTCGCTAATGACAAAGGCAGGATCTGGACAGGTAGCTGTCAGAGGGAGATAGCTCGTGCCCTGCTCCTTTTTTGCCACTTCCATTAGGATCTGTAAACTGCTCTGTAAATGTCATGCTTTGTGTTTTGATGCCTAAGTTTCAACTGCAACCACATGATCTGCTTGTCTATAAGCAAAAGGCTTGTCTTGTTTTAGAATATAAATTAAAGTCATGAATCCACTCTTGGCTAAAGTGCATGTTTATTCCGATACTATGAACTCTGCTCCTGCAGAGAGGAAATCATTATACATGTCAATGCCCCCAAAGGGGGGCTCGGGGGAGGAAGTAGCACAAACGTCAGAAAAAAAGCCTAACGTGGTTGTTATGAATAAAATATCCAGCCCTGCTTTAATCATGGATCAGAATGGCTCCAAATGGCATTGGAGGCCTGGTTTATGAGGCATAGGACTGATACTTCCCCCTCCTGCCATAAGAGTTTTATTTTAGGTTATAAAAATGAGGAAAAACCACTGAAAAGTCAGGGTAAAGTGGAAGGATGCTTCACAGCACCCGTGTCAGTTCTCATTTGTGCGGTGTGCTGCAGAAAAGCGGTTTCACCGCAGTCTGACCTCGCTAAAGCTCCATTCCCAAACGTGGGCTTTGCTGGCAGTCAGAAAGGACCTGCTTGCAGGGGGCCAACGAGCCTGCTGTGCTGAGGCATGGGCAGGCAGTGGCTGGCTGGGGATTCTGCTTCTCCTTCCTCCTTGGGTATCCCTGCTCAAAGAGGGGCAGGTATGGAAGGCACTGCCCTGCAATATAGCTGAGGATTCCCAGTTGCTGGGGACATCTTCAGCAGTTTCCTTCCTGGCAGTCCTGGAGGACACACAATAAACACATGAGGCATCTGTGGGTCATTGAAGTCTCCTTCCTACATGAAAGGCTGACAAGGACATGGCTCAGAAGGACATGGCTGACATAAGGGATACTGAGCCCTCTCTTCCCTTTCCAAGGGTCACTTTTATTTCACTGGGAATGGTTGTAAAAGTACCTTGGAAGTATCTCTTCTGCACACCAGTGCCTGTGCACCATTCATAGCACTAAGTAGCATTTATGCCCTACATGACAGCAGTGCTGTTTGGGGTGTCTCTTCCCAATAGCAACCACATCTGGGTGGTGGTAAAGGCTTGGGGCACCTCTAAACAGCTAATTTATCTCTGCTGTTCCTCAAAGGACAAGCAAGGGGGAAACATCCCTTTCTGGTTCTTCTTCCAAACTGAGATTTGTCCTATGTTAATCTCCTTTGTTGTATATGAAACTACAACCATCTTTGATAAATGACTGCAGTAATCCAGCTCTTGTTTTGTTTTATGGTTTAATGTAACAACTATTAATTACCTTGTCTACAAAAAGAGTTTACCCCCTTATTATTAAATAGCATGAAGGACAAACACTTTTAGGTTTCCAGTGCATTATTTGGTAGGTTTCTGGTGAGCAGGTTTTCCCTCAGAGTCACCACTGGATTGTGGTGAGGTATTATCAAACTGGAACAGAGCCTTAGGCCAGCAGCAGCCCAATAGCAATGTCCTTCAGTGTTCACTTGACATCACTAGCTGACCCTGAGTGCTTTCTTATGAACAGAGAGAGCTGTAGCAACACTGAACTGCATCTGGAATCAAAACTTGGAGGTGAAATAAAAGCCAGAACTGTTGACCTCTGTGTAGCACCATTAACTTGCCCAGTCTCCATCAGTGAAGCTCTGCTACATTTTTCACCGCAGTGAGAGGAAATCTTTTACTGTTTTGTTCTTTTTGCTGTCTTGAGGTCAAGAGGAGTCAAATAGAGCTTTTGTATGGAGTTGAAAGCCCATAAGGACTTTTGCACCTGGGACACCTTTGCCTTGGCTATCTGATCCTATCCAGGTGCTACCTTTGAGAAGACATATTTGTCCTTCTCTTGGACAACGTCTGGGGTCTCTTGTTGAGCTCTGACTTCTGACACCTGCATGATTCCACGTGTTGATCATTTTGGGAGCAAGGGGCAAAGCAAGAAGGTTTTCCTTGGAGCATGCCACACAATTCACTGGCCACAGCTGTGTACCTTTATCAGCATGTTGAACCAGCTGGAGCAGCATCCCCAGATCCCAATAGCTCCTGAAGTCAGCAGCAATGGCATACTTCCCCCTACAGATCTAGGAGCTGCCAAAGAACTTTAGCTCAATGTATATATACTTGCCTGGTCCCAGACCTTGCATCCAGCTGCCGGCTTGCCGGCTGGAAGGACAGAGATTCAGCTGCTAGTTGAAACATGCCCAGTTGTGCTAGCAATTTTCTTCATGGATTTAACACATCCACAAGTGCTATTGCCTATTGGGATGAACAGATCACCTATGGCTGTCCCCTCACTGGTTTGATATCCATCTCTTGTGTTGGCAATAGCAATGGTGGGGCCTGGCCAAAATGCCTCTGAATTTCTCAATCAACTCTGGTAGACCTCAGATCAAGGATGCAGGAACTCAGTGATCCACAGACAGCTTTACCACTAAGGGAGATCATTTTCCTGGACCAACAGTACCACTAAACACCTTGAATCTGTTCAAAGTTTTGGATTTATTGAAGGTACTTAATAGTGAGAGGCCTGAAAGGTGAGTAGTGAGCATCTCTGTCAAGAAGAGCTTCTAATCATATGTCTAAATCTGAACGTTGACAACTGTGGAGACAGGGCCCCTCTCACCATGCCTTCCCTGCCATAGGGGAAAGCAGAGCACCAGCAGGGCTCTCTGCCACCCTGTAGTGATCACTGGGATGGAGCTGTAAGGCAGGCAGGGACCTCTGGCTCTCCCATAGGTGTTGCTGCAAAGAAACCATTGATATTCACCTCACTGTTAGTACCGCACCTTCTGAGACTTCTTACTTACTTCAGCCCACTTACATTCAGCTCTCTGCCTCCCCTGCTTGGTATTTTGCCTAGCTGTCAAGCTGGGGGTTAATACCTCTCAAATTAGCTGTAAAAATTCATATGAACATTAAGTTCTTTAAACATCCTGTTCTAGTATTTCCTTTGTTTACAGTCAAATCCATTTCTGGCCTTATTTCAGATATCAATTGTTCCATGCATAGTATCCTTCTCCTTCAGCTCAATAGGCAGGGAAATCCTGTCCCATACTATCAAGGTTTCTTGTGTTTGCACTGTCTTTTTTCTGTGGCAAGTTTGTGTCTGGATTACTGAAAGGATTTCTTACAATTTCCAACACACAGAGATGAAATTGTTGTGTAGGTTCAGGACCCTGTTTCCCAGCCTCCTGCCCTTCTGTAGTGTGACTTTCTCATGTACATGTCCAAGTTACCAAAGCAGCTCCCAGTGATGATGATTCCTGCCACTTGACATTATTTGCTGAAGCCTTTCTTAACAACACAGAGAGAAAACTCACTCCTCCTGTCTGGTTAGGTGTGAAAAGAGAAGTGCTGGCATGAGGGAGGGGGCTGCATGTCCTGGTGGAGAGAGCTGGTACCCAGCAAAGGCAGTGTGTCCTGCCAGACAGAGCAGGGGCATGGATATGCCCTTCTACTTTCCTGGCTCAGAGAGTAGCTTGTCCTTTATCCCTGAGGAACTGCTTTCCAAGTAACTGGTCTGTAAAATAGGGATAAACCCACCTCTTACAGACATTCCCAAAAGATCCGGTAATGTTCTCTGTAGTATTTTCAATATGTGGTAGTCCCTGGGGATAACTCAGGGCCTTGCTTGTGGTAACAAAGTCCAGCTGTCCCAGCAAGACCTTAGTCTCTGACTTGGTGACTCTGTGACTCAGCTCTAAAATAGTGTTCTTCCACTGATAATTTTGATAAGTATAACCTTAAACTGGGCTACATTACAGATGAGAATCCAAGAACGCTTTTAATCTCCTGTTATTTACTTGTAGCATTATGAATCATAGCATTGCACTGTGTACACGATATTCTCTGATGATATAATTAGAGCTCTCTGTATACTGTGCTTTCTTAATTCATTGTATTCAACATTCACCTTTTAGCAAGGCATGCTCTAGTTCTCAAATGCATATTACTCAGTGTAAGAATAATCAGGGGAATTGAAAACAAGACTCCTGATATCACAGCCACATTGCAGTGGCCGTGTGTCTGCTGTGTTTCCCAACCTCACACGGTAGCCTTTGCTCTCTTCCCACACATGAGCAGCGCTGGGTAGGTACAGGGTAGGTGCAGCTGTACTTTAGAACGTGTGACTGGAGCTTGTTCTCAGCCTTATCACCTGGGGTGTGTTTACATGATGAAAAATTCCTCTGTAGTTGTTGTCAGTTGCTTGCTCTTGATGGAGGAGGTCTCAAAGTTATGTGCTGGCAGTGCTGGGCAAGGTGGAGAGTCTGGGCACCTCGCTGGTGCCCTTAGCTCCCTCCTTGGAGACAGATACATAACAAATTGTGAGGAGTACTAAAAGAAATCATTTCCCACAGTGCCTCCACACATTGTGTCCCCTAAGGTCAATCAGGAAGTGAAGTTCAGGGCCTTCACAGACTCAGGGGCCTGGAACTGTGAGTGTCCAGGGCAGGGAGAAGCCTACTATCCCATCTCCAGGCACAGGAGGCTCCATCAGGAACAGCAGGGCTCATGCCTGCATGGACAAGCTCCCATTCCTCCCCAGGGATTGCTGCTCTCAATCCATTACAACTGGCCTGGATGCTGGTTCTGAGTTCAACCAGCACCTTCACCCTCGCCATTATTTTCAGCTCAGTCCTAGCTCGTATTCCTACTGTGAAGTTTGCCAGAAAGGAGGAGAGTAGCCTTTCCAGGTCCAGGCCGTATGGTTCCTCATTTGAGGCTAGCTCAAGAAAAGCTGAAACTTCTTGTTGAGGCTCAGTGTCAGGTTTGAAAGGCTGCTGGTGGATCTACCTGGAGAAATGCCCTTGAAATTGCAAGCAGCAGCAGCTCCAGAGCCTGCTCCAAGTGTGAAAGTCAGAGGGGTCATCTGAATCTGTGTTGAACAGGAGCTGATCTGCAACACTTCCTGCAAATTCCAGGGAAATGTCATTTGCTGTGGTAACCTTTGCTGAATCAAGCATTGATGATTAAGCAGCACTCCAACACCCAGGCCTTTTACACCAAGCTTTCTTAAAATTGTAAATTAATGGTTGGACTTTATGATATTAAAGTTCTTTTTTAACCTAAATGATTCCATGATTCATTATCTGCTGGCTTCCCTGCTCTGCCTTAGCACTCCCTTGAAAGTTACAAATACAAAGGTTTGCCCATAATCTAATTCTCTCTGTTCCTCCAAACCTTGCAGGGAAGATGCCAGTAATTTTCCAGATTTGTCTCCTCCCTCCACAGTTTAGCCAATGCCAGTTGCTGCTGTGTCACTGAGGGGCCACAGCTACCAAAAAGGTGAGTAAACAAAGCTCAGGCCATCAGCAAACTGCCTTATGGGTGCTTTCCCATGGAGAACAACATCCTACAAAGCCTTGGATTTCCTTTTATTTCTTTGCCTGCTCCCACATCTGATTTTCATACTTATGAACATGCAAATGCAACAGGGAAATTTAGCAAATCTGTTACTAAGGCAACTGATTAGGTGATGATGCAATTACCTTGTTATTTGAAAGTCAGGGTGCTGTGTGTTGCAATAAGCTCCTACCAAAGGGGAGAATAAAAGTTTTCATAATACTTTCCCACTCAAAGGCAGCACAGCCCTAAAAATTACTTGCCTTGAGAATACACCAAGAATACCAGAAGTCAGCAAAATCTGGCTGCCTTTGCTGTAACAGGAAGCCAGGCAAAATCTCCTCCTTTCTCCAATGCCAACAGGATCAAGGAGGGGATAACTCACTTTCAGGAGATGTCAAGAAATCCATGAGAAAAAACACTCATGTGACATGAGCAATTAACAAGACATCCACCTATAATTACATTTAATTATGAAGAAAAGAAATCATAGCAGCAAAGATTTAGATCTTTGAACATGAATGTGGTACCTAAATACAATTATAGAGATGACATTGGACTCCAGCACCTCAGTGCCTTGTTTGCAGTGAGCAGCCCTAGAACACAGGATTTGAAGTGTGGCTTCACCAGTGCTGAGCACAGGGGCACAATCCCTGCCCTGGTCCTGCTGGCCCCACTATTGCTGATACAGGCCAGGATGCCACTGGCCTTCTTGGCCACCTGGGCACAGCTGGCTCATGTTCAGCTGCTGTTGACCAGCACCCCCAGGTCCTTGTCCCCTGGGCAGCTTTCAGCCATTCTGCCCCCAGCCTGTAGTGCTGCAGGGGTTGTGACCCAGGTACAGGAACTGTTACTTTTCCTTGTTGAAGCTCACACAATTGGCCTTGGCCCAGGGATCCACTGATGCAATTGAGTCTGCCCTGGTTCTGCTGTTTCAGACCCTGTCATTCCCTGGTTTGACCTCCTGTGGCTCTACCACAGGCTTCTCTTCTGCATTTTTCTTCCCCCTTGCTGGTGTCTCCACACATGCTGCCAACCACCCTTCCCTATAGTCTTGGGCCTGTGCAGCATTTCTTTCACTTGACTGGTGCCCAAAGGTTCTCTCTCTGCATCAGATCCTTGCCTTTGACCTCAGCACACACTGAGCTGGGGAAGGAAGGGCCAGGAGCCAGCACAGATGATGAGGACCTGGTCAGCCCCCAGTGAGCATGGTATCACCTTCCTTTTCCTCCATGCCTATCCTTAGTGCATTCAGTCTCTTCACTGCCTGACACACCAAGATTTTCAGCCCAGGTACCTGCTGCCTATGCTTTGTGCTGACATTGCTCACTGGACGAGTCACCTCAGGTCTGCTGCTTGCTTTGGGACCCTACACAACCCAGTGACGCATGCAACTTGGCTGCCTCTGCCAGCTCCCACTGTGAGTTTCCATGTTTCTCTGCACAGATCTGGCTCCTTCCAAATGCCAGGAGTCACAATCTGGGCTTTTTTTTTTCTTTTTTTTTTTTTTTAACCTCTGTTTTCAATGTTTTTCTTAATAAGTCCTCACACTGCTCATTTGCTCTCAGACAAGCCACAGTTGTTATTTCTGGGGACCAAGAAAAAGTGGTGGAAAAATCAATAAAAGTCAGCAGGTATAGATCTGAGGTGGTAGGTGCTGTCAAGAGATGCCAGCTGTGGCTGTTGGGAGGGCTGCTGTGGTAGCCAGAAGTAGAGAACCTATGCTGTTGGAGAGTGCATGATAAAGGAAAAAAGATGGGGGAGAAAGTAAGCCTGCTGCTTTTGGTCTAAGGTACCAGGAACCTTGTAAAGGAGCAGGAGATGTTGACCTGCTGTTCTGGACTTGACATCACCTCTTTAGCCCACATTACTGCCCTTCTGCAGCCTCACAAGTGCATTTCTGCAGCCTCACAAGTCATTGTTTTGAATAGCATTGAAAGCAAAAACCCATTCAAGTCAGGGCTAGCACTGTAAGTCTAGTATCACACAGCACCTTATAGGTCCTGAGATGTGTGCTGGGGGCATCAGTCAGGCTAAAAACATGGGCATTGTTTCCCCTGCCAGAGTGCTTGGAGGTGATGGTGTCCAAAAACATTGTGGAGAAATACCTTCTGAGGGACCAGGCTGGAAGGGATGCAGAAGACCTTCTTGCACTGCTTGGCTACCCAGCAACTTCCCAGAACCAGACCAGAGTTCAGAGATTGCCACAGCTGTGACTGCACCATAGATCTCCACAACTTTATCCCTCAGTGCACATCTCCCTGCTCCTCCTCTTTTACCACATCATGCTGGTCACCTCTTGTCTTCCAGGTGTGTTGCTGTGAAGGTGCCAGAGCTGCCACCGCCCCCACAAAACCAGCACATTGTTTCTGTAGGCTGTTAATATTGGAAGTGGTGTCATGGTCCATGGATAAGCTGCTTTTCCCAAGGGCAGTGGCTGACTTAAAAATACAAAACATATAGTTCCTCCTTCTCTGTTAGGAAGGTGTCCCACAAAAGTGCCCAAAATGCATAGGACAGAACTCAAGAGGACTGATTTCAGCCTTCAGTCTTAGGGAATGTGCCATGGCTAAGGCCAGCAAAAGAAAGCTACTGCATGATCTTCTATCAGCCATCTGAACTGAGGCCTGAATTTGGCTAAATCCACCATCTCTGGAATTTAATTTGCCATAGAGTCTTCTTCTTACGGTGGAAAGGCAAAGCCTCGGTGGGAATTCCCTTGCATGCAGACTCCTTGTGTGATGCAGCAGGCATCTGATTTGAGGATGTTCTCTGCCCCCATCCCCTGATTGGGGCTGGCACTGGCCCCCGCCATGTATGTGTGTGTATGCAGCTCTCTGCTTGCTGCAGTGATTTCCCAGTGGGCCAGGGAGGAAAAATGAAAAGGAAAATGAAACTGCAAAGCCACGTCTGCTCTGTGAGAAGTGCTCAGGTAGTATGACTTGTCACAGAGATGAGGCAACCCCCTACCACTTTCTAAATAGAGCCAGCAAGGGTATGTAATGCTAGTAAAACTAAAATGATCATCACCTTCCCCTTGAGGAATTCATACACTTCTGAGTTTATTCTCCTGATTACTGTAAACTCTGCTCTTTTTTCCTTTCCTTTTTTTTTTTTTTTTTTTTAAATTTTGTAAATACAGTATCTTTTATCACCCTTTTGCAGTTTTACAAGAGATGGCAGTTTGACCACAAGTCAGTGTGTAGATGCTGGAATCCAATAGAGCAGGTAGGGCCACAGCAAGGTCCTGTGGAGAGAAGCAGAAGTGAGAAAGTCAGTGAAATGGGAAAAGGTAGTGAAAAAGTGTTTGGGGAAGAAACAAGAGTGCCTGTGGGAAGTGGTCCCATGTAGGCAGCCTCCTTGATGTTTGTTTCTGTCCAGGCAGGCCCTGAGCTTCCATTTGAGGCATTCAGATACGATCCTCTTAACACCTTTGCTTCTCAAAATCTCCACACCTCTAACACCACCCCCCTGCCTAGGATTTACTTGTGTTTCTGAAATGGCTTTCCTCTGGTGACACCCTTGTTGAACAATATGGACTTTGCAACATGTGAGATGAGAGCAGCTGAGTCACGTCTTCCCTCTGTGCTCCCCAAAGTGGGAAGCTGCTCAGGCCTGGAGGCAAAAGCACAGTTTGCTTTTAGCTGCCTGAAACTAGCCTGTTGTCTTCACTCATTGTCCATGGTGTTTTACTGAGTGCTCTGTGGCAAAGAGGGTGCAAGGCCATGACCACACCAAGGTGTTTCCCATCTCTGTTGTCCTGGGAGTCAGAACAGCAGTGAGAGGGGCTCACTGGAGTGCTCCAGATGTGCACTGGTGTGCCCCTGCTGAGGGTCTCATGGGCAGCTGGAACAGCCACCGAGACTCCCAGTCCCCAAGTGTTTCAGCCACCACATCTTGATAATGATGAGGAGCACCCCAACCCTTGAACCCTTGAACCTCAGGCCCCCAGCACAGCTTGGAGGACCACTTCCACCTATAGATAACAGAAAAATCCAGGCACAAAACCAGTTTATTTCAAGTCTACAAAATGGTGATGTCATGATGTCAGGAATTTTCTCCCTTCTCAGTCCAGCTCAAAGCTCCTGCCCTCACAGAACCCTCCTTAGCAAGTTGCTCCCTTAGCCTTTAGCTGCAGTGAAGAGTTCGCTCCTGAAGCCACTGTTTTTCATTCCTAAAGGCAAACATGGCTTGACCTTTTTGCATGCTTTCTGGGAAATATTGGCCTTGGTTCAGCTCAGAAGGACTCTATGGTGCATTGGCAGAGCACCCCAAAGAGATGGAGATCCCCATAGTGTCCAATTAGGTTTTCTACCTTTATACATTTATTTTCCTGATTGCAGTATACTTTTATGGCCAAAAAGAATTGGATACTTCAGGTAGAAGTCACTTTTTATTTTTATTGTAATGTTTTATATCCGTGGCAATAATTATGGGTTAATTATGGTGGTCAGTCTGCCTTTAATTTTTTATGCTTCTTGAACAACTTCTGTAACAAAGTCCTTACATACATGGAGCCATGTTGAAGCACACTCTGAAGGGCTCTGCAAAACTCTACAGGTATAGGATTTTTGATGTGCATTTTTGTACTGCTTGGGAGTCAGATCTGAGCTGAGGGTAATTAATGGAAATCCACTTAATTGAAATATTTTCCAGTGCTGAGCCCTTCACAAACCCTTCAGCCAGGATTTGATATTTTCACTGGGCTTTTGCAACAGATTATTGTACAATACCATGACAGCTTTCTGTGAGAAAGCACTAAACAAATGCAGTCATAGAAACATATAATTGTTAAGGTTGGAAAAGACACCCAAGATCAGCTGTCAACCCAGCACTAGTTTAGTTCACCACTAAACCATGTCCCTGAGTGCCACATCTATACATCATTGTGTCTCCACAGATGGTGACTCAACTACTCCCTCAGGCAGCCTGTTCCAATACTTGATGACCCTTTCCAAGAAGAAAATTTTCCTAATACCCAATCTAAACTTTCTTTGGTGCAACCTGAAGCCATTTCTTCTTGTCCTATTGCTTATTACTTGGGAAAAGAGACTGACCCTCTCCTTGTTAAAACTTTCTTTCACACAGTTCCAGACACCCATAAAGTGTCCCCTCAGTCTCCTTTCCTCCAGGCTAAACAACCCAAACTCCCTGAGCTGCTCTCCATATTGCTTGTGCTTCAGAACCTTTATCTTCAGTCATGGAATCACAGAATAATTGAGATTGGAAGGGATATCTGGAGGTCATCTTGTAGTGCATGAAGCCGGGATGATAGACCGAAAGTGTGATTCTCTTCATGCTTGTGGCAATATAAAGCAGAAGTTAACATTTTCTGCTAGCTTTAGGTTGCAGACCCATGGTTAAGCCTGAGTTGATTTGTTTCGGCAATGTGCTTGGATTGCTTTGGGAGGCAAACTCCAGAACTTTCCAGAGGATCTCAGAAGTAAAGCTTTCCCAATTCCCGTGATCTAGACTTCCAATTAGGATAGGATTCATTTTCCCTGCAAAATATGAACTCTCATTTTGCACAGCAGGTGCAGTATTATTGACTTACAGAGCCAGAGAAGTACTCAGGCTAAGTAGGACCACTGAAGCTCATCCCTCCACCAACTTTCCATGAACTGGATGCGGGTGCAGTCCATGCCCTTCACCAGGCCACTGAGAGGCATCTGAGAGGTTGCTTACAGAAAATGGGAAAACATTTCCTGAGTATGGAGGTCAGTGTGAAGTCAGGAGGTACGTCAGTGTAGGGAAGGAACAAACCCAAGCCAGGATCTGAGGTAGAGGCAGCCTGGCTGAGAGACCCACCATTACCTGCATGCAACAGCAGCACACTCATTGGTAGCTGCCAGCAGTGCCAAATCCTATTTTCCAGGTCATCAATCTTACCAGTCACTGCAAAACATTATATAACTCCACTCTACTTGATATTCAGCTTTCATCACATCTCTGTAAGGCTCAAGCCAAAGATCTGGGCAGATTTTGCAAAATCAGATCCAGCCTGTTAATGGATGCCTCATGTTTTTGTTGTTGTGGCTTAGTGTGTGTTGCTCCCTGCCTCTGAGACGCCATGTCTCATTCACATGGGTTGTGAAAGGGCTGTCAGGCATCCCCCCAAAAGCTTACTAAAGTCTGCTGCCAAGCTTGATGTAGTGGGCCAACCAGTTAAATGTCTGGGAGAAGCACATATCCATGTGATGAAATGAGTTATTAGACTTTGCTGGAGTGGCTTTCTGTAGCACTGAGCCTGTGGAAGGACCAGCACTGGCTGGCAGTACCCCAGCCTTGCCCAGCATCCTCACTGATGGGGGAAGTACACAGTCCAGAGTGAAAAATAAACAGGGAGGGTATGCTCAAAGGAGGAGCTCATTGCTTTGAAACCCCAGTAAAAAGCTGTGTGCGTTGTCAGAGCATTTTCCAAAGCATCCCTTTGGGCTGCCACACAGCCCACAGGGTTGGTTTTTGACTCCCTGCATCAGCATTGCCTAAAATATCAACTCACATTCATTTCTGTTCCTTCAACCCAAAGCTCTCAGTCCAATGTCACCCAAACACACAGAGCTCTACAGTTCCCTGTATCTCTTCTCCATCTTATTCTATTTGAAAATTTTGGAAAAGGCAGGAGACAGTTTCATGGTGTGACAGTCCAAGAGGTAGGAAAATGAGGACAGCCTCAGTGGGCCAGACTAGAAGTCCATATAAGCAGGAATTTTGATGGTCTCTGGATGGAGGAGGAAGTTGATGCATCGGAAAGAGTGCAAAAACAGCATGGGAGAGCCCATTGTACAGCTTTCCAGCTGGACAGCAAACCTACTGTAGCTAATAACCATCTAAGACCATAAAAGTAGGAACAATCACAAATCTTCACACCCCCTGCATGCGAGATGCACTACTGCCTTTTTTTCTCAACATGCCGTGTGGGTGTGACAACGAAAACCAATAAAAATGCTGAAAGTAAACTCTCCACAAAATTCACCATGGAGCTGCTAATACAAGGACCAGCTGGGGCATCAGCCACACCTGAGAGATGTGAGTTGCTTTGCCAGGGCACCATTAGACAGCACATGGATTTGGCAGAGATGAGGATCATGGCCAGCCTTGCCTGGAATTCAGATGTGGCTCCTGTTCGCAAAATCTTTCCCACCTGCTCTCTGCTAACATTTGATATCTGTGCAGTCCATGCTCACAAACACTTCAAAGCCCTAGCTAGTCTCCACAGTCTAACTCTGCATTTAAATATTTGTGGAGGATAAATATCACATTATATGTTTAGGATAAGAGAAATGGCTCTTTGCCTTGAATTGGTTAGACAGATGACTGGTTGGTATGAATCACAAATGCTACAGTCCAATACATCATTCCAGACTGAGCACGGTATTATGGCACATGGTTATGTTCCCTGATTTGATGGCTTATTTAACTAATCAGCACAGCAGGAGAAGTTCATTTCAACTATTCCAATAAATGAGAGCTCTGTAATTTGCACATGCAGCTGTAATAGTTGTAATGCTTCATTCCTGCTGTGCTGCTTAGTTACATAAACCATCTAGTTGGAATCAATACTTATTTACTGTACCTAATCAACACAGTTTGAATTATAAACATTCAGATTTGCATATAAGGTGAGCAGCTGAGATTTCCCCCCAGGTACAAATATCTGAGAGTTTCTTAATCCGTTCAAAAGGTCAGGAGAAAGAGATGTAAAAAGCAGCGAAATAACAGCCCATGTGAAGGCTTTGTTAGATCTTTTCAAGGGAAATGCAGGGGTTTGACATTCATAATGAGAGGCTGCTGGAAACCATGAAGGAAATACACAAGAGCAGCCTCTCCTGTGCTGCAGAAACTTTGACCAGTAATTTTCTGGCAGCTTTCAATTACCAGTGGATGGGCTGATGGGCTGGAGGCAGAAGGAGGAGATGAAGGTCCGGAGCTCATCACGAAGCCTGGTGACATTTAACAGCACCTGGGGCAGGCAGGGGTTGCTGAAAACCTCCATGCACATCAGAGCTTCTGTATCCCAGCTGGAGAACAGCACTTTCAGAGGCTTGGTAATAATTTATCCTGTCCATTTCCGACCTGGTATCTAATAGATAGCAGAGATTCAATGTCCTTATCTAAGGCACACAGGGCTCATCCTGTGTATCACTGCTTCTCTCCAGACCTCTTCAAGCCTGAGCTCTTGCTAAAAAGGTATTAGCAGCAAAAGATAGTTTAGGAGATGGCTGACCACCCACACCATAGCCCGTCCTGGCATCCTTCTTGAATTGCTGGCCACAGAGTGTCTCAGGTGCCATTGGGGTGAGCTGTGCAGGAGGCAGAGAGGTCTCTGCTTTTATGGGCAGAGGGGCTGCTGGGCCAGGTGGGGACCAGGGCTCTGCTGGACCTGTCAAGGTGACAGCCAGGATCTGCCCAACTTCCCCTCACAGTGCACACCTTGAAAGATTAAAAGAGCACTGTACCCTACATCCATTTGAAATGGAACTGGACTTTTGATTCCCAAAATAATTTCCTCCTTTTACAAAAATAATAGAGGGAGGAGGGAGGGGAATTGAAAATAATTTCACCCTGAAAAAGACACAGTTTAGTACTCCCAGTTCTCAAACAGGTTTGCCTTGTCAGATTTGTTTTGATTTCAATTTAGGATCTTTGTTTTAATAGAATATTCTCCTGGAGGAATGCACAGCCAGTTTGTCACAAACATGTTTAATCAGAGCAGATGGAAGGCAAAAGCTGGTGATTGCTGTGAGCCCATGTGCCTTCACATGGTACATCTGGGGTTGTCTTTCAGAACTGGCTCCAGGCTTCGCAGGAGTCTATGCAAAACTGAGTTTTTCAGCCCAAAGTAGGCAGATGAAATGAGCTTGCCTGGGGAAACAGGTTTGGGAGAAGATGTTGTCTCTGCTAGTGTCCTAGCACAAGCCCTGGTCCCTTTGGGAGCAGCAGACTGGGGAGCACTGCTTCTCAGGGTGCCAGTGCTTGGTGCCTCAGCCCTCCAGCTGAACACCCCTCTTAGCTCACCTGCACAGGCACCTGATTCTGTTTTCATTGCTTCAGCACATCTGAGATATTCTGTTTGGAATAGCAGCAGTGGCATAGTTCATGGGGCAGCAGCTAGGGGCAGGTCTGGTTCATTAGAGTGTCTTTAATGCTCATCTATTAAGCACCATGTTTTAAAATAGAGGTTAAAAAATACCTCACCTACCAGGTGTTGTATTCATGTCTTTGGAAAGCACTAGGATACATGGAAGAAGCTTGTGGACTCAAAATGTCTCCCTGAAGCAGAGTACCTGATCCCTATTTTTGCTTCACCATGGAAAAAATATCCCAGTACCATTAGCACCAAATGACCTTGCAAATCACAGCCCTCTGGGCATTAGCTTGCTATATGAATCTCCCTCTGGCTTTCCCAGCAGTGCTAAAGGGAATTACACCAAACTGCTCCCCTAGGCTTAAGGGGCATCCCTGTAAAATGATAAAGGCTTTAAATCGGGGCTATCCCAGCAGATGAAGGCCAATGTCCCTGATGAGGATGGGTTTTGTTCCCAATCTACTGAAAGACTTCATGAGGCAAAGACATGGCCTCTGCATGTGCTTTCCCCAGTAAACCATGATGAGATCTTTTCTGTAGCACAAAGTGAAGTACGTGAGCCTGCAAGACCAGAAATCTGCACTCCTAAGGCGAATGCAGCACACCAGTGAGCATACACGAGTGTCTTCCAGGAACAATTTTAAGATCAGCATGTAGAATTACTATATCCCAGGGTTAATTTTTGCTATTATTGGAATTCTTTTACTAATAGGCATCCTGTGATGTACCTGGAATGAGCCTTGAAGTCTCTCACCCCCACTACCTGTGACTGCAGAGTTGGACATCTGCTCTGAAATTCAACACAGACCCCTTCAAAGCCCATAGTGTTGTTTGCAATATTTGCATCATGGGACTTGGTTGCAGCATGCTTTTCACAGCATCCCATAACTTGAATGCACTTCCTAGCTGAGCTTCATGGGATGCTGGACAAAAGAGAATAATTTGAGCACTACTCAGATCTCAGCTTGCCCTCGTATCATCAATGTGCAAACCCTGTGACCAAAAGAAGCAGACTTAACCTGTACAGATTTTTCACCTACAAGTCCATATGCTCTGATGGCCTCTGCCTAAGTCTGAGGAAAATCTAGTTAGGTTAAGGAAATTGAATGTCAGTATCACTTTGGGCATCGGAGGATGCAGGTACTAGCTGGATATCCTGGTGCACAGATGTGCTGCCAGGTGTGTGTGCCTGTGAGCACCTGTGTTCCCACTACATGAGTGCAGAGGAGACCTGCACTGAGCTGCCCGGCTGTGCAGGTGCAAAGCCTTGAGCTCAGCCCAGGAGCTGCCTGCCCCTCTGCTCCTCCCCAATTTGCTTATTTGCTGGGGATGTTCTGCACTTGCCAGTTTTCACAGCATCACAGGGTCCTGCAGGCTGGTAAGACTTCTTTAAAACACATCACAGCTGCTGCTGTATTTGCATTCTGAGTCTGTCCCGGTGCACTTCAGTTTTGGCTTTGCTGCATTGTCAGGGGGTTCTGCTCATAAAATCTTTGCATTGATGCTTGTTGCTGTGTTCAGGTTATGGGTAGAAGCTGGCAGAAAAATGCAGGGGGTTCCCCCATCACTTTTTATTTCACTCAAAATATGTTTTCAGTCGTTAGTTATTCCGTGTCCATGAGCATTTCAAATAACTGAGTGGAGGAGGATGCTCAGATGTATTAGTTGGTGCTTGGGTTTATTCCATCACTTCAGATACAGACAGCTGAAATATAAGACTAGGAAAAAATCAAAGCATTTAACAATGTTTTCATTGGAGTTTTTTGTTGCTCAACAAAGGGTTATATTTTCCTGATATGTTGGTCCCAGATTTTAAATAGCTGTCTTCCCTCCTGACACAGCAGAAATTCTCTTGTGTGAAAGACACTCCTTTCACTTTTATCTCTCATTTCTGCCAATAACCATATATATACACTGATATTTAGTTGTATGTCTCTCTCCATGACTGGAAGAAAGCAATTCTGGCATGAATATACTTGTTCACATGCCGAATTTTCATTTGCTTGAATAAAATTCCCTCTCCAGACATCTGTTTATCCATCCATCCAAATACTCATCTATCCACACAAGCAGAAAAACCCATAAAAATATTTGCAGAAAAACAACCCCAAAGGGGTATAGTTGCAGCTGTAGCAAACTGTAGGTAATGGAGAATCTTATTTTTTAGGTTTTTTTGACAACCTATCCCTCTGATTTATGCTGTGCTGCCAGTATATTTATTACAGGAAAACTAATTGAAGAAAACAACTAGTTATTGGCTGAGTAGGTTTTAAAACTCTGCTTTGGTGCTGCTTTTTACCTTTTGAAATATTAGGAAAAGATCAGGAAAGATAACTTGGAGAGAAATTCTGCTGAAATCTTTCCTCTGGTGTGTTTTTTCAGGCAAGTGCATTAAGTAATAGGAAGAGAATTCTGCTTTCTGACAGTAGGCACGTAGGTAAGAAATGCAAATGTTTTAAGAATTAAATTTGTTTAACCTCAAGAAGGGGAGGCTCAGGGGGGACCTCATTGCTCTCTACATCTCTCTGAAAGGAGGATATAGTGAGGCTGATCTCTTCTACTGTGCCTGCAGTGAGAAGACCAGAGGAAATGGCCTTGAGCTGAGATAGGGGAGATTCAGATCAGATCTTGGAAAAAATCTTTCACTGTGACAGTGGTCAGGCCTTGGAAAAGGTTGCCCAGGGAGGTGGTGGAGTCAACGTCCCTGGAGGTGTTTAAGAGGCATCTGGGTCTAGTGCTGGGTGATGTGGTTTAGTGGTTACAGTGCCTGTGCTGGGTTGATGGCTGGACTGGATGATCTTAAAGGTCTCTTCCAACCCTATTGATTCTATGATTCCATTGTGTCATTATGATAAACATGGTACTGTCAAATGGCAAAGGGAAAAACTCTGCACAGTAATGCTAAGGTGGATTATCTGCTTAAGTCTTCCAGGTACAATTTCAGTTGATCCTTCAGGAGTCAGAAATAGATGTGGAAGAGGTTACACAAAATTAAATCTGACAAAGGAATATATCTGAGGAGAAACATTTAAATATTTTTGCTCCTTCACATGGTTTTGGCACCACAGGCAGTAGATCTTCTTGTGAAGATACAAAAATTACGTATTTCTTCCCCTTTGACTGGTTGCAAGTTTGTGATACAATATGGGACACCTCAAGAACACCTAAGCAGTGCTAAATAAATGAACTTGGTATGAAACTGTCAATTTTTGCAGCATCCTTCACCTTCTCCCGTGTCTCCTGCTTGCCTCATAATTTCCTAGCTTCATCTCCCGCAAAAGCATGACCAAAAATTAATGGCCTTACACTCACTGTCCTTCACCAGGTCTTTGTTGCTTTAGCTCATCCTTTGGCTTGATGGATTTTGCTCAGCCACCCTCCCTGGAAAACAGCATCTCTCCAGCTCTGTCATGCAATCCTCTTTTCCCTTTGGGTAGTCCCCGCTTCTCCCTTGGAATCAAACAGGAAAGGGAAAGGTGCAATAAACAGCAGGTGAGGGGGGTTCCTGAAGGGAATTTCCCCCTTGATCAGCTCCACTGAAGCCTCTGCAGGGAAGGGTCTTGGCCAGGCCAAACACAGAAGCGTTTGCAAGCATGTACTTCCATGGAGACAGTCTTACATCTTTTTTAGGCAGACCTGACATTACAGGGACATCAAAGTCAGCATGGGACATGCCATGCCAGAATACAATCCTGAGCTTGTGCTGCTCTCTTTCCCTAACAGTGGCTCAGGACCTTTTCCATGATTTATTCCTTACACACCAAAACCATCGATTTATTGATATCTCCATAGGGTCTAGATTCCTTTGTAACTTTGATACCATCAATAATTTAGATATTACTTCAGCTGTGAACATTGTTTCTGCTGGTCCACAAGGATTGTGCCCTGCCCTGGGATGCTCTGACTTGGGTATCCTCATTATTTTACAGAGGATAGTTAATCTATAAAAGCTATTGACAAATCCATGTCAGAAGGAAAGCAGAAAAATCTGTAGGAGATCAGACTTTGACATCTTTGGTTTTAACATTAAGACTATAGCACATTTCAATACCATGTACTTTTTGTTACCACTAGAAAGGTGTGTTGAAGCCTGTGAACTAAATAATCTTACAGGCTACTGGAACTTAGTCTCTAAATTAGGGAAACTGGGTAGTTCAGATATAAAAATGGAATGTGGTGAGCTAACACAAGGAAAGTCAATTCTCTGTTAGCTCCCAGCATTTCCAGGTCAATTTAGGGCATGCACATCACAGAACCTGACAGTGGGGAGAAAACAGGCGTATTTCATTCTCTGCCCTTCAGATTCCAATAGGAATGATGAACTCTGGCCAAAGCACTTGTTTGGGAATTTATGATCAATTGAGGTTATTGGGCCTTGGCCTCAGGTCCCTAGGAATCATTAATATCCATTAAATGCTCTGAATCTCTTTTATTACTGTTTAAATGATGAGTAACTGTGAATTATAAGGGTGTCTGCTATATATCAAGTGTTTCAAGGTTGCTAAATCTGAAATATATTGACAGAAGCAAACTGAGCTCTAATTAAAAGTTTTTTATCATTCACTTGTACTTTCTGTCACAGACCTGGTGGTTGGGCTGTACTTAAAGCTGATGTGAAATAAAACTTGCAGTGCTTTGCAGAAAGAAGAAAAAATTGTATTGGAAAATACAATACAAAATGATCTTCTGCAATGCCATTTATTAAATGAGGTCTCTAGCCTCACCATAGTGGCAGCATGAGTCTTGGAGGAGTCATAAAGATGGAGGAAACAATGACAGGGAGTGTATTTTACATATATCTCATTTTCAGAAAGAGAAAAGAAAACATGAAATGAAACAGTTTCTTAATAGATAATGTATTTTCAATAGCAAAAAAAAAAAAAAAAAAAAAAAAAAAAAGGCATTCTGAAGATCCTTAACTTTATATTAAATTGACCACAATGGACAAAGTAATATTTACAACATGATTTGAAGGGCAAAAAGAACTAGTGTGAAAGAGAAGCCGCTGTGAGCTACTGGTGTTATTTTCTAAAATGAAAAGTCCAATACACCTCTCAGGAAAAACTAAGCAGTATTGTATATGAGAAGTACTTCTGGCCCTAAACTGAGAAATCCATATGAAATTTCCCAACACTAGGTGTAAACCTTTGCCTGAGGCATCCCTCTGCATGGTGACTTTTTCTGGTGTAGGGTTGTGTGTGCATGCTGGACTGGACACAGGAAGCAATTTTGGCAGCTAAGATACCACTGACCTCTGCTGGGAGTAATCAGATATATTTAGCTTCTGTCCTGGGTCCTGTGCCACTCAGATGTGGTGGAGATTCCTCTGGCAGAGGCTGACACGTGCCAGTGTGTGCATATATATATATACATATACACACATATATATATGTAAGACATGCGTACCTATGTGTAGCTGCACATACCTTCCATCCTTGCTGTAACTGCAATTTCCCAGGTGTCCACATGGTTCGAAGAAATAAAATCTATCCTGGACTTACAAAATGAAATTTCCTAGGCAGTGAGGAAGATTTAGATCTCCTAAAGGGAAGAATCCCTACCAGTTTTCTCTAGAATATAGCATCATATAAATGCACATATAAATGTATGAGAGTCGTGGATCTTTGAGTTCCTAAGGGTTGAAGGATGATGACAGGATTCTAAAGGCCTGGCCTGTAACTGATGTGGCTGAAAAGCAGAGGTGCTTGTAATGATTAGCACAATTTCCAGTTTCCTGATGGACACACTGCAAATGCACCAAGCGTAAGCAATAAAGTTCCAGTTAAGTAAAGGTTTGAACTGGCAATGCACAAAACAGAGACAGATTGTGCAAATAAAAGAGCTCAAATAAAGAGGTGTCGTAGAGGAATTGTCACCTTTCCCATCAAAGTACAGCTAGTACTGAATCACTCTGTAAATAAAGAGAAGAGATCTTTCTCTCCATGACATCCAGTGTAGGCATATTGAGTCAGTGGCTCGGAGAAGAACACGAGCTGGAAGCAGCCCATTGGAGAAAGTGTTTTGACAGGAAGAGTCAGAGATTATAAAATCAATTAATTTGTTCCCTTATAATGAGTGGCATAAAATAATTACTGTAGAGCTGAAAACAGATTAGATGACCCTACAATGGAGTAGTAAAGGAATTTCAAAATGTGATGTGAAATTTTGTTCAATAGTGTTGAAAGTTGTGCTGGCCATACAATTAACAGCACACAGAAGAGGACTACATCTAAAATCTGCTCTGTCCATGAAGAAAAATCAGGATATGATAAAGCAAAAAATCAATCAGATTGAACAAAAAAAAAAATGTTGACAAGCAGAATTCATTCCCATACTGAAACATTCTAGCAGCATTCCTGTTATCTATGTATCATAGAAATTTATAGTCATAAGGACAAAAGATGAATCAGGTGTTAGGACTGGAGATAGCAATGAAAAAAGACTGATCTTGATTATAAAAAAAGAAGAAATGACAAGATGTAATGAGACAAGATCTAGTGTGGTTGAAGAAGAGAAGAGAGTCCAGATTATAGGACAAAGACAAGAAAACAGAATTTTCCACAGTGACAGATAATGCAGAAAAGGCCAAAGGGAAGAGATCTGGGTTTCATTGTAAGGAACTTACATTTAGATGGTGAATAGACATGCATGAATATAGAACGAATTAAAGGCAAAGCTGAAAAGGGGAAGTTGAGTGGGTTTGAAGCTCAGCCAGAAAAACAGTATCTGAAACTCTGGGAGAGGTTACAGTTGCCATTAGAGAACATATAAGAAGAGAAAACTGAGAAATGGGAGGAGGAATCAGGATTGAGGGGAAAATATTTGAAAAATATATAATGAGAAGTATTTTTTCTTTTCTAGACATTTGGATGATCTAGCAATATCTTCACTTAAGTTGTCTCTTTTAATATGGAGAGAAGCTGTCAGAAACAGAGGACATCAGCAAGAAAGGACTCGCATTAAAAAGAGCTGGTTGGACTGCACCTCAAACTGCAGCAGGATTTAGTTCCATTTTCAGATGGAAAATAATGAAGGTACCAGCTCCTAAACATTACTAAACAGCCATGGAGATCCATCCTGTGCTAACAAAAATTTCCATGTGACCTTCAAATAGCCACACAAGGCTGTTCAGCATTCTCCAACTGGGAGGCGGCAGAAAAGATGACTGTGGCAAGTCCCACATGGAAAAAGGAAAACCACATCCTTTGTGCTGTGCAGTCATAAAAGACAGAGGGCTATTTCTCCTTCCTTTGGACTCTATGGGTTGTTGGGGTTTTTTTAAAGCAGCTCAGGCCTTGACAAACAAGAGCCATCTGTGGGCTGTCATCTTGTCCCTCCCAGTTGCAATGGCCATACAGATGCTGTCAAACTCCCACTTCCACCTCCTGGTGGGTAACGTAGTTCCACACTCAGGTGGCACAATATGGTCTTTCACCCACCTGTCTCTTCTAAAAACAAGCAACACTTCAACATCTTTATGTATTTTTAGTTAGTTTTTTCTTATCCGAGTGCTCATTTTAATGCTCCCACTTCTTAAAATTCCTAAATATTTCTAAATAAATATTTGGGCTTATCCTTTCTGACCTTGAAGGATTTTAGGCATGGTCACAGAGGCAGCTAGAACCAAGACTGTCTGTCCTCATGCAGGCCAGATGGTAGGATTTTTTTTCCCATGTACATTTGTGTCATATTCCATATCAAAGACATTGTTAGAGAACTCTGCAGTAGCACTGTGGCCTGTCCCTGGGCATGTTTCTGGCAGCTCCTAAGTCCTTATGAACGTCAAATGAGACAGGAATAGATTTGCTATGTGAGATTGTCAGAGTTATAATTTAGCCATTCAGAAAGTCACTGGAGGAAAGAGATTTTGCCAAAACCAGGTGCACATAAAGATCCCACTGGGTTTTGACTGTGCTGAAATACTGAACTAACCCCAGCTGTTGGACAGTAACTTTGGAGCAAGGTAAATAGCATGAAATACTGGAACCAGAATTTCAGCAAAAAGCCTACAGCTTTGAGGGCATAAAACCTGATACTACTGTGCACCCAATATCATGCTTATTAATAACAGACATGGAAGGGATATTAGCAGGGAATGAACACAGGACTAGTGTGGCAAAAGTTATTTTAGATTGGTTTATTTGATTACCTGGAACACAGTATGGGTAGGAGCAGTGGGTGCCTTGTGCAGACAGAGCAGCGTGAGTTGTACTCATCAATATTAAAGCAATTACCTGTACAGATGTAATACCAGTGATCTGTTACAGCACTGAAATATAAAGTGTTACTGTATTGCTCTTACATGCTCATCTTGTCAAATGACACGGGAAGGATCCTGGATGGGCAAATGCCAAAACCCTCTTTTCAGTCTTTGTCTGAGGAGGTAATAGCTCAATTTACCAATCTGATTTGGTGGATTTCAATTTGGGAAGGAGAAAAATAGAAGTGCTTGAGTGAGCATTTTGTGGGTTGATTTGAGGCTTTGCTGATATTGAACAAACTGTACTGAAAACCCAGGGGAAGAAGTTGCAGTTGCAAATTTCTTTGTGATTTAGATATTTGGGGAGGGATCCAGGTCTGGGTTGGATTCCTCCACCTGGGTGTCTATGCTGCCAGCTCCAGCCAGGTGCATCTCATCACCTGATGCCCTCTGAAATGCCCTGTGGTCCCATGATACCTTCTAAGAGCTGGCATAGAGGACACAGTGATTACAGTAGGTCCATGCCCTGTTACACCAGACAGGAAGTATATCCCGCACCACTTAAATCACCATCAGGCTGACAACACAAATTGACTCCATGTTTGTAGAGATGTTTGGACAACTGAAACCCAGTTCCATATTGGTACAGCCAGAGGAGCCTAATGAGCTTCTGAACTGAGCAGTTGTGAGAGGGGAGTCTCTGTTAGCATCTGTCACACCCTGGGATGCCCTTGGGTACCCCAAGGATCACTGCCATGTCTCTTGGCCCTGTGGCCATGTTGAAGGATCGCTCAGTGGCACTGCATGAGTGGCTGAATTGAGCCTTGAATCACCACTGTTGAAAATTTAGACTTCTCACAGACACTGAGACTGATTTGCATCCTACTCCAGCTGGGTATGACAGTAGGGGAGCACTGAGTGTATGTGGACCTGTGGAGAAAGGGGTTTCCCTGCATCCTGAGATCTGGCAGCCCCAAACAGCAGCTCCCAAGACCAGCAGGGGAGCACCATCAAGCTTGTTTGGGAATGGATTCATGCCCAAGAGACTTCCCTCCTGTCAGTGGAAAGTCTTTGATAGACCAGGTTTGTCTCATGTCTGTCCTAAGAGTGGCAATTTTGAGATGGCTATGCAATAAGTTAAATAAATGCATGTGAGAAAACTTTGCCTGACAACTTTTTCCAGGCTTCTCAGGCTTCCCTCAGCTCAGTCCATGTGGGTGGCAGGTGTCCAGGGAAATGGCTGTCTGCTGCTCCAGTACCCAACCATGTCTATGGTGTGGCTTGCTGTGCTCTGCTCTTTCCATCTCGTTTTTCTGGCAAAGCAGTTTCCTGGTGTAAGGAGGTGGTGTGCACTTGTGTGTGGACATTTATAAGAGTTTACTCAACATCCAAATCCCTATATAAAAGCAGGGTTTGCAGCAGCTTTTCAACTCTGGTGCCACTTCATCTGTCAGGTGTGGTATGATCTGGAGCTGCGAGTTCTTCAGCATATAGTAAGTTTTCAAGCTAATGATTAAGTCAATTATCAAGTATGCTGTTAATAATAGGTGGATAACTTAGCTGGCTACATTGATGAGTCCCTTCCTTTAGATCACAGACAAATTGTTCTCTGGAGTTCATGAGTTTTGGTCCTTGGTAGATGGGCAGGTGTCTGTAAGCTGGGACAAGCAGAGGCATGCTGAATGGCTGAGACCTGGGCAGATGTGTCTGACTCCAACCAGACACCACAGATGAGAAAAACATTTTGAACTGCCTTTCATGAGACCTTAGTTCTGTGCATGTATGAATGCACCTGTGTGAGCAAGGGGTGGATTTGAGATGTTACTGCACTATCCCTATGGAGAAACCCTTCCAGACTCCCTCCACCTAACAAATCCAGTGGCACCCCAAATAAACAGAAAAACATTCTGACTTTTCACTCATTGATTCTTTACCAGAAAATCACTTTTCCTAGTACCGTAAGAAAACAATATGTTTTATAATAGGAAGAAACACTAGTTTTTACCACGGCACCTACAGATTCCTGTACCCTGCTCCTGTTCCCAGTGCACAAATTCTACACCCTTTTTTGTACCTTACTATAAGAGAATTTTGATGGTCTAGCTGGGAGGACAAGTGATGGCAGCCTTTTGCTCTGTGGGGCTGTGAATCTGAGTGTCTCTTATCTCCCCAACATCATTATAAAACATACATGCCTTTAATACAAATACCTATTTCTTAAAACCTTCATCCTTCCATTGTCAAATGGGGTCATAACTGGCTTGCACATTCAGAAGCTAGTGCAGGGAAATGACAGGCTGATGACATGGCCATTTAACTTTGTTTTTATAGTGAAGCAGGGTAAAAATACAGATGACAGCAAACACTTACTGGGATGAGATCCTGGGAAGAAGCAGAGGTGATGGTGGTACTGCCAGGGCAGAAAAAAAAAATACTATCCTCAAAGGGGCTGCTGGGAAACACCATCAATTAATCTCCGGGGTCCTCTGCTTTTGGGAGCTCTGGAAGTTTCTGGGATGTAGTCACTAGCTGTAGCTGGTGCTCAGACGCCTCATTCATCCCTCTGCATCCTTCATTAGATGGGCTCATCTTTTACAAGAGGTTGCAGCTGAGGAGCACCCATGAGTATCTTCACAATCTTTAACTCTGAGCAAGTAGCAGGAATGACCTCTGACCAACTGAGGATATTTCCTTCAACTCCGTTTCTCAACATATTCCTTCTATTCCTCATCCCTCCAGGCTGTAGTCTGTGGGTAATGGGATTTGTCTGTGATAATCAATAACTCATTGCTTTATACATTTAATCTCTATATTTTCCTTGCAGAGTTTCTTTGCATATGGCTGAAAGCACCAGAACAAAATTACCTGAGAAGTGACTGTAACAATGCATTTCTCCTCCCTGTTCACTTCATTTTCTAATGAAGAGTCTTTATTCACCTGGGTGCTTTTCCAGCTAATGGGCTATTAAAAAATCTATCACTAATATAGTGAAAAATATGTTTTCTCCCTTCAGAACAATGTCAGCAGCTTTCACATTAGCTGCACCTGGTGATGGCTGATGCAGCTAACCCTAGTTTTCCCTACAGGCAAGACCACAGGTACTAAAGCCATAAACCTTACAACTGGTTATTATTAAATGCAGTAACCTTTACAAAGAGGTCTTGCTTGCCTGTGCAGCTCCTTTTTCTTATACCTGATCCCCATATTCAGTTAGTTCTGCTGCTGTTCCAGGAGCTTGAGATAAAACTGAATAGCCCCAAAAAGGCAGATGAGGGAGCTCAGCCCTGAAAATATCCCAGGACATTGAGGATTTCCAAGTTGTCGGGTTCTTGTTTCTGCTATCAGTGGGGAGCTCTAGAGATTTGTGCTGCTCTTTGTGGACAGAGTCTTGTGGACCTTGCCTCTGCTGCAAACCCTGGAAGTCTAGGGATAGAGCACAAAGAATCAATTTCTTTATCTATGTATATATGTATGAAGTAAAAGAAAACTATGTCAGGCTAGGGAGTTGTCGTGTAAGTAGGAGGTTACATTTTTCAGGTCTCTGGCAGACACTTCACTGAAGGACTGATTTTATTCCATTTCCATGTAAGGCAAGGCTAAAGCCATACACAAATGGACAGAGATTCTCAGAAATGAAGCCTGAAGATAAAAATCTCCCATCTCTCAGATAGTGGTTGCTGGAAAGGCTTCTTGCCCAGCAAGGTCTCTGGTCTCACAGTCTTCAGACAGCTAATCTTTTTGGAAATGCAACTAGCTAACGAGGAAATCTGGGATTTTCAGGATACCCACAGCACCTTCACCCAGGTATTTGAGGTCCAAAATCTGTGACAGCCATGGATTACACTGACAAGGTCCACTCTGAATGTTTTTTGCTGGATAATATCACACCATCTCACCTTCCTGCTCCTGCACAGGATGATTTTTACAAGGTATGCTTGGGTACAGTCCTTCTTCACTGAGAACTTATATGGGATAATTTTATGAAACAAGGAGCTTATAAATCCAATCCAACATATGTTGATTCTCTGTCCCAGGAGAATACAATGCTCATCCTCACTAATCATCCTGAAACATCTACATTTTCAAAATGTGTTGTGAGCTTTGAGTCTTTGCTGGGAATTTCAATTCTTTTTATCTTTCTGGATGCATTGACATTTCCAAGCTTTGTGCTGTTCAAGGACTCTGATTGCTGGCAACCACCTCTCTTCTTATCTTTTATCTGGAGTACTGGAGACTGGAAATGTAAGACCTCAGCCCTACACTCTCATATGTCACAGGGCATCTCCATCAGCCCATCACTGTGGAATTGCTCTACTATAGCAGGAGATGGAAAAGCCCAGCAGAGCTTCTTGACAGGACTTTTGGATATTTTTAATTGTTTAAGAGCATCACTTTAACAGCCTTAAATCAGTCAGTGCTGACACAGGACTATATTTGTCCTCAAATCCAGAGAGCATTCTCTGCATTTTAATGTCTAGCTTGAGTGTATGCATTTTGATGGTACAGTGAATTTTTAGCAAGAAAATAGGCTTCTTTTTGTTTGGCTCAGATAGGTGAAAGTTTATCACTTAAAGAGCTTGGTAGTGTCATCTGTACCTAGGGATTTACTTGTATGAGCTTTCTCTGTCTGTTGCTATGTGATGACTGCATTTTAAAAGCTTGCATTCTTTTATTGAAAAATCGTGTTTAGGAATGCCAGGCTGCATACAGTAATCATTAGCATGAAGTTGATCTAAAAGTCTATGTGTTGGGGCAGGATTTGCCTAATTTTTATATTTTTTATTTATTTTTATCCACTGCATGGCTGCCCACATTTTGTAGTCAGTTTCACCTGTAGGAATCTGAAACATCCTTGACCTCTGTGGCACTACAGAGAATTTATACATTGGTGCAACAAGGCAAAATTATTCATACTCTCAGGTCCCTACTTTTAGCTGAAACTCTTCAAACACTGATAAAAACTTCCTCACTTGCACTTTAAGAATGGGGATATTAGAATTGCAGCTGCTGCTTTAAATCATACAGGTTTTCATACTACTTATTGCATTTTTTAATGGGAGAAGTAAAAGGCTACACATTTAAGTGAGTGGCTCAAACTTATGTGATGGAGAAGTAACACATTCTTTCCTGAGCCAGAAGAGCAAAGGGGATAGTACAAAGAGGGCTGCCAGGCCACCAGAGCAGTTTAATCTCTCCTTATTTTAGACATGTCCACTGTAATCAGTACCTCAACCCAAACCTTCCCCTGGTGTCTCTGTCTGTACCTCTGTCTGTACCACTAAAGAGAACAGTCCAGGTACTCTGAGACCAAGTGGTGCAACATGGCTTGTGCCTACATGCTAAAACTCTCTTCCTCTTTGCTCCCATGGTGAGTAAACCCTTTTAGACTGGTGTCTCAGACCCTCTTGCCCTCTCTGCCTCTCTAACATGCAGCCTGTAAGTGCTGACTTGTATTGGATTTATGTCATAGAGTGACTGATGCATATTAAACTTTTCCTTAGAACTCAAATTGCAGCATGTATCTTCCTCTCTATCACTGAATGGCTTTCCTTGTTTGGACTTCAGCAATAAGATTTTCTTTCTATCTCCTTTCCTCTCTCTCTTTTGTCCCTTTTTTTGCTCATACATTTCCATATTGCCCACTATTTCTCCTTTTTCTCCTAGTCCTCATGTCCACACCAGTGTATGCTTTCCTTTGCTTCCCTCTTTGTCTTTCCTTGGGTCTGTGCCCACTCCATTTTTCTGTGGTTGCAGAATTGACAAGTTTGCATGATGCCAGAAGTTAGCACCAAAACACAGTTACAGCCATACTCCTAGAACCAAGGATCTTCTTTCGGCATCCAATCTGGTACAAAGACCTTACTCCCCAAGGCATTCATTTTATCAACATCACCTTTCCCTTAGCCTCCTTACTGAGGCCAGGTTTATCCTTCTCTTAAGAAAAGTCACTGCAAGTAGTGCTAGGGGAAGGGAATTAAAGCTTGAAGGACCTTTGGACTGTGGATTCTCCAGAATCAGACGTGAAACTCACCCTTTTTTACCTTATTATTTACAATCCTAGCACCAAGCTTTGGCATACAACAGAGAATTTAAAGCAAAGAACTCTTCCATCCTCTTTAAAAGCCTGTCAGAAATGGAAATCAGGAGCAACTTTAGCAGTGCAAAACATGAAACCACACACTCTTTGAGTGTCTCCACATCACTGGATAAAAGAGAACCAGGCCAAGCCCAGAGGCTGATTATCTGCTTCTCTGCACCCTGTTATTTCACTCCCAGCTCCATTTTGGAGGATGTCAGCACTTCTAGGTGACAGTGTGGGTTTGAGCTGGTCTGGGCTTCTTGGCCTCATCTTTATCCAGCAGTGTAGGAATTGCCATAAAGACTAATGAACAAAGCAGACAAATAATTTGTCTCTGATGCAGAATAAAAAGGTGGTGTGTATAGAAGTATGCTAGATAGCCACAGAGCAAATATAAGCCCCAAGAACATGATGTAACCATCAGAAAATCCATTGTGGTTTGGAGATTTAGTAGGCAAGTAATTTCTTGACAAGGCAAGAAAATAAACCATTGCTGATTTTTCTTTCACTTGAGCTGAAACAACGTGTACAGTTCTAAAGTTCTAACCTCAAGTGGAGGATGATCAGGATGATCAAAGCAAATGCAGACACTGTGCCACAAGTATGTGACATATTTAATCTAGCAAAAATGAAACCAAAAATGTATCCCCTCAACAGTATACCTGGCAGACAGCCTCTAGATGGAGAAAAACAGCTTTGCAAAGTGCAGGAGAGAGTCAAACAGGAGAGTGGGAGCTGGAAAGTTATTTCTTGCCATCAATGCACTGTCACCTGGAAAAGCAGTGTAAAAGGAATCTTTTCTTAAGTAGTGTAACCCTTTTCAGGAAACTCTGATTAGTTCGTGTAGATGGGCATATGGTGATGTTGTTGCTAGCAAAAAGCGTCATTCTCCAGAAGACCTGTTCCAGTGCTGTGTCCCTGCAGTATTCATGAGTGAGAACTAGAAGATTTAAGATGGAATGTGTCCTGCCCAAGTGTAGTTATTTGTAAGACAGAAACAAGGATGGAGCTGATCACCCTGAGCTGCCATTAAAGACAAAGGGAGCAATTCCTGTCAGGATGACTCACGGAGCAGGTGGGGATGCCTTGGCTGACAGCAGCGCTGACCCAGTGCCTGCCCACAGCCAGGGATGCTTGGCTGGTGGGGCGAGTGCTGCTGTGCTGGGGAGAGACCATGGAAAAAAGAGTCAACCTTTGTAAGGACAGGGCAAAATCTATCTGGAGGGGGAGAGACAACCTGAAGCAGTTCTTGCAATGGGGTGCATTGAGGAAACATCAAAGAGCTGGAGCTGGTTTCCTACACCAAAGATCTGGAGAAAATGATGTCTTATCTTGCACTGAATTCTGTGTTAAGAAATGACACCATGTTTAATGTGCTGGAGTGTTTTCTTAAAACATTCTTGGGCTTCCTTCACAGCCCTCAAGATTGGGACATGCATCTCCAGCCAAGATTATCCAAGGTGAATCTCTTGCACTGGAGTTTTATAGCTGACCATGGACAGAGGTACTCGGGGTGCTCTAAGTCCACATGCTCACTATGTGAACTCTTTACATTTCTCTGAACCTTGGACTGTTATGATTTCTATCTAATATGGTTTGTGAAAAGAAAATCATTGCTCTTTAGGGCACTGTCTTGTGGATTTCCACACAGTCACTGTTCAAACTTTAACTTTGTCTTGACGTTCATTCCATATAGGTTTATTGTACACCATAGTATGGTATAGAAATATTGAGGTCTAAATCACCTGACTAATTTTAATTAATCTTGCTTAATTCAGTTCAGGAAGGCATCTGACCATGCCAAGACACGACTACATGCTCATGAATTTGAATTTCTTAAGAGTTATGCTTTTCATACTCACTTCTCTTCCTATTCAGACTTACTTTTTTACCTCTCTCGTCCCACAGAAATAAAGATAATTATCAACATCCTTTTCTATGTTTCTTGGGTTTGGACACTCACTTGCTAAATACTCTGCTTGGAGTTTGACAATCTAGCAGCAGTGCAGTTTGTATCTTATTTTATATTTTTCCACAGTTGCCAGAGGCAGCTGGTCAATCCCACAGTGCCTGAGCAAAAGTCCCCAGAGCAGCAGAACAATCTGACTCTGTTCTGTTACCATCTCCACTTATGGTACACCTTTTCTGAAACAATAAAATTTGATTGCTTCTTATATATTTGTGTATGAGAAGATATAAGACTGTCTTCTACTGGAAGATTATATTGGCCTTAAAATCAATTTCAATTTCTCATGAGTCCTCAATATAATTTTATTTCATCTTTATTTTTGGGTATTACATTTTCATCAGTTCATTCTAATTTAAAGATTGGAATTCTCCTGATGCCCTCCACAATGATAAATTAGTTGTAATTGGGAACATTGCCTTTGATTACCATCAAAGGGAGCCGGTTTAATTTTAAATATTTTAATAGGAACCTTATACTTTCTTTAGTGAGGTTTTGAAGGGTTTGAATTTCCCTAGATCTCTTTCTTTTCCTCATACAAATGGAAACGTTCAGGACTGCCAGTGTGCAGAATTTCTCAAAATGCAATGTCAGCCTTACACTGCTGCTCTTACACTCCTGTTTATGCATGCTGGTAGTGCTTTCACAGAACACAGACATTTGCATTTTGGGAAGGGGCACGTCCACATATGGGAGTGATGCTTTGTGACAGCTTTCTGCTTTCCTCTGAAGGTGTGAACCTTCCAATAGCACATTTGATCTGACTGACAACAGATTTGATGTTTTTTTCTTACTACACTGTGGTCTGAGAAGAATCTGTGGAGCCCACCAGCCTGCACAGCACAAAGTAAGAAACATTATTTGGCTATACCAGCATCAGGCCAAAAACCTGTTCTTAATTTCACAGCTGTCAGTAGAGTTTTTTGAAATCTTTTCCACAAGTTTTTCCCAGGTATGAAAAATAGACAGCTTGTCAACTTATTAAAAAAAGACAGCATCAAAGGTTTTACTTGTCACCTCAGGTCAAAGGGAGAGTCACAATGAAACTGGAAGCAGAAATTTTCTCATAATAGGGATGTCAAGCAAAATTTAGGAAGATGTAGGACAAGAGGTATTTGGGTTTGAATTCTCCCTAACTGAAGAATGTTCATCAGTGCAGGTATAAATTTTGATACATCACTTAGGGGACAAGTTTCACTTTCTTATACTTCAGATCTACATTACAATTTCATGATGAAGTAGAGTTAGTCCTGAATTTGTTCTTTTATTAAATCCATTACTGAGATATTAATGGAAAAAGGTTATACAGGAAATGTCAGTTTTGAGAGGTTTGACACTGATTGCTAAATATGTATTCTTTGACTTTGCAAATCTATGCTCATGTACATAAATATATAAACAGATAAAAAATTAAAAAATTATAAAATAAATAAATATGAAACTGTGTATGTTCCTGCACTTTTATACATACATATATATATATATATATATGTATGTATGTATGTATGTATATACTTAACTTTCTTACTTACTATGGTAAAAGTATTTTATTTTTCTGCTGCTGTCTTTAATTACTGGATGTGAAGTATAAAATCCAAGATGAATAAATCACAGAATCACAGAATGGATTGGATTGGAAGGCATCTCTGGAGATCATCCCATCCAACACCCCTGCTAAAGCAGGCTCACCTGGAGCATGTTACTCAGGATTGTATCCAGATGGTTTTTGAATATTTTCGATGCAAAGACTTGTCTGGACAGTCTGTTCCAGTGCATGGTCACTTGCACAGTAAAGAAGTTACTCCTTATGTTCACATGGAACTTCTTGAACATTGGGTTCTGCCCATTGCCTCTTGTCCTATTGCTTGGCACCACCAAGAAGAGCCTGGCTCCATCCTCTGGTGTCTCCAGGTCAACAACATAATTTAGCAGAAAATCCAAATTTTTTATGTTCTTCCCTTTGTTACTTGATTACTTGAAGAAATAAGGAATCAAGATGGCACTCTGAAGGAAAGTATATTATAGTACTGCGTGATGGTGATGATAATGCCTGTTGTAAGCCAGAAATTAAATATCTTGAAATGTAATGTTGTGTGAAACACCAAGAAAGTTCTTGGCTGTGACACACAGTCTAAGCAACAGAGGCATAGTTCATTGTGACTCCTGAGGCTCCTTCCTGGTACAGCAGTTCAAAGTAGACAAAATTCTGAAATTGAGATTTGGCTATGACTTTCCATTCACAGAACACAGAATCACAGAATACCTTGAGTTGGAAGGGACCCATGAGGATCATCAAAGTTCAACTCCTGGCCCTGCACAGGACAGGAGTCACACCCTGTGCCTGAGAGCATTGTCCAAATGTTTCTTGAATGCAGTCAAGCTTAGTTCTCTGACCACTGCCCTGGGGAGCCTGTTCCAGTGCCCAACCAGCCTCTGGGTGAAGAACCTTTTCCTGATATCCAACCTAAACCTCTCCTGACTCAGCTTCTTGCCATCTCCTTAGTTCCTGTCACTGGTCACAGAAGTGAAGAGATCAGTGCCTACCCCTTCTCTTCCCCTCACAAGGAACTTGTAACTGCAATGGGCTCTCACCTCAGTCTCCTCCAGGCTGAACAGAACAAGTGACCTCAGCTGCTCCTCACACAGCTTCCTCCTAAAGGTCCATCACCACATTTGTAGCCCTCCTTTGAACACTCTCTAATAGCTCCATGTATTTCTTACATTGTGGCACCCAAAACTGCCTCCAGCACTTGAGGTGCCCCAGTGCAGAGCAGAGCAGGACAATCCCCTCCTTGCCTGGCTGCTGATGCTGTGCCTGATGTACCCCAGGACAAGGCTGTCCCTCCTGGCTGCCAGGGCACTGCTGACTCATATTCAACTTGCCACTGATCAGAATCTCCAGGTGCTTTCCTAAGGTGCTGCTTTCCAGACTCCCATTCCCCAGTCCATCCATACATCCAGGTTTGCCTCTCCCTAGGTGCAGAATTTGGCACTGGTCTTTGTTAAACTTCATATAGTTGGTGATAGCCCAGCTCTCTAATTTGTCAAGATATTTCTTTAGGGCTTCTTTGCCTTCAAGGGAGTCAATAGCTCCTCCCAATTCCTGGAAATATATATAGTATAGATATACTAAAAATAGTATTCCTCACAGAGGTTTCATAATTCCTCTGATTTTTGTAGCTTTCTGAGAAAGTCTCTGGCATTCATGCCCTGACTGTTGATTTCTCTTTGCCAAGTGACCCTGCTTCCCTATGAAAAATGCAGCTGAGTCAGTCGTAGCCATGCTCAGCTCAATATTTCCCCTCTGATTCTCTGCTCATTGGACTTTCAAGGTAAGAAATTTGTCATATATCTGAGCAGAGAAGGGGAGAGGGAAGATGGGCAGGTGCCAGGGTATTCCTGATGGCCAAGCAGCTCAGGAATGGTTACTGTTATTGCTCCTTCTCTTCTGATCAGGTACAAATCCTCTGTCAACACATTGAACACCAAAGCTACCTCCAAAGCTACCTTACCCATGTGGGCCCTGTCCTTAGATGAGGTAAAAATTGTAAGGGTGGAAACAGCAAGGTATGCTAGACCAGGAGAGGCATAGGAGAGGAGATGTTTTGGTTTGGCAGCTTCCTTTTATCAGTGGGTTTCTCTGAATCAATCTTGCTAGCTTGGCTGAATGGGTAGCTCTGTGTGCAGTCTTGCTCTAGAACATGTCTTAAAAGAGCACAGTTGCCTAAGGATTTTCACTCAGAAATCCTGTAGCTTTTAAAAGCTCTTACTGATGGCTTATTCAGGGAAAAAAGGACTTATTTGGGTAGTGGTGTTGGGAAAAGCTTGTTTAGATGTACTCTGTCTTTGCCTCAGCATGCTGGTGACCATGGTGTCAGCTCTGTTGATGATGGGTTAGAAGTAGCTCCACACATGGGTATTTGCAGTGCCTTGGAATAAAGCTGAGAGACACCTCTGTCATGAATGGTGACTTTGAGGGCCTGATTTTTTTCATGGCTTTGGATAATTCCAAGATAATATGTGGGGAGACAGCAATAACACTTTTAAGTAATAAGAATGTTTTGGCGCTTGCCACTGTAAAGTTCATCACTGGAATTGGTATCTGAAGCACATCCAGCCTTTCCATATTTTTTCTCTCTCACAGCACAACCCAAAGAACATGTTCTTCTCCCCATTGCCAGGCTGCCTGTGTCATGTCCTCTGGTGCTGCTGAGCTTTGCTGATTTTGAATCAGGTCTCCAAGATCCCTCCAGACAGACCATGCAAGCTCTAGATCAAATGGTCAGAAAACAGCAAGGGACACCACAGACCATGTAAGTAGTCCTTGAGCTCATCTTGCTCCTTTCAAGCATGAAGATGGATTCTCTCTGTGAGAGCATGGGCTGCTGCTTGCTCTGGGATGGCCCTGACAGTAAATGTCACAATGAGAGATGGTTCTTCAGGTGGGCATCAGCTCCTCTGTCTTTGGGTGTTGGCTTGAATGCCCCATTCTTTTGAGAATGGGGTAACATTCTCCTATGCCGTTCTCAACTGGGAATACGCCCATCCACTCTTACATTTCCCAGGGCAACCTTCACATACATAGTCCAGCCAGCTCAGGTGTAACTAGATGTCATTAGGAATTTGGAGGGAAAGGAACTGGGAAATGACCGATCTGCAATTGTACGTGGCACTAACAAGTCAGTGGAGGTGGTATGGCCAGACATATCACTTGGGTGTATCATGAATGCTGGTGACCTGCTGGAGCATGTCCTTACCATCTGGTCTCTGCACCTGGTTTTCCTTTCCATGGCAACCAGGACACACAAGCATGGGAAGGGCTGAGTTTGTGCTGGTGTGGAGTCAGGTGTATCTGGACTGTTCTCAGGCAATAGGAAGGTTCACATACCTGACTGGCCACAAGGCATTCTTCTTCCCAGCTCCACAGACTGGGCCAGTGACTGTGTTCCTGTGAAAAGCTGGGGTAGCAGCACTGAGTTGAGTGCTCTACACACCACCTCCACTTCTGGAGGATCCATGTGTGCCTGTGCTGCTGATAGCAGCTTTACCAGGGAAATTCTACAAGTTTCAATGTCTTTAGTGGTTAGGTGAGGGAGATTCAAAATTAAGAAATGAAAAAAAAGAAGCCTACCTGAGAGCACTGGTTTTTAGAGCATATTCTCATTCATTATCTGCATTTGTATTTTCTTTTTTAGTGGCGAGGGACCACCAAAAGAGATTGATTCAGCTGCAGTAAGAAAGATTAGAAGACATATGATGGCTGATTCTTGAACTGGATTATTTTTCTCATTCTTTCTGGATTGTTTGTACTTATAGTTGCCAAAAAAGTTAACTTACAACATGACAGGAGTATCTCATTGATGAGCAAAACATCCTTAAACATCCTGAAACTCTGGTGAGACACTATTTGCAAGGAGAAACTAAACACAAGAAGGTATTTATCTGTTATGGAAGGCTTTTTGGGCTGGACATCAGAAGGGTCCTGCAGCTGGCCCTGCCAGAGACAGTCAGGCTCCTTGCCTCCAGAACTGAAAGCTAGTGATAATGTAAGAAAAATCTGCAGAGAAGAAAGATTCCCCCCTTCAGGGGTTCCTTTGCCAAAATTTTTGTAATGAAACGTAGCTCCATGCTGAATGAATCATCCCCAGTTGCATCTACCATGGCTGCTCAGAAGACATAATATCATCCAACAGTTAACATGCTCAGCATCTCAACATCTGGAAGTGCAGACAGCAAATATGACCAGCAAACCTGCCAGCCACCACTCTGAGCATTCAAGCTTTGAGTGACACAATATGAGAGGAGGACCAAGGTACAGAGTTTTATTTCTCAGCTTCAGAAAGAAAGGCTTACATTTTGCTCCTGTGAACAGGAATATGACTTGTGTGACCACATCCATGCATTAGACAGCTTCATCCTTTCAGCTCTAAAATCAGAAGGAGAAGCAGTTGTGGAATTCTGGCCAGTTTTTCTGAAAGCCAGAGAGGGAAACTGGGACAAAGAAAGTTATATAAGTTCTTTGGCCTCCTTAAACTGTTGACTGGTGGATAAACAGATGTAGCTACATAACATCAGCTGAATGCAATTAAATATACTGCTTGTCTTTGCAGATGTCCAGGAAGGTTCCTGTATATACACAGCACAACATGTGAGAGGGACAGGGCTGCGCACCCTGTTGAGACAGTCATAGTGCCTGGCAAGTCATGCTCCATGCTTGCCAGGAAGCTGAAGCACCTCAAAAATACTGGACTCTCTCAGGAAATCTGTGCTTGCACATCATTTACACTGTCTTTTAAATAGGCCATCATTTAAACTGCCTCAGAACGCAGGAATTCAAAACACTATCCCAGGAATGGTATCACTGTTGAAACGGCATCTGACTCCTCTTGTCTGTGATTATACTTGGTTGTTTTGGATAGACCTTATTTCCACTCCTATCAGCAGCCACTTATTCCTATGTTGTCCATCCTAAAGGAGCAAGAGAAGTGTCAACAACTCTAAGATGGAAAAAAAATCTGATGTCTGCTCTGCTACCAGCACAGTGTGCTGTTGTTGCATGAAGGAATAGGCACCTCAGAAGGAGATGCTGATCAGCAAAATCTGCACCCTCTTCTCCCAGCACACTTAGGAACCAAAGCAAAATATAAGCTATGGTGACAGGATGTATGTTGAGGAAGGCAAAAGATGTATCATGAAAATTAGTGGGATAATGAACTGATTAAAATAAAACAAAAAAAAGCATAGAATGATAGAATGATTAGAGATCATCTAATTTCAATCTCCCTACTGTGATCAGGGATACATTTCATTAGACCACTGGGCTCAAAGCTCCATCCAGCCTGGCCTTGAACACTTGCAAGGGTGGAGCATACACAACTTCTTTAGGCAACCTTTTCCAGTGCCTCACCACCCTCAGAGTAAAGAATTTCCTCTTAATTTCTAATCTAAACCTGCCCTCTTTCAGTTTCAAGCCTTTTCCCCTTGTCATATCACTGCATCGTCAAAAGTCCCTTTCCAGCTCTTCTGTATCCTCCTTAAAGCATTGGAAGCTGCAGTAAGATCTCCCTGGAGCCTTTTTTATTCCAGACTGAAATACCCCCAACTCTCTCAGCCTTCAGTCTTCATGAGAGAGGTGCTCCAGCCCTCTGATCATCTTCATGGCCCTTCTCTGGACTTGATCCAACAGGTCCAAATCTTACTTGTGTTAGGGGCCCCAGAGCTGGACAGAGCTTTCTTGGAGGGATCTCATGAGAGTGGAGTAGAGGGGGAGGATCACAGTAATGAAATGCTCCCCTGCTCACTGAGACACCACTCCACTGGGCAATCACAGCTACACGTGGCTGCAAACTGGGGCTTAAAAGTTGAGGTGAAGAGTGGCATATTTTGTGAAAAGAGAATATTGTGGCATTTCCTTCTGCTGTCTCTCTGTGACTCTAACATAGCTTTGAACTGAAAAATTAACTTTGTCTAGAAGTACCCAGGGTTCCCTGAATGACAGGAAAACGTGCATATGAAAGTAGATCGTTTGCTGCTGCTTTAAGGTCCCAGTCACTTAAAGATTTCATTTCCTCTTCTTATATCTCCTTCAAGCTCACAAGTTTACTGTTGCTTTAACTTTCTATGCACATAGCTATTCTTAGATTCTGCCTCCTTGAAATTCGAGGAAACATATCAAAGTACTTTTTAAGGGGAATGTGGTCCCTTGAGGGACCTAGAGGCATTGCTAGCAATTTAACTGTCAGGAGCTTTATTTTTTAGAACAGATATGTTGGTGCTTTTTTAACTACATTTTTTACTATGATAGTGAAGTGAAGAACCCTAATCTTCAGCTCTGTGAGTAGAGACATGCAAGAGCAGTAAATGGAGAAAAGGCAGTAAACAGGAACGTGGCATGTTATACAAGTGTTGTTGAAACTTCATGAGAAGACCCCTAACAAGAATGGTCTTGAATCCTTTCATAAGTAAATCATAATCTAAAAATTCTATTACTTTATCTGCACCTCAGATTTTGACTCATGTTCCCCTCTATTTTGTCAGTAAAGTGAATAAGGCAGCAGGATGTTCTCACACCTCCAAGGACATTTCAGTCTTGTGAAATAATGGCCCACTTAGAGAAGCTCAGTATCTGTTTCTTGTTCCTTCTCCCCTGGCCTCAGAGGAGATCCCTAGTTAGACGTGCGATCAATAAAAAACGTATCTGCAGACACAAGTAAATCTAGTTTATTAAAACACAGGTCTGACAGTTAATTCAATTGCCAACAAAGTTGTAGCGTGGTCAATACAAAAAAAGTGACTTTATAAGTGAGATACATACATCCTCTAAATGCAAAATTATCTGATAATGGGATGCACTGACAGACACAGACAGAAGCATGTTGGTGAGTTTAGACTGTGGCTAAATTTTTGCATTCTCTTGCAGTATTTGAAGTGTCTCATGAGAGGCTTCAAGCTTGTCACTTGTTGCTGCTCAGGTCTTCTCCTGACAGGTGAAAACCACAGAAAAAGAGTTTGCCAATTTTTTTCCAATTATGTGCCCACTATACCTGCACAGTTACCATCTCAATCATATCTCCATTGCAAACCACTGCTAATATTCCCTTTTTCATCAACAGCATGGGATCAAGGAGTTCATGTGGCATCATTAAGTCAGCCCTCAATTGTGCTGCTGCATTATTGAAATAAGGATTTGGAGCATGAACTTTAGTGAAGACTTCTGATAAAAATCTGTGTTTGCATCAAAGGCAGCTTCAAGTGACTGAAGTAGATTGAACATAACCCTTAGATAGCGAAGAAAAAAAAATGTATCTTTCCCAGTGATTTGCCAAGCACTTTTCCACCTGACCAACAATGATTTGTTTTCTGCATATTTCAGACAGAACTAAAAATAGCTTGCTGCTGTTATTTTTGTTTGGGAGCAATAACATTTAGTTTATGGAATTCTTTCTCCATAAAAAGTTCAGAGCATTGAGAAGTATCTTCACAGAGAGAAACCTTCCTTTGGTTGAATTTTACGGTGAGGCTTTCGACATTTTTTTTTAGTTTTCATATAATCCCAGCTGCTTTCTTGGAAAATATGACTAAACTTCTTGTCTGTTCTTAGTAAAAGATGAGGTAATTAAACCCAAAATCTAAATATGGTCTAACTGACTTTGGAGCCTGTTTTCACTTAGGTCTGATTTTTAGAAAACATATTTCAGAAAATATTCAGTGACTTACAAATACAGCCAGCTATTTGATGAAATTTTCCGAAGTACACATAGGAGTAGATTCTCATTGCTTTCTAAAAAAGCTCCTCTCCACTTTCTCTGCTGCCCATCTTTCCTCTTGTACCTGGGTTAATGCTTCCTTGTTGCATTCCTTCATGTTTGATGTAGGAAATTCAAACTAACAGGAAGTTAATCCTATGAAAAAAGGGATCAGTTTCCTCCTCAGAGGAGACTGAAGATGAGGGATTGGGAATGCCTTTGGCAGCAGTTTGCTGTCAGACTGGTTGACCTGTGCAGAGGAAACCACTCCCTAGCTACCTTTTTGGACCAAAATAATTTTTAAAGTTTTTCTTAAGATCCCTGCATGCATGGGAATGGAATTTCTTAGCCTCAGCTTTGTGAAAAGCACTGGAAATACTGGGCATAAAACCAAAGTGTTGCAATGACCTTGAAGGAATTGACACCACACGAAGAGCTGCAGGATGCAGCCCAGTGCTCCGGGCACCCGCATCCTGCCCTCACTGCCAGCAATCATCTTACTCACAACACTCCATGATGATGCCACTTGCTTGAAATCATTCTTTCACTTGGCAACCCGTGAAATCTTAAGCAGAATACCTTGGTGGCTGGCTCCGAGTGGAAAATTTAAAAATGTTAGTGACTTCTGAGCAGCCTGAGCCAGTGCAGGGTCCTGTTTGCCTCTCTTCCTGTTTTTTAAGTCAGGCTCAGTAGAAAGCATCAGTGATGCGTTACATTTCTTTAATGTGCAACCCCTTTGCCAGTGTTTGCATGGGGAACTGGCAGGGTGCTGTGAATGTGCAGGGAATCACAGTGTCTGAATGCCTGCACATGCAGGGAAATGGAACACTGAGAGGGTCAGGCACAGACACTGAAGTGGTCAGGTGAGCAATTTCCCTTTCAAGTCACTCAGTATTGTGAAATGAAATAAAAGGACTCCAGTAGCAGGGTGAATTCCTTCCAATGCCTTGTCCCGGGGAGGTTGTACAACAGAGGTATCTCTATCCTGCTAAACAGAAGACAACAAGGGATCATTACCAGCCACGTGACCTCTGATCATGCTGATTCAGTTTTGGTCACCCACAAAGAGTTCTCTCCCAGAGACTTCTGCTGCAGAGATGCCTGACAGTGAACAGCAGAGCTGCAGGCTGGCCAGCAGCACAGCACATAACCTCTCTCATTGAACAGTATGAGCCCAGTCTAGAGATCCCATCAGGAACTGTATACACACTGCTTTGCAGTTCTGCACCAGCTACCTGCAGCACAAACTTCTGATTTTTGCTTTGAAATTTTCAGCAGTAAAGTAATAGAGGAAGGGATTGAGGCAGCTGTTCATGTCAGCGAGGCAGAGAGTGACCACCAGTGCCTTGTGCAGGCTGGCCTGGCTGCAGCTGCTGTACATCAGGTGGACAGTTCGCAGGATGTGATATGGCAGGAAACAGATGAGGGAGAGGATGAGAGTGATGATAATGGTTAACAGTGCCTTCCTGTGACAGATTGCCCTCCTGCTCTGTGAAGCTCTGGACTTGAGCAGTGCTCTGATGGCGAAGACATAGCAGAACACAATTGTGCTGAATGGCAGAATGAAGCCCACGACGAGGACGAAGCTGTTCACCATGAGGAGCCTCTGCGTGCTGGAGGGGTGGAGGTCCAAGCATTTGACTGGATTGCTATAGCCAGCAATTTTCTTGTCTAACAGAGGGCTGGCAGCTGCCAGCACGAAGATCCATATGGCCACACAGGTTATCCTGGCATACTTTGTGCTGTTCACTTTTCCAAGTTTGAACGGGTGGACGATGGCTATGAAACGAACCACGCTGAGCACGGTGAAGAAATAAATGCTTCCGTACATATTCATGTAAAAGGTGTAAGTCATGATCCTGCAGAGGATATCACCAAATATCCAACGTGATCCCAAGAGGAAATATGAGGCCCGAAAAGGCAAAGTACTCACAAACATGAGGTCTGAAATAGCCAGGTTCTGCATGTAAATGTTTACTGAGGTCTTTTGTGAAGTCTGGAAGAAAACATAAATGGAGACGCTGTTTCCAACAGCACCAAGGAAGAAGATAAAGACATACATGATAGGATAAATTACTTGTTTGAAGCCATCAACTGTACAATTGGAGGAGCTGTTAGTGAAGCTGCCATTTAGAGCCACCTTGGAAATATTCGTAGTCTGAGCCAGCGTCTCCATTTTTCTGCCAAAGTGAAAAGAAGTGGTGTGAGTGCTGGGTTACAGGCTGGGCAGGGAGTTTGGCTATTTGGGACTATTTTACTGAGAGTAGAAATTGCAAGATGCAGACAGCAGTGGGAAGTAAGGGTTTGTTAATGAGTAATTACTTGTGATGTCCCAGTAAAAACACATTTCAAGACACAAAGCCCCAAGTAAGCTCTAATGAGTTTCAGTATTACAGCGGCTGGTTGTTGTCTCAGCCTGTAAAAGCACTGCCTTTTAGAGGTGCTATGTGTGTGTTTTAATGACAACTCTCTGATCCTTGCTGTGCAAAACAAGCCAACTTGCTGTCAGCCATTTTGTGGCAGGGAAGTTTTGAGTCCCCAGTCACCTACCATGGAAACATCAAAACCTGATCAGAAAAGAAATCACTGCCCACTGCTAGGCCTGCATTTCAAATTAGAATGGAAAGCCAATATAACTGAATTTGCTTTTTGGAACCAGGGAAATTTTTCTGGTATGTTTTTGGCAGTATTTCCTGAGCAATATAAGATGTATTTTGATACATGTAAAAATTAAGGACATTTTGACCTTAAACACTATGCAAACACCGTGCTAGTTATGGACGGTTCTTTTTTTAACTCCCTCCTCCTTGCACTGTATTTCTTCTTTCTTGTTAATTTCTGGTGGCTTTTTATGTCTCTTTTTGTGGGGCCTTTGCTTCATGAACCACTCTCTTAACTCTTATGTGCTCAGCTGTTCTGCACCAGTCAGTCATCCACACACACTGCAGCTTCCAGGACAGCCCACATTTGGAGCCCTAATGAAAATGGCCTCTGAGAAAATGGGCTGTGTTCACAGAGAGAGGCATTTTTCCTCCTGTGAGGCTATAATTCAATCAAATCAAAACCACTCACCAATAAAACACTCTAAATAATAGATTTTTTTTTTCTCTTATTAGTGTCTATTTCTTTTCTGAACTCTTGATTTCTTATTTCTGCTGTCCTGCAGCTAGTAGTATTTTCAAAGGAAGATGTCAGTATTGTTTCTTGTTTGACAGTGGGAGCAATTCTCTTCATATCTGCCAATATATTCTAAAGATGGGATATGGAAATTTTTTGCCTAAAAACCACAACTACATGGCATTTCCAGATTCATGGAAAAGGAGCATTTAATTTGCCCCAGTGAGAGTGAAAATGTGCCCATGTATATGACTGCATCCTATCTCTTATTCTGAACCTCACTGGCTTCACAATTTGAAACTATTTGTACAGGTAGAGCCTCCTTGGAGGTAAATTTAGCTTTGCATTTGGATGCTTCAAACACCCAGCTATCCAGTGTGGTATTGCCAGTGTGCTGTAAATGGGAGCTAATCTGCAAACTGAAGCCATGGTGTGGGAGCCTGAGCTATGTTCAGAGCAGGCCATGGTATCTCCAGGGTGATGTCTCAGAATCTGTCTGAGTCCTTTAATGTAGCAACCAGATGTGCCCCAGCAGATGTCTTTTTATCCATTCCCACCGAGATGGGAAGCGTGGGAAGCACAGCTCCAAGCTGGGCTCCCAAGGGGCACTTCATGGATATTGGGTCTCAGCAAAGCCCTGGACTGACTAAACACATGCTCCTAAAGTTAATGTCCTCGTTTGAGATCCTTTTTCTTCACAGAGGAGATGGAGAATATATTCTTCTTAGACACAGATCTTTTGCAATCAAAGGACTTTTAATCGTTTCAGCTTTCTTTACAGAACAACTATCTGACATAGACATTTTCTGCATGGGATCAAAGACCAGCTTTTCTCCAGATAGAATACGATCTCCCAGTTTTGCAAGGAAACATTACAGCCTGAGGTACAGCAAAGGGAAGAGCCCTTCTGATTCTGTTTTCCTGTGGTCCAAGCATCCTTGCCTTCAGAAACCCCAAAACACAAGAAAATATTAGTTAATGGCTCTGCCACCTGTTGAAGCATTGATGTGTGTGAAAGCTATGAGGTAGAGGAGTCAAATGAGGTTAAAGAACTTGGACTGTGGACAAATTCCAAGCCCTGCTCAGCACTACAAGTGATGGATTGTGTCCAGTAATATCTGATGAAGGATGGGATTGGGCAATGAAGACTCAGTTAATGGAAAGCCCTTGGGTCCCTGCACCCTGGGGAGAGCACTACAAACACAGGAGCTGGGATACTTTTGTCAGGCTCCTCATATAAGGGTATCTAGCTAACAATTACCACTAAAGCTATATTTTTTTCTCTAACGCACAAATGCTCCTTGATTCTCTTTCCAGCTAAACCAAGACTAAAAGTGCAATTGAGAAAATTCAGTATCCTCGACCCTGGCAAGAAAATCAATTCTCAGACTCCTTTCCAAGTTATTCAAACACAAGTTTCAAGCTGTTATGGGATGTCCAAGAGAAAGAAGCTGGAGACCAGTCAACTGAAAACTCTTAAAGCATCTTGGTGCCTGCACTCAGTAAAGTGCCAACAGTGGCCCATGCAATTTTCATATGTAGACACTACTGTTAGCTGTGTCTTGACATACAGATCAATGCAGAAACGAAGGTGAAGTGTAAATATTTGACGTGGGACTACCTCAATCGACCATGGAGGATAAGGGGAGAATTTTAGCCTTCCTTGAAAACCCAAGAACTGTTATTAGCCAGCTAAGGTTAGGAGATGGCTCTTAGATATACAGATATGACTTATCCAAAGACAGGCGATAAACTTCATTTTCAGCAAAAGTGTCCAGTGTCCTGGATTAGGAATTAACAGGATGGGTTAAGGGTGAGAGGCTAGACCTATAGGAATTTTCTGTGTCCTCCAAAAGAAGGGAGATTTGCAGTGAGATCTAACAGCCCTATGAAAAATAAAAGGAGAGAAAAGGACAAGCTGAAATGGGATTTTCTCTTCAAGGGTACTGCAAGACTCCTCTGATAGAAATTCTCTAACAGATTTTTTCTATATATGAGTTTCACTGAGGGAAGCTATCAAATAGAAGCAGCTGACACATGTCCTGAGGCTCTGACAATCTCCCTGGCATAAGAGAAGATCAGCTGAGAAAGAAAAAGAAGCCTTTTCTGAAATAATTGCTGCATGAGTAGATTAGATATGGAGTATGGGTGGGTTTTTATTTTTTCTTAATCTCTGTGAAATCTTTAAAAACATTTACAGCTTGATTAGCATGGATTTTATAAATAAATATTTACCTTTCATTGCAAATTACACCTATATTATGAATGATACATATTTATTATAATTTTTTTTTTCTTCTTATCTTAGCCTGACATGAGTGCAATTTTAGGTAAGATTATATCAGACAGATTGTCTTTGCCTAAAGTGAATTTTACCCCCTTAACAAATGGATGGGTGTGCAAGACTGGTAGGAGGCTGATAGAGTAAAAGTAAGAGAAGATTTGTTTAATTGAAGGAAACACTAAACTAATAAAAATGCCCCAAACCTGTCATATTTTAAGCTCAGGATCCAACTGCCTACAAATCCAATATGCTATTTTGAATGCCTGATCAAAACCAAATCTTACATGTAATTCTGCACTGATCTCAAACCTGGAAAAGAGACAGGGCACCCATCAGGCTTGGCATGAGACCAAAACCTGGTGCAAAGGAAACCTCAGAGTCCTGCAGGAGAGAGGATAATCAATAGGAGCCTGTGTTGCCATGCTACCAGCTTTATGGTAATGATACTGTAGGATGCTCCTGGAGGAGTGGCTCTATGCAAGAGGGACTACATAACTCACAACACTGTAAAAATATTGTGGCTGAAGAGAAGCACAACAGGGTTATTGTAGGCAGACTCTAATAATAAAAATATAGTACTAGGAATACACTACTGAACTCCTCACCATGATTACAACAGTTGCCAGAAAACATTAAGTGAGGGTAGAAAGATGAAAGCAGGGATGGGAGGAGGTTTGGGGTATTTTTATAAAGATGCAATGCTGCTGCAGGATGAGATGTTATGTCCATATACAACAACTTTCTGATTCCTAGAATAATTAGTCCTGCAAAAAAATCTGCAACACAAGATGCCATTTGATCTTTAGTGCTGCACAGGACCTTGTTCAAGCAGGTTTTGATGGAGGGAGTTCTGTGCTGTTAATCACAGTAGAGCTGGGCTTGGCAACATTTTGGGACAGGGAAGCAGTACCAGAAGGAAGAAGCCTACATAAATTTGGGGGCTGTTTTTGAAAACAAACAGAAAATTCAACAATCCTACATTCCAAAAGAAATTTTAAGAAATATTGACCCCAATGTCTATCAGTAAAATAGTTACCAAGACTACTATAAGGAAAATACTTTCATTTGGAAAGCAGAAGGCTTGTCAAAATGGGGAGAACAGGAAAATATCTGTATCATGACAGATCAAATGTGGAGAGGAAACCAGGAGCATTAAAGAAAAAAAAAATACAGTGAAGAGCTTCTGGCAAAGGATGTTCTGGGTTGACAGTAAGTTTTGTAAACCTACTGAAAGGTGAAAAACCACTGGGGAAGCACTGGAGAGTTTGATGGCAAAAGATCTCTTAGGAACAAGTTCATAGTGGGAAAAGTCAGGGAATTCACTCTCTCCAACCAAAGATGCCAGGATATTTTCATGGCTGGTGCAATAAAAAGGACAGAGCAGCCAGCTCCACTCAACAAATGTGGGCAGGAAGTATTAAACCAACTAGCTAAGTGATAGTCCAATAAGTAATTGAGACCAGATGGCACTCATATCAGTATCCCAAAGGATCTCAACTGTGAGATTGCTGGCCTAGGCATGCAACCCACCATTGCAATCAGGCACTCTGCCAAGGGACTGATGTGTCATCAGTGCAGCTCTCATTTACCAGAAAGGCTTGACAAGGCAGCTCAAGGCCATGAGCTCGTCATCAGTCCTGGGAGCTACTGACCATCAGGACCATTTTCCTCCTCTGGGATATGTTGGGGGCATCGGTCATGAAGAATGGAGGCACTGAGCTCCTTGAAATGCCAATCTGATGAGCAAAAGTCATTATGTCTTCTGAAAAAGGAGATCCTGTTTGGCTTACCCACTGAAGGGCTGTGGTGACTATGGATGAAGGGGATCCATTGGTCATTTTATACATATATCTGTGGATGTACATATATGGCCAAGGAAGGAGATTTTTCTGCTCTTCTTCACTCTTGTGAGACCCCACCTGAGCACTGCATTCAGCTCTGAAATCCTGACGTAAGAACTTCATGGACCTGCTGGAGATGGCCCAGAGCAGGACCATGAAGATGACCAGAGGGCTGGAGTGCATATTCTATGAAGACAGGCTGAGAGAGCTGGGGCTGTTAATCCTGGAGAAGAAAAGACCCCAGAGAGACATTAGAGCATGTTCCAGTACCTAAAGGGGGCCCACAAGAGACCTTGAGAGGGACTTTTGGCAAGGGCATGTAGTGATAGGACAAGGAGGAATGGAATCCCTGGAAGTGTTCAAGGCCAAGTTGGATGGATCTTTAAACAACCTGGTCTAGTGGAAGGTGTCTCTGCCCATGGCAGGGGGCTTTGAATGAGATGGTCTCTAAGATCCCCTCCCACCCAAACCATTCTATGATTCTATGATATGTGTGCATTTATAGAGTTGCATTTGTTAAAGCCTTCAACATAGCTCTGCAACAAAGGTTTCTTAGCACCTAAGCTGACAGAGAGAGGTGGAAGGCAGGTTCTTTTGTGGTCTGAAAGCAGGCTAAAGTGTAGGAAGCAAAGACGGGGCTCAATAAATAAGCAATGGAGTCATCTAGGTTTTGGTGCTCAGACTAGATTTATCCAGTATCAACAGTCTGGAGATGACAGTTCTCTCTGTTGGCGGATCCCATGCTGGAAGGGTGGCAGAAAAGAATTAGTATATTTTAATGTAAGGTGATGCATGCTGGTGAAAAACAGTCTAAATTGTGCCTAATTACATGAACTTTAAACTGGCTATTGCATTCAGGAAAGGGCATTTGGCATCATTGACCATTTGCTGAAGTCAGTTCTGGACTGGCTACAACAGCAGAAGAAACCAAAATTGTCAGCAAAATAAGGGGCACCATCAAGTAGGGTATCACCTCATATAAAATCTTGATGCATTCCCAAAGTGGACAGTTCTTGTCTCTACACTGAAAACAGAGATTATGGAGTTCAAGAATGTGCAGAGAGAGGCAAGTGAAGTAGTCAGCAGCCCTGGCTACCCTTGTTCTTACAGAGAGCAGTCAATCAAGTCATACAGTATCTCAGCAGAGAATAGGATGGATTTCTGTGCCATGCCTGGACAAAGGACACAATAATTTTGTAGATATATGGTGGAGGGTTGCTGCTGCAAAGGGCAAGGGCTGCTGGGCAGGGCAAAATATGGAATCTCCACTGTCTCTAAAGTTGTAAATAAACTCTCCATTTCCAAGCTGCTTATCTGAGATCTGCTGCTCTGAAACACTGCATTCACTATAACATGAGGAATGACAAAACAACAACTTCATTTTAACAAGATGTTGTCCATATGCAAAGTTAAATAGGGAAGTCAGGCTGTTCAATCGAAATATACAACTTTGCTATGTAAAGTGATAAGTATATAGAACCTCTTTTATGCCAGGAAAAAAAGATGATCTTTGCATCTATCACAGTAAGCTTTTGTCTGAAGAGAACCCCAGACACTTGAGTCTGTTATTACCCAAATAGGAAGGCAATTATAATATCGTTGCTATAGAGGAGATCACTTGCATTTGCTACTGCACTTCCAAGAAAAACAGAAGTTCTCATGTTTTTTTAAAGTTCTCATTGGCTTTTTTGCTAATATTCACTTCATGTTTCAGGAGCAGCATTACCAAGAATAAATGAAAAAAAAATTGCAATATTTAGAATTAACACTAAATTCATTAAAACATGTCATATTATTAACCTTTCTAAATGCACAATAATGAAAAACGTTCAAGAGTCTGACATTTAACACCTTTTATTTTTAAATTTTGCCATAATAAAATGCCATAAGTCAAATACATGTTTTTCATCTAGTTAGAAAACAAGGCTCACTTAATCAGATCCACAACTTCATTGTTATCTTCCATCTGGCAAACAATCCTAGTTACATAAATCTACCCTTTTTTCTGCCAAAGAAATTTCTCAACACCAGCTTTATTATAGAGAAGTTTGGTCAACTATCACTATTTCTGGCAAATAATGCCCTAACTGCAAATAGTAAGAAAGAAAAGTAGGTTGTATTTTAATCATTGCAACCATTTTATCTACAGCTGAGAAAGTAGACAAATCTTGTCTTACCTCAGCTCAATGGCCTTCTGGTGTGTTCAGTGTTTCCTTCTTCTGCTTGCTGTTGCTCACAGACTTCTGGATTTTTAATGAAAAGGAAACCCACAAAACCTTGATGCAAAACCCAAGTGCTGCTAATGCAGAAGCCAAGAAAAACCATGAACAGGGTAAAGGGAAGTAAATCCTGACTGAAAGTTCTTACATATTCTTAAAAGAGAAATGTTCTCGGCTCAAGGAGTGGTGTTAGCAATCACAGGGCAGTCTTTCATTATTTTCACCCAATGAAAGAGGCTTTACAGCTAAATGGCATATGGAGAAGAGTTCTGAATTTCTGTGTTTGAGACCAGACTTCTATATATATGCTCTCATTTGTCAGAGTTGCCCAAAATATTAGTGGGAATGCACAAATAATTTTCCCATGAATCATGAAAGATGCTCTGGGAATTAAGGAGAGGATATTTGGTTTTGTTTACTTCCCAGGAAACACATAAATAACAAAATTGTAAACAGGCTGCTGGGATTTGGTGCATAATCTCATTCAACTTGTAATTCAAGGCTGAGTTAACAAGCTAAGGGACTAATTTTCATTGAATTTTTATAGGAGCAGATAGAGCTCTGCTAGACCATGAGCAAATGGCTGCAGTGAATACCTTACACCCTCCTAAGTTCCACCACCTCTTCGTGGAGCAATGCTGACTGCACAGATGGGTGTTCTGAGCCCACTGCTGTTGTGAAATAGGTTTCTGTCCACACTATAGGTGTAAAAGCTTGATTATTTCTGTTCTTGTATGTGCTGTCAGCATGTGCAGGTGGACCAGACATATCCAAGCACTTTCTGATTGCTGTGCTGTATTTCATATCAGCAGCAGGTCAGGAGTCCACACATGGCTGCTTAGCACAGCAGATGGAGAGTCCAAAAAAACCCAACCTTCTTGCCATCCACACTTGTAGTTATCTACATCCCGAAGTACTTTGGATAAAGATTGTAATCTCTCCTCTATTAACTACTTGTACATGTTAACTTGAGAACAGCCAAAATATTCCTTTGGGTGTGCTCCCCATGTGGGGTCATGGTGGCAAAGTGCAGTGGATGCAAAGACTCCTGTCACCAGACCTCACAAATCCCTGGACCTGCAAACAGCTCTCTTTTTTAGCATGGAGCTGAAAAAGGACATAAAAAACCAGAATAGCTAAGAACTAGTCTATCTCTTTTGGTCTCCAAGGTGGGCACAAAAGGTGATTTTTGACACTTGTCTGTATTTGAGTTGACAAAGCAAAGTCAACTTAAAAAGCTTCCCAGTAGAGACCCACATCAGGTGAATTTTCAAGGTGCAGCACAACAATGAATTTGGACCCTCTTTAAACCACTGTTTGCCAAATCTTTTGGCACCTAAGCCTGTGAAAAAGTGTCCTCTTCCAGCTGTGGTTGTGCTGGTTGCCTTGGTTGCTATTCCAGCTGTTACCCTGTCTGCCAAGGTCTGCCTGCAGAGTGGCTGCTGGGTGCTCCCTAAGCCCACCCAGTTGTTGAGGCAGGTACTGTAAACACCTGAAACGGGATGAATCTTCTCACCCAGGTCACATGGACTAAAGCAGGGTGAAAATCATCCTGTGAGGATCTTTGTGGACAGAGTCTTTTGGGAAAGAGACATGACATGCATCAGGGACTGTGGTCACTTTCAGACAGTGAAAGAGCAACCAAAAGGCAGCTCTGGCCTCAGTCTTTACTTGGGTAATGCCCCAGTAACTCAGACTGCATTTTATCTGCAACTGGCAGAGACTAATTTAGGCATTGCAGTAGCAGTCTGATGACATCCCCATCACAAGGCATGTGGCGATAATCACTTTGGGACTGATAGGCAGGCTGCTCTCAGATACAGAATCAGAGACTGAAACATGCAGAAAAAGTTAAGACATTGATCACATTTTATTTTCCTGAGATATTTTGAGAACATCATTCATATCACCATGTGATATGAATATCTTCATTGCCTGGGTAATTTCCCACATTCACCTTCTTAAACACCCTGCTTTCTGGAGAGTACTGCTTCCTCCCTTTTATAAAGTAATTCTATGTTTTGCTTTTAGCCTGGCTTTGAATAAATGAGGTTGGCTGCCAACTCACCCTGCACCTGATGAGCTAGATCCGGAGTGACTGCTTGGAATTTTTTAGAAACAGTCGCTGTATGACTCAGCTTCCGAGGGGAGTTTATTACATTTCTTACTAATAAAAACTTCAGTAATTCTGGAGAAGACATCTCAGAATATCATGAAGAATCAAAGACTTTCATCACAAGATGCTGCGTGCATATCACATATTTAACAGTTAAGAGCCTAGACTGTTTCTGCATTTTGAGTCCCTAAAATACATAGATATTTGAGGACACAGCAGAGTGCAAAACATGCCTCCAGGCTGCAATCTCCATCCTGACTCTGTCTCTGTTTCCTTTTGCATTTCTGGCTCCACGACAGCCCAGTTTCAAGACAGAAATGTAGGAGGGGTTTACTCCTCCTATTTCTTCCCCTTGCTCATAAAAACACACACCCTCCAGCCCCGCACACAGGTACTGCCCACAGGGGAGGGCTCCAAATCTGTGAAAAAGCCAGATTTTGAGTCTGAAGTAAGTACTCCAGGCTAAGTAAAAGCAAAAATTTAGATTCTCCTTCACCTTTTCAAAGTTTCCTATAGGCTAGTTCAAGTGTCCTTATGGGCTGAGCACTATCTGCTGTGGGTGCCAGTCAAGGGGCCTGTGTACCACACTCCCTGTATAGGAGAGCTGGGTGAGATACCAGGTCTCCCAGGCAACCCAGGTGAAGGAGCCTGCATATTTTTCCAGTTGCTCAGTCAATGTTTTGCTGTCTGGAGGCACAAACTTCTAGTGGCAGAGTTCCACTTTTTTTCACACCAAAAGATTTTTGGTAAAAATGGATCTGTCAAAAAACCAGAAGGGATTACCTCCATTGAATTTTAGCATTGCATGACTTCAACACAGCAGCTTAGCCTACTAACACATATCTATTTCCAGAGACCAAAATTACAAGCCTACATTCATTTTCTGTGCAATCCAGAAAAAACCCAGCATCCAATGTTAGTAGCTCATCTGCCGTCAGCCTTAAGGCTGGATGGATGGGAAGATGAAAGTAACAGCTGCATGAAGAAGGGGAAGAAGCAGGGGCAATTCTAAAAGGAATTGTACAGAAAGGAAAAGCACAGACGGTTTTCAAGCTGTTTCTTTTGCAACATTAGTAATGACATATTTTTCAATCGCCTGTGGTCCTTTCTTATTTGTTTGCAATTCCTCATTAAAATACTCTTGAGAGTGAAGTAGCCTTAATATATAGCTGGAATGGAAAAAGGCATCTAATGCTGTCTTTAAGTAAAATAAACTGTTCTTTTTTGACTGTGAAGCACCAAAACTGGTAATGCTTTTGCCATCTCCTTTAAAGGTCCTCGGAAAAATTGATTGTCTCCAAAAGCTGTGTAGCTAATGACAGCTGGGAGCATTAATGCTCTTCCCAGAGAATAATCGATCCAATTCTTGATTCTGAAAAGACTGAACTGGAGCAGGACAAAACACCAAACACCTTCTGAGGCCTTCATCTAAAACCCGTTGAAGTCACTGGAAAGAATAGTGTCTTTTTGGCTTAAAACCTAAGTAAGACAGAGTCAGAAACTGTGACTGTAAGAAAAAACAACTTTTTTTTCTTTTTTCTCCAGCTAGCTAAAAGCATTTCAGATCTAACATGTGCAAGCTTGTCAGCATGTCAGGTATATTCTGTCTTCTTCATGTAATGTACCTCTCAAATGTACCTTTCTGCAGCCATTTCTCTACCTACCAATCACCGTGGTGCTGAAGTTGCTTTCTGCTTGTGTTATTTCTGGTTTGTATGTTAGACACTGCAGGATTGCAAATTGGCGGGATAATGAAAGTGCAGAATTTGAGGGACTTGGCAATGAATCTAGTCACCTCTGCCTTAAGATTTGGTCTCCCAAAGACTTGTTACTTGTATATGTTGGCACATATATGCATGTATGCACACAGTGCTGTATTTTGGTCTGTGTTTACCACATATTAAATATTCTGTAAATCCTGAGAATTCTGCTGAAGTCTCCTTCCTTACTAATATAGAAACTCTAAGCAAAACAAGATTCCTTTCTTCACTCTTTAGTGAGAGAATAACCCCTACTCAAGAGCTGGATAAAATTCAACCACAACTTTCTAAAATCAGGATGTAGATGCTCTGCTTCTTATATCCAATGGCCAAACACCAGCATAAGATACAACCTGCAAGTCCTTCCATATAACCCACTACCACCAAGTCCGCTTTCATATCACTGTACTTATTAATGGTAGTTGGCAAAAACTTTATGAGAGACCACAATGTGCCTCTGCACAATGTGGGACCTAAGTTCTCCAACCTTTTCATCTGAGGCTGATGGGTTCCACCTGCCAGAGGTCCCTCTCCCTGGGGCATGTGGGAAATTCTCCCTCCAGGTATTGGCTGCTGCCAACACAAAGCAAGTTTAAATTTTTGTCCTCAGTCTGGATTTTAATGATGTTTTTTCAGATAAAACTCAGATGGGATTAGATCTCAATAGACACATTTTCTACTCTTCTGACTTTGGGAAACGGTTTACTGTGTGCTGTTTGATGTTTTTTAAACTGTATTTTATAATGTCCTATAAAGTTATCTATAGATGTGATTTTGAAAGAGATCATAACACGACCTTATGTCCCTTTTTCTTCACTTGGAATTTCATGACAATATCCATGTGTCTGTGATGGGCCATAAATACAATGAAAAAACAAGTCCATTTATAAATGAAATTTCTAGCCTTGAAAATTGCTAAGATAACATTTCTTTTGTAATTAGTTTGCAACTAGTGTTCCCGCAGATAAAAATGGGAATTCCTTTAAGCTCATCTTTGTCACAGGCTACATGTTTTTGTGACATGTTCTCTCACTCCTCATGGTAATGAGTCCACTTCTTTTTTATCCCTCTTATCATCTTCTTTTTAGACAGGGAATCTCCAACTCTCCAGGCTACAATCTCCTCTGTATCTTCTGGTTACTCAAACATGTCTTTGAAGAGCCATAAATTTAAGATCCCAGATATCCAGTCTTGGACTCCCTCAAGCTTTGTTTATTGAATCTTACCAGGGTAAGTTTAGGAAACTTCAGGTTTTGGTGATTTAGTGATCAAAGTAACAATAAGACTCTGTGAAAAAGAAATTAATTTGTGCTTGCTACAAGTGGGCAGTGCTTATGAATAATAAAACAACTAATTTAAAATTGCTTGGGAAAGTTAGATAATTTCCAATATCAGCACCACTCTTTGTAGTTGGTTGTCATCAGGTGATGTTGTTCACCAGCTCAAGTAGTGTTGGGGACCAGTCTGGGCAGCTCTGAGCTACCTGCCATGGGCTGGGTACGCAGCCATGTGATAGTCAGTCAATCTTTCATAGGGTTTTACAGTGATGACTAAACTACCTCATTTGCTGCTTTCAGAGTCCTCAGTGCAATGTGGAGAAGCTGGGCAGAGTCTGCCTGGTCTTTTGCTGGAAGAAGAACCTAAAGAGAAATACACAATTTTATTCAGTTTTGTTTGGCAGGGATATTTCTTCCACTTTGTTGCTGTTGCTACAAGACCAATGCTGTAATTCTCTGGAAATACAGATCATGCCACCAGAGAGGAATTAGCACAATGGTCTTAGTTTTATGCAACTTTCTCAACACCCAGGGACTGATCATTTAGAAGAGAATAAACAAAATGAAGTAAGCTGTTTGTTCAGCGTGTTCCAACACCCATCCATCTGCTTCCTTTTGTACTCAGAGTCTGTCAGCCACAACTTTTCTTATCAACCACATTCAAAAATATGACTCATTTTTCACATAATAGACTGGGTGGAAAGTAGAGGAGTTTTTATATGTAATAAAGCTTTCTCTTGCTCAGGATCTCCTGCATTAGCTCATATTCTATTTCCCATTAAAGAGAATGACACAACGAAAATGTACTCTTTGTAGCCTTAGTTAGCTGCAGCAGGACTCACTGTCCATGTCACAATTAGCTCTTCTTGGCTCTTCACAGGACCAGGTACATGAAGCTTTGGTATAGCTAATTCTAGGACAAGGAGGAACCACAAGGGGACTAAGTGCTAGTACAGTTTATACACAGTCTTCTCCTCTCTACTCAGGCGCCTTGTGAGCTCAGCTAACACACTTTCATGGCTGCAGAGCAGAAGCCACTCTGGGAGTATGAACATTGGCCAAAACATCTGCCCACTCAGCTCCCTCAGGTTTTGAATGTGTGTTGCAACACCATAAAAGCCATATCCCCAGGCAGATTAAATGGTTCCATGGGAAAGGTCTGTGTTGTCTGCCCTGCTGGTGACATCTTCAGTAGCCACCCCTTTTCCACGGTGTCATGCTGTACTCTGTTGGCAACAGGGCTGATCCTGGGTTCCTGTGAAGGCTGCGTTTGCCTAGCACACTAATCCCTGCTCTTGCTTTCCACATGCTAGACTGGTTTTAACAACATCTTGCCTGGCTGAGAAACAAGAGGCAAAATACAGAGCAGGCTTTCAGTAGATTTCCAGTTTGGATGAAATCCCATGGCTTTTGCCACACAGATTTCGTGCTTTGTCCCAGTGAGACCCTCACATGCATCAGACAACCACTGCTGCCACAGGTATCTCTCAGGAGCTCAACCAATTTCCCTAGGATCAGAACATCATTTGCCAAGCAGAAAGGGGACATACCCAGTAAACCCAGAGGTCATCTCCCAAATCTGCTGGGACCTCTGACCCACTCATCTGGTGTGTGTGTGTGGCACTGTGCTGGGCTAAGGAAAGCCCTTATCAGTGTAAATTATGTCTCTGACTGACAAACCGATGTTTCGTATTTCTCAGTGCTGAGCAATGTAATTTTTCTTTCTTTCTACAATCACAAGTACCCATCCACAGAACGAGAGTGGGACTGAGGCCCATCACATCTGGTTGAGATGCTCAAACTTTGTTATTTTGTGACACTAAAATTGTTACAGAAAGTCAAAGGCTTATGTAAAGAGGAAACAAGATGAAGTTAATATGCTTTAAAATCAAGGCAGCAACTTGCCTTTTATATAATGACTTGATAGAGCTACATGATGCAGACACTAAAAAGCATCACTGAGGAAAGCTCCAAAGAACAAGACCTTTAATATGTCTTTTGCACTTCATTTGCTTCACTCTATATTTTAATTTCCTAAGCATTGCATAAATGCATTCAGTAGGATAGTAAGTATAATTCCTATGAGCTAGCTAAATTACTTCTAGCAAATTTGTATCAGCACTTGTATTGTATTAGCATCATTACATTATAATTTAAGCCTTTCATTTCACTACTAATCGAAGATAATTTCTGCAAATAAACCAAATCTTTTTAAGTTGCCTACACTATCACATCTTACTTTCTTTTTTAATAATTAAGCATGGTCACTATACCCTCTGTAGGTAATAGAGTAGTTTCTATCAGCAACACTGACATTTGTCAAGCAAAATTCCTAGGTCTAATATCCTCTTCTTGCATCTCTGCAAACCAGCATTATGTACAATATCCACCAGATATAACACTGGAAAATTCTGCTTCCCTTTGACAGGCAATACTGAAAACATCTGCTGGTGTAAGCAAATTGGCTGAGGAAACTGAATGCTCCCACTTTAGTAATGTTTTCTGTTCATTTTTCATCTCTCTAGTGCATAGATCCATCACTTGTATTGCTGACACATATTAGAACAGGAATTGTAACACTTAAGTGCTGGAATTATCCAAAAGACAAAAGCACAATTTTTGCTATGTCAAGAGTTTGCAAATGGGTGATAGAAGCTCTTTTCTATTTGAAATGGCAAACTGTAGTAAACCTAACACAATTTTAAATATTTTAAAATGAAAACTTCCTTTGCTTCAGCACAAGAAATTTTGGCCACAGTTAGGATTCTCATCAATAAAGATACCATCCAAATTATGTTTGGCTCTTTCTTGAGATACAATATACAATGTCTGCAGGCCATAGCCATAGAAACATAAATATTTTGCTTCCCTTTGTGCAACTATTCAACAGAGGGAAAAAAGAAATCAAACTATTGATGAATAGCTGATCTATATGTATGAACAAATTCACTCCTGCGTGACCATCAGGCCATGCTTGTGCTCACTAGCAACAGCGGAGACTGTAGCTAGAAAGCAGGGACTGCCTTCGGTACTGCTCAATGGTAGCCTTCTTTAAACTATTCAGAATGATAAGCTGTACAATAGGAATTAGCCTTGTATCTCAGCCATTTCTGTGTGCCTGGGGAAAAGCTCTTTCTGGTGTCAGTGATGAAAATAAAAGAGATGATATATCCAACATACTGCTGCCAGCTGACTGTTAAAGAAAAAACCCCAAGCTTTATCCTGGAGACCAGGTTTTGGAAGATCAAACCTAGGGATGTACACACACGTTCTCCACATCATTGCAAGAGCAAGTCAAATGTCAAGAAAGGCCACACAAAATCAGCCAAAATGCTCACTTTGCCTGGCACCCTGATTGTAACAGGGACAAATCAAGGATGCCTGTGGAACAGTTCAATAAAAACCAAGTATGTAGCGATGTTTTCCTAGAACAGTCTTTCAGCTGTCTACAATTCTTGCTTAAAGATTTGCTGCAGGAGAAAAGTCTGGCGATTTAATAACCCTTGATGAGTTTTCCTTCAATGAATGTCAGCCTTTGGCAACACAACATCTTGCACAGAAGAATTCCTTTGAATGAGTAAATATCATGGGAAAAATGCTGCAAAATTAGATCACTTACATTAGACACACGTACATTAGAACTACCTGCATGAAAATCACGTTTTTTCACCTTTATTGAACCTGCAGACTGTCACCTTTCTTTGAGACTCCTTGCTTCTTCCACAGAAAAAGGAAAGGAAAAAGTTGTTCCTTCCTACATATGAAGAAAACATTGTCTAGTTCAGAATGAGGATGTACCTAGAGCAGCATCCCGTCTTCTACGTGCGTGACAAAGTACAGGAACAAGGTAAACATATATACTACTTCTCCTTAGTATTCTCCCACCTTGCAATTATTTTTAGCATGGACAATTTCATTTGTTTATTCTGAATCACTTTTGGCCCCTTGAGCCAGTACAGAAAATCATGATGCATTTGAAAGAAAGCATGGACCATTCTGGCATTTACATAGGTGAAACATTTTCTTTGATTTTCACATTGGTGTGAGTACCTTCAATTTGTAATCACCCCTTCCAGGCTGTAGACCTTTGACACAACTCCAGGTCATTTCTGGCAGACTGGAGAGTCCCAACCTACACATTCATTCCATGTATAGAAGCCAGGTTGCTCAGCTTGGTCATTTTTAACTGTAAACCTTATTTGAGTTAATAACCACTGAGCAAGGGCCCTCGATGTCGCACAGAATATTAAAAACTCTGGATTTACCCAGTGGTGCAATAGCTTGGGGTTTTTGCCTTCTCCTGAACTCCAAGGCCTTACTAGCATGAGCTTTTGTGTTTGAGAGGCAGCCGTGAGCTCAGACCACCCCATCTTAAGGATAAAGGTGAAACTGCCAAACACAGAGGCTTCTGATGTGCACAATTTTGCATCCATCTCTGCTAAATTCCATGTGTCATTTAATTGCCCTGTTATTCATACTCACATGGTGCTTTTGAAGTTCTTCAAAGTCAATCCTCATCTTTGCAATTTTGCAGAATAGCAAAGTATTCTGCATATCATCTTCAAATTTTATCTCCTCACTTTTAACCTTATGTGGAACAGCTAAGTCCCAGCAAAGGCTTCTGGAACACACTGGTAGCAACCCCTTTCTGCCCTAAAAAAATATTATTTTCTTCTACCCTTCCTCCTGATTATTAACACAAGCACCTTCCCTTCTATGCACCAGCTGCTGAATTGTTTGAAAGGTTTACATTTAGATTCTTCAATATTATTTAGACATCATCAGATATGCTGAATCCAGACCTCCTTCATTCTCATAACTTTTCATTCAGAGGAATCCAACATGGGTTTTGTGACACAATTTACCACTGTAAAATTTCTTCCTCACTAGAAAAAAGTTCTTCCTCACACTGTCTGGTTTATGCATGTATCCACTAATTCTCTATGATTCTTTAAGACCATTACTAGTAATTTGCCCAGTACACATGCCAGGTTTCCAAATTAGTGGCTTAATTTTTCACATTAACTCTATTCCATTCCTTTGGTAGTAAGACAGCTAGCTCTAAGTGCAATGTTATACATTACACTGAGAAATGCAGCACTTTCTGCCTGGAACTTCTTGGGTGCACTTTGGATAAAAACCATCAAGTAATGGGGACTCATTAATGTTAATACTGTCTGCTTGTTCCAAGACACTTTTAGTTAAAATTGAGATGTCCACTGATAGATTCTCTGCAGAAGAGCTATCCAGACTCTTCTTCAGTGGAAAGATCTGAAAAGTATGAATACTTTCTTTATTTTTTTCTGTCTGTGGCTCTTTCTTCCCTGTATGTTTCACACTCCAATCTCTGACCTACTGAAACAATCCCCTGTCAGGCTTTCTGATGTGGTTTTAGGATTTATTAATTGATATTAGTAAATAATTCCCTGAATTTTTGAATTGAGTATTTGAATTTGGAGGGGAGATTGAGATTAAGAAGGAAGTTGTTTGGCCTGCCTTGCTATGTTTTTGCCCTTAATTACAGCAAAGAGATCTTCCCATTCACCCTATTTGGGCACAACTTCAGTTGCTCAAAGGAAGTCTTCTTGTCTGTAACAGCATTCCTTTCAATGGTGTCTACGTATGCTGCCTTCCTTCTGTGCTTTCTCAAATCTTTTTTGATTAACGGAAGGCATTTCTTTTTTTCCTCCAGGGTGGAACTCTTACCTGGTACTAAAGTTATGTGCAGAGATTCAATGCTCTTGTAAACACTTAATAAGCGCCCTCTCCTTTATATAGCTCCTCTTTGCAAAATATAAAAGCTGTAATGTGGCTGTTACTTCTTTGAGTGTTCTTGTTTCTTTTGATCCTGAAAATGCTGTAAATTCACCTCCATCAGGGTCACAACTACCAAATGGCTCTTCCACAGTAAGTCACTAAATGCTAATATTGTTCCTTCATGAAGTCCAGGTAATCTACGCCAGCTGAGGCAGAATGGCTGGAGTAGACAGTACCTAAAGGTGCCTACAACTGTTCTGTGATATTATTAAATAATATTATTTAGTAACAATAACATACCCAAAAATAATGCAATGTGGTGCTGTGATTTAACCATGATGTTGTTAGCTAAGAACAGTACAATAATTGTTATTATTAAATAACATAATAAATAAAGTTCAATATTGTACTACTACTAATAGCAATTGTAATGAAAAGGGAGATTGCAAAAAATGAGAAAGTAATAAAACAACACACATTTACTTACTGCCTATTGACCAATGCCCAGGCAGTCCCTGTGCAGCCATCAGCCCCTGCCATCTCCCCCCAGCTGGAATTACATCTCTGCCTCTTCTTGGCCTTGCATGATCAGAAGCCTTTTGGACAGTACAGCCAGAGAGATCCTGATCCTCAGCTTCTTGCTGAACAGAGGTCACAAGTACCAACACCTCTCCAGTATTTCCTAGAAGATGGTTCAGATGCACTTTGAGGGTCATATGGCAAGCAAGCCACTGCTATGAGGTCAATTATTTATATGGGTAATGATCAAACTGGCCACTGCTACAGCTTTTCCTCCCTTCCATGTGTATCTCTGCCTCCAGAGGGTTAACCTTATGCAAGCAGCTTAATTCTGATATATAAGACTTGGGGGAAGGAAAGGAGTGATGGCAGCTACTTCATTCTGATTAGTAAGGGAAATACAGCAGTATCAGGGCACCCCTGGGAAAAAATTCATCTTCTTGTGGTTTCCACTGTAAGGTAGAAATATTTCAGTATTAAGTTACTCCTGAAAGAGTTATTTAAGGACTTAATAAAGGACTTAATTCCTCGAATTAAAGATCAGGGGATTAATTTTAGCCTGAAAAGTATGTGTCTGATGCAGGAGAATCTGTTTTTATAGGAGCCAGTAGGCCAGCTAGTAGGCCACACTTGGGTCATACTGGAAATGAAATGCCTTCTAAGTGACATTAAAACTCCATGAAAAAAAAAGGGAAGGTTTTAAGACTGATGATTTCACTGAAAGGCAGTAAGGAGCTTCTTGAAGCACAGGAAGAGCTAAAAGGAATCAAGAGGAAAAGGTGGATTCTTTGTGGTTTTTTTCATTTTAATAGCACAAGATGAAAAACTCAGACATGTTTAGTACTTGTCAGAAAGTGACTGGTGGGGCTCGGAAGGTGGGCAGAGATGTCTCCATCTCTCCCAGTGGCATCACTAATCAATAAAGACAGGCTGAAGAGCAAAGCACACACATCAACACCAAGACCTGAACTGACAGAGACAAGGAATCGTCTTGTGGGAATTACAGTTTATCCACAGCAGTGATGCCTGCTTATCCTTGGAAAAGTATTAATAAAATGTGGACAGCAATAGAATGAGGTGGATTGTTGCTAACACAGCAATGGAAGAATATTGATATTACAAATGTTTGTTTCTCCCCCACGAGCTGGGCTGGTAAAGCTGGGTTTGATGGAACCTTGAATATTATAATTCAAAATAGTCTGGGAGAGAATAAAGCCTTTGCTGCCCAGATTTATTTATTAGGAGCACGAGTCAGGTCCTTTGAAGGTTGTCTTGGGTTTGAGCATCCAATTGCTGCATGGCTAAAATTCAGCCCCCCAGGAGGACAAGACCCAAGGTATGAAATTTGTTGAGGGTGACTTCTTAAATCAAGAAACAAAGGAAAGAATAGTTTTGTTAACAGATTTCATCCAGTTGTAGGAAGAATATCAAAGAAATTCTGCAACATATAGACAGGACTGAGTATACCAGGGGAATACAGTGAGAAAAAAAAATATCCTCAGCTTCTGAGGGAGGGGAAGACTGTCAACAGGATCGCCAGTGTACTGTGTCCATTGAGAGCTGTCCCTGGGATCTCCTCAAATAGAGGTGGGGAGGTTGTGGCAGTGATTACCAATGACTCTGTGTATCTAAGATTTTGAGATAAACAGTAGACACTAGTAGCATTTGCAGTAGAAAAAGTGCTAACCTTAGATGTTATTTCTGGAAACCCCCCCACTGGGATTTATCCATCTCATAAATGGATATTCCTAGGAACACCATGAGTTTTCCTAGGAAAAAAACGGCTATTTTAAGACATGCAGGCTACAATTAGAAGAATGAAATTATATATCCCCGGAGACATTCTCAGATGTTAGAAATCTTCCCAGATAGTCTACAGTGCAAAATGGTTAAAACTGTCTGGTACTGGGAATGCCAGCCTGGGGTCTTCCAGTTTCCATGTATGTTTTGGAAGTTACCAGGGTCATTATGATGGATCATTTGGAAAACACAGGGTCATAAAGACTGAAGCAGTCACAGATTTTCAAGTTTTCAGTTCAGTGTTAGAGGATGGTTCAACACACTTATTAGTATAGCCAGAGCCAAGGGAATTGTGATAGGTCTGGGAAGTGAGCTGAAAAAGAGGAATGACTAAAACCTATCAGAGCAGACTCATCTTCTCTGATAATTCAGAGATTCAGGACAAGAGTTGAGGCATGATCTGGGTTGGGAAATAGCAAATTTCTGAGTAAATAAAAAATGAGTTTATAAGGAAACAGATCTGAATTGAGGGAGAGGATCCTTGGCTGCAAAACGAGTTTAGAGTGGCTCCCAAAGCAGGGAAAAGATATTGAAAAATACACTAACAATTGTCTACCATGCAAAGGCACCAACACTAATTGCAACGAACTGAGCATTCCTACTTTCAATATAAATATCTTGTCTGTGGAGTAGATTACAAGGAGATTTACAAAACCACTGCCACTTGGCAGGCATGCATCCTGATTCAGCAGTTACAGGACTTGAAACATTTCCCATTAAAGGCAAAAGAGAGAAAAACCTACATAGAGATGTCCAGGAGAGGAGAGACTTTGCCAGAGGAGTTGCTTTTTTGGGAGACATTACTAAATTGTACCTCAAATCCATGATGATGAATGAACTAGCCAGTGAGATCTATTCCCCTTTCCCACAGTGCAACAAATCTGCAGAGAACACTGGGGTTATGAAATTTTTTAATCTCACTGCAGCAGAGAAAACAATATTAGAATACTGATAGGCAATATTTCAGTTAATTTAAAGGGTGCCTGTTTTTACTTTATTTCTGGTGATGCACAAGCACTTGTCTATTAGCATAAGGTGCTGCTTGAAGTCTGCTTAAAGAATTATTTGCCTCAGCCATGGTAATCCATGGAGCTGGAGAGAGCAAAGTCTTGCAGAAGTACAAGCAAAATGTTCACAAAGGAAAACGATGACTAGTCTTACAACCCACCCATCTGTGTCTTTTCTGTCCAAAAGACCAGGTATTCTATTAATGTAACCTTCTTTGACTCCAGACCAAGTCTTGAACTGATGCTTTGACGTCTTGTCTTTGTGACTGTACCTCTGACAGGTGATGCAGTGATATTTCAGTAAGCAGGGAATGTGCACAAAGTTTACTAGCTGCAGATGGTTTTCTTATATAAACTATTGTAAAACTCCCAAAATAAACTGAAGGAACAGCCTGAGTTATTTTAGAGTACATCTGACTGAGGAGCTGGACTACCTATGCTAAACCAAATCTTTGTCTACTGAAATTCAATTGGATATATTTTTGTTTTAAGACTGGTTGTTCATGGCTACTTATTAGAAAAAGCAACAAAAAGCATTCAGAGAATGACTTAAGGACTTTGATCTATGCAGTCAGCAAGCTAAAACTACAGATGTCTAGTGCATGCATGGATGAATAGGAAAGGATCTTTTTCACTGCAAAATTACTTACCTATGCAGTAAGAAAAGTTCTTTGAAGTGATTTAAGATGCATTCATTTCTGATACACATGGGTTCATCAGTGAGAAAATCATGACAGTGAATAAAAGGCAAGGTTATTAATTTTGAAATAAGTTTGGGCTGTTGTCTCATTATGATTATATGTCAGAAGAAAGTAATGTCTAAGGCACTTTGTAGATCTTGCCTTTCCAGCATACCTGGAACTTTTACTAAGCAATTGTCTTCATAAAGGTATAGAAAAGAAGTCTAGAAAATACCAAGGAAAATTATATCTATTTAGGGAAATATCTATGAGAGATTTCACTTAGAGCTCTTCCTTCCCACACTCTGGTATATTGGTAACTGCACTGCCTACCCAAAGTGTCCAGGAAGATGAAGATTGCAAAATACAGAAATGTTATTTAAGGTGCAGTGACACTGATTCTCAAATGCAATCTTTGCATCTTTTCAATTGTATGTGTTTCTGGTTACTAACTATGGGTAAATTATATGGCATCTAAAATAGTCCCTCTGGTGCTATTCTATTGCAAGTAATGGTTGTAAACTGTTCCTAGCACGTCAGCTCCCAAGCCAAGGCTTGAGGACAATGTCATAAAGTGCACGAAGTTCATTTTGTGCTTGATCTCTTTCCTTGCCAGGTGCTAATGAAGAGTGATGGGCTTTGCTGGGTTCATTGTAGGTGAAGGATGATATGCCAAGAATGATCTGAGAGGTGACAAATCCCTGACTGTCAGAAGGGACAGAGTCTTGAAGGATCCCAGTGGTACTACAGACCCCTGAACTGAATATCCCAGCAGAACTGGAGTGCTCCAAAGAAACTAGACAGTGGAGTTTACATTTTAAAGGGCCAAATGTGGATGGATGGTCACCTCCTCAATACAGTGCTCCTTGCATTTCAGGTCCCTAGTTCAATAACACCTCCATATAGACAGAGAGAAAAAAATCTGAAAAACAAGCCTGAGCAAAGAACTGAAAGCAGAGTTGTGATTTCAGAAGACATATTTTAATGTATCTGCAGTTTTATGAACCACCAAAACAAGCATAGGCAGACACTGCATTAAGAAGTACTTCAACACCCTCTACAGGAACCAGAAATGAAAAAGAAAGTAATTTACACCTGTAGGTTATTCTGACAAAATTTAACAAAAATACTTAAAATTATTTTATATTACTCAGCCAATCTTGGAACTCTCATTTTCCTGACCAGATTAATAAGTGTGTTATATCCTAGAAGCTACTACATGTCTTGTTTATATCTCAGAAAAGATGTTGTCTTGAAGGATACAAACCTTCCTCACCTTGTCACTTTCTTCTTTCTTGGTTTTAGGGATGGATTGTTACCACCATGCACTTTCTGAAGAACTTTATAATGTTAATGTTTGAAAGTAAATTTAGTCCAAGCAGTCCATGCTACATCTAGAAGACAAATGTGCCCCTTGGCCAGCATATACTAACAACATTGTAGCTAGTTTCTGTGTAAAATTCTAAACCTTAACTTATTTTGGAAGTGCTGGGAAGTCCTATTAGCTCCTATTGTGTCTCAGCATATGAAAACATAGTTTTTACCAAGATGTCTTCCTCCTGCCACAGAACAAGGGAGAACAAGAGCAGGTGGCCATGAGATAATACAGATAGGCAAACCACCAGCACACTGAGGGCTTCTTCTGGCATGGCCTGAAGGCCTTCTTCCACAGAAGGAGCTTACAAACCTCAGACAAAAGCAGCACAACTCAGGAGCACCCAGAGACATGACAGACCACATGCCCAGGCCATGGGAGGGGGGAACACCTGTCCTTGGGGATTTATACTTGGGTGTGATGAAGGAGTGATGTGGGATTTGGGAGCTTTAATGCAACAACTCAGGATGCAAGGCACACACAGTCAAGCAATACACATTTCATTTCCCATTCCCCTGCCAGGCTTAACACATTTGTTTTCCTCCCTCACTCCCAGCCACTGCGGGGCTCTCATGGGCAACCTCCTGAGAAAGGCCTGCAGAAGCCACACAAGCCTGGGTCTGCAGCCTGACACACTGAGTGCCCAAAGGGAGCCTGCCCAGGGCACTTAAGCAGGAGACAGGCAGCATCAAGAGAACCTTTGATGGCCACACCTCCACAGATCTCAGTGTATCCCTAGTCCGTGGCACAGGGAGGCTCTCCAAAGAAAGATGCACAATTCCCTGTGTGCCCAAGGGGAACTTGTGGAAGAAGTCAGGCACATGTACCTTCAACCCACATCCCAGAGGAAAACACCAAGGAAAAATCAAGGTTTCAGTTCTGTTGTTTGGGATTTCTATCTCCATTTGTTATTTAAATCTGGCCATGAGCTGCAATGATCTCTGCCCTAAAGGCCTGTCTATCTGTGCTGTCTCTGTCAAGATGTTGGGAGGGGACACATGTTCAAGCCAGGACAGGCTGTGGCTGCAAGCAGCAGCTACTCAAGCATAAAATTTCTTCAGGCACATACCTGTTGTGAGGTAAATTTGAGTCCCTTGGCAGTGGGGCAGCACTGAGGCAGGAGATGCCATTGAGGGGTGGTGCAAGGCCTGAGCAAGGCCAGATGTGCCAGCTGTGTCCTACTGGGAAAGTCTGTCCTTGACAGCAGAAGAGAGGGGCTCAGCTATTCTGGTGTGTGACAGCACTTGGGCAGCAGTGCTGAAATGCAGGATTTGGTGTGGGGTACTACTGACAAGGTGGTTATCAGTGCAAATATAGGAAGAATGCCAGAACATGCAGCCACAGTGCCCACAAGCTTAAATACCTCACATGAAATTGGATAATTGGTTAGCCATGAGACTCTTGCTCTTTCTTTTAGCTGACTTTATTAGCTTCTCCTAACAGATCTGATGTGATTCAAGACATGGGAAGGCAAAGCCTCTATTAGCCAGAGCTGTTCACAGTGAAGCTTCAGTTCATCTTTGAAAAGGTCAGACTTCTCACTTGTGTGTTTGGAAAAAGGAACAATCGTGTTATAGAAATACTAAAAATACCTAAAAACTGACTTGGAATTACTTCTCAAAGAGGTGTCAATCTGCTTGCTAAGTGAATTTGTCTGAATAGGGAGAATTGGTGTGAATAGGGAGAGCAGAATTTCAAGCATGCTGGTTCTTGCAGTCTCTTAATGGATGCCTATTTGTCATATAATTTTGCCATTTGCTATTTGATTAAGGGGTTTAAAACTTTTCCAGTAATCTGCTGAATTATGTGTGATCTGTGGGTGTGAGCATTCTTTGATCTCCATTTATATCTACAGAGTTAGCAAAAGTCCCTGCCAGTTCCTGTTAAAGGAAGAAAGCAAGTTCTTACGTGTAGAGTGGTTCATATGACACTTGGCAATCATCTGGATTAAAAACAGTGCTTTTTTTTTTTTTTTTTACTGAAGTGGCTTTAGGATTAAAATTCCTCAATTAAGCCTTTTTCAGTCTTAACTCAAAAGTTGTTTTTATATAGGCTTGTATTCTTTCTTTCCCTTCTATGTATGTCAAAAGAGAGACCAGAGAGTCTTGTTCTTTCATATGGTTTGAAATGTGTGGGCTATTTTTAGGAACAGCACAGTGTCACTGCAGGATGGCAGAGGACTGCTATCTTTGTGCTTATGATGCACAAAGAATGCTCAGAGAGATGCACATGCAGTTCTGTTTGCAGGTTCTGCAGCTGATGGCTGACATCCTCTCTAATGGTGAAAGTTTGGTTTTGGAAGAAACAAAAAAACACCACAGGAGAGAGAAGAGAGAAAGGCAAAACTGTCTGAGTGAACAGTCAGACCAGGAAGAGCAGTGATGGGGACCCAGATTACAATCCTCCTTTGGTTGTCCCTTAGGTGCAAGCATTGCATGTAAATTACTGGACAACATTCATTGAGTATTTAAATTATTTCTATCTACTTTACTAAAAACTATGTTTTGGTTTTCTCTGGTTCAAACTACAAAATGAGAGATAAGGAAAAAGGGGAAATAATGTTGCAGACTCATGCCAGTAGTAATTGTCTCCTGTGAAAATACATTACAACCATTACTGGGTTTGCAGGTACAAAACTGTGAAAAGAGCATGAAAAAAAAGAGGATGGAGCCCAACAAGAAAAGGGCACCACTTCAGAAGCTGTGAAATCTGCTACCACAACAGTTGTGGTGAGAGGTTGTAGAGCTGGGAGCAAAATGCAGGCTGCAGGGCTGCAAATAGCAGGCCCTCAGCACTACCAAGGCAGTGGAATTGAGGTGCAGAGCAGCACCCATCCTATGAGCTGGGCAGAAAAGCATCAGGTCCAGGCACAGACATCTGTTACAGCAATGCTACTCTTCCCTGTGCCACCCAGGCAGCTGCTGGCTGCTGAAACAAATCTCAGCATCAAAGCAGTGAGTCACAGACAGATGTTTTCAGTTCAAGATTTCCAATGGGGAAAGAAATCCTGAAGGAAATCAAAATGATAAAAACTGTTATTAACCTTCAGGTATGCTGCAAAATCCTCTTTCTTCTTTCAACACTCCTACTAGAAAATCCCAGCTCCACAGAGGGCATTTGGGGTTTTGGATGACACATGCTGTAGAAAACCTTGTGACAGGTATGGATTTTGACTAGCAGAGCAATATAATAAAAAATCTGTTAGGCAGGATGGGTAGACAAAAAAAAAAAGCTGTTCCAGACTTTGGAAAGCAACATCACCCTTCCAACAAAAAATATTACTTTAAGGAATAGTATTTTTCTCTTTATACCTAACAGCTCCTTTTCTTGGGTCTTTGTATGATTCATCTGAAAGTAAAAGAAACCAGCTTTTTCTCATTTCTTTGTAACCAGAGACATGCATCCTGCAGGAGGAGCCAATTTACATTAGGTGGTAAAGCATTTAAAACTACAGCGGCACAGGGAATACAAACTGAACTGCACCAGCTGCATGTGAAAGGATACCACAAATATTTCTTCCTTACACATGAACTGCAATGCCTCAGCACAAACAGGCTCCTTTCTGCTCTTAGAGAATGTCTGTTCCTGAGGGCCCAGGAGCATGGAAAAATTGGACTAATATAATTAATCTTCTTTCATATTTCACGTTAACTGGCATGCTCCATTTAACAACAATAAGGCATAAAACAGGTGAAAAAGAAATACTAAAACCATGAACACCTGTAGAAAATATTCTGTACCATAAAGGCAAGACTGTGTGAAAAATAATAGCCAGTGGCAAAATTTAGCAGAACAGGATGCAAACCTGAGTCTTGGCAAATACCTATTTCAGTCCTTTACATAAGCAGTCATTAAAATAAAAACATAAAAATGAGATACACGGAGAGCAAGGAGCCATCTCAGTAATGAGACACTGGCGCCATCTAGAAGAGGAATAAAACACACCAAAAAAAAGTGAAGTGGAGCATAAAAAGCAGCTCTCAGCCTGGTTTACAGAGTGTAAAAGGCATTTTGCATCCACAGTATTTTTATGAATTACAAGGACACATTTCAGTGAAAAGTGTTCTCTGCTTTTTCCAGCCCTCGGTGATTCCAAAAATACTTAAAAGTGTCTTAATCCTGTTTTTACACATATTTTTCATATGACTTAGACTCTGGATGTTTTTGCCCCATGAAGCAGGAATTTTCAGCAAAGACTTAAGCTGCTCCTGCCTCCACTTTTCCTGTCACTGGGAGGGCCAGAGCAAGGCTGACAGAAGTACTGTGAATTGCAGTGGTCTGTGTGACTGTTGCTTGCTGCTGGGGAAGCTTAGGGAGGAGTGAGGGGAGGAATGATGGCTTTTTTCTTTCTTTGCCAATTGTCTTTCAGATAATTTCGGACAGATGAGGAACCATTTCCAGATGGGAGAGCAAAGGTGGGAAGTAGAATTGGTTTTGCTGACATGTTGAAAATTAACTCTTTGTGCTGTCCTTATTGCACTCTGGTATTTGCAAACATTTTGGATATTATTGAACCTTGTGACACAACAGTCACCCCTCAGATATATAATGGATACGTGCAGTGTCTCCTCCCCTTTTATGAGGCAGATGTAGTGCAACATTCCTGCAACAAGGAGAAACAGATGCAGCTTGTCCTCTCTGCTAATAGAGGGATACAGGAGAAAGACCAGATCAGATGAGTCATAGCACAGGCCAAACTAGCCTGAACACCAGGGACCAGAAGATCAGCTATCCAAGATATCCCATTATCTGGGAATTCCCATCTGCAACTGCCATGTCTTGAAAGCATCTACCTGAGCTGTGTTTTTACACACACCTCTCTAATTTTGCATTTCTGTCTTCTTCATGTATTGTACTAAAGACAAGAACTGACTGCTTTTTTTAGCTCCACTTTCCATTAAGAAACTGTTCTGTCCTTTCACTTATAAAGGACAAACCAAGGGCTTCAGCAGATGCCCGCTTTCAGGTTTAAATTCCATCATACATCTGCCCGGGTTCAAATGACTTTTGGTTTGGTTCTGTTTCTTTTGTATGCTTGAGTCAACAAATTTCATAGCTGTGGTAGAAAGTCTCTAGCATGTTTCCACGAGACTAGACAGGCCATAATTTCTGAGTTCAAAACCTGCCTGCACATCCATGTTGCTCAAAGAGTGTGTTCAATCCATAAATTAGCTAAAAATAAAAAAGGGACAATGAAAACAGAAAAATATTATGATCTGTGGTTCCAATACAAAACATTTAGACAAGATGGTACTAAACATGGAGAGCTGTAAATGCCTATTTGCCAGAAGGTTTCTGTGTGATTTATGTGCCTCTTGCATTCATTCACTCAGCAAAACCCAGGGCAGAACCCTTTAAAGAGGGTCATATTACGGGGTCATGCAGGTTCACAGAGTCAGCAACGAGAAACACCAGGGACACTTTCACCAGCAGCGTAGGAGTAGCTGAATGAAAGTATGTGAGGATGCTGCATCTGCCTCTGTGGCTGCCAAATAACTGGCTTGACAGGGCTGTGGTTTTGAGCTGCACGCTGCTGACCATGTCAGCTGGTCACTGCTGCAGGGTGCACAGGGCAGCTCAGGAGGCCAAGGTGGCTGAGACCCTGCTTGAGGTGTTGTAAGGGAAGTATCAACTATCTGTCCTTGGAAGAGCAGCTCTCAAGAGACATGTGTGTAAGGTCTCTGAGAGCTGCCAAGATCCTAATACAGCCATAATAACATAATCATAAATTAACCAATGCTTGATCTGTGGGGAACAGCCACAAAACATCCAGAAAATTAGATGATTTGGGAAAGGGCTGAGGAACACATTTTGAAATGCTCCCCAAGCTCATTGTCCCTACATCTGCTCTTTCTCTTCTGGCCTGAAAAGCATCTTGTGAGCATGAAAACCATAATAAGCTAATATAAAGTTATTCTTCACAATTCTATTTTAATATATTGTAATAATTATAAACTTTACCTCCTGATTTCTGTTTAACTAAGCTTCTAACTTGAGTGTTACACTCTTGGAATGAGTTATCCAAATCATTCCTGGCTAAAATAAATGTTGGCACTATGTCCAAACTCAATCTAATCAGATGGAATTCCATGTTTAATTCCAAGAAAACTGAGGTTAAATGGAGATCTAAAAGTGGACTCCAGACTTTCTGGTCTCTGAATTTTCAGAACATTCAGACTTGCTTCAAGATGTCAATATGGAAAACCTGAAATGTAGCAAAGTTGTCAGCCGTGTTTGATTCTGCCTCTGAACTTTGAAGGCTTGGCACGCTCTTTTCCCCTGTGGTAAGCATAAAGTAATAGCAGTCATGACATGACACAAAGTCCATAGGGCCAATATTTTAATGAGGTCAGGCTTTTCTTTGGATGAGAAACCTACAAGCAAAGCCAAAATGTGACAAGAAAAACTACGGCAAGTGGAAGTTAATTTATCTAAACCAGAGTCTCGACTCGGTGCTGGAGCTGACCTATGCACTGCTGGATATTCTGTATTTTAGATGTAGCTTCAAACCAGAGCCAAGATGGTAACTTAATGCCAAGACACCTTTTTTAAGAAGATTCCTGTAAAGAGCTATTCCTGGGAGACCCTTCCACTGTACTGAGGTAGCTGAGGAAGTTTCCTTATGTGGCTCAGGGGTATGAAAACCCAGACTGAGGTAGCTGGAGAAATGAAGGGGCCAAGAGGAAGGCAGACCTGGAGCAGGAAGAACTGAACTAACAGAAATTGTAAGACAACTGATGAATGAGGTAAGGGAAGGAGAAGAAAGCCATGCAGTTCAGCTGACAGAAAGATGCTGTGGAAAAGGAAACTCTGCCCTTTCCAGGAGACAGCATCCTGAATGATGTTGAGCAGATTGTCTACTCAAGACCACTCACAGTGGCTCAGAAAATGCATTTTTCTGGGCTTGCCCTAAATCTTGTGAGGTGATCTGGACTTCATGTATCAACACAGAGCTACAGCTGAGGCAACAGGAACTCCCTCTTAATTTATATATAATGCATAGTACACAGAAGAGAAAATCAACAGGATTTTGTTATTGTTATTCAGGATATCAGCTCTCAACAGACAAATGGGAGTTGTGTCATCCCCTCTTTTTAGAGGACCTTGAAGAATGTTATAATTTGGAAAGCACTGAAATACTGAACCAATATGTACCATGGCAACTCACATAGGGAAATTAACCATTGTTTGGAGAGAAGGAACAGAACATTTTCTGCAAAAAAGGCTTATGGAACAGCTTTTTTCACCTAAATAAATGCTTATTTAAAGTGCATGATACAAGCACTTATTTGCCTTAGGCTCCCTGCTGCAGAAAGGTGAGAAAGAAATGCTTCCAGAAAGTAACTCAAAACCTATGCTGAACTGAATATCTCTGAGGAAGTACTAATGTCTCTCCACTGACTCCAGAGGGAGCTTTGGACAACTGTCCTCTAATTCCATTTCCAGTAAACCAGGCCAAAGGCTAAACTAGGATAAAACAAACTGAGGAGCAGCTCTTGAACAATCAGCACTCTTCCTCTTTGTGCAGATCAAGGCAGAAATTCTTTTGAGGAAAAGCTAAAGCCCATATTATAACATGACTGTACAAAGGGGAAAATTAAAATTTAATTTTAATAAGAGTTGCCTGTGCATTTTTTTTCCTGGCATTTCCTAACTTTTTAGAGATTGGGTCCAAAGCATTCATGCTCTTTTAGCACAGCTTGGTGTGCCAGATGTGCAGATAGCTCTCATATATTCAGGCTGTCTCTGTTGCCAGCTCTAAATACGTCAGTCTCAACTTATTGGCAAAAATGGTAACCAAAGACCAGTCATAATACTTGGCCTTTTTTCTTTTTGTTACCTTTCAGTTTTGAGTTTTCACTTGGATACAGGACTTTTTTAAACTTCAGAATTGCTCTGTGAATGTGTGAGCTGGGTTTTAGATCATGCAATCTCTTATTTTAAGCACAATATGCCAAGATATATTATAATACACAGTATATTCAGGAGTAGCATTAGATAATAAAAACCTGATAAATGCCTGAGTGAAGAGGATTTTTTTAGAGGAAGTAACAACATCTCCATGATGACTGGATTCCCGTTTTCCTCTAGTTTTTGTGAGAGGAAGAAATGTGGCTTTGACAGCCCCCTCTTCTGTACCTGTGTTAAAGGAGACTGAGATACTCCCTTTGTGAGGTTACAAACCTCACAAGGTTTGTCTTGAAAAAGAGGTAACAAACAAGTCCCCCAATTCAAGTACAGATGTTTCCAGAGAGGCTGTAGAGTTCATTTCTAAGAAGCATTGTTGAGCAGCTTCAAAGGGAGCTTTCCGAGGAGCCACAGAAAATTTCAGCCTGCAGCAGCACCACCAGCAAATTGCCTTTGGCCAGAACTGCTGGTGAGGTGACACTTCTCATCTTCCCCTTTTCCTGCAGCTCTGAGCAGAAAAGCCACATCACTGCATATCTGGAACATACAAAACTGTATATGGAAACATTATTTATAGAGTATAATTATGTAAATATCTCTGTCTTTGAGTTGAATTGCATACAGTATCATTCTTCCTGTAGTTCTCCCTACTAAGGGAATTAGCTGCTCCAATGATTTACACACTTGAGTAGGAATATTTGAGTTAAACCTTTGGTTACTAATGTTTTGTTAGGAAAACAGCCATGTTATAGCAAGCTATTTTGGTGAAGTTTCACTGGAATAAAAGATATTTTAGGAAAGAGGATTTTGCTTCCATTTCCACCATCTCCCATCAGATATAAACAAACAGAGTGACAAGTTATAGCTATTGACACATGTCAGCACCCACAGACTGGTACAGCAAACACTGCTGTCTTCACAAAGCAAACACAGCTGTACTGTGTCATGCCATCTACCTGTCCTGCTCTTTCTTGTGCTCTTCCAGGAACACAGTGGGAATTACCAAATTACAGACAATCTAGAATAAAATCTAGAACCAATTATAGACTTCAGTAAAATTAAGGCTGACCTCTTCCTTTATTTGTTTTCTGAATCTACAGCCATCTATGCTCTGTTAGAATTTTTCTCCACGGTCTAATTACTGGCTGATTTGTGGCCAGGAGTCAAACTTCGAAATCATTTTGCTTCAACTCAGTAATTCTCCCTCTGCAGTAGCTCTAAGTGTTGGCACTACTCTCTTTTTCAGTTATTACAGACTGCATATCTTATTACATCCATGATATGATTCAATTCATACAGCATTGGCTAAGGTCACAGGAAATGTTCAATGTGCCTTTTAATTCTGAGTGGCAATTCCAACTTAAACACTGTCTTACTGTAAATTCCAATCAAGCTGGAAGACACTATTATAGTAATATGAAAAATTAAAATTTGATTTTAAGGTGGCACTGTTTCTGAAGTAGAATTCCTATTAATGCCAAATCATATGCAAGTTACAATGCATGGTTTTACTTATATCCCATGCTTTCTTTACAGCAAAAGAAATTGAGCAGTCATGCTCACTTTCTGAGGTCTGAGGCAGTGCATCTGACCTAGTTCAGACATTTAAAAAAGAATCAGGCCCCAACATCACTGCCCCTCTCTAATGACTCACAACCAGTTCAGACAAAGGCAAGGCATTGACACGATCCTGTCCAATTTGTTCAGAAGGATGCTACACAAAAGCTTTAGTTAAAAAGTCAATATACAAAAGCTTATGCCTACATGAAAATAAGCATTGATTGTGCTTATACAACCTGCTGAGAGCAAAGGTAGAGTGTGGGTGCAGAGCCCAAGGGACAGGAATTGGTTGCTGTCAGCAGGACTGTTCCTGACTGCTCGGACATGATGGGCTCCCTCTTTTCTCCTGTGTGCCACAGTTGCTTAGATCCTATGAGCTGTGCCTTTTGCACAGCTGCCTCTTTGTTCAGAAACATAGGTGCTGGGCCTAGCATATTGGGCATAAATGCCATCAAACCCAATGTCTGTACTTATTTTTCACTGGCATGTGGCCTGTGAGACCAGAGATGATGAAATACCATGTGTCTGATGTATTTTGCCATGAACAAATGCATACATATCATGTGATTCTCCCTAAGAGAGCACAGGCTCACAACAAAATTGAAAGCAACGACTTCCTGATTCTTTGGTTCACTTCCAACTCATCTAAAATTAGTCTAGTGATTGTCTTAATTTGCAGTAATCAGCCAATGTCAGCTGTACATTGCAGGAGTGGGACATAATTCTGCCACTCCTTGAAATAAAACTGCCAGCACAAAGAGGAGTTGAATTAGGAAGTTTTCTCCATAATCTTCCCTCTATTTTAAACACGCTAACCCACACTAACTCTCTCTCCAAATTTTGCCTTAGACTTTCTTTTCCAACCCAGATGTAAATTTTGAGGTCAGAAACACATTAATCACACTGTCTCCCTTGGTTCACTGCAAGTCTGTGTGTCCATCAGTCACCATTGTGTGTCCATACAATGATCTGCCTTATAATTTGTGGTTCAAAACATAAAATTCTGTGATGGGTGAAGTAATTACAATCTATGAAACTGTCAGAAAAAAAAAAAAAAGCTTATTTCTATTTTTGGCAAAAAGGCAAGTTTTTAAGTTTAAAAACACTGTAAGTACTCCTAAAGACGAACAATAGGAAAAGGGTACTTAGCCTTCAAAATCCAGCAGCACTTTACTGGAAGATAGTGTTGACCCCATCAACCCCAGTCACCATCCCTGATGGTATTTAAAAATACACAAAAAAATTAAGTTTAAAAAAAGATTAAAAATGTGTTGGTGTGGTACATAGGGACATGGTTTAGTAATGGACTTCACAGTGTTGCGCTACTGGCTGGACTCAGTGTTCTCAGAGGTCTTTTCCAACCAAAATAATTCTTTGATTCTGTGCTGCTCAGCAAATTACCAAATCCATTCACATATTAGATTATGAATTTTTAAGAGATAAGTTTCAGGGCCTATTTGTGATAAGGAGTAAAAAACCATATTAATTATTAATATTATTTTTCTCTTTCAATTTCCTCAAGATGTAACAAAGTAGGAATTTCAAAGTATCTAATTTTCACAGCCAATGTGGAGTAAAGTCTGTTCTACCATAGAGTGTTAAAAACTTTACAGGGTTAAGGGTTTTACCCAGTTAGTACAAAATTGTATGAGTGCCAGATGCATCATGACCTCCTCCTTACAAAGTGAAAATTCCCTCTTACAGTGAGATCCCAGTTTGAGTTAAAGCACAAGACCCAGAGTGGAGGTGCTGCTCTGCCCATTTTAGGGCTGTGGGTAGCTCACCCCATGCTTTCCCAAGGAGAAGCTCCCATGGCCAGGCTCCATGGATCCTTCCATAAGCAGGACATCCAGGCAGGGGATTGTGATAAGAGTTCCACAACTGAGCTTCATCCCTCAGTATGTGAACTTACAGAGAGATTTTTCTCTTCAGACAGCAACAGGTTTCTGCACAGGGCAGACTAAGCCCTGGAGTTCTTCCTACCACATGCAAATAGCAAAACTGAAACAAATGCATTTTTTACAAAAAGGAGTTTTCATTTCAGATAGCTGGCCTTTTGCATTGACAGTCACCTTGGCGAAAAGTTTTTGGCCATGTCTAATCTACATAGAAATCTCTACTGATTTTTTTTTTTTTTTTTGCTTCTAGTTTGTGTCTCATTCTGCCTTTTGCACACATGTACTTGTAAAATATCAAGCTCAGAGGCCACAATCCCATTTGAGGCATCTACAAGTAGTGAGTAAATGTAATGTTAATTGCCATGTATCCACAGTATGTGTCATTCTTTGGCACAGAAATTGCAGCTCTGCTTCTGAGTTCAAGGAGTTCAGGGTAAAACTTTGAGATCACAGCTTTCTTTTCCTGGAATTTCACATGCTTTTCTTAAAAACACACTGAAAAGCTTATTCTGAGGCAGTGAACCAAGAGCAAATGGACTCTGTTTGTGTATTTGCACAAGTTTGGAAAGCTCTTATCAGTTAATTTAAACAGGGTAAAGTAAAGAAAAACAAATGAAGGGGGGAAAAAAAACCAGAGAAATCAGAGAACGTGATTCATGAAAGACACAAGTTATAGGTAAATCGGACTTCTTGAATTGGGTCCCTTTCTTTTATGTGCACTTAAGTGCTCATCCTACAGTAGCCCAAATTCCCCCCAAGTCCCCTTGGAGTCCTCCAAGGACCACAAAAATATTTGCATACTGCGGTCAAAACAGTGTCATGACTTGGGTTCACTTGTTTGTCCATCAGCAGAGCCCTTTGTTCTGCTCTTTCCTCTTCCTAGCTGTCAGTCTTCATAGATCTGGTAGGAATGTAATTATTCTGAAAACCTCTCTCCCTCTGTTTCATTTGGTTGAAACAGGACAAGAAATGTAAAAGTCACTTGCTGAGCAGATGGGATGGGGAGAAGTCAGCAAATGAAGTGATCATATGGACTTTATTTTTTTAGAAAAGCTGGTTCAAAACGCCAGGAAAAAAATAGACAGTGAGGAACACCCACAAAATAGAAAGAGAGAGAAATAGTACTAGGATTATGATTAGCATGACCAAAAAAGAGACAGCTAGTCAGTGACAAGAATAGATATCAATAATTAAACCTTCAGGTTTAGAATTTTTCAAAAAGCAATTTGCATTTTAAGTAACCCAGTACATAGTGAAACTATTAATATCCAATGTCTTTTTTATTTTTGATGTCAATGTTCTAAAGAGATATCAAGATTTTTTTAAATTATGTTATTTAATATCTTAATTGCAATTTAAATGCCCAGAGAAGATATCAATTTAAAATTAAACCTGTGGGTTCAAATATTATGTTCAGCTTTTCCTGATGGAGTGAGAGAACAGATATTTTTAATTCTTTGTCCAGATCAGAGTAAAATAAGTGTGACTTAAAGTTATTTGTCCTGCTGAAAATCAACTGAAAGCATTAGATATCATTTGTAGTTCACTACAGTGTTGCACACACCGCCAAAGAGACAACCTCAAGTTCTAATTATCGAAAGATTTTCCAAAATCTCAGTGCATTTCAGCAGGTTGTCATGCTGTTGCCTTGTAAACAGCCATGTTCCCACAAGGCCTGGTAGCGCCAGTGATGGATTTACCCCATCAAACAAGGACTTCTGTGCCAGTTACCATCTCAAATTCCAACTATATTAGCAGAGAGAAAGAGCCACTGCCTGGGTTTAATTCACCTTGTCCTAGAGGAGACATCTAAAATAAAGCAAATCACCCCTCAAAATGGGGACTGCTCTTCACTGATTAGAAAGGATTCATGGGTGATTGTATAGGTCTACCCTGTGGACATCTAAAGGTAGGAAAGATGCTCCTACCTGTGATCCCTGTTTGTGTGGGGACTGGATCTGGCCTCACTGAGGAATACAAACATTGCTCTCAGCTCATGTCACCATGAACAGCAGTCCCTGCTGAAGAGACCATGGCACTTCACAGTATGAAGGAAGGAATACTTCAGATTCATCAAAAAAGGAAGTCATCTGCACTTCTGTGAGGCCTCTTAATTTTGGAGAATTAAGCCAGATTCCTCTTGATAGCCCACATTATAAAAAGACTCACTTTTAGCCTGGTATTCTTCACATGGATTAGTTTCTACCCATATTTATTTGCTTATGTATTTTTTGCCTGTCTCTGAAACATTTTCCCATAGAGTAAATGGCAAAGCCTGCATGTGCTGGGAAGATTATGGTACAATTTGAACAGCACTTTTTTGGTTCATATTTTAATTCTTAATTCCCTTGCTTCATAGAGGTGCTTCCTATCAAGATTCCTGTTGTTTAAGCAGAGCAATGAACAAAATGAACCTTATAATTTAAAGCTTTCTTAATTTAGGCTGTGATCCTGAAGTTAAGCTGCATCCCTAATTTAGTACTTACAAAGGCAAAGCAGTACTAAATTGGTTTTTTGCTTTACTGCAACTGATTTTTCTCTTAAATTTCAGGTTTGATTTGCCATTTGCATTCAATGAAACAGATAAAAGAAGTTAAAATTTTCTTTTAGAAGATTGGGTTGAGGATAGAAGAGAACTGGTTTAGATAGGATTGTAACCATAGCTCTTCCTTAGAAAGAAATTCCACTAAGGGGGAATAAAAAAAACAAAGAGAGAGATTTTGAAGAACAATTCCCTATACATGAAGCCTCTGTGGGGGACAAAACTGCACTAAGGGAATATTTGCAAACTGGAGCTGGGAGAAACTTCCCTTGAAATTTTGAATAGTTCCATCCCTGGACTCTCTATATGAAGCTTGCACCCAATGAAAAAGTATATATTTCGGCCAAATCCCATTTAGCCCCATTTTGCTTCTTTTTCTGTCCGCTGAACCGTGCTAATCTGTACCTTTATCCCTGCTGCATGTTCTGTCACTTGTCAGGCAATATGCTTAGAAGTCTCCAGCCTTGCTTCAGTCCCCTGGCAGCAAGTCAACCAGTCAGCTGGCAAAGCTGGATAATTACTGCTTAGCCCTAGAGAGCTTAAAGTTTGTTTGCATAGACCTGTGTCCTGGCAACACCAAAGGATTGAACCAGAAGGCAAATTTTCCTTCTCCTGAACAATTTCTGTGAGGGCAGGAACATGGGGGACTTTTAAGCAGACACTAAACGTTGGTTACCAGGAAGGACTACCAGGGACTGAGATATGTGGACTATCTTCTGTGGTTGATTTGCTGTCATTATAAGGTAAAAGAGACCACTGGGCTTCCTTCTCTCTTTATGCTTTTATAGAAAACTGTACCTGGCTCCACTGGCCTAAAGGGTTTTTTGGAAATTGCCTTTGTGGAAGTACTTAGAAGACCTGAAAAGCAGGCCGTGGTAGAGACAAGACAAACATAGACATCAGGTTACACATTCTAAGTAAAGCTGACATTTTCTTTGTTTATTCAGTGCAATTTGCTCATAATAACTCCTGTCTCTCTAATTTCTCCTGATCGTTATTGTTGTTTTTCGTGGCTGAAGCAGCTTGACTGGCTCCATATGGAAGAAATAACACACAGGTCACGATGATAAGGAATTTAATTAAGACTGAGCCACATTCAGCACTGTTCCTCTTGGCTGGCTGCTCCATGGTATCCGTGTACAGTGTGTAGGATGCTTCACTGGAGCACCACCAGCAGCTGCAGAACACCCTTCATATCACAGTCATGCCTGAAGTTACGTGATGCTACAATGGTTGAATGGAAGGCCTAAAGTACTTTCTTGCTCACTAAATCATCATGAAAATGTTGGCCATCAGGTTATACAATCCTGTTCATGGTCTGAATGTAAAGCATTAATATAATCGTCAGTATTCGACCTAAGCACCCTCATGTTTTAGTTGTTCTGCTTGTAGCCATGTAACTCCAATAGTACTCATGCAATTGCATTTGTATTGTAAACTGATAAGCACTGGGGTGATTCAAAGCTGTGTTAAACATGATGGATGCAGGGAGTGAAGCAACATGACTCTCTGGAGTCCAGTGTGAGCATCACCAAAATAATGAGAGAAGTTGCATCCTATCTCATTATTCAGTGCTGCTCTGCAAAAGCAAACTTGAACTACCTTGGGACCAGATTTGCTGTTTGTTCACAAAAAAACTGTGTAAGTCTTCTGAGGCAGCCTAAACTGTATGTCCAAAGAATAACATACTTCTTTGTCAGGAGGTGTTCATCAGGAGATTTTCTCAAGGTGTTCATCAGCCCTACAGACCAGCCCTGCTTGCCTGACCTCTCCAAACTATTTTGGATCATATGGCTGAGTGACAAACCACTCTATGGTCTTTCCTGGAGGAACACTTGCCCTCCTGTCAGCCAGGGTAGATGGGAAGTATAAACAGTCTTAAATTTGGATGAGAGAAGTGCAGATGTTCAGGCAGAGGTTTAAGACATACTTTAAGCTTTGGGTTTGCAGCAGAAACATAAAGAGATCTTTGGAAGGTTTTTAAGACTTAGAGGCTGTGATTTGGTGTGCACCCCCGAACCTTGAGCATTAGGTACCAGAAATACATTGTGCCTAAGCCTCTCAATCCAAATTTATTCACGAACTATATTCTACCTATGTCCCCTATAACATTAGACAGGCCACAACTCTAAGGAGATCAGAACTTATTATCTGGCAACAAATGGCACCCAGCATCTCAAGGATCTGATTAATGACATAAAGATACTTTTTACTCAAAATTCTTATGTGGTTGTAATAATACTTAATATGTGATATTCCAGTACAAACTTCTTTTACAGCAACAATACCAATCACAGCTTGCAATATTACTGTGTTTGTCCATTAACAGCACATTCCTTTTTTCTAATTCAGGTGGAGTTTTTCTTAGAAAGGTGTGTATGGAGCAGTTGTTGAATTTTTATGGATAAGCAATTCCAAAACAAACAAACAAACAATATTTGAAAATGTGCTAAGGGCAAGTCTGCTCTCTAGTTACTGATGCGCTCCCTTAAATCAGTCAAGCAAAACAGATGGCATCTTAATATTTTTTTGTTTACTTAGCAAACCCTGCAATACTGATGTAATCTTGTTTTATTCTCTTGGCTGGTTAAACTATCATGGCAGAAATATAAAACTGTAGTGCTTCCATTAATGATGTATGGGAAGGAGTGAAGAGCACTTCATTTGAAGAACCTCAGAGGACTTATGTACTGAAGCTGGGACGTGGATGGAATGTTGGTTCCTGATTCCACATTGTTATGAAACCTGCCAAAAGGCCACTGCCCAGCCTCAGACATGAGTGCCCTGGGGAATGAGCCCAGCTGGATACTGGCCCTGTTGAAAGGCCTGGGTTCTCATTTGTTTTTTCATCCTGACCAGCACTCACAGGGACAAGGAGAGACTGCTGTGCTGGGCTCAGTTCCAGATGGTCATTTCAGGGATCCTTTAAGTTTGCCTAGTCCATCTCATCTCAAAAGGGAAGTAGCAATGGACATGAAAGATGAATGAAATCTGGCTCCCTGACATCAGGGAAGAGGTCTCCAGCCTGTACTACCCTACAGTGCTTGCAGTCAGACCTCCTTCTCTCAGGTGCAGTCACACAGGTCAGGTCTGGAATCTGGATTGGCCTAGATGTCAACTGAGAGAAAGTCATTGGATGCACAGGCATACAGATCTGGAAATGGCATTTGGACTCAGCTTGGGAAATACAGTCGAGTCCCTGAGAAACTAGGCTTTTGTACACTTTCAGAAGTTACTGAAATTCAGATATTCATTCTTCTCCTCTGGAAAGAGAAGGCTCCTCAGGGAGGAAACTGGTCTCATTAGAGAGTTTTTCTAGCCGAATACACAAAGCACCAGCTTCTCCTGGCTGGTGGTTATTGTCCAAGGGAGCCTTCCTCCTCACATCCTTTCCATTTGCTACAAGGATGGTGCCCAGAAAAGCCTGGTGGCAGTGGCTAGAGCAAGCAGCTAAAGTGGGGCGCAGCTCTGCTGTTTATCCTCTTTCCTCCAAATGAGAACTTTACAATTCTTTTATACTTGATCTTGCTGCAGCTTATCCACCCGACCATGGGACTTGATAGGAAAGATGTGATCCAGCTGTATCCCAATGTTCCTGGAGGGAGCTGTTCCTGTCTTGATGGGGTTAAGTAACTTCAGGGCTAATATAAACCATAATGTTGCACCCAGCTACCTGACAGCTGAAGTCCTACCCTCCGGTTACATGTTAGCTTTTACACACATATTTTTAAAATTTAATTTAGTTTTGCTTGTTTGTTTGTCTTTTTAATCTGCATCCATTAAATTATTTCATGAGCTGTGGGCTATAAGTTCTTTCTGTCATTAAAGTCCTCCTTCACATGAATAGAATACCTTTAGTGATGGTAGACCTGATTTACAGATAAGTAAAGTGTGGGCACGGAGCAGTGACACAAGTCTGCCCTTTGAAAGTGGAGTCAGTGGAACACTATAAGGTGAAGTTCTGAAAATGATACATGCAGGAGTTCTTAAGGATTTCAGTGCTAAGGTGGTTCAATCCACTATCCAAGTCCTAGCCTTCTTACAAATTAATATGTAGAACCAACATCTACATAACAAAGCAGTGCACCAAATGTTGATTCTTCTCTGAAGTTAGAAAAAAAAAAAAAAAAAGGAAAGACTGAACAAGCTGTACTTAAAGCATTGAACTTTTCCCCAGGAGGCCTTATTACATTCCTGGCTGCACCTGAAACCTTCTGTGAATTTGATCAGCGCATATTCTAGTTTAGTCTCTATATTGGATTTGAAAAGGAAGAGAGAGGAAATAGTTCACAGCAGGGATGTTTACTATTGTAGGATCTTAATGTTTTAGGTAACAAGAAACACTAATCCACTGATGGAAGGTAAGTTACTTAATTTATGGTGAATAGATTTCTTCCAGAGAATCCCAGTTCAGACACAATTTCTTGGATAGTCAGGACCAGTTGGGACCCTGTTACCCCTGCCCTTTAGAGGGGCAACACGTTGTGATGTGGGAGTGGACTTTCACAGAGGACAGCAGGCAGCAGCTTGGTGAATCATGGAAAGCTCTTTATTATCTGACTCCAATAGCTTATATACATTTTGTACAGAGGGCCAAGATTGGCCCAAAGAGGTTACAACCTCCTGACTCCATTGGTCAATATGACCATCAGTCAAGTTCTCTCTCAGAGAACAAGAATGCAAAACATACAGATAAATTCTAAGAATACTATATTGTTTACATGAAGCAGCGTGAGAAGCTGCTGCAAAGACTCAAACACTTGAAGGCAAGAAATGCAGGGACGACAGGACCCTTCTGTCTTTGTCTCAAAACAATGAAAGAGAGAACACCACTAACCACAAGTGAAGTTGTGAACAAAAAAACATGCGACCTCCACTACTGAAAGAAGTGGAATTGACCATCACTTGTATTCCTTGAACATTGGTCTAGGAGAGCTGTGTGCCCCAACCTTGACCCTAAGACTTGTTTATACCATACAGCAGTGCTTATGCATGATGCCCAGACCCAGAGGAAGTAGCAAAGAGGAGTGACATCTGAAATGGTAATTTTGTTTTGCTGCTTAATTACAGGTCTGGGCTACACACTCTACTGAAGAATGCAATTTACATATCAAAAGTGCTTCCTGGACTTCTGCATCTATTGTTTTAACAAGTGGGTTTTGTACTATAGTACAGTGGCCAGAGCTCTGCTTTGGCCATTTAATGACCAGGCCAGAGGCATTATTCAATTGAAGCAATTTCACCCCATTTGTGAAATTTCCAAGGAGACTACAATATAGGAAAGGTAGGGGGTTGAGGAAAGAGAAGAGAAGGAATACTGTTGAACATATGGTGTATAAATGCATAGTAGTAATAAAAGAGAAAAAACATAGCCCTTAAAGACAAATAAGTTAAGTGGAACAAAAAAAAGATATGTAATTCACTTTCCACACAAATCAGGAATTGGAGATGAACTATTCTGTTCCATTGCTAAACTGTAAAGCATGATTTGTACCTATGACTCCAATAAATTAACTTTACTTAGATTAAAGGTTTTTGACATTTGAATTAGGACAAAATTATTATTTTGGCAAGGCTTCTTTATTCTTCCAACTTCTCTCACAAACGCAAAAGCTCCCCTGAATGGCAGTTTCCATCACGTTTCTTAGAATCATCTTCATTTTTCCACTGGAAGAGAAACTGACAGGGTGACTGATGAATTGTCACACATCATGACTTGCACTTAGAGAAACATATGAAAAAGCTGTGAAGCGCAGTGTGAGCGATTTCCTAGGCTACGAAAAAGAACATTGAAACCTTGTGGTGATCCAAAGACTCCTGTCACTGGGAAAGATTAAGAGTTTCAGGAATATTTTAAATGAAACTGAGAACTCAAATTGTCCGTGTCCAGTTTATAGCTCCAGCTTTTTCCCCTGAGCAACTTGTTTATTTTCCTTTCCCCATGTATTTCAAGAACTAATGGTTACACATCAATTTGGGGAAAAACGAAACATGGTTACTTCCTCAGGTAGACCCAGATTTGTTGCTTAATTGATTAATCTTCATTTCAAATTCTCAGTTTATTTTTTGACGTTGCTGTTTAATAAACATGACCATCTATTTCCCTTATGTGTGGTGCTCTGTAAATTACCTTTAGAGCTGCTATATCACAGGTTAGTGTAGCATTTTAAGTGTATCCAGATCTATATATGGAGTAGACTTCATAATGAGCATATGGTATAATACTACAATGCTGCTAATGGCAATAAAATACATTTATACAGAACATGCAGTATGCTTTCTTTTTAAAGCTAATTATTTCTGTATGCTTTAGTATAGTGGTATATAAGACACCTTCCATCTTAGATTCAGTGTGGGTTTGGGCATGCCCAGCTGGTCTTACATGGGATTTCTTAGACTTGTCCAAAATCCAGTCCCCCTGACCTTAACAGAGAATATTCCTTACATCAACAAATGGCAACCATGTTTCCATTAAAAATAAAACACCAAAAAATACTCCAATCCCAGAAAGCACTGAGCACTTCCTCACAGGAAGTAAAAAGTGCATATCAGTGTTATGCAGCATAAAAAGCTAGACACATAATTAAACATCCTCTACATAAGGACACAGAATGGGAAAAGTGCCATAAAGGGTCAGGCCTTCTAACAAAATCTGTTCTCTGGCAGTGAGTTAGAAAAAGCAGGGTAAGAAAATATGAAAACTTCCTTCAAATATTATCCTAGGCTTTGAACATTCAGAGCTCAGAGATTTCTCAGCAGGAGACCCTCGTGAGCAATCTCAGTCAAGTGCTCTCCCTTGATTTGTGTTTAGAACATCCAGAATCTCAAAATGGAAAGTTCTGAAAGTTGAATTGCAGGAGGGAAACTACTTTTTTTGAACCTTAGGATTAATGTTGTACATTGAAAAGAAAAAAAAGTATTCTTCTGACAATTAATTTTATAAGTTTCACATTTTGATAGCAATCATAAATAATATAACATTGCTCTTGGCTTCTGATAAAATGGGATGCTTCTATAATCTGTAACATTCTTTCTAATACATATCTGAAAAGCAATTGCTTTATTTTATTTAGCTTTTTAACAGCCCATAGAATGACTTGCAAATTATTTCCAAGGAAAAAAAAATGCAGACTGTTTTTAAATTGTTTGCACCAAGTAATATAAATCCCACAAAACCTGAGATATAAGTCATTACCTCTTATAAGATTACTGTATATGTTCCTTGCCAGAAAGATATCTGAGAGCAATGCTAAAGTATTTGCTTAAAATTAGCAATTACCTCGTCTTTCAATAATACAGTTACACAACTAAAGGCAATTTAGTGAAAAATGTTCTACCTCATCAAATACATGCTACCATAAATTTTACATTTTTAGTACAGGAAACTGCTTTATTCAGGAGGGTCAAAGGCAGTATCTACTAAGATGTCTGTTCCAGAGAAAGCAGATGGTAATAATGGATACACTATCCATAAATAGCATTCACTTTGCCTTACCTATTATTTATTGCTAGTCCAATAATAGAAAATCAATCTACTTTAGCCTCACCATTACTGGATTCAGTGCAACCAATTTTGTTTCCTTTTGGAATTATAAATCAAGGTTGTGAGTTCATTTTCCTGTTCCACAAACACCTCATATTTTTACACTAATCCTCAGTGAGTGACACATACGATTATATCAATGTCACCTTCTTTCAGATGCCTGAAGAGATTGTGCAGTCAGCACTGGGCTGCATGACTGGGATCAGCTCTTTGTAAGAATATTTTATTTACTCTCTTCCAGTCTAATTAAAAGCAAACAAACAAACCCACCCACCCACCCCCTCCACCAAAGACACCACTTTTCAGATTCTGTTTCCTTGGATATTTTTCCAAGAATACAATCAGGATGTGCATGCAAAAATATAGTTATCCACAACACACAATTTTTTATTTTTTTTAATTCAACCCTAAGCATGTAGGCTTTCCCCAAAGCCTTGACCTCCAGATTCTTCTTTCCTCAGGCCTTTCCAACAGACAAAAAAAGCAAAGTGTTATTTAGACTCCATAAACTCTTCATGCCTGACCACTTGACCTCTGATCACCCAGGCTGCTGGTTAGCTGACTTCCCTGCAGACTTGGCCTGTGCCAACTAGAACAGTTCAAGGGTAGTGTAAGCTAAACACCATTTCCAGTGGACTCTGTGGATAATCCTGCTCCAACTCTGCTCTCTACAGATTCTCTCAATGCTATCTCAGCAGGTGTTGCACCCTCAAATCCTGCATGCTTTCATTAAAGTGACATAATTTAGGGTTTTAAAAAAAAAACAAAACTGTGGGAAAGAAAATTGTGGAAGTGAAACTTTAAACAAAAGGTAATAAACAGCCACTTTCAAATACAATGAACTGGATTTAAAAAACCGCATAGACATAAGCAAGTTATGTTTGAAGGCCACAGGATGACAAACAGCACAGGGGAGCTCCAGGGCCATTTGAGATGTAGTGTTGATTGGCCAATCTGATCTTAAGGGGAATACAGCCCTAAATAATATGGACATGAGCTAGGCTATGCCTCCAGGCAGGGAGAGAGACTGTGTCCTGGCCATCTACAGTTTAGTAAAGGGATAGATAAATATGCCTCCAATCTTCATGTGACTGAGAACCAGACTAAGCTGTCTGCAAGTGATACTTTTGCCAGTTAGAAAATAAGTAGGTAGGTACAAAAATGGCAAAAGTAGTTCTGCTGACTGAAAAGATATATTGATCGCTAAAAAATGTGATTAATTTCACAATTCTTGAATGAAGTCTCCTTTTAATATTAGTTTGCTCGGAAAGTGACAAATTTCTTCTGGTATTTTTCAGGTCAATTTAAGTCCCTGTCTGTAATAAACAACAAGATCTTTTGTGAAATCCCTCCTTCTCATCTAAAGTTGTTTTGGAAGCTTACTGAAACCACTGAGCTCGCAGCAGACAATGCTCTGTTTGGAATATTGAGGAACCTCCACCCTTCTGGGAATTCCCCATTCCCAGAATGCTGCGCGTGTATTGCTCCTTCATTTACCGCTCCAGACAAAGTTGAAATGAAGGGAAATGGACAATAAAATCTTGCATGACATTATAATTAAATGTGTGACTTGTCAAAACCTTTGTTTAACAGGATGAGCACATTTAGCCAGATCCCATATGTGTGTTAATTATAGCAAGAAAGCAAACAAAATGTCAATAGTTAAAACAAATCCTGCCAACAGGAAATGGTTATCAAGCTGTGATAAAATGTTTATCCGGAAATGTTTTTACACTATCCAAAACATTTCCTGTCTGCAACATTTTTTGTGGGAAAAAGAATATCTGTGGTGCTAGAAATAGCATCTTTGCAAGGAATTAAATGACAGTGCTTATAGAAAATGGCAATAGTCACAGATCTAGCTTCTCTCCTGTTTTCTTCTTTGTACATAGTATGATGTAACTCTGAAAGAAAACTGTTTCCAGAAGTTACACAGACAGACATCACTAAAGTTTGTACATCACAGATTAAAAATAATTCAAAGCAATTTTTTCATAGGTAATATTTAAGCATGGAGGTAGTGGAACCTTGATCCTTTGCTCACTGAGACTAGATAGTGAAACAGTATTTCTGTTAAAATCTCTGGAAAAGATGAAAAGAGATTAATTAGGCTGAAAAACAGTACTATTGAAGGCATCCAAAATTATATTCAAGGCGGAGAGGAGCCAGAGATTATCTGTTGAAATGCTTACTCAAAATAAAAATAATGAAGAATTATATTTCCATAATCATTACTTCAAAACCAGGAAAATTCTGATTTGTTGCAAACATTATGGGCAGTATCGCAAAATCACAACAGAGCTGGCATTAGAATATAAGCAAATACTTGTCAGGATCAACCTATAAGATTATTGAATACAGAAACATAATAGATGATTCTTCCTAGATTTGTTCTATCAGCCATATGACATTGAAATTGTAGTCTGTTATTCCATTCTTAAAATATTCTGTCCTCCCAAAAAAGAACAGTGTACTTTAATGGCTTTTTAAAGGGAATTCAGCCACTAAAAACTGCTCCAGTATTTGGAAAAATTAGGTTATTGTGACATAATCTTATTAATCAATACTTATGTAAAATATATTTTGCTTTGATTAAAAACTGTTATTTGTTCCTATTTTAACTGCAGGTTCTATATCTCTTATTGCATTTATTTTTTCCTTTACATGGAAAATACAATTGAACTAATATCTTGTACAATGGAACTAATGATAGAATCCTAAAAGTGGAAAGGACTTCAACAGGTCATCTGGTCAATTTCCACAACCTGAATTACGATCAACAAAAGTTACTTTAATTTTGATTTACAATCTCAAATCACAGAAATTACAACCTCACTGGGCAATTAATTCCCAACTTCCTTATTACCAGTGTAAGAGCAGTTTTCCCTATTGCCAAAGATGAATCTGTTTTGCTTCAATATTTTTTCTGATCATCCAGTGATCAAAAATTCTCCTTGCTCTTTGCAGTAGCATTTTCTCACAACCTGGCAATGTTTTTTTTCTGCCTTAAGATACTATTTTTTGGACATCCCAGTATGAGGTTTACCTGTTTTGCAATGATGTGATGCCACTGTACAGGCTAAAATTGGACTGCCTTGCAGTGCACCATCAGTCCTTCTGGGCTTCATGTCAAGCAGAAATGGAATGAGCATCATCCCAGTCATCAATTGAAATATTGGAAGGAACTACAAACTGCTTGTAAGATGAGACAGGCACATATTAGAATCATACAATCATACAATAGTTTTGGGTTGGAAGGGACCTTTAAAGGTCATCTAGGCTAACGCCCCTGCAATGAGCATTCCTTTCCATTCCAATTCCCTTCCATTCATTGCTGCTGAGTTCTAAATTTGGCATTACATTTAGGAAAGAAGAAAAACAACCCAGGGACAGTTCAAATGAAAGGAAGAAAACGAGACAGGAGTTCAACAAATGACATGTAAGGAAAGGCAGAAATAACTGGATCAGGTTTTTACTTGAAGGCATAAAAAATGGAGGCCACTTTCCACTTTCACTGTCAGAAATTTGTGCACCATTTCTAGTTTGAACTCCTGAGGCTTTAATATATCTCCACTGCTTCTTATTAAGTTTTTTTCTTTTCCATTACATTAAAATGCCATTCAGTACCTAATATTTTCTCATTGTAAGGAAGCTATAAACTGCAATTACCTTTAAACTCTTTCCAATAAGCTAAACAAATAATCTCTTCAGCTATGTCTAATTTTCAAACCATTGATCATCTTCATGCAGCCTATCCCATTTTCAATGTCCCTATCAAAATGTATGGTAGCATTATATGCAGCATCCTAATAGCTGGTCTAAAATACTAATTACCGGATGCAAATTACCTTTCAATTACTGTTGATTCCTGTCTTGGCACATTCATGAGTGAAATTAGGCTTTTTCACTTCTACATCCTCTGGCATTCAGCTGTTGTTCACTGAACTGAATCCTTTAGCTATATGTTTCAGAATGCAGTTTCTCTGCTTGTCGATCCACATCTATTGCTTCTAGATTTAGGGACTTCACTGTATCAAACTGTGTTTTATTTCAGGGGATCAAATACACCACCTATTCCACTGCTTCTAAGTGTGACCTTCAGCCTAACGCAATACACGGCACTTCCATGAGTCAAATCCAGCATAACTTCCAGAAAAATATCCAATATGTTTTAAAATATGCACTGCACAATCAATACACACAATTGTTTTAGGGGACAATTACACTTTGCTTTACTACCAGTCTGAATATTAACAGCTTCAGCTTCCACTGGGTTTTGCTACCACTGTCTGCCTGGCTGAGGTCATCAGGTATTTGATGAGGATTAATTAGTGATGTTGTCTGTACAGGAGTCCTGAGGGCCCTAGAAAGTAAAGAAGGCTGAAAGCTGTTTTATTCTACCTGTACACCCACCTCAGATCCAGCAAGGCAAGGCTGGATGGGGCTCTGAGCCACTTGATCTAGTGGGAGACAGCCCAGCCCATGGTGGGGGGTGGGGTGGCAAATGGATGATCTTTAAGGTTCCTTCCAACCCAAACCATTCTGTGATTCCTTGATTGTGCACACTGGGGAGCACATCAGGGGAGAGCACTGGCACAGCTCTGCAGGCACTTCATGTGTGGCATAGGTGAAATGGGGTGAAAGGCACATGTAGCCCATGGACTGAGACTGCCATGAAGCATTGCAAGGATGGAGAACATACACGTGTGGAACCTCTGCTCCTTTGGTAACTCTAAGGTCAGCGTTTTTGCAACTTTAGGTACTTACACAAACCTCATTTTTGGACAGCCAGAGGCTTGCATCTGAGTACATCAATCTTTAAAATGTCAAAACATTCTTATGAAGCTGTAATTTCTAAAAGAAAAACTGAGACCTTCCCTAGGTCATAAAGGAATTTAATTTTTGATGGGAAGTCAGCTCCTAAAATCCAGAGCAAACCTCCTTTTGAAAAAGGTTTCCACAGCAATAATGTAACATTCAATGTAATGTATCATTGGGTATGGTCTCTGAGTATTTCCTACAGCAAAACAGCAGGTAATTGTCACACTCTATGTAAGAGACACAACCAGGCAAAAGAGCCAGGTTGTTGCTTTTAGGAAAACTTATAAAGTCTATCCTCTTTGGGGGAGCCTAATTTTAAACATAAGACATAGGAGAAACAGAATACTGAATATCCCCTTCCTTTAGGGAAAAAGGATAAAAATTATTGCGGTTTGTAACAGCTGTCCTGGGTTGTAGCATAGGATGTACACAAAGTATTTATTCTATCACCATCTTCATGAACTGTTGAAACCAAGTGGGGCAGTGCTCTAGTGTAGGGCTGTCTTCTGCTAATGGCCCATCAACACCTGGCCCATGACTCACAGGTAACTCCCTCCAGGAGTTATCTCTGTTTAATGGGCCATCAAGGACCCACTTCACACTCCTCATCCCATTGTGAGATGCTCTGCCCAGGGGGAGGAGCCAAGCATTCTCACCTGGATATAAGCTGGGATTTGGAACAGTGCAAGGAGCCCTGACCCACTGGATTCCCAGAGGAGCAGAGCTACCAGACCTTTCTACAGGATCACTGCTTCAGGAAGAGCACCTCATCTGGACTGCTTCCACCACCCTGCTCAGGTTGTATTCTGACCCTGTCAGTGATCCTTTGTGTTATTGCATTTATTTTATTTTATTTTACCTTTTTACCTTTTTTCTTATTAAATTGTATCTCTGACTTGGAGCCTCTCACTCATTTTGCTTTCAAACCACAACACAGCATAGCAATATTTGGCGTTCCCCTTTGACCACGTGTCCCTCAGTGTGTGGCTGACAGGTGGATTTTGGCCCAGGCAACAGCCGTGAAGGGGCTGCCCGGGGACCTGCTGGAGTCCCTGGCGGTGTTTAAGGAAGGACTGGATGTGCCCCGGTCTAGCTGTCACGGTGGCGCTGGATGGCAGGTCGGGCTCGGACCCCAGAGGTCTTTCCCAGGCTGGTTTGGTTCCGTGCTCCGGGGGCGGGCAGGGGCGGTGTCTCCCCGGCCTGGGCACGGCTCGCTCTGGGCACGGCTCTTCCCAAGGCATCCATGTCATCCCGGGGCCGGGCCGGGGACACTCCCGCCGCTCTCCCCGCTCCCCCCGCTCCCAGCCCCGCCGGGCTCGCAGGACAGCGGCCTGGGCTCCCCTGCAGTGGGTGGATCCCGGGGAGGTGCCAGCCGCTCCCTCCCCTTCCCCTGTCTCCGGGCCCGCGGGGAGGAGGCGCCTGAGCGCGGCAGCATCTTCCCTTGGCCCGCCGGGGCGGGGGAGGAGCCGCCGCCTGCCCGGGAGGAAGGTGCGCTGCGGGCCACGGGGGTAGGAAGGGGAGGGAGGGAAGGGGGTTGGCTCCCTCCCTTCTCTGTGCTTCCCTTCCCCCGTTCCCGGCGGTTCCCTGGCCGGGCTGGGGCGGTGGGAGCGGGGCTGGGCAGGGCGCGGCCGTGTGCTGGGCCGGGCTGGGGCTGCGCTCCCCGCGGCCGCCTTTCTCGGGCGCTCGGGCTGTAAATGGGCCGATAACGGGGGTGGCGGCCTGTCTGTGCCTGTCTGTGGGTCTGTCTGTGTGTGCTCGGCGGCCCTGAGGAGTCCCGTGTGCGCGGTGCCCGCAGGTGCGCAGGGGGGCGATGGTGGCGGCACTGCAGAGAGCCGAGCTGGGGAACCCGCTGTGGCTTTAAGGAAAAGAAGGGACGCTTTGGAAACCAAGCACCGTTTGTTTATTGTGTGGGAGATGGGAGGGTTTCATGGCGTTCCTTGGGCGAGTGGAGTTTCTAATGTCAGGCACAGTCAGCAAAGAGGTTTTGCACAGGTTACATTGAGTGGGGTGAGGTCTGTAGGGAGTGATGCTCGTGCAAATGGTCAGAAACCATTCGGGCTGATGAATCGATGGGCCTTCCAGTACATAAAAACTTGCAGGGAAGATGGGGCAAGTCTCTTTACAAGAGAATGTAGTGACAGGACAAGGGGGAGCAGGTTCAAATTGACAGGGAGTGCATTTAGATTAGATGCTAGAACAAAAGTCTTCACTGTGGTTGGTGAGGTGCTGTAAGAGTTGCCCAGAGAGCTCTGGATGCCCCATCCCTGACAGTGTTCCAGGCCAGGCTGGATGAGGCTCTGAGCAGCCTGGTCCAGTGGAAGGTGCTCCTGCCCATGGCAGAGGTTGAAACAAAACTATATTTATGGTCCCTTCCAACCCAAATTATTCTGTGATTCCATGTTGGAGGACATGAAAGCAAACACCGGGTAAAGGAAACATTTAGAAGCAATTGTCCTGCTCAGTGTTGATAGAAGAGATAATACTGTCCAGATATAGGAAATAAATGTGACAGAACTATGCAGGATGTGAATGATATGATGAGCTGTAAAGTAGAAGGAAGAGACTGTGTGGATAAAGAAGAAGAGTCAAGTGTATCATTACTTTGAGACAAGAAAATTACAAGAACTTTTGATGGTGTCTGCTATAGACCACAGGAGTTGGATTTGTATAAGAATATTGCTTGCTAGGACATACTGTCAGGAATTATGTCACAGATGGATTTCTTTCTTAGACTGTAGAATCACAGAATGGAAGGGACCTTAAAGAGCATCTGGTTCCAACTGCCTGCCATGGGCAGAGACACCTTCCACTAGACCAGGTTGCCCCCCCGGCCCCATCTGGTGGCCTTGAACACTGCTAGGGATGAGGCATCCACAGCTTTTCTCAGCAAACTGTTTGTGCCCTCACCACTGTCTGGGTAAAGAATTTCTTCCTAGGATGTGTCTGATTCTGTCTTCTTGTTTAAAGCCATTCCTCCTTGTCCAATCAATATCTGTCTGTGCAAAAAGTTACTCTCCCTCTTTTTTATAAGTCCCCTTTAAGTACTGAAAGGCCACAGTGAGGTCTCCTTGGAGCCTCTTCTTATCCAGGCTGAACAACCAAGAGATAGAGATGATGGCATCATTTAGACACACAGTGATCCAGGTATGCTGTATGATCTTACATACAACTGCTGCCAGCTTGCCAAATAAGCACTGAATTACCTTAGGCTTGTTCTCAGGTAAGCAGTGTGAAAAGGTGGTTTGTTAGTCAGCTTGTGCTGTTTTAAATTAGATAAAATAAATAGAAATAAAATAGGTGACTAAACAGGTTTGAGATTCTTAGTTTTAGAAGGGCAAACTTGGAAAAATCAAGAGGATTAGTTAGTGATGTTGTTTGTACAGGAGTCCTGAGGGCCCTGGAAACTAAAGAAGGCTGAAAGCTGTTTTATGCCAAAGGTAGAATCTATTCAGAGTTTATGTCAAAAAAAATTTTAAAAGGTCTATTGAAAACAACTTCTAACCATCAAAAATGATTTTAGAAATAAAGACGAGAGAAAGGATAGTTAAGCAAAATGAAAATGAAGAGAAAAAATGCCAGTTTGACAGTAAGAACTGGCAAAAGTAATTCTGAGTTAGTTACAGACAATTGTCTTTTTAAACTTCTTTAATCATGCAAGTGAAAACAATAATAGAAATAAGACCACTGAGTGATAAACTTGAGTTAAAATGGCCTTGGCATCATGATGCAAATCATCTGTTGCAGTTTGGAGGAGGCTACTGAAGCGATACAATATTTTTTAAAAATTTTCCTTTCTTAAATTGAGTCTTTGGATTAATTTTGTTTCCCTAGTGCTGGTTCCTTGACCTTTCATATTGAAGGGTCAAAAATAAGATAAGCTATCAGTTCTACCAAATCAGTTGTATGGTAAATGAAGTTTTATCTAGCATATAAAATAGGCAAGACCCAACAATTGCATCAGTTGTATTTTATGTTTGTGTTTCTGTATGCATTACAGGAACTGATATGTATTTAGAGTTTGGATAACAATTCAGCAAAGGAAAGGAACTTCTCAAGTTAATTTTCTGAAAATCCTGGATTAGCCATATCAAGATTGTGAACAGATATTTTTCCTTAGCTCCTCAGGTTAGACATAGGTTACATTAGGTTACATTAGGATAGATTTCAATGCAGGAATGACACCTTGTTCCCGAGAGACTGTCACACAAAATGTATATTTTAACACATCTCAAGGTCTAGAGATAATGCTCATTATGTTGTTATTTTTTTTTTTTTCTTTTACTGGAGAAGTAAACCAGTAATTATGTGAAGGTGACTCCAGCTTCTTCCTATAATACTTTTCAGCACTTAAAGTAGTTCTTGCATGGTTTCCATGATCTGAAACACTTTTTTGCCTTCAAAAGGTACTTTTGCATGTGTTGAATGAAGTGTAAATAGTTTTAAGTGAAAATGTGTTTTGATTGACATTTTCTTATCAGGTTTTTTTTAGCTGCTGACTTTGACATTTCAGTAACTTTACTGGAGGCCTAATTTTCTAATAAACCCTACTGTTTTCTTGTCTTTGTATTTCTGTCTCTGTTTGTTATATAGCTTCCCTTTCTTAGTAGTCCAGCCACTTTCTTAAAATCTTCTTTTTTTTAAAGTCAAGTAGATAGATAGCCAAAGATGTGGTATTGTTTTTTCAGATTTGCTCTAGGGTTTGTAGAATGAGCAAAGAATTTGGGATTATTTTTTTATTTCTGCTTTAGATGTTTTCCTTCCAGTGGGTGATGATTTTTTCCAGTTGCTTCCTCTCATGTTGCTGGCTGGTCAACAACCCACCATTCTGCATCAATGATGGTGATAGACATTTCTAAATGGGGAAAAAGTAACTGGAATCGGAATGAGAAAAATGAAGAAACTTAATATGAGCACTTGTCTTACCATCACTTAGGACAGGCATTCTGCATGTGGAACTCTGGAAACTTCAGTGGGGTCATGCTGGAAGTCCTTCCCTGGAGCAACAGTGGAACTGGATGTCATGCCAAAAGAGAGGTGGTGTCTGACAAGATGCTTTTGGCTGAAGTTTTGCCCCTGGAGATGGAGCCAATAAAGAGTTTCTTGGATCTAATCTCTAAACTGTGTGTTGAATTGCTTGTGTAATGAGGAGGCACATGGTGGAACTTGTGCCAGGAGCAAAGAATTCACAGTCTGGTGTCATGAAGCAAGAAGGGAAGGAGAGAAGGTTATGCCTTAGTTGGACTTAGAAGTTTTTCAAACAACTACTCACTGTTTGTCAAGGTCTGCGTTTCTGCAGTAATGGAAAATCCCACATCAGTGGGAGAATGAATGACAAGCTGAGTTCTCTCAATTTATTGTCAGCACTGGGTGTAGTACTGGCATTTCACTGTACATGAAGAAGAAAGATAATTTTGGAAAAAGTCTTCCTAGAAAGGAATGTGACCTGCTCAATAGGAGTACATGTTGGCAGTATTGCTGATCTGAGCTCTCCTGCAAAATTGCTTGGACAAGTTAGCATCATTTTAAGACTACTCTGGTAGGAAACTGCTGAAAAATCAGGAACGTCAGAGAAGGTTAGGTTCCTTTTCTAAAAGTCTCATCAAGTCTCTTTTCGCTGTGACTTTTTCTTTGTAATCTTTCCTAAGCCTGTGGTTAGTCCTTGGGGAAGAAGCTGCAGACAGCCCTTTGAATCAGCAGATGAGATTCATAAATGCTCAAGTTAAGTGGAAGGAAATACTAAGTGGAGTTCTGAAAATTTTTGTTTGCTTGCCAAGTTCCTAGAGAGAGCATCTACAAGAATGTTTACATTCAGATGAGTCAGTAAACTTGTTTAAATATTATGGGTTAAATGGTCTTGGACTGCTAATGAAACTTGGCTACTGGAATTAGTATTTATGTTCCTTGATCTATCTTATGTGTACTGCAGAAACACATGTTTTACCCAAAGACCTCTTGTGGCTAGAGCAAAATGAGGGTCAAAACTTCCAGTTTCCAAGACCTAAACTCAGACTGCCAGAGTATGCTGTCCAGATTCTTAATTGTACTTGGATTCCAGATAAGAGATTTGTGGAAGTTTAATACAAATATTTTTATATCAAAAGACTGTTCATGTCCTCAAGAAATGAATGTTTACAATAATGATGTTTTCTCCTTCAGATTTGCACTTCAGAATTTTTGTTGGGAGATACATCTATTGAAAATTATAAAATATTTTATTAATGAGAAATATTTCTTGCTTACCTTTTTACTTTCTAAACTAAGTTTTGCATTCTTTTTAAATATAGTGGCTAGCTATTTTAAAGTAAGGGGTTTTAGCAGTTATGCACTTATTATAAGATTTAGTAGACAAACAAACTCAGGAACTTGTCTGAAATAGCTAGGATGTTTTTTTCCTGTACCTGATGTACTCAAATGTACAGGTTTTTGTCTTTTCTTGTTTGATGAAAATACTGGTTTTTATTTGCATGACTGCATTCACAACTGTTATATTTCTGGAGGAAAATTTGTGCAAGTAGGCAAATATGAATCATTGCTAGTATTTCAAAAGTATATGTATAAGAATGGTTTTTAAAGAGGCTTTTGTGTCTTTATTTTTGGGATCCCCAGGTGAATATGTACTCTTAAATCAATTACAGGTTTTTAGAAAGAGCAACTTTGCAGGTACAGATGTGTGGCGCCCAGTATGTACTTTTATTAGAAGACATGAATTTGAATGAAAGAATAAACTGGCATAATTTGAGTAACCCCATGTACTCCTGTGGATTTCCTCAGAAATAAATGTCTATGTTTGCAGAGCAAACTGAAAGTGGAGTTGCAGGGTAATTTTCTCATAGTTATCTGTAAGATAAAACATGTTTTAACTTTTAAGTTGGGAGGGCATGTGACTCATCTTTGTTATTGAAAAGGGAAAACTATCGGGGGTCTGAAAAGTGATGAAGTGGAGCACTTTTTATTAGTTAACTGAGCTTGGTTAGATCCTAATGTATCTTTGTACTGACAAATCAACTGCTTTTAAGTGAAACTATGCTTTTGTCTGCAGCAGGTGCAATTGAAGTGAAATACTAGAACCTTAAGAATCATGGGTATCAGTTTTGTATCAAATGGCTTGAGGAAGGATATATGGAATTCTGCATTTGTTTAAGCTAGAAAATTCAGTTAGTAATTATTCCCTTGGGGTCTTAGAGTAGGCTAAGGATGGTCAAGAAGTGGGTAACATATTTTGTCAGCATTGCCAGGGAGTGTTGGAAATTGATGCTGCAAAATATCGGATAGCCTTGATTATCAGTTTGACAGTAGGACTACTGGTATACTTGAAATTAAATGTTTCGGAACAACTCAGTAGTACAGGCAAAGGCCTTGATTAGGGGATTTGTTTCTACTTTAAATTGAGATAATGTACACAAAATCAACTGGTTACGTTCTCAGTGTTTGAACAAGTATGTTGAAGAAAATAAGAAATTGCTTAACCTCAAGAGCTCAGCAAGGTCCTGCATTTCCATGAAGGTTTAAAGCTTGGTAAATGGCTGTGTGTGTTCATCCAGGGCTCTGCCCAGCTGCACAGGCAGAACTGTCTGGTGCCATTTGGTTCTTAGCTGCTGCTCCAGCTTGGCATGGGCTCATGGATATCCTGTGGGTCCTGTATCATATCTGCCAGCACTGTTTGGTGTCAGGGATCCCCAAGGTCATCTCAAATAACAGTAGGTGCTGATGTGTAGGTGACTGAGTCAGCCCTGTAGTCTGTTCTAGTTGAAGGGGAATATAACTTAGCTTCCAGTTGTTTCAGTTTGGTTGTGTGTTTGAGCCTTAAGCTCAGTCACCGTGGACTTTCACACAGGAGCTGAATTCTTCATTTAATGTCTCAAAGTGTATAAAATACACTCTGTGTGTGTAGATTTGTGGGTTTTGTTGAAGCTTAAGCTTAACAGTTGTGCATATTCAGTATGGTCGAGCTGTTCAGGTTTTTATTTGTTTCAAGAAAATAACTTGTTTGTTCATTCAGTAGATTACATGTTGAATCATTAACATTTATAATACTTAAGTCATACTAATTTCATATATTTTATGTAATTGGATTAGGTCTTATGTCATAAAGTCTTACATAAGAAATATGTTTAGTAGTAAGTTAGATAGTTTTATGCACTTACATTTGATACTTGTTTTAATGGGGTATTACTCTGAAAATTAACTCGGTAAAATGGTACCTTGTTTGTTGGATGCTATTCTGCCTGTAGTCAGAATTTTACAGACATGGAATTTTATGTGAGATTTTTAGCTATGTCTGAACCAATGTACTTCAAAGAAAATGATGTGTACAACTTTCATCGTTGTTCGCTGAAAGAGGCTTGTACAGCTTCAGAGCTGCTTCTCGTTTTTGTAGTGTTACTGCAAACAGAGTTGCATAACTTTGTGTTAGGAAATAATTTTAGGATAGTAGAGTTGTGCATATTTGTGAATAAATATCTGGTCTGAAAATCTGTTTCTATTGATAATGTATGTCATAAAAATTATACAGGTAATTTACAGGGCTGACAATATTTTCTGAAGCAGAATGAATTTTTTAGCAGCTCTCAGTAAATCTGAAAAGATACAAATGTTTTTCTAACATTGGTTTCAGAATGAAATTGGAATAAGCGACATTTGAAGGCTTAAGCCAGAAATTGAATTCCCTGACCAGTGTGCTTTTTTTTTTTGCTGAAAGAAATGTCTTAAAGCATTATGTCAGGAAAGTTCTTAATTTATTTTTACTGCAAGGAAAAGACACAGGAGTATGGTGCTTATAAAACATCTTCCTTTCTGATCACAATCTGATTAATTTTCCTCCTTGTTTTAAATAAATATTTTGTTGAAGAATTAATATTTTAGGTAAGAATACAGAAGAGCGTAGTCTGCCTAACTGATCATTGTACAGTTGTATATAAAAGCAAACTGAGAGAGCTTTACATTTCTTGTTTTCTCACCCCACAGAAGAAGATAGTTCTGGCTTAATATTAATTGTTTATAGTTTCAGAAGGTATTGTTGCAGCAATGTGAAATGATGATTTTTAACCACAGTTCTCTCTCCACAGGGGGACACAAGCACAAATCCATATGGATGATGAACCTCCTCCTCAAGGAGTCAGTGCCAAGGTCAGGGTGTCGATTTGTATTGGGAATTCTGTACTGCTCTGCTCAAAAGGTTCCATTTAGCAGTAGTATAGTACATGCAAGATAGACAGACAACAAAAGCTATAGGTTGAAATGATACTAGCTGAAGAAATCTTGCTTAAGTCATCCACAAAATATTAGAAGAACAACATATTCATATAACATCTGAGATTCATGTCTAAGTCTGCTTTTCATGGCTTCGTGCAATATAATGAGGGAACTGATCACTTACAGGATATAAATATTGGTAGGCTTAGAGTTGAAGCTGGTTTTCATATTTTTGAAACAAAATATAATGTGGAATTGTGTGAGGGGAGAAAGTCTGGAAAAGTAAAAGAATATCTCTTACTGAGTTGAGTGTAACTAATATTCTAGAGACTTGGTTTAGATTATGATTTTTTTTTTTTGGTCTGATAAAATTTTGGTTCTTTCTTTTTTTTTTTTTTTTTTTTGAGATCAGTATCAGAAGTGTTTCCTTGGGTACTTTTTATAAGAGTAGTTGGGGATTTTTTTTTTTTTTTTCCAGTGTATTATTTTAGTGTTAAGAAATGCTACGGTTCGGGGTTTTTTTTTAAACCTGTTAATTATAAGGAGAGGACATGAGTGCTTTGTAGAACAAGGTTACAGAAAAAACAACTTTTCTATATAAAATGAATGGGTTTTGACCCATTGAGCACTTGGAATTTAGAGCCCACATTATAAAGAAGCCAATATGTTATTCTGAAAAAGGAATCTGTAAAATTAAAGGACGCCCTGACTGTCCTTTTGAATTTCAAGCTTCTTCAGTCTTGAGCAAAAGTGGGATGCAGTTTTGTTGATGCAGTTGGAAGAATAGTCTGCGATGTTTTCAGTATTTATTTTCATATCTTAAGAGAGTCTAAAATTCTCTGTAGAATAAGTGGTAACCTCTTGACATAAAAGAAATTATTCTGCAAACAGCAGATGAAGTAAGACTGATTCCATATGGATTCTGGTCCTTCGTCCCTGATAACCCTGCTACGTGTCATGGGGAACAGCATTTGATTGGATTAGTTTGGACCTACTTGCTCACTGACTTATTTCATAACATGATGTCTGTTTGTCCAGCTGCCTGCTGCCAAGCTGATTGTGTCAGCAGAATCTTACTTCTCTTTCACTTGCAAATTTGGCTGAAGTTGGTCAGTTATTTGTTGCAAGGGAAAGAACTGGTGTGATCAAAACCACAACTTTTTTTCCTGTGAAGATGGCCACTCCTTTCTCCTTCTCAGAAATACAAAATAAAGAAATGTGTGATTAGCTGGTATTTGCCTAAGAATTTAATTTAGGATTAATTTAGGGTTTCAGTTTTGATTTTCTAATGTTATGTATATTTTTTGTGTATTTTTTCATAGTCAGTGATACTAATTGAAAAAGCAATATTCTTATAGCTGATGTAACGTGCTTCAGACTCCAAACTAGAATTTATTCACATCTTTGAATAGAAAAGCACATACATGAAAACAAATATATATATTTCTCAAAGATAAATGTATTCTTGGGCAGACTTCTTTTATGGTTTCTTATTTTAACACCGAGGGAAAATACACAGATTTCAAATTTTGAATATTTGCTTTACACTTTATACTGGAATGGTGTACATTGAATTCTGTAAGACAGCACTTATGTTGTATGAATATAGTGAAAATACGACCTCACTATTTAACCTCTTACATGGTACTTTTCTCCATGAATATAGATCCTTTATTTCTAGTTCATTATATATTTTATATATTTATTTAACGTCTTTCTTTGAGTATTGTTGTAGAATTAAAATACTGGTTTGTGGCTGGAAAAGAAGATGGTGGTGTTTATCTGATTTTTTTACTATGCAAAGGCATATATTTCTCTCTGTGCATGTGTTTGATAGCATTTTTTATAATACCAGGCCTTGGAGGCAACACTGTTGTCAGCCCTGAAGATGCTGGATGTTGGGAAATGGCCCATTTTTTCTCTCTGTTCCCCAGAAGAGATCAAGTTGATTCGTCAAGCCTGTGTATTTGGCAGTGCTGGTAATGAAGTGTTGTATGCAACTGAAAATGATGAGGTAATTGTCCAAGAGTCTGTATGGACATGTCGTGTTTAATCAAGTCCTTCTGAAGGCCAGTAGTACAATAGTATACATAGAGTAAGTTGCATGCAAAAATGTCTGGTTGTTTTGTTTGCTACTGAAACATTTTCAGTTTAAATTAAATCACAGTCAAATAACAAAGAGAAGATAGAGTTAGACATTTATTGCAAGTGCATAGTGACAGGATGAGAAGTAGTGGACACAAACTGCAAGATGGGAAGTTCTGATTAAGTACGAGGAAAAAGTTTCCAGAAGAGGGGTTAAATCCTGACGCAGTTGTGAGATTTGTTTTCCTTGGACGTGTTCAAGAATCTTCTGGACATGGCCTTGAGTTAACTGATCTGTTTAGATCTTTGTTGAGAACAAGGGTGGACTAGTTGACCTTTGGAGGAGGTTCTCCATTGCAACCTAAATTAAGAGTCTGTGATTCTTTTATGACAGGTTTTTGTGCTTGGCATGAACTGCAGTGGCTGTTTGGGAACAGGAGACATGCAGAGCACTATAGAACCAAGGAGGTTAGATTCTCTGTGTGGCAAAAAGATAGCCTGCCTGAGTTATGGAAGTGGCCCTCATGTTGTTCTTGCTACAGAAGGTAAAGTACAATCTGAATATTACTTTTTCAGGGAGTCCACTTAAATTCATCCAGCAGGTGTGAAAGGTCTAGGCTGGTAACATAAGAGAGAGTGTTTAGTATTCTGGACTGTTAAGTCAGAAGTATCTTAATTGGAAAATATGACATGTCAGCTGGCTTGTTATTTTCAGAAGTTTTTCAAGCCCTACTTTGATCTTGTTAGTACTTTTGGAAGGACTTTCTCTTTTACTTCTCAGTTAAATTTGAAACTTCTGGATGCTCTTGAAACGCATTGGTGGCTACGTTATACCCCAGTGTTCTTGTGCCGACACCGTCCTTCAGCTAAAATGCATCTTTTCCCTCCAGTAACTACTTTTGGATGTGCTTTAAAGATCCATTATGTTGCCTCCCAGCCTTCATGCTTCCTGCACTGATACTCTATTATCCGCATTGTGGTAGTGGCTTTTATGTTACTCTTGAGAAAAATTATTAATGTTGTGTTCCCAGTGAGGATCTGTTAGAGCCTAATTGATGATATTCACACTTATCTCTCTCAGTTGATGAAGAAATACTTTTCAGTATTCTAGATTATAACTAAAAGTAGGTGAGGGGAATTATGTTGTAAACGTGTTCTTTTACATTCAGTTGTGTTCCATCATTTTCTCCAGTCTTCACGGCAGACCATTCTGCATGCTTTTTTTATTTATGCATCTGTATTCCTCTGAGCTTTGTTAGTGGCAGATCCCACCGAAACACTCATACTCCTTAACTTAATGATGAAGTACTAACAAAGAGCAGGTGCAAAACTGATCCTTGATGATTTTTACTCATAACTCCATTTGCATTAATAGCATTTCTTCAGCATAGCTTTTTTAAACTTACCTTTTAAAGGGCTGTTACATGTTACACAGTTCTTGTGTTAATTAATGTCTTTTCCACTTTCCCGTATGTTTCTGTGCCATGTGTTTCATGTGTTTACTGAGATTTGTATTCACATGTTGGTGAACTGAGGAAAAGGTTGTTCACTTTTGATAGGATAAAGTAATTAGATTTAACCAGTTATTATAGAGAAGTATTGTTTTAGTGTAGCATATTTTGCTTTTCTAGTTCTGAGAGAACCCTTCTTAGGGAATATGCATATTGTAGGGGAATGAAATCTTATTTGAATTTTCATTCAAATTTTTATTTGAATTTGATATTTTGAATTTTATTTAAAATTTGATTTTTTTTGAATTTTAATTATTTGAATTTGAAAGTGGGAAACAGTGCCAGGGTGTAGACAAGAAATTCTGATTGATTGTCAGTAACAAAAAAATTGAAATGGGGACTCTGACTGTCATTTCTTCTTTTTCTCTTCTATATTACACCATCCCTTTTCTTGCAGCAGTATGTTTTCCTTCACTATGAGTATGGTGATACTATCCTTTTGGATTTGTGGCCAACACTATGTGAGCCAGGTAGTGTTGGTACATCCATGGGCTGAACAGCCCCATAGGTTATATATGTATTTATACACTTAAGTATCCATATTGTTACTGAATTTGACTTTTTAGTTTGTAATTTTATGTTGTATACTCATCGGAAAAGTAGAGATTTTTGCAACCAGCTGTTTACATTTTTCTTGTAGAAGGAGAAGTGTATACATGGGGTCATAATGCTTATAGTCAGCTGGGCAATGGTACAACAAATCATGGTTTCGTTCCCTGTCAAGTCTCTACTAACTTGGTGAACAAGAAAGTCATTGAGGTTGCCTGTGGCTCTCACCATTCTATGGTGTTAACATCTGATGGAGAGGTGAGTGTAGTGGGAACCAATATCTTTTTCTCTTAATGAAATGCACATTTGTGAGAAACAGGAAAACACTCTGCACCTGTAGTATTAGACCTTGCTTCTTGCAGTCCTCACAATGCTGATGTAACACAAATGTTTCTAAAAAATTGAAACTTGTGAGGGTGTAGCTGTTTTGAAGTGTGTGCAGAATACTGGTTTTGTGCCACATCTACTTGTAATAGCAAATTATGCAGCCAGTTCCTTCCTATGCTATACTCTACTTTAAATGCTTAATGGCATTAAAGCAGATGTTAATGTAAATCACATTCACTGTAAGTAGTTCTACCTGCCAAAGTAAAAAGTTTTCTGGAATTTGCCTTGAAGTGCCATCTGTGCCACTTAGCTATTCTGGTTTGGGTTGTGGGAAAGTAGCAATGGATTCTTCCAGCATTAACTGCAGCCATCATGTTTCCTTTTACCTTTGAGTGGGGGAGCATAAAAAGAATGTAATATATAAATGCTTAGATTGGCATATTTTTGTTAGAAATGGTTCAGTTGTAAACCTGTGTCTTCCTAGGTCTGTGAAACAATATATTCACTTTCACATAAAAAATGAAATTTTTTATTCATACAGCTTTTTCCTCTCTTGAATGTGTACTTTGAACTGTATATTATAAAACCACCTTTGATGACAATTCTTTTGCAACAGGTATACACATGGGGTTATAATAACTCAGGCCAGGTTGGATCTGGTTCAACAGCAAATCAACCAATTCCTCGAAGAGTTACCAGCTGCCTACAAAACAAAATAGTCGTTAATATAGCTTGTGGACAGATGTGCTCTATGGCTGTGGTGGAAAATGGAGAGGTAAGAAATGTCAAGTGAATATTTGGACTGAATTTTACTTCATGTAATAACTTGGCATGTAGATACTTTGAAAGCTGTTAGTAATGAGCTATTATTCAGAAGGGAAGTTTTCCTTTCCAGACTGTCTCAAGTCTAGCTGCATATACTGCTGATAAAAAAACTTTGTTATTATACCATGGCTGTTTTTAGCATTCATAGACAAATAAATTATTTTTTGTACTAGAATCTGAAGTATTGTGTGTAAGAATAATCAGTGAATGTAAGAATAATCAGTGAATGTGAGAATAATCACTGAATGATTTTTTTTTTTCAGTGCTCATATTCACACATCTTAAGAGAAAACAAAAGTACATTGCATATATTTGTTGTACTGGAGTACCTCTTGAATTTCTCTCATACTTTTTTTGTCATCTTTGCAAAGATACAAGGAGGTTGTAAAGTTCTTGATTTTATTCATATGAGCTGATGATATTGGGCAGTAAACATCTTACTGGCTCTATTTCTCCAGACACTTGAGTTTAGAACAAAGTAGCTATTGACTGCAGTAAAACATATGTCACTGAAATTATCAGAGCTCAGTATTTTCCCTTTTTCTTATGTTTGGCATAAAACTGCCTACTCAAACTGTTGTGCATAGCTTCCATTTTAAACTTGTTCTAGTCTGTTTTCTGTTAGAAGATTTTGGAATGAGAAATCAGCTCTTTGAAAAAGGGAAGTATTGTGCTGGATTTACTCTGTGTTGGCAAGCAGCCATATGAATCACTGATTTTCTGTGCTTCATATTAAAATGTTATTAAAAAGTCCTACATAATCTAAGTCCTAAAGAGCATGAATGTGGAAGTTAACAATTCTAGATGAACACATAACCGGCATTTTAAAGAATAACATGTGTGTGTATATATGCGTTTATATAGATAGGTATATGTGTGAAGATGTTTGTGTTTACCTAAAAAAAAAAAAAAAAAAAAAAAGTGACTAGCAGCAAGCAGCTAAAAGTCTTTGTCTCTGTTTCCAGGTCTATGTCTGGGGGTACAATGGGAATGGCCAGCTGGGGTTGGGCAGCAGTGGCAACCAGCCCACGCCGTGCCGGATCGCAGCCCTGCAGGGCATTCGTGTGCAGCGGGTACGTCTGTGCTGCTCTCCCTCAAACCCTCCAAGAGCCTCTGCAAGGGCCCTATAGGCAGCAGAGGCTGCCTTTGAAGGAGATAGCCCTTTGTTCAAAGTGACATCAGAATAAAAAATCATGTGTCCTAAAATGGCCCTATGTCAACTGTGACCCTGTAGAGTTCAGTGGGAATTTTGCCATTGACTTGAGTGAGGTCAGGATTTTACTTAAAGAGGACTAGACCATTAGAAATGTTTGTTTTGTTTAGTTCTTTGTTTCCTGTGAAAGTTAATTTAAAAATTATTGCTGTTATTTTAGTAAAGAGCAGAGTCTTTCCAGGATATTCCATTCTTCATTAACCCTTGCCTTTTTTTTTCTGGAAAGATGCTGCAGTTCAGCATTTTGTCTGTCTTGCAGACTGAATTTCATTTTAGAACTGCACTCCAGCTGCAGTGACTTACTGGTGCTTGGAGTCTGAACAAATTGCCTCCCACTGCATTTGGCTAACATTTGTATGATTCCACAGTTAGTCTTGACCTTTGGAGGTTACCGCACTTTACCAAAGAGCGAGGCTGCCACCAGTGTAACTAGCAAACAGATGACTTATTTTGACTAATAAGAAGTATTTAAAGTGACTGCAGGACTGATACTGAAAGTCTTTAATTCGTGCAAAATAGAGGATGCTGTCAGGAAAATGATACAAGCTGTTAGAAAGCACCGGTTTTGTAGCCTAGTGAAAATTTGCAAGAGCATTTTGAACTTTTGATCTTATATATTGCATTTACTTAGGAAAGCTATGGATTTTTTTGTGTCTCTTAAAAGAAATTCATTTAATGACATAATTTCACATTCAGTGCCTAGGATATAGACAGTATCTTTGCTGACAGCAACTACTGTTGGATAGTAACAGAATAAAGTGAGTATCATGTTCCCATGTATTTGTTCTTCTATTTAGAGAGTGGATGCTCCAGCAAGTTTGGCTTAGATTCTATTTCCATCCACTTCATTTGGTTGATATTGATTAATACTATGTCATAGATCTCCACTCAGTAAATAACTTGACGATTTATTTCATTTAAAGTACATCACATGCTTCATGGATGTCAGTGGAGTATATGTGTTTATGGTGTATCTTTGCAGATCATATAAAGATAGGTGAGCTAGTTACGAACAAAGTAGATTGGTTTTTGGTAGCCGTCTATTTGTCCTAAGTTACATTAACTCCTGCAGAGCAAGAATGTTGCTGTAGTGTTGCCACTGTGTATCTGTCTGTATGAGAGAGATGTGCTGCCTGTATTAAGTGGATTTTTTTTGACCAATCTGATGTGAGGAGGCAGCTCAGCAGGACCGAAGGGTTTTCCACAAGAGGTTATGATACAGTTGTGTGCTGCCATCAAAATGGAGAGTTTTGTCTCTTGCCTCTCTTTCCTGGCTGATTGTTTCTTATTTTGTGTGGTTCTCAGACCGTACTGTGAGAGTTTTCTTCCAGTGATGTAAATTCAGAGAATCACAGAATGGCCTGGGTTGAAAGGGACACTAAACACCATCCAGTTCCACCCCCTGCCATGGGCAGGGACACCTTCCCCTAGACTGGGTTGCTCAGAGCCCCAATGAACCTGTCCTTGAACACTTCCAGGGCTGGGGAGTTACCTCAGCAGAGGGTCCTCCAAGCACTAGAGCTGGCACAGGGAGGGAGGCAGTTTTGTGTGGCTGTCAGTCAGGGACGAGAGGGTCAGGCAGGGAGACCTGAGCTGTTTTCCACTGGTAAAGCTATTCATATTGGAGCAGTTGCCCGTGGAGCAAGGTCAATGCAAGACAGACAATCTTTACTGCATATTGTTCAAATTTGTCATATAGCTTTCCTTCTTTCTCAGTTTCCAGCTATTCTTTTTGCTCTCCACTTGAGATAATCTGTCAGGGTTTCTCATTGATAATATTTTCCCCAAAGTCACCTCATCTACTTTCCCTCCATTTTTAATAAACATACCTGTATTTGTAATTTTTACACTAGTATAGAACCAATGACATTAACCTATAGCATAAGATGCATCTATATGTGTTAACTTACTATTACATAAAATGAGATTTTCTTCTTTTTATTATTCCTTATAGGTTGCCTGTGGCTATGCACATACATTAGTGCTAACAGATGAAGGTCAGATATATGCCTGGGGAGCCAATTCATACGGCCAGTTAGGTACTGGGAATAAAAGTAACCAGTCTTACCCTACAACAGTTATTGTGGATAAGGACAGGTAATACTTACAGTCTTGCAATCAGACATTGGTTGACATACTCACAGAAGAACTACATAAAATTATGGTATTTTTAATCTATTTTTTTGAGGGGGAGGGAGAAGGAGCCTATAATTTTTTGCAATGGTTCATCTGTTAAATGTGAACAGAATTTTCACTGAAAGTGCTTGAATCTGCCCCATACCATCCCTGTGAAAGAAAATCTGAATATGCTATTTTCTGCTTCGGCTCACTGTACTTTCGAGGCCTTAATTGCACTTTCCCTTCAGTCATGTAGTTTCATTGCTTGAAATCAGCAATAAAGGCTTTATTGTCTGTTAATATAAATTGTGTTTTAATATGCTACTTTTGACAAGAAGTGTACTCAGAAAAAGTGAAGGGTGGACATCTGCAATTTGAATTATTTCTGCTATTAAATCTGGCTCATAACCCAGGAGAGAGAGAAGGGGAGGAGGTGTTTCTTGGTATTGTTGCCTAAAAATTAAGCTTCAATTTTTGCAAGTTAAATATTTTCCTCTATGTCCTTGAGGGACAGTGGGGCATTTTTTTCTGTTGCTGTTGTAAAACCATGTATGCATATGGTCAGAAATCTTAACTTTGGGCTCCTGTTGTGAATAAGAAGGAAAGTGAGGTGTTCCACTTAACCCTATGTCTGAGTACATAATTGTGAGGAGGTGGCATTGCTGCTCTGGTGGTGAAACATGGCCTGATCTTGAACATTGCTATTTCTTTGTGTGTACTTGTGGTTTTGCTTCAAATGTTACTGATTTTTTTTTTCCAGACACTTTAGCCACAGTTAAAATGTTACAGTAATAATTTAATACAAGTTTGAATGTTGCATGTTGCCTTTGCCTTTTGTTGGTCAGAATATGAATTCTTGATGTCAGTGAAAATATTGCCTCACTAAAGCCTGCAAGATTTTTGCATATAGCTTTAAGCAACTTGTTTCCCTGCCATTATCCCCAGGCAGCTGAGAACACAAGTAAACAAGCAGTAGTTCAGACTGCAAAACAGAGGATTGCATAATGCTATACACAGTGGGAGTTTTGAAGTCCTAAATCAACCTTAGGATTAGAGACATAGCCTAGCTAAAAGACTTAGAAACAGCTTTAAGTGCTGTTTGGTTCTAAATTTTAATTTTCCAAGTGGAAGTCCTTTAAACAAAAGTAATAATAATTATATGAGTAAGAAGTATATTTAACTTGTTGGTTTATAACTGTTACCAATAAGCAAACAGAAAAAAGACTTTCATTATTTTTCAATTATAAGCCAAAATACATTTTTTTAAATGCCTTCTCATTTTCTTCTTCATCTTCTCCAAGTATTTGTTCTCTACAGCTTAATACAGCCACTCACCTCACTGCCCGGCACCACCAAGGACATTCAGAGACTTGAAACTCATCATAGTTTTGCTTGAGAGAGCTGAGGGGTCAGCAGAGCATGTGCTGCAGCAGATATAGGGCTCTGCTGCAACACTGGCTGCTTGCTCCCAAGATGCTTTTCCAAAGAGAAACTTGGAGTGCATGCTGTTTGCAGAAACACTGCCAGCCCTTTTGATTTTGCTATGTATGACCAGAAAGCATTCTTGCTTACATGCATGCATAAAAGTGTGTCTTTCTAGAGAAAGAGAGGAGATAGTGGGCTCAACATTTGCTCAACAGCATTTTGTTCTTAGTGAGAGTGAGTTGCTTTTTTTTTTTTCCTTTTTTTGTTTGCTGGTACACCCAGGGTTGTGGAGATTGCGGCGTGCCACTCGGCGCACACGTCGGCGGCCAAGACGCAGAGCGGGCAGGTTTTCATGTGGGGCCAGTGCCGTGGCCAGTCCGTCACCTTCCCACACCTCACCCACTTCGCCTGCACGGACGACGTGTTCGCCTGCTTCGCCACCCCCGCCGTCATGTGGCGCCTGCTCTCCGTAGGTGAGCTGGAATGTCTTTTTTTTTTTTATTATTCTGGCACCTTCTAAATAGAATCGTTAGTTCATAAAACAGTTGCGTGTATTTGAAGCCTAAATGTAGTTCCTCACAAAAACCAGCACCGGGAGGCGTAGTCGTAATGACACGTTACATATGTGTAAGTGGTAATATGGGATTGTAAAAAATTGCTAAAGCCTGATGGCAGTGCCAAATAATTGTCTGTTTTATTGATGTGGCCTATTTTTATGGGGAAATGCCTCAGGCTTGGGGAAGATTTTTTTGTGTAACCTCTGTATGTGACTGTCCAGTGGCTCTGGGTAGAAAAGCCGAGTTTGAATTCAGACATTTGAGGAAGCCATGAAGAACATTTAGGAACTCTGAAGCTTACTTTGGTGCCCTTAAGTAGACTCCTAAGAACTGAGGAATCTAAATTTCCATGTTCTGTATTGGCTACAAGCACTCAGTTTCATCACAAGTGTTCATGACCTGGTCTTCTGAAGACATGAGTTGCTGGATCTCAGATGTTTGATGAGCAGTAAGATCTGTCTTGCTGGCCTTGACTAGAAGGAGTTAAGTATACATCACTGGCTACCAGAGAGCTCATTCTTCAGCTACATTTTAATCCCATAATGGTTTCTAATGAAGTTGATGGGTGTTGTTGAGTTTTTTGTTTGGCTTGTTGGGTTAGATTTTTTTGTTGTTGTTGTTGGAGTTTGTTTGTTTGTTTTGGCTTGTTGTGGTTTTGGGGTTTTGTTTGTTGTTCTTGGGGGAGTTGTATATTTGTTTATTGTGTGATTTTTTGGGGAGGTTTGGGGTTTTTTGACCTCAACTCTTGGTTCCTTTGGAAATAGTGCTATAACACTGTAGCAATGTTGTACCAAAGCATAAGGTGAAGCCTTACAGGAGAAAAAGGTTACTTTACTTTTAAACAAAACAAGTTTCAGATGCACTTTCAAAGCCACTTTTTCATATGCGCCAAGTAGTCTCTCCAGCATCCTGGCACTATTCAGGGGGTCTGAGCAGGCTTCCCTGTGATGACACAGGATAAAGGATGCTGGCTATCAGACCCTTGTCATGTCTCCTGGGTTGTTTTAGTTAGGTGCCTCTGTGCTGGTTTCAGTTGTGCCTTTTTGCACACTCCAGGAGCTGAGGGTGACTGGCCTCTTCATCCTGTCCCACCCTGGCAAGCTGTCAGCACTGACTCACTGTTGTTTGTCATCTGATACACGCATGGTGAGAATCTTCAGGCAGCTGTGTCCTGGGATCTTACAGCTGCTGACCTGTATGCCATGGACATCTGCCGTGCTTACAGCCCCTGTTTATCGTTTTCATTCTGGTGTTCCACACCCAGGCATTCCCATTCTCTTCATGTTTGTGGCAGTTCTAACATTTCTAAAACAATTCTTAGCACTAGCTGCTGAGGAGTTTTTTTGGCTTTGCGCCTTGGTCAGTGGGAACTGCCTCTTCATTTCCTTCCTCAGGTTCCCCCTTCACTGCTGTAACAAATAAAAACATCTGGTTTCCCTTTAAGAGTTTCAAAGCTAAACCTCATTATATTCAGTTTTCCTCTGATGGCTGTAGAAGTCAACTGGAGATGTGTCTTGGTGGACATCTGGATTGCCAGTTAACTTTGAAGAATTTCAATAGTTGCTGAAATGCTTACTCGTTTAGCTGGCAGAGGTCTGAATAAATAAACCACACTTTGTACAAAATAAGAGCTAACAAAGTATTCTACTTTATCATTGTTTCAGAAATATTTCTTTCCTTTTTTCATCACTAGATTGGATTTCTTTCCACCATCCATTTTACCTCTACCTACCCAAATTGTGTATACCTGACATTCACTAAATGAAATGCAAAATGACGGTGCTAAACAAAGTGTAACAATATCAAAGTGTATGTGTGAGTTGAGCTTGTTCTGGAGCTTGTGGAGATGGTCTTTCCATTTCCAGCAGAATGCTATTCTAATTTCTAGCTTGATAGGTTACAGGACCTAGCATTTATGTAATTTTCTGTAGAGAACAACTAATTACAGATCTATAAGATCTGTGTAAACCCATAATGCATATTTTTCTGGTAAGAAGACAAAATATTTGTCACAGTTAAGAATGAGATTTTGGGGTGTAATAGGTTGTTGATTTTTTTAAGTAGTGTTAAAGAAGATGGTTGTCTGAGGCTATGTGATGGAGGTTTGGATCAGTTCAGGAGGTAAAAAATTTTGTATGCAGATAATGGATGACTTTTCAAAGCGGTTTGGTTAACTTTATAATGCAAATATCATGTGCACAGTAGGATATGCAGACATATGACACAAACAGGAATATGCAGACATTGATACGCTGTGCTTCTAGCAGCATTAAGTCTAGGGAAAGCTATTCTTTTAGAATAAACTTGTAAGTGTTGGTATTTACTTTAAGGGACATTGCACTGGGCAGTTTCACTGCAAACCAGTATGTTGTTTCTGTAATAGATTGATTTTTGTTGTAATATAATATCTCCTCATAGGAGCATTTCAGAAAATTTTATTATGATTTTTTTATTGATCTTTTGAGGATATTATAATAACTAACAGTTTCAATTTGACATAATTTACTCAGTAATGGTTGATAGCATTTTCTATCATATGGAGCAGTAAACTTCTGAGACTGTTAACTTTTTTTTTTTTCCTAGCCTTATATATAGATGAGTTAGAGGAGTGGAATTCACAGGTTTTTTAATAGAGATATTTTCTTGGAGCAGGAAACTAGAAAGGACTGAAGAAAGCTGTCCTTTTTTTGCTTTTCTGGCCCATACAGAACACATAGGTTGCTGGGGGCTTTTACTAGCCTTAAGATGTATTTATTATGAGTGTTAATTGCTGAGAGATACCCAGAACATTGTAGTGGGAGATATTTGTATTGCTCACTACTTTATATGTCTCCTATTTATTCTAGAGGCTGATGACCATCTTACAGTAGCTCAGTCACTAAAGAAGGAATTTGACAACCCTGAAACTGCGGACCTGAAGTTCCTAGTGGATGGAAAATACATTCATGTTCATAAAGTTCTTCTCAAAATTAGGTAAGGAACAAACTTATAAATTGTATAAACTAAACTGTGTTGTGTAGTCCACTGTGCTGAGTCATCACTGAAAAAAAATCTTGACTTATTCTTAGAAATTCCCTTTTCCCTGACTCAGGGATTTATTTCTTGTTCTTCACTGTTACTCTTTGTAATTATCAAACAAGTTGCTCTACTACCTGCCTTCCCATCATTTCCCTCCATCTGACATTTATCCTCCTTTGTGCTCCTAAATAGCCTTGACCTTTATGTCCAATAACGTTTTTCTGCTGAGGAAAAGACTCACTTCCTTCTGCTGTCTTCTCAGTAGTTAGAATCAGTTTTTCCTCCTTTGTATTGGATTCCTCCATCGGAATGATTGGAGGGGATTATGTTTATTCCTGGCACTCTTTTCTTCCACAGGACCCTTCAGTTGTTTCAGCAACTTCTGTAGGTGCTATCCAGATGATCTTTTTTCCCCTTTTGTGACAGATTACTTGTTCTATGTGTTTTAAACATGAGTTTAACTTTTAAGCTTGCTTTTTTGTGTGTGTTTTTACAACTTTTTTGCAAGTTAAGACCATTTTATGGTGAGATTTGGAACAAACAGATCTACAGAATGATCTCATTGTTATTAACATGCAGAGATTAATTTGTTACTGCAGATGTTGTTTCTTCTGTGATATTCTAGAGACACTGCTTTAGTGTCTTCTGCCTTGCCAACTGCTTCTGATTCATCCTCTTCATTGTTATATTTTTTTTTCTCTTTGCTGGTTTTTTCCTCAAAATGCTTGGCTATCTCATTCAGCTTATCACCACTTTCATCTTCTTATTTCTGCTCCTGAGTCCTGTTAGTGGTTTCTTGTGTATTACTGTGTAAAATTAAAATTCCCTAATAATTCTTGCCTGTCCTTGTTTCGTTGGGATTTTTTTCAGCTCTCCTGTTACTACTCTGCTTATCTGTATTACTTTTGTCTCCCCTTTACTGGTTTCATTGCTTGTACATTGCACTGGTGGCTATAGTCCACCCTCTTCATTTGGTGGGATCATCCCTTCATTTCAGGGATCATTGTGTACCACATTCTCTCTGACTTCTGTGTGGTGCCATTGGGGCATAGAGCATTCCCAAGGTCTGATCCACACTGGATGGATAGCATGATCACCACTACTTAACATAGGGCTCTGGGAAGCAAAACAATAAACTTTTGTCTGCCTCTCCCAATGCCACAATGTGGTAGAAGATGTGGCAGAAGCTAGATAATTACTTTATTTTTTTAATGAATCTGACAAGAGGTTCCATTCTTTTATTAAAAGGCCAAAAATACTAAGATTAAAAATTATTTAAATAACCAGTAAAATGTGAAGAACTTAAGTCATCAGTTAAATAATTATTTTTCATTTGGATTTAAGTGATACTGTCTTTATGTTGTAGTTTTGTCTCAGAGACATTAAAAGGAAACCATCCTACTTTTTACAGGAAAGTCTGAGTAAAAAAAGAGAAAATACAGATGTGGGACAGTTACAATTTAGTGTAGTACAAAGAAGTAAGATTAAATTGTGTTTGTTAAAAGTTATCGGAAATGGAGATGTGCATTTTTATCAACAGAAATTTTGAAAACAATGCACATGTTAGGATGCTTTTTAGGGAACAGTAAGTTACAGTGCATTGTAAATTACTGTGAACTGAAAGTTGCAGATTACAGCTACCAAAGGGAGTGCTTTGTCCTTGTTTGTATCTGTCACAAAAGTATTCAGACTTGTAAGAAAAAGGTGATGAAAGATGAAAGTGAGTGTCTTCACTTTCAATAATTTAATCCTTGAATGTAATGATTAGTGCTAAATTGTGTATGGACTCTGACACTGGAATAAGTGATATCTAAAATTATTAATAATTTCCCTCTTCATTAGGAAATGCTGGAGAAATCAGGGTCAAATCTTAGAAATTTCTAAATTAAATATAAACTTCATCTGCTACAAGACAGGTAATAAAATTTATTGTTAGTGTATCATGTATTTAAGAAAATGGCATCAAAACTAGATGGATATTCCTTGTAGATTGTAAGCAGAAAAGGAGCCTGTCATAAAATATTAACAACAGAAATAGAATTCTGAATTATATATATCAGTCTTATAAGGCTTAAAGAAATGAACATGTTCAAAGCAAGAAATCATGTTGCTAAAGGTTCTACTTGTATGTTTAGTCTGTTAGAACTGATCTGTTTTGGTTTTTTAACAACTTCTTGCTGAAGCTCAACTCTTTACAGTGTACAATCTTTGTTCATGTTTTGTAGGTGTGAACATTTTCGCTCCATACTCAATAATGACGATGAAATTATAGAAATGAGTGAATTTTCTTATCCTGTTTACCGAGCCTTCCTGGAATATCTGTACACAGACAACATTAGGCTCCCTCCTGAAGATGCAATAGGTATTTCCCATAAATGGAAACTACTCCAGATTATTGGTTTTGAAAAGTTCAATATATGTGTCATTATAGGGTAAGGAAAGCAGGGGTTGTTAATTTCAGTGTCATTAGCACTTCAAGCTTGAGTTTGGCAGGAAGAAAGGATGCAGTAGCAGGAAACAAGCCCAAGGAGAATGAGTGGTGGGTATGAAATGAGATCAAAGTGAAAAGTTTTCAGAAAGGGCTCATTGTTGCTCTTATTAAGAACTTTCTTTTAATTAGAAAGGCACTAATGCCATCCTGAAACTTTACTTGTTTGAGTAGCTGTAGTGATTTTTGGTCCTGAATGAAAAGAGAACTCTTCCCTGTGTGAATTTAAGAGGATGTAAGTCAGTAATTGATGTCCAGAATGAGAACAAGAGAACAGAACACTTGCATAGTAATAAAATGGTTCCTTTTTTGATAGGTCTGTAGGGGATCTTAAAAAATGCACACATCATCTAGGAGAAAAAAAAAACAGATGAAGTCTTTGATCAATTCAGCCTAAAACAAAATGGTGATTCATTAATTTGAAAAGACACTAATATATTTTGTCCCAGAATAGTTAAATCTGTATACATTCTCACAGGGCTGCTGGATTTGGCAACACTGTATAGAGAAAACAGACTGAAAAAGCTTTGCCAGCAAACAATCAAACAAGGCATTTGTGAAGAGAATGCCATTGCTCTTCTTTCTGCTGCTGTCAAGTATGAAGCTCAGGTAAGAACTTCTCTTCAGGTAAACAAAGTTGTTTTCTGAGAAATGAAGCTGCCTAATGTAAACACGACTATATTTAACTGACGAGGCATGATTACTGTAATTTCCCTTTCTGGCTTAACAAATGTTTGTTTTCCCCTTTTTAAGCTGTAAAATAAAAATTAAAAGCCTCCCAGTTTTAGTGTTTTCTTCCTGCCCTTTTGGCTTGCCCTTGTGAGTCAGGGTTCTTAATCTGCTTCCTTCCTTGTCATGTGGCATGGCAGGGCATGCAAGTCTCTCACTGCCATTTACATCTGTGCCTTTGGATTTTGCCCTTTCACTCCCTGAGTTCTCCACCTGATCATTTTGTCTGCCAGTGTGTGGTACAGTCATTCTGGTGCTTTTACAGGCAGTGGGAGAATTTACCTGTAAAGTCCCTGCATATTTACACTTGAGCTTTTATTAAAAAAAACACTTTTGCAGTACCGTTTACAATGAATTATGCTGACATACAACAAATTACCTATTGTTAATACTTCCCCCATATCCTGTCATCTGGTCTGCCCTTGGTTCTGGAATGAGTCACAAGCACTCAACCTGTTATCTGTGCTTTTTTGGTAAACAAATACTTTCAAAGATATTTTCCTTTTCTGATGTTCTTAGTGCTGTGGTGATTGTGGAAATAACTGTGTGGTGGGTTTTATTATTCAAAAAGTCTGCTTATGTATTTTAGATGTAGGGGACATTGCTATAAATACTTTTCAGGTATGGGAGGCAAGTAGAAAGAAGAGACTGAAACAAACACTGAGTTAAAAATGTTGCAGTGCTATATGGAGAGAGCAAACTACAGAAGATGAATTTGTGTAGGAGTTGCAAAGAGGAGACTGGAAATCAGTGAGTTTTATGGATTGAAAGAGAGGATATCAAGAGATTAGTAGATAGTAAGAGTGCCAGCTGCCAGTTACAAGGCATTTGTAACTCAGGTATCAGAAACAGGGCATGGATGGTTGGGGCAAAGAGGAGTTGTGCTTTCAGTGTACTGGGCTGATACAAGGGAAAACTCTACAGGAAGGCATGACCCAATGGTTTGGTTATCTTAACAGCAGATCTTTCACTAAAGTTTTCTTCTGTAGTTTCTCCTCTTACAAGCTTTCCAGGATTTTTGAACATCTTCAAAGCAGAAGTATTTTGGTTGGTCTGTATCTGGTGAAGTAGTTGAAGAGTAGTTCAAGACATGTTTAGGTGTGTTGTGAAATAGTAAAACTAGCCTGGACAAAGTACCAGAGTTCATAACGCCTGAGACACAATAAAAGGGTTGGCTGGATAACTAAATAAATATTATCCTCCTCTTCCTTATGAGACTGTGTTAAATTGTGTTCTGAAAGAGTGAAAAACAATTTGCAGATCATTAGTTGGTTCACTTGCCCTGGCTGCAGCATGTGCCAAACTCAGGAGTGTATTGTTGCCCTCCTTCCTACACTCACAGCTCAGAAAGGGATAGAAGTGCAGCAAAGATTTCTTAATCAAAGACATGGGGGTAGCCTCTGCCTAAGGAATCGTGGAATAAACCAGGATCTTCTAGTGTACCACATTAATATAGTAACTCCCTGTTTGAGAACCATATGCAGTGTGTCAGGACTTCAGCAGAAAACTGCCAAAAGAGGGATCATGAAAGAGGCCTCATATTTTGGATGTTTGGAAGGATGGAATTCCTTTTTTTTTTTTTGTCATTAAATGTGAACAATGCAAATGAAAGATTATAGTAGTGTGTGACATGCCATTCACATTGCAAATTAAATGAAGACTAACTTGACTACTGTATGCCTCTGCTAGGATTTGGATAGTGAAAATATTTTTTCCTATCCTCAGAAAGTACAAAGAACTTCTGCTACAAGTTATTTAAAGCATATTTCTCATATACACTGTAGCAAAGTTTAGACTATCCTCTTCTATAAAGCAGAATAAAAAAGACAGTATTTTTTGAAACTGAGTACAAAATTAGTAACCAGGATTCTCTATAATCTATGGTTCTCTTCATACCAGCAGCAGAAAAATTAGCTGCTGATCATTTTAGCTAGCATAAAAGTTCACACATTGACTGTAAAGCAATTCAGGTTCTGATGATACCATTTCAAAAGTCTGCAGGAACTTAAGGTGTCACTGTCTTTGATTGTCTACATTTTTTGCTTCTTCTCATTTCTTTTTTGCTTCTTCTCATTCCTTTTCTACTTTCCCAGTAGCTGTTGATAGGATATACTTGCTATGCCATATTTCTTCTTTAAGGATATTTTGTGCTTCAGTTTACGGTTTAGTTACATTTTGAAACACGGAATCTACTGAAAAGATTTCAAAAGGAAATGCACAGGTAGTCTGCTGAGTATCTTTCTACTATTAATCCCAGGGTGCAATGTTTGTGTAGTTAACATAGAAATAAAATTGCATGGGTTACTCCTTTTGCTGTAAGCCTTGAAGAGTTTATAGTTTTACGATTGATTCTGACTTCCTTGCTGCTGGCTCCAGCTCTGGCTGCAGAAGGTAATTAATTTTTCTTCGCATCAAGGTGTTGCACAGGTCCCAACCAAAGGAGACTGAGCCAGTGCATGGAGAGAAGGATTGCCACTGTTGTGAGGTGTTTGAGTAGGAAGAATTTGCTGGGTGCAGTCCTGGTTGTATGGCTTGATGGCTTGTACCCATCCTGTGCTGAACAGCTGAGCGTCCTCTTACAGTGAGACCAGGACAAGACAGAAACTTTTGTGCTATCTGGGAATCCCATTAGACAGACACAATCCTAGGTTTGCCATGAAAAACACATGTATCCTAACATGCAGTTTGGTTCAGCAAGCATCATCATATTTTTCATTATATTTTGCTTTTATTTCCAGCATGGCTAGAATGTCTGCTCTTTTTCACAGGACCACTACTGAATGCAGTGCAGGGAGGACAAGGGAGTTATTGATGCTCTAGTAGTTCTCTTTGGGGCAATTTGATGGTTTCACCTGTTGGTAACTTTTCTAATGAATACGTAGTAAATTCTAGTAAATGTGATGGTGTTCTAGAGTTGATTTAGGTGGCTGCTCCTGTTTTCTCAAAGTGCGTTTATTCAATAGTTCGTATGAACAAATTTCATCCTATAATTTGTGATCTCATCAAAAGGATCAGAAAAGGGATTGATAATGGGAACAATGTGGTGTATTTTCTAATTAAATGACAGATTTGAAACAAAATAATAATGTTAATAGTTTTATCAGTCATTCATATAACAAATCACTTAAATTTGTTCCTAGGACTTGGAAGAGTTTTGCTTCAGATTCTGCATAAACCATTTGACTGTTGTTACACAAACTCAAGGCTTTGCAGACATGGACCATGACCTCCTGAAAAACTTCATTAGCAAAGCCAGCAGAGTGGGAGCATTCCGAAACTGAGGTCTGACTACTACCAAGCTGAAGAGCACATCCTCTTCCCTTCTAGAAACACTTTTCCCTTGGAGAACTTCTCCGTGGTCAGAATGTGCAATGGTTTGGAAGGAAAGTCTCGGTGTCCATCAGCTTAGGGAGTGTGTAGAAGTCCACTGACATGTAGGCTTTGTTGTAAGGATGGCTACAGTGTGGTGACTGTTCATTGCTAACAGCTAGAATTTAACACAAAAATCTAATGTAACTAATAACTATTACCCTTTCCCACTCAAAGTCAAGCTAACTAAGCTTGTCATTATCTAGTCTGTCTAATTTTTTATTTTTTTTAAACAGTCGGTGTTTGGATTTTATGGGACAGTGACCTATTTGCTGCTAAAACTTTCATAGTGTACTTTTAGCTCAAAACTCAGTTAATATGCCATAGTGAACTTCTTTTTATAACCCAATGAAGATACAAACTTGTTTTTCTGGAAATAGGGTAAAATAATGTAAGTTCTTTAGGATGAGAGGCTTTCTGATTTGTAGGAGGATATGTCTCACTTGGTGTTTATTTGGAGTTTATTTATGAGGAGCTTCAGCAGGGTATTATAGTTTTGAGTTTCCAGCACTTGTCTCATTGTTCAGCTAGAATGAAAAGGATCTCCCTTTCCATTACACAGGGCATGGTCCCTGGCACCCCAGTGGAAGCACTCACCAAGTCTGGGTGTGAATTGTCACACTATGAGTTTTACTGCTAAGAAAAGCACCTAGTTACAAACCCAAACAAGAGTTCAAGAAAATGAAGTTCCACTTGAGGCTTATTCATTCCTGTCTTACTGTCTCTCCTCAGACAGATCAACTTCAGAAAAATGGAGAAAAGGGTGATTTTGAAGCGGTAACTTCAAAGTAATTAAATTGTAAGAGTGAAGTGACTCTATATTCCAGATGGTGATAAAGGTATCTTGTCCACATACAGCCTTTCAGATTCTCCTGTGGTCAGAGCTGTTAGGTGACCACAGCACTTTCCTTTCAGGGCTGTTCAAGAGAGAGGAGCTGCCCTCTGGACATGCATCCCTCCCAGCACTGATCACTGGCTATGGTAGAGTAGATGCTTCATTTCAAACTGGCTGAAGTAAGTTAAGGTGAAAACTCCACCCAGTGCTGCACAGAGGGAGGTTTGCCCCAGTACAGAAGGTGGAGCTCATGGAGCATTTACTTGTATTTTCTAACAGGTAACTGAATTAACCTTGAGAATTTAAGACTATGGCTGAATAAAGTGACTTCAAGTGCCTTTTGCAGTATTTTATGAATGGGGAAGTATAAAAAGCTGTATGACCAGGCTCAGTACACTAACATAATTAAATAAGTAGTCATGCAATCTTCCTGCAGGTCCCTGCTGTGCCACAGCATCCTTCAGTGACCTTTTCTAATCCTCAAATGAGGTTTCTAGGAACTTAATTCTCTTAAATTATCACATCTTCACGTCTAAGGTGGAAATAGCTGTTCTTTACTGTATTGGAGGCTCATTTCTTAAACAATCCTGTTGTTTGAGGAAGAGTAGGAGGAAAAGTAGTGAGTAGTACCCCCTTCACCCCAGGCCCTCTGGGTGTGAGTGGAAAGGTGAAGCAGGTAGCAGAATTTACTTAGGAAGAAGGTGATGAGCAAGTATTTTAGAAGAGGCTGTGGTAAATAATTACCTCTGTTTGAGACATTTGCCTCAGATTCTCACTAGAAATATCCTGGGTCATCTACTGCTAATAAGCACATTCTGCCACCCCCTCAGCGATGAGTATGACTTCCTCCAGCAGTGTTAAGTCTGTTCTTAGCAGCTGTGTCAGTATTTTGTATTCAAACAGAAGTGGTCAAAACCTTTCCAATACATAATGCAGATTCATCAAAAACACAACTTTGCTGGAGGAGGAGATCAGTTTTGTGAAGTTTGTGTTGAGAAGCACTTGACACCAGCACGCAGACAGAGGTTACAGCAGACAGTGAAACAGTGTCACGTTAGGGCACAACTTTACTGCCAACCCTGTGTGCTCTATCCCAGCACTGATCATACCAAAGCATGGACACAAGGGATTCTATGTAAACCAAGACTGCACTCCCTGCTTAAGCCTGAGATGCCAGATTCACCTGCCAGCATTTCCTTAAGGGTAGCAGTGCATGAAACAACAGCATACAACCACATCCCAGCCTTGGGGCAGCAGCTGACACCAGCCCCTGTTCCATCCACCTCGATGGCATCATGCTGGCACACATCCAGTCTTACTGGGAAATGGAACCAGCTGGGCACCACCACCCCTGGGACTGGCTTGGCAGTGGTCACTCCAGCTTTCCTAAGGTGTCTATTATGTAAGGTCTCTCCATACATTTCTGTTGTTTTATTCAGAAGAATCAAACAAAAAACTATAAATGTGAAATGATGGGGGGGGTTGACTCAACATCGGATCAGAAACCTCTGGCTCTCTGGGGACACTACTGCATGGAATGATAGCACTGGAGAGGGACACCACTCTCCTCCATTAGCTCAAGTTCGTAACAAAGTAGTGGAACAGAGATTGCAGCTGAAATGACATGCTGCTTGGAACATTTTTGGCCTAATAGAACCAAGTGTCATTTTTTTCCAATTTACTTCCTTCCTGCTTATTATTTCCAACCAACATACACATTAAAGCCTACTTGCAATTTCAGAATAATTGACAAAGCCTGTAATTTTGAGAAAAAGCATCTCTGGACTGAATGAGGGTGATTCTAAAGGTCTGACATGTCAGCGTTGGCTTTTATTCTGTATCATCTGACCTGGATGTGATAGTATTACATTCACAGAAACATTTATTTATTTAATTTTTTAAATTTTTGTTGCATGTGTTCAAAAAAACCCCACCCTTACTGGCTTAGGTGGTTAAATGTGGGTGCATGGATGTAAATATGTGCTTGAAACCCAACCATGGAACATTTCAGAAGAAATTAAGGATGCATTTCACTGTTGTGAGATAGTATGCAAAATCCTTGTGTTTATGGAACTTGCAGGTTAAATACTGAATAATTGTATTGTTCTCTTTTAGGATACCACAGACAAAAGGTATTTATTAAAAAGTGAAAATTTGGTCAAACAGGAGCAGCGTGTGGGGTTTAAATAAGGAGCAATGTTTCACTCTCCAGAAAGGAATCTGGAAAGAAAAAGAAATTACATGGGTAGGGTCAGCTGAAGGTTCTTTTAAGTTACTGAAGCTAAAAGCCAGCACTGCATTATCATCTAGTACCCAGCTGTAGAGTTTTGTTACAATGCTTGGTAACTATGTAAACTGCTGTTTTTATATGACTGGAACACCTTCTCTGGGCTTTCCTTGTAAAACAAAGCATTTATTTGCCCCATAGAGACAGGATTCATTGGCCACCACCCAATGATGTAGACAGTTTACAGCCTGAACATAAATGACTTTTTTGTTTCTATACAAACTTACCTGGACCATTAATAAAAATGCCATAATATTTAAATCAGTTTGAGTGGGATTTTTTCTTTTCAGCAAAAATGAATAAATTTGATGTCTGTAGACTGAATTGACTGTAGGTGGGGGAAAAAAAGTAAATCAGATAATATTTCACAGAGGGACCTTGCATGCTATTTGTGTTCTTCAGGAAATCACCATATAATACATTTGTAAGCTGGAGAATTTCTTCAAGTGTATTTCCACCTTTCAAAGAAATTAATGCTCTGGTGACGTAATAAACTGTGATTAATAAAATGGTCCTCAGAACACCAATCATTGTTTCTTAAGCAAATTTGTATTATGACCAGCTTGTTACTATGCACTGGTATCACACAGCCATAATCTTCTTCTCCAGCTGCTTCACATTTGATACAGGTGTCTTCCTGCAGCCACTCCTGTGCCTGAAAATGTGCACTTACACATCTCCTGTGGCTGTTCTGGCACCTGTGAGCAACTTGCTTTTAGTACAGCCCCTCTGCACAAGCACTGCCTCAAAATTCTTCATTTGCAAGTCCAAAGGCAGGGAGGAAGAAAAAAAGCTCCTATGACATACAAGAAAAAACAGCAGTAAGAGATTAAGGTATAAAACACCAAATGAAGAGGCTGGGAGTCAGCTCATCCACCTTCAGATTGCTACACAGCCAAGCCAATAGATTCCATTCTCCTAAGCACCAATGGACAGAAATGGACCTTTAAAGGACACGATTTACCTGACCTCATCTTACACCCAGGGCTTCAGCTTTCTACAGAAATTAATGCTTGGTTTTAAGCACCTAAAATGGCCATCACATTTTGTGCCCAAGTTTTGCTGTGATTCCAAGTTTTCTTTTTTTCCTGGAACGGTTTCAATATTCCAGGCCATTTTTAGTACAGCAAAGTCTCACTCTAAGAAAGTGCTGTCAAAACCAGTAAGATTTCCATATCTAATAAAAAGCCATTAGTTTCAATACGTATTTATTTGGATAGGTACCATATGAAATCACTAATAAAAGAAAATCACTGACTATAAATCTTTTAAAAGTTATTTTATTTATCTTGAAAGGCAAGAAACTGATTAGTTGTATAAAATAATATTGTACATTTGATGTGAAGCCTTCTGAATCTGAACAAAAAAATACATTGTCCCAGTAAAGAAAGAATGAATCTGTTTGGATACTGGACTCTGTATCATCCCTCTAGCCAAAGGACTGCTGTAACAGAGCTTACAGTCAGTGCACCTCAATGTTAGCATATATCCTGTCTGTAAAACTGCAAAAAGTGAGAAAATAAACATAAGGTACTCTGGAAAGGTCTGTACATTTTTCAGTAAGAAAGTTGAAGCCATACTGAGTCTAAAACGCCCCTCAATATTACTTTAAAATTAATTTACAGTTTTTGCTGCTTGTAGAATTTTTAGTAGTTCTAAGGTTAGCTTTGAATCAACACAAGAATGGATCTTTAAAAATCCATTCCTTCCTACTTTAAAAGTACTCTAGGATCAGCTAAACAACCTGTAAATAAGCTCCCTGGAAGACATTAGTTTAAAATGTTTGTGTCATGAATAGCATGCTTTTCTATTGTACCTGTTCTTAATTTAAGTAGCTGCAAAGGCTAAATTTCATAAAAATGGGTAATTTTAAAGCAAGACAATTTATTTGCTTATATTTTAATCCAATGGAAATAAAACATGTGCTTTTGTTAATTGGCTATTTTAACAAAACTTTGCTGTTGCAAGAAAAGTTCCAGTATCTGAATGAGTAACTTACAAATACAAAAGATGAAAAAAGGATGGTTTTGTTTGGGTTTTTGGCTAGTTGCAACCATTCACAAGTTGCCCAATTAACTGCCTTTTCAGTAAAGGCAGATGGATTTTCCCAACGCGGGTTCACCACGTTCAGGTTTCTGCAGAGGCTGCAGTAAAGGCCAATGGGAGATGCCCTGTGCTTTTAGAGACCAGGCTGCTCTAACCTGGAACCCAGCTGGAGACACTCAGCTTCCTGCTGGTTTCTCAAGCTGTTTGGCTTGGTTACAATTAGGTGAAAAATTTGAAGAAATCAAGAAAATTCTACATCATTAGAATTTTGAAATCTTGTGTATACCAGGTATGGTTTAGGTTTGTGGTTTGTTTTGTTTTTTCTTTTTAATACTTGAGATTTCCCAAGATAAGAAAGGGCACATCAGTTACTCTCCATAGGGGAAGAAGTTTCAGCTTCTGGGGAAGATTCAGTGTGGGATTCTGGGATGAATCTCTATGGGATTCACACTCCATGAAATTCAAACTGAAGGACAGTGTAACTGCCCTCTGAAATGACACTGGGGTGAGAGCTGGGGAAGCAACACTACAAAATGCCAAGTGTTGGTTTCAGTAGTAAGGCTATGAAATGAGCTCACTGTGTATTCAGGTTGTACTCCTGAAGTGAGGCCCCTTCTCTGCAAGGTCCCCAGCTGCTGTCCAGTTCAATCTGATGGGAATTTGATGTGCTAATTATGAACACAGACAGAAATCTTTGCAGTAATTGGCCCACCATCTTCAAAATTTGCAAGTAATGAAAATCTAAAAAAACAAATCTAAGAAACAAAATTAGTGCATTTCAAATCATTCTAGCTAACATTTCATCTTTAGACATAAAAAATTCAAGCCAACAAGACTGAACTGGCTTAAATCAGTAATGCTGAAACAGGAAATTCAGACACTTTCCAAGACTTTTCAAAAATCCTCAAAAAATATATAAATTAAATTCAGTGGCTTACATTGTATATATGCTACATCATAAGGCAAAGTATCATGGAAAACATTTAACAATTTTAAAAGTACAAATGCTTTCAACTAGCAGTTTGGAATAAAAAGCAACTAAAAAAGCAACTCTATTAATGAAGGCTGTAAAACAAAAACAATCTTTAGAGGGCTAGCAGTGCAGCCCCTGGTCCTGAGAAGAATCTCACTTTTCTTCACTGGCTGAGGTATCATTTCCATCATTCAGCTTCTGCTTTTGCATTCTTGTTCGAGTAGATGCTACAAGAAAACCCAACAAGCAAAAAGAATGAAATATTTTCTTCATAATTATGTTGGACTGATTATTGGAAAAATTTGTAATAACACAATGAATTGAAGTACATTATTCTATTGTAAACAAACCAAATCTCTCATTATAGGATGAATACCTAATTTTGCACTGTTTCAGCCATTCTTGCTCAATCTTACAGATCTTATGAAATTCCTTCCACCTGTTCACTCCAGTTCTCATTGTCTCTGTCCCCTCACTGTGTCCATTTCCATCCTCCAGGTGGGCAGATGGTCTGTGTCACATCAGGAATCTCGCAGCCAGGCAGAGGCTGTGGGCTGAGCAGTGCCCACATCCCAGAGACAGCCTGCCCAGGAATGTCTTTTCCCCTCAGTGGCACACACCAACACCACTGCACGAGACAGAGCTCTCCTTCTTAATCTCTGCCATAAGTAAAAACTGACATATTTTCCCTAGCTTAAAATAAAGGAGAGGTGCCTGGATCCACACTCATACCTATCTTGATGAGCAATGTAAGAGTTTTTAATGGGCAAATCTGCTCAGCTGCAGAGCTCAGATTCTCAGAAAGTGGGAATGCCTGGTCAGGCCAAGTGTGCTCCTTCTCAAGTGGAAAATACAACTCGGATGTGGGGTTGGGTATGTTCTGCTTTTCATGAGCTAGAGTTGAATTTCATTTCAAAACAGAAAAGGTCCTACAAGATCTGACAGAAATGCTGACCCACAGTAGAAGAAAAAGCAGTCTCAGACATTTCCCTATAAATGCAAAGCAACAGAAAACCTACATATGGTTTTCCTGTTTACATAAATTTCCATTTTGTAATCTGCATTTTCAAGATTAGATGCAGCAAGTACAAAAGCTAAGCAAATTACCCAAATCACATCAGTGTTGAACTATGGTTTTTCATCTGAGTGGGCCCAAACTCTTTTATCCAAGGCACTCGGTGCTCTGCAGATTATGAGAAAAGTAATACTCACTCATTTCTGCAAGCTTTTGCTGGAACTTGGACTCCTGGGGTAGGTGTTTGCTACAGAAAGAAAGCATAAGGTTAAGTTAATAAAAATAACTTTTTACCTTCATAACCTAAACTTCGAATCAAGGGGAGCTGCTTTTTGACATCAAAGCATGTAACTGAGGAGCTCCATGCTTCCATCTCTCATTTGACACAGCTGCTAAAGCTCCCAAATTAACACAAGATAGGATATCAGGAAAAAGTTTTTTTCCTGAAAAAAGAAGGCCCTGAGAACCCAATATATGCAAGATCTCTGAAAATCCCAGGACGATCTCTCACCTTCCATCTGCCTCGTCTTGCCCCTCTATATCGAAGCGCAGCCTCTTCAGTGGCTTCGGAGCAGCGGCACCCACCTCTGCACTGCGTTTCAGCTGGCTCTCACTGTTGCACAACATCTGGTTTATTTTTTGAAACTTTTCAGAAGTCTGAAGTGACAAGAAAATAGGGAAAGAATTGCCAATAAATCCTGAAACCACTCCAACTTTCCAGATTATCCACAAAAAATTAGGAGTTCTAAAACTCTGGAGTTTTAAGAACCCGTATCTTGTGCCAAAGCAATTAAAATAAAATGCAACACATTTTGAACGTGAAGTCTGGATATTTGAAAGGAGTTAAAAGAACTTCCCTACAATTACTATATTAAATCACATACACTCTAGAGATGTGAGCAGGCTTTCCCATTCCTCCAAAAGTTACATGCATTTAAGACCAGACATCAAAGATGTTAAAACTCACCCCAAATGATTCTCCAATTGACACCAAAAATCTGCCAAATGAAGAAAAGAAGTTTAAGCTACATTTAACAACAACAGAAACATTGACTAATTTGCACAGGTTAGCACAAGGCATTAATGACGTCTCTTCCTCTCTCTCTCTGTGCTAACAGTGCAAATCCATACTGTGCTTTACTGTGTTGAGACATTTCTCTTTGAGCCAGTGAATGCTAAAACACCAGATGAACTAAATCACACAGATAGAAATGAAATTGTGGCTTGAAAGGATCAGAAGCTCACATAAGTCTACCCTGTATCAGCAGGGAGACCCTGCAGTGCTGGATACCCAGATAATCATCCTCTCATCTTTACCTTTAGGTGTTTGCTAATTAAAATCACACAGGACTTAAACCTAAAATACACAGTAACATTTAAACTTTCATGCACAGTGGCACTCACTTGATCCTAGTCTGAAAAGTCACTGGAAACTGGTACATTTACTGTCATCCTCATATGCTGAGAACTAGTAACCAAGAGTTTGAAATGTTCTGTTTGGACATCTAAACAAACATTTTGTTGCAAAAGAAGTATTTTCCCTTTAAAGAAGCTTACAAAGCTCAACTGTGTTTTTCAGGAGTGAGATGCAGGGTGAAAGCCAACAACATTTAAGCAACCAGGTCAGGAAACTCCTCTTTGGTGGGGGATTAAAAAAAAACCCAAAAACAAAACAACAAAACCCAACAACAACAACAACAAAAATAAAAAAAAAACAACCCAGCAAAAAACCTCCTTGAGCACAACAGAAAAGCATTGAATGATGAATAAAGATTCGAAATACAGGACAAACACTATTAAACAGAAATTATATGATAGCCACAGGCTACTGACAAACTCTGCAGTTTTCCAATTCGCTGTTACTCAAACCCCCCAAATATCTTAAATTTAGTCAAAGAAATGCTTGTCAACAACATACCTAGACCTTGGAGTCATCTTTGTGGGTGACTGAAACCCATCAGAGAATTTGTATGGGCTTTTCAGAGGTGAGATGTAGATGTTATTGCCAGCAGGGACACGACGAGGAGAGTTGGAAAACTGGTAAGGACTGCGAGGAATGTGTGGGATAGGTGACAGAGTGGGAGGCTATTAAAATAATAAAACAATCATAAGGTTTTATTGCCTATACATTTATAGTCTATTGAATAATAAACAGAGCTAATGGCTTACCCTGCTGGATGCATACTGCAAAATGTTTGTTTTCAGCTTCTGCATAAACACTAAGTTGTAGAAGACTATGATGGAGTCATATTGTTCTTCCCGGATAAGAACACGTTTGAAAGTCTACATAGGGTGAGAAAATCATACACAGATTTAAAAAAATAAATAAATAAAAGGAATGAAAATTTTACATTTTAAAAACTCATAAAGTCACTCAAAGTCTGTGTTAGATTAAGAGCTAGGATGGCCCATGGGTTGTATGCAAGCCACTGTAGCTTCTCTAAACTGTTGGGGATTTTTCCAAATGTGTTTGAACACCAGTACGAGCACCTACTTCATTAACTGGCACAGCCCCTTGGTGTGAACACAGTTCTAACATTTTCCAAATTTATAAACTATTTGCTTTCACACACACATCAAACACTCTGGACTACTGTGCATGCTTTGGAAGGCAAAAAAACCTCATTACTGAGATCGAATGGGGATAAAATAGGCTTGGAGGCAAAAATCTGGAGTTTAGCCAAGATCCACAAATACTCTATGAGAAATTCTGGTACTGAGAGGATGCTACAGTTCCATTAACTGGTGAGAGTTTTTCTATTGATTTCATCACTATGCTGTGCCAAAATTTCAGTACATTAAAGGTCCTATGACGGAAGGAACTTCTTCATGTTAAAGTTAAGCCTGCAACTTTAATACATACACAGCTGTTTGATATAGAGCCATCCATCTCTATTTGCTATCAAACTGTGTTTCTCTTGAAAGCTTCTGTAGAAAGTCATCTACTTCTCTTCCCTTAATGCTCCATGGAAGTTAGACAACTCATAAAGAAACTTGTGTTGTTTTTGAAAATCCTATTAGCTGAGGACATAAATTTTTCATCTAGACTCCAAATACAGTCATAAACCATTATTATGTATCTTTCAAAAGATGGAATGAAATTTGTTTTCTGAGGAGAGTTACCAAACTATTTATGCAAGATGTTTAAAAGAGATATTTAGTATTAGAGTCAGTTTTCTCCTCCACAAAATGGAGATGCAGTGAAGCAGAAGATTTCTTTTGTATGTTTAAGTGTAGTTTATTTTGATTTCAGGGGAAAATAATTAGTTTTTAAGATTTTTATGGAGGAATAACATTTAAGAACTTCCATACCTCTTGATTTGTGTTGCAAAGCTCCTTGTATGCTGAAACTATTATTTTAAATCGAAGATCTACATTCTTTACTTTGCATATGCCATACATGGAACACATCATGATCTATTAAAGAAACAAGACAAGACCACTGAAAATCAATTCAGCTTCTTCATTACACGTTAAGAAATAACTTTCTATCACTGATTGTGCTCTATAAACTAGCAGACAACTCAAGTTAGAAAGAACTTCCAGAATATAAGTCAACATAATGCTACACATTCCTATGTGACAAACAACTAATTGGAGCTGATAGGACCTTCTCAAACTTCTACCACATGCTGCAGTTTTAGGGTAGAATAACAAAAAAATTATCAGCACACATGTTGCCTTCCCAAAGAAAAACACTATATTTTTTATGCAAATTATCAGAAATTGTGGTCTGTCTTTGTTATTTTGAAAATAGCTCAAAATGGTAATTGAAGATGCCATATTAAGTAATTGACAGTACTGAAAAAACTGAGATGACAGACTTCAGTCTAAAGTAAGTCCTCCTTTCAGTGATCAATAGATTAATAAAAACCTCAGAGTACAATTTCTAATGGCTAAGAATGCACAAAGAACATTTTGTTCAGGAGAGTCTTTTTAACTTCCTAAAACCCTTTTTGTCCATGTTACCTGGTCCAGGTGCCTGTCTCTCATTAGCTCATACTCATTTTGCAGTGTGTGCTGGAAGAGGGTCCAGATCAAGGGTTCCAGGTCAGGATGTTCAGAGAGAAGGTGAAGGAACAGTGTATGGAGTCGACGATAGGCCAGTAGATACACTTCAGAAACAAAGAAAAATAAACTGAAATGGTTGTAACAGGAATATACAAAATTAAAGGAATGCAATGGAGAAGGGACAGCATTGTACTGTTCACTGCTGCCAAGAAAAAAAAAAATACCAGACATCAAGTGAAGGCAGTAGAAGCCTGGCTCAAAATAAGTGGAAAAGGTTTTTTCCACACAAGAGACAGCAGACACATGTAAGGCCACACCAAACAATGCTGCACACGTGTGTCTATGTCAATTCAAAGAAGCACCTGGAACATGAATCTGCTGGGAGTTACTAAGTAGACACAGTACAAAAAGTTCACAAAACCCCTCAAGAGGGATAAAGATCAAGCCTGGAAAAGCACCAGTCACACCAGTCCAGCTGTTCAGCTTCCCATGACATCTCTTTCTGGTCACTGCTGGGAAAAGGATGCTACAACAGAAGAACCCTCCATCTGAGCCCATATGGACATTCTTACAGCCAAGATAGGGAAGTTTTCACTTCTAACTTGCAGAGTGCACACAGTAAACACCTGCTGGCACCATTTTGCCCTTTCTTCCAGAGGTTTGTCCAGTGTTTACTACAGATTCTACAACAAACTTTTCAGAAATGCTAAGTGCCAAAACCCAAAAAGGGTAAAAAGTAAGAGATAACTTTGCAATGTCAGCACATGCAGTAGGAACAAACCTTTCTTGTAGAACAGAGAGAGGGAGGTAGATTTCTGCGGTTTCTGGGTTTGGGGGATCACAGCAGGTTGAGCATCTGGAGTGGAAGGAGCACTTAGAGGAGTTCCAGATACCTTCTTCTTAGGAGATTTCACAGGAGAAAGATAGCTGGAGGTTCAACATATATTATCCATTTAACATCACAGGATAAAGGAACAACTCTGTATCAATAATACTTGCAGTAACTCTTCCCTTTTCACCCTTCCCCATTAGAAAAAATAAACTGCTATTGTGACCTGTTATCCCCAACACCTGATACAGGAACTTGTTTATTCCTAGACAAGTAATGTAACAGTTTACAGTTACAAGTTTGATAGGTCTAGGGAAAAATATTTCAGCATTTGATTTAAATTTTTATGTATACTAAATATTTGCAAATGCAATGGTTTGACAAAACTTAAGTACCAAGCCTAAGAAGTAGGAAAACAGAATACAGGTGGATTTGAATAATAAGGGTGATATCAACTTCACATTTTGCTAGACCTCAGGCATTCACTTACAGGTCTGCAGCAGTGTGGTTATGCTGGAGAGGCGTATTGAGAGAAGACGTATTGGGTTCAGGCTGATCAGTTTGGCCTTCCCGCTCTTTCGACTGCTTGATAAGATCAAACAGAGGTGACCCCTGGAAAAATTACAGGATTCTTAGTGTAATGTCATCCTACGTTACACTAACAATAGACATCCACTCTGAATTAATTTTGTTCCTTCTCTAAAACCAAACACCAAAATGTGAACCTTGATGGAAGATGAAAGCTTTAAAGTACTTCAAAACACTCATACTTTGCCAGATAAAATTTTGCCATTTAACTTTGAGCTTTTAAAAAATCAAACGCTTTTTTTCCTGTTTCAACAGCAGTTCATTAAATATAGGTTAACTGCAGACTTGAGACAGTTGTATTAGTTGTATTCTAGAGCCCCTTACTACTTCCTACTAAAGCCATTTCTGAAAAGAAGAGTAATCAATACAAGAAAACACATAAAAGGTCACATTTCAAAAAACACAGAACAATACAAACAAAACGTCCTCCTAATCCCCCAAGAAAATCCAAAACCAAACCAACCAGGCAAAACCCAAAAAAACCCACCAAAAAACAGCTAAAGGAAACCTTAACCTACTGGTGACTGAAAAGTTACTACTGTACCTACTGTCAATCCATTTCTGCTACAACATCTACCTAGTATTTTACATTTGATAATATATAAACCACAGTCACTTAATTGCACCAGGGACTATTTTGTCTCATGCAGTATCATGTTCCAGAGCCACCTCTGGAAAGAGTTAGAGCGACTCTGGATACATTAAGTCTCTGCCCTCATGGCCCAAAGCAAATCCTCTTTTGATAAATAACTATCAGTACTTTAACCACGTCCTCTGGAATACATCTGAAACTAAGAGCTTGAAGTAGGAGGTGACTCAGAGATTGTAAGTGGAATGGAGGAGGTTCTGGCTGAAACCACATCAGCCCTTCTGCTGATGTTAGTAATAAAGAGCAGTCCTGCAGAAAGAAAATCTCAGCCTGCTTGCGTGTCACACATAGAGTAGAATTATGCTGAGGCAGCAAGACTACATGGGAAAATATTTTTACACCATATTTATAAATAAATTTGAAAGCACAGGGTTGATAGCTTTTGTTTGTTTTATTTTCTTTAAACAGGAGACTCATCCTTGAGTACAATGTTGCCTCTCAGCAGTAAAGCATCAAAACTCCTGAAGCAACAGAGGTACATTTAAGTAGCAAATATGTGCCTTCTTGAGAGTGGGAGGCAGGGGAAGCAGTGCCCATAAGACTCAGGAGGAAGAGGGCAAAACCAGACATGCAGCATTTGCCTCAAATGATTGTCCCAAAAGACAGCAGTAAAATTTGTCATCTCATTTCTCTGTACACAATGCACTGTCTGATGGTTCCTGGTCTGTTTGATCTTCTAAATGCACATTTTTAATATTAAAATGCACTGGCACAGATGACAAATCTATATCTATGAACAGGAGCACACCATGCATGTAAAACATGCAGTGTCACCTGGCTAAGGCAGTAAGAATTAGCCTAGTAAAACTAGACTACATTTACTAGAATTAAAACTAGCATTAAGATATTCCTTATTTAGGCTCATTCCTAAAAAGAAGAACACTTTATCTTTTAAGTGCATCAAATAAAAACTCAGAGTAACAAGATGAGAGTGATGAGATTTACAATTTTTCACACTGCAATTTTTAAATTATGATTTTGGCAATACCGGCGCTGTTTCATCCATAGCAGAAAAAATGTCAGTTACTGATTCATAACCACATAGTTGATTCTCCATCATTTCTCAACCAGTTCAGCTCTTGGCCTGGTTTGCATAATTTTTCCCTCCATTTAGGAGTGCATGCACTTCTCACTTGTGTCTCTCAGCACTGCCCTTGCTGGAAACACAGGCACATGACCTCCATTTCTCATTCTTTTGGCAACTTCGCCTCTTCCTCTTTTATTATTGTCACCATCACTTCACTTTGCTCTGAGGAATCCAAATTTCCTTCCCAGAGCAATCATTGCTGAGATATCTTGACTAAGAGTGAACCCTGCTTCATTCATGTCACGTTTTAGTAATTAATGACTGGAAAAATATTGTTTTTAATGAAGGAGGAAAAGGGGTTAATAAAAGGGAATGAGATCTAGAAAGAGAAGCAAAGTTACTATTCTTGAATTAGCACTTGAGACCAGCAGCATCCAGGTCCTCTCTCACTCCTGCTCCAATTTTGCTCGCATTATTCCAAGTGTGATTCCATTAGATAAGCTATGGGGACAGAGCAGCTTGCTACACATGGAAGGGATCTGCCTATTTCTGCATCGTTTCCACTCCACTTTGACCTGTCAGTCTCAACAATCAGTCAACCTTCACATAAGTCAACTAAACCATCAGAAAGCTAACAGAGAAAGAAAACCCAGATTTAAGTCAGCTCTGCAGAGCATCACAGAGCCAGAACAAGCAGTAAGAACAGACAGGGCAGCCACATCACAAAGGCTGGGAGCAGAACACAAAGTACAAGATACCATGCATTTACTGACAACAAATTCCATAACCTGATTGGCACATGGAATTTCATCTGACAGGAATGTACAGAACTGACTGCTGCTTTCCATCAGTTAGATGGGCTACATTCAGCAAGAGGATATTCTGAGTAGAAACATGTACCCATAGAGCCCAAACAGCAAGATGCAGTGAGTCCAATACATCCCTTTTGGTTCCCACAAATATTAATTGATGCTGTGGTTAAAAAGGTGGCAAGACAAAGAGGGTGTTGCAACTCAGCTGGCCCCAGCAGTGCAGAGCTGCCAGCACCAGCAATGGCAGGGTGAAAGAAAGCCCCATTCAGTGTATGTCCCTGGACAAACCACAGCCTTGTCACCTATGCTGGCTGCACAAACTTGTGTGCCCTGTGGCTGCATGAGCAGAAAGAAGTTATTTAACTTTCACACCTGGTGACATTTAACATGGGTGTTTTGTTGATCACCATTTCCACCTTCCTCTCAGCATTTAGGTGCAGCCCCCTCTGCTCTTTCCCCAGGGACCCCTACCAAGTGCATGGACACATAGTTGGAGAAGTAAATGCTGCCCTGACAAGACTGATGCCTCACAAAAAACCTGTATGCCACAATGCAGAAACACAAAGAGATGGATTTTGTCAAGTGCAACCACCCCACACCCCCACACGAAAACTGATGGGTTTAATTACAGCCCTGTCTCCTTTCTTTATACTTAAACACGAAAAACACTTCTATTCTGTGAACTCAAGAGTGCATTCTGCAGCTTGCAGGGTGTTTGCAAGCTTATCAGGGAAAACTTCAGCTTCAGTCCCACAATTTAATATTCAACATTCTAATGAGAGAAATACAACATCATTAGCCAGGTAATTACCAGTCCTCTATGTAATAATAACAAAAGAACTTTAACCCCCAGGTCCAGCTTAATTGAACAGGAATGTTTATCAGGAACTAATTTCTAAAGCAATGTTATTCATGCTACCTTTTACAAATTTCATATTGCTTTTTAAAGCTTTTAAGCAGCACTTAAGGTGAACAGGTCACCTTCAATGTATTCCTTTATCATGGAAGGAGGTTTGCAGTTTTTACTTTAATTTAATGCACAGTAAGTGATTAATGTTACTAGATGCAGCCACAGAATAAATTTCACTAATTAAGCAAAATGTTGCTTTCCATTTGAAACTCCCCTGTGATGGCTACAGAAACCCCATTTTATTAGTTCTAGAAGTGACAAAGCAATGGAGACTTAAAATTTCTCAGGGTCAAAAGGCCACTGGCATCAGAATGAAGAATAAGACTAAAATTCAACTCAGTTCCCTCTCAAAATACCCAGGGCTAACTAACTGTCCAAGGCTAAACTCTGTGAATTAAGTGGGGCTTTGTTAAGAGTGGCTTTGCAGGATGTTTCCCTGCAGCAACGCCTCCATCACAAGCATCTGCAGTCATTTTTGCCCATCTGAAAGCTCCTTTTATGGAAAAAAACAGGCAGAATTTCTTATTTGCTACTCTTTATTTGGCTACAGTCAACTCTTTATTTGGCTACAGTCAAACTACAGGACACACAGGTGCTTCCCAATCTGTGTATTGGCTCTATCCCAAATACATGTTTAATTGGACTTTGGTTTCCATGAAAAGATTAAAAAAACCCTTAAATCCTTTATATATGAGGAAGAGCCACCCTGGGGTTTGGGTGTACTCCACTGACCACAGAGGAAAAGCCCTGAGCAGCTTTACTCTAAACAGTGCTATTAGTAGTTCACTAATAAAAAAACCTGCTTTCGTCTTTGTTTTATTTATGCTTTTTGTTCTTGGCAATATAATATATTCTTCCTAATACATTTTCAGGTTTTAGTTATCCGTTCACATTAAATTTTAATGCAGTGTTTAGCACTTTACTATGTATCTATTTCAATGACAAGGTCCCTCAGATGTTGTTTGTTTGGCTGGGGTTTTTTTGCCTCGGGCTTTCTTTTTTCTTTTGCTTGTTTTCAAATTATTAAACCAGTCAATACAACACATAATGTTAAGACATGTTGTTCTTCATAACGTCATAAAAAATGGCAGTGATTTTGCAAGGCAAAACAAAGCCAGTTTAGAACCGACAGCTTTGGAATGGAAGCGCAAGGACTGGATCAGCCAGCACAAGCTATTTCCAACCCTCTTTCCCAAGAGAGAATTACATGCCCAGAAAATTGGCTTTTGCTTGCAACTGTGTTTTCAGAAGTTTCATGTGACAATTAGTTACCAGAATTCTGAAATAATTCAGACCTGCTAAAACAAAGTAGACTTCACAATCTAAATTGAAATAGTATTGATCATGAAAAAAAACCCAAAAAAATCAAGGATTGTGTCCTAATTTCACATGAGTTGTGTTATATAAATTATGTTCATACTGGAGTTTGTTCTTACAAAATTTATAAAGAAAAATATTAAAAACTACAGGGTTAATAGTTTAATTCATTTAAGAATACTGACAGATCTGCTGTTAACTCCTTACAGTGTGTGTATGTTTAATACAAGTCCTATACCTATCCCACTCATCTCAAGCATTTAAGAGTCATCCAGCTTTGTGAGGATCTCCTTTCATCTAGTGATAAAAGAGTTCAAATCTCTCCAGAGAAGGAAAGCCAGGTTACCACAGCCTGAATATACATCTCACACTTTGTTGCTTCAAATGATGTTGCAACTCATTCTCCTAACAACTTTGCGATAATCTACTCTTCCTCAGAAGTCTCTGGAAAGACCTGACAAATCTTGTTTGAAATCAGACATTATTTCAGAATAATCAATACCATACTTTTCAGCCCTCCCCCCCTGAAATCACTTTTCACCCAATGAAGACCAGTTAACCAATTCTCCATGATTTAGAGCATCTCTTAGCAAAGGTCCATGGGACCCACCTCACTGTACAAGAGTATTATGAAAACACCCTTCCTAGCAATGCAGAAGGAATTCTGTGAAAATACTTTTTAACATAAAGATGACAGACCCTCTGTGTCAACATAATGACTAAAACTATTGGCAATGTTCAAAAATATTACACAGACCAGTGATAATGCCTGGCAAATAGAGAACTTCTGACACAGTTACTGTTCTGTGGCTCTGCAACCAATCACCAGTTGAATACTGAAGGGAAAAAACAAACCCTGGTCATTAGGACTGCTCCCGTTTGCCAAGCCTGTGAGACTAACTTTTAAAAATCACTTTGAAAGGAATTTTGAAAGACAGTCTACAAGCAGAACTACGCTTTTATACAACTGTTTTGTTTAAACTGCTCAGGATGACTCTGGGCAGGCTGCTACTACATGGTTTGCAGCTCTTGCACCACTTCCTCCAGTTTTTCTGCTCAACTCACAACTGCACGTGCAGGTACACAAAGCATTACACAAAATACCATAAAATAACCTTTGCTCCTTTTTTGCTGAACATTATCCATGAAAATATAATTTCAGGCCCATTTGCCACACATTTTTTCCCCCCAAAACAATTGCTATGAGCATCTTCCAGAGGGATCTGTGTTCTGCACTGGCAGTGCTGCTGCAGAAAGAATCTGTATCTGAAGAAATTAGCAAGTTTAATACCTAACTCCCAGGGCAGCCAGGCTTCAGTATGACTAATTATTGGACAAATCTCAAAAACTTTAGGCAAGAGCCAAAGGTCTCAAGGACAACTGAATCAATACCACTTTCCCACCACTCTCCACGCAGGAAAATGTGTCAAATAAACCAAAACACACCTGATGTGAACCACTTGACTGTTGGAAATGACAATATATCAACAAAAAAAACCTTTGAGGTTGAAAATTTTTGCAACAGCTTTAAGCTGTGAAAAAACTACAGGGTGTAAAGATTTTCAGTACAGGAAGTAGAGGAGAAATGCTTTAAGGGACCATTATGTTAACTAACATCACATAGTTCTATAGTTATTTCCATGCAGGACAAATTCTTACACTGAGGAGCAAAACAGCACTCAAGCACTTCCTTTCTCCTGAGGAACTTTTAGGTCACAAAATGCTCATCTTGGTAAAGACAATTTATTTATGTAATTACTATTGTAACAATGAAATTGTCATAGTATCGCACAACATTTTCTATCAGTTTCATTTACACAGTCCCAGTCCCCAGAACGACAATTAAGAGTGGTTCTGGGAAATATTTTCACAAGTACAAATGGAAACATGACAATGAAGTGCCTCTGAGACTTTGGGTTAAAGCCTGTGATTCAGTTGCAAGTTTTGTGTTCTTTTCAATTTCTCATTAGCTGGACAAATTTAGGTACAATGTACCATAAACAATTCTCTTATCAACCTAAAAGCAGTACGTGCCAGGAAACTTTGTAGACAGCACTTTTTGAAAGAGCAGGAGAGTATCTTTTAGCAATGTAACCAAAGAGTCAACCAATTATGGATCGAGCAGAAGAAGATATAACAGATAATCTGCAGAGGATGTGACTAAGCTGCATGCACAGAAAGAGCAATTCCCCAGAAAAGTTAATAATAGGTAGGGGTTGTTACATGTCTTCAAGCCATTAAGAGCAGACTGCTTGTAGTATTTAGAAGAAAAAAAGGACTATAAATATTTTGCATTGTACTTTATATAATCTAGAAGAGAAAAATGGCACAAATTTGAGTTCCAAAAACAATATGCCATGTTTTGTAACAGAAGATGACAACATGAGCATGAAAACCCTTTTATGTGATAGATTTATCAATCAATTCTGGAAAACATTTCAACATAAAGAAAATTAAGACATGACAAGGAAGAAAAACCTGAAGCTATAACAAAACTATCCATGTCACAACATTTTGGGCAGAAACCCAGCCTTTGAGAAGGGTCTTGATCTCAATTTAAGCCAACACTTGTATGAATATCATTATGGGACATCTCAAGCTCAGCTGGTCTATACTTTGGTATGAGCTTGAGGCAGACAAGACCTGGCAGCAACTCTGCTGTGCTTGGCTTTTGAAGCAGAAGCATATGCAGAGCTTCTGAGTGCTCAGTTGGCAGAATTTAAGAAGATATTTCCAATTAAGCATTTCTGCCTTAGAAGCAGTAATATAACAATCATAAAATGCAGCGTAATAGAGGTAAGGAAGACTGCACTGGAAATCAAATTAACAAGAGAATGTCAAAAAAGTCTTGGGCTATTATTCAGAGCTCATTAAAAAAATAAAACCCAAAACATTCTTCCCAAACTGAAGATAAATAATTGAATTTTGACAGTGTGATATAAAATAGTGTAAAAATGACTAAAAACTACTCCAAAATTTTCAATAACTTATCAGACTTGAAACAAAATCTTGGAAAGCACTGGACTGGTACCTATATATATATATATTTTATGTTATACCTGTTTCATACTCCCTTCCTAGCAATCCTGTACACCCATTATTTCATCAATTACTAAGTGTTGTTCCACTCTGTTTTCTCTCAAAGTGTTGCAGTGAATTCTGAGGCAGATCACAGAATTAGTTGGGGTTGGGAGGGACCTTAAAGGTCATTTGGTCCAACCCCCTGCCATGGGCAGGGACACCTTCCACTAGACCAAGTTTCTCAGAGCCCTATTCAGCCTGGCCTGGAACATTTCCAGGGATGGGACATTCACAGCTTCTCTGAGCAACCTGTGCCAGTGCCTCCCACCCTCAAAATAAAGAATTTCCTACTAATGTCTAATCTAAACCCAACCTCTTTCAGTTTAAGCTGTTCCCCTGTTCCTGTCACTACATGCCCTTGTTAAAACGGGTAAAAGATACTACAGAGCTTTCCACTTAAAAAAAGTGCTGATCTCCTTACCACCTCAGCTTTTTTTCTGGTTATACCTTCACTTCCCACCACTCCTCTCAAGGGTAATTTCACAGATCTACAGCATTAGCTAGCCTCCATAACTACAAACTGTAAATTTCTATGATCATATGAGAAACAACGCAAGAATTACTATGTTAACAGAATTACTAGCTTTGCGTAGATCTGAAGCAGAGAAACAATTGTAACTATTATTATCAAATGTAAGAGTATCCCTTAGCAAATGATGGGAGTCAGAAGTATCTTACACCAAAAAGTGGAATATCCATGAAGTTATTCTAGGTTCCTTAAAAAAAAGACTAAATAAACCTTAAAACAATGCAATATACCTGCTTTATTTTGTTTTTGTAAAACCAAAAAAATGTAGCTGAACTAGCAAAGAAGGGCAAAACCAATAAAAAGGTGCAAAAAAATCTAAATAATTTATCTAAGATGTAAGCAAGTTTGTGGATGTAGTAAATGCAGACCACGCTTGGACCACATCAACATCTGCAAGAAGTCTGAGCTCACATTTCTGCAAACTAGGCCAGTACTATTTTTCAGAAAATAATGTAAGACATGATACTCAGTGCCTTTTCTTATGGCCACACAAGAATCTTTTATGAAGACTGATCACTGATGGGCAGCTCAGGCTCTGGAAAAACACACTGGGAAGTATAAAAATTCCCCCTTGGATATTTAGAGCAAAATCACGTTTTTTAGGTATTAGAGAACCACAGAATGGTTAAGGTTTGAAAGGAACATAGTGGGGCATGTGGTCCAACCTCCCTGCTCCAGCAGGGTGTTTAAAACACAGCACATTTCTATTTGGATGAACTCACAAGGATCTAGGAAAACATTTATCTTCTTCAAGGTTTAAAATCTACAGCTATGAAAAGATAAAGATCATGTTTGGTTAGGTTTTTTCCAAAACACCACAAACCAGATCCAGTCCCCCTTCACATCTGAGCAGCACCAATGCAGAAACCTCCCTCCCCACAGGAAACCTTGGTGCTACACATCTGTGCAGTGAAGGACCCATACTCAGCATCCCCCCTGCAGCCCCTCTGCCCACCCACTGCAGAACCTGAAGCCAGAACTTGGGTTGGAGGCTTTGTGCAAGACCCATGAGGGCAACCAGATGCCTCAGAGAGGCTCTACAAAAGCCGTGCTCAGAAGCACACACCCAGCTGAGGACTAAAAAGCCGAATCTTGCCCAGCCACGGCACAGGCATGTGGGTCTTGGGCCTTCATGAAGATAATGAGGAAGCCAAGTCTCCTTTTAAAATGACAACATTGCAAAAGAAAGGATTTGAAAGACTCTCAAGACTTTTGATAGCCCTTTTTTTTTTTTTGGTGCTCAGTTTCTCCTGAGAAGGAAGTGGATTTAAAATCAAGAAAATTTCATGGCCTCTGCTCTCTCCTTCCTCTGTGCAACCCTTGCTCCTTTTAATTACATGACCTTAGCACATAATTAAAAACTGCACCATGTACCCAGAAAGAATTTAGGAGACTCTCCCTGAAGTAATAAATTAATGACATTAGGCAATACATAGAGAGTACATCTCAATAAAGCAGTAAAACTGACTTAGGTGATAAAGTGCATTCACTTACAAAGTGATCAAAACATGTTTCCCTGATCTCATTAAATTACAAATATCCTCCTAGAAAGCACAAATGAAAAATGTGAAATCCTTCAATAACAATGTGCTTTTCTGCCAAAGGTCCATGTTTTTATCGTGAAAAACTCTTGGTCATTTGTAAACAAAGCAAAACTCAAGTTCAATATTTCTGTGGGAACCACTATGCTCTGCATCCTAATTTGAGAAAATTCAAGTCTTTTGATCCTAGTTTTTCTCTTTGAAATTTAAGGAAAGCTTAATTAGCTTCTTAAAACTTCTCTTTTACTTCAGTTGGCCCTTTTTGGAAGAACTTTCATTTAAATGTATTCTTGCAGAAACCCAACATTTTGCCAGTGTTTTCCAACAAAAGCATTTCAAACTCTCTGTTAGTACTACCAATCTGGTTGTAGCATCTCCCTTAGCAATTTCAAAACAGAAACTCACCAAGCAGTGTTTGAAAAGGCATCATATACTCATTTTAAATCTTGATAACCTCATGAACTGTCATTGCGCATGACTTAATCGAAATATTTCACCTCTGTTTTACTGAAGTTACAAATGACCATGTTGAACTTTTTAGTGTTTACTTCCTGTAGGGTAAGCAAATGCAGGAAGGTTGGGATGACTGGGAAGATTTCCCCTCCTGACAAGGGATTTTCAAGTGCTGAGCTTATAACCCCCTGCCAAATTTCTCCCTTTAGCTCTCAAGTTCCAGAGTGTGTAAAGGTCTCACATTACATAGACAATAATGTAATTCCAAGTTCTGTTGAATTTTACAGCTTCTCATATTTGCTCTAGAAAAAACAACAGAACTGAGATCAGCCATTTCTCCTAAACTTGCCTCTCACATACTTTCACATGAGATTAACTCATAACTCTGATAGATTTAGGTTGCATTTTAATCAGGATAACCTGCCTGCCTCAGGAAGTATAAAGAATAAAAGGAAGACTTAAAAACACAAGCTGACCTTGAAATTTCACCACATTGCTTCTGATAAAGAAACAGACCATTTTCACACTGACTTAGGTATATACACTTAAGTTTTTCTATGCATCTATATATACATCCCTGATATTTCAGAGAAAGATGGACAAAGGACACATGGAAACAGTTGTCAAATTTAAAGGAGTTACTTTGATTTGAATGCACTTTTACTCTGCTATCTTAACTTGCACTGCAAGGAAAACATTTTTGGTTAGTGTGGGATCTGGGCAGCTGCACTGCCTTTACACAAACATACTGGTGTCAAACTCACGGAGAAACCAAAACCCAAAGTGTGCCCACAAGCACAGCAGAACAACAGCCAGAAGCCTTACAAATAAATGACTTGTTAAGAAAAGCTCATACAAGGCACCTCAACTAAGACACTTCAATCCAGTAGGAATTCTGCTATGTAGACTTCTCTATTTTTTTTTTCCCTTAGGTATCTAAACAGGCTCTTTATTTGTCATTCAGTGGGCATTTTCTATAGCTACTCTGAAGCATAGAAACCAATGAGTGATCTACAGCAAAAACAAAACAGCTTTTATCATTTACTTCCAAGGAAGTAAGAGGCTGCAAATTAATGCATTTCTGAAGTTAGACTCACAAATGACAACCTCAACCTGAATCCATCTCCCCGCTACCTGACTATTTTGTCTGTTTTAACTGTGGGTGATATGAGGTACCTGTAGTATCTTTATTGGTCTGTGTTTTTCTAACTCTCTTGACTCTTTGGCCTGAGACAATGAAAATGAAAACCAATATGGAAGAGTGAAGACATTTGGTCCAAAGCATCCAATACCCTGAAGTCAGTAAGAAAACTTACAGCACCTTCAACGCACTCTGGATCAGATATCTGCCTAGAAAGCTGTCATCCTTTATCACCCTTGTGAACCTTATATAAGAAAGCATGACTATGCATACTGTGTCTCTATCACTTTATCCTCCTTTGTGGGAAAATCAATTAGGCTCTCTTTTATTACATTATAAATTCCATTATACCATTATTTCCATTTACATGAAAATAAATTATAGGGTAGTAGACCAGGACCATAGATCTCACTCTTGAGTGTAGCTGAGGCTTTTAAAACTCACACTGCCAAACACTAGGCTAATGTCTGGCTAAGAGTCAAAACAATACAGATTGGGAAGCCTCAAAGCTGAACATTGCCACAGCACTTCCAGCACAGTTTCACCATTAGCTTAAATCAGTTCAAGCACTTCTCCAAGTTACACATCTGCACTTCTTGCCTCATCCCTCGCTTTAGGCATTAGCACAGCTACGACTGCAAATTATGTATCTGTTAGGATTAGTTTTAATCCAAATACTTGTCCTCATTTGCTGACTGCATATGTACACACAGCACAAGTGAAGAAGCAGAGAGGCTTAAATGGACAGCAGTAGGATGACTTTGAGCAACAGCCCACATTTAAACTGTTTAAATCAACCATAAAAACGGTATCAGAACCCAAGGAATTCAACAAGTACAGAGAAAGTTAAGGGAATATTTGTGAGCAGAAGTAGGACTTTTGTGATCCCTCCACAACAACAAGTACCTCATACCTACTAAAACACCACAGACAACAGCTGAGGAGGTTTGGCAAAACCGAGAGACCCAAATAAGGGGTGTGCAGGACATTATAGGCTGCACAGCACTACTGGGAACTTCCTCTACCACTTCCATTTATCCATGCAAAATACTATTGCATGGATATCTGAGTGGGAACTGCAGCACAAAGCTTCTGTTCTCAGTACAGTGCCTTTTTCTGAGGCTAAATTCATTATCACAGAATGGCTTGGGTTGAAAAGGACTTGAAAGATCATCTAGTTCCAAAACTACCATTTGAGAGCATCACTCCATTTCTCCAAGACTGCAGCAGAAAAAAACCTTAATTATCACATGAGAAGCATGACCTTTGTCCATCCTCCAAAGTTTTGACATTTCCTTTCTTATGTTCTAGGTATTAGCTGATTGTCATATTGAAAAAGCAACTACTAAATGTGGTCAACAGTGTAGTAAAATGGTTCATAAAGTACAAAACTGGCTCCATAAAACTTCAGGATATGGACTGGAAGGAAAGAGCAGCTGTAAGGGAAGTCAGCTGAAGTATTTGTAATTGCTGTTTGCCAGTACTAATGATATGCTAAATAATCATTTAAGTGATCTTATCATGCAGAATTTAAAGAGGTTATTTGCTGACTTACACATTTAGAAAGTAATAGTTCTTCACATTAATCAAGCCCAAGTTCTGCTTTTTGGCAGCAGTTTTCCCTTGACAAGCATTTTCATGTCAGTATTTATCTAAACTAATTAGCTTATCAGCTTGAATAATTCTTATGAAACTTTTCTCCCCCCCTTAACTTCTTACATTCTGGTTTTGTGAAATAAACCAAATTAATATCATGAGGTTTTGGTTTTTTTAAACAATATGAACTCACACAAATCTTACTGAATGACTATGGCAAATTTTTCCAATAACTTCATAATGTTATACTTTATAAAAAGCAGCTTAGGAATGCGAGTGTGGGCTTTGTGCTGTCTCTGACAAGTAGAGGTTAAAATCCTCCGTATATAAAGTCAGAGGCCTCCATTTGGCCAAAACAGAAAAAGGCTGTAAACACTGGATGCAGTATTTGCAAGTAATTTGGCATGAAAATAAAACATATCCTCAAGAACCAGTTGAGTTAACACCAGTAATCCTGACACAGAACCAGAATACTTTAATCCTGCCCAGAGAACATATGTTGGGCAAGAACTAAAGACACAAAAAATAATAAGCAATTGCTTTAGAACTACACAAATTACATATGTTCTTCTACAAGTTCTGTTACCCCAACCATTTCACCCCCATGCTTCAAAAGTTTTAAAAAAAATTCATTCAGCTTCTTCTTTCCTATAATTTATAATATTTACTTACTATAGCAAATGATTTTTATATTTATTTTAGGTTTTCTTATAACAGTCATGTTCTGCACTTAAAAAGCATTTTGAGTAAAAAAATTTAGCAATGGAACATCTGGCAAATTTCTGCCAACTCACATTTTGAATTTTTAATCCTGGGACTTAGAAAGTTTAAGAATGAGTAGAGCCAGAACTTGCCACAGTGTTTGGGAAAGGCATTTAACTTATTTCCTGCATCTACAGCAGACAGAAATTTCAAGTATTGATGCTATTTCAATCACGCTTGCAGAGTAACTGAATAACACTTTTTTAAAATTAGAAAAAAATGCAAATGAGAGTTTAGGAACTCAGGTATTTTGTTCTAGTTAAGGCATTTTCTCTTCCTACCTGACATTTTAGAGATTCCTTTCATTCTATTCCTATCCACTGAAAATCATGCTGTTAAGATTGCTTATTGTCTTTTTTCCTTTTTCCTTCCCTCTGAAGAACGTCAACATCCACTTTTGAAGTTCTATGATCCTTTACTTTGCTGTTTAGGCCATCCCTTTTAAACCAATAAATCCACAGATTAAAGCTTGAAAAGATTTCATGTTATCTAAGCTCTACTAGCCTACCACGAGATCAACTAGACTTACACCATCAACACAAGAATAGAGGGGAGGAAAAAAAAAGTACTCTAGCAGACTAAAAACTCATACAGAAGGAGAGAAATTGTTTCCTCCATCTAAAAGCAGGAGAGGAGCAGTTGTGTCTCTTGTTAAGGAACCCGAAACAATTCTGAAGAGGAAAGAGAAGTACTTCAAACACACAAGAAAGAAGAAGTCTGGAATTTTATTCTGAGCCTCCTTTTCTCTTTTTAAGCAATTACACAACCAACTTTTACTTGTAATTTGTATGGGTGATTTCATATGCGTTTAGGCTAACAAGTTTCCTGACATGGAGGAACCTTTAACTGCCTCTGGAAGAGTCACAAGGGATTAGGCTGGCTAGATAAAAATACTCTGCTCATCCTAACTCTTATAAATGCTCATTTGAAGACTTGCCTGCCACACCAACACAGGGAAAAAAGGGAATGTTCAGTGCCATAACAGCTTCACTCTATCTCCGTAGGTGGAGACCATCACCGCATTTTAAGACGCCACTTCTCAGAAACAGTCTTAGAGTGACTTTGGGGTGGCTGAGCAGGCAGCCCCAAAAGACACAGCCCTGCTTCCTCTATATCTATTTTTCCAGAGATTTATAGAGGTGAAACCAATCAAGTCTCTTAATTGATCCTTTTGCTTGGCTGGAATCTAATCTAGTAATACCAAATTTTAATCTGTCTATATTTTTTGTCACATTCAGTAGCCACTGTAATTATCTCAAGATGGTATTTAATAGAGGGTTCTCCATCCAAGGGCTCCAAACCATATTTAACAATCAAGACAGCCTCACATCCCAGTGTGGAGGTGAATGAGCTCTTATGTGGAGGGAAGCTTGAGGACCAAGTCATAGAAAACTTTGCCAGGATTGGAACAGAAAATCTGTGGCACAGCCAAAAAGATTTCCTGGCTCTCAGCCCTACCTTTCAAGCATAATAAATTCCTTCCAGTACATACACATGTTTAAAGAAAAAACTCCAGTAAACAGACAAAAAAAAAAAAAAAAAAAAAAAAAAAAAAAAAGCCAAAACCCATCAAAATAACTAGATAAATAACAATACTTAGGTCAAAGAAAATATCGTCCTGCTTGTCCTGCCAGGGTTTGTCTTCCCTGCACCAAACAGCACAAGTTCTTCTGCCTAAGACTGCTTAATCCATATGAGAACAAATGCCTGCACCATGACACAGGTGTGCCTCTAAAAGCAGTGACAGTAGTTACTGCATAATGGTCTCACACAGAGCATTTTGTCCACCTGACAACCCTCATTTAACAGTGCCTTGGAAACACTGTAAGAATTTATTACAATGCTATTAATGTTGAAGTTGTTTTTTTTCCTCCAAAGAGCTTCCAGTTTTAGCATCAGCACAGACTGAATGCAGTATATTAGACAAGCTCAAATGCATTTCACCTTTGACCACAACTTTGGTTTAATTCCAGCTCTGAAGGTGAGGGTATCACCAGAGGAAAATACAACACTGGTCAGCTCAACTCCAAAAGTCTGGAAAGCCTTCAAGTATTTGCCTTTTTTCAGTGAAATGTTTGTTGCCACTTGACTTGGACTTCTGAATTTAAGGGATCCTGACCCCTGTGTCCTAGATGACAGCAAGCAATCAACTCCGTGGTGTTTTGGGGAGGAAAGAGCAGCGTCCTACAGCCACTCTCCTAGCACACTGCTAAGGGTGTAAGCACTTTTCCTTCTGAACCCCTGTGGTGGATCAAGTTTGCTACACAAATCCAAAATTGCCTTAATAGGTATTTAAACTCAGAAAAGCAGAGTTATGTAGTAACTGTCTGAAGCAGTGCAAAAAACTTGCTCGCTGCTGAAGTGAGAGATCATTTCAAGCTTCTCATCAGCTCCTGACTTTAAGGAGCCCATTCTTACTCTGCCTTTGCTGCCTTTTGAAGAGCCACAGGAAGCCTGTTGATGGAAATGCAGGCTTTGCTCATATAGCACTAGCAACAAATGACAGGTCCTAACTCATTCCCGTCTCAGATGCAGAAAGGCAGACAGACTCACATATGTATTTCCCTGCAGCAACAGCATTGTTTCCTTTGGAGACAAAAAACCCCTCAGTGCACAAGGCCCGCCCTGCAGCTGCTTCCTCCTGCCTACCCCCTCCACCTCCTAAAGGAAAATGGCCTGTGGTGAAGCAGTAGAAGCAAGGACATTACCCTGCCAATTCTTCCTCTGTAACCGCTAAACTTCTTAAAATTTAAGGTGTTGAGGGCTACTAAAGTCTTTTCTGAACCTGTCAGCACAAAGCCCAACATCTTAAAACATGATCCAACAGAAGGAGAACACAAAATGAGGCTTCCCCCCATTTCATGCTGGAGCCTGGCCAGAAGGGAGGCCACTCCTGACTCCCAAGGTTCTTCAGCAGGTTCCTCAGCTCACACAAATTAAGAAGCTGCTTGGTAACAATCAGCTACATCTAAATTAAGAAAGTGCGTATACAATTCGCCTCTGTCGTTCACACTTTTACACTAAAATGACTCAGGCTGTCTGCTCAGTCATAATTCTCCTCACTGAAACACGAAGTAACAGAAAAACCTGTCAATTTGGGGGTTTCACATTTTCATCTGCAGGTGGAAAAACCCTGCAGCTGAATGCTGTTTCTGGACACACACAAATATCACTTAGGTCATCAATTACTGCAAAGTGCATGTACTGTACTGCACCAGAAGGGTTCAGAGGCAATAGAGTCCTAATGAAAACACAACCATACAAATAAAGCCCTAAAATACAGCTCTGAGTAGTATCCATGCTTATAACAGGAGCAACAAGGAGCCACAGCAAGGCAGGAGCTCTGACAGATAGAGCAAAGGCTGAGGAATCACCTTCATCACTGCTCTAAAGAACATTTACAAAGTGGTAAAATGGAGCAGACATCCCACCCTGCCTCTGTGCACCCACACCTTTGTCCAAATGCCAAATCAAGTTCTAATCAGTGAGATACACACTCATTGCCATTAATTTCTCTCTGTAAACGTGAATTATTGCTTGAGGCTTTGACCTGTGACACCAAATTTCTACACTGCAGGGATTTTTGTTCCATTAACTGAGCCTGCCCCACAGAGTTTTCCTGTGCAAACAAAGTTGAGGCAGTAAAACTGAGAGCAGAGCTCCTGTGACCTGATGCAGAACATTTGCAGGAAAACCGTTCTTTTACCATGCAAGGTTGCCAGGAACAGAAACTGTTCAAAACAGAAACTAAACAAAATTTAGCGTGTGATGACTGCTTTTGTGAGAAAAGCCAGGAAAACCTTTATGCTGAGGTACAGTGAAGTTGGACACAACAGACTCTGCCAAGCTCACATTTTCATTTCCGACTGACTCAGAAGTCCAAGATACACTATGCTTTACATTTAAGCACGAATTTCAATAGCCAAAAACGTTTCTTGTGGTTATAGCCTGTTGAAGTTAAGCTGCTTGATTTCACCTCAAAATCAAGGTGAAAATGTTTCACAGAAGACTATAAAGAAAACTTGAAATAAAATAAGCAAGACCCACTTTTGCATGTTTCTGAATTTCGTCTGACATACCCTACGTTAAGAAACTGTGCCAAAAGCCTGTGAAGTGCTCTCCTTCACAGCAGACTAGAAAGGTTTTGCCCAGAGCCTTGCTTAGGTGTAAGTGATTAAAATACAGCTCAAAAGAACCATGCCACCCAGCCAGATATGAAGAGATTTGTTATTCTAAGACTTAGAAATAGACTGGATTTCATGCCAGAAGTGAGTCTATCCAAGTTGTTATTTAATAAATGAGCCTGTCTAAACTGAGATTTATCTCATATTTGCCCCTAAAGGCAGTAAGAGCTGCTTTTTTTTTAATATTTACTTAACAATGTAATTAGTTACAACATGTTTTTGTTTCAATTATCAGTGACTAATGGGAGTATTTTGTGCATATGTGGTAACTGTCCCTGTTGAAATTACCAGAACCAACTGCACAGTACACTAAATGCATTTTGTTGTATTAATTCTCTGCTTATATATTCAAGAAAATGCTTTCTGCCTCACAACATTTCAAAAAAACCACCAGAGTATTTAAAAAAAAAAAAAAAAAGAACCACCTTTCTGATTAAAAATAAAACTTGGGGTATGCCTTCTAATACGGAACAAGTTTTAAAAAAATTCTTCTCCCTGCAACACATCTCAGTCCTATGAATATGCAGGAGCAGCCCTCTCTTTTTCAGTGATTATTTGGTGCAATTATTTAATTATCTATCAGTGTTACTTTTTATCTCTTGAGGTTTTTGCTGGTGTATTGGGGGAATTTAAACAGAACTACTCAGCTGATTTCTGGTGATTAATGTGTTCTCTATTACAAGCAAAGCTATTAACAAAAGGCACAATGTTACTTCAATCCTATATAAAAGCACACAATTACTATCTCCAAAGAAAAACAGGAACTTAAGGACATGAGAGTTATTTAGACACTGCCAAGTCTGGTCATAACTGAAGAGAAAGGTTTCCAGACCCCAGCAACATTGACAAAGGACCTCTCAGGGAGCACGGAAAGAGTTAAGAGGCAGCTGTTACATCTGCAAGGTACAGCAGAGACAGGGGAAGGCAAACAAACTGAAATCATTCTTCCGCGCCCGGCCTCTTCTTCCTGTGATGTCACACTACAAAATTGCCTGGGAGCTCTGCTCTGCTCTCCAGAAGGAGCTGGGCTGGCAAGAGCTGCCGAGGGCTGTGGGCTGCAGGAACAAACACGCTCTGGAATTCGGTTTCTGCCCTGGCAAGCAGCTCCCTTCTGCTTCCCGCCCCATGGGGCCAGCCAGCGAGCCGACAGACTTGTACAGAAAGGGAGAGGGGGAAATGCAAGCGCCGACACTCCGCAGCGTCCAAGAAATCGTTCCCTAAGGCACTCGCTCCCAGTACATTCAGATGGACAAGGCTTCGCCATCACAGTCTGCAGCCAAGAGTAAGGCAGAAAGTCCTACAATGGCTTCATTGAATCGAGGTGGGAAATGGAAGTAAGCAAGCTTTGGAGTGACCTCAGCTGCCAGAAATGATGCATTTTCTGACTTTTGCAGACTGGCTATGTGATTACAAATAGCACTCAGCAGAGAAGAGAGATTTCCTGGTGATTTCTGCTGGAGATGTACTCCCCTGCCACAGAGCTCCCCTTCCTTCCCCGAAGCTCCACAGCATAACAAACTTGCCCAAGCACACCATTCAAATACATCTGACCTGCAATTCTTCTGGAATTTCAAAAAAGTTGCAATAAAGATACCAGAGAAAACTCCAAATCACAGGAATTTCTAACATATCATTATAATGGTAAGCTCTAATTGTTCCACTGAGGACTCCTTTAAATATACTTTGTATGGGTGTATCTTTAGCATGGTGTTTGTTCTTGGCCTCATAGCGAACTGTGTAGCGATCTACATTTTCACTTGTACTTTAAAAGTGCGAAACGAGACTACAACTTACATGCTTAACTTGGCCATATCGGATCTGCTTTTCGTGTTTACATTACCCTTCAGGATTTATTACTTTGTAACCAGAAACTGGCCATTTGGAGACATTCTCTGCAAGATTTCTGTCACTCTCTTTTACACAAATATGTATGGGAGCATTTTGTTTCTGACTTGCATCAGTGTGGATCGCTTTTTAGCTATAGTACACCCCTTCCGATCCAAGACTCTCCGGACCAAAAGGAACGCAAAGATCGTCTGTGTTGCAGTGTGGATAACCGTGCTAGCAGGCAGCACACCAGCAAGCTTTTTCCAGTCCACAAACCGCCGGAACAACACGGAGCAAAGGACGTGCTTTGAAAACTTTTCGGAGGACACGTGGAAAACCTACCTATCCCGGATTGTTATCTTCATTGAAACCGTTGGGTTCTTTATCCCGCTCATCCTGAATGTGACCTGCTCCACCATGGTCCTACGGACTTTGAATAAACCACTCACGTTAAGCCGGAATAAAGTAAGCAAGAAAAAGGTACTCAAAATGATATTTGTCCATTTGGTGATATTCTGCTTCTGCTTTGTGCCTTACAACATTACCTTAATACTTTACTCCCTTATGAGAACACAGACCTGGGTCAATTGCTCGATGGTGGCTGCAGTCAGGACTATGTACCCCATCACTCTGTGCATCGCTGTTTCAAACTGCTGTTTTGACCCCATAGTCTATTACTTCACATCAGATACCATTCAAAATTCCATAAAAAAGAACCGGTCCACCAGACCACGGGATGTCAGATTCTCTGAAAGGCCAGTTTCAGAAAGCTTCATTCAACACAGCCTTCAGACCATAAAAATGAAAATATTTGATAGTGACTCTACAATATAAACTATATTAAAAGACTATTGGGACTAAACTGGAATTAGAAGCCTGCACATTTCTTCAGCTGTGGACATATATTCTTAAATGTAAAGGCTGTGCTTCCTTCACATCTGAAAAGTTTATTACAAGGCTGTAAAAGTGCTAAGAATAATAGCACACATAGAAAGTATTTTAAAAATCTATGTCAAAGGTCTGTTCTGAGACACTGTATGTTAGAAATGAACTCTGGGGTTTAGAGGTTAACCAAAGTCCAAAGTCTGTTTGTCAAGTCAAACACAGTAGATTGTTTTTCCTTCCTGAAGTTAGAACAGTTGCTCAGTTCAATAATGGTATCAGTTTCCAAGTTACTGAGGATGGGGGTGAAGCTACCTGCTCTACATTGCAGGAAAATTGCCCCATACTGTCAGATCACTTCAGCTACCGTCTTCTCCAGCTTCCTCTTGTCTCTCTTACTCGTCCCCTACCGCCTTTTTCCCCAGCACCTTCCTTCTTAGGGACCATTATGTTCACAGGAGGCTTCAATCAGTGGGTTACAAAAACTTTGTTCCTCCCAGGTTTATCTGATAAAAATACATGCTCTCTCTACAAGCCTGGCCCCCATAAAGCAATTAAGTCTCCTGGTAGTTTAGAGCATTTGGAAATGTCAGACAAACTGGTTTTTCTTCTCACCTCTCTCTCAGAAGCCTGTGTGATTAAAACAAAGTAACTTGTGATGACTGAAGTTAATGCTTTAGGTACAGTAACACTTTAATAAAGTCTTGTGAGGAGTTCTTAAACTCAGAATGACTTTCGAGGAAAGTAACATCCTCTGAGTAAGTTAATTTGATCTCAAAGCACAGTTTCTTAGAAAAACAAGACCTTTTCTAACTAGAAATAAACATGTGCATCAAGTTGATTATTTCTTCCAGGAAACTATTTGGTGTCCCATAAAGAAATTCAAGATGCACTAATTTTGGAGTGCAACTTCCTCTCAATTTTTGTGTCCTAGAAATAATTTTAACATGAGCATTTAAAAATTCAAATGCTATTTTCTTTCAAACTTTAAAAAGTATAAAAATAAAGTACTTGGGTCTAGTGCTGGCAAAAGACACTTTGAAAAGTCAGCACCATGTAAAAGGAGGAATCTACATTATATCACTGTTACAAACAGGAATACATGGACGAAATTGCTTTAAAACATCCTGCTATATATGTTTCCCAGCTACAAGAACACTGTGTACATTTTCCTCAGAATTAATTTAACATCACTGTAAAATAAAATAAAATTTAAAAGGTAAAATAAGTGTTGTTTTTTCCTCCCCAAAAACAATGGAGTCAAGAATAGGAACTGAGTCTAAACAAATCTGCACTTAAGATTTAGGGCAGTCAGCTGCAACACACATACAACACTGAGACATTTTTACACCAGGGCTGTATACAGAGGAGTGAATCAATTTGTTGTTAAAAATGCATATTGAGCCATCAAACTATATGATACGTTGTTATCTGGATGAATTTACTTCCCTATGCAAAGCTTCTGTTTAATTATTATAAATCAACCATACATTGCCTCCTACTATTGGGAAACTGAGTTACCCAATGACTGGTAGGAACTAGTGTTGGTGGAATTTTTAATTTAGATTTCAATTTCAAAAATTGAAAATTAAAAACATTTTCAATCTCTATCCACATAATTTATGAAAGGAAAATTCAAATAGTATAGGCTTAAGCTACAAAGATAGCATAGATAAAAATGTCTTCATAACACCTGAAATAAGCAATGATCTTTGTTGGGAATCCTAAACTCTTCTGAATCGTATCCAACTTCAAAGAAATGCACAAAACCCTTGGCATGAGTAGAAATTCTCTGTTTTCCACATGCCACCGACAAATCCAAACTCCAAAAACCAGATACACATCTCTAAAGTCTCAATGCCTCTCTCTAGGTCTCTAAGGGTGCGTTTAATATCAGCCTCCCTCCAAGCAAGCTGAGCCAGAAGCCCCTAATGTCACTGCTGGGCTTTGTTTCCAGGGTCCTACTCCCCCGAGCTTGTCAAGGCCCTTCCTCAATTGAGTGACAACTTCTTCAGCAACACCACTCTGCCCTACAGCAGTCGGCACCCAGAGCCTCACCCTGCTAAACAGAACCTGCTTTTTCTGAGATTACAAAACTGCAGGGGAAAACCAGAAACCCATCACTGACTTAAAAGCAGAACAAGCAGAAAAAGCCCCATATATGAATGCTCCTCTTTAAACCAAACTTTCCTTGGTGTATTATCTCAAGTAGCCTGGAGAAGCACAGACAGTAGCTCTCTCTGCTTTGCACTCACTCTCCAGGGCAGCAGCTTCTATTTTTTGAAAGAGCACAGTACAACAGTACAATAGCTTTCTCATCAGTTAATAGCTCAGTATCCAGAAGCCATCTGAGGAAACTTCCTGGGCTTTATTATTAAACATTTTCACTCTTCCACAGGGGAAAAAAATAAATAAAACCCCCACAACAGATACCCTAATGAAAAAACCCAACACAGTCAAAAAGCATAATCTGTAATGCTGAGCATCAGACCATTACTTGAAAAATTCCTGATCTGATTGATTCAGAAGAGAGGGAGTAAAACTGTACCTCCCACAATGAGCTGATATAAAGACAGGGTACCAGCTATTCAGGACTGGATGAGGTTCTCTCTGCCTTTTCTGGTTCTGCAACAAGATCACCCTGGAGAGCTGTGGATGGAGCAATGCTTTCAGGTCGATTCCTCAACAGATGCACTCCCTCTCTCTGCTCTTGACTTTGATACCAATTCTTCTGTCTCTCTGGTTAAGGTCTTATGACAAAATTTAAATGTAAAATCTAGATGAGAAGTTACATTCCCTTAAGTCATGCCAAGACATTCCAAATAAAAAAAGGCTTACATTGTCAGAGCTTCTGAGGATCTGAATGCGTTGCAACCAGTACTTCCTAAAAGTGCATTATTTTTACTCATATACCGACCCAGGGATAGCTAGGAGTTCAGCTGTAGGATCAAAACTTTAAAAATTGTTCTTTGTAGTGTGGCTTCTTCAACTACAAGAGTGCAGAAAATACACACTTCCTATAAAAATAAAAGCAGGGCAAATTTAATTGCTTCCAAGCATGTTTTTCATGTAAATCAAGGCAGGTAGATACTGATAACTAGTTAATTAACCAGCAGTTTTACAAGACAAGAAATAAAAATTTACTATAAACACCTCAGATTTACCTGAACATATCATTACTTCAAAAGACGTCCTGTTTTTATACTTTTAGTATTCAGCTTGAAGGTTTAACTCATGGCATTTTGCAAGAATTCCAGGAAATTTTTTTCGCTTCAATATACAAGTCTTTTACATTCAAAGAAATACCAATACCTAGTCAAATATGTCTTCATATTTTTCATCTAAAAGTGTGTAAAAAATCCCTATAGAAATTACTTCAGGCAGGTAAGGAATCCTTAACTGAAATCAACCTCCAAGCTTTTATTTCTTAAGAAAGTAACTTCAGTCACAGAAATGCAAAAATTGAAAAATAGCTCTTGAGACCAGGTAAGAGATAAGAATGGCTGTACTGATCAGACCCCAAACATGCAGCTAATCTACAATCCGGACTCCAACGGCAGACAAGGCTGGATGCCTGGGGAACAAGATAACAGTAGGAGAAGCACACAAGACTTTCTCAAGTACTGTCCCACTTCATCAGTCACATCTCAGGACGACTTTCTGGGTCAGATATAATAGTGTGTTCAGCAAAAATTTTTCTTCTCTGAGCTTGTTCTGTCTTCCTGTAAATGTGTGTAACGTTTTTAACGTTCATGTTTTCATTTCAGAAAGCTTTCACTTTGTGTGTGCACAGGGGGAACAAAACTAAGAAACCCAAACATTCTTATTAGTGCCCCTCTAATTTCTTCGGAAAGAGGCAGGGAGCAGTAGATTGTCATTCAATCTTTCCATATCACTCCTGATCAGACAGTCTTCCACCATCTCTTGCAAATGAGAAAGTGATTTTCACTTGTAATTTCAAGCACCATCATAACCAAAGATGAGACTTCTAGAATTACACAAAGAACTCAGCTAAAATCAGAGAACCCAGTGAAGTTCACTTTGAGACAGGTAATTTTGAAAATCCCATCTGAGCACAGTATTCTCTAGCCTTTTTTATTCTTTAAAGTTATTTTCTGAGAGTTTTATCAATGAAAAGCAACTTGTTCATACTTTTCCAGCTGTAATATTACAAGGTTCTTGCATCTATGCAGACCTGTGAATCCTAACAAGTTCCCTTTTTTGCTACACTATTATAATTTAGACTGCAGGGTTTCTGGCATTTGAGCACCACTGACAAAATGAAAGAGGATACATTTCAAAAGCTAAGGCAAAATGTAAATCAGAATTATTCTAAATCTAGAAGACAGAAATGCGTGGGCTGCATTTGTTATCCACTTACCAGAATATTGAAAACATTGTACAAATGCAACTCTCACTGCATTAGCACATTTACAGAACATACTCAACAGGGTTCACTTAAGATGAACCAAATTCAGAAAGCCACACTTGCACAGTCTAATACTTCTGCAAGAAGCTGAATGGAGAAGGTTTACTTTGACAATTCTGGTTTGATACTGAAGCCTTTCATATTTATCACCTCACTCCCTGCCAGTTCCTGTTATACAGCTGCTTATAATGCAAGCCCAGCTCTTCCCGTAAGAAGACTGAACTTACCACAAAACCATTAAAACAAACAAAAAGAACCCTTCACACATTTTCTGGTCTTTTATAAAACCTACTGCATTGTTGGAAAACTAAAAGTTCCAGAGCTGAGAATTTAGATTTTAAATAATTCTTTTTTCATACTTAAGAAGTCTGCCCACTCTAGCTCTATCAGAACTAAAAGCTGCCCAGCAATAAGAAGAGGCAAAATTTCTATAGTTTAAACCTGGGCATCAAACCACAAGCAATGACAAAGGAAGGCCTCTAGAAAGATGTTCTAACCCTTTTATGATAAGATAAAAAGAATATTTTTGCACACATATACGTTTAATATTTCCCCATACTCTATCTTTTTTAAACAGTGAGTTCCTGCCTTAAAGAACAAAATTCTTAAATAACAATGCTAGCAACAGGAGGCACCCAAAATTAACGTAGCCATCTTGGGAATAATATTAAGTCTACCTCACGTGGAAACAACTGTGGCTAGGTTAACTCTGCATTTCAGATTAATTCTGCAAATACCCCTGCTTTATGAAAGGAAGTCAACTGGAAAAGTTTATTATGTACACAGTAAAACATAGACAAAACTGAGAATACTAATTGTGAAGCAGGTACCGAAATATCTACCTTTTTAACCTAACAAAAATATGTTTCATCAATGAAATCAGATCCGAAAATTGCAGGTCTACTGAAGTTATTTCACACTTCTTACACGTGAATGAAAGTTTACCACATATACTGCATGTCATTGTATTTCACACACTCCCCTGGATAGCAAATGCAAAATAAAAATAATAATAATAAAAAAAATCAGTACAGACTGCTGTCCAGATAAGATCTGTGAGTTCCTTGCAGCTGCTGGAAGGTGCAACAGGCACACAGAGAGCGTGCCAAGCACAGGCTCTGTTGTGGGCAGGGTGACTCCCAGAGGGAAAGCACAGGGTGCTGGCAGCCCAGGGACGTGCCCCAGCCAAGTTCAGAGCAGGCAGAGTCTACCTGGGTGAGCCTCCAGCCTCTGCTCAGGGGCTCAAGAGAACACCAGGGATGCAGCTGCAGAGGCTCCACACTCAGCTGTGCTACAGGCACTTACCAGCCTGCACCTACCCCATTCTGACAGGCAAACCCAACCCAAAGGAAAAGCTTCCACCAAACCTAGAGGGATTACCTTTCTGGAGGATGATGAACACTATGCCTGCCCTACTACTGTGAACAGAGGCATCCACATCCCCCACAAGAGCTTTTTATTACTGGAAAGGTACTGTAAGATAGTGATAAAAACACATAACTGAAATGCTGTATATTTACACTGTATAAAAGCAGGCATGAAAACACTTATTTGGCTTTCAAAAAAGAAAGTCAAACCCCAAGCTTTTACGCATGCAGTAACTTAAAGAAAGTGCAACAAGAAAAAAAACAAAAACATCTTCCAATAATATATAATTAGACAGTTTGACAATACTAGTATACTAGTATCATCTTAAGAGCTTGAAAATTGAACACACAGCTGGGAAAAAAGCTCCAAACGTCCCCATTAAACTGTTTGCTTGGCACCCACTTTGCTTCTTAACAAACTAATTTTATCTTCCATAGAAAGGTTACTGAGAGAGTGAATCAAATGACAGAGCAATAAGGAAACAAAGAGTAATAAAAGGTTGTGGCAGTTACTCAGGACTTGGCTCAGATAAAATAAGCCAGACCAAAACAAAAACAAAACCAGCCAACCAACGACAAAACCCCAAAATCCAAAACAAAACTTCATTCTATTCATTTCACCAGCTTCACTACAGAGATCCATAAAACTATGGAGTTGGAGAGCACAGTTCCATCCAAGGAAGGAGCAGCAGGGATACAGCCACAGAACTTAACCCAAGCTTTATTTACTTTTGTATTTAAGGAGACAGTCACACCAAAATTGCCACAATTCAGCAAGATTTTACAAAACTGAAGAACTGCCAGGATACCTCCTTGAATTCTAATATACTTTTTCCTCAAAGACAATCTTTAAACATTCCTACAAATTATTTACAATGCAGATATAGCAGCATTGCAGGATGAAAGGCTGAAGTTCAAACTACCTAGAAACATTTTAAAAACTTAAAATTTTTTTAAAACCTCATCAACTTGAAAAGCAAAGATTCCTAGAAAACTATTTCACCATTCCTTGTTATTTATAATCAGACGACCTTAGAGAAAAACAGACTAAAGTCTATCACGTTAATGCAGACTTATTTGTGTGACTAAATCTGGACTTGGTACTAGTGTACAGACAAGAAAGATGTCTTTATGATGCACTAACAGAGCTGGCAGGTCCATTGAGCACCTATAAATCCCAGCTCCCTGTCACAGCTGTAAATCTATAACTAGAGATCCTGACACAGCCTGGGTACATGACCCCATATGAAAACACACCAGCGACTACAGCAAGATATACAGCACAAGCAGCCACCTAAAGCAAACCCAGGCATAATTACACAACTACCTTTTGCTAATCTCCCTTTCATGCTTAAGGAAGGGGGAAGCACAGTTTTGAAAAGTAGAATTAATCATATGATTTGATCCTACTAACATTAACAAACACTATGGATCTAGTTTAGGTTTGTCATTGAGACAGATGACAGTGGAAAGGGAACAATCCCATTGTAAAATACCTATTTAAAATAAATAGAATGAACTGCTTCCTGGAAGTACACCTCTGTCTCAAGTACAGCGGATACCTAAACATCTAAGTTATAGAAGTAGGATTTATATCCCCCTAATTAGAGAAACTCTATACCTTAAAGTAGTAGATACAGTACGAAAAAGCTTAAAATTCTTAATCAAGAACAGCATCTAAATGTCACAGAATGAAAACTCTGCATAGTTGCTGTGTCTTAGGTAATCCCTTTGGTCGTGTTTGTACTTGAAGCAAGAGCATCTTAAGGGTTGGGCTGACTTGGTATACCTGCAACAGATAAACCTGTTAACACTGCAAACAAAACCAAAATCCTCCAGTCCTAGTGAGTGCTTTGTACATTTTGTGAGTGCCTACCAAGAAGTGAACACACTGTCAACACAGACAAAAGCAGGAAACACAGGACCTCGGCTTTAAATGTTCTGGCTTCTATTCCAGTAGCCTGGAGGATTCGCTCAAATGGTAACACCCAAGCATGAATAACAGCTTGAGTCATCTTCACGATAAATAGGAGTGGCAGGGAAGATGTTCAAAGTGATGGGAGAGACAGTGAAGACTATAATTCACTATTCTTCCTGGTTTTTCAATTTGCCTTCAGCTGTTAAGGCAGATAAAAGTTCCAACCCTCAAAAAGCACAGCATGGTTTTCATTAAAGGAAACTCTTCAGGAGTACTAGAAAGGCATGGAATAAACACTCTTACATATTTTATTTAAGCATTTATTAAAGAGTGTGTGTGTGTATATATATAGCTAAAATAAAAAAGCATATAAACATAAATAAAGTCATATATTTCTATTACACTATGTGGTATTTTCACAAATACCCAAAAAGCAATCATCTTACATACTCCTAAAAACGTGCCCTGTATGATAAAGGCAAAAATCACAGAAGGTTTTCCAGCCACAGCTGTGACAACTGAAATGTCATAACCTTAAAAACTTAAAGCACATGCAACAGAATCATATGAGCCCTTGGCACAATCACGCCAAGGAGCAGTGGTGGTCGTGACCTCTCCTACCCCACAACTGTGTGTTTCTGGAACACACTCATGATGCAAGCAGAAATATATTTAGTATGTACAGACAGAAAACCTCAAATATGTTCTCAGTTCCTTGTTGAAGGTTAAAGCTGCATACTCCTAATGTAACTTCGTCAAAAGGAGGGTGGTGAGCACATTTCAAGCCATTCTTTGGTGACCCTTAGTATATTTTGTCCCCTGCAAAAAAATCCCTAGAAAACTCCATATTACAAATATAAGTTGCCCATTGCAACTTCCAAGCTGAGACAAGATACTAGGTGCCTAAAATCCAGAAACCCACAAGACATGAGTGATGTCTGCATGAGCAATCTGAGGCCTGCAACTCCTTAGGTGCCTGTCTTTAGACCAGTGAAGCTCCCTCAGTAGATTGCATCCTGCCAGTGAGCATGCTTGCAGATGTTGTCATTCTGGACATGCTCAGCGCTTTTTTTGTGCCTAAGGCTGTCCCCCATTCACAAATTAGGTATTCCTATATCTGAGGCAAGGCAAAATTTAGCAGGCATGAAAGGAGTATGCCAGACATAAGACTAGCTTTCCCAAGAGGAGCCAGATGCAGAAAAGTGCACAAGTCCTGCAGCCCAGAGGGAAGAGAGCACAGAACGCGTGACTCATTTGCCAGCGCTGGAGTCACTCATGGTTGAACCCATGACTGCATCTGAGGCTGGTAACACAGCGAGCCTCAGCCTGTCCTGAGGCCTCAAGGGCAAGTGGCAAAGCACAGCTTGCACCCACATAACTACACATTCTCTACTGCTAATCCGTACCAGCAGCTGAAAATAGCCCCTGAGCTGCATCATCCCCAAATCTTGCCTAGGCATTGTCCAGAGGAGAGCTGACAAACGCCAGAACAGGCCAGGGAACACGTTACCAAGGAAACACTCCAATGACTGTGGGGAAATACTTAAGGCCAAACCATTGTCCCTTTAAGGCCAGTAGTACAAACTCAGCCCCAAATACCCAGCCCTTGCTGCCTGGCCTTACTTGGCTGCCTATCAAAAAGATTTTAGATTCATTCTTTTAACACAACACTAAACCACTTATCCAGTAATCTAATGTATCAAATGTTAACAGTGTAACCATTTCACCTTCTTAAAAGGAACACTTAAGATGTCAAAACCAAAGAGGATTTTAAACTGCATGTAGACACCTACCTTCAGGGGAGCCGTAGGACTTCAGACATATCTAAGAGAAATCCCTACTGAGAAGGATACAATCCACAAGAAAATATATTAACTCCCTTTTCTAGATGCTCAATTCCTCCTCACAAGGAGCACAGTAACCTAATTTGAAATTGTACATCCAAGGAAACAGGCACTAAGCACTTGAGAACAGTGAACTCCACAATAACTGTGTCCTTGTACAATCAAAGACCAGGAGGCTGCAGAGCTCAGCCTGTACTATTCCGAAGTACTAAGGAGCACTTGCTGATCTGTAACTGCTCATAGCTTTACTCTGCATTTGTCTAATGCTTTTTATGCAAATCTTAAGCATATTATTTAATTTTTTTTCCTTAATGCATGATCAAAGTAGGTCTGCTGTTATTCCAGCTCAGCAAGTTCGTCATATTAATGCAATAATATATTCTTTGGGAATATGTGGTTTTGAGCACGAAGGCACTTCCGTTGCAGTGAGCTGCATAATTTAAACCAACAGAAGTCTTTGGTGTGGGATGAGGTATGAGTATAAACACTGACTACACAGTTAGTTGACAAATATGTATTGCAAACATTGAGTTATGTTAAATCAATGCTGTGTGATAGAATGATACTGTAGATTTCATTGCAAATGTTGAATGGACAATAAAAACCACAGAAAAGAAGAAGCTAAAAAAAGGAGAAACATTATGGAACACAGTTTAGACAATGCTACATGAAAGAATTTATAAATAAAGCAAAGCACACTTGTCTACTTCTACACATATTTTAACCATTAAGAGGAGTAACTTCAGGAAGCCATTTTTATCTTGCATCAGTCATTAAAACTTGAAAACATACTGCAACTCCAAATCACAACATATATCAATACTGGTGTTCTTCCCTCCTTAGAAAAATAAAAACACTAATTAGGACAGCACATATTAAAGAGTAATACAGCCAAAGAGGACTGCAAAGTGTCAACAGCTGCAGTGCAATGCATTGCACTTTAGTTTCACATCTGTTAGTTATTCACACAAAAACAAATGTGAAAACCACAGCAGAAGTTACCAGACCAAAGCAGGCTGTGAATGAATTCCCTTTAGCCTGCCACAATGAACCTTCACATTATGTTCTGAGCTGTTGGATGGTTGCAGGTGGTGATGCAGCTGACCTTCATCCCTGTTAACAGCAAAAGCTACCGCACAACCTTTTAAAACTCCAGTCCAAAGAGAAATACCCCTTGGAATACTCCTAGTGCTCACATGGATGAGCTAACAAGTCAACAGAACACTGTGGTCTGTAGAGCTAACCAGGAAAGTGGGGAGTGCTTCTGTCCCTAACTTGGCTTTACCTTCAGACAAGGCTGTGGTTGGCCTGCAGCTCCAGGGCAGAAGAACAAGACCCTTTCTCTATGCCAACACTGCACATGTGGAAGGGCATTTGCAAGGAGCACGTTCTCTAAGCAGCAGCATGAAAAACATAACACCTTGCTTGTACCTCCCCATTCAGAGCTTGTGAGCAGAATGGAGGCTGAGAGGCAGGGGAATACAGCTGGATTGCTTTTCAGGTACAACAGAGATACTCCACAGGCATTTACTGGCACAACAAAACCAAAGACACCCTACACGTATTTCACTCAAAATAGATTGAAAACTGACAGACTTTGTGTTTGATTTATTTGCCTGAAAACCTGTTCTTCCTTGTTTATTCCTACCAAACTGCAGCAAAGAGTAACAAGTCAAAGATGAGACATGGCAGTTGACAGGGCTTTCTCTAAGAGAAATTCAGATATTCTGGAATTTGTTCACATAACCTTCATTTGAGATATTCAAAACAGTTACTTTTTTGGGTGGCCACAAGGGAGGTCAAATTGATAGAATTATGGAAATGGCTGTGAATGAACTTCCAGGCTGGCAGGTAACAAGCTAGCCCTTTCATAGGAAACATTTTTTAACTATGGAAGGGTCTAAATGAAATCATATTTCTGTAAGTACTACAAAAACGAAGCAAAGGCTATTCAGCATCTTTGAGTCTAAAGTAATTTCAGTTCCCTTTAAAGTTACGAAATCAAAATAGTGCTCAAAATATTGTAAGTGAGCACAGATTCGAAGTAAAGAAAGAATACTGTACAGTGTATTTCTATTTTGCAAATAAAAATTATGCAGCATTATTAATATATTCTAAGATGATCTCCACATAATCTTCATCTGGAAGCATCATAATCTTATGGATGCATATTTGAATAGTTAAATAGGACATTCAGGGTTTGATAAGGATTTAAGAAAAAGGAAGTACTTTTCACATGATTTAGTCAGTATGTACTTGCTCCTTTTTAAAATGAAGAATTATTGAGAAGAACCTTCAACTGGTTTCCACCCTTTATTTTGTCTAGCTATGCTTTTTTTGTTGTTGTTGTTAAAAGAAAGGATGACCTAGAAAAGTTTCATTTCCTTCCTAAAGCACAGATGACTAAATCAGCTAGCTATGCAAAAGCAATAAACATATTCACAATGAGCAGCTAAGGAGCAATATATTATTTTCAGAAAACAGTAAAAACCAGAATCTTTTACATTCACTTGATGCATCTTCCCAAGCCAGGTAAAAGTCAGATGCATTTGAGACTTTTTTAAAAAAAAATTATACAAGGCATTTTTCCTCACAAAAGCTCTGTGACAAGTAAAACTGCAATAAATTCAAGCTATTTGGTATTAAAATGCTCAAACCTTTTAAATCTCTCATTGAGATTTTTAAACTCATTGAGACTTTTTAAAGCAGTCAGGAGAATGAGCAAAAACTGAAGCAGACAAGCCTTGTAATGAAACATTATCTGGGAGGGTGCAGGACACAAGAACTAAACAAAAATAAACAAAAATAGCAAGTAAGTGGGGAAATCAAAGTTGCATTAAGCAAATATTCTTAAATAAATGTTTTTCAGAAGTTTATAGTCTTATTTACTAAGCTAGATGTGCTTTTGGGGTTTTTTTTGCCTAAGTTTTACTCATTCCATGCTTTTCTTCTTCATTTTAACACTTCTTTTTCTGGGGGGGAGGAGGACGGGCAGGGAAGAAAAACCAATAAAAAAATACCAAAAAAACCAAAACCAGTCTCTAACCATATGAGGACACTTGAACTTTCTTAAGATTCCATCTTTCTTGGACTGTTTACAATTAACCCAAATAAACCACTTATGGTGAGACATTCTTTAGGAGTAAGAAGGCATCTGGCTTTTCTCTACTCCTTTATCAAAGTGTTTGGAGGTTCAGAGGTATTTCCTGATATGAACTACACTTCCCTAATTGCCTGCCCATTCTTGAGGGAATTGCTAATTAAGCAGACACTTGCAAACCTTGTACACCATTGCATAGAGGCAATACCCAGATAAGGAACTGCAAAATATAATAAACCATTCTTTTGTTCACCAACTAAGCCTTTCTGGGATTCCTCAACAGCCTCTTGCGTCATCCTGTATTTTCTCCCGTTTCTAATAAGTTAAACTTTTCAGGCAAAGCCAGCCAATATTCAGATGTGAGGAAGGGATAGATTTTTCTGCACTAGAGGACTCACGGCTTTACATTTCTGTGTGGGGCTTCAGGTCCTTTGCTACAGTGACCCAAAGATTCAGCAAGACATTTTAGCACAGTTAATGCTTCACTACTCCTCCTCTCCTGAGCACTCTGCCATTTACAGCCCACAGCCCTTCCTCCCCTTGTGGGTAGCCAGAGGAGGCAATGGAGGCCAACACAGAATCTTAGGGTGCCTGTCCTGGCTGCCACAGCTGCCCTCAGCTTTTAAGGGAAACCTGCTGTGCCCTCTGGTGCCAAGCTTCCAGCAATAGGAGACACTCACTATCTGGAGCCTGGGGAGATCCAGACCAGGTGATGTACAGGTCAGTGAAGCAGCAGGGCCCCTGGATACGTGTCATGTATGTTTCTTTTAATCCCCTCCACTGGGCTCCACTCCACACCCTTCTCTGGCACTAGGTAATCTTTGCAGGCCCCTTCCAACTGAACTATTCTATGCTATCAACACTCAAATCAGCCACCCCAAAATGGTACCAAACACGTCCATCTAGAAACTCAAGAAGAGAGAGTCAAAACATTAAATACATTTAGGCAGAGCACCCAAATGTCATCGACAAGCACAGGATTATTCCATTATCGTTTGTTTCACAAAAGCCTGCAACGCCCATAATTTTTGAAAACACGACTCTCTGGATTTTCTAGTCTGAAAGTCCAGGTCTAAATTAGACTATTGTGCATGCCTTCTTTGAGTTATTGGGTAGAAACTGGTGGATATGGTGTACTGCTGACCAGTATGCTGCCTTCAAGCTGGTTTGTAAAAGGTAGCGGGAGCCACTTCTTGCTTTTAGAGAGCCAAACCCAGGTATCTGTACCTCTATCTTTTGTCCTCTTAAGGTTACAATTCCCAAACATCTTTTGCACATTTCTTAAAATAGTGTCTGCCTCTTAAAATATCCCTTCCTCTCCAGAACTAAAAGATATGGGATCAGTTCTAAAATGGTTGCTTTATGTCTCTCTGGTCAAAATTACCTGTCTCCTGCTTTGTAGCATAAATAGCTTTTTCTGGTTTATAAGTAAGAAACAATGAAAAGAAACAAATGTTTGATTTACTGAAGTACAGCCTAAAAAACAAACCCAACCTTCCGGCATTTTATTTTAACTGCATCCAAAAATACCAAAGTGACTGAAGTGCAAAGGACAATGCAAAACAGTATTTTAAGTACTATTAACAAACATAAGACATTCAGATGCTCAGAAATGAGGCCCTATTGCCAAAGTGGGAGTAGCAACTGGGCAAAAATTAACTTTCAAATAAAAGCATAGAGCTTATTGCCAACTTTGGTACCAAAACACAGTTAAGGGTATTACCCTTATGATTTGTGCCAGACTAGTAAAATGATGCTGGGTTACAATCATGTAAATCAGCAGACCTATGTTGACTTCTTCCTCTAATATGCTTCCTTTTTCTAAAACCAGAAGACATGCTGAAACTAATCCTGTTTTGGTCTTTTAATTTATTTTTCTAGAACCAAATGTCAGCAAGACCACAACTTATTCTATAGAGCTGGGTGTGACCTTGTTTCTAGGTAAGCACATTATACCAGGGCAAATTCTACTTTGAAGTGTTACTTACAGATTGCCAGGCGAGAGACTCCATAATTCGATGCTCACAGTGTTCTAGATGCTTTATCATTTCCCGTGTTAGGCTGGGTTCTGCCCTAATAAAGCTCTCGATCACCTTGTAGAAGTCAAAAGCTTTTAAATCAAATACATTGAGAATCCATGGGAAAGCCAAGTCTGTTTCAGTATTGGTACTGTCACTCTGTGAAGCACTTCCTGAAGGGAAAACAGACTAAAATTATCACAAATTCTTCATTCATTCACTTTTGATGTTTTTCCTTTTTGTGTTTATTAAATCATTGCTATCTCAGACATTTTAGTGAGTTGCTTTTTGTGTTTTGGGCAGTTTTTCTGCTATTTACTCTATTTCATATATTAGAAGAGATGTTAATAATTATCAATAAGTAGCAATGCTATTAAGGACTTTAGATTTAACTTACTGCCATATGTAGCCATGACAACTTCAACAGCACATGCCAGAAGAGACGTGTGGAAGGTGTTATCATTCAGAAGTTTGCTGAAAAGAAAGTAAGTTATTAGTACTTGTCCCAGGACTGAAAATGGCAGACTTCAATAACAAGTTAGGGGCAAGTACCTGAAATTCTGCACTGACAGGCGCTCTTCCTCCTGAAATAAATAAACCAGACCAAACTTGTGAATATTCTTAGTATTTCTAGAGGTACTGCCAGTACTAAGACAGCAATACTAAACTTACCGACTTTAGCATGGACTCCATTACTCTGTAATAGAGACGCACCCCAAGCTTGTACCTCTGTTAGAATGAGAAATTCAGGAATATTACAAGAAGTTTTGACAGAATACAACAGGCAGACTTTTGTGTTTTAACAATCCACAACATTCCAGTTTTAGACAGAGCCACTATAAACAAGTTACTGTCCCTAGTCCCACTGGTTAATAACACTGGAGAGGCCTCAAGGGCTGCTAAGGTGTGTGACTACCCCAGCCACGCGAAGATTTAACCAAGTGTAACAACATGAATTGTGTTCACATTGATTCACAGCTAACAGGATAACAAGCAGGGCTGACAGACAGGAAGGAGACTGTCGAGTACAAACTTGGTTGGATTTATTTTCTAAAATCCTTGTTGAAAGCACAGCGGCTCTCCTGACTATAAGGAAGTGAGTCACCTTTGGCAGTTTTAGGCCAAGTTAGCCTAATGAATGCAAATGTATGTTTCACTTAATATATTTTGCCAAAAAAAAAATTATTCTTCATAAAGTACTTCCAACATATTTCCACCCAATTCCTATTGCTCCTTGCATGTTAAAAGGAATTTCTTAAATGTTATCTTTACAGCTCTTCCTCAATTTGAAAAGCATACTGTTACTTTTTACCTTTACTGATCTACATTGAATGTGGACAGTCAGTCAACCCAAATACTTACCTGTGAACCAATTTCAGCCCATCCCTGCCCAACTGCTTCAGCAAATTTCTTTTGGAAGATGTGGTCAAAACTTTCCACTCTTTTCAGGATACTATCCTTAGGGTTCACTGTGCAATTCTAAAAAATTACAGGAAGCAAATTAGGGGAAGAAAAGACAAAGAAAAGATGTTTTACTTCAAAAATATTTCAATCATTTAAATGATTAAAAGTCCTGCTTCTCTTTGTAATACCTCTCAATGAAGTCATGAGCATAAATAAAAATGGAGTATTTAAAAGAGTGCTGTACATATTTTTCTCTTTTTTGTTTCCCTTTTAAACCTTTTCTTTTCCATTCAATACATGCATAAAAGAATTTTAATATGTAGCTCAGTAACTAAAATACTTAAGCCCTTAAAAGGTTCCAGTACACAACAGTTAGATAGAAGTGCTTTCTAAAATGAATGATTACATTTAAACCAACCCAATATAAATGTACTGTTTCAAAAACATGTGCATCAGATCTACAGGTGTATATTTTGCTTGAGTGGTAACTCCAAGAATCCTGCACAAATCATCTTCACAGTCACTTACATTGAAGTACATGATGAGAGTATCTGATGGTTTGTCAGTTGCTGAGTTTAAAATCATAATCAATTGCTGAATGTTATTCATTGCCGCTCTGGAGAAACACAATAAAATGCATAATAGCATTAAGGTTGGCTTGACAGTTTCCAGAAACTGAATAGCAAATACACACACAAAAAAATTTATGATTTCAGTTCTCACTCCAGTTATCAAATAAACAGTTTGAGAAAATCTATTGCATTGTGCTAATGACTATGAACTCTAACAATGCAATTTATCTTATTATTTACACATGGATTGTGATAACTTTAATAACCAAAAGAATGGCTTAACACCTAAGAAACAGTTTGATTCTTCTATGGTATTGCTACTTCCTGAATTCTTCATTGTGGTTCTTGGTTTTAAGTAGAATTTTGTCTGTTTGTCCTTTTTAAATTTCTTTATCATTTAAGCTCAATTTGGCTCATATCACCAGTCAAGTGAGTGGAAACCCAACAAAAATGCATTGAATTATTGCAACTACAGCAGTAAGATGCATTTTTCTTTAATCTACTTTCTTACAAAGTATTGGTAAAATCACTTCTGCCACAACTCTCCTAATGATAAGGAAAAGCATAAGGACACTGGAAAAAATCTAAAATTAAAACATACAGACCATTCTCATTATGCTCATAACTAGTACTTACACACTTTTTATATACTAGTTTCTACACAAATGACCAGATACAAATTCACTGATAATTATTAGATTCTTTCCAGTTTCAGGGGGCTTTAAAGCAGAATCTATGAATCTAGGTTCAGAAATACAACACAGTAAGGTAATTCAAAGGAATAAGCATAGTGCTTTAAGCATATATTATACAGGGTTCTGTTTAATCAGGGAGAGATAAGAATACACTTTCCACTCTAAGCTGGTGATCAAACCTTTGCTGCCATCTACTGACACTTCTGTGGCTTCATAAAAAGAGTTACTACAGCCTCAAACCAGTGCTGGTGAATAGTCCTTCAAAGGAATTGCCTTAAATGGCACCCGTTTTGGAAAAATCAAAGCAAAGCCAAAGTGCAGATGGAGAGAATCTAAGTATCACTAAACTTTCCCTCAAGAACAAAGTCGGTTTAGCACATTTCAAATTTTTAGCAATGCAGAATCTTTGTATTCCTAGACTTTCTTAATATCAGGAACTTTAAGGAAGCATCTTTGCCACTGTTAGAGGGCATTATATATACTATAAATAAAAAATCAGTGATCAGAACTACAGCATAGTTTATGTAAAACAACAACAAAACCAAGGCCAGGGTTCTTTAAAAATTAAAAAAAGACTACTCTAAAGATGAATATTTCTAGCTACAATATTGAAAAAAAAGAACACATTCAAGAGAAGAATTCATACCGAACAGGAGTCTGTGGAAGTATAACATTGATTTCCTCATCTGGATTGTTTTTTAGTGGTGTCCTCTCCAACTGCGAGCTACAGAAATGGAAAACAAACTTCTGAAAGACTAATGGAATTCAAAAGACAACGTTTTCTATAAAGACATATTAAGATGAAGAGAAAAAAGTGTAACAGATTTTTAGAAGATCTAGATGCCAAATTACTGCAGTTGTTTAAATTCCCAACTAGATCTGCTTTGAGCAGGATGTTGGACTAGATAACCTCTCAAATTTCCTTCCAAGCTTTTTTCTTTTCTAGAATTCTATTTTCAAACAGCTTGATGTATATGTGAAGATATGGTATTACTTGCATTTTAATCCAATTTTAAATTGGTGTATTTTCATGGCATAGATAACTTAAGACTCACACGGTCATAACTAAGCTCACAATTATTTATAGAGATGTTGAATTGTCAGAAAACGCTAGCATAGAAAGTGTAGGATTGAGAAAAAAAATAAAATCAAACAATCATAGAATGTTTTGGGTTGGAAGGGGCCTTTGAAGGCCATCTAGTCCCATTCACCTTCAATGACCAGGTGACATTTTCAACTAAATGGGGGTCGTCCTCAGATCACTGTCCAACCTAACCTTGAATGTTTCCAGGGATGGGGCATCCGCCACCCAAACCACTCAGTGCCAGCTGGCTCAGAGCCAGAACACCACCTCTGGCACATCTAATCAGCTAGCATGACATGGCTCCTCCTCACAATTCCTCAGCCTTCCCTGGATGACAGGGCCTTGCACAGAGTAAGAGTTAGAACAGAGCTTCCAAATCATTTTACTCATCTTTTAGGCAGTCACCGTCTCTAATTATTTAAGTGATGATATAAAGAAAGTCTGGTAATGCCAGAAATACTGTGGCTGAACTACAAAGCTAGTAGGTCAACAGCATAGAGAGATCTCCACTTATAACACGAGGGGGCAGAGAGCAACATAAGTTTGCATTCTCCACCATGGAATGAAAGCAGTAAATGGAAATATTACCAGGCTATGACAGCAGGCTGCAGGGTCTCGTCGTGGTTCAGAAATAGCCTTGCGTCTATGTCTTTGTTTTTGAAATAGAGCTCGTCATACTGTTTCAAGATCACTTCAACCTCAAAAAGACATTGAAAAAAAATGAGATTTATTTTACAGGAACAAGATTGACAATCTACTGAATAACTAAGTTACTCCTACTTCAGGATTACAATGCTGAAATGCTAAAAGAATGACCTTGGAGCTCACAAAGTTACTTCTTATACAACAGCTGAAACACATCCACAGGAAAACTACTGTTTATAAGAGAAAACAATCCATGATCATAAGAATTTTGTGATGAAATGTATGTCTTGACACTCTAAAACCAGCTAGATTACGAAACAGACCTGCAAACCAAACTACCATTTCCACATTTTAAAATCTTTCCTCCCAGAAAAAGGGGTGTCTGCAAGAACAAGAAATGTAAAATGCTTATTCTTAGAACAGCTGCTGGGCAATTGGCTCAGTCCCTGCCTTTGCTGGTTTGGACAACAAGGCCTAAACTCAAACCTTCTTTTTTCTCAGTAGGTGTTTTCCTCATTTTATGTTAATATATTTGCACTGGAGTAGTTCTTAAGAGACATGCCTATTGCTACAAATATAGACTTGTTATTTCATAGCCACACTGTGGTTTTTTTTAGTAACTGTTAAAAATTTCTTATTTGACTAAATCCTAGATTGATATGGCTTTGCATGGAAAAGTTATTACATTTTTTTGGAATTTTTGTTAATTACTTCTTTTTATTTTTATTCTGAGTGACTAATATTAACTAATATTTATCTAGCCCTCCAAATCTGCTGCTGTGCTCATGCAGAAGGAGGCAGCCACCTCAATTTTCTGCTCCCTGTGCCCTTAAACTTATTAAATGGTGCTGTGCTCTGGCAAATTCCTGTCAGAGAAACAGGCAACAATGCATATGAACCCAAATTAGTCCCCTGTCAGTCTCAAGAGAGAGAAAGCTGCAAATACCTCCTACACAGCTTTGCGCCTTACCTTCTTCTTTACCTTTGCCAAATGGATTTGCTCCAAACTGATCTCACAATTAAAACTTTGAGATTAGGTCTATTAAACCAAAGACTATTTCAATTCTCATTATCACTATTTTTTTTAATTTAAAAACTTAATGATATTTACATTATTTATTATCTTCTTAATGGCTCATGCATTCTTTTCCTCTAGAATATTTCAATATTTCATAAATTTCTAAGAAATCCAGCAGCTCTCAGACAAGATAGCTGTACTGGGCTAGCCTGGAAGAAACCTTTAGTCAAAAATAAGAGTTCTGTATCAATCTATTCATCAGTGCATAAAGCCTGACCAGCAGACACATGTAAAAGACAAACAAAATACCAACATTTACTCTCAAAAGCTTTCCTGCTTTGGAAGGAACATTAAAATTTTTCAGAAGTTTGGTGGTTTTTTTATGAAAGTCAACTTAAATGTACCACATCACTAGCTTTTGTACTGATGATCTCATCCATAATTATTGGTTAGTTGATTACATGTATGAACCAACTACCTCTGAAATACAGCTCTAACCTTCTGCTCTGACATTCAAGGTTAAGGAGCAAAGATCGCGTGATTGGATTTTTCTTCCAATTCATCATTTTGTAAAATTTTCACCAGCAAGTCTTATACTAATAGTTTTGATATTGTGCTTAAGTTGAGCAGTCATGGATGAAAACCCTCTGATTTGAGAATAAGCTTATAATGACCTTTGCTTGGAAGTTAATATAGGGTTTCCCAACTATACATACACACATAAATTAACAAGTCTAAACAGCCTACTGATACCCTGAAATTAATTTAGGAAGAGATTAAGATCTTCAGTGTGTCCTGTACTTTGTTCCCCACCCAATACACTGTGACACTGAACAGAAGATATACTTGGTTGAACCCTGCAGACTCATTTCTCTGAACAGCTTCAAAGCTGCTTATTTTCAGGTTACCACATCTATTGGTGACACACAGCTAAACTTACACTTTTAAGAATGATGAATGTAAACACACTGCAAGAAGTCACCTATTAAAATGCACTCTGGATGCAATTGCATAGAGATAGAGTCTGCTGCATCCAGGCAACAGCTCATCAAGATGAAAGTAATTCTGCACAGACACAGCTCTGCCAAGTTGTGAAACTGAGACTAATCTTATGGATATCTTTCCAACAACATTACAATAACATGTCTCATTTATATTTAAATTAGGTGTGTAATTTAAGACTTTAGGCATTTATAGAGTGACTTCAGAGACCTAATATTGTAACAGTTGTATTTTAGATTAATGGCCTTACCAAAGTCATGGATATGCAACTACTAACGTTTTGCTTTGAGCAAAGCTTGGTTTAGTCCCAGGAGATTCATTTATTGGATTCAAATGTATAAGCAAAATATGTTTTATGAATACTGGAATGCCTGCTAACCCACATTCCTGAAAAACACTGCATTTTGCTAGATGATTTTAGAAGAACCTACCAGAACTCTATCAATGAGTAAAGGGCATCTTAAGCAATTTGGCATGAAATAAAACACAGTTGTTGAACTGTCTGTATTGGGTTTGCCCAGGAAGGTTTTGGTAGCTAGGGGGGCAACAGGGGTGGCTTCTGTGAGAATCTGCCAGAAGCTTTGCCCATGTCCAGCAGAGCCAGTGCCAGCCAGCTCCAGGACTGACTCTCTCTGTTGGGTCAGTCCGAGCCCAGCAGGAATTACAGTAGCTTCTCTGTGATAACACATTTAAGAAGGGAAAATAGTTCTTACACAGAAGCAACTGCTGTCTAAGCAAAGAGGTGTGAGAGTACGTGACAGGATCAGCTCTGCAGCCACTGAGGTGAGTAGAGAAGGAGGGTCAGGAGGTGCTCCAGGCAACAGAGCTGAAATTCCACAGCTCTGCTGCAGACCATGGTGAGGCAGCTGTGCCCCTGCAGCCCATGGAGGTCCACAGGACTTGTGACCCTCAGGGGGCCTCACTCTGGAGCAGGCTGTGCCTGAAGGACTTCACCCCATGGGAGAGTGACCTGTGCTGCAGCAGTTCATGAAGAACTGTTGTGTGTGGAATGGACTCATGTTGGAGAAATTCATGGAAGATGTTCTCCTGTAGGAAGGAACCCCCCCACTGCAGCAGGGGAAGGACTCCCACTCCCTGTGCAGTGGCAGGAACATGTGATCAACTGACTCCCCATCTCCTGGCACTGGTGATGGGAAGGAGGTAGAGCCTGGGAAGGAGGGAGGGGTGGGGGGAAGGTGTTCTAAACGTTTATTTTACTTCTCAGTATCCTGCTCTTATTTTGTTGGCAATAAATTCAATTAACATCCCCAAGTTGAGTCTGTAATCACTGTTTTGCCAGTGATGGTATTTGGTGAGCAACCTCTCTCCCATTCCTTTTCTAAACTCAAGAACCTTTTGTTACATTTTCTCTTCCCATCCAGCTGCAGAGAGCAGTAAAAGAGCGGCTTTGGTGGGTGCCTGGCACACAGCCAGGGTCTGCCCACCACAATAAAATACTTCCACTTACCTCTGGCAGTCCATTTGAAGCTACAATACCAGCAGAATTCAAAAAAGGAATGAAGCTTGTGAAATACACATTTTTGACCTAAAAAAAAAAAAGAAAAAATGTAGAATTAGCAAGGTAGAGTGTCAGTCATGCATACACTGCTTTCACATCTTTAAATCAGGAAACTGAGACATTTCTGTAATGCACTGTGGTTTGTTTTCAATAAAGAAAGAACAAAACTTGTTATATATCCAAAACACAGTGATATGTAAGCATGCAAATGCTTTGCTGGAATACTAAGTATTTAAACTGGAAAAGAACTGCACTTTTCCAGCCCTCTGACATTTCTGCTTCCATCATCCATCTGGATATTCAAAAAGCAGTCCTTTTTACCCAGAAATAGATTTAACAGCAGAAGAAAAGGCAAATGGTGTCTTTTAAGATCTCCCACAGAAGCAATGGGCTTTTTGCATACATTTTCTCATCATGGGATGCAGCTGTGAAACCCCATCAGAGCAGTCCTGCATCCATATGCTACATGCTGTGATCAGCCTGTAACTTCATATTGTACTCTTCACAATTCAGTCACCCTGGCAAAATTATCATCCATACTGAAGGGCTTGTTTTGGGTGGTTTTTGTTTGCTTTTTTAAGTACTGACTAGAGAAATTATAGAATGGTAAAGTACCTTCAATACTGAAGGTAACTACTTGACAGAATAGTTAAGCTGGCACAAACAATGACATTTGAAAGAAGACCATTCAAATAAATACATATTCCAGATGGAGTCTAGCAGCAAGATCTATCAGACTTTCAAGTGCAGGCATTACCTCATCTAAATTACAATCATGCTCTTTACAAAGGATTTCGATAATTCTTGTGTCGGTATCAAGCTGCTTTGCAGTACGTGAACTCCTGCTCTGACCTCTTCTCGGAGTGCGAGCTGAACCATTCACAGTCACTGCAGACACAGAAGACTCTGGAAGGATATTCAGAACCATCACAAGGTTAGAACCATCTTAAGAAAGAAGAAACTTAAGTTATTAAACCTAGAAGATTCCACTTATATACTTTTTCAGGGTTTCCCTTCAAATACATTTTCTTTTTCATCTGTTCAGCTAGGTAAGAAAACTTCATTACAGAAAATCTATACAAAAAGAAAGTTAATTTTTAAAATTACTGTATCAGTATTTGGACATTTTGTTTTTAAAAAGCTACTCTACACAATATGTAACAGCACTTTCTCTGTGTGTAGCCTTTAAGCAGCCTTTTTTTTTCCTAGCCTGCCAGTAGCTTTTGCAAGGCTAGAAAAGCCTTATCTTTTAACAGACGAGTAACTGTCTTTTCTATTTTTATGAAAGTTTAAAACAAGAAGCTGAAGGAAATAAATCAATGCAGGACTTAAATGGTGGTGGGAACCTGGAATATGGTTCTGGAGGGAATTCCTCCTTTCCCCAAGTACCCCCAGATACACAAGCAGAAACAAACAAGTCCACCTTGAAAAAGGTATCAAAAAACCTTAATACAACAAGGTAAAAATATTTCATTTTGTTAAACTCAAAGTAGACAGCTTCAATGGTAGAAATGTGTGAATTATATTAATAACACACATTAACATGATTAAATACTACTGGTTTAAACCTGACACTAATCAGCATGTTGTTCTCACCTGTAACATCATTCACATTTGACAACTGTTCTGAGAAACTCTGACAAACTACACTGCAGGGCTGGCTTCATCTTAATCCCCTCAGCCTTACATCATAAAGCTTGACATCATTTATCTCAACACGAAACCTCTTGGTCACGAGGGTTTGAACAATACATTGTGTTATTTTCTCAAAGAATGCAGAGCTGTTTGACAGTTCATACACAGCTTCATGTTAGAAGCCCAGTGCTTTGCACTTAAGACAGTGGCACCCATATTTGCAATTTAGTCTCAAGTGGCATTATTTTTTTTTTCAAGATGTGATGCACAGAACCAAACTGTTTCTAAAAATGAGCTCCTACTCTGCACTCATACTATGAAAAAATAAATCAGCATGAACACAAAATTCAAAACCAGATAGTTTCAATTTAGTGACTTTTGAAAAGGATCTGCTTTGTAACACCTGAAATAAACAGTAGCATAAAGGTCTGTCCTACTAGGAAGGACAAATTTAAATTTAAATTAGTACTGGAGGAAAGCAGGGATCTCCTTGTCCTAAGTCCATCCTTTTGTCCCCTTTACCCCATTCACATTAGAATAAGAGCAGGGTGATTTGCTCCTACCAGCAACAAATAACCACTAGGTCCTCCCCAAAACATAAAATTTAAAGACTATAGTAGTGAATACCTTATCTATTCTATGACATTACAACCTAGGTGGATGTTTAATTGCCAAAGAAAGAAATAAAGCAAATAGATTTAGGCTAAATACACTACAGTTGCATATTAACAGATGATGAATTAGTAAAAAAAATGTGAATCACATCCTGTAGCTCCAAATATTTCAGTATATTAATTCTGTAGCTTGGTAAAGAAAATAAGTTAACCCAAATAGAATTCTATCTTTGGAAGTTGCTATAAACATTTATTTTCTCTACCTTTTAGTAAGGTTTTCCAAGTTTTAGGTATAAAAACTTAATGGATAAAAACTTACTGCTGAATAGAAGTTTTTTTATAAAGAAGACTCATTATATTTTTACTTACAACAGTGACACTTTCAATAGCAAACAGGATGTAATAAAAGCAAAATTATCTACATTTTACCTCTACTCTTATTTTGAGCTCCTATCTACTCTATATTTGTTTTAAATATCTGTATAGTCCAGTATCTCGCACGTTTCTGCTGTTGTCATATTGTTACACATCAATGAAATAAGTCATACCATCACATTTCCCTTTTGTAACTCAAGACAAACCTAAATAATAGCTCTCAGTTATGATCTAACCAGAACCTAAATTCTTCTACCCAATTAAATGTGCTGTTTTAACAAGTCCTCAAACAACTTTAGGGCAGAGGACATAGTAAAAATTATATTAAATATACTGCCACATTCAGGCAATTGAATTCAAGTTGACTATCATCTAAATTGAACTAAAACAGAAAAAAATTTATAAGCTAAGGAGTTTTGTTATGTTAATAATGTATGTTAGCATGAATAATAGAAATTTAATACATTTACTTTCTACTTTACTGAACAAAAATCAAAAAAATTCTTACTGTATGGTTCCTTGAGCATAGCAGGAGGTGACAGTTTGATAAAATAATCTAAGACACACAGCAACAACTGGAAAGAAATCACCAGGTCATCTTCCACTTGCAACACTTTACCTGCAAACATTTAAAAGGGTAAAGAAAATCTTTTTGAGAATGTTTGACTAAATTTTGGAAGTAATTTTGAAAAACAAAGCTTTGGAAGTTCATACAGTAAACCATCCACTAGAATTCAGAAAGCATAATACAGGATGCCAGTGTTCTTTAAAGGCGATTGATTTTAAAACTCATGGTGCTACAGTTTGTGGCTTTAGAGATAGCATAAATACAAATAAAATTACTCTGTACAAAATCCTCAGTGCTCAGTCTTTATTTCTTTTTCTTTTTACTGTAAAGGAATAACCTCTTATTTCTGTGTAATTCCTCCCTGCTTTCTTTTTTTGAGGTCCTATGGAAGCTTTTTGAAAGCCGCTAAACATTCAGAAAGCAGGAGCTGCTAGTACACAGTGAAGAGAAATTCAAAACATTCTATCACACTGTAGGCTCAGCCTGTCAAATTTTTATGACATTACTTAAAAGTCACACAAGTAATAGCATGAAAAGCACTTTTAGAGCTGCATTATTCCAGTTTTTCCCAAATTATGGCTCATATACCAGAGAAGATCTACAGGACATCTCAAGACAGCATGCATTGCCATGAAAAACTTAGGAAGTCAATAGTGATTTTGAACAGCTAGAGGTCTACCTGTGCTCTACTTACACGTGCAATTTTTGTATTTACTTTCTTTCAGAAGTAGCAAGCATCACCCAGGCTCTTCTGAAGCTCCAACTATTTTCTAGTAAATTTTAGCTTTATTCTCAAGAAAAGGCAGGCTAAAAAAACCTATTGTGCATTTTGCTTTATGCTTACACTTGGAGAATTCTAGTGACAAAGCTCCGCAAAACTCAGCCCTGATATCAAAAGTCTGATTTTGATATCAGAGATGCATATACTTCACTGATAACACACACCTGCAGTAAGCAGCACTTGAGAGATATGATTTATTCCTTTTAGTAGGAGTACAATGAGACAGGAACTCCATGGACTACTATAAACAGTTCATCACCCAACATTAACTGTGACTTACACCTTTTCAAGAAAGATTTCTAGCATTCAAAGGGCATACTTTCAGGGATTAAATACAATACTTTATTATTAATTTTGTTTTATTAAGTTATATATATTTATAATATATATATACTTATTTTTAAAAAGCTTATTTTAAAATAAATTAAGGTAATTATCCATTATTAAAATGCTGGCAGACTGCAAAGCCAGGATAGACTTAAATACATAATAGCAACCTTTAAAGTAGAAGGAAAAAAAATCATAGAAATTTTAGAAAGCTTAGATACTTATGTTTATATATAGAAAGTATATCAGTGAGAAGAACAGTCAAATGTACATATAGAAATATTATTAAATAGTTACAAAAGCTAGGCAATCAAAACATTCTGGATCTGTACACCACTTGTTTGTAATAAGGATACTAGTCTCATGTTGGACATGTAAAACAAACAAACTCACTTCAAAAATACTCATCAAAATTTACTGTGTTTTAACCAAAACTCACCTTTTGCCAGCAAAAAAGTAATCCAGTAATTTTTTAGGACTAATATAGAACTGAGTTCAGCAGAAATCCTGCAGGGAAACAAAAATACTTTGCATTGATAGCTCTGTAATAAGTTGAACTACAATGTTTGAAAACATGCTTCAGCCTATGGAATTATTTAATAACATGCAACATTTCCCATAGAGTTAAGTTTACCAAAAATCTCATTCCATTCCCTCTGTAATTATGAATACACATTTGAAAAACTTCAGTCCCTGTAAAGTCACTCAAGAATCAGGAAATATCTGTATGCCCCTCAGAAAAGAAAGTGAATGGAGACAATTCACTGAACAGCTCTGAGCTGTCTTCCCTTATACCTCTGACTAATGCCCTACTCTCCAGCCACAGCATGAACTCAAGCTCATTTGGGAGTTGTTAAGGCAACTTTTAGTACACTCATTTGCTGGTGTGATTAAGAACCTCACTCTCCATCCAAATGTTCATTTCCACCATGCTGAGCATATGCCATTGGGTGGCAATACTTCATGGAGGAAGGACACAGATACATAAAAGAATAAATAAATATAATACGATAGATATCTATTTATATATACATACACATAATACATACTATATATATTTTTATAAGAATGTATTTATATAATATACATAACACGTATAGATAAAATATACAGAGATATATAGTTACATATATATAATTTCTGCATCTCCCATCATTTCATTGAAATTCAAAGCCCACACTAAATCTAAAGTACACACACATCATACTACAACTTAGGTCAGTCCTGAAGGGTTAAAAGATAACATGCCATTGTGTTTTACATCTTATCTTGACAAACACAATTTTGGAAAATCAAACTTACTCACTACTAGGTTGTTCCAGATAAATAAGGCCACAAGTCCTAGAAAATCAAAATAAATTCTTAGTTTTGAACATGCTTCTGCAAGCAAACTATGCAATACCTTTGACTTCAATGTAGTTAAAAAATACACCAGTTCACAAAACATTTTTCTAATTCACAAAAAAAAAAAAAAAAAAAAAAAAAAAAAGCTGACTCAAAGAACAGATTAGCAACAGATATACCATAACCCTGCCAAGCCTGAAATAATGTTGTTTGCATATTTATGTCAAAGCTTAGACAGCAAAACAATTTTAACTTGGTATAATAAAATTGCATTCTTCCAGAAAGACAAGATTTGTACATACATTGTTACTCAGTGTTTTGTACAACACAGCAAAGTGTGCTGCAGCTGCACAAAACACTCTATAAAAGGGCACTTTAAAATCTTTAGTATTTCTTCAGCGTCACTGCAAGCCTTGTGGTGTAATGTTGCTTCCCAATTATTCTAGGTACATACCATTTCAAGAAAAAAACAGTTTATGCAAAACAAAGTAGGATATATATGCCTTCACTCTATAAACTACCAAAGGGTGATCTCCTACCCTTTTCAAAGGTTATTTAAGAGATATTTGAGAGTCTTTTGTGATTTGGAAGGCAAAATGTTATATAAAAAATTATTTAGATGGTAAATCAATCCTCTTTATATCTGTAAAAAGCTTCAAGTCACTTGTCATGCTAGTCTTACTACTGTTTGTACTGCAACAAGTGGGTTGTTTAACACAGCACTGCCATAGTTATGGAGTAAAATGTAAGAGGTGTTTACTTATTGCATGTAAACAGCTCAATTTCACTGTTCTGCAAATATTAGCACATACAGTTTAAATGGGCTCCTGTAACACAAAGTTTGAAAAATTTACATACTTAAATGTTGCCAAAGAAATCAATTTCAAAATGAAAAAGCATACACTACCTTTCAAACTTGTGGTATAGTGCAAATAATACATCATATTTCTTTTTCAGCCTTGATACAGTGCTATCAACTTTAGTGCTTACAGTATCCATGTTAACATCCACCTCTTTCAGAAACTGAAAAAATGTGCATACACTGAAAAAAGAAAAAGATGACACATTATCATAACTTGTGAAAACAAGTATTCTGAAATAGTTCTTAAAAAAGAGAAAATAAAAACACATCTCCATGAAAACCCATTGCCTTACTTCACTTCCAGCACGTTCTTACTACTATTACCAGTGACCAAACCCTTGCTTTGGGAAGTGTTACTTGTTTACCTTGAGCCCCACCTTTACATTTTCCAGACATAGGAATAGTGTTCAACCTGGCAGCAGAAGTACCTCACAATACAGGCTCTACTACAGAAGGAAAATTTTCTTGCCTAGCACAGGTATTATCTCTGGAAGTCAGAATTTCGTAGCCAGACACACCTTTGTTCTTGAGCTGCCAGTAATACCACAAATATCCAACACACACCTCTCAGCTCTCCTGTTCTACTTTGGAAATGCTCCTACTACTCTAAGAATGTGAACCTTAGCTCCATCCATAATAAAGACAGACCTAGGAATGAAAACTGAGATGAATGCATTGAATTATATAGAATTTCATTTCTTTCAACAGGACATCTCCACCCTTTGGCAATACTATTACACAAGGCATCAAAGTTCTCCCTACTCATCCATGTAATATAAGCATTTTGTTATGTTCATAACTAAAATGAGCAGATTGCTAAAAATCAAAGAGGAGGAAGCTATCAAATATTTTCAACTATTTCGCTGTATCAAATATATTTTGATCCTTTATCAGAATATAATATTCTCAGAGACTTTTTGATCTTTTTCAGATCAAAGATACAAGATACAAAACCAGTCAGAAGCTCATTTAAGAACTCTTACCATGAATTAAAAGATTTTTCCAACACATCTGCAGGCTCTATAGGGTAAGATGACTAGTAGAAATCTCTGCCAGTTTGACCTTATAGCTGAGAAAAAGCCCTGGGCTAACAAGCAATTGAGTATTGCATCACAATCAGCAGAGTAACAGCTGACTCTTTGAAACCCTAAGGGAAAAAGTCTCAGTTTCCAGCATAAATTGGTCTGTGGAACTTGAGTGGAACATGCTGAATGTCGCTGCACAAATGCAATTGGCTTTCAGCCACACAGTGCCAAGGAAGTCAACACTGGTGACATTAAGTCCAAACATTGGACCTGACCCTGCTCTGGGAGATGATGCAAGGTAGAAGAGGGCATGGAGAAGTCTAATCATAACAGATGACTTCAAGGAAAAGCATATTCTGGCCCAAGCCTGAGGTTATTGCCAGGACTTAGCCTCCTGCCCTACAGCATCAAGAGGCTCTGCTCCTGTCCATGCTTTCCACACACAGTTCCTAGGCAGATGGCACTGGAATTCTTTCTTTAGATGAATTTAACACAAGGTTACTGTTCTCACCTAAATTTACCTTAAAAACAGAGATTATAATCTTAATTTCTGTATTATGAACTTTATTAATATACAATATAACAGTAACGCTCCCCTAGCAAAAAGAGTGTATGAAAGTGCAAAGTTTAACCTGGCATTAAAATGTTTGAGAAAGAGCAGCAAGCTGGTAAACTGTTTGAAGAGTAACATTAATTTTCCCACTTCTTGATTTAGCCTAAACCTAATGCTGGGAAAAAGGTTTTGTGAAAAATCATCATAGAGGGAAAGAAAGAAAATATTTCAAGTGCAATTTGCACCAATATAAACTGATAATAGTTCAGGGAGAGCAAGAACAAGAATGAGATGAGTGATACAATCAAAGCCAACCACAGATGAATCAAACAAGTATCACTGCTCCCTCAACTAAAATATGACAGCAAGACTTCTAGTTCATCAATATAATCAGAACTTCCATAAGTAACCTTCATTGTAAAATCAACTAGTCTGATATGCACAAAGATTCACTATGCTTTAAAAACATTATCTTTAAAAAAATGTTGACAAGTTAATTGCTGAAATCTAAATTTACATACTTAAACTCACTTACCTCATGTTCATACTTTTCAAAAGCTCAGTGAAAGTAAATGTCACTTCATCCAGATCAATTGCTACAATAAAGATACATACTCCCCATGTTTCCTTTTTCTTTTTGTTACAAGCCTTTTTGAAAAAAGAGAGGAAAGAGTTTTTATTAATCAATAAAAATGGGTAGCAAACAGAAGGCAATTAATTTGTCCAAACATTATTAGAAGTGGTTAAACAAAACATCCTCAACACAACATTTGACTGTGATACCCAAATATTTGATAATGGAAAACCATTCCAGTTTTTACAACACAGGTAAAAGACCAAGCATTTTAACTCTTACTCCACAGTACAAGATCAATTTTACCCATACAATTGAGCAAAGCTTCGAAATACAAGCTTTGGTTCCATGGAATGTTTATGCAAAGCAGAAGTCATGATTCCTTTCCCCCCCCCAAATTACCATATTTGACATTAACAAAACACTGAAAGTTAAGGAGTAAAAAGCCAAGCCATAAAAACATAATTGAAATCTCTGCAATGACAGGCAATAAACACTCATAAGTGAGTACAGCTGTGTCAACCACTCATCACTGCTGAACCACAAACCCATTTCTGCTTAGTAAAGCCTGATAGTAACAAGCACTTCCAACCATTTTCCTACTATACATCTACATTTAAGGTTTACCTTCTGCTATTCAGAAGGTGCAAGTTATAACCAATCATCCTTCATCAAAAGAAGCCAACCCACAGTCACAGATAGAGCAGAGCTCCTGATGATGGTTCACAAGCCACTCACTTGGAGCCAGACAGGCATCACTTAAGATTTCAATACCCTTCCACCAAAACAACTCAGTGGAAAACCCTTGAAGAACAATGACTTGTAGAAGCAAAGGCAAAAAACCCTTAAGCAGGTATATCCCAAGTTTTAGAAACAAAGCTATCTTGAAGATAGAATTAGGCATAGGTGCAGGCCAAAACTGCAGAAACAGCAAACTTGTAAAATACTTTTCAGACATCCAGCATCCTTGTAAATAAAACTCCAACACTACTCAGGCCCACAGCAAAGGAGCAGGATCTGAACACATTCTCCACAGCTCTAGGTCGAACATGACATCTGCTGGGGGACAGAGATGAAATGGAGCATCAGGAGCAAGTGAATGGAAACACTGTATTCCTGCTCTTCCACATTGATTAGCTTTAGCCCACTCCCTGGCCTGCTTTTTTATTATTTCCCTGAGTTGCAGGGGCCTGTTCACTCTAGAAAACATTGCCCCAAGGCAGTAAGAGTAAGCACCAGACCCAGCTCACTCTATCTCATGTGGTCTTCAAAACCTGCTCTGAAACCCTCTGCACCGTCAGCATCCACTCAAGTCCTTGCTTAGTCAGCAGTGTAACCATGGCCAATTACCTGCTGTGCCCATAAATGATACAATTTCACTAGCTGGCACTTTTTTTTTTTTTTTTAACAATTGTTCTGTGTCTTTCTTGGGAACAGTATTTATACATCAGGGAAGACTGGCTGGGGGCCTTCTGCAAAGAAAAAAAACTTTCACTAGCTTATGCAATTGTTAAAAGTTATAGAAGAGGCTTCAACACAAAACTAACCAGCCACCCTCAACAGTGTGGTAACTGACAATTATTTAAGTCACTATTTTATTCCTGCATTCCTATTTGAGTGTTTCTACAAATCCTGACTCCTTGCACAAGAGAAAATTATTTTGAAATAAGCTATTAACAGACTGAGATGCATTTGTTGATACATAAAGGGATATAAAAAATTGTGAAGGCTAATGCTAGCTAGTGAACTACCACGAAGGATGACTACTCACATTGAGCACACTCCCCTGCCCCTGGAGTCAGCTGACCTTGTTTAATAAATGAGTTCCTTTCACTCCATGCTCCTGTAAACTCAGACCATTATGTTGTCCTGTAAATACAACATCTTGTAGGGCAGGAGGACTGAGTGCTACCAAGCGGTGACATTTTTCCTGATTTGTTGCCTATCCAAACTTGCTTTCCCGGGCAACCTAGCTCAACTCTGGCAGGCTGAATGCTTCAAGACCAGTGGTTTATTTGATAGGAGCAAGGTCTGGTTTTGCAAGAACGACCTTTAAACTCCTTGTCCAGTATGGTTGGGGGTAACAACTCTTTTGTTTCTATCATTAAACAAGAAGGCAATCTCAAAGGCAGCCTAGCAATCCATGAGATTCAAACCATTACAGTGAGCCAGATTTCAATATCCCACACCCATTGCTGATGGTACAGGATGCTTTGGACACCTTCTCCTCAACACAAGATGTTGGATGACTGCTGGCCTAACAGTAAAAATCACACGCAGCCCAAGATAAACAGATTATGGGTTGGGTTTTTTTTTCTAGTAGCAAAGAAAAGGTGAGCAGCACCTGAGCATGCTTGCCTTATAATATAGCTGAGATGTAGAGGAGAATATGAAAGAACACTAGACTGGCACTACCCCACCAGCTACTGCTGGTTCAAACAACCAAAGACTGCAGGCAAACTGCAGTTTTCTCAGAAAATAAGGATTTGCCATAGCCATGCATGAAGATTCCAGTGATTTCAATCCATAAATATTGTTGTGGTTTAACCCCATCTAGCAACTAAGTACCACATAGCTTTTTGCTCGCTGCCCATCCCCACAGTGGGGAGGAGTATCAGAAACCAACCACCACAGCTTGAGAAAATAGTTTAATAACTGGAACAAAATAAAATGCAGCAATAATTACAACATCATTAATAATAATTGCAATGGAAATGAAAGACAGAGGGAGGCATAAAACCCAACAGAAACACGTGATGCTCAATAGATCTGCTCACCACACACTGAAAAATGGCTGGCCCATCCCTGAGCAGCAATCAGCAACTCTCAGAAAAACTCCAGCAATTTATAAAGTGGGCATGATGTCCTGTGGTATGGAATACCCCTTTGGCCAGTTCAGGATACCTGTCCTGGCCATGCTCCCTCCAGATCTTTGTGTGCATGCCCACCGGCAGAGCATGGGAACCTGAAAAGTCCTTGACTTAGGGCAAATACTACTTAGCAACAACTAAAACACCAGCACTGTCAACATTCTCATACTAAATCCAAAATACAGGACTATACCAACTACTGGGACCAAAATCAGCTTTATTCCAGCTGAAACAAGAACAAATATAAACATCATGGGGTAGGAAAAGGGGAGAAGAGATAAGAGGATGTCTTCCTAGCAAGTCACACTAGTAAGTTCTTTCCCCTTCACACCCCTTCCCTCCCCAAGTTCACTTCTTTCCTACACAAATGAGTTAAAGTTGACTGCTGAACAAAAAAACACAGCAGCATCACTCTTTCCAACTTCACTTTGTTTACAGCCAAAGCAGGTGGTTCATCTCAGATGGACTTGAATGCATGGGAATGAAATGAAGAAAAATTCATAGCCAGAAATTAATTTCTGAGGGTTTTCTTCTTCACCAGTCTGACTCAAGATCTTTGTTTATACATAATCACTACAGAAAATGGGCAGGACAACAGCTCAACATTTGTCCTTGGCTGTCCTTCAATTTCAGTAAGATGACTTCCAGTGACCTTAATCCATCATGACCCAAAGCCTACCTACCAATCACTAGCCCTATGATTATTTAACACCTACATAGTATATATAGACTTCTTTCTCTTTCTCATCTTTTATTCAGGTTTCCAAGAAACCAAAGCTCTAACTTTGGTCAGTTCTGTTGAATCAATATAGTTTTCTGTAGGAAAAGATCTAAAACTCTTAAAAAATCTTTCAAAACATTTCTCCTTCTGGAGTTACCATTATTTTTATTCAATCTGATTTTTACCAGATTACTAGTTTACTTAAATCTAGTGAAAACAACCTGAGAGGAGTCATTGGCTTAAAATGCTTATCCAACACTTAACTACCATAAAATGGGATACTCTCCTCTCTTCTTTTCAGAGGTGGCTGAAAGGTGTTAAAGGCACTAACAGAAATAACTTCTGTTCTCTGCCTCCAGAGGTTCTCCAATGCTAAACCAGTCCCAAGGAGGAGACAGTCCCAGGAAGTCTCAGCTCTTGTATGCAGTTAGAGATGTTTACTCTTCTGCCAACACTGATAACAATTTTGATGACAGCCTACAGAAGTGACCCAGGAATAGAAACTTCAAATGATGTTGTGTAAAAGAAGGTCAAGGGAAATGTACATGAGAAACATGCAAACACAGATGGATACTTGAATCAAATGGGATATAGGATGTCTCACTGTAAATACCAAGCACCTGATTTTTGAAGAGGAAGATGTGGAACTTGGCTTACTAAAATAAAATCTCAGTTACTACATTCCAATCAATATAGGGAACTAGACTGATGGTACAAGAACACAGACTTTTTTTAGGGAGAGCCCAAAGGAGGCTACAGAGATGATCAGGGGACTGGAGAGAGTTGGGGTTGTTCAGCCTAGAGAAGAAGAGGCTTCAGGGAGACTTTACAGCATCTTCCAGCACCTAAAGGGAGCTATAAGAGAGCTGGGGAGGGACTTTTTACAAGGGCATGTGGTGATAGGACAAGGGGGAATGGCTTCAAACTGAAAGAGAGCAGGTTTATATCAGATATTAGGAAGAAATTCTTTACGGTGAGGGTGCTGAGACACCAGCACAGGCTAACCAGGAAAGCTGTGGATGCCCTGTCCCTGAGAGTGCTCAAGGCCAAGTTGGATGGGGCTCTGAGCAACCTGGTCTAGTGTAAGTTGTGCCTGCCCATGGCAGGGGGGTTGGAATGAGATTACTTTTAAAGGTTCCTTCCAACCCAAACCATTCTGAGTCTACATGTTTATGATTACAGTGGGTGGAAGATGACTGGAGAATAGACTCAAGAAGCTCTCACAATAGAAAACTGTTCAGAACAAAAACTTGCAGGGAAAAAAATAATCTATGACCATTATAACCCCATCTACCTATAAGAAGTTCTGTGTAAAGACAGATCCTCCATTTTCAGCAATACCAGTTTTAAATTTTCTATTGAACATCGTCTGGGATGGAATATTATTATTAGCTCTCAACAGATGAGATCAAATTCAAATATAATACTAGCTAAAAGTAATGAAGTCAATGGAAAGTATTGAAATAGTAAAAATAGTTCATCTGATACGCAAAGTTCCCATTACACTTTTGCATGTAGCAAGACTGGAGAGGTCATCAATCTCTCCTCAGGACAGGAAGAAGATAAGTAAAAAAAGAAACTCTATACCAGTTGCCTGAGCTTTTAAAGTGCAAGGGCACATACAAGTAGTGCATCTGCTGCTAAGATACTGAATATCATCAGCATGAGGCCATGGTGATGATGTGTTTGTTTGGGGACTTTCAATAGCTCTTCTTTTTCTAATAACAGAGGATCCTAAAATACCTGTAATTTTGCTAATCCATCCAGAGCTTCAATGGATTCAGGTTCAGTTCAGCTGCAGTTCTATAAATTAGAAACAAAGTCTAGACAGAAAATACTTTATTAGCTCATATGTGTTTTATGCTTTTGCCAAAAGCCAGAGGCTTCTGTCTTTTAACATGAGGATGAGGTGGCTTACCAACTAAAATATTCTCTTTTTAATAAGAAACCACAACTGGAAGGAACTGATTTAATTTAAATGTGAAATTTTATGAACTGGGGACACTTGGCCTGCTGAGCATGAACTCTTTGGTCTATACAGACCAACCTTCCATATTTAAGTCATCTTTATTTCATTCCTCAATTTAAGCTATAGTTTACCTTGTGTATTTTCTTCACTAAGGAAGTAGTTCAATTCCTGCACACACCAAGTGCTCTGCAGCATCTACATACCAGTGTAAGTCACCAGTTGGGGAGAATTTCAGGATGCAAGACAAGTAATTAGAGACAAGAAAAAAAAAAGCCAAAAATATCTTCATATGCTAGAGACTTCCTGAGGGAAAAGAAAAGGCAGCAGTAATACATTTCTCATGGGGCACAGAATTGGCTGGTACAGAACTTTACACCAGTGGCTTGAATAAAACAGAGACAAATTAGTACAGCACTTGGGGAAAAAAAATACATGGCAAATACAGCTAAACTAGGAAAACCTAACTATGCAGACTACAGATCTTTCAACACAACAATTTTTTAGCAGCAGGTTAGACAGATACTTCATAAAAACAGCTCAGGAATTCCTGAGTCTGAACAGCTGAGCTGCAGCAGGAGAACAGTGAGCCACATTTCCCAAACAGTGCTATGAACAGCCAACAGAAAAATGGAGCTCCTACCCACGCACCACATATTTCAGCCAACTAAGCTGATGAGCTCGAAGCATACCAGACCCTATGCCTTAAGCTCCTTGGCACATTCCAAATTCTATCAATTTCCTAAACCACTTCAATTTTCTTTGAAGAAGTTTGGTTCCAATTCAGGCACCATATCATCTGTTCCTCACACGGGTTCTTTCCAATATATTCAGCAACAATTCACTCAAGCTTTTTTTTTCCTGCTTATATCATCCCATATTCTACTTCAGATTCTCATTTTGTTGTTCTCTACCAAAACAAAGAGCAGCAGAACATAACAAATGCCCTGAGCTTTTTCGTAGCAGTATTATTATGGCTTCCTGGACTACTTCTAATATCCCTTACACCAACAATCACATGCTGCTCACCAAAGAACATTAGTGATTCCACTAAATCTATTCATTCCATCTAGAATTTACAAGCACAATTAGTTCATAATACAGATTTCAGGAGAGTTACAAAAAATTAAAGAGTATAAGAGAAGCAAGGATCAGAGCCAGTGTTAAGCCAACAACAATCAATGTGTAAAAGTTTTGAAAGTAAGACTACAAAAACTACAACTCTAAAAGATTCTGTTTATCTAGGTAGCTTGGTTTGATAAAGAAATTATAGAGAGAACAAAAATATTGGTATGACACCAATGAAAAGCTCTTGTTTAGATAAGCACTTCCATGTTCACAATAAGCTTGTGTGGGAGTTCATCAGACATCAAAATAATCTAAAAAGAAACATTTTTCTGATTACACATCAGACACCTTCCTTCACCCCACACACCAAGAGTGCTGATTCAGCATTTGGGGTTGTAAGAGATTTTTGAATTACCATTTTATTGTAGAAGAATGTCATTAAACTTGGCTGTCACAGAGGAAAGCTTTAATGTTCTCCCACTATGAAGGAAAACATTTAACAGACAGCTTTTGAACAACTGCTCTCTGCAGATCTAGTTTTTACAACCACAGGCCAGCCACATTTTCCATAAAAGTTGTGTTACCATCTCTCTCATCGCCTTTCTCCTCCTCTCAAAGAGGTTCAGCTGCTTCAAGGACTCACAGCTCATTTGCAATAGGGTGCAGCTGTATATCCTTGACTCACATGCTGCAGAAACAGATAACTGGAGAGCAGTGCACAGAAAGAAAGTGCAAGATAAGAAAGCTGAAATTTCAAAGTATCATCACTAGTAGCCCAAATGCTCAAAAGAAAAAATATCATTATGGAAAGGTGTGACATCCTGAAGGAAAAAGCAGTGGCTCCAGTAGGCATTGGAATTCATTTAGGGAGCAGCAAAGTTCTCTCCTCCTGGTTGATGCCTGCCTGGCCAGTAAAGTGTCTCACAGAAGCACAGGCACATTTAGGCTGGTAGGTCACTACATTCTAGCAATTTTTTTGTGTATGTGCCTGCCAAAAATAATTGCTCTATACTTTTAAGCCACATGTACCTGGTTTGCAGAGTCTCTGCATATGCACCCTAAGCGACTCAAAAAGGACAGTTTTAATTTCAAGTCACTAAATATTCATTGAGCAAGGATACAGCAGATGTTCAGACTACATCCAAACCCACATCTGCACTTTGAGTATCTGCCAGTTACCACGGTACCTAAAGTCTGGGCCATGCTGCTTCCTAGTTACCACTGCAAGTGCTCTTCATATCCTCAGAGATTTGGCAGGCACAATTCGAATACCAACCACAAAAACAAGGCCAGTGAGCCAGGAAAGGCAAGGCTTCAGGTCTTGGTAAATGGCTTGAGAGGGGGATTCTTAGATGCCACCTCTATTTCCATCAGCAGATTTATGATTTAAGCTTCCTCAAAATGAAACCAACTACATTGTTAAACAGAAGTGTCCTGGTAAGTATTGTCTCAGCTGGTGGCTTGCTGTTTAACTTTTTGCTCCAGAACAGAAAGCTGCTCCAGTTCAGAATTGAACAGGTTACTACTGAACCTCACTGATTAAAACACATGCAGCTGGTGCTTGCAGGACAAACCCTGTGACAGCCCCTCCAACATAATACCTTTACCAGAGAGAAGAAAAGAGCAGCCTCCTCCTGAATCTCTGCAACTTGAATTAGAGAGTCATCCTGAGAAGCCAGGCTCACCATAACAGCTTGACTTGGGAAAAGAAGCAGCAATTAGCCAGGCTGTTAATTTGCTTGACTTCAGAGTGAGATGAAGCCTGCTCTCAGCTAGAAGTAGCAACTCCTGTGCCTTCCAGGTCCCCACGGAGGCACAGGCTTGACAGCTTACTCATTTCAACACCCTGCAGATACACCTGTAAGTTTGAGGAAAAGGCCTTGGATTGAAATACAATGGAATGGTAGATTTTTTTTTCCATGTACATCGAAAGGGTCTCAACAACCAGTTTTAATTGCAGGACAACAGATATTAGCTGTATATCATAATGAAGGTCTGGTTCTGAACAGGTAAAGGAAACAATCTTCAGAGGCTGGAAGGTTTCAAACATCATGTATCTTATCTGGCCACTGCTAAGTAATGATCAGTGAAAACAAAACTACCTGTAAATGAAATTTGCAGGATTATACTGAAACATGCTGTGGTTTTTTTTCAGTCAAGGGAACTGACTACTCCTGTTTTCATTCTTATAGGGGAACTCGACTATGCTTTGAGGTAACTACTTCCCATGAACATCCATGACCAGAAATTGTATCTGTTACTGAAAGAGCTGTGCACAGTCTCCCTTCCATGCTATTATTACTCTGAGACATGAATGCATCAAGACCTGGTAAATCCACGCTGCTTTTTAAAAAACACAGATAACAAACTATTAGTAGTGACAGCATAGCTGTGGCAAGGGTAAGCAGAAGTCAGAACACGTACATCAGTGCAAGTCCACACAGTGGGAATAATAGCCCAGCTAGATATTACAAAACTGCATCCAGACTCTATAACAAAGCTGTATTACAGCTGTTCCTGAGACAGCTCATTGACACAGCAGTCATACTGAGGAGAAGCAAAAGCAAAAAAATCAAGAAAGGGCTTAACATTTTATTAATCTGTTTACACATGCCCAGTGACTAACTCTGAACGGAAATGCCTCAATGATAAGCACAGGTTAACATTATGCAACAGAAAAAAAAAAATTTAACATATAGACACTCCTGTCTCTGCAATGATCATCTCCATACCCTTTCTGCAGCCTCATAAAGTATGCAGGGGGGGGAGAGGGAGGGGGAAATACACAGAACCACACAATAAAGATACACAGAACCACACTACCTGTGTGAAGCTGATTAATGCATATTTGAAATAACTTGCAGTTCGAAGAATCAGCTGATCACATGGTGCTGTTTCCTACTGTCACTTGTTAGTGATCTAAAAGCACTCCTGAGCACGTACCTTTATCACAAAACGCTAACAAAAAAGGGGAAATCTACAGAAGCCGGTTTACACAGACGTGGACAGGGCAACATCCCATTTCAGTGCACCGTCACTGGGAAAAGGCCAAGTCACCGTGTGAGCTTTGGCCTGGGACCCTCGGGCTCAGGGCAGGCCCCGCAGCCGCCACTCACCAGAGCTCCGTCCGCTGCCCACAGGCTCTCGTACTTCTTCCACGCGTTCTCCCTCACGCTCTCCGACACCTTCAGCGCATCGCACAGCCCGGTGAACTCCGCCTCGCCGACCTCCAGCCTAGGGAAAGCATCACACATCGCAGCGGGGACACCGGACCGCGGGACCCGCACCGGGCGCCGCCGGAGCCGCTCGGGGTGACACCGCCCCCCAGCCCGGAGCCCCGAGGGGCCCGCCCGCCCCGTTCCCGTTCCCGCTGCGCTTACCGGGGGGCGGCGGGCGGCGCGGAGGCCTCGGGGCCGGGGCGCGGTGTCCGGGCGGGGCCCGCCCTGCGCGGGGGCTTGGGCGGCATGGCGGGAGCGCCCGCCGCGGGCGGCACTGACCAGGGCCCCCGCCCGCCGCCCCGACCGCGGGAAAACGCCGGCGCCGCCGCTCCGTCACTTCCGCCCCGCCCGCGGCCCCACACGGGGCGGGACCAGCGGCTGAGGCGGTGCTGGTGCTCTGTGGGGCCCGGCGGCCCGTACAGCTTTGTGGTGAGAGGGGGAGAAACGCAGAGCTGTGTGTAAGAATGACTGTACGGAATAACTGTACAGGGGCAGAGCAGGGCGGGAATTGCAGAGCCTTTGGGACCGCTGGTTCAGCCACGCCGGGTGCCGCCACAGCCCCAGCAGCGCTACAGGCTGGGGGCAGGAAAGGAGGAAAAGCACCAGGAAAGTGCCCAGCAGAAAAGGACCCGGGGGAGCTGGTCGACAGCAGCTGAACCTGAACCAGAGTGTGCCCAGGCAGCCGAGAAGGCCAATGGCCCCCCGGCCTGTATCAGCAATAGTGGCCGGCTGGATCAGGGCAGGGATTGTCCCCTGTACTCAGCTCTGGTGAATTACAGCTCAGCTGTGTCAGGTTCCTTCCTACAATAAAGTCCAGTGGAGCTGGGGAGGCCCTGGAGCACAATCCTGTGGGGAGCGGCTGAGGGAGCCGGGGGTGTCAAACCTGGGGAAAGGAGCCCTGGGAGACTCCACTGCTCCCTGCAAAGGCTGTGCAGAGGTGAGTGAGAGTTGGCTCTTCTCCCAGGTAATAAGTGACAGGACAAGAGGACATGGCCTCAGGCTGCACCGGGGGAGGCTTACTTTGGTCATCAAGAGAATTTCATCATGGAAAGGGTTGTTAAACATTGGAATGCGTTGCCCCGTGGGCAGCAGTGAACTCACCATCCCAAGAGGTGTTCAAGAAACAACTAAACATGATGGCATTTGGTGCCACAGGCCACTTAACAGAGTGGTGGGTGACCAGTCAAAGGTTGGACTTGATTTCAGAGGTCTTTTCCAACCTCCATGATTTAAGGATGCAGTGACCTCTCAATCTGACATTCATCCAAGTCTTAACTGAAATGTTACTTTTAACACTGTGCAGTAAGATTACACTTAATATAAAAAGTTCAGGCTGTGGGCATCTCCTGGATTTAAGTCATTGAGATTCAAATCGACAGTGGTCTGATTCAAAGATCTTAAAAATCCTCTTTGTTGTCTGCAATTCCATACTCACATTTAGAAGGCCATTTCTCTGCTGCAAACAAGCTTATTTATTTTCAGACTTACATGATGACAGCTTCTTAGAAAAGGAAAAATATTTGTATGTAAGGATTCTTACTACCTGCACATATCTGTCATTCACATGTAAAGCAACTACTTTTAGTGAGACTACTGTCAAAACTCTGGATTTAAGACAAACCCAAACAAAAATCAGCATGAGCATTAATATGTTATAGAATTAAAATTCACTAGTATTTTTACATCTATACATTCTAGTAATTTGTTCAGGCTTTTCCTTTATGTTCATATATGTATATTAACTTAGAACAGGAGAACAGTGTCTGGCTTTCTGCTTTATAATTAGAATTAAACCAATTACAGAAAAGTGAATACAGAACAAATCAAAGTACATAAACTCCAAATTAAACATTTGAGTTGCAGTGGGATTTAGACATTCTTGGTTATGATTCTTGTAAAACTGTGGCAGTAACTTTACCCAGCTTCTAAGCACATTTAAATTCTTTTTGTATTCAGATGGTACCAGGTGCTGTGGAAGGTTTGGGGTTTAGGACTGTCTATCATCAACCATTGAACTGCAGACAAGTAGACAGACCAGCTTGGAAAAGTAAGCTGAACCCCTAAAGCACAGCTGACTCCATTGCCTTCTCCTCACAACTGGCTTTAGGAGCACAAAAGAATTTAAAATGAGAGCAAAGCATCTCAGAAAACTTGGTCCCAGCCAGTGGAGACCATGCCAGCTGTCAGAAAGAAGGAAACACACCCTCCTGGGTCGCTTCCCTCCCAGCTGCTGTAACAGGCTGTTAGAGCCAGCCCTGCACCGTCCAGATGGCAGGCAAAGAATTTGTCTCATGGCCCTCTGTGCATTGCTCCTCTTGAAGAGTTCACAAACCAGCCTCAGTGTAAGTGCTATTTTTTTTTTAATTGTTAGTGCACCAAGCACCTTCTCAAGTCAAGTTTTATGCACTTTTTCATCAAGCAAGGCTCTTAGGGCTCCCCTCCATAAACAAGTAAAACCAAAATTTTATCTCAGAATGCTTCAAGTTACAGCTGGAGGGAGACAAAGGGAGGTAGCAGATGAATCAAGCAACAATAACCTTTAATAATCCATCCCAAAGCCTTGGATATGGTAGCTAAATCTAAATTGCAGTAGGAAGAGTTAACATGTGTGTACTTCCAAAGAAAGGTGCATCCTTCTGTGAAACCATATTTAAGTTGCTGCACTTTTTTCCCCTTCTCCTTTTAAGATGTACTGATTTGAATGTTTTAATCCTGTATTCTAAAATACCTTCTAAATTAAGCCTTTAGACTTTTCAATAAAATTACAAAGGAAAGAAAAAAAAAGGCTCCTACTGGGGAAAAAAAAAAAAAAAAGAAGCGAAGGAAACACTGCAATGTCAAATACAGGATTAATGATAATTTTTTGCATCTGACCTGACAAAATCTTTATTCTAAACATCTTGCTACAACTGCTTTTAGAGTGTAGGTCATGGACATGTGTGAAACGTGGTCCAGTCAGGCAGTCCTGACTCATTGTTTCCATCTGCTACACAACCTTAGGTAATTCTACTATCCTAATTTTTTTCTCTTAAAACTGTTGCTGTAGTTTCATGGTAATTGCCAGTGGGAATAAAAGCCATGATTTCAATTATAGTAAAATCAGTTTTCTGAAGTTGAATTTACAAACATATGAATTTAAAAACCTACTAAATTGAGAGCTTCTGGATATTAGTCCAAATACTAAATATTGGCAGAATTTCTGCTTGAACAAAGCCCATAGGCTGTAAAACTCAAGGATTATAAAGATGTCTGCATGTATCACACCCATTTTCCTGCATGTAACAGGCAGAATTAAACCAGGGAGGGGACACAGCCTCTCCTGGCCAGCCTTTACTGTGCATTCACATTCCTTGCACTGTGTAGCAGCTCCCAGCCCTCTGCCATCAGTGTCACCTGGGGTCCAGATGTCCCTCTCAAGCCCCAGCACAAGTGCCAACAGGAGCAAGGAGGTGACAGACCTGCAGGGCAGCTTTTCACCAGCTCTGTCCTACAGGCCCCAGGCCTTAAGAGGAGCCTCCCTGGAGAAGCACCTGGTGCAGCAGTGAGTCCCAAGTGACAGCCCTGCTGCAGGAGAGCCTCAGGGACACTCAGGCCATGGCTTGAACAGGCCCTTGGCACTCCCCAGCATCACCTCCCCTGGTAATGCTGTGATTGCACTGGCATCAGCTCTGCCTTCAAAGCTGGAAAGGGTTTACTGGGCTGATGAGGTGAAACTGACTGGTTGTGCCTCTTGGTGGTGGTGAGCCTGACCCCAATGTCTTTGTTTTCTACACAAATACAGAGCTTGAAATATGAAGAATAAAAACCATTTCTGTAAGTATTTCCACAGTCATGTAAAACCCATAGGGACCATAACAAACATCTATGTGTTTCTCTTAAAGATGAGAGGTATATGTCAGATGTTGCCACTTCTAACAGTTCAAAGCCTCTCTCTATACACTGACATTATTGATAAAAAGAATATTTTTCACTCCCCAGTTATACACGTGTATCTGTGGCTTGCTCTTCTCAGAGCACTACACAGGGCACTGCTGGACTCTCAGGACTGCAGTGATGAATTTAAGGCAGGAATCCCTTATCAATAAAGAATTTGACCAAACTGCCAGTGGGATCTGAAGGGACACCACTGTTGTTACTGGATGGGGAAATGGCTGCATGTAAATTATGCCTATTTGCAAAACCTCAACCCTTCACAGATACTTCTGGTTATTTTTGCTTGGACATCAGAGAGGTTTTGCATTGATCAAAGCTTTTGGACTCGAGCGTCACTTTTTTTTTCTTTCTACTCAGTTGTATTTATCTGTTTATAGAAGAATCATAACTACTTATACAGACCTTCCACATTTTTTGTTCTCTGTGGAAATGGCTGTCAGAGTTGTGTCTGTTTTAACAGATTTGCCCTAGTACTGAGAACCACGTTAATAAAAAATAAAATCCCTGACTGATGCAATTTATCAGATTAAGCCCTGGTGACAGTGCAATTGCATCAGACAAAAATGATCATTCCTGGTATGGCTTTCCTTGCTTACAAAGGCTTCTGGATATCAGTATAAATCACGCCCTTGCATGCACAGCTGCATCACACCTTGTGCTTTGTCACACAGGTACCACCCTGTGTCCTCAGCAGGCAAAGCGCTTCAAACCCTGGGTACATTCTGCCCTGGGAGGGTGCAGGGATGGCATCCTGTGTCCCCTCTGCAGGGCAGTTCATTTCAGCTGGTACTGCCAACTGGTAATGAAATAAAGATCAGCAAGCAAACCACAGCCCTCTTGCTGCTTGCAATTGCACAGCCACATTAAGGACCCTGGTGCAATCTCTCCCTTCCCATCCTTCTCAGTCCCACGTTCTGCCTCTGACCACATGAGAAAGTGCGCTCTGGAACAGGCAACACTGTCCTGCTGCTGGCCATCTCCCCAGCGAGGATGTTTCCCATGCCTCCACTTCCAGGATTTCCTAAGCCCACAAGAAGTAGAGTGCACTCTCCTGGAAGTAGTTCTTAGGAATCAAATTAATCTTAACCAACAACCTGAAAAACAATTGAAAATTAGCAACCGTAGCCTGTAGTGAGTGAGCAGAGGCATTTCTCTGAACTTTTTGCTTCAAGTGGGTTTAAGAGAAAGACATTCTTTATAAATCCCTGGCAGTGAAATACCCTAAACTAGGTGAAAACATTTGTGTATAGCATTCCAGAAAATCTCCTTGTGTGACAACAGCACTATAGGCTCTTCTTTGGTGCTTCCTCTGTAGCAATAAAATCTCCTCCTACCCTTGAACAAGCAATGTCAGTGAGAGTGCAGCTCTGTTGATGTCTCTAAACCACAAACTTCTGCTAACACGGATGTGTCAGATCACCATCCTCCCACCCAACCCGTATGAACAAATGCACGTACGCACCTTGACAGGCATCAGGTAATCAAAATCTTGCATTTTCAGTCTTGCAGGCCCCAAGGATTTTCTTCATGCCAAAACTTGCCCTGTGCCCCTTTACTAAAGCTGCAAAACTTCAGCTGGAGCATAGAGGCCTTGGAGCTTTCAGTGTGCTTTGCAAACCCTGATTACATCAATCACATTGACTGGTCACAACGACTTTACTCATGCAAAGACCAGCTGAACATCAGTCTCTTTGGGACCCATGAAAGCAACACAGCCCCTTCCACCGACTAAATGTGGTGGCACAAGATACTGATTTTGCTGCTTCAGTAATAAAGTATGTCTCAGCATTAGGACTGATTTTTTTATGAGGAGTTTTAAAACTATTTGCAAAGATAATTGTCCAATGAGGTCATTTTTATACTAACCCTTTTCTGGAATTTGCTGGGCTGGAAATGTGGTTTCTCCAGTGCAGCACAGCTATCTTTGTTTATTAGACTCTTAACTATTATTATACTTGTATTTATTGTACTTTTATTACTTAAAAAAGAACAAAGCCCAAGCATCTCCAAGAGCTATTTCTTTCCAAGGATTTGTGTCCTGTGCTTCATTGACTTGGTCTAAGAGGGCAGAAGTTCCAACACGAGCTTTCACTGCACTCTGGGTGTTTTAGATTATCTTCCTACACAAACTGCCTGGCATTTAATAAGAAATGAGCACATGCTGGGAGCTTTTCCTCAGTGCACATGAGTTTCTCCCTCCTTACTCACACTTATTTTCACACTAGTGATTGAAGTAAATTTCCTTCGAACAGGCTCAAAAGCTATTAGGGAGGGGCATACAGCATGATCATAGAAAATTCCCATTTCTCCCCCTGCTCCACCACTCCTTCAGCCACATTTGCTGGTGGTTAAAGGGCACACCACAGACCACCAAGTTTGGCTACTCAGTTTTATTTTGAAAACAAGTTAAAGACCATACAAAGCTTGCTTACAAATTAACAAGTTTCATGTTTAACTTAGGGAAAATAGGAACAGAATGCTCCTGAAAAGGTAGGAAACATCCTTAGAAGTAATTCAGCATGAATCTTGCGTCATACAGGGCTGCAAAGAACACACCAGCAACCTTGTGCTGACATATACTTGACCTTTGTTGCAAGCACACAATTGCAACATCCTCAATGTCCGTAGCTAAAGTTTTCCCAGCAGGTTTTCCAGCTTGCTTGCACATCTACTGAAGAGCAGCTATGTAAATATAATTTATACATTAACACCAGTATGCATGTGAGGCCTTATTTGATGTTCATGATTGCCATGCACCATCAAAAATCCAGCTTTGGAATATAGCAGTTATAATTTTCATTTTAATTATTATGGACTTATACCAGGACCAATCTGTAAATCAAGCCACATGCAGATGAAGGAAAGTTTTGTGTATTTAAGAAACTTCCTTTAAAACAAATTATTTTATCTCAGTCCAAACATTCACAATAGCAGGAAGCTGGATCATAGCATGTTTACAATTGTATAATAGCTCCAAAAACAGTAAAGCATCCTCCCACTGTATTAAGAAAAGATCCTTTAAAAGATGAAAAATAGGATTACTACAAAGTCTCTTGACTGAATTAAACTAAGACAAATGATTTGGACACCTATGGTGTACATTATTTTAAAACAGGTTTAAACAGTTTTTTGGGTTAATTTCAAATATGTAATTATTCTCTAAACATTCCTACTTTTCTGATGAATCAATGCTCAAAATTTGGCAGAAGACAAGTCAGTTCCCATGTCATGGAAGCTCTCAAGTGGATCTAGGGGGAGATTTTCCAGCTTTGTTTTTTCAATGTTACTCCCTTTTTTTTCTGTCCTGTATTTTTTCTTGCAAACAGCTTCAAAACACCAAGTACATCTTATTCATCTTATTCTGCACTCTCCCCTAGAAAAGTTAGCATTACAAGGATCCAAACTGTATTAAAAAAATAATCAATCTTGCTTTAAGAATAGCAGTTCTAAGTGTAAATGGCATGATACAGAATGGTATTGGTGATATTTGTGCAAGCCCCAGATTACCTGGCAAAGCTCAGTGGCACAGGCTGGAAGGAACATCATGATGGGGAATAAAGGGAATTTAGCAAAGCGAAGTCCTGGAGGTAGAGAACACTCCTGGCTCCCAGCTGGGTCAGCCTGACTCACAGCACACATTGGATGATACCCACCATTTGACAAATACTGAGGACAGGGATTTCAAACATTAACAACATATTAGATCAGCTCTGGGTCTCCACTCTGATTATATGTATTGTGGAAATACCCACCCAGAATTTCAGCAAGCAGCACAGTATTGCCCCTAATTGAAAAGGGAGAGAAAAGCATGCTTCTCTGTTAATATTAAATTTCTCAGCCATCTATTCTATCTTTAAAAACAGTACTTCAAGTAAAATGGATTAATTTTAACTGTAGTCCCCTCTTCTTAAAAATAATCCAGAAGTAGCAGAAGAAAACACAAGACTTTTAGACAAACAGGTTTATAAGTTTTATTTTCATTGCACATACATGGATTATATACAAGTTAGTAACACAAGTTACTTCTTAATTTCCTAAAGACTCTTACAGCAAATGCTTGCCATTTTAAAACATCAACTCAGAAATCAATCCCAAAAAGGTAAATATGACAATATTTTAAAAACAAAACAAATTGCACTTGGTTAGGAGAGTCAAATACAGGTTTGTCTATATGCTGTAACAAACTATATAGCAGTTAACATATAGTTAGAATTAGCTTTTGCAGTCCATTTGTACATTACTAATTGTTTTCAATTTTACTTATTTAAAAACTGGTGGATATTTCAAAGATTTCTTCTTCTGTCTAGCATTTGAGATTCACATGAAATGCACTAGCAACTAAGTCTTTATACAATTGCTATTCAAATATAAGAAGAACATCACACCTGAAAATAAGGAGAAAACTAAAACGAATTGATTTGATACGTATCATGAGATGAGAAGTATGGAAGGTGTTCAGCAAGAAAGCCCTGCCCACTACTTACATAAAAGAAGATTTTAAAAAATAATCACTGCACACAATACAAAGGGTGGGGGTCATACTGTATTTTTAAAGTCTCCTGTATTCCTTATTACTGTTCACAAATGAGTGTTTCCATAGCAAACTTATTCTCAAAGTGTCGAATCTTTCGGCAGTTGGTGGCTTCACGTTTCTGGATTCCTGTTGTAATAGTAAAGAACAACAGAGTGTCAAGAGAAGAAGGGCTGAGGTACATCAGAGACAGAAGTTTTATATTTGCTATGATAAGATATCACCAGGAATCAGAACTACCCTTCTGCAACCCTCCCCTCCAACAAAACACAGACAGGCACACATTCAGATGTAGAAAATCAATTAGCAGGGAATAATCCTAAAAGTGTGGTGAACCAAATCCCAGTACTGGCTTTGTGAAAATCAATCTGCCAAAACCCCCTACTGGCTAGTTTTTAACTCAGACCAGTTCCCAATCTCTCTCTGTGTGCATCTGTAAATACGCTTGTGGGGATGTGAGAGAGGGAACAGAAACAGAAAAAACTGCGATATGCAAAAAAAGAGCAGATTTGTAGTATTTAAACATTATCTTGGAATCAGAGAAAAACAGAATTTAACCAAATGGTAGGCAAACATGCTCACTGCCAACCTGTGCTCACCATTTATTACTACAGGATAAACATACTGAATTTTTAATTGGATTTTGCTATTAAAACTTTTTCATTTTCAAACATCAATCTAAACTGCTTTTACAAAATCTATTTCTTCTCTTTGTTTTCCCAAGCAGTCAGGTCTTGCAATATGACAGAAGCAATTAAACTGCTTTGGTGTGCACTTGCACACCACATGTATATAATGCAACAACAAGAAATCAAACAACCAAAAAGCAAAAAAGACCAAACTACCAAAAAGCAAATCTGAGTAACATCTGAATGGAAATTTTAAGGCAGTATTTAATAGCTTTTCAAGAATCTTCCAAATAATGTTTTTCAACCATTTTTTTCCATAAAAAAAGTACCAAGCACTACAATTTTCCTGTGAAGAGAGCTCTTATTCACATTTCACTGACAAAAATAGGAAGACATGTAACAATGTATAGATGGCTTTAATGACAGGAAGAACCTGCAATTCTGTACTTGGACTACAAGGCTAAAGCTCCTCCTGTATTAAAGATTTTTCTTTGGCTTGGGGTGGGGTGGGTGGTTTAGGGCTCAGGATTGAAGAGGAACATCAGTGAAAGCCTGCGCTCTAGAAAGCACACCCATGCACACACACCCACACAGACATTTTGCCACTCCTAGGTCACTGGAGCCTTGAGCACTTTTGCACCATGACGTGACTTATTTCTACACCTACACAAGAAAATACCAGACTCACTAAGGCTGACAGAGCCAGTTAGTGCAAGAAGCAAGCCTTGCTTCAATGAGAGTCTTTTCTCTGAACACACTCAGGCATCACTGAAGCTTTTGCCAACAGACCAGACTGCAGGAGGAGCGTTTACCTTTCATGGCCTCCTTGCGCTGTAGTTTGTAGGTTTCCTTGCCACGGCAGAGGCGGTAAATAAAGAATCCCAGCTGATCCACGTTTTCAATGCGATCAGTAACAATCATCTGCTCATGAATCAAATAGGACTGAGGCAAGTATGTTCCAGCCTGTTGAACAACAAAACTGTCAAAAGGCGTCTCTTCATGGTCTGAGTACACAAGAAACACTTTGCAATGTTTTTCTTCAACATATATTCAAATTATTTCAAAATATGTATTATCCACAGACTTTCATTCTAAATGTGCAAACTTCACTACAGTACAGAAACATGTAACAATTACATTCAAAAATGTCACAGAACTTCCACTGATGCTAACACTCACTGTCTTCCTGCTACAGTAACATCAGCCTTCAGCAAGTTGTTTTTTTTTCTTGGGGTACCCACTGTCATGGGTCAATTCTGCACTTATCATCCAAAGTTTTCACTTAATTAATAACAGCCCACCAGACCTCTCTGGGAACAACTCCCAAGCAGGAGTTGGCAGAAACATGATATACACGGAGATACTCCTGCTGATGAACCAGGCCAGCTGCAGTATAGTCCAGGTGCAGTCCATGAGGTTGGGAAGCCTTGAACTTACTCACAGCGTGGGTCACTGCTCTCAAACCAAAACCAAGATGAGACCATTCAATCCTGTAAATCATTATGGTGACTCCCACAATTATTTATGTGGAAAGGTATTACAAAGCCAAAGTGGGACATCAGGGGTTTCAAGGCAATACACTGAAATGGGAGAGCCACGATTACATGCAAAGGCTTCCCAAGCCCTCTCCAGTCCAGACCCTCCAGTATTACTCTGCCACAGATGAAATGATGGAGGAATCTGGCTCTGTGCACAGCTCACTGTACATGGCTGAAGATGCACAGACTTAGCTGCCAGCCAGTTTTCTAAAACCACCACTATTAAATAATCATTCATTTAAAAAAATACTAAGAAATCCTGTTGAGTGGTTCTAATTTACAGCAGTATAGAAGGCATTCCTTGCTTTTAAAAATAAAATGATCACTTATTGTGAAAACAAATTCAGCTTCTGTTGTGAAAGATTTCTGTATTTTTTAGTGGCAATAAACAACTTGAAATTTCCACTGTGAAACAAGATCATATTTTCAGCTCCAGGGACATGTTGAGAAGCTGATTAAATGCTATTCTTCTCAGCAAAGAAAGGACTGTATAAAATTCACTTTAAATTTTGCATGAATGAATAAACTATGAATATTTTCTTCTCTATATACACTATGAGGAAAACAACAGCAACTTTTTTTCTTTAAGTAGCAGCTTAGCAAACATCATTCTACCAAATTATCTCACTCATTATTTTGTAATTAAATCTCTGTAAACTACTGTATCTTAACTCCTGGTCTCTCGAATCTCAGGAGGTAGCCCTGAGGGAGTGCCAGAGCACAGCAGCAGTGCAGGGCAGTAGCAGGGTGGGCAGCCTACAAGGACACTCCTGGGCTCATGCCCTCCAAACCACAGGATCTCCCAGCCCAGACCCAGCCTTCTCAGTCCTCCCTGGGTGGGGCAGGAGGAGAGGAAACTCAGTGCAGAAATCTCCTCTGCTCAGTTGCTGCAGGAGCAATTATCCAGTGCTGGAATCCAGCACAGCCACAAGTACCATTTTTGAGACATCCTGCGCCCTGTGTACAGTTAAAATTAGCCAGCTGGCTCAGCAGCAGGAACAAGGTGGATGAGCAAATATATCTCAGTTTCAGTTTTGTTTCCCAAAGAAACAAAGGAGGCCTTTCATGTCTGCACATTGAAGCAAACTATCAATATATAGAAATGTGGATCTTTAGCCTAAAATTACAGTGTTTCCTAAATACCAGAACAGCCCAGAGCTCTTTCATTTTCATAAAACACCCTCTGCATGTATTCAGAGTTCATTTTAATGAAACCAGCACATCAATTTCATACATTTTTTTTCTGGTGCAACCAGTGTGACTGCAAGACAATATTTACTCAGCCTGTGTATCTGCAGCATAGTTTTCCAAATTCCAGTTAAAAATGTTTAGCCTGATTTTCTGCGACATCAAATGCCCACAGCTTTTTGTTAATACAATGAAAATTAAACAGATGTCTCATAAAATTAGGGCACCCACTGTTGGGGACAATGATCCAAACTGTTTGCTTTTGCACAGATTTTCAGTTAAATGCGTGATGCCTGGTTATCCTCTTACTTATAAACCAAGCATATTTGATTCAGTACTAATGACAAACTAGGAAATTAACAGATTTTAATAGTGAAATTTGTGTGATCTAAAAATGGAAAGAAAACAGCACAGACAAAGTGAAAAAAAAATGGGGTCACAGAGTTTTACAGACACCACATCGTCCTTATGTACAGGAAATGAAAGTGTGGTTAAATAGTCAGTCTCAAAATAGGAAGCAAAAAAGCAGCAAAGGACTTATTTGCAGTAACTTTTCACATGAAATTTATTTATGCATACAAAACACTCAGAAATTGCTAAAATGGTTCCTGGAGTCCTAATTCCAAAGCCTTTTTTGAAAGATGCAAACCCAAAGATGATGTAACTGTTCTAAAGTTACAAATGCCCAGTAAAATATTAAAACATTCTCCTCAAATCTTAGACACATTTCATCAGCTCTCTTTCCCACTGGACTGTTTTGCTGTTCTGTGAAGAAACCAGAAGGCCAGAACCCAAGGTAAATACTATTTAAATCTGCAACTGAAAGCATATATTATCTACAGTGCACAGCAGACCCAACACATCTCATGCCACTGGATCAAAGTGGGGGTCAACCCTAGGGATCAATGCTTTAAATAATGCCCTTGTTATAAGGATTTCCCAGTCTTATCTACTTCATGCCTCTCAGCTAACCCGTCTTAGTCCAGTGCACACACACTTCATAAAAACTTTAGTCACAATGCATTATAAATTAAAAAGCACACAGACTACTGTCAAAGAGTCCAGCTACACCACGTTTACATGGTTTTGTCAGCCAAATTTATAGCACTCAAGAAAATCAGATTTTTTTTTTTTGCCTTCCTCTGAATTTATGATTCCTTCATGATTTTAGATCATTGTCAGAGTAGGTTATAGACTTCTCTTTGCAAAGACCTCTAGTGATCATGTGCCTTGTGTGAATGTCAGAGCTCTGCAGAAGGGAAAAAAATAAAACAAAAAACTTCTACTTTTTCCTGTCTTAAGAACAAATTACTTGTGATTTAATCATACCTTGATATTGATAAGCAGCTCCAGGAAATTTTTTGGTGGCATAACAACTGAAGTGTTCAGAGGAATTACATAACACTTATCCAGGCTAAGGTCAAGATAGGCAGTGAGTCTCTGTTGAGAAAACATTTATTTTAATCAAAATAACAAGAAGATCAGAAAACTGTCAGACATTTTTCTTCTGAACTGCTATTGCTTTGTGCTGTTCTTCAGATTATTCTTTTGTTCACTGTAAAGTCTATCCAACAAACCCCAATCTTAAAGCAAATAAATGCACAAACAAAGGGCAGCCTTGATGAGAGTTTGTATTTTTGACAGGGATTTGGGCAAGGCAGCAGGCATTGAGGAGCTCAAATGCACTAAGCAAGGAAAGGACAAAGGTGTACCTGAGCTGTTATGGAAACAAGTACAGTATTCATTTATGCCTAGTGCATTCACTGTGAAACAACAGGGCAAAAACCTGGCTCTAATCTTCATGCTTTTATATTTTGTTATAGTCTAAAGAGGAAATGCTGCTATAAGAACAAAATACAGAAGGCAAAAACATTCCTACAGATAACAAAAGTAGTTTTGGGTTCAAAAATATTACTGATTTGCAAGGTTAATGATTATTCATAACTGAATTATTATCTTTATACAGTACCTGAACTGTGGTATTTACCATCACTTGATAAAAAGCTCAGGGAATTACCCTGATGAATCCTGTAGCTCTGTTCACTGAGCTGTGTTTTACTGCACCTGTTCTTGCTAAAGAAGACATTATCTCTGCTGCTGAAAGCTGAGGCTGTGTATGTATATAAAATAGTGAGCACCAGGAGCCCAGCAGCCAAATAATGCCAGGACAGCAATCATCAGTGCAGCTCATCTCATGACATGGAGCAAGTGCTGTACCTATGGCAAATGACCCTTGCACTGACTTTTGGAGCAAAGCCTTTAAGTTTTTAAATCAGAAAGTTAATTTTGAATATTTTATTGTTTTTACTTGCTTCTTATATGCTACTTTTTTTTCATTTTCTAGTTTTCTCTCTTTAGAGTCTTTATTCTAACTCTTAACAGAAGCTCCCTAAATATATTCTGAAAAATTATTTAAATTACATAGCTTGAGCAAGCAATGTTTTCCTCCAAATCTGGCTATGAATATTTGATAGATAGCACTTTAAACTCTGAAGTTTGCATAAAAAAATAGGACACTTCCCTATTCTTTTTCAGCTTAGCTTAAAAAAAGCTGTTCAGCGAAGTCTTCAAATGTTCACAAAGATTTAGCTTCCTGAAAACCAGCTGTACAACAGTTCATCACCAACAGACAGCTCCAACCATGCTGATACAGAAAAGGAAGGCTTTTAATTGTTTTACAGCTACTCTTAACACTGAGAGCTGTAGGCCTGTCAACTGCCTTAATAGAAATTTATTACCATGATTCCTATCAATCAAGGTTATTTCTCAAAAAAAAAGGAAGACAGCTTTGGAACCCTAGTTCAGTGCCTCTAAGGAATCATAGCAGCCTGTGGTGCACAAAGAAATTAAACTTTGGCTTCCTGTGGCATCTGGAAAATGAGCTGTCTTCCATGGTCCTTCCCCTTCTGCTGCTGCTTTGGGGGTTTGAGCCATGCTAAGAGAGCACTTCAGGGAGTGCTCGAACACACCCAGTGACATCGGACGCAATCAGCCCCTCCAAGCTGATGTCAAAGCTACCTCAGCCCTTTCCAAATTTCCCTCAGCATCACAGCAGTTGGTCAAATTCTGGCCCAGTGGACTCAGCAGAGCAAGAACAATATTCTCGTTAGTTTCTCATACTAAGGAGAGCAAACAGATGCAAGATTTTTCCCTTTCTAAAACCAGAACTGTATTTGCAAATGGTGGTTTACACACTACCTGATGATGACTGTATCGTGCTGTACTTCATGCCCAGTTAATACCTGCTTGCAGCCTGCTGCTGATCAAAACATTTCTGCTGCCTCCTCCACCCCCCTGCTTTCCCCCAACATAATAAATACGGAGTATATTTATCAGGATGACCGAGGGGGAACATTTTTCAAGTTCTAAATGCTTTCAACTTCTTCAGATGTATTTCTTACCCGGTGGAAGTCGTGGACGATATCAGCAGGATCGCTATCAGCAAATTCAGGGACTGGCACACTGATAAACTCAACATCTTCCTCCTCCAGGATCTGAATGTTTTCCTCAATTGTGTGGTAACGAGCACTCTGAGCCTCTGCCCCAGGCTCAGGTAAACTTAGGCCATCTTCAATGTACTTTATTCCACAGAAATACACGCCACCCTGCTAAAAATAGTAAACAACCCAGCAACACAAAGATCAGTAATGTAGAAGTTTAAAAGTAATATTCTCAGAGCACTGAAGAGAAGAAAAATTTGTCAGACTAAATGTAACTTTTGCCTTTGATTTGTACACCAAAGCAGGAGCCAGTTGCTATCTACAACAGGACCATGGCTAAAACCTCAATTACACTCCAACTCAGAGGGAGTTCTTCCCTTGAATTCAAGGAAAACAGGATCCCATAGGCAGGTTCTTAAAATCCAGCCTTCCATATATTTTTAGAAAGAAAAATTCCTACATCTATGTGCATGCATATTATTATTATTATTAAAAAATTATGATCTAACTGTAGTCAAAAAATATTTAAAACTGGTCATCCAAATCACTTTTAAAAAGCAAGTCTAACTCTATAAATTTGGTCCTGCTTGCAGCAGAGGGTTGGACTAGATTACATCAAGACTTTCCTTCCAAACTCAATTATTCTGTGAAGTTTTCTAGTTTCACAAGACTTCAAGAGCCTGGAAAGTCAGTTTCTAAAATAATTTTTGAACAGTTTTAAGAGACAAAAAGTAGAAAGAGAAATTGAAATAACTAATGTCCTTTTGCCATAGTACACATGGCAGGCTACTTAAGTGAAGTGTAAAATACAGTTCTGAGTCAGAGGAAGTCATGTACCAAATTTACACTCCAGATAGTTTTAGAAATATAGAACTCTGCATATGTACATGCCAATTTAAAGTTTTACATTGAAAATTTCAGTGCAATGTCAGCCCAATTCCTGAATGTGTCCTTTAAGGCAAATCTGACTCATAAACGAGTAGCACAGGTTTGAATTAAATGGTACTTTCAGTTTCGTCTCACTGGCAGGTGAAAGGTGGAGCTAAGCACGGGTGAAATGTGCATTAGAAATGCAACCAGCCTTCAGCTCCTCAGCTCGTTGATCTACCCACCGGGATAAACTCTGCTGTTTAAGCATCATCGTTTGCAACACTACTGCTCCCTTGTAAATTCGGTTAATGTGATAGCCAAATAGACTATAAACTGCAAGTTCAGCTACAATTTCTCAAGTTTAATCACTTGGCTTTCCATATTAGCAGCTACTAAAATGGGGCAAAAGTACCAGTCCCGCAACCAGGGACAAGAACATGAATTTTTACCTTATACTTAGGTGCACAAACCAGTGGGCTAGAGAGATTCATGTTTTGATTACTCTCTCCCTTTCTGCCTCTGTGATCTTGCAACCCCAGCTGTTTCTGAAGCAGGGAGGGTGTGCTTGCACCACTTGGGCAACAGCCCAGCACACCCAGCACTGCCCAGTGACAACTCTCCCCAAGGGAGACAATATTTAACTCAGATCTCCCATGTTTTAGGTAAATGCTCCATTTCCCTGGCACTGCTGCCTTCACAGAGCTCCTCTTGCAGCAGTGCCATTTGTTAAAAGACTGAAAATACATTTTGTTAGAGGTCTGATCTTGTCAGTGTGGATTAGACTTGACAGAGCATGTTTAAACCACATTGACTGTGCTTTTCCCAAGTCCCCTGCAGGGCCCATATTTCTTATCCATGTGGAGGCTAGGGAAGGGGAGAGTCACTGCATTGTTTCACAAGCAGTCCCTTTCCTGTACATTAGCAAGTGTTAGGAAACCTGGGATCAAACAAGGAGGCTTTCAAGGGGTTAATCCACCTCCAGTATTTGGCACTGCAAAAGAGAAAAGAGAGCATATAAAAATCTGGGACACCACTGGCGTTCCTAAACCCAAGTCCTATTTAGATACACTCTTTTCTCTGCAAAGTGAGGTTTTCAAAAGTGTTGCTCTCTTTTATTTGCCACCTTCACTTCTGCTCTCCTCTGCTGATAGGTAACTCCAGAGAAGGCAAAACTCTGGCCTTTAGAAAACATGAGGTTTTGGAAAGGAAAAATGGTTTACTTTCTTTGGTTTAGTTTGTTCCTCCTCTTCTAAATGTAACACAAAAAGAACAGTCTGTTGCTCCTCTTCCCACAGAGAAAAACAGCCCTCTCATAACTAGTATGTGACTTACCTGGAATGCAAAATATTTGTACAGATAGGCACCACCCAGGAACACACCAGCCAGCATAAAGGCCAATCCAAAGCACATGCACCAGCACCAGGCCCTTCTCTGTCCAACCGGCACAGCATCCTCAGGGTCCTGCAAGGCATCAGAGAGGGACCTTCAACACGCTGCTCCCAGGGCAGGTGAAGAGAGCAGATACTTCAGACCCCGCAAAAAGAAACATTGCATCCACCAGAAAAGGCTGTGCCCGCTTTAGCACAAGTGTTTACAAACTTCCCTTATTTGGCAAAATTTAAAACAAGCCTATTTAAAGGTTTAGTAAAACTTGTACTTTTGATGCCATCACCACTGACTAAAACAGCAGACTTAAAAGACAAATATAACAAAACCTCCTGAGATATCTAATACACAGTGAGCCACTTCCCAAGTTGCAGACAGAAAAATATGCATTCTCAGGCAACCTCCATGCAAACAGCAGAGCGAGGAAGTCAACTCAGAAAGGTCAGATTCTTTTTTACCTTAGTATATGCAATATAAGAACCTGAAGAACCAACAGAAAATCAAAGATAGTAAGAGCAGCAAAATACATCCTTTCCTGTGTTGCTCCCTCAGAACAAAACAGCCTTTACCACAACTTAGCAGGCAGAATAGAGAGGGTGGGAATGAAAAAAATATGAAGACGCTTTGTAAGTTGTTGTTAAGCTTTCTACTCTAAGACAGCATTTGCCATGCCTCTATCTGCTGTTCCTGTAATACTGAAGGAATGACAGGATGTTTCCCCTTTAGGGCACTAGTTTGCATAACCATGCAGTCCCCACAGGCATCCTAAGCAATAAACTGCTGCTTGTAAAATCTTTCCTCTATCAGCCACATTACAATGCTCTTTCCTCTCTCAAGTTTGCATAGCTCATATACAAAGTGAAAAAGAAAGAAAAAAAATTAAAAATTAAAAGAAAAATAAAATCCAACTTTGAGCTACCCTGTTCCAAGACAGGATAATCCCGGGGAAACATCTGAATTTAAATAAATACAAAGAAATTAATTACCCCTTTGCAACCACAAAGCAATAACATAGAAGGATGACAAGGGCAAAATCATTATGACCAAATGAACAAAAAATCACCAAACCAGAAAACTGAGGAAGAGCAGGACTGAAGCCCTTGAGAAGGCTTTGACAGCCTTCTGTTGTTCTGAATAGTTGTTAGTCAGTGTTCTGCCTGAGGTGTTGGGTCTTTTTGCTGCATTTGCTAATTAAGATGATACTCCACTTGAACAAAGGTGTGGGTATAGTACCCAGCCGGGGAGGAATTTCCCTTATCTAGCTGAATCAAGTCTAACACCAAATGGAAAGGGGATCCTCCCTGTAAATGGTGGGAGAAAGTGGCACTTCCTGGGAATGACTCAGCCATACCAGAGAAGGATAAGGACCATTTTGGAGGGACTTACTTCTTCTCACTGATTACAGAAGGAAATTCCTTGGTTAACAAAGTAGGTGCCTAATTCATATGCAGCTAAAATCAAGTGATGTGAAACCCACCTTTACAGTACGCTGCAATTACCTTTCATACAAAAGTGGCAATGCAGCTTCTTTGCCAGGCAACAGCTGCCAAAATCTGATTCAGAAATATTTAGAGTCAAACGGAAGATATTTCACACATTTTATTTTACTTTACCTTGCTAAATACCACAGTAAATCAGATGGTGAAATCTCCATCTTTGGAGGTTTTCAAGACTCAACTAGAGAAAGCCATGGCTCATCTTGCTTTGGCAACCATCCTGTTTCTAAAGGGAGCCCGCAGCAGATGACTTCCAGAGGCCCCTTCAAACCAACATTTCTGAGATACATTACAAGGCAAAGTGAAATCAGCAAAATAACATTTGCTGTGGACTGAAAAGACACAATGTAAAGACAAGAAACAACTTTTAAACGCTTTTGGAACACCAATTACTTAAGGAATTCTGTGTAAATGACAGGATTACTAGCTGCCTGATTTTTAACCTGGCTCTTTGCAAAGACTGAGAATAGGACATAATACCAATGCTAATCTAATTAACTCTCAGGTCAGGTTGAGAGTCACTGTGGATTCTTCTATAAATCATCTCAATTATAAATCTAAACCAGGTAAACCAAGGATTTTTATTTTTATGTTGCCCTGTATCACTGTTTCCCTAGATATTTCAAAGCATACAGGACACCTGATTGAAATTTTTTATAATAGTTGTCACTTAAATGGTTTCAAGTTAATGCCAGAAAAGGGGATAGCAAACTGCCTTTGGGATACAATATCAAAATATTCCCTAGTGAAGAATATAAAGGGTATCTTAATTCTTTCCTAGTGCTGCATTCATCCCCCACATCTTTTTAACTTCAACCAAAATTATCCACTACTCAAGTGGAGTAACTGCCTCTTTCATTTTTTTCATTATTTTGCATGTCCAGAAAGACTAAGTAAACATGCATCTGGGAAATGGTGAGGAAGGCACACAGAGTATGAACACCTACCTGGAAATGGGGGTTAATGTCAGATCAACTTTCCACAAGCCACAAAAATAATCACAAAAAAGGTACTAACTTTTACCATGCTAGGAGGAACCTGAAGGACAAGTTCATCACTATTCCACCTTAAATAATTTTACTTTGATATATGAGATGACAGATGTAAACAACAGGTTTAATACAACTTTTTTATCTTTTACCACCAGCTAAAGGCTATCATTATTATCTCTGAAGGTGTCCCTTGTGGTGGCACAAGCTGTTTTGTATTTGTAGTTGCCTATCATTGATTTCTCCCCAGCCTACCAGAAACAGCCCACCAAACTGAGAGCAAGGGCTCAAGCCCAGTTGAGGCTCCTGCTTAGGAGAATGAATGAAAGCACAGCACCTTAGCACAGGCAGAACATGAAACTGACAACGCTGAAAAGATTTTATGCTATTGAAAGAGAACAAAGAATTAACTTCCTAGCCTGAGAACCAAGTATATTATCAACCAGTTTAAAACCAGCTTAAATTAAAATATTTTAAACAACTTACTGAAGCCAAATTATATATGTAGCTGACCCATGGCTAAGGTCTCTAAGCTTTTGTATTGTTGCCATGACAGCTTGGTTTGGGCTGTATTGACCCAAAAGAATAATTTGTCCCTTGCTATATAAATCTGACCCTCTGCACTGCAAGAGAAGAAAGAGCAATGGATGCTCACCGTCCTTCCAGGTGACTCATGTTCTGAAAAAAACCCCATTAAGTGAAAGCAGATCCCCACTAAGAGGGACTGTGCTGAATTAGCACTTCTCCCCTCATGGTTACAACTGCACTTTGTTCCCCAGCAGCAGTGCTGACTTCTGAAGCCAGAGCACGATATGAGACTGCAGCCTCAATGACTAATTTTTCTCTAGGCCAGCTTTCCACTGCCAGAGGTATCGCACAAAAGAAAGCATCATGTACTTGAGGTGAAGATGGACCTCTAAAAATATGCCTCTCTACTTCCGTAATAAATAATCATTACTGTCCAGGTCCATTTCTTTCCTCTCTTCTGCTTCATCCCTGCCCCATGTACTTCCAACTCCCTTGCGAATCCTCGGCCCTAAGATGATACCACAAAATTCATCTCTGATGCAAAATGCCTTAGGAGGAACTGGACACAGGCCCAAAACTGGCTTGTTTCCCTTGATGAGCTGATTGTTCTAATTGGAAAACATTTGATTAGCCTATTTCCCACGGATAAGACATGAAACAGAAGCATCTCTCTGCCACTTGTACACGAAATCCTACAGTGTTGAAATTAAATGGTTCAGAACTTCCTAACCTGAACAGCTTCAAGCTCTGCAGTAACAGTTTTCCTTTCAGATAGAAAACAAGCATTAAATTCTCTATTATTTGAGACTAGCAACTTTCAAATCTAGAGTCTTTTCACAAAGAAGTGACAAGATGACTGCAGTTTTCAGAATAGGTCCCCTCATTGGTGACCACAACAGTGAATGTAAAGCTGCTCTCCGCCTTCTTGCTAAAACCATGGAACACTTCTGAGACAGACACGTGACACCACAAACTGTTTACCAGAACACCTCTCAACTACACAGAGATCTTCACAATAACATCTTTATGACAATTAGCTTTAACTGTTCTGCAGTAAAGTACAAAAAAAAAAAAGTCAATAACCCCATAAACCTGCAAACACTAGCAGTTATTAATGGCTAGTGGCCATATATTCTTTTGCTCTTTTCAGCTCAATTTTAATGCTATCTTTTTTTTGAAAAAAAAAAAAAAAAAATAAAAAAATCTGAATTTTAGAATGGCCAAATTCACGTTTGGGGTAATATCACAAATGTATTCTAAGAAGCTCCAATACTGAGCCACAAATGTGTATAATTAGAGTTGATAATTACTTAGATTTTTCCCCTTGTGGCTTTTTGTACATAGTGGAATATAATTGCTTTAACATTATAAAGTAAAGCAGTCTATATAAACTCACAAGGCATATGTCTAGCTCACATTTAAATGAGTGAGAAGATTATCAGACCTTGTTCCTTTGCAGAAATTAAGGACTCATCTATCTAAACCAGGTATGACAAAGGACTTGCTGTGACAAGTCTGGAATACTGTATGACTGCTGGCCAGCTATACAAAAGATAATGTCCCAAATTTAAAAATAGCTACAATAGCAATGAAAATAATTTTGGGAGGGGGAAATGTCTTTTGGAATGAACAGTCTTTGATCCACAGAGAAACCAGATGTAGACCATTACTGAGTATTACAAACATTACTAAAAATGTCTGCAGCATAATACACAAAATGTCCATAATTATGCATGTGAGAATAACATTGAATACACATATACACAAACACATATATAAAAGCTTACAGTTAATGTGGGTAGAACTGGCTGGAAGCTGTTTAGAACAGTTTTTCCTCCAAGGTCCTCTGTGTGCCACTTAGCTCACACGGATGGACAGAACACAGTGGGCCAGACTGAGTTTCCTCAAGGCAAATATTGACCAACTGCAGCTTTAATTAGTGGAATGGGAAGAAGAGAACTTAATGACTCCCTAGAAGTGTTTTTTAACGAGAGAGGCTAAAAAGTCTTTAAATAAAATACTGACCAATGGCTGTATAAACTGAATCCTGTTGGTCAGGCTTGCCTGCTCTGACTTGTAAATCTGACATCTGTAGAAAATCCTCACAAAAGAAAGTCAATTTAAAATGAACTTAATTTAGAAAGAGCTCTGCATTCCTCCAATGGTATTCCTGCCTGAAGACTGCTCCAAGCCTGGTATTCTATTTATTACTTGTTGCAGATGGGAAATTAAGGCAGGCTTTTGCAAGACTCCTCACTTGGCAGATGCTGCGAATCTGGAAGGTGATCATACTGATCTGCCTCTAGAACAGCAATTTTATGCCTACTAATAAAATTAAATTTGAATTTTAAGTACAATAATCTTTTAACTTGCTAGTTGGAAAAAACCACTCTATATACAATAGATGCTTCAGAGATTTCTCACTTGTCCAGAAAACAAGCTATGGCTGTTTCTATGCAGTTGATATCTGAACATTGCAACCCTTCAGTGCCAGCACTGCCAGTTCTTCTGTCATGACGGACAGGGACTTGTCCATCTGACCAAAGGCTCTCTGCCTAAAGAACAACATGAAAACATGACCTCAGTTGTGCTGCTGTTTGCTGCAGTCATGTAGCCTGAATAACAAAGGAGATTAATCAATAAGAATTATCTGTTAGGCAGTTGGTACTATTAACCTCTTCTTATATTTCTCGTATCTGTATATGGTCTTTGAAATAGTATTGTAAATACAAAATCTTTTAGACAGCACTAATCAGAAGGAAGACAAAACTGAATTCCAAGAGCTTCACAAGTTCAAAGTCCAAAGTTGTTTTAATTGGTTAATGTTTTCTTTGCCGAAATAATGGGGGAGTTTTATTAAAACGTAAGTGTCTGTCAAATGACTCATTTCATTGTTCAAACACTGTAACTATAACAGAATAAAACCATCAGTATAAGCAGCCAGCTCAAGATCATCTTAAAAGGAGAATGATGGTAGGTAGAACAGTATCTGCAGCTGCATGTATTCGGCAAAATAGAGGTGAAGACAGAACAAAAATTGGAAAACAGGTAGGAGTAGGGGAGCAGGAAATAAAACTCAGAAACATGTTGGAATATGAAGAGTTCAAATTTTCTGCAGGAAGTAAAGGAAAATTACAACTGTAAAGTGAATGTTAAGGACAGGAATCAGCAGTTCATCCACAGCTAAGTGACAGACGGACAACAAAAGATGCATGTCCTGTAGAGTAATCCAGCAACTACTAACCAACATGACTAATCCTAATTTACCTAAACACTGCCTTCATTTCTGAGATAAGAGACTGCAAAACCTGCTGGCAGTCAAACATTAAAGAGGATGGATAAAGAAGAAAAAAGCCTGTAACTATTCAAATTGCTGTTTTGGTTAAATTTTGGAGTAGCACTAAGATGAGTCATTGTTAGCTTTGGTCTTAGAAAGTGACAGGGTACTTAAATGGCCTAGAAGTTGTTTTTTTAGACCAGGCAAAGACTTTTGTTTCAGGTGATTCACCTGCACTTTTGGCTGTATCCTCATCCCAGGCTGCCTACAGCAAGTGTACAACTAACCACTGTTGACTGTCTTCTTCAAACTTCAGACTTCCCTAGATTGCTCCTCATCTCTGTCTAGTTTCAAGATCTACCAACTTCCTTCTCTGGCCACTTATCCTATGTCTATGCCCCCTGTATCTTTCCCCACCCAAAGCAGAGTTCTCTGGTATCTGCCACACACAGAGTAACTGGACACACCTTATTTCCATTTCCTCCCTTCACCATTGCCCCAAGATAAACCATTCATCACCATGCTCTGGTGAAGAGGAGCTGGGCTATGACCACAGAACTACTCTGGACTTTGGCCTGCCACATCAATCAGCATGGCACTCCTGTGCCTCTTGGCCTGCATTTGCACTGCAAACATTCAGGGAAGGACTGCCCTCCTGGGTCTTTTTCTGTACAGATATTGGCACCACAGGACCTTCACACCATCTTATGCTCCTACTGAACACGAGGAAACACTTCTCTTACTGCATGACCCCAAACACTGGCACAGCCTGCCCAGGGATGTTGTGGAGTCTTCCATCCTTGGAGATACTCTGAAGCTGACTGGAGGTGGTCCCAAGCAGCAGCTGCAGGTGGTGCTGCTAGAGCAGGGGAGTTGGCCCAGATGACCTCCAATGCCAGCCACTCTGTGATACACATCTACACACTAATACTATACAGAGTGAGGATTAACAAACAACTCTAACCACTTGCTTCATTAAAGGGAAAAAAAAAAAATCAAACTTTGAGGAGTGCTGTGTCTATGCTAGGCAAGTAGTAAAGCTCCACATATTCTTTACTTCCTTTGGAGTTTTAGGATTATTCTACCTTCTCTCCACTCTCTGCCATGAAAACTTCAACAAAACCTGCAACATTTGGAAAATGTCTTGCCTTTAAATGTCTGGATGCTCGGGGTGGAAATCATGTTTATTTAGAAAATATATTAATGTTGCTGAATTTATCTATACATTTTCATATACTGGAATGATGGAAACTTATTCTGCATTCCACACTTAGTTTTCTCACATAGTTAAAGAAAAGAGAAGTTTTCTGGTGCAAGTTTGCAAGTCATAGACCAAAACATGCAGATGAAAAGCTTGCACAGATATCTGGAAGAGGGATTAATTTTTTAAACAAAACCCCTCAAACCTAAGAAGTCATATGGGACATTCTTCAGAATGCATTTTGCTTTCAGAAGACAAAATCACCACACCCATTATAGATACAGCATACCAAACATGGCATTTCATTAAACTGTCCAATTTTGAAAAAGGCTTCATTTTTAAACATTGCCAAAATAAGCCCTTTACCCACCTGCATTGTTTGACTTACAACTGACTTACATTCTATCATACTTACAAAAACTACACTAAATCAATCTATAACTTTAATGAAGTATTTCTTTCATCTTTATCCTGAATTAGATCAGTGTTTGAAAACAGGAACTTAGAAGGTCTCTATTCCACTTAAAATGGATCAATACTAAATTATCTCTTTGACCTTGCTTGTTCCAGTCATTTTTTCTCCCTTACCCTGCTCACTTCTTGTATCTGAATTTTTTCCTTTCCTACGACTGCCTGATTCTCAGACATCAGTATGATGGAACGCTGTGTGAATTTAACCTAGATTTCTCTCAAGGCTATTTTCCCAAGTGGCATTGGCTCTTTCACCCAAGAGATCTCATTAGCATGCACATATGCACCACTGAGCCTTGGAATTTAATAACTCTATTCCCAGTTCAGCCACAGATGGTATGTCATCTCAAGCAAGTTACAAAGGCTGTGTCTCAGTTTCTCTCAAAAGTAGAATCCAGCATCACAAAACCCACTTGTGAGGTCTGTACTCCTGCTTCAAAGGAGGGTAGACTCTGAAGCCCGTCTAGGTTGCTCAGGGCTCTTGCCCAGTCAAGGTTCGAAAACCGCTAAGACTGACACTTCAAAGCTTCTCTGGGTAATTTCCTCAGCAGCATTCAGTTCTCCTCAAGACTGAAAAATATTTTGCTTCTATCAGTTAGAAGCTCTCCTTTTTAAATTTATGACAGCAGGCTCTGGGAGGCTGCTGTGAAGTCCTCCCTGCAGCAGTTTCATCTCTGGGTTGAACAAGCCCAGTCCCTTGGCCACTCCTCACGGGGCATAACCTCCAGCCTCTGACTGTTGTGGTGGCCCCTGCTGGACTCACACCAGTTTATTGCTGTCTTTTTTCGGATCAGACTGCTCTCAGCCTTCAGTGATGCCAGTGACCAGTGTCCAGCTGACTGTCCACCAGAAGTCTTTTTCAAGCAGAGCAGCTTCCCAGCCAAGTGGTGCCCTGTGTGTCCTGATGGCTGGGATGAGTCTGCTCCTTGTGTAAGACTTGGCATTTGCTATTTCTGAAACTCCTAAGATTTTGGTCAGCCCATTACTGTAGCCTGTTGAGGCTCTTGTGAATGGCAGCCCTGTCCTCAAACACATACACTCTGCTAATACATGTACTAGTGAAACAGAATGCATAGTACCTGTAGAGCGAGCACTGTTCTCTGAGTGGAAACCATTCTATATGCAAATACAGAATAGCATTTAATTGTAGCAGTTATGAATATCAGCACAGGAGAGCTGACCCCGGAAGGCTGATGTTTAATTATGCCCTCTTTACAGACAAAACTGTTGTAACAAACTAAAGGGTTTTAGTGCAAATAGACTATTCAAAGTCTGAAGTGGAGCACATACTCCAGTGCCCAGCACCTGGTGGCATCACACCCTGCAGGATCACAGACCTGGCCCGTGTTCAAACACCTCACCAAGAGCTTCCTAAAACTGCAAACCTTAGGCAAGAAAACTCACTGCACCATGCAGCAGCCTCAGAGAGCCGTGTTTGGCCTCACACCCTGCAAAGGCTGCTGCATTTTCAAATGTATAAATGCAAGGGGTTTCTATTTCTGTGTAGGCTTTATCTTTTTAAATAAATAAATAAATAAATAAATAAATAAACAAACAGGCCTTAGTGATTCAGCAACTATGTGAGATCCACCCAAGATCACCGACCCCTCCCAGTTATGATCTCCCCAGTGTGCTCTTCTTTCACAGTCATTCCACCATCTCATTCTACCCACAAAAGAGCAGAAAGCTGCCATCAAAGCAGGAGTTTGCTGAACCCTAGGACAAAGACAACCACAAACTAACCAAGGACTTGCATTCAAGGAACTCTACTCTTAAAATGCCTGTGGGTTTTATTTTTATGCATGTGTGTATATATATATATATAAATTATATGTATTGCATACTTAATGATATATAAACTTTAGAAAAATTTAGAAAAATACTTGTGTGCACACACACTGACACGACATGGAAAGGACAAACAAGATACCAATTTATTTTTTTCCAGGATCTCTATAATAACTGTTGGGCAAATATGACTTTGGCATTTTGTCATGATGAATTTTGTACAGCTGTTGCACAAAGGACCCTTGTTTGCAGATGACACTCAGGATCACTCAGGAAGGACCTAGTGCTTTTCTGTATGTCTGTTGTGGCCCAAACCTACCTAGGTGACATGATGCCTGCCACAAAACCATTTCTGACTTCATTGCAGAGCTCAATCTTATTAATTATCTCATTTCTTTGGTTTACCACATCTGTAAAATTAGGACAGATATCTGAATTTTATAAATTAGCATGCTTTTCATCTGTAGATTCAAAGTAATTTCCACTGAGGATAAAAAGCAGTACATAAATAGTAAGAAAATGAATGTTGTATTATTCATACAGATCAGGAGACTAAAAGCAGATAATGCTAACCTTTGTCAATCATAGAATAAGGGGAAGATGGGGAGAAAAAAACAGGGGGAAAAAAAGGAATGTACAATAAGTAATAAAATACATAATTTGCTATTCCAGCTGTAGTTACATTTTATAAATGTCATAATGATTTTGAAAGTACAGAATAAAGAACATTTAAAATTACTAGGACTTAAAAATGCAGTATTTGCTTTTGAAGGTATTTCCTGAGAGTCACAGAGAGGACTATTTTTTTTTTTTTTTATGGAGAGCTATCTGATGCCTGTAGCTACTGGCTACTGGATAGAAAATACACAAAGCTGACAAATACTCCAAAATCACAGCTGCAGAACAGTTCACTGAAAATATTACTGTAGGTAAGTATGCTTACCATTCTTACATACCCTCCCAAAGATTATTATTTACTGAAATGCTGATGGGGAAAAAAAAAAAAAGAGAAAAAAAACTACACAAGTAACAAAGAAAATAGATTTGAAAATAGAAAATAGTCCATAAAAATACAACTGTTAGGTTCTATTTGCAACTGCAAAGATTTCATTAAAATACTTAACAGAAGAAAAACGTATATACACATTATATTTTGAAATTAAATTTTTTTTGAAATAGATGTTCACATGTTGGATTAAATATTCATTATAATGGAATGAGTCGAAACCATTTCCCTTGAAAATACTGCTGATTCCAAGAAAATTTTCTCTCAAATGATTTTCACAGGAAAGCTAAGCATTTCATTTTGATCCACATCTTCAGAAATTAACTAATTTAACTTGATCTTTCGCATTGAACAGAACTTTCATTTCGACAGCCCCTCTTTAAGTGGTGTTCTTCATACTACTATGCAATGTTAATATCTAAACTAGTTTCTTGAAGCTAATCAAAAAGAGTATTTCAGCTCAGAAAGACAGGAGTGAACATAAGAGAAGTACTTCTGGCATTTACTAAAAAGATACATTACAGTGCAGGATAGTTTTTCTAGATACTAGACTAAATAAAGCATCATCTAATTACAGACTTTTCCATATGACGATATTAAGGTGAAAAAAAAGTTCACCAAATACATTTTTAGGGCAAGGGGTCTCAGCCAAGTGAAAGTTTGGGAAACTGAAGAGAAACTTTTTAGAACTGCAGAAATTATTCACACTGTCTCTTTAGTTATCCTTGCACTGAGTTCACACAAGCTGTATGGTACAGCCATCAGCTCTTGCTCAGTCAGCCAAAAACGTGAATGATGCAAACAACTGACGAAGCAGTTATCACAAAGGTCTGGCAGAATACATCCTGTCTGAAATATTAAATATCATTCTTCTGGGAAATGGATGTATTTCCAACCAAACCTTTGTATTTGTTATTCAGGTCAGGAAGCTGAGAGAGACAGAAAGGGAAGTGAGATATGGAGCACTGACAGAACTCCTCTGTCCCACAGGTTCGTGTCCCTTGCTGGGGGATGTCACAAGCTCTTCCAGACCCCATTTTGAACTTTGTAATTTCAAATCCCTTAAAAATAGCAAGAGATTGTCAGAGGAACGTCACCAACTTTCAGAGATCTTGGTTTTTTAGTATTCTCTCGGTTGCTGGCAGGTTTTAAGGAATAGCTTTAGGAGCCAGAAGTCTTGAGACTACAGTTACCTTATTTTCAGGAAGCTGCACTACTTAACCAGTAGCACAAATTCATAATGCAAAAGCAGGCAGGGGAAGATAACAGCTACAAGGCTTCTTTTCTTAGGAGAAGTCCCTCATTAACAACACAAATGTTGTTCAATAAAACTCAATTTACTCCAATTTATATTTTTGGGTACCCATAAAATCAAATAAAGTAACAGAATGAACCCTGAGTACTGTTGTGCTTTAAAGTGGAGGGTTTTATCTATGGTTTGGTGGATTTTCATTAAAATTTTAGCAACATCTGGGAGAAGGGGGAGAGAATCCCACTTTGTTGGGATTTTTTACTTCTGGTCCTCTTTTAAATAATCATGTCTTAGTCACCACAATGCTTTGAGAGATAGCAGAAGCTGGTTGGTTTAATGACCTAGTTGCATCACAGAAAACAGAGGAAAATACAAAGACTGCTCTTTCCCCAGTGGCATCTGGTGTAAGGCCTATAGAAACTTGGCTGGAGAAAACCTATAAAGGGAATATGGAAACTCCTGAAAGAAAAAAAAAAACGACATGAAAAACAAACAAAACAATCCTAAACCACCCAGGTACAGAGACATTCCATAAAGTGGGAAAACCTGCTTTCCCGACAGCAAAATAATAAGCAAATGACCATTTGTTAGTGGATATAGTAACTTTATATATATAGATACATGTAAAATTAATGCCTTTATTTCAGAAACATTTAACACCAATTATACAAAATCTGAGGGATTTTCTACACAGCAAAATAGTGCTCACTAGTTGTTGCTCAACAGTATTGCCTAGGTGGATCCCTTCACTCTGTGTTAAAAATGTCTATTTTAGTATGCTTTAGGCAAGTTTAAACTAAAGTGAAATAAAGGTTAATTTTAAAGGTCAGAGTAATAATGTTCTTACAAGGAATAAATACAAATTTTAAAATTCTAAACATTTACACTTTCACATTGAACTCTCTGTACATGCAGTTATCCAACGGTCAGCCACAATGCATCTGTGTGAATCCACAGCTTCCATGCACAAAACTGGATGTGGTAAAGATGCGCTGTGTTGAGCACCCCAAAAAGAAAAAATAGTTTTAAAAGGTTTCCACCGAACCTGGCAGAAAGGATCAACAGCCCCAGTCAATGAGGGCACTAAGATTTTTGGGAGGGCTTAATCTACTGAATATCCTTTATAAAATGTCTGAAGACTTCAGCTATGCTCAGAACCATTTTTGGCTCTCCAAAGATCTATTGTAGGGAGAAATGTTAAAATACCGCACATTGTTTGTTTGTTGGGGAACTGGCTCATAAAATACCCTATTGTAAAGACAATGAGCAAAATGGAAAATGAAATGTGGCCTAAGACCCTTCACTAAGAGTACTCTGTATTTTGGCCAAGAATTATGGCACAGAAGTACCATCCCGACAACAGAAACAGAGCTGTAATGGCTGCCTACAGTAATTATGGAGACACTTTCACTACATGCCATAATACCAAGCAGTGATTTATGCAGAGACAGGATTAGCACTCTAGATTTTTCAACTCCTTTTAAAGTAACATACTCCAAAGCATAAGACCACTGCCTTCTGCAAAACCTTTTTTTTTCAAGACATTGTTTCCATGACACATCCCCTACTCTTCTTGCCTCTTCCTGTCTTACCTTCCCTGATTAATTTCTGATTAGCATGTGCATCCGAGGTTACTGGGCAAACTTTGGCAAGATCAGAGTATTTCTATCATCAGCATATTTTAGCTGCAAATACTCTTTGCTAAGTCCTTGGAAGATTATGTATTTGAGAGTAATCCTGCAATGGCAGAGTGGCAGTCTTCAAGGCACTGTGCTGCGAAAAGCAGCAGAACGAGACTGTCAAAGAGAATTAGCCCAAAAGCTCATTCCATGAATTTTTATTTTCTCGACATTTCAGAGCATTTGGCTTTATTCATTTATCTCAAATGGTTTACTAATATGTCTAGCTCAAATATTTTTAAGTTCTTGGTAATAAAATTATGATAGTGCAATTCTGTTGATCCTCTTCTTAGGGTTTTCCCTTTACTTCAGTCAAGAATGCCTCCCAGGACTTTGCTCACAAAAGAAAACTTCATAAAATGTTGTAATATTTTTCATGTTTACACTTGTGATCCAGATCTATTTATTTTCCTACAGAAACAATGTAGAAGGGAAATGTCTCATATATGCTGTTTTGGAGATGTGACCTTTTTCAGTCTACCAGAATTCTTTCTTCCAATATACATTCCCACACTGCCTTCAAATCTCACTTGAAGCTAAGGGTTTTCCAGCAACGATGTGATATGAATAATGCATTTGTCAGATGTGGTTTATTTTGTCCCCTTTCTTCCAAAGAGCTGCATACGCAATTGAAGTTGTGGACGGGCAGGGGAAGATCGGTTTCTAATGCAGTTGTATTCGAGAAGGCAAAGTTCAAAGAGTGGATCCTGCACTTGCCTTAAAGGTATCAAGTTTTACAAGAACCTTCAGTTCCTTTTCACCCAACCCCCACCCCCCAGCCCAAGATCTGAGAATAAGCTCCCAGACTTAAAGAATCACAATACCCCTAGAGCTACATGGCATTGTTTGTTTCACAACTGTTAATCCTGCATGGATGGCATAGCCTGTTCTACAAAAACTACAGACAACGCTACCGCACCAGATCTGCTTTTACTGATGCTCTAAAACACAAAAGCTCAAAAGAAGCTTACTCAAGAGAATTTTGCACACTGTTAGGTGCAGGTCTGCAGTTCTGCAGACGAAAGACAGAAATGTGTCAAGGAGAATGTCAAAGACTCTTCCCTCAAGAACACTCATTTGGTTTTGGAATTTTCATCTGTACTGAGCATTCCCTCCTAGCAAGCTATTTTAGGAGTGTTTCAAGCTTCGTTTAGGCGTGTTCATCCCCTGACAGCAGTGCAAGAACTTTTAAGTAGCTACTGTGAGATTAGACCGCCTTTTGACCCGGTTAATAAGTGTTTACAAGTCTCATTTCTAGGCAAGGAAAGCAAAGTTAAGGCAGATTTTGTATGTCATCCTCAGCTGCTAGAATTTACAGCTCCACATTAAGGAAATCATAGTCAAATGACATGCTTCCGTCAGTATCTGGACAGAGTCAGGAGGATTTGTTCCCCAGCGTACAATTAGCCAGATGTATTTTGTTTGTTTAGCAGAAGAAAAACAAGTCCAATTTCGTAGCCTATCTGGAAACAAACATCATCCAGGGCAGCTCTGGATTCTAAGGTAATAAGAAAAATCCATTTTCTGGAACATGTACCGTGTGTCTTGCTTATGTGCTTGGTGTCAACCTGACCACCAAACCTGGGGTCAGGAAGGAATGCTACAGCTTAATCTGGGCTCCGGAAAGCCACTACTTCCTAGAGAATAGCACTCCTCTAGGAACACAGAGCACTTAATGGATTTCCCATAATTGCGGGCAATCCGAGTAACAATACTGTCTCATCTGTTGTGGCACACAGTTCTAGAGACTTAAATACTCTGGTCAGAGTTTTATCTGAAAGCGCAGCACGATCAGTAGAAGAGTGAAATTTAATCACTTGCTGTATCAGGGAGATGTCACCAGAAGCACCTTTCTGGTTCCCCTCGGCTGTGAAATGACAGTGGATTTTGCAGGTGAAGAACCTGGCCCCATCAAAATCACAGCAAAACCTGCACCAGGGCACAATTTCACGCTACAAACCGAACAGATACTGTCCTCCGAGGCAGAAATTCATGACAAAGATTTAGGAAATTAATAAACACTATCACTTTTGAAAGGCCGCTGTGGTAATTCAGAGGCCCGATCCACAAGAGACTGTGAAAGCGAATGAAAACAGCAAGACACTGTTTATGTGCAGCTGGCCGAATTTCAAGTTTTCATCCCCTTCTGAAAGAGCTTAGAGCAAATTAGACCATACTCCGAATTAAAAACTGGTTTTGATTACGGGAGCATAGAAATTACAACCAAACTCCTTTATATTCCAGGCAGTTTTGCACTCGAAAAACTTTAAAAGCCGCTGGTGTTGCTGTTTGCAGAGGGGAGGCGACAGCAGCGCCCGGAGTTTGGGTGCTGTTTTGGGGCGGGGGGGAAGGCAGCTCTTTGTTCCTTTATTTAAACCAGCCCAAGTTGCGAGGCGAAGTTCTCCGTTCCACACAACCACCAGCAGGCTCTGGGAACACGAGCGCGGCCGAACCCCCAAGTTCACCCTCCAAGCGCTCCCTGGCCCTGCAGCATCCGGGAGCTCGGCACCGCCGGCCGGGCCCCAGGGGCGGGATGGCAGCGGAGGAACAGCGGGCACGACCCGCCCTCTCCACACAAACCGGCCCCCAGCACAGCCGGGCCCAGGGGCGGGATGGCAGCGGGGGAACAGCGGGCACGATCCGCCCTCTCCACACAAACCGGCTCCCAGCACAGCCGGGCCCCAGGGGCGGGATGGCAGCGGGGAACAGCGGGCACGACCCGCCCTCTCCACACAAACCGGCTCCCAGCACAGCCGGGCCCCAGGGGCGGGATGGCAGCGGGGAACAGCGGGCACGACCCGCCCTCTCCACACAAACCGGCTCCCAGCACAGCCGGGGGCTGCGGGAGCGCAGCCGGCCCCGAAAGCCGAGGTGGCCGCGGTCCACCGCGCTGCGGCGGCTAACGAAACAAAACAAAACAAAAAAGCCCTCCATGAACAAAACCCCAACAAAACCCGAACGAAGAGAAAAACGGAACCACCGCAGAGATCCCCGGCGCCGGGAGAAGCGGGGCCGAGGGGCTGGTTCCCTGTCAGCCATTTTAGAAGCGTGAGGCGCTGGGGCGGCGGGCGCTCCGCGGCGCGGCCTCCCCCGGCCCGCCCGCCCGCGGGCCATCGCCGGGGCACGGGGCACAGAGCACGGCCGGGCCCGCCGCTCCCCTCAGGGCAGCCCCGCCGGGCGGAGCGGAGCGGAGCGGAGAGGAGCAGAGCAGAGCGGAGTGCCCGGAGCCCCCGGCCAGCCCCACAGCGTCGCTCTCCCCGCCGCTCTCACCTTGGCGTCCGGCGGCAGGATCAGCACCTGGCTGTTCTCCTCCTCCTTCTTCGCCGCCTCCTTCTGCGCCAACGCGGAGTTGAACGACACCTTCACCATGGTCGGTCCTCAGCGCGCCGCACACGGGAGAAGGAGAAACAGCCCGGGCCGGCGGAGCTTCGCCGGCTGTCCTCTACCTTGGCACCCCCCGCTGCTGCCTCGCCGCTGCTGCCGCCCCCCGCCCCTTGTCAGGCGGCTGAGGAGGAGGAGAGGAGGAGGAGGAGGCGGTGCCTGACAGGGCGGGCAGAAGGAGGGAGGTGGTGGCGGCCGGGCCTCGCCCTCCGCCCGCTGCCTGGCCCGGCTCCCCCGGGCGGGGGGGCCCCGGCTCTGGGCTCGGTAGCCGAGGAGCTGCTGCTCAGTCGGCGCCTGGCCAGGCCCGGGCGGTATCGCGCTGACCTGGGGGCAGAGACCCCCGGGGGCCCTCCCCAGCCCCGGGCTGGGCTCCTGTGCACGGAGGAGCCCCGGGATGAGGCGCTCCCCAGGGCACGGCTGGCACCGGCGGCTCGGTTCGCCCTGTGCAGTTCCCGCATCGCCCCCGTTGCCATTTTAATTTGGGGTGGTTTGCGAAAAAAAAAAAAAAAAAAAAGTTTGGGCCTTGTGTTCGTGATGAGAGTCCCCAAAATGCTATATAGGCAGCGTGGAGGTGAAATCCACCTGTTGTTAAACCCTTGTGGAAGGATACGGGGAGGTGTGACCTTCCCCCTTTCTCTCCAGTGCGGTGGGGTGAGAACTCAGTGAACTCAGCACACCATCCGACTAGGGCGCTCTCCAGTAAACCTGGGTGATGCGTATATTCGAATTTACACTGGGGATATGGTTGTAGTCTGCTCCAAGAAGTTAATTTTGGTGACTCATCTGGGTAGAGTTGATTTCCTGGTGAGAGCTTGGCAAGGTAGTGCTGCTGTCGCTCTGTGAGCCACCAGGCAAGCAAAACGCAGTCCTTCAATTCACTGCTGCTGACTGTCAAAATCTGGTCTTTCTCCCTACACCATTAGATGGCACCGGGAGTGAATTGTTCTTATTCTTTGTACCTCATCATCAGGGTCCTTTAAAATTGTTGACCCAAAACGACTAAGAGAAAAGCTAACTTAACCTGTTTCATCCTGAAGTATTTAAAGATCTACAGATAATTTAAGGATCTTTTTCTAACGAAGATATATAATTCACAAAGCAAATCATAGTGATTTGATATGCTCTCAAGATAAAACAGCTGATGGCACAGCTTGCACCCAAGTCTGTAAATTGCCCAGATCTTCCAAGAATTCGATCTAACTGCCTTGAAATTCAACAGAAGCTGACTGAATTATTTGCAGATATTTCACTGAAGTAGAAAACATCATGGACTCTAAGGAAGACAAAATACAGAGATTTCCCTAGGCAATTTCTGACCATATTTGGTATGACCCTGGGGGTTTTACTTTAGTAGGAACTTTCATTAAAATTATTTGAGCATTCTTCATAAAAATGATAAAACTACAGTTTCATAAGGTACAGTTTCCCAGGCTACTACTATGGATTTTTAATTTTTTTTTTGTACAAGTGGGACTTTATTGTCTCACTCCCAGATTGAGAAAAGCACCAGGTGACACCTCTGCTCCCATTTCAAAGGGAATCTGTGCAGGCGCACTGTGAATTCAGGACAATATTTAGTATGCAAAGACTGTAGTTCAGAGTTTTGCTTTGCTTTGTTCTTCTTAATGACATCTTCAGATATTCCTCACAGGGAGATGGCTATGCAAAAGACAGTCAAGGCTAAGGCATGGCATCTTATTATCTGTGTCAAAGTACATCTAACTCTTTCCCCAGGCAGCATACACTCTTATCTTTCCAGATCAAATATACTCTGTCTGCCTCTTGAATCATGTTTACAATCCATGGCAGCTGACTGCAGGTGGATTAGAGCAGCACCCTTATGTGTTGCCAATTCTGACCTTTTTATTAGTAAGAATTTAGGATATTAGGATTATTTCTGTTGGAGACCAAAGTGAGGATAAAGCATGAGGAGAACCTCCCGACTTACTTCCTGACTGTGCTTTGCTTCTATGTGCTTTCAGGCTGTGGTTTTGTAGGCAGCTGAGCTGCAGCATGGTTCCATTCCTCCAAACAGAAATCTTGCTTCATCTCTTCCTTCACTTGTCCTTCATCATCCACCTCATATCACTCTTCATACATCCCTCCTTTGGCCAGCAGTTCCACCCAGTGCCTGTGCTAGATGTATGACCCATGCATATCTACATTTTTCTGCATTAGTTTCCTGCTAGGTTGGTGAGTTACATCAGTTCAGAGAGATATAAGGACCAGCACAAACAGTGGGCCTGTGAGACTAAGAACGAGGAGGAAAGGGGAAGTGGGAAGGAAGGTCTCCCTACTTCTGCATAGATCCAAGTAGTAAATCAGCCCATCACATCTCTCAAAACTACAGTATTGTTTTTTCTCAGACAAGTAGGTTTGTATCCAGATGACTTTCTCATTCTCTCTCATGTTTCTGTCCCTTTTCTTTCACATACAAATCTTCACTTCCTTCAGTCCCCTGCCTCATTCATGTGTTGGATATCAGGACCCATCCCAGGAACAGATGACCTGCACTGTTTAGATCTGTGTCCTTGGGCACATGTTTTCCATTGTTTCAGCTGATACTAAAAAGGAGGAACTCATCAATTCCTTGTTTACTCTGAGTGGAAAATGGCTATTACATCTATCAGGACTGGAAGCTGCTTTCTATTTCTGATGTCCCTCATCAAATGTCACAATGCTTCAAGTGGTACCTCTGCTTACCCATCTACAATTCAAAATCAGTCTACTTGCTATCTCTTACACCAGGGTTATTAATTTCTAATACCTATACTAGACATCTATAGATTCAAACATGTAAAACTGAGGATGGGGTGCTAAATATTGATATTGCCTGCCAACAAAGGACGCTGTTTCGAGGTGAAGAGAATGTAGTTGTTTAATTTAAAGTTTCTTTTATAAAGATTTAAATGCAACTGAAAGTGAAAGTACTGTATTGTGTTATAGTATTTTTTAATTGTTTCTGCTACTCTTTGTTTCTTGTTAACTGCATGACATTGTGATATGGTGTGTCTTACTTTTCCCTCAACCACTCTTCCCAATTTTATGTCTCTCTATATACATATCCATTTATCTATCTATCTCTGTCTAAATATGCATATCATTATCATTTCTTGGGGGAGGGAGGAGACAAGCAGAAATTGGTCCTATGACAGACATTTATTCAGTTTCCTTTCTTAGCCAGAAGTTCAAATCCATTTGCACTGTTTCAAGGCTTTTCACACCGTGGCTGTCTCTTCCTGTCTGCCTTATTCTCCCTTCCACCTCCCCATCTTCTCTACACAGCCCCCTCAGCTTCATCTGAGAGAAATCTCATCTACCAGATACTTACCCAAATGGCCCACAACAAACATGCTGTCACAGTGTCCCTTTTGTGCAATCCCTGAATTAATTCACAAGGACCTGTACTTAATCCTAAATACATTAGAACACAGGTAAGACTAGCAGTTTTATTTGTATAATTCCAGAGACAAAATGGGAATGCCGTTTTTATCAGCAAAATGAGTTGGGTGGGTTTTTTTTTGCATTTCCTAATGTGTTGATATGGGAATTCTTTTCCAGATTTTTTTTGTTAGATGGGGGAATATGGCCATGACAGCATTTTTTTAGCTTTGTCACGAGGTAAATCTGCTACCACCCACAAGTCTACCTTTTCTTTAACAACTCAAAACAAAAAGAACAACCTAAATTCCTGAAGGCTAAAACAGAAAGGAAAAGATGGAACTTACTATTTTAAACGGAATAGGATGAGAAAGAGAACATACCAAAAGCCACATGAGCAAGTCTGTTTCTCAGCCTCTATATTCTTCTAAATATGCCAGAGCCTGCTGAAGTTGGCAAACCAAATGGTGCATAAATCTTTGCCATTCTTTAGATTGCAGATGATCGGGATTGCAGGCTGTTGGTGTTTTCACAGAATTTTGGACCTGACATTACAACCAAATCTCCAATTTTTATTAATCTCTAGGCAATACTGTAATCTGAATCTTAGAAATAACATAATTTTACAATCTATCTAAAATGCAGTCACCACAACAAAGCATGAAATAAGTCTGACAAATCTATTTCAACTTGGCTTGTGCCTCCCGGCACCTCAATCATCCCTGCTGTGAATAAAGCCCTTTAGAGTGAGTAAGCTGTACCACAGCAATGAATTATGCCTTAATCCAGCAAGCTGCTTTGCATGGCCAGCTTCTTCACCCACGTGGAGCCCTGGGGTCCACCAAGATGCAGCAGCTTGCCTGACTGTGTCTGCAGTTTGTCTGGTGTGAAATTGCCATATGCAATATGCAGAAATGTCCCTGTGTGTACAGTATCCAACTGCATGCTCTTAATTTCAAAGGTTTGCAACATGAACCAGAACCTGTCTTGTTTGAAGGCAGTGGAAGGGCTCTCATGCTATTCCCTTGAAGCTGATCCTGTCAGTCTTAACTGGTGTCATCTATTAGATGCCAGACTGCAGACAAGAATCCTTTGTATGAATTTATCAACACTTTATTTGCTCTTTAAGCATCATGATTTGGCCAGTACTGAAGAAGACTCAAATTAAAGACTGTTGCTGCCCTAGGGACTTTATAATCTAAATCAGATACAGAAAGAAAAAATTCTCAGGGAAGCTAAGGACATGGAATAACTTTGAAGGCTTCACTCTCTTTTCCCTTAAGCTCTTTTCCTTCTCTAATTTCTGTTCACAGAAATAAAAATTGTGTGCAGGCCCTTGTCCTCTAATATCCTGGCAGCTGCTTCCTTCTCCTTACAAGCTCAGCAAATGCTATTTCTCCCTTTTTAATACATTAAATACATGCTGCAAATATCTTTTGTCTCTTAGGCTTTTCTGGGCTGATCATATTGCTTCTTTTCGCTTTGTCTATTAGCACCCAAGACTTCCAGAACTGTTGGGTGCACATCACTAATTTACCCTAGGACACCAGCTTTAGGAAATTAAAGACAAATCCAGCTTGGTCCATTACAGTATATCCTAGAAGACAATGTCATAGTCTCAAATTTCTGTTTAGGCCTTGGGGATTTTTTTGTACCTGTCTTTTTGTCTCCTCTTCTGCTGCATCAAACGCAAACTTCCTCACTTGGCCTTCCAGGCCTTCCCTGGCTGGCACGTAGCCCTGTTCATATTGGCTGTTCTTGTGGCAGGTCCTACACTTCACTACTGGTGCAATCCTTTCTCTTCTTTGACCTTGGCTCATCCATACAAGGAAGGAGCTGTCCCGTCCACCAAAGCTCATAGCCCTGCTAAAACTGTATGTTCACAGCCCAACAGAAGAGCCACATCTGTGGCAGCTGGGTTACCACAGATTCGTAAAGTTGCCCTTGTCTCACACTTCCCAGCCAGATCACCAGGATCCCACATACTTGCATTTAATGCTATACAGCATTGCTCTCCCTTGGGCAAACAGGAGCTTTACAGGAGAGAAGATGAAGCTACATCTGAAGCCTCAAGTGCGCTGGATGGACTCACACACAGTGAGGCACTGCTGCCAGTGTTCCTCTGCAGCCCCAGGGACTCAGGATACAGCCTCCTGTGCCCAGATGTGCAGGTAAAATGACAGCCCTGCTGAGGTGAAGTGATGGGCTGCTCACCTGACTAGTCTGATCCTATCATTGCTCTACTCTCTTGCTTCATCCTTTTCTCCACATTTGCTGTATATCACTACATTCCCCTGGCTTTTCTGCACCTGTGGTTGTCTTTTCATAGACCCTCTATCTGCCATGCACACAGTGCTTTTTGACACTAGCTAACTCGCCCTAGGCACTCCTGCAGTGCAAACCATTCTGATAGCATCCTTGCTATTCATTTAAAGTAAGCAAGGGAGTGGAATGTCAGTGGTGTGGTGTTGGAACAAAATTCTAATTTACCAATT